>NC_138575.1:97352487-98605658 GCF_964289735.1 Phaethon aethereus | reverse complement strand
TTGGCCTGGGACAGAGCCAGCTTTGTCCATAGCAGCTTCTCTGGAAGCGTGGTTTGGGTTTGTGCTGAAAAGGGTGCTGATAACACAGGCATGCTTTCGTTATTGCTGAGCAGTGCTTCCACAGCGTCAAGGCCTTTTCTGCTTCTCCCCCTGCCCCAGCAGCGAGGAGCCTGCGGGGCACCAGAGGTTAGGAGGGCCCGGAGCACGGGACAGCTGAGCCCAGCTGACCAAAGGGCTATCCCGGACCATAGGACGGCACGCTCAGCAATAAAGAGCTGGGGGCAGAAGAAGGAAGGGGGCACGTCCGCAGAGACAGCGTTTGAATTCCCAAGTCGCCGTTCCGCGGGACGGAGCCCTGCTTTCCTGGAGATGGCTGAGCACCTGCCTGCCGGCGGGGAGCGGCAAACAAATCCCTCGCTTTGCTTTGCTTTGCTTTGCTTGGCTTTGCTTGGCTTGCGCGCGCGGCTTTTGCTTTACCCACTAAAGTGAGTCTTCAGCTCAACGCGCCAGTTGACTCCCTTTGACCCTTCCGACTCTCTCCCCCATCCCAGCAGGGGCGAGTGAGGCAGCGGCTGCGTGGGGCTTCCTTGCCGGCTGGGGTCAAGCTGGGACAACTGTCCGCCGCGCGGTCACAGTCAAGCAGTCAAGTAAGCGTGACTAAGGGAGCGCCGCTCATTGCAAGGAAGGGAAGCACAGCCCCCGCCCCGAGCAGCAAAGGACCCCCGGAGCAGCGCGAGAAGGCCAGCACCCCAGCCCCTCCGAGCGCTCTGCGAAGCCCCCCCGTGACCCCGCATGCCGGAGAAGGAAGTGTAGCAAGAGCGACGGCAGGGACGTCTCCATCCAGGAAGAAGCAGGTGGGTGATGACGCCACGGGCTTCGAGTCGCTCTACAGCAGGGCAGCAGGCGTGTGTGCGGGTCCCAGCGTGGGCTGGGCAGCGAGGGCTCAAATCCCGTTGCAGCTGGACGCTGGCCGGTACAGGAAGGGAGTGTCAGAGCGCATTCGGGGTGGCCCAGGTGGCAGGGGCCAGCTCACGCGCGTGGGGAAAGAATTCCTCCTGTCACGCCGCCCTTTGCGTCCCAGCCTCGCGCCTGGGGGGGCACGGGCCAGCGCTGAGTCGGTGGTGATGCGCCGAGGCCCCGAGCAGGCCGCTGGCGGCGGCGGCGGCGGCGGCGGCAGGAGGGCTTGCGCTCTGGCAGCAGAGGAGAAGCTTGGCGGAGGGGAGCAGCGGGCAGGGCGGCGTCGAGGAAGGCGAGGGGCCGCGGTGGTCCTGCCTGGCTGTAGCTGGAGGCGGGGGGCGGGTGGGCTTGTTGTGGAGCTTGAGGTGGTGGGCAGAGCGGGCGCAGTGGCGGAGGAGAGGCGAGCGGGTGGTGTGCGCGCGGCAGGGCGGGCTGGCGTGCGTGTGTCGGAGGAGCCGCGGGGGGTGTGAGGCGGGCGGTGTCGGGGTCCGTCGGTGGTGGGAGGCGTGTCGAGGCGTGTCGCGGCGCGGGTGGGGCGGGCCCGCAGGGCGTGGGTGCGAGCGGTGGGGCGCAGGGCGGCGTGAGGCCTATAGGCGGCGCTGTGCGGTCGCCGTCGGTGGGGATCAGAGATAGTCGAGCGGCCAGGTCGCCCGACCTTGGACCCAAGGGTAGCGAGTTCGATCCCCACCCGGTGCTTTTTGCCCGCCCCCCGGCGCTTTGCCTCTCGGCCTCGCCTCGGCCCCAGCCGCGCCAGCGCCGCACGGGCAGCTTGGGCTTTCCTGCGCAACGGGGCGGCATCCGGAGCCGCCAGGCCTTGTGGCCTCTTGCCCTCTCCCTTTTCTCCCCTGCCCACGGCAGAGCGCAGGCAGCCACAGGCGGCAGCAGCGGCGCCCGGCTGCTGCCCGGCCTCAGCCCCACACCAAAGGGGCAGGGAAGGCGGCAGCGGCAGCAGCAGCGAGGACAGGGAGGGCTGTGGGCGCTAGGCGGGAACCTGCGGCACCACCAGCCCTCAGGCTGCCGGCAAGAAGCGCGGGGCTGGAAGGCTCCGCACGCCCCGACCACAGGCACCTCCTCGGAGGAAACGGCTCGTTCTCCCGCGACTGTCGTGTACCGATTCCTCTTGAACTAGTGCACCAATTGGGCCTTCACCGAGGAAATGCTTGGGCGGTCCCATCCGGAGGGTAGTGGTCAACGGCTGAACGTCCAGGTGGAGGTGGCTGACGAGCGGTGTCCCTCAGCGGTCCGCACTGGGACCAGCACTCTTTAATACCCACTCTTTAATACCTTTGTCAATGACAGAGACAGCGCGATCGCGTGCACCCTCCGCCGGGTTGCAGCCGACGCTGAGCTGAGCGCTGCGGCTGACACGCCTGCGGGACAGGATGCCTTCCAGAGGGACCTGGGCAAGCTGGAGTCGAGAAGTGGGCCCGTGTGAACCTGGTGAGTTTCAACAAGGCCACGGGCAGGGTCCCGCTCCTGGGTCAGGGCAAGCCCCGCTATCACTACAGGCTGGGGGATGTGAGGGGATTGAGAGCAGCCCTGCCGAGAAGGACTGGGGTGGGGGTAAAGGTGGACAAAAAGCTGGACATGAGCCAGCAAGGTGCGCTCGCAGCCCAGAAGGCCAACCACCTCGCGGGCTGCGTCGGAAGAAGCGTGGCCAGCAGGTCGAGGGAGATGATTCCGCCCCTCTGCTCCGCTCTGGTGAGACCCCACCTGCAGTGCTGCGTCCGGCTCTGGAGCCCTCAGCACAGGCAAGGCACGGACCTGTTGGAGAGGGTCCAGAGGAGGGCCACAAAAATGATCAGAGGGCTGGAAGCCCTCTGCTATGAGGACAGGCCGAGAGAGTTGGGCTTGTTCCGCCTGGTAAAAGAGAAGGCGCCGGGGAGACCTTCCTGCAGCCTTCCAGTACTTCCCGGGGGCTTCTAAGAAAGACGGGGACAGACTTTTTAGCCGGGCCTGTGGTGACGGGACAAGGGCTTAATGGTTGCAAATTAAAAGAGGGTGGATTTCTCCTAGATAGACGGAAGAAATGTTCCACAATGAGGGTGGTGAGACACTGGCACAGGTTGCCCAGAGGGGTGGGGAGATGCCCCATCCCCGGAAACATTCCGGGTCAGGTTAGGCGGGGCTCAGAGCAAGCTGAGCTCGTTGAAGGTGTCCCTGCTCGTTGCAGGGGGGTTGGACTGGATGGCCTTTAAAGGTCCCTTCCAAGCCAAACTCTTCTAGGAGTCCCTGAGTCTACGAACTTGTATCAACCTTCTTGCAAGACAGAGAGACAGGCAGCGAGATAGACGGATAGAGAGGCAGAGCGATAGACAGACAGACAGGCAGTTGGTGGACATTGTTGTGCTGCTTTGGCCTGGGACAGAGCCAGCTTTGTCCATAGCAGCTTCTCTGGAAGCGTGGTTTGGGTTTGTGCTGAAAAGGGTGCTGATAACACAGGCATGCTTTCGTTATTGCTGAGCAGTGCTTCCACAGCGTCAAGGCCTTTTCTGCTTCTCCCCCTGCCCCAGCAGCGAGGAGCCTGCGGGGCACCAGAGGTTAGGAGGGCCCGGAGCACGGGACAGCTGAGCCCAGCTGACCAAAGGGCTATCCCGGACCATAGGACGGCACGCTCAGCAATAAAGAGCTGGGGGCAGAAGAAGGAAGGGGGCACGTCCGCAGAGACAGCGTTTGAATTCCCAAGTCGCCGTTCCGCGGGACGGAGCCCTGCTTTCCTGGAGATGGCTGAGCACCTGCCTGCCGGCGGGGAGCGGCAAACAAATCCCTCGCTTTGCTTTGCTTTGCTTTGCTTGGCTTTGCTTGGCTTGCGCGCGCGGCTTTTGCTTTACCCACTAAAGTGAGTCTTCAGCTCAACGCGCCAGTTGACTCCCTTTGACCCTTCCGACTCTCTCCCCCATCCCAGCAGGGGCGAGTGAGGCAGCGGCTGCGTGGGGCTTCCTTGCCGGCTGGGGTCAAGCTGGGACAACTGTCCGCCGCGCGGTCACAGTCAAGCAGTCAAGTAAGCGTGACTAAGGGAGCGCCGCTCATTGCAAGGAAGGGAAGCACAGCCCCCGCCCCGAGCAGCAAAGGACCCCCGGAGCAGCGCGAGAAGGCCAGCACCCCAGCCGCTCCGAGCGCTCTGCGAAGCCCCCCCGTGACCCCGCATGCCGGAGAAGGAAGTGTAGCAAGAGCGACGGCAGGGACGTCTCCATCCAGGAAGAAGCAGGTGGGTGATGACGCCACGGGCTTCGAGTCGCTCTACAGCAGGGCAGCAGGCGTGTGTGCGGGTCCCAGCGTGGGCTGGGCAGCGAGGGCTCAAATCCCGTTGCAGCTGGACGCTGGCCGGTACAGGAAGGGAGTGTCAGAGCGCATTCGGGGTGGCCCAGGTGGCAGGGGCCAGCTCACGCGCGTGGGGAAAGAATTCCTCCTGTCACGCCGCCCTTTGCGTCCCAGCCTCGCGCCTGGGGGGGCACGGGCCAGCGCTGAGTCGGTGGTGATGCGCCGAGGCCCCGAGCAGGCCGCTGGCGGCGGCGGCGGCGGCGGCGGCAGGAGGGCTTGCGCTCTGGCAGCAGAGGAGAAGCTTGGCGGAGGGGAGCAGCGGGCAGGGCGGCGTCGAGGAAGGCGAGGGGCCGCGGTGGTCCTGCCTGGCTGTAGCTGGAGGCGGGGGGCGGGTGGGCTCGTTGTGGGGCTTGAGGTGGTGGGCAGAGCGGGCGCAGTGGCGGAGGAGAGGCGAGCGGGTGGTGTGCGCGCGGCAGGGCGGGCTGGCGTGCGTGTGTCGGAGGAGCCGCGGGGGGTGTGAGGCGGGCGGTGTCGGGGTCCGTCGGTGGTGGGAGGCGTGTCGAGGCGTGTCGCGGCGCGGGTGGGGCGGGCCCGCAGGGCGTGGGTGCGAGCGGTGGGGCGCAGGGCGGCGTGAGGCCTATAGGCGGCGCTGTGCGGTCGCCGTCGGTGGGGATCAGAGATAGACGAGCGGCCAGGTCGCCCGACCTTGGACCCAAGGGTAGCGAGTTCGATCCCCACCCGGTGCTTTTTGCCCGCCCCCCCGGCGCTTTGCCTCTCGGCCTCGCCTCGGCCCCAGCCGCGCCAGCGCCGCACGGGCAGCTTGGGCTTTCCTGCGCAACGGGGCGGCATCCGGAGCCGCCAGGCCTTGTGGCCTCTTGCCCTCTCCCTTTTCTCCCCTGCCCACGGCAGAGCGCAGGCAGCCACAGGCGGCAGCAGCGGCGCCCGGCTGCTGCCCGGCCTCAGCCCCACACCAAAGGGGCAGGAAAGGCTGGCGTGGCCAGGGAAGGCGGCAGCGGCAGCAGCAGCGAGGACAGGGAGGGCTGTGGGCGCTAGGCGGGAACCTGCGGCACCACCAGCCCTCAGGCTGCCGGCAAGAAGCGCGGGGCTGGAAGGCTCCGCACGCCCCGACCACAGGCACCTCCTCGGAGGAAACGGCTCGTTCTCCCGCGACTGTCGTGTACCGATTCCTCTTGAACTAGTGCACCAACTGGGCCTTCACCGAGGAAATGCTTGGGTGGTCCCATCCGGAGGGTAGTGGTCAACGGCTGAACGTCCAGGTGGAGGTGGCTGACGAGCGGTGTCCCTCAGCGGTCCGCACTGGGACCAGCACTCTTTAATACCCACTCTTTAATACCTTTGTCAATGACAGAGACAGCGCGATCGCGTGCACCCTCCGCCGGGTTGCAGCCGACGCTGAGCTGAGCGCTGCGGCTGACACGCCTGCGGGACAGGATGCCTTCCAGAGGGACCTGGGCAAGCTGGAGTCGAGAAGTGGGCCCGTGTGAACCTGGTGAGTTTCAACAAGGCCACGGGCAGGGTCCCGCTCCTGGGTCAGGGCAAGCCCCGCTATCACTACAGGCTGGGGGATGTGAGGGGATTGAGAGCAGCCCTGCCGAGAAGGACTGGGGTGGGGGTAAAGGTGGACAAAAAGCTGGACATGAGCCGGCAAGGTGCGCTCGCAGCCCAGAAGGCCAACCACCTCGCGGGCTGCGTCGGAAGAAGCGTGGCCAGCAGGTCGAGGGAGATGATTCCGGCCCTCTGCTCCGCTCTGGTGAGACCCCACCTGCAGTGCTGCGTCCGGCTCTGGAGCCCTCAGCACAGGCAAGGCACGGACCTGTTGGAGAGGGTCCAGAGGAGGGCCACAAAAATGATCAGAGGGCTGGAAGCCCTCTGCTATGAGGACAGGCCGAGAGAGTTGGGCTTGTTCCGCCTGGTAAAAGAGAAGGCGCCGGGGAGACCTTCCTGCAGCCTTCCAGTACTTCCCGGGGGCTTCTAAGAAAGACGGGGACAGACTTTTTAGCCGGGCCTGTCGTGACAGGACAAGGGCTTAATGGTTGCAAATTAAAAGAGGGTGGATTTCTCCTAGATAGACGGAAGAAATGTTCCACAATGAGGGTGGTGAGACACTGGCACAGGTTGCCCAGAGGGGTGGGGAGATGCCCCATCCCCGGAAACATTCCGGCTCAGGTTAGGCGGGGCTCAGAGCAAGCTGAGCTCGTTGAAGGTGTCCCTGCTCGTTGCAGGGGGGTTGGACTGGATGGCCTTTAAAGGTCCCTTCCAAGCCAAACTCTTCTAGGAGTCCCTGAGTCTACGAACTTGTATCAACCTTCTTGCAAGACAGAGAGACAGGCAGAGAGATAGACGGATAGAGAGGCAGAGCGATAGACAGACAGACAGGCAGTTGGTGGACATTGTTGTGCTGCTTTGGCCTGGGACAGAGCCAGCTTTGTCCATAGCAGCTTCTCTGGAAGCGTGGTTTGGGTTTGTGCTGAAAAGGGCGCTGATAACACAGGCATGCTTTCGTTATTGCTGAGCAGTGCTTCCACAGCGTCAAGGCCTTTTCTGCTTCTCCCCCTGCCCCAGCAGCGAGGAGCCTGCGGGGCACCAGAGGTTAGGAGGGCCCGGAGCACGGGACAGCTGAGCCCAGCTGACCAAAGGGCTATCCCGGACCATAGGACGGCACGCTCAGCAATAAAGAGCTGGGGGCAGAAGAAGGAAGGGGGCACGTCCGCAGAGACAGCGTTTGAATTCCCAAGTCGCCGTTCCGCGGGACGGAGCCCTGCTTTCCTGGAGATGGCTGAGCACCTGCCTGCCGGCGGGAAGCGGCAAACAAATCCCTCGCTTTGCTTTGCTTTGCTTTGCTTGGCTTTGCTTGGCTTGCGCGCGCGGCTTTTGCTTTACCCACTAAAGTGAGTCTTCAGCTCAACGCGCCAGTTGACTCCCTTTGACCCTTCCGACTCTCTCCCCCATCCCGGCAGGGGCGAGTGAGGCAGCGGCTGCGTGGGGCTTCCTTGCCGGCTGGGGTCAAGCTGGGACAACTGTCCGCCGCGCGGTCACAGTCAAGCAGTCAAGTAAGCGTGACTAAGGGAGCGCCGCTCATTGCAAGGAAGGGAAGCACAGCCCCCGCCCCGAGCAGCAAAGGACCCCCGGAGCAGCGCGAGAAGGCCAGCACCCCAGCCCCTCCGAGCGCTCTGCGAAGCCGCCCCGTGACCCCGCATGCCGGAGAAGGAAGTGTAGCAAGAGCGACGGCAGGGACGTCTCCATCCAGGAAGAAGCAGGTGGGTGATGACGCCACGGGCTTCGAGTCGCTCTACAGCAGGGCAGCAGGCGTGTGTGCGGGTCCCAGCGTGGGCTGGGCAGCGAGGGCTCAAATCCCGTTGCAGCTGGACGCTGGCCGGTACAGGAAGGGAGTGTCAGAGCGCATTCGGGGTGGCCCAGGTGGCAGGGGCCAGCTCACGCGCGTGGGGAAAGAATTCCTCCTGTCACGCCGCCCTTTGTGTCCCAGCCTCGCGCCTGGGGGGGCACGGGCCAGCGCTGAGTCAGTGGTGATGCGCCGAGGCCCCGAGCAGGCCGCTGGCGGTGGCGGCGGCGGCGGCAGGAGGGCTTGCGCTCTGGCAGCAGAGGAGAAGCTTGGCGGAGGGGAGCAGCGGGCAGGGCGGCGTCGAGGAAGGCGAGGGGCCGCGGTGGTCCTGCCTGGCTGTAGCTGGAGGCGGGGGGCGGGTGGGCTTGTTGTGGGGCTTGAGGTGGTGGGCAGAGCGGGCGCAGTGGCGGAGGAGAGGCGAGCGGGTGGTGTGCGCGCGGCAGGGCGGGCTGGCGTGCGTGTGTCGGAGGAGCCGCGGGGGGTGTGAGGCGGGCGGTGTCGGGGTCCGTCGGTGGTGGGAGGCGTGTCGAGGCGTGTCGCGGCGCGGGTGGGGCGGGCCCGCAGGGCGTGGGTGCGAGCGGTGGGGCGCAGGGCGGCGTGAGGCCTATAGGCGGCGCTGTGCGGTCGCCGTCGGTGGGGATCAGAGATAGACGAGCGGCCAGGTCGCCCGACCTTGGACCCAAGGGTAGCGAGTTCGATCCCCACCCGGTGCTTTTTGCCCGCCCCCCCGCGCTTTGCCTCTCGGCCTCGCCTCGGCCCCAGCCGCGCCAGCGCCGCACGGGCAGCTTGGGCTTTCCTGCGCAACGGGGCGGCATCCGGAGCCGCCAGGCCTTGTGGCCTCTTGCCCTCTCCCTTTTCTCCCCTGCCCACGGCAGAGCGCAGGCAGCCACAGGCGGCAGCAGCGGCACCCGGCTGCTGCCCGGCCTCAGCCCCACACCAAAGGGGCAGGAAAGGCTGGCGTGGCCAGGGAAGGCGGCAGCGGCAGCAGCAGCGAGGACAGGGAGGGCTGTGGGCGCTAGGCGGGAACCTGCGGCACCACCAGCCCTCAGGCTGCCGGCAAGAAGCGCGGGGCTGGAAGGCTCCGCACGCCCCGACCACAGGCACCTCCTCGGAGGAAACGGCTCGTTCTCCCGCGACTGTCGTGTACCGATTCCTCTTGAACTAGTGCACCAACTGGGCCTTCACCGAGGAAATGCTTGGGTGGTCCCATCCGGAGGGTAGTGGTCAACGGCTGAACGTCCAGGTGGAGGTGGCTGACGAGCGGTGTCCCTCAGCGGTCCGCACTGGGACCAGCACTCTTTAATACCCACTCTTTAATACCTTTGCCAATGACAGAGACAGCGCGATCGCGTGCACCCTCCGCCGGGTTGCAGCCGACGCTGAGCTGAGCGCTGCGGCTGACACGCCTGCGGGACAGGATGCCTTCCAGAGGGACCTGGGCAAGCTGGAGTCGAGAAGTGGGCCCGTGTGAACCTGGTGAGTTTCAACAAGGCCACGGGCAGGGTCCCGCTCCTGGGTCAGGGCAAGCCCCGCTATCACTACAGGCTGGGGGATGTGAGGGGATTGAGAGCAGCCCTGCCGAGAAGGACTGGGGTGGGGGTAAAGGTGGACAAAAAGCTGGACATGAGCCGGCAAGGTGCGCTCGCAGCCCAGAAGGCCAACCACCTCGCGGGCTGCGTCGGAAGAAGCGTGGCCAGCAGGTCGAGGGAGATGATTCCGCCCCTCTGCTCCGCTCTGGTGAGACCCCACCTGCAGTGCTGCGTCCGGCTCTGGAGCCCTCAGCACAGGCAAGGCACGGACCTGTTGGAGAGGGTCCAGAGGAGGGCCACAAAAATGATCAGAGGGCTGGAAGCCCTCTGCTATGAGGACAGGCCGAGAGAGTTGGGCTTGTTCCGCCTGGTAAAAGAGAAGGCGCCGGGGAGACCTTCCTGCAGCCTTCCAGTACTTCCCGGGGGCTTCTAAGAAAGACGGGGACAGACTTTTTAGCCGGGCCTGTGGTGACGGGACAAGGGCTTAATGGTTGCAAATTAAAAGAGGGTGGATTTCTCCTAGATAGACGGAAGAAATGTTCCACAATGAGGGTGGTGAGACACTGGCACAGGTTGCCCAGAGGGGTGGGGAGATGCCCCATCCCCGGAAACATTCCGGGTCAGGTTAGGCGGGGCTCAGAGCAAGCTGAGCTCGTTGAAGGTGTCCCTGCTCGTTGCAGGGGGGTTGGACTGGATGGCCTTTAAAGGTCCCTTCCAAGCCAAAGTCTTCTAGGAGTCCCTGAGTCTACGAACTTGTATCAACCTTCTTGCAAGACAGAGAGACAGGCAGCGAGATAGACGGATAGAGAGGCAGAGCGATAGACAGACAGACAGGCAGTTGGTGGACATTGTTGTGCTGCTTTGGCCTGGGACAGAGCCAGCTTTGTCCATAGCAGCTTCTCTGGAAGCGTGGTTTGGGTTTGTGCTGAAAAGGGTGCTGATAACACAGGCATGCTTTCGTTATTGCTGAGCAGTGCTTCCACAGCGTCAAGGCCTTTTCTGCTTCTCCCCCTGCCCCAGCAGCGAGGAGCCTGCGGGGCACCAGAGGTTAGGAGGGCCCGGAGCACGGGACAGCTGAGCCCAGCTGACCAAAGGGCTATCCCGGACCATAGGACGGCACGCTCAGCAATACAGAGCTGGGGGCAGAAGAAGGAAGGGGGCACGTCCGCAGAGACAGCGTTTGAATTCCCAAGTCGCCGTTCCGCGGGACGGAGCCCTGCTTTCCTGGAGATGGCTGAGCACCTGCCTGCCGGCGGGAAGCGGCAAACAAATCCCTCGCTTTGCTTTGCTTTGCTTTGCTTTGCTTGGCTTTGCTTGGCTTGCGCGCGCGGCTTTTGCTTTACCCACTAAAGTGAGTCTTTAGCTCAACGCGCCAGTTGACTCCCTTTGACCCTTCCGACTCTCTCCCCCATCCCAGCAGGGGCGAGTGAGGCAGCGGCTGCGTGGGGCTTCCTTGCCGGCTGGGGTCAAGCTGGGACAACTGTCCGCCGCGCGGTCACAGTCAAGCAGTCAAGTAAGCGTGACTAAGGGAGCGCCGCTCATTGCAAGGAAGGGAAGCACAGCCCCCGCCCCGAGCAGCAAAGGACCCCCGGAGCAGCGCGAGAAGGCCAGCACCCCAGCCGCTCCGAGCGCTCTGCGAAGCCCCCCCGTGACCCCGCATGCCGGAGAAGGAAGTGTAGCAAGAGCGACGGCAGGGACGTCTCCATCCAGGAAGAAGCAGGTGGGTGATGACGCCACGGGCTTCGAGTCGCTCTACAGCAGGGCAGCAGGCGTGTGTGCGGGTCCCAGCGTGGGCTGGGCAGCGAGGGCTCAAATCCCGTTGCAGCTGGACGCTGGCCGGTACAGGAAGGGAGTGTCAGAGCGCATTCGGGGTGGCCCAGGTGGCAGGGGCCAGCTCACGCGCGTGGGGAAAGAATTCCTCCTGTCACGCCGCCCTTTGCGTCCCAGCCTCGCGCCTGGGGGGGCACGGGCCAGCGCTGAGTCAGTGGTGATGCGCCGAGGCCCCGAGCAGGCCGCTGGCGGCGGCGGCGGCGGCGGCAGGAGGGCTTGCGCTCTGGCAGCAGAGGAGAAGCTTGGCGGAGGGGAGCAGCGGGCAGGGCGGCGTCGAGGAAGGCGAGGGGCCGCGGTGGTCCTGCCTGGCTGTAGCTGGAGGCGGGGGGCGGGTGGGCTTGTTGTGGGGCTTGAGGTGGTGGGCAGAGCGGGCGCAGTGGCGGAGGAGAGGCGAGCGGGTGGTGTGCGCGCGGCAGGGCGGGCTGGCGTGCGTGTGTCGGAGGAGCCGCGGGGGGTGTGAGGCGGGCGGTGTCGGGGTCCGTCGGTGGTGGGAGGCGTGTCGAGGCGTGTCGCGGCGCGGGTGGGGCGGGCCCGCAGGGCGTGGGTGCGAGCGGTGGGGCGCAGGGCGGCGTGAGGCCTATAGGCGGCGCTGTGCGGTCGCCGTCGGTGGGGATCAGAGATAGACGAGCGGCCAGGTCGCCCGACCTTGGACCCAAGGGTAGCGAGTTCGATCCCCACCCCGTGCTTTTTGCCCGCCCCCCGGCGCTTTGCCTCTCGGCCTCGCCTCGGCCCCAGCCGCGCCAGCGCCGCACGGGCAGCTTGGGCTTTCCTGCGCAACGGGGCGGCATCCGGAGCCACCAGGCCTTGTGGCCTCTTGCCCTCTCCCTTTTCTCCCCTGCCCACGGCAGAGCGCAGGCAGCCACAGGCGGCAGCAGCGGCGCCCGGCTGCTGCCCGGCCTCAGCCCCACACCAAAGGGGCAGGAAAGGCTGGCGTGGCCAGGGAAGGCGGCAGCGGCAGCAGCAGCGAGGACAGGGAGGGCTGTGGGCGCTAGGCGGGAACCTGCGGCACCACCAGCCCTCAGGCTGCCGGCAAGAAGCGCGGGGCTGGAAGGCTCCGCACGCCCCGACCACAGGCACCTCCTCGGAGGAAACGGCTCGTTCTCCCGCGACTGTCGTGTACCGATTCCTCTTGAACTAGTGCACCAATTGGGCCTTCACCGAGGAAATGCTTGGGCGGTCCCATCCGGAGGGTAGTGGTCAACGGCTGAACGTCCAGGTGGAGGTGGCTGACGAGCGGTGTCCCTCAGCGGTCCGCACTGGGACCAGCACTCTTTAATACCCACTCTTTAATACCTTTGTCAATGACAGAGACAGCGCGATCGCGTGCACCCTCCGCCGGGTTGCAGCCGACGCTGAGCTGAGCGCTGCGGCTGACACGCCTGCGGGACAGGATGCCTTCCAGAGGGACCTGGGCAAGCTGGAGTCGAGAAGTGGGCCCGTGTGAACCTGGTGAGTTTCAACAAGGCCACGGGCAGGGTCCCGCTCCTGGGTCAGGGCAAGCCCCGCTATCACTACAGGCTGGGGGATGTGAGGGGATTGAGAGCAGCCCTGCCGAGAAGGACTGGGGTGGGGGTAAAGGTGGACAAAAAGCTGGACATGAGCCAGCAAGGTGCGCTCGCAGCCCAGAAGGCCAACCACCTCGCGGGCTGCGTCGGAAGAAGCGTGGCCAGCAGGTCGAGGGAGATGATTCCGCCCCTCTGCTCCGCTCTGGTGAGACCCCACCTGCAGTGCTGCGTCCGGCTCTGGAGCCCTCAGCACAGGCAAGGCACGGACCTGTTGGAGAGGGTCCAGAGGAGGGCCACAAAAATGATCAGAGGGCTGGAAGCCCTCTGCTATGAGGACAGGCCGAGAGAGTTGGGCTTGTTCCGCCTGGTAAAAGAGAAGGCGCCGGGGAGACCTTCCTGCAGCCTTCCAGTACTTCCCGGGGGCTTCTAAGAAAGACGGGGACAGACTTTTTAGCCGGGCCTGTGGTGACGGGACAAGGGCTTAATGGTTGCAAATTAAAAGAGGGTGGATTTCTCCTAGATAGACGGAAGAAATGTTCCACAATGAGGGTGGTGAGACACTGGCACAGGTTGCCCAGAGGGGTGGGGAGATGCCCCATCCCCGGAAACATTCCGGGTCAGGTTAGGCGGGGCTCAGAGCAAGCTGAGCTCGTTGAAGGTGTCCCTGCTCGTTGCAGGGGGGTTGGACTGGATGGCCTTTAAAGGTCCCTTCCAAGCCAAACTCTTCTAGGAGTCCCTGAGTCTACGAACTTGTATCAACCTTCTTGCAAGACAGAGAGACAGGCAGCGAGATAGACGGATAGAGAGGCAGAGCGATAGACAGACAGACAGGCAGTTGGTGGACATTGTTGTGCTGCTTTGGCCTGGGACAGAGCCAGCTTTGTCCATAGCAGCTTCTCTGGAAGCGTGGTTTGGGTTTGTGCTGAAAAGGGTGCTGATAACACAGGCATGCTTTCGTTATTGCTGAGCAGTGCTTCCACAGCGTCAAGGCCTTTTCTGCTTCTCCCCCTGCCCCAGCAGCGAGGAGCCTGCGGGGCACCAGAGGTTAGGAGGGCCCGGAGCACGGGACAGCTGAGCCCAGCTGACCAAAGGGCTATCCCGGACCATAGGACGGCACGCTCAGCAATAAAGAGCTGGGGGCAGAAGAAGGAAGGGGGCACGTCCGCAGAGACAGCGTTTGAATTCCCAAGTCGCCGTTCCGCGGGACGGAGCCCTGCTTTCCTGGAGATGGCTGAGCACCTGCCTGCCGGCGGGGAGCGGCAAACAAATCCCTCGCTTTGCTTTGCTTTGCTTTGCTTGGCTTTGCTTGGCTTGCGCGCGCGGCTTTTGCTTTACCCACTAAAGTGAGTCTTCAGCTCAACGCGCCAGTTGACTCCCTTTGACCCTTCCGACTCTCTCCCCCATCCCAGCAGGGGCGAGTGAGGCAGCGGCTGCGTGGGGCTTCCTTGCCGGCTGGGGTCAAGCTGGGACAACTGTCCGCCGCGCGGTCACAGTCAAGCAGTCAAGTAAGCGTGACTAAGGGAGCGCCGCTCATTGCAAGGAAGGGAAGCACAGCCCCCGCCCCGAGCAGCAAAGGACCCCCGGAGCAGCGCGAGAAGGCCAGCACCCCAGCCCCTCCGAGCGCTCTGCGAAGCCCCCCCGTGACCCCGCATGCCGGAGAAGGAAGTGTAGCAAGAGCGACGGCAGGGACGTCTCCATCCAGGAAGAAGCAGGTGGGTGATGACGCCACGGGCTTCGAGTCGCTCTACAGCAGGGCAGCAGGCGTGTGTGCGGGTCCCAGCGTGGGCTGGGCAGCGAGGGCTCAAATCCCGTTGCAGCTGGACGCTGGCCGGTACAGGAAGGGAGTGTCAGAGCGCATTCGGGGTGGCCCAGGTGGCAGGGGCCAGCTCACGCGCGTGGGGAAAGAATTCCTCCTGTCACGCCGCCCTTTGCGTCCCAGCCTCGCGCCTGGGGGGGCACGGGCCAGCGCTGAGTCGGTGGTGATGCGCCGAGGCCCCGAGCAGGCCGCTGGCGGCGGCGGCGGCGGCGGCGGCAGGAGGGCTTGCGCTCTGGCAGCAGAGGAGAAGCTTGGCGGAGGGGAGCAGCGGGCAGGGCGGCGTCGAGGAAGGCGAGGGGCCGCGGTGGTCCTGCCTGGCTGTAGCTGGAGGCGGGGGGCGGGTGGGCTCGTTGTGGGGCTTGAGGTGGTGGGCAGAGCGGGCGCAGTGGCGGAGGAGAGGCGAGCGGGTGGTGTGCGCGCGGCAGGGCGGGCTGGCGTGCGTGTGTCGGAGGAGCCGCGGGGGGTGTGAGGCGGGCGGTGTCGGGGTCCGTCGGTGGTGGGAGGCGTGTCGAGGCGTGTCGCGGCGCGGGTGGGGCGGGCCCGCAGGGCGTGGGTGCGAGCGGTGGGGCGCAGGGCGGCGTGAGGCCTATAGGCGGCGCTGTGCGGTCGCCGTCGGTGGGGATCAGAGATAGACGAGCGGCCAGGTCGCCCGACCTTGGACCCAAGGGTAGCGAGTTCGATCCCCACCCGGTGCTTTTTGCCCGCCCCCCCGGCGCTTTGCCTCTCGGCCTCGCCTCGGCCCCAGCCGCGCCAGCGCCGCACGGGCAGCTTGGGCTTTCCTGCGCAACGGGGCGGCATCCGGAGCCGCCAGGCCTTGTGGCCTCTTGCCCTCTCCCTTTTCTCCCCTGCCCACGGCAGAGCGCAGGCAGCCACAGGCGGCAGCAGCGGCGCCCGGCTGCTGCCCGGCCTCAGCCCCACACCAAAGGGGCAGGAAAGGCTGGCGTGGCCAGGGAAGGCGGCAGCGGCAGCAGCAGCGAGGACAGGGAGGGCTGTGGGCGCTAGGCGGGAACCTGCGGCACCACCAGCCCTCAGGCTGCCGGCAAGAAGCGCGGGGCTGGAAGGCTCCGCACGCCCCGACCACAGGCACCTCCTCGGAGGAAACGGCTCGTTCTCCCGCGACTGTCGTGTACCGATTCCTCTTGAACTAGTGCACCAGTTGGGCCTTCACCGAGGAAATGCTTGGGCGGTCCCATCCGGAGGGTAGTGGTCAACGGCTGAACGTCCAGGTGGAGGTGGCTGACGAGCGGTGTCCCTCAGCGGTCCGCACTGGGACCAGCACTCTTTAATACCCACTCTTTAATACCTTTGTCAATGACAGAGACAGCGCGATCGCGTGCACCCTCCGCCGGGTTGCAGTCGACGCTGAGCTGAGCGCTGCGGCTGACACGCCTGCGGGACAGGATGCCTTACAGGGGGACCTGGGCAAGCTGGAGTCGAGAAGTGGGCCCGTGTGAACCTGGTGAGTTTCAACAAGGCCACGGGCAGGGTCCCGCTCCTGGGTCAGGGCAAGCCCCGCTATCACTACAGGCTGGGGGATGTGAGGGGATTGAGAGCAGCCCTGCCGAGAAGGACTGGGGTGGGGGTAAAGGTGGACAAAAAGCTGGACATGAGCCGGCAAGGTGCGCTCGCAGCCCAGAAGGCCAACCACCTCGCGGGCTGCGTCGGAAGAAGCGTGGCCAGCAGGTCGAGGGAGATGATTCCGCCCCTCTGCTCCGCTCTGGTGAGACCCCACCTGCAGTGCTGCGTCCGGCTCTGGAGCCCTCAGCACAGGCAAGGCACGGACCTGTTGGAGAGGGTCCAGAGGAGGGCCACAAAAATGATCAGAGGGCTGGAAGCCCTCTGCTATGAGGACAGGCCGAGAGAGTTGGGCTTGTTCCGCCTGGTAAAAGAGAAGGCGCCGGGGAGACCTTCCTGCAGCCTTCCAGTACTTCCCGGGGGCTTCTAAGAAAGACGGGGACAGACTTTTTAGCCGGGCCTGTGGTGACGGGACAAGGGCTTAATGGTTGCAAATTAAAAGAGGGTGGATTTCTCCTAGATAGACGGAAGAAATGTTCCACAATGAGGGTGGTGAGACACTGGCACAGGTTGCCCAGAGGGGTGGGGAGATGCCCCATCCCCGGAAACATTCCGGGTCAGGTTAGGCAGGGCTCAGAGCAAGCTGAGCTCGTTGAAGGTGTCCCTGCTCGTTGCAGGGGGGTTGGACTGGATGGCCTTTAAAGGTCCCTTCCAAGCCAAACTCTTCTAGGAGTCCCTGAGTCTACGAACTTGTATCAACCTTCTTGCAAGACAGAGAGACAGGCAGCGAGATAGACGGATAGAGAGGCAGAGCGATAGACAGACAGACAGGCAGTTGGTGGACATTGTTGTGCTGCTTTGGCCTGGGACAGAGCCAGCTTTGTCCATAGCAGCTTCTCTGGAAGCGTGGTTTGGGTTTGTGCTGAAAAGGGTGCTGATAACACAGGCATGCTTTCGGTATTGCTGAGCAGTGCTTCCACAGCGTCAAGGCCTTTTCTGCTTCTCCCCCTGCCCCAGCAGCGAGGAGCCTGCGGGGCACCAGAGGTTAGGAGGGCCCGGAGCACGGGACAGCTGAGCCCAGCTGACCAAAGGGCTATCCCGGACCATAGGACGGCACGCTCAGCAATACAGAGCTGGGGGCAGAAGAAGGAAGGGGGCACGTCCGCAGAGACAGCGTTTGAATTCCCAAGTCGCCGTTCCGCGGGACGGAGCCCTGCTTTCCTGGAGATGGCTGAGCACCTGCCTGCCGGCGGGAAGCGGCAAACAAATCCCTCGCTTTGCTTTGCTTTGCTTTGCTTTGCTTGGCTTTGCTTGGCTTGCGCGCGCAGCTTTTGCTTTACCCACTAAAGTGAGTCTTTAGCTCAACGCGCCAGTTGACTCCCTTTGACCCTTCCGACTCTCTCCCCCATCCCAGCAGGGGCGAGTGAGGCAGTGGCTGCGTGGGGCTTCCTTGCCGGCTGGGGTCAAGCTGGGACAACTGTCCGCCGCGCGGTCACAGTCAAGCAGTCAAGTAAGCGTGACTAAGGGAGCGCCGCTCATTGCAAGGAAGGGAAGCACAGCCCCCGCCCCGAGCAGCAAAGGACCCCCGGAGCAGCGCGAGAAGGCCAGCACCCCAGCCGCTCCGAGCGCTCTGCGAAGCCGCCCCGTGACCCCGCATGCCGGAGAAGGAAGTGTAGCAAGAGCGACGGCAGGGACGTCTCCATCCAGGAAGAAGCAGGTGGGTGATGACGCCACGGGCTTCGAGTCGCTCTACAGCAGGGCAGCAGGCGTGTGTGCGGGTCCCAGCGTGGGCTGGGCAGCGAGGGCTCAAATCCCGTTGCAGCTGGACGCTGGCCGGTACAGGAAGGGAGTGTCAGAGCGCATTCGGGGTGGCCCAGGTGGCAGGGGCCAGCTCACGCACGTGGGGAAAGAATTCCTCCTGTCACGCCGCCCTTTGCGTCCCAGCCTCGCGCCTGGGGGGGCACGGGCCAGCGCTGAGTCAGTGGTGATGCGCCGAGGCCCCGAGCAGGCCGCTGGCGGCGGCGGCGGCGGCGGCGGCAGGAGGGCTTGCGCTCTGGCAGCAGAGGAGAAGCTTGGCGGAGGGGAGCAGCGGGCAGGGCGGCGTCGAGGAAGGCGAGGGGCCGCGGTGGTCCTGCCTGGCTGTAGCTGGAGGCGGGGGGCGGGTGGGCTTGTTGTGGGGCTTGAGGTGGTGGGCAGAGCGGGCGCAGTGGCGGAGGAGAGGCGAGCGGGTGGTGTGCGCGCGGCAGGGCGGGCTGGCGTGCGTGTGTCGGAGGAGCCGCGGGGGGTGTGAGGCGGGCGGTGTCGGGGTCCGTCGGTGGTGGGAGGCGTGTCGAGGCGTGTCGCGGCGCGGGTGGGGCGGGCCCGCAGGGCGTGGGTGCGAGCGGTGGGGCGCAGGGCGGCGTGAGGCCTATAGGCGGCGCTGTGCGGTCGCCGTCGGTGGGGATCAGAGATAGACGAGCGGCCAGGTCGCCCGACCTTGGACCCAAGGGTAGCGAGTTCGATCCCCACCCGGTGCTTTTTGCCCGCCCCCCCGCGCTTTGCCTCTCGGCCTCGCCTCGGCCCCAGCCGCGCCAGCGCCGCACGGGCAGCTTGGGCTTTCCTGCGCAACGGGGCGGCATCCGGAGCCGCCAGGCCTTGTGGCCTCTTGCCCTCTCCCTTTTCTCCCCTGCCCACGGCAGAGCGCAGGCAGCCACAGGCGGCAGCAGCGGCGCCCGGCTGCTGCCCGGCCTCAGCCCCACACCAAAGGGGCAGGAAAGGCTGGCGTGGCCAGGGAAGGCGGCAGCGGCAGCAGCAGCGAGGACAGGGAGGGCTGTGGGCGCTAGGCGGGAACCTGCGGCACCACCAGCCCTCAGGCTGCCGGCAAGAAGCGCGGGGCTGGAAGGCTCCGCACGCCCCGACCACAGGCACCTCCTCGGAGGAAACGGCTCGTTCTCCCGCGACTGTCGTGTACCGATTCCTCTTGAACTAGTGCACCAATTGGGCCTTCACCGAGGAAATGCTTGGGCGGTCCCATCCGGAGGGTAGTGGTCAACGGCTGAACGTCCAGGTGGAGGTGGCTGACGAGCGGTGTCCCTCAGCGGTCCGCACTGGGACCAGCACTCTTTAATACCCACTCTTTAATACCTTTGTCAATGACAGAGACAGCGCGATCGCGTGCACCCTCCGCCGGGTTGCAGCCGACGCTGAGCTGAGCGCTGCGGCTGACACGCCTGCGGGACAGGATGCCTTCCAGGGGGACCTGGGCAAGCTGGAGTCGAGAAGTGGGCCCGTGTGAACCTGGTGAGTTTCAACAAGGCCACGGGCAGGGTCCCGCTCCTGGGTCAGGGCAAGCCCCGCTATCACTACAGGCTGGGGGATGTGAGGGGATTGAGAGCAGCCCTGCCGAGAAGGACTGGGGTGGGGGTAAAGGTGGACAAAAAGCTGGACATGAGCCGGCAAGGTGCGCTCGCAGCCCAGAAGGCCAACCACCTCGCGGGCTGCGTCGGAAGAAGCGTGGCCAGCAGGTCGAGGGAGATGATTCCGCCCCTCTGCTCCGCTCTGGTGAGACCCCACCTGCAGTGCTGCGTCCGGCTCTGGAGCCCTCAGCACAGGCAAGGCACGGGCCTGTTGGAGAGGGTCCAGAGGAGGGCCACAAAAATGATCAGAGGGCTGGAAGCCCTCTGCTATGAGGACAGGCCGAGAGAGTTGGGCTTGTTCCGCCTGGTAAAAGAGAAGGCGCCGGGGAGACCTTCCTGCAGCCTTCCAGTACTTCCCGGGGGCTTCTAAGAAAGACGGGGACAGACTTTTTAGCCGGGCCTGTGGTGACGGGACAAGGGCTTAATGGTTGCAAATTAAAGAGGGTGGATTTCTCCTAGATAGACGGAAGAAATGTTCCACAATGAGGGTGGTGAGACACTGGCACAGGTTGCCCAGAGGGGTGGGGAGATGCCCCATCCCCGGAAACATTCCGGGTCAGGTTAGGCGGGGCTCAGAGCAAGCTGAGCTCGTTGAAGGTGTCCCTGCTCGTTGCAGGGGGGTTGGACTGGATGGCCTTTAAAGGTCCCTTCCAAGCCAAACTCTTCTAGGAGTCCCTGAGTCTACGAACTTGTATCAACCTTCTTGCAAGACAGAGAGACAGGCAGCGAGATAGACGGATAGAGAGGCAGAGCGATAGACAGACAGACAGGCAGTTGGTGGACATTGTTGTGCTGCTTTGGCCTGGGACAGAGCCAGCTTTGTCCATAGCAGCTTCTCTGGAAGCGTGGTTTGGGTTTGTGCTGAAAAGGGTGCTGATAACACAGGCATGCTTTCGTTATTGCTGAGCAGTGCTTCCACAGCGTCAAGGCCTTTTCTGCTTCTCCCCCTGCCCCAGCAGCGAGGAGCCTGCGGGGCACCAGAGGTTAGGAGGGCCCGGAGCACGGGACAGCTGAGCCCAGCTGACCAAAGGGCTATCCCGGACCATAGGACGGCACGCTCAGCAATAAAGAGCTGGGGGCAGAAGAAGGAAGGGGGCACGTCCGCAGAGACAGCGTTTGAATTCCCAAGTCGCCGTTCCGCGGGACGGAGCCCTGCTTTCCTGGAGATGGCTGAGCACCTGCCTGCCGGCGGGAAGCGGCAAACAAATCCCTCGCTTTGCTTTGCTTTGCTTTGCTTGGCTTTGCTTGGCTTGCGCGCGCGGCTTTTGCTTTACCCACTAAAGTGAGTCTTTAGCTCAACGCGCCAGTTGACTCCCTTTGACCCTTCCGACTCTCTCCCCATCCCAGCAGGGGCGAGTGAGGCAGCGGCTGCGTGGGGCTTCCTTGCCGGCTGGGGTCAAGCTGGGACAACTGTCCGCCGCGCGGTCACAGTCAAGCAGTCAAGTAAGCGTGACTAAGGGAGCGCCGCTCATTGCAAGGAAGGGAAGCACAGCCCCCGCCCCGAGCAGCAAAGGACCCCCGGAGCAGCGCGAGAAGGCCAGCACCCCAGCCCCTCCGAGCGCTCTGCGAAGCCCCCCCGTGACCCCGCATGCCGGAGAAGGAAGTGTAGCAAGAGCGACGGCAGGGACGTCTCCATCCAGGAAGAAGCAGGTGGGTGATGACGCCACGGGCTTCGAGTCGCTCTACAGCAGGGCAGCAGGCGTGTGTGCGGGTCCCAGCGTGGGCTGGGCAGCGAGGGCTCAAATCCCGTTGCAGCTGGACGCTGGCCGGTACAGGAAGGGAGTGTCAGAGCGCATTCGGGGTGGCCCAGGTGGCAGGGGCCAGCTCACGCGCGTGGGGAAAGAATTCCTCCTGTCACGCCGCCCTTTGCGTCCCAGCCTCGCGCCTGGGGGGGCACGGGCCAGCGCTGAGTCAGTGGTGATGCGCCGAGGCCCCGAGCAGGCCGCTGGCGGCGGCGGCGGCGGCGGCGGCAGGAGGGCTTGCGCTCTGGCAGCAGAGGAGAAGCTTGGCGGAGGGGAGCAGCGGGCAGGGCGGCGTCGAGGAAGGCGAGGGGCCGCGGTGGTCCTGCCTGGCTGTAGGTGGAGGCGGGGGGCGGGTGGGCTTGTTGTGGGGCTTGAGGTGGTGGGCAGAGCGGGCGCAGTGGCGGAGGAGAGGCGAGCGGGTGGTGTGCGCGCGGCAGGGCGGGCTGGCGTGCGTGTGTCGGAGGAGCCGCGGGGGGTGTGAGGCGGGCGGTGTCGGGGTCCGTCGGTGGTGGGAGGCGTGTCGAGGCGTGTCGCGGCGCGGGTGGGGCGGGCCCGCAGGGCGTGGGTGCGAGCGGTGGGGCGCAGGGCGGCGTGAGGCCTATAGGCGGCGCTGTGCGGTCGCCGTCGGTGGGGATCAGAGATAGACGAGCGGCCAGGTCGCCCGACCTTGGACCCAAGGGTAGCGAGTTCGATCCCCACCCCGTGCTTTTTGCCCGCCCCCCGGCGCTTTGCCTCTCGGCCTCGCCTCGGCCCCAGCCGCGCCAGCGCCGCACGGGCAGCTTGGGCTTTCCTGCGCAACGGGGCGGCATCCGGAGCCGCCAGGCCTTGTGGCCTCTTGCCCTCTCCCTTTTCTCCCCTGCCCACGGCAGAGCGCAGGCAGCCACAGGCGGCAGCAGCGGCGCCCGGCTGCTGCCCGGCCTCAGCCCCACACCAAAGGGGCAGGAAAGGCTGGCGTGGCCAGGGAAGGCGGCAGCGGCAGCAGCAGCGAGGACAGGGAGGGCTGTGGGCACTAGGCGGGAACCTGCGGCACCACCAGCCCTCAGGCTGCCGGCAAGAAGCGCGGGGCTGGAAGGCTCCGCACGCCCCGACCACAGGCACCTCCTCGGAGGAAACGGCTCGTTCTCCCGCGACTGTCGTGTACCGATTCCTCTTGAACTAGTGCACCAGTTGGGCCTTCACCGAGGAAATGCTTGGGCGGTCCCATCCGGAGGGTAGTGGTCAACGGCTGAACGTCCAGGTGGAGGTGGCTGACGAGCGGTGTCCCTCAGCGGTCCGCACTGGGACCAGCACTCTTTAATACCCACTCTTTAATACCTTTGCCAATGACAGAGACAGCGCGATCGCGTGCACCCTCCGCCGGGTTGCAGCCGACGCTGAGCTGAGCGCTGCGGCTGACACGCCTGCGGGACAGGATGCCTTCCAGGGGGACCTGGGCAAGCTGGAGTCGAGAAGTGGGCCCGTGTGAACCTGGTGAGTTTCAACAAGGCCACGGGCAGGGTCCCGCTCCTGGGTCAGGGCAAGCCCCGCTATCACTACAGGCTGGGGGATGTGAGGGGATTGAGAGCAGCCCTGCCGAGAAGGACTGGGGTGGGGGTAAAGGTGGACAAAAAGCTGGACATGAGCCGGCAAGGTGCGCTCGCAGCCCAGAAGGCCAACCACCTCGCGGGCTGCGTCGGAAGAAGCGTGGCCAGCAGGTCGAGGGAGATGATTCCGCCCCTCTGCTCCGCTCTGGTGAGACCCCACCTGCAGTGCTGCGTCCGGCTCTGGAGCCCTCAGCACAGGCAAGGCACGGACCTGTTGGAGAGGGTCCAGAGGAGGGCCACAAAAATGATCAGAGGGCTGGAAGCCCTCTGCTATGAGGACAGGCCGAGAGAGTTGGGCTTGTTCCGCCTGGTAAAAGAGAAGGCGCCGGGGAGACCTTCCTGCAGCCTTCCAGTACTTCCCGGGGGCTTCTAAGAAAGACGGGGACAGACTTTTTAGCCGGGCCTGTGGTGACGGGACAAGGGCTTAATGGTTGCAAATTAAAAGAGGGTGGATTTCTCCTAGATAGACGGAAGAAATGTTCCACAATGAGGGTGGTGAGACACTGGCACAGGTTGCCCAGAGGGGTGGGGAGATGCCCCATCCCCGGAAACATTCCGGGTCAGGTTAGGCGGGGCTCAGAGCAAGCTGAGCTCGTTGAAGGTGTCCCTGCTCGTTGCAGGGGGGTTGGCCTTTAAAGGTCCCTTCCAAGCCAAACTCTTCTAGGAGTCCCTGAGTCTACGAACTTGTATCAACCTTCTTGCAAGACAGAGAGACAGGCAGCGAGATAGACGGATAGAGAGGCAGAGCGATAGACAGACAGACAGGCAGTTGGTGGACATTGTTGTGCTGCTTTGGCCTGGGACAGAGCCAGCTTTGTCCATAGCAGCTTCTCTGGAAGCGTGGTTTGGGTTTGTGCTGAAAAGGGTGCTGATAACACAGGCATGCTTTCGTTATTGCTGAGCAGTGCTTCCACAGCGTCAAGGCCTTTTCTGCTTCTCCCCCTGCCCCAGCAGCGAGGAGCCTGCGGGGCACCAGAGGTTAGGAGGGCCCGGAGCACGGGACAGCTGAGCCCAGCTGACCAAAGGGCTATCCCGGACCATAGGACGGCACGCTCAGCAATAAAGAGCTGGGGGCAGAAGAAGGAAGGGGGCACGTCCGCAGAGACAGCGTTTGAATTCCCAAGTCGCCGTTCCGCGGGACGGAGCCCTGCTTTCCTGGAGATGGCTGAGCACCTGCCTGCCGGCGGGGAGCGGCAAACAAATCCCTCGCTTTGCTTTGCTTTGCTTTGCTTGGCTTTGCTTGGCTTGCGCGCGCGGCTTTTGCTTTACCCACTAAAGTGAGTCTTCAGCTCAACGCGCCAGTTGACTCCCTTTGACCCTTCCGACTCTCTCCCCCATCCCAGCAGGGGCGAGTGAGGCAGCGGCTGCGTGGGGCTTCCTTGCCGGCTGGGGTCAAGCTGGGACAACTGTCCGCCGCGCGGTCACAGTCAAGCAGTCAAGTAAGCGTGACTAAGGGAGCGCCGCTCATTGCAAGGAAGGGAAGCACAGCCCCCGCCCCGAGCAGCAAAGGACCCCCGGAGCAGCGCGAGAAGGCCAGCACCCCAGCCGCTCCGAGCGCTCTGCGAAGCCCCCCCGTGACCCCGCATGCCGGAGAAGGAAGTGTAGCAAGAGCGACGGCAGGGACGTCTCCATCCAGGAAGAAGCAGGTGGGTGATGACGCCACGGGCTTCGAGTCGCTCTACAGCAGGGCAGCAGGCGTGTGTGCGGGTCCCAGCGTGGGCTGGGCAGCGAGGGCTCAAATCCCGTTGCAGCTGGACGCTGGCCGGTACAGGAAGGGAGTGTCAGAGCGCATTCGGGGTGGCCCAGGTGGCAGGGGCCAGCTCACGCGCGTGGGGAAAGAATTCCTCCTGTCACGCCGCCCTTTGCGTCCCAGCCTCGCGCCTGGGGGGGCACGGGCCAGCGCTGAGTCGGTGGTGATGCGCCGAGGCCCCGAGCAGGCCACTGGCGGCGGCGGCGGCGGCGGCGGCAGGAGGGCTTGCGCTCTGGCAGCAGAGGAGAAGCTTGGCGGAGGGGAGCAGCGGGCAGGGCGGCGTCGAGGAAGGCGAGGGGCCGCGGTGGTCCTGCCTGGCTGTAGCTGGAGGCGGGGGGCGGGTGGGCTTGTTGTGGGGCTTGAGGTGGTGGGCAGAGCGGGCGCAGTGGCGGAGGAGAGGCGAGCGGGTGGTGTGCGCGCGGCAGGGCGGGCTGGCGTGCGTGTGTCGGAGGAGCCGCGGGGGGTGTGAGGCGGGCGGTGTCGGGGTCCGTCGGTGGTGGGAGGCGTGTCGAGGCGTGTCGCGGCGCGGGTGGGGCGGGCCCGCAGGGCGTGGGTGCGAGCGGTGGGGCGCAGGGCGGCGTGAGGCCTATAGGCGGCGCTGTGCGGTCGCCGTCGGTGGGGATCAGAGATAGACGAGCGGCCAGGTCGCCCGACCTTGGACCCAAGGGTAGCGAGTTCGATCCCCACCCCGTGCTTTTTGCCCGCCCCCCGGCGCTTTGCCTCTCGGCCTCGCCTCGGCCCCAGCCGCGCCAGCGCCGCACGGGCAGCTTGGGCTTTCCTGCGCAACGGGGCGGCATCCGGAGCCGCCAGGCCTTGTGGCCTCTTGCCCTCTCCCTTTTCTCCCCTGCCCACGGCAGAGCGCAGGCAGCCACAGGCGGCAGCAGCGGCGCCCGGCTGCTGCCCGGCCTCAGCCCCACACCAAAGGGGCAGGAAAGGCTGGCGTGGCCAGGGAAGGCGGCAGCGGCAGCAGCAGCGAGGACAGGGAGGGCTGTGGGCGCTAGGCGGGAACCTGCGGCACCACCAGCCCTCAGGCTGCCGGCAAGAAGCGCGGGGCTGGAAGGCTCCGCACGCCCCGACCACAGGCACCTCCTCGGAGGAAACGGCTCGTTCTCCCGCGACTGTCGTGTACCGATTCCTCTTGAACTAGTGCACCAATTGGGCCTTCACCGAGGAAATGCTTGGGCGGTCCCATCCGGAGGGTAGTGGTCAACGGCTGAACGTCCAGGTGGAGGTGGCTGACGAGCGGTGTCCCTCAGCGGTCCGCACTGGGACCAGCACTCTTTAATACCCACTCTTTAATACCTTTGTCAATGACAGAGACAGCGCGATCGCGTGCACCCTCCGCCGGGTTGCAGTCGACGCTGAGCTGAGCGCTGCGGCTGACACGCCTGCGGGACAGGATGCCTTCCAGGGGGACCTGGGCAAGCTGGAGTCGAGAAGTGGGCCCGTGTGAACCTGGTGAGTTTCAACAAGGCCACGGGCAGGGTCCCGCTCCTGGGTCAGGGCAAGCCCCGCTATCACTACAGGCTGGGGGATGTGAGGGGATTGAGAGCAGCCCTGCCGAGAAGGACTGGGGTGGGGGTAAAGGTGGACAAAAAGCTGGACATGAGCCGGCAAGGTGCGCTCGCAGCCCAGAAGGCCAACCACCTCGCGGGCTGCGTCGGAAGAAGCGTGGCCAGCAGGTCGAGGGAGATGATTCCGGCCCTCTGCTCCGCTCTGGTGAGACCCCACCTGCAGTGCTGCGTCCGGCTCTGGAGCCCTCAGCACAGGCAAGGCACGGACCTGTTGGAGAGGGTCCAGAGGAGGGCCACAAAAATGATCAGAGGGCTGGAAGCCCTCTGCTATGAGGACAGGCCGAGAGAGTTGGGCTTGTTCCGCCTGGTAAAAGAGAAGGCGCCGGGGAGACCTTCCTGCAGCCTTCCAGTACTTCCCGGGGGCTTCTAAGAAAGACGGGGACAGACTTTTTAGCCGGGCCTGTGGTGACGGGACAAGGGCTTAATGGTTGCAAATTAAAAGAGGGTGGATTTCTCCTAGATAGACGGAAGAAATGTTCCACAATGAGGGTGGTGAGACACTGGCACAGGTTGCCCAGAGGGGTGGGGAGATGCCCCATCCCCGGAAACATTCCGGGTCAGGTTAGGCAGGGCTCAGAGCAAGCTGAGCTCGTTGAAGGTGTCCCTGCTCGTTGCAGGGGGGTTGGACTGGATGGCCTTTAAAGGTCCCTTCCAAGCCAAACTCTTCTAGGAGTCCCTGAGTCTACGAACTTGTATCAACCTTCTTGCAAGACAGAGAGACAGGCAGCGAGATAGACGGATAGAGAGGCAGAGCGATAGACAGACAGACAGGCAGTTGGTGGACATTGTTGTGCTGCTTTGGCCTGGGACAGAGCCAGCTTTGTCCATAGCAGCTTCTCTGGAAGCGTGGTTTGGGTTTGTGCTGAAAAGGGTGCTGATAACACAGGCATGCTTTCGGTATTGCTGAGCAGTGCTTCCACAGCGTCAAGGCCTTTTCTGCTTCTCCCCCTGCCCCAGCAGCGAGGAGCCTGCGGGGCACCAGAGGTTAGGAGGGCCCGGAGCACGGGACAGCTGAGCCCAGCTGACCAAAGGGCTATCCCGGACCATAGGACGGCACGCTCAGCAATACAGAGCTGGGGGCAGAAGAAGGAAGGGGGCACGTCCGCAGAGACAGCGTTTGAATTCCCAAGTCGCCGTTCCGCGGGACGGAGCCCTGCTTTCCTGGAGATGGCTGAGCACCTGCCTGCCGGCGGGAAGCGGCAAACAAATCCCTCGCTTTGCTTTGCTTTGCTTTGCTTTGCTTTGCTTGGCTTTGCTTGGCTTGCGCGCGCAGCTTTTGCTTTACCCACTAAAGTGAGTCTTTAGCTCAACGCGCCAGTTGACTCCCTTTGACCCTTCCGACTCTCTCCCCCATCCCAGCAGGGGCGAGTGAGGCAGCGGCTGCGTGGGGCTTCCTTGCCGGCTGGGGTCAAGCTGGGACAACTGTCCGCCGCGCGGTCACAGTCAAGCAGTCAAGTAAGCGTGACTAAGGGAGCGCCGCTCATTGCAAGGAAGGGAAGCACAGCCCCCGCCCCGAGCAGCAAAGGACCCCCGGAGCAGCGCGAGAAGGCCAGCACCCCAGCCGCTCCGAGCGCTCTGCGAAGCCCCCCCGTGACCCCGCATGCCGGAGAAGGAAGTGTAGCAAGAGCGACGGCAGGGACGTCTCCATCCAGGAAGAAGCAGGTGGGTGATGACGCCACGGGCTTCGAGTCGCTCTACAGCAGGGCAGCAGGCGTGTGTGCGGGTCCCAGCGTGGGCTGGGCAGCGAGGGCTCAAATCCCGTTGCAGCTGGACGCTGGCCGGTACAGGAAGGGAGTGTCAGAGCGCATTCGGGGTGGCCCAGGTGGCAGGGGCCAGCTCACGCGCGTGGGGAAAGAATTCCTCCTGTCACGCCGCCCTTTGCGTCCCAGCCTCGCGCCTGGGGGGGCACGGGCCAGCGCTGAGTCGGTGGTGATGCGCCGAGGCCCCGAGCAGGCCACTGGCGGCGGCGGCGGCGGCGGCGGCAGGAGGGCTTGCGCTCTGGCAGCAGAGGAGAAGCTTGGCGGAGGGGAGCAGCGGGCAGGGCGGCGTCGAGGAAGGCGAGGGGCCGCGGTGGTCCTGCCTGGCTGTAGCTGGAGGCGGGGGGCGGGTGGGCTTGTTGTGGGGCTTGAGGTGGTGGGCAGAGCGGGCGCAGTGGCGGAGGAGAGGCGAGCGGGTGGTGTGCGCGCGGCAGGGCGGGCTGGCGTGCGTGTGTGGAGGAGCCGCGGGGGGTGTGAGGCGGGCGGTGTCGGGGTCCGTCGGTGGTGGGAGGCGTGTCGAGGTCGTGTCGCGGCGCGGGTGGGGCGGGCCCGCAGGGCGTGGGTGCGAGCGGTGGGGCGCAGGGCGGCGTGAGGCCTATAGGCGGCGCTGTGCGGTCGCCGTCGGTGGGGATCAGAGATAGACGAGCGGCCAGGTCGCCCGACCTTGGACCCAAGGGTAGCGAGTTCGATCCCCACCCCGTGCTTTTTGCCCGCCCCCCGGCGCTTTGCCTCTCGGCCTCGCCTCGGCCCCAGCCGCGCCAGCGCCGCACGGGCAGCTTGGGCTTTCCTGCGCAACGGGGCGGCATCCGGAGCCGCCCAGGCCTTGTGGCCTCTTGCCTCTCCCTTTTCTCCCCTGCCCACGGCAGAGCGCAGGCAGCCACAGGCGGCAGCAGCGGCGCCCGGCTGCTGCCCGGCCTCAGCCCCACACCAAAGGGGCAGGAAAGGCTGGCGTGGCCAGGGAAGGCCGGCAGCGGCAGCAGCAGCGAGGACAGGGAGGGCTGTGGGCGCTAGGCGGGAACCTGCGGCACCACCAGCCCTCAGGCTGCCGGCAAGAAGCGCGGGGCTGGAAGGCTCCGCACGGCCCCGACCACAGGCACCTCCTCGGAGGAAACGGCTCGTTCTCCCGCGACTGTCGTTGTACCGATTCCTCTTGAACTAGTGCACAATTGGGCCTTCACCGAGGAAATGCTTGGGCGGTCCCATCGGAGGGTAGTGGTCAACGGCTGAACGTCCAGGTGGAGGTGGCTGACGAGCGGTGTCCCTCAGCGGTCCGCACTGGGACCAGCACTCTTTAATACCCACTCTTTAATACCTTTGTCAATGACAGAGACAGCGCGATCGCGTGCACCCTCCGCCGGGTTGCAGTCGACGCTGAGCTGAGCGCTGCGGCTGACACGCCTGCGGGACAGGATGCCTTCCAGGGGACCTGGGCAAGCTGGAGTCGAGAAGTGGGCCCGTGTGAACCTGGTGAGTTTCAACAAGGCACGGCAGGGTCCCGCTCCTGGGTCAGGGCAAGCCCCGCTATCACTACAGGCTGGGGGATGTGAGGGGGATTGAGAGCAGCCCTGCCGAGAAGGACTGGGGTGGGGGTAAAGGTGGACAAAAAGCTGGACATGAGCCAGCAAGGTGCGCTCGCAGCCCAGAAGGCAAACCACCTCGCGGGCTGCGTCGGAAGAAGCGTGGCCAGCAGGTCGAGGAGAGATGATTCCGCCCCTCTGCTCCGCTCTGTGAGACCCCACCTGCAGTGCTGCGTCCGGCTCTGGAGCCCTCAGCACAGGCAAGGCACGGACCTGTTGGAGAGGGTCCAGAGGAGGGCCACAAAAATGATCAGAGGGCTGGAAGCCCTCTGCTATGAGGACAGGCCGAGAGAGTTTGGGCTTGTTCCGCCTGGTAAAAGAGAAGGCGCCGGGGAGGACCTTCCTGCAGCCTTCCAGTACTTCCCGGGGGCTTCTAAGAAAGACGGGGACAGACTTTTTAGCCGGGCCTGTGGTGACGGGACAAGGGCTTAATGGTTGCAAATTAAAAGAGGGTGGATTTCTCCTAGATAGACGGAAGAATGTTCCACAATGAGGGTGGTGAGACACTGGCACAGGTTGCCCAGAGGGTGGGGAGATGCCCCATCCCGGAAACATTCCGGGTCAGGTTAGGCGGGGCTCAGAGCAAGCTGAGCTCGTTGAAGGTGTCCCTGCTCGTGCAGGGGGGTTGGACTGGATGGCCTTTAAAGGTCCCTTCCAAGCCAAACTCTTCTAGGAGTCCCTGAGTCTACGAACTTGTATCAACCTTCTTGCAAGACAGAGAGACAGGCAGCGAGATAGACGGATAGAGAGGCAGAGCGATAGACAGACAGACAGGCAGTTGGTGGACATTGTTGTGCTGCTTTGGCCTGGGACAGAGCCAGCTTTGTCCATAGCAGCTTCTCTGGAAGCGTGGTTTGGGTTTGTGCTGAAAAGGGTGCTGATAACACAGGCATGCTTTCGTTATTGCTGAGCAGTGCTTCCACAGCGTCAAGGCCTTTTCTGCTTCTCCCCCTGCCCCAGCAGCGAGGAGCCTGCGGGGCACCAGAGGTTAGGAGGGCCCGGAGCACGGGACAGCTGAGCCCAGCTGACCAAAGGGCTATCCCGGACCATAGGACGGCACGCTCAGCAATAAAGAGCTGGGGGCAGAAGAAGGAAGGGGGCACGTCCGCAGAGACAGCGTTTGAATTCCCAAGTCGCCGTTCCGCGGGACGGAGCCCTGCTTTCCTGGAGATGGCTGAGCACCTGCCTGCCGGCGGGAAGCGGCAAACAAATCCCTCGCTTTGCTTTGCTTTGCTTTGCTTGGCTTTGCTTGGCTTGCGCGCGCGGCTTTTGCTTTACCCACTAAAGTGAGTCTTTAGCTCAACGCGCCAGTTGACTCCCTTTGACCCTTCCGACTCTCTCCCCCATCCCAGCAGGGGCGAGTGAGGCAGCGGCTGCGTGGGGCTTCCTTGCCGGCTGGGGTCAAGCTGGGACAACTGTCCGCCGCGCGGTCACAGTCAAGCAGTCAAGTAAGCGTGACTAAGGGAGCGCCGCTCATTGCAAGGAAGGGAAGCACAGCCCCCGCCCCGAGCAGCAAAGGACCCCCGGAGCAGCGCGAGAAGGCCAGCACCCCAGCCCCTCCGAGCGCTCTGCGAAGCCCCCCCGTGACCCCGCATGCCGGAGAAGGAAGTGTAGCAAGAGCGACGGCAGGGACGTCTCCATCCAGGAAGAAGCAGGTGGGTGATGACGCCACGGGCTTCGAGTCGCTCTACAGCAGGGCAGCAGGCGTGTGTGCGGGTCCCAGCGTGGGCTGGGCAGCGAGGGCTCAAATCCCGTTGCAGCTGGACGCTGGCCGGTACAGGAAGGGAGTGTCAGAGCGCATTCGGGGTGGCCCAGGTGGCAGGGGCCAGCTCACGCGCGTGGGGAAAGAATTCCTCCTGTCACGCCGCCCTTTGCGTCCCAGCCTCGCGCCTGGGGGGGCACGGGCCAGCGCTGAGTCAGTGGTGATGCGCCGAGGCCCCGAGCAGGCCGCTGGCGGCGGCGGCGGCGGCGGCGGCAGGAGGGCTTGCGCTCTGGCAGCAGAGGAGAAGCTTGGCGGAGGGGAGCAGCGGGCAGGGCGGCGTCGAGGAAGGCGAGGGGCCGCGGTGGTCCTGCCTGGCTGTAGGTGGAGGCGGGGGGCGGGTGGGCTTGTTGTGGGGCTTGAGGTGGTGGGCAGAGCGGGCGCAGTGGCGGAGGAGAGGCGAGCGGGTGGTGTGCGCGCGGCAGGGCGGGCTGGCGTGCGTGTGTCGGAGGAGCCGCGGGGGGTGTGAGGCGGGCGGTGTCGGGGTCCGTCGGTGGTGGGAGGCGTGTCGAGGCGTGTCGCGGCGCGGGTGGGGCGGGCCCGCAGGGCGTGGGTGCGAGCGGTGGGGCGCAGGGCGGCGTGAGGCCTATAGGCGGCGCTGTGCGGTCGCCGTCGGTGGGGATCAGAGATAGACGAGCGGCCAGGTCGCCCGACCTTGGACCCAAGGGTAGCGAGTTCGATCCCCACCCCGTGCTTTTTGCCCGCCCCCCGGCGCTTTGCCTCTCGGCCTCGCCTCGGCCCCAGCCGCGCCAGCGCCGCACGGGCAGCTTGGGCTTTCCTGCGCAACGGGGCGGCATCCGGAGCCGCCAGGCCTTGTGGCCTCTTGCCCTCTCCCTTTTCTCCCCTGCCCACGGCAGAGCGCAGGCAGCCACAGGCGGCAGCAGCGGCGCCCGGCTGCTGCCCGGCCTCAGCCCCACACCAAAGGGGCAGGAAAGGCTGGCGTGGCCAGGGAAGGCGGCAGCGGCAGCAGCAGCGAGGACAGGGAGGGCTGTGGGCGCTAGGCGGGAACCTGCGGCACCACCAGCCCTCAGGCTGCCGGCAAGAAGCGCGGGGCTGGAAGGCTCCGCACGCCCCGACCACAGGCACCTCCTCGGAGGAAACGGCTCGTTCTCCCGCGACTGTCGTGTACCGATTCCTCTTGAACTAGTGCACCAATTGGGCCTTCACCGAGGAAATGCTTGGGCGGTCCCATCCGGAGGGTAGTGGTCAACGGCTGAACGTCCAGGTGGAGGTGGCTGACGAGCGGTGTCCCTCAGCGGTCCGCACTGGGACCAGCACTCTTTAATACCCACTCTTTAATACCTTTGTCAATGACAGAGACAGCGCGATCGCGTGCACCCTCCGCCGGGTTGCAGTCGACGCTGAGCTGAGCGCTGCGGCTGACACGCCTGCGGGACAGGATGCCTTCCAGGGGGACCTGGGCAAGCTGGAGTCGAGAAGTGGGCCCGTGTGAACCTGGTGAGTTTCAACAAGGCCACGGGCAGGGTCCCGCTCCTGGGTCAGGGCAAGCCCCGCTATCACTACAGGCTGGGGGATGTGAGGGGATTGAGAGCAGCCCTGCCGAGAAGGACTGGGGTGGGGGTAAAGGTGGACAAAAAGCTGGACATGAGCCGGCAAGGTGCGCTCGCAGCCCAGAAGGCCAACCACCTCGCGGGCTGCGTCGGAAGAAGCGTGGCCAGCAGGTCGAGGGAGATGATTCCGGCCCTCTGCTCCGCTCTGGTGAGACCCCACCTGCAGTGCTGCGTCCGGCTCTGGAGCCCTCAGCACAGGCAAGGCACGGACCTGTTGGAGAGGGTCCAGAGGAGGGCCACAAAAATGATCAGAGGGCTGGAAGCCCTCTGCTATGAGGACAGGCCGAGAGAGTTGGGCTTGTTCCGCCTGGTAAAAGAGAAGGCGCCGGGGAGACCTTCCTGCAGCCTTCCAGTACTTCCCGGGGGCTTCTAAGAAAGACGGGGACAGACTTTTTAGCCGGGCCTGTGGTGACGGGACAAGGGCTTAATGGTTGCAAATTAAAAGAGGGTGGATTTCTCCTAGATAGACGGAAGAAATGTTCCACAATGAGGGTGGTGAGACACTGGCACAGGTTGCCCAGAGGGGTGGGGAGATGCCCCATCCCCGGAAACATTCCGGGTCAGGTTAGGCAGGGCTCAGAGCAAGCTGAGCTCGTTGAAGGTGTCCCTGCTCGTTGCAGGGGGGTTGGACTGGATGGCCTTTAAAGGTCCCTTCCAAGCCAAACTCTTCTAGGAGTCCCTGAGTCTACGAACTTGTATCAACCTTCTTGCAAGACAGAGAGACAGGCAGCGAGATAGACGGATAGAGAGGCAGAGCGATAGACAGACAGACAGGCAGTTGGTGGACATTGTTGTGCTGCTTTGGCCTGGGACAGAGCCAGCTTTGTCCATAGCAGCTTCTCTGGAAGCGTGGTTTGGGTTTGTGCTGAAAAGGGTGCTGATAACACAGGCATGCTTTCGGTATTGCTGAGCAGTGCTTCCACAGCGTCAAGGCCTTTTCTGCTTCTCCCCCTGCCCCAGCAGCGAGGAGCCTGCGGGGCACCAGAGGTTAGGAGGGCCCGGAGCACGGGACAGCTGAGCCCAGCTGACCAAAGGGCTATCCCGGACCATAGGACGGCACGCTCAGCAATACAGAGCTGGGGGCAGAAGAAGGAAGGGGGCACGTCCGCAGAGACAGCGTTTGAATTCCCAAGTCGCCGTTCCGCGGGACGGAGCCCTGCTTTCCTGGAGATGGCTGAGCACCTGCCTGCCGGCGGGAAGCGGCAAACAAATCCCTCGCTTTGCTTTGCTTTGCTTTGCTTTGCTTTGCTTGGCTTTGCTTGGCTTGCGCGCGCAGCTTTTGCTTTACCCACTAAAGTGAGTCTTTAGCTCAACGCGCCAGTTGACTCCCTTTGACCCTTCCGACTCTCTCCCCCATCCCAGCAGGGGCGAGTGAGGCAGCGGCTGCGTGGGGCTTCCTTGCCGGCTGGGGTCAAGCTGGGACAACTGTCCGCCGCGCGGTCACAGTCAAGCAGTCAAGTAAGCGTGACTAAGGGAGCGCCGCTCATTGCAAGGAAGGGAAGCACAGCCCCCGCCCCGAGCAGCAAAGGACCCCCGGAGCAGCGCGAGAAGGCCAGCACCCCAGCCGCTCCGAGCGCTCTGCGAAGCCCCCCCGTGACCCCGCATGCCGGAGAAGGAAGTGTAGCAAGAGCGACGGCAGGGACGTCTCCATCCAGGAAGAAGCAGGTGGGTGATGACGCCACGGGCTTCGAGTCGCTCTACAGCAGGGCAGCAGGCGTGTGTGCGGGTCCCAGCGTGGGCTGGGCAGCGAGGGCTCAAATCCCGTTGCAGCTGGACGCTGGCCGGTACAGGAAGGGAGTGTCAGAGCGCATTCGGGGTGGCCCAGGTGGCAGGGGCCAGCTCACGCGCGTGGGGAAAGAATTCCTCCTGTCACGCCGCCCTTTGCGTCCCAGCCTCGCGCCTGGGGGGGCACGGGCCAGCGCTGAGTCGGTGGTGATGCGCCGAGGCCCCGAGCAGGCCACTGGCGGCGGCGGCGGCGGCGGCGGCAGGAGGGCTTGCGCTCTGGCAGCAGAGGAGAAGCTTGGCGGAGGGGAGCAGCGGGCAGGGCGGCGTCGAGGAAGGCGAGGGGCCGCGGTGGTCCTGCCTGGCTGTAGCTGGAGGCGGGGGGCGGGTGGGCTTGTTGTGGGGCTTGAGGTGGTGGGCAGAGCGGGCGCAGTGGCGGAGGAGAGGCGAGCGGGTGGTGTGCGCGCGGCAGGGCGGGCTGGCGTGCGTGTGTCGGAGGAGCCGCGGGGGGTGTGAGGCGGGCGGTGTCGGGGTCCGTCGGTGGTGGGAGGCGTGTCGAGGCGTGTCGCGGCGCGGGTGGGGCGGGCCCGCAGGGCGTGGGTGCGAGCGGTGGGGCGCAGGGCGGCGTGAGGCCTATAGGCGGCGCTGTGCGGTCGCCGTCGGTGGGGATCAGAGATAGACGAGCGGCCAGGTCGCCCGACCTTGGACCCAAGGGTAGCGAGTTCGATCCCCACCCCGTGCTTTTTGCCCGCCCCCCGGCGCTTTGCCTCTCGGCCTCGCCTCGGCCCCAGCCGCGCCAGCGCCGCACGGGCAGCTTGGGCTTTCCTGCGCAACGGGGCGGCATCCGGAGCCGCCAGGCCTTGTGGCCTCTTGCCCTCTCCCTTTTCTCCCCTGCCCACGGCAGAGCGCAGGCAGCCACAGGCGGCAGCAGCGGCGCCCGGCTGCTGCCCGGCCTCAGCCCCACACCAAAGGGGCAGGAAAGGCTGGCGTGGCCAGGGAAGGCGGCAGCGGCAGCAGCAGCGAGGACAGGGAGGGCTGTGGGCGCTAGGCGGGAACCTGCGGCACCACCAGCCCTCAGGCTGCCGGCAAGAAGCGCGGGGCTGGAAGGCTCCGCACGCCCCGACCACAGGCACCTCCTCGGAGGAAACGGCTCGTTCTCCCGCGACTGTCGTGTACCGATTCCTCTTGAACTAGTGCACCAATTGGGCCTTCACCGAGGAAATGCTTGGGCGGTCCCATCCGGAGGGTAGTGGTCAACGGCTGAACGTCCAGGTGGAGGTGGCTGACGAGCGGTGTCCCTCAGCGGTCCGCACTGGGACCAGCACTCTTTAATACCCACTCTTTAATACCTTTGTCAATGACAGAGACAGCGCGATCGCGTGCACCCTCCGCCGGGTTGCAGTCGACGCTGAGCTGAGCGCTGCGGCTGACACGCCTGCGGGACAGGATGCCTTCCAGGGGGACCTGGGCAAGCTGGAGTCGAGAAGTGGGCCCGTGTGAACCTGGTGAGTTTCAACAAGGCCACGGGCAGGGTCCCGCTCCTGGGTCAGGGCAAGCCCCGCTATCACTACAGGCTGGGGGATGTGAGGGGATTGAGAGCAGCCCTGCCGAGAAGGACTGGGGTGGGGGTAAAGGTGGACAAAAAGCTGGACATGAGCCAGCAAGGTGCGCTCGCAGCCCAGAAGGCCAACCACCTCGCGGGCTGCGTCGGAAGAAGCGTGGCCAGCAGGTCGAGGGAGATGATTCCGCCCCTCTGCTCCGCTCTGGTGAGACCCCACCTGCAGTGCTGCGTCCGGCTCTGGAGCCCTCAGCACAGGCAAGGCACGGACCTGTTGGAGAGGGTCCAGAGGAGGGCCACAAAAATGATCAGAGGGCTGGAAGCCCTCTGCTATGAGGACAGGCCGAGAGAGTTGGGCTTGTTCCGCCTGGTAAAAGAGAAGGCGCCGGGGAGACCTTCCTGCAGCCTTCCAGTACTTCCCGGGGGCTTCTAAGAAAGACGGGGACAGACTTTTTAGCCGGGCCTGTGGTGACGGGACAAGGGCTTAATGGTTGCAAATTAAAAGAGGGTGGATTTCTCCTAGATAGACGGAAGAAATGTTCCACAATGAGGGTGGTGAGACACTGGCACAGGTTGCCCAGAGGGGTGGGGAGATGCCCCATCCCCGGAAACATTCCGGGTCAGGTTAGGCGGGGCTCAGAGCAAGCTGAGCTCGTTGAAGGTGTCCCTGCTCGTTGCAGGGGGGTTGGACTGGATGGCCTTTAAAGGTCCCTTCCAAGCCAAACTCTTCTAGGAGTCCCTGAGTCTACGAACTTGTATCAACCTTCTTGCAAGACAGAGAGACAGGCAGCGAGATAGACGGATAGAGAGGCAGAGCGATAGACAGACAGACAGGCAGTTGGTGGACATTGTTGTGCTGCTTTGGCCTGGGACAGAGCCAGCTTTGTCCATAGCAGCTTCTCTGGAAGCGTGGTTTGGGTTTGTGCTGAAAAGGGTGCTGATAACACAGGCATGCTTTCGTTATTGCTGAGCAGTGCTTCCACAGCGTCAAGGCCTTTTCTGCTTCTCCCCCTGCCCCAGCAGCGAGGAGCCTGCGGGGCACCAGAGGTTAGGAGGGCCCGGAGCACGGGACAGCTGAGCCCAGCTGACCAAAGGGCTATCCCGGACCATAGGACGGCACGCTCAGCAATAAAGAGCTGGGGGCAGAAGAAGGAAGGGGGCACGTCCGCAGAGACAGCGTTTGAATTCCCAAGTCGCCGTTCCGCGGGACGGAGCCCTGCTTTCCTGGAGATGGCTGAGCACCTGCCTGCCGGCGGGAAGCGGCAAACAAATCCCTCGCTTTGCTTTGCTTTGCTTTGCTTGGCTTTGCTTGGCTTGCGCGCGCGGCTTTTGCTTTACCCACTAAAGTGAGTCTTTAGCTCAACGCGCCAGTTGACTCCCTTTGACCCTTCCGACTCTCTCCCCCATCCCAGCAGGGGCGAGTGAGGCAGCGGCTGCGTGGGGCTTCCTTGCCGGCTGGGGTCAAGCTGGGACAACTGTCCGCCGCGCGGTCACAGTCAAGCAGTCAAGTAAGCGTGACTAAGGGAGCGCCGCTCATTGCAAGGAAGGGAAGCACAGCCCCCGCCCCGAGCAGCAAAGGACCCCCGGAGCAGCGCGAGAAGGCCAGCACCCCAGCCCCTCCGAGCGCTCTGCGAAGCCCCCCCGTGACCCCGCATGCCGGAGAAGGAAGTGTAGCAAGAGCGACGGCAGGGACGTCTCCATCCAGGAAGAAGCAGGTGGGTGATGACGCCACGGGCTTCGAGTCGCTCTACAGCAGGGCAGCAGGCGTGTGTGCGGGTCCCAGCGTGGGCTGGGCAGCGAGGGCTCAAATCCCGTTGCAGCTGGACGCTGGCCGGTACAGGAAGGGAGTGTCAGAGCGCATTCGGGGTGGCCCAGGTGGCAGGGGCCAGCTCACGCGCGTGGGGAAAGAATTCCTCCTGTCACGCCGCCCTTTGCGTCCCAGCCTCGCGCCTGGGGGGGCACGGGCCAGCGCTGAGTCAGTGGTGATGCGCCGAGGCCCCGAGCAGGCCGCTGGCGGCGGCGGCGGCGGCGGCGGCAGGAGGGCTTGCGCTCTGGCAGCAGAGGAGAAGCTTGGCGGAGGGGAGCAGCGGGCAGGGCGGCGTCGAGGAAGGCGAGGGGCCGCGGTGGTCCTGCCTGGCTGTAGGTGGAGGCGGGGGGCGGGTGGGCTTGTTGTGGGGCTTGAGGTGGTGGGCAGAGCGGGCGCAGTGGCGGAGGAGAGGCGAGCGGGTGGTGTGCGCGCGGCAGGGCGGGCTGGCGTGCGTGTGTCGGAGGAGCCGCGGGGGGTGTGAGGCGGGCGGTGTCGGGGTCCGTCGGTGGTGGGAGGCGTGTCGAGGCGTGTCGCGGCGCGGGTGGGGCGGGCCCGCAGGGCGTGGGTGCGAGCGGTGGGGCGCAGGGCGGCGTGAGGCCTATAGGCGGCGCTGTGCGGTCGCCGTCGGTGGGGATCAGAGATAGACGAGCGGCCAGGTCGCCCGACCTTGGACCCAAGGGTAGCGAGTTCGATCCCCACCCCGTGCTTTTTGCCCGCCCCCCGGCGCTTTGCCTCTCGGCCTCGCCTCGGCCCCAGCCGCGCCAGCGCCGCACGGGCAGCTTGGGCTTTCCTGCGCAACGGGGCGGCATCCGGAGCCGCCAGGCCTTGTGGCCTCTTGCCCTCTCCCTTTTCTCCCCTGCCCACGGCAGAGCGCAGGCAGCCACAGGCGGCAGCAGCGGCGCCCGGCTGCTGCCCGGCCTCAGCCCCACACCAAAGGGGCAGGAAAGGCTGGCGTGGCCAGGGAAGGCGGCAGCGGCAGCAGCAGCGAGGACAGGGAGGGCTGTGGGCGCTAGGCGGGAACCTGCGGCACCACCAGCCCTCAGGCTGCCGGCAAGAAGCGCGGGGCTGGAAGGCTCCGCACGCCCCGACCACAGGCACCTCCTCGGAGGAAACGGCTCGTTCTCCCGCGACTGTCGTGTACCGATTCCTCTTGAACTAGTGCACCAGTTGGGCCTTCACCGAGGAAATGCTTGGGCGGTCCCATCCGGAGGGTAGTGGTCAACGGCTGAACGTCCAGGTGGAGGTGGCTGACGAGCGGTGTCCCTCAGCGGTCCGCACTGGGACCAGCACTCTTTAATACCCACTCTTTAATACCTTTGCCAATGACAGAGACAGCGCGATCGCGTGCACCCTCCGCCGGGTTGCAGCCGACGCTGAGCTGAGCGCTGCGGCTGACACGCCTGCGGGACAGGATGCCTTCCAGGGGGACCTGGGCAAGCTGGAGTCGAGAAGTGGGCCCGTGTGAACCTGGTGAGTTTCAACAAGGCCACGGGCAGGGTCCCGCTCCTGGGTCAGGGCAAGCCCCGCTATCACTACAGGCTGGGGGATGTGAGGGGATTGAGAGCAGCCCTGCCGAGAAGGACTGGGGTGGGGGTAAAGGTGGACAAAAAGCTGGACATGAGCCGGCAAGGTGCGCTCGCAGCCCAGAAGGCCAACCACCTCGCGGGCTGCGTCGGAAGAAGCGTGGCCAGCAGGTCGAGGGAGATGATTCCGCCCCTCTGCTCCGCTCTGGTGAGACCCCACCTGCAGTGCTGCGTCCGGCTCTGGAGCCCTCAGCACAGGCAAGGCACGGACCTGTTGGAGAGGGTCCAGAGGAGGGCCACAAAAATGATCAGAGGGCTGGAAGCCCTCTGCTATGAGGACAGGCCGAGAGAGTTGGGCTTGTTCCGCCTGGTAAAAGAGAAGGCGCCGGGGAGACCTTCCTGCAGCCTTCCAGTACTTCCCGGGGGCTTCTAAGAAAGACGGGGACAGACTTTTTAGCCGGGCCTGTGGTGACGGGACAAGGGCTTAATGGTTGCAAATTAAAAGAGGGTGGATTTCTCCTAGATAGACGGAAGAAATGTTCCACAATGAGGGTGGTGAGACACTGGCACAGGTTGCCCAGAGGGGTGGGGAGATGCCCCATCCCCGGAAACATTCCGGGTCAGGTTAGGCGGGGCTCAGAGCAAGCTGAGCTCGTTGAAGGTGTCCCTGCTCGTTGCAGGGGGGTTGGACTGGATGGCCTTTAAAGGTCCCTTCCAAGCCAAACTCTTCTAGGAGTCCCTGAGTCTACGAACTTGTATCAACCTTCTTGCAAGACAGAGAGACAGGCAGCGAGATAGACGGATAGAGAGGCAGAGCGATAGACAGACAGACAGGCAGTTGGTGGACATTGTTGTGCTGCTTTGGCCTGGGACAGAGCCAGCTTTGTCCATAGCAGCTTCTCTGGAAGCGTGGTTTGGGTTTGTGCTGAAAAGGGTGCTGATAACACAGGCATGCTTTCGTTATTGCTGAGCAGTGCTTCCACAGCGTCAAGGCCTTTTCTGCTTCTCCCCCTGCCCCAGCAGCGAGGAGCCTGCGGGGCACCAGAGGTTAGGAGGGCCCGGAGCACGGGACAGCTGAGCCCAGCTGACCAAAGGGCTATCCCGGACCATAGGACGGCACGCTCAGCAATAAAGAGCTGGGGGCAGAAGAAGGAAGGGGGCACGTCCGCAGAGACAGCGTTTGAATTCCCAAGTCGCCGTTCCGCGGGACGGAGCCCTGCTTTCCTGGAGATGGCTGAGCACCTGCCTGCCGGCGGGGAGCGGCAAACAAATCCCTCGCTTTGCTTTGCTTTGCTTTGCTTGGCTTTGCTTGGCTTGCGCGCGCGGCTTTTGCTTTACCCACTAAAGTGAGTCTTCAGCTCAACGCGCCAGTTGACTCCCTTTGACCCTTCCGACTCTCTCCCCCATCCCAGCAGGGGCGAGTGAGGCAGCGGCTGCGTGGGGCTTCCTTGCCGGCTGGGGTCAAGCTGGGACAACTGTCCGCCGCGCGGTCACAGTCAAGCAGTCAAGTAAGCGTGACTAAGGGAGCGCCGCTCATTGCAAGGAAGGGAAGCACAGCCCCCGCCCCGAGCAGCAAAGGACCCCCGGAGCAGCGCGAGAAGGCCAGCACCCCAGCCGCTCCGAGCGCTCTGCGAAGCCCCCCCGTGACCCCGCATGCCGGAGAAGGAAGTGTAGCAAGAGCGACGGCAGGGACGTCTCCATCCAGGAAGAAGCAGGTGGGTGATGACGCCACGGGCTTCGAGTCGCTCTACAGCAGGGCAGCAGGCGTGTGTGCGGGTCCCAGCGTGGGCTGGGCAGCGAGGGCTCAAATCCCGTTGCAGCTGGACGCTGGCCGGTACAGGAAGGGAGTGTCAGAGCGCATTCGGGGTGGCCCAGGTGGCAGGGGCCAGCTCACGCGCGTGGGGAAAGAATTCCTCCTGTCACGCCGCCCTTTGCGTCCCAGCCTCGCGCCTGGGGGGGCACGGGCCAGCGCTGAGTCGGTGGTGATGCGCCGAGGCCCCGAGCAGGCCACTGGCGGCGGCGGCGGCGGCGGCGGCAGGAGGGCTTGCGCTCTGGCAGCAGAGGAGAAGCTTGGCGGAGGGGAGCAGCGGGCAGGGCGGCGTCGAGGAAGGCGAGGGGCCGCGGTGGTCCTGCCTGGCTGTAGCTGGAGGCGGGGGGCGGGTGGGCTTGTTGTGGGGCTTGAGGTGGTGGGCAGAGCGGGCGCAGTGGCGGAGGAGAGGCGAGCGGGTGGTGTGCGCGCGGCAGGGCGGGCTGGCGTGCGTGTGTCGGAGGAGCCGCGGGGGGTGTGAGGCGGGCGGTGTCGGGGTCCGTCGGTGGTGGGAGGCGTGTCGAGGCGTGTCGCGGCGCGGGTGGGGCGGGCCCGCAGGGCGTGGGTGCGAGCGGTGGGGCGCAGGGCGGCGTGAGGCCTATAGGCGGCGCTGTGCGGTCGCCGTCGGTGGGGATCAGAGATAGACGAGCGGCCAGGTCGCCCGACCTTGGACCCAAGGGTAGCGAGTTCGATCCCCACCCCGTGCTTTTTGCCCGCCCCCCGGCGCTTTGCCTCTCGGCCTCGCCTCGGCCCCAGCCGCGCCAGCGCCGCACGGGCAGCTTGGGCTTTCCTGCGCAACGGGGCGGCATCCGGAGCCGCCAGGCCTTGTGGCCTCTTGCCCTCTCCCTTTTCTCCCCTGCCCACGGCAGAGCGCAGGCAGCCACAGGCGGCAGCAGCGGCGCCCGGCTGCTGCCCGGCCTCAGCCCCACACCAAAGGGGCAGGAAAGGCTGGCGTGGCCAGGGAAGGCGGCAGCGGCAGCAGCAGCGAGGACAGGGAGGGCTGTGGGCGCTAGGCGGGAACCTGCGGCACCACCAGCCCTCAGGCTGCCGGCAAGAAGCGCGGGGCTGGAAGGCTCCGCACGCCCCGACCACAGGCACCTCCTCGGAGGAAACGGCTCGTTCTCCCGCGACTGTCGTGTACCGATTCCTCTTGAACTAGTGCACCAATTGGGCCTTCACCGAGGAAATGCTTGGGCGGTCCCATCCGGAGGGTAGTGGTCAACGGCTGAACGTCCAGGTGGAGGTGGCTGACGAGCGGTGTCCCTCAGCGGTCCGCACTGGGACCAGCACTCTTTAATACCCACTCTTTAATACCTTTGTCAATGACAGAGACAGCGCGATCGCGTGCACCCTCCGCCGGGTTGCAGTCGACGCTGAGCTGAGCGCTGCGGCTGACACGCCTGCGGGACAGGATGCCTTCCAGGGGGACCTGGGCAAGCTGGAGTCGAGAAGTGGGCCCGTGTGAACCTGGTGAGTTTCAACAAGGCCACGGGCAGGGTCCCGCTCCTGGGTCAGGGCAAGCCCCGCTATCACTACAGGCTGGGGGATGTGAGGGGATTGAGAGCAGCCCTGCCGAGAAGGACTGGGGTGGGGGTAAAGGTGGACAAAAAGCTGGACATGAGCCGGCAAGGTGCGCTCGCAGCCCAGAAGGCCAACCACCTCGCGGGCTGCGTCGGAAGAAGCGTGGCCAGCAGGTCGAGGGAGATGATTCCGCCCCTCTGCTCCGCTCTGGTGAGACCCCACCTGCAGTGCTGCGTCCGGCTCTGGAGCCCTCAGCACAGGCAAGGCACGGACCTGTTGGAGAGGGTCCAGAGGAGGGCCACAAAAATGATCAGAGGGCTGGAAGCCCTCTGCTATGAGGACAGGCCGAGAGAGTTGGGCTTGTTCCGCCTGGTAAAAGAGAAGGCGCCGGGGAGACCTTCCTGCAGCCTTCCAGTACTTCCTGGGGGCTTCTAAGAAAGACGGGGACAGACTTTTTAGCCGGGCCTGTGGTGACGGGACAAGGGCTTAATGGTTGCAAATTAAAAGAGGGTGGATTTCTCCTAGATAGACGGAAGAAATGTTCCACAATGAGGGTGGTGAGACACTGGCACAGGTTGCCCAGAGGGGTGGGGAGATGCCCCATCCCCGGAAACATTCCGGGTCAGGTTAGGCAGGGCTCAGAGCAAGCTGAGCTCGTTGAAGGTGTCCCTGCTCGTTGCAGGGGGGTTGGACTGGATGGCCTTTAAAGGTCCCTTCCAAGCCAAACTCTTCTAGGAGTCCCTGAGTCTACGAACTTGTATCAACCTTCTTGCAAGACAGAGAGACAGGCAGCGAGATAGACGGATAGAGAGGCAGAGCGATAGACAGACAGACAGGCAGTTGGTGGACATTGTTGTGCTGCTTTGGCCTGGGACAGAGCCAGCTTTGTCCATAGCAGCTTCTCTGGAAGCGTGGTTTGGGTTTGTGCTGAAAAGGGTGCTGATAACACAGGCATGCTTTCGGTATTGCTGAGCAGTGCTTCCACAGCGTCAAGGCCTTTTCTGCTTCTCCCCCTGCCCCAGCAGCGAGGAGCCTGCGGGGCACCAGAGGTTAGGAGGGCCCGGAGCACGGGACAGCTGAGCCCAGCTGACCAAAGGGCTATCCCGGACCATAGGACGGCACGCTCAGCAATACAGAGCTGGGGGCAGAAGAAGGAAGGGGGCACGTCCGCAGAGACAGCGTTTGAATTCCCAAGTCGCCGTTCCGCGGGACGGAGCCCTGCTTTCCTGGAGATGGCTGAGCACCTGCCTGCCGGCGGGAAGCGGCAAACAAATCCCTCGCTTTGCTTTGCTTTGCTTTGCTTTGCTTGGCTTTGCTTGGCTTGCGCGCGCAGCTTTTGCTTTACCCACTAAAGTGAGTCTTTAGCTCAACGCGCCAGTTGACTCCCTTTGACCCTTCCGACTCTCTCCCCCATCCCAGCAGGGGCGAGTGAGGCAGCGGCTGCGTGGGGCTTCCTTGCCGGCTGGGGTCAAGCTGGGACAACTGTCCGCCGCGCGGTCACAGTCAAGCAGTCAAGTAAGCGTGACTAAGGGAGCGCCGCTCATTGCAAGGAAGGGAAGCACAGCCCCCGCCCCGAGCAGCAAAGGACCCCCGGAGCAGCGCGAGAAGGCCAGCACCCCAGCCGCTCCGAGCGCTCTGCGAAGCCCCCCCGTGACCCCGCATGCCGGAGAAGGAAGTGTAGCAAGAGCGACGGCAGGGACGTCTCCATCCAGGAAGAAGCAGGTGGGTGATGACGCCACGGGCTTCGAGTCGCTCTACAGCAGGGCAGCAGGCGTGTGTGCGGGTCCCAGCGTGGGCTGGGCAGCGAGGGCTCAAATCCCGTTGCAGCTGGACGCTGCCCGGTACAGGAAGGGAGTGTCAGAGCGCATTCGGGGTGGCCCAGGTGGCAGGGGCCAGCTCACGCGCGTGGGGAAAGAATTCCTCCTGTCACGCCGCCCTTTGCGTCCCAGCCTCGCGCCTGGGGGGGCACGGGCCAGCGCTGAGTCAGTGGTGATGCGCCGAGGCCCCGAGCAGGCCGCTGGCGGCGGCGGCGGCGGCGGCGGCAGGAGGGCTTGCGCTCTGGCAGCAGAGGAGAAGCTTGGCGGAGGGGAGCAGCGGGCAGGGCGGCGTCGAGGAAGGCGAGGGGCCGCGGTGGTCCTGCCTGGCTGTAGCTGGAGGCGGGGGGCGGGTGGGCTTGTTGTGGGGCTTGAGGTGGTGGGCAGAGCGGGCGCAGTGGCGGAGGAGAGGCGAGCGGGTGGTGTGCGCGCGGCAGGGCGGGCTGGCGTGCGTGTGTCGGAGGAGCCGCGGGGGGTGTGAGGCGGGCGGTGTCGGGGTCCGTCGGTGGTGGGAGGCGTGTCGAGGCGTGTCGCGGCGCGGGTGGGGCGGGCCCGCAGGGCGTGGGTGCGAGCGGTGGGGCGCAGGGCGGCGTGAGGCCTATAGGCGGCGCTGTGCGGTCGCCGTCGGTGGGGATCAGAGATAGTCGAGCGGCCAGGTCGCCCGACCTTGGACCCAAGGGTAGCGAGTTCCATCCCCACCCGGTGCTTTTTGCCCGCCCCCCGGCGCTTTGCCTCTCGGCCTCGCCTCGGCCCCAGCCGCGCCAGCGCCGCACGGGCAGCTTGGGCTTTCCTGCGCAACGGGGCGGCATCCGGAGCCGCCAGGCCTTGTGGCCTCTTGCCCTCTCCCTTTTCTCCCCTGCCCACGGCAGAGCGCAGGCAGCCACAGGCGGCAGCAGCGGCGCCCGGCTGCTGCCCGGCCTCAGCCCCACACCAAAGGGGCAGGAAAGGCTGGCGTGGCCAGGGAAGGCGGCAGCGGCAGCAGCAGCGAGGACAGGGAGGGCTGTGGGCGCTAGGCGGGAACCTGCGGCACCACCAGCCCTCAGGCTGCCGGCAAGAAGCGCGGGGCTGGAAGGCTCCGCACGCCCCGACCACAGGCACCTCCTCGGAGGAAACGGCTCGTTCTCCCGCGACTGTCGTGTACCGATTCCTCTTGAACTAGTGCACCAATTGGGCCTTCACCGAGGAAATGCTTGGGCGGTCCCATCCGGAGGGTAGTGGTCAACGGCTGAACGTCCAGGTGGAGGTGGCTGACGAGCGGTGTCCCTCAGCGGTCCGCACTGGGACCAGCACTCTTTAATACCCACTCTTTAATACCTTTGCCAATGACAGAGACAGCGCGATCGCGTGCACCCTCCGCCGGGTTGCAGCCGACGCTGAGCTGAGCGCTGCGGCTGACACGCCTGCGGGACAGGATGCCTTCCAGAGGGACCTGGGCAAGCTGGAGTCGAGAAGTGGGCCCGTGTGAACCTGGTGAGTTTCAACAAGGCCACGGGCAGGGTCCCGCTCCTGGGTCAGGGCAAGCCCCGCTATCACTACAGGCTGGGGGATGTGAGGGGATTGAGAGCAGCCCTGCCGAGAAGGACTGGGGTGGGGGTAAAGGTGGACAAAAAGCTGGACATGAGCCAGCAAGGTGCGCTCGCAGCCCAGAAGGCCAACCACCTCGCGGGCTGCGTCGGAAGAAGCGTGGCCAGCAGGTCGAGGGAGATGATTCCGCCCCTCTGCTCCGCTCTGGTGAGACCCCACCTGCAGTGCTGCGTCCGGCTCTGGAGCCCTCAGCACAGGCAAGGCACGGACCTGTTGGAGAGGGTCCAGAGGAGGGCCACAAAAATGATCAGAGGGCTGGAAGCCCTCTGCTATGAGGACAGGCCGAGAGAGTTGGGCTTGTTCCGCCTGGTAAAAGAGAAGGCGCCGGGGAGACCTTCCTGCAGCCTTCCAGTACTTCCCGGGGGCTTCTAAGAAAGACGGGGACAGACTTTTTAGCCGGGCCTGTGGTGACGGGACAAGGGCTTAATGGTTGCAAATTAAAAGAGGGTGGATTTCTCCTAGATAGACGGAAGAAATGTTCCACAATGAGGGTGGTGAGACACTGGCACAGGTTGCCCAGAGGGGTGGGGAGATGCCCCATCCCCGGAAACATTCCGGGTCAGGTTAGGCGGGGCTCAGAGCAAGCTGAGCTCGTTGAAGGTGTCCCTGCTCGTTGCAGGGGGGTTGGACTGGATGGCCTTTAAAGGTCCCTTCCAAGCCAAACTCTTCTAGGAGTCCCTGAGTCTACGAACTTGTATCAACCTTCTTGCAAGACAGAGAGACAGGCAGCGAGATAGACGGATAGAGAGGCAGAGCGATAGACAGACAGACAGGCAGTTGGTGGACATTGTTGTGCTGCTTTGGCCTGGGACAGAGCCAGCTTTGTCCATAGCAGCTTCTCTGGAAGCGTGGTTTGGGTTTGTGCTGAAAAGGGTGCTGATAACACAGGCATGCTTTCGGTATTGCTGAGCAGTGCTTCCACAGCGTCAAGGCCTTTTCTGCTTCTCCCCCTGCCCCAGCAGCGAGGAGCCTGCGGGGCACCAGAGGTTAGGAGGGCCCGGAGCACGGGACAGCTGAGCCCAGCTGACCAAAGGGCTATCCCGGACCATAGGACGGCACGCTCAGCAATACAGAGCTGGGGGCAGAAGAAGGAAGGGGGCACGTCCGCAGAGACAGCGTTTGAATTCCCAAGTCGCCGTTCCGCGGGACGGAGCCCTGCTTTCCTGGAGATGGCTGAGCACCTGCCTGCCGGCGGGAAGCGGCAAACAAATCCCTCGCTTTGCTTTGCTTTGCTTTGCTTTGCTTGGCTTTGCTTGGCTTGCGCGCGCGGCTTTTGCTTTACCCACTAAAGTGAGTCTTCAGCTCAACGCGCCAGTTGACTCCCTTTGACCCTTCCGACTCTCTCCCCCATCCCAGCAGGGGCGAGTGAGGCAGCGGCTGCGTGGGGCTTCCTTGCCGGCTGGGGTCAAGCTGGGACAACTGTCCGCCGCGCGGTCACAGTCAAGCAGTCAAGTAAGCGTGACTAAGGGAGCGCCGCTCATTGCAAGGAAGGGAAGCACAGCCCCCGCCCCGAGCAGCAAAGGACCCCCGGAGCAGCGCGAGAAGGCCAGCACCCCAGCCGCTCCGAGCGCTCTGCGAAGCCCCCCCGTGACCCCGCATGCCGGAGAAGGAAGTGTAGCAAGAGCGACGGCAGGGACGTCTCCATCCAGGAAGAAGCAGGTGGGTGATGACGCCACGGGCTTCGAGTCGCTCTACAGCAGGGCAGCAGGCGTGTGTGCGGGTCCCAGCGTGGGCTGGGCAGCGAGGGCTCAAATCCCGTTGCAGCTGGACGCTGGCCGGTACAGGAAGGGAGTGTCAGAGCGCATTCGGGGTGGCCCAGGTGGCAGGGGCCAGCTCACGCGCGTGGGGAAAGAATTCCTCCTGTCACGCCGCCCTTTGCGTCCCAGCCTCGCGCCTGGGGGGGCACGGGCCAGCGCTGAGTCAGTGGTGATGCGCCGAGGCCCCGAGCAGGCCGCTGGCGGCGGCGGCGGCGGCGGCGGCAGGAGGGCTTGCGCTCTGGCAGCAGAGGAGAAGCTTGGCGGAGGGGAGCAGCGGGCAGGGCGGCGTCGAGGAAGGCGAGGGGCCGCGGTGGTCCTGCCTGGCTGTAGGTGGAGGCGGGGGGCGGGTGGGCTTGTTGTGGGGCTTGAGGTGGTGGGCAGAGCGGGCGCAGTGGCGGAGGAGAGGCGAGCGGGTGGTGTGCGCGCGGCAGGGCGGGCTGGCGTGCGTGTGTCGGAGGAGCCGCGGGGGGTGTGAGGCGGGCGGTGTCGGGGTCCGTCGGTGGTGGGAGGCGTGTCGAGGCGTGTCGCGGCGCGGGTGGGGCGGGCCCGCAGGGCGTGGGTGCGAGCGGTGGGGCGCAGGGCGGCGTGAGGCCTATAGGCGGCGCTGTGCGGTCGCCGTCGGTGGGGATCAGAGATAGACGAGCGGCCAGGTCGCCCGACCTTGGACCCAAGGGTAGCGAGTTCGATCCCCACCCCGTGCTTTTTGCCCGCCCCCCGGCGCTTTGCCTCTCGGCCTCGCCTCGGCCCCAGCCGCGCCAGCGCCGCACGGGCAGCTTGGGCTTTCCTGCGCAACGGGGCGGCATCCGGAGCCGCCAGGCCTTGTGGCCTCTTGCCCTCTCCCTTTTCTCCCCTGCCCACGGCAGAGCGCAGGCAGCCACAGGCGGCAGCAGCGGCGCCCGGCTGCTGCCCGGCCTCAGCCCCACACCAAAGGGGCAGGAAAGGCTGGCGTGGCCAGGGAAGGCGGCAGCGGCAGCAGCAGCGAGGACAGGGAGGGCTGTGGGCACTAGGCGGGAACCTGCGGCACCACCAGCCCTCAGGCTGCCGGCAAGAAGCGCGGGGCTGGAAGGCTCCGCACGCCCCGACCACAGGCACCTCCTCGGAGGAAACGGCTCGTTCTCCCGCGACTGTCGTGTACCGATTCCTCTTGAACTAGTGCACCAGTTGGGCCTTCACCGAGGAAATGCTTGGGCGGTCCCATCCGGAGGGTAGTGGTCAACGGCTGAACGTCCAGGTGGAGGTGGCTGACGAGCGGTGTCCCTCAGCGGTCCGCACTGGGACCAGCACTCTTTAATACCCACTCTTTAATACCTTTGCCAATGACAGAGACAGCGCGATCGCGTGCACCCTCCGCCGGGTTGCAGCCGACGCTGAGCTGAGCGCTGCGGCTGACACGCCTGCGGGACAGGATGCCTTCCAGGGGGACCTGGGCAAGCTGGAGTCGAGAAGTGGGCCCGTGTGAACCTGGTGAGTTTCAACAAGGCCACGGGCAGGGTCCCGCTCCTGGGTCAGGGCAAGCCCCGCTATCACTACAGGCTGGGGGATGTGAGGGGATTGAGAGCAGCCCTGCCGAGAAGGACTGGGGTGGGGGTAAAGGTGGACAAAAAGCTGGACATGAGCCGGCAAGGTGCGCTCGCAGCCCAGAAGGCCAACCACCTCGCGGGCTGCGTCGGAAGAAGCGTGGCCAGCAGGTCGAGGGAGATGATTCCGCCCCTCTGCTCCGCTCTGGTGAGACCCCACCTGCAGTGCTGCGTCCGGCTCTGGAGCCCTCAGCACAGGCAAGGCACGGACCTGTTGGAGAGGGTCCAGAGGAGGGCCACAAAAATGATCAGAGGGCTGGAAGCCCTCTGCTATGAGGACAGGCCGAGAGAGTTGGGCTTGTTCCGCCTGGTAAAAGAGAAGGCGCCGGGGAGACCTTCCTGCAGCCTTCCAGTACTTCCCGGGGGCTTCTAAGAAAGACGGGGACAGACTTTTTAGCCGGGCCTGTGGTGACGGGACAAGGGCTTAATGGTTGCAAATTAAAAGAGGGTGGATTTCTCCTAGATAGACGGAAGAAATGTTCCACAATGAGGGTGGTGAGACACTGGCACAGGTTGCCCAGAGGGGTGGGGAGATGCCCCATCCCCGGAAACATTCCGGGTCAGGTTAGGCGGGGCTCAGAGCAAGCTGAGCTCGTTGAAGGTGTCCCTGCTCGTTGCAGGGGGGTTGGACTGGATGGCCTTTAAAGGTCCCTTCCAAGCCAAACTCTTCTAGGAGTCCCTGAGTCTACGAACTTGTATCAACCTTCTTGCAAGACAGAGAGACAGGCAGCGAGATAGACGGATAGAGAGGCAGAGCGATAGACAGACAGACAGGCAGTTGGTGGACATTGTTGTGCTGCTTTGGCCTGGGACAGAGCCAGCTTTGTCCATAGCAGCTTCTCTGGAAGCGTGGTTTGGGTTTGTGCTGAAAAGGGTGCTGATAACACAGGCATGCTTTCGTTATTGCTGAGCAGTGCTTCCACAGCGTCAAGGCCTTTTCTGCTTCTCCCCCTGCCCCAGCAGCGAGGAGCCTGCGGGGCACCAGAGGTTAGGAGGGCCCGGAGCACGGGACAGCTGAGCCCAGCTGACCAAAGGGCTATCCCGGACCATAGGACGGCACGCTCAGCAATACAGAGCTGGGGGCAGAAGAAGGAAGGGGGCACGTCCGCAGAGACAGCGTTTGAATTCCCAAGTCGCCGTTCCGCGGGACGGAGCCCTGCTTTCCTGGAGATGGCTGAGCACCTGCCTGCCGGCGGGAAGCGGCAAACAAATCCCTCGCTTTGCTTTGCTTGGCTTTGCTTGGCTTTGCTTGGCTTGCGCGCGCAGCTTTTGCTTTACCCACTAAAGTGAGTCTTTAGCTCAACGCGCCAGTTGACTCCCTTTGACCCTTCCGACTCTCTCCCCCATCCCAGCAGGGGCGAGTGAGGCAGCGGCTGCGTGGGGCTTCCTTGCCGGCTGGGGTCAAGCTGGGACAACTGTCCGCCGCGCGGTCACAGTCAAGCAGTCAAGTAAGCGTGACTAAGGGAGCGCCGCTCATTGCAAGGAAGGGAAGCACAGCCCCCGCCCCGAGCAGCAAAGGACCCCCGGAGCAGCGCGAGAAGGCCAGCACCCCAGCCCCTCCGAGCGCTCTGCGAAGCCCCCCCGTGACCCCGCGTGCCGGAGAAGGAAGTGTAGCAAGAGCGACGGCAGGGACGTCTCCATCCAGGAAGAAGCAGGTGGGTGATGACGCCACGGGCTTCGAGTCGCTCTACAGCAGGGCAGCAGGCGTGTGTGCGGGTCCCAGCGTGGGCTGGGCAGCGAGGGCTCAAATCCCGTTGCAGCTGGACGCTGGCCGGTACAGGAAGGGAGTGTCAGAGCGCATTCGGGGTGGCCCAGGTGGCAGGGGCCAGCTCACGCGCGTGGGGAAAGAATTCCTCCTGTCACGCCGCCCTTTGCGTCCCAGCCTCGCGCCTGGGGGGGCACGGGCCAGCGCTGAGTCAGTGGTGATGCGCCGAGGCCCCGAGCAGGCCGCTGGCGGCGGCGGCGGCGGCGGCAGGAGGGCTTGCGCTCTGGCAGCAGAGGAGAAGCTTGGCGGAGGGGAGCAGCGGGCAGGGCGGCGTCGAGGAAGGCGAGGGGCCGCGGTGGTCCTGCCTGGCTGTAGCTGGAGGCGGGGGGCGGGTGGGCTCGTTGTGGGGCTTGAGGTGGTGGGCAGAGCGGGCGCAGTGGCGGAGGAGAGGCGAGCGGGTGGTGTGCGCGCGGCAGGGCGGGCTGGCGTGCGTGTGTCGGAGGAGCCGCGGGGGGTGTGAGGCGGGCGGTGTCGGGGTCCGTCGGTGGTGGGAGGCGTGTCGAGGCGTGTCGCGGCGCGGGTGGGGCGGGCCCGCAGGGCGTGGGTGCGAGCGGTGGGGCGCAGGGCGGCGTGAGGCCTATAGGCGGCGCTGTGCGGTCGCCGTCGGTGGGGATCAGAGATAGACGAGCGGCCAGGTCGCCCGACCTTGGACCCAAGGGTAGCGAGTTCGATCCCCACCCCGTGCTTTTTGCCCGCCTCCCCGCGCTTTGCCTCTCGGCCTCGCCTCGGCCCCAGCCGCGCCAGCGCCGCACGGGCAGCTTGGGCTTTCCTGCGCAACGGGGCGGCATCCGGAGCCGCCAGGCCTTGTGGCCTCTTGCCCTCTCCCTTTTCTCCCCTGCCCACGGCAGAGCGCAGGCAGCCACAGGCGGCAGCAGCGGCGCCCGGCTGCTGCCCGGCCTCAGCCCCACACCAAAGGGGCAGGAAAGGCTGGCGTGGCCAGGGAAGGCGGCAGCGGCAGCAGCAGCGAGGACAGGGAGGGCTGTGGGCGCTAGGCGGGAACCTGCGGCACCACCAGCCCTCAGGCTGCCGGCAAGAAGCGCGGGGCTGGAAGGCTCCGCACGCCCCGACCACAGGCACCTCCTCGGAGGAAACGGCTCGTTCTCCCGCGACTGTCGTGTACCGATTCCTCTTGAACTAGTGCACCAGTTGGGCCTTCACCGAGGAAATGCTTGGGCGGTCCCATCCGGAGGGTAGTGGTCAACGGCTGAACGTCCAGGTGGAGGTGGCTGACGAGCGGTGTCCCTCAGCGGTCCGCACTGGGACCAGCACTCTTTAATACCCACTCTTTAATACCTTTGCCAATGACAGAGACAGCGCGATCGCGTGCACCCTCCGCCGGGTTGCAGCCGACGCTGAGCTGAGCGCTGCGGCTGACACGCCTGCGGGACAGGATGCCTTCCAGGGGGACCTGGGCAAGCTGGAGTCGAGAAGTGGGCCCGTGTGAACCTGGTGAGTTTCAACAAGGCCACGGGCAGGGTCCCGCTCCTGGGTCAGGGCAAGCCCCGCTATCACTACAGGCTGGGGGATGTGAGGGGATTGAGAGCAGCCCTGCCGAGAAGGACTGGGGTGGGGGTAAAGGTGGACAAAAAGCTGGACATGAGCCGGCAAGGTGCGCTCGCAGCCCAGAAGGCCAACCACCTCGCGGGCTGCGTCGGAAGAAGCGTGGCCAGCAGGTCGAGGGAGATGATTCCGCCCCTCTGCTCCGCTCTGGTGAGACCCCACCTGCAGTGCTGCGTCCGGCTCTGGAGCCCTCAGCACAGGCAAGGCACGGACCTGTTGGAGAGGGTCCAGAGGAGGGCCACAAAAATGATCAGAGGGCTGGAAGCCCTCTGCTATGAGGACAGGCCGAGAGAGTTGGGCTTGTTCCGCCTGGTAAAAGAGAAGGCGCCGGGGAGACCTTCCTGCAGCCTTCCAGTACTTCCCGGGGGCTTCTAAGAAAGACGGGGACAGACTTTTTAGCCGGGCCTGTGGTGACAGGACAAGGGCTTAATGGTTGCAAATTAAAAGAGGGTGGATTTCTCCTAGATAGACGGAAGAAATGTTCCACAATGAGGGTGGTGAGACACTGGCACAGGTTGCCCAGAGGGGTGGGGAGATGCCCCATCCCCGGAAACATTCCGGGTCAGGTTAGGCGGGGCTCAGAGCAAGCTGAGCTCGTTGAAGGTGTCCCTGCTCGTTGCAGGGGGGTTGGACTGGATGGCCTTTAAAGGTCCCTTCCAAGCCAAACTCTTCTAGGAGTCCCTGAGTCTACGAACTTGTATCAACCTTCTTGCAAGACAGAGAGACAGGCAGCGAGATAGACGGATAGAGAGGCAGAGCGATAGACAGACAGACAGGCAGTTGGTGGACATTGTTGTGCTGCTTTGGCCTGGGACAGAGCCAGCTTTGTCCATAGCAGCTTCTCTGGAAGCGTGGTTTGGGTTTGTGCTGAAAAGGGTGCTGATAACACAGGCATGCTTTCGTTATTGCTGAGCAGTGCTTCCACAGCGTCAAGGCCTTTTCTGCTTCTCCCCCTGCCCCAGCAGCGAGGAGCCTGCGGGGCACCAGAGGTTAGGAGGGCCCGGAGCACGGGACAGCTGAGCCCAGCTGACCAAAGGGCTATCCCGGACCATAGGACGGCACGCTCAGCAATACAGAGCTGGGGGCAGAAGAAGGAAGGGGGCACGTCCGCAGAGACAGCGTTTGAATTCCCAAGTCGCCGTTCCGCGGGACGGAGCCCTGCTTTCCTGGAGATGGCTGAGCACCTGCCTGCCGGCGGGAAGCGGCAAACAAATCCCTCGCTTTGCTTTGCTTTGCTTTGCTTGGCTTTGCTTGGCTTGCGCGCGCAGCTTTTGCTTTACCCACTAAAGTGAGTCTTTAGCTCAACGCGCCAGTTGACTCCCTTTGACCCTTCCGACTCTCTCCCCCATCCCAGCAGGGGCGAGTGAGGCAGCGGCTGCGTGGGGCTTCCTTGCCGGCTGGGGTCAAGCTGGGACAACTGTCCGCCGCGCGGTCACAGTCAAGCAGTCAAGTAAGCGTGACTAAGGGAGCGCCGCTCATTGCAAGGAAGGGAAGCACAGCCCCCGCCCCGAGCAGCAAAGGACCCCCGGAGCAGCGCGAGAAGGCCAGCACCCCAGCCCCTCCGAGCGCTCTGCGAAGCCCCCCCGTGACCCCGCGTGCCGGAGAAGGAAGTGTAGCAAGAGCGACGGCAGGGACGTCTCCATCCAGGAAGAAGCAGGTGGGTGATGACGCCACGGGCTTCGAGTCGCTCTACAGCAGGGCAGCAGGCGTGTGTGCGGGTCCCAGCGTGGGCTGGGCAGCGAGGGCTCAAATCCCGTTGCAGCTGGACGCTGGCCGGTACAGGAAGGGAGTGTCAGAGCGCATTCGGGGTGGCCCAGGTGGCAGGGGCCAGCTCACGCGCGTGGGGAAAGAATTCCTCCTGTCACGCCGCCCTTTGCGTCCCAGCCTCGCGCCTGGGGGGGCACGGGCCAGCGCTGAGTCAGTGGTGATGCGCCGAGGCCCCGAGCAGGCCGCTGGCGGCGGCGGCGGCGGCGGCGGCAGGAGGGCTTGCGCTCTGGCAGCAGAGGAGAAGCTTGGCGGAGGGGAGCAGCGGGCAGGGCGGCGTCGAGGAAGGCGAGGGGCCGCGGTGGTCCTGCCTGGCTGTAGCTGGAGGCGGGGGGCGGGTGGGCTCGTTGTGGGGCTTGAGGTGGTGGGCAGAGCGGGCGCAGTGGCGGAGGAGAGGCGAGCGGGTGGTGTGCGCGCGGCAGGGCGGGCTGGCGTGCGTGTGTCGGAGGAGCCGCGGGGGGTGTGAGGCGGGCGGTGTCGGGGTCCGTCGGTGGTGGGAGGCGTGTCGAGGCGTGTCGCGGCGCGGGTGGGGCGGGCCCGCAGGGCGTGGGTGCGAGCGGTGGGGCGCAGGGCGGCGTGAGGCCTATAGGCGGCGCTGTGCGGTCGCCGTCGGTGGGGATCAGAGATAGACGAGCGGCCAGGTCGCCCGACCTTGGACCCAAGGGTAGCGAGTTCGATCCCCACCCCGTGCTTTTTGCCCGCCTCCCCGCGCTTTGCCTCTCGGCCTCGCCTCGGCCCCAGCCGCGCCAGCGCCGCACGGGCAGCTTGGGCTTTCCTGCGCAACGGGGCGGCATCCGGAGCCGCCAGGCCTTGTGGCCTCTTGCCCTCTCCCTTTTCTCCCCTGCCCACGGCAGAGCGCAGGCAGCCACAGGCGGCAGCAGCGGCGCCTGGCTGCTGCCCGGCCTCAGCCCCACACCAAAGGGGCAGGAAAGGCTGGCGTGGCCAGGGAAGGCGGCAGCGGCAGCAGCAGCGAGGACAGGGAGGGCTGTGGGCGCTAGGCGGGAACCTGCGGCACCACCAGCCCTCAGGCTGCCGGCAAGAAGCGCGGGGCTGGAAGGCTCCGCACGCCCCGACCACAGGCACCTCCTCGGAGGAAACGGCTCGTTCTCCCGCGACTGTCGTGTACCGATTCCTCTTGAACTAGTGCACCAGTTGGGCCTTCACCGAGGAAATGCTTGGGCGGTCCCATCCGGAGGGTAGTGGTCAACGGCTGAACGTCCAGGTGGAGGTGGCTGACGAGCGGTGTCCCTCAGCGGTCCGCACTGGGACCAGCACTCTTTAATACCCACTCTTTAATACCTTTGCCAATGACAGAGACAGCGCGATCGCGTGCACCCTCCGCCGGGTTGCAGCCGACGCTGAGCTGAGCGCTGCGGCTGACACGCCTGCGGGACAGGATGCCTTCCAGAGGGACCTGGGCAAGCTGGAGTCGAGAAGTGGGCCCGTGTGAACCTGGTGAGTTTCAACAAGGCCACGGGCAGGGTCCCGCTCCTGGGTCAGGGCAAGCCCCGCTATCACTACAGGCTGGGGGATGTGAGGGGATTGAGAGCAGCCCTGCCGAGAAGGACTGGGGTGGGGGTAAAGGTGGACAAAAAGCTGGACATGAGCCGGCAAGGTGCGCTCGCAGCCCAGAAGGCCAACCACCTCGCGGGCTGCGTCGGAAGAAGCGTGGCCAGCAGGTCGAGGGAGATGATTCCGCCCCTCTGCTCCGCTCTGGTGAGACCCCACCTGCAGTGCTGCGTCCGGCTCTGGAGCCCTCAGCACAGGCAAGGCACGGACCTGTTGGAGAGGGTCCAGAGGAGGGCCACAAAAATGATCAGAGGGCTGGAAGCCCTCTGCTATGAGGACAGGCCGAGAGAGTTGGGCTTGTTCCGCCTGGTAAAAGAGAAGGCGCCGGGGAGACCTTCCTGCAGCCTTCCAGTACTTCCCGGGGGCTTCTAAGAAAGACGGGGACAGACTTTTTAGCCGGGCCTGTGGTGACAGGACAAGGGCTTAATGGTTGCAAATTAAAAGAGGGTGGATTTCTCCTAGATAGACGGAAGAAATGTTCCACAATGAGGGTGGTGAGACACTGGCACAGGTTGCCCAGAGGGGTGGGGAGATGCCCCATCCCCGGAAACATTCCGGGTCAGGTTAGGCGGGGCTCAGAGCAAGCTGAGCTCGTTGAAGGTGTCCCTGCTCGTTGCAGGGGGGTTGGACTGGATGGCCTTTAAAGCTCCCTTCCAAGCCAAACTCTTCTAGGAGTCCCTGAGTCTACGAACTTGTATCAACCTTCTTGCAAGACAGAGAGACAGGCAGCGAGATAGACGGATAGAGAGGTAGAGCGATAGACAGACAGACAGGCAGTTGGTGGACATTGTTGTGCTGCTTTGGCCTGGGACAGAGCCAGCTTTGTCCATAGCAGCTTCTCTGGAAGCGTGGTTTGGGTTTGTGCTGAAAAGGGTGCTGATAACACAGGCATGCTTTCGTTATTGCTGAGCAGTGCTTCCACAGCGTCAAGGCCTTTTCTGCTTCTCCCCCTGCCCCAGCAGCGAGGAGCCTGCGGGGCACCAGAGGTTAGGAGGGCCCGGAGCACGGGACAGCTGAGCCCAGCTGACCAAAGGGCTATCCCGGACCATAGGACGGCACGCTCAGCAATAAAGAGCTGGGGGCAGAAGAAGGAAGGGGGCACGTCCGCAGAGACAGCGTTTGAATTCCCAAGTCGCCGTTCCGCGGGACGGAGCCCTGCTTTCCTGGAGATGGCTGAGCACCTGCCTGCCGGCGGGAAGCGGCAAACAAATCCCTCGCCACGGGCTTCGAGTCGCTCTACAGCAGGGCAGCAGGCGTGTGTGCGGGTCCCAGCGTGGGCTGGGCAGCGAGGGCTCAAATCCCGTTGCAGCTGGACGCTGGCCGGTACAGGAAGGGAGTGTCAGAGCGCATTCGGGGTGGCCCAGGTGGCAGGGGCCAGCTCACGCGCGTGGGGAAAGAATTCCTCCTGTCACGCCGCCCTTTGCGTCCCAGCCTCGCGCCTGGGGGGGCACGGGCCAGCGCTGAGTCAGTGGTGATGCGCCGAGGCCCCGAGCAGGCCGCTGGCGGCGGCGGCGGCGGCGGCAGGAGGGCTTGCGCTCTGGCAGCAGAGGAGAAGCTTGGCGGAGGGGAGCAGCGGGCAGGGCGGCGTCGAGGAAGGCGAGGGGCCGCGGTGGTCCTGCCTGGCTGTAGCTGGAGGCGGGGGGCGGGTGGGCTCGTTGTGGGGCTTGAGGTGGTGGGCAGAGCGGGCGCAGTGGCGGAGGAGAGGCGAGCGGGTGGTGTGCGCGCGGCAGGGCGGGCTGGCGTGCGTGTGTCGGAGGAGCCGCGGGGGGTGTGAGGCGGGCGGTGTCGGGGTCCGTCGGTGGTGGGAGGCGTGTCGAGGCGTGTCGCGGCGCGGGTGGGGCGGGCCCGCAGGGCGTGGGTGCGAGCGGTGGGGCGCAGGGCGGCGTGAGGCCTATAGGCGGCGCTGTGCGGTCGCCGTCGGTGGGGATCAGAGATAGACGAGCGGCCAGGTCGCCCGACCTTGGACCCAAGGGTAGCGAGTTCGATCCCCACCCCGTGCTTTTTGCCCGCCTCCCCGCGCTTTGCCTCTCGGCCTCGCCTCGGCCCCAGCCGCGCCAGCGCCGCACGGGCAGCTTGGGCTTTCCTGCGCAACGGGGCGGCATCCGGAGCCGCCAGGCCTTGTGGCCTCTTACCCTCTCCCTTTTCTCCCCTGCCCACGGCAGAGCGCAGGCAGCCACAGGCGGCAGCAGCGGCGCCTGGCTGCTGCCCGGCCTCAGCCCCACACCAAAGGGGCAGGAAAGGCTGGCGTGGCCAGGGAAGGCGGCAGCGGCAGCAGCAGCGAGGACAGGGAGGGCTGTGGGCGCTAGGCGGGAACCTGCGGCACCACCAGCCCTCAGGCTGCCGGCAAGAAGCGCGGGGCTGGAAGGCTCCGCACGCCCCGACCACAGGCACCTCCTCTGACCAAAAGGCTTGTTTTTTAACGCTTTGCAAGTGCCTTAGCCGGACATGATTCCTGACTCCGTAGGAACCCAGCCAAACGGCTTCTTGATTTCCACCGTTACCTCAGGGCTATAGCCTCAACTGCCCACACTCCCCCAGCCTTGCCGCGGCGACTCACGTCGCTGAGACGCCCCGCCGCGGCTCCTCCCCCTTACCATCCCATAAATGGAGATGGCGGAATTACTGTTTCCCGTCATGCTTCGCGGCTTTAGCGGCCTCTCCCCTTCCGGGGATCCCTCCATTATAATGGCGTCGGCGGGAAATACGAGTAAGGTTTATTGTTTTTGTGACTGAGGGGTAGTGGAGGCGTCATGGATGCCTTAGGGTGCTTGAAGTCTTTGCTCCTGGCAGCAACACAGTACCGGGCAGCAAAGACACCGCCCAACGCGGCGCTCCTGCAGCGCAATTTGGAGGTGAGAGCGGCGCCGACTCGGGGTTCCCGCGCTGTCTGGGGAGTGGGGCGGCGCAGCCGGGAGTGTCGGGTGTCCACTCGGATATTGGTCTCGGGGCCCGGTTTCGGCTGCCTCCTTTCTGCCGTCATACCCCTGTGCGGCCGCAGCGCTGGGTCCGTCGCCCCGCTGCCCGCAGACGTCCGCGGGCCCTGCCCCGGCCGGGCCTGTCACCTGTCGCTTGGCTCAGCGGCCGCAGGCTAGGGAAGGCGCCCGACGACCGTTTTCCAGGGGAACCAGTGGCCGGAGGCGACCGTCGGACAGAAGAAATGTTACAGTTTTTAGCAATATCCTCGGACTATTACTCTGTCCTTTATTATAATGTTGTATGGCGTTTGTGTGTATTTATGCTTTTGTGCAGTATGTTTATATGCACATAGGCTAAGCATGTAATGTGCCTTATGAGGAACTTTTTTTTTCCATATTACCTAAGTTCTGACCTACAAGGATCACTTATTTCCACATCTTAAAAGTAGTTTCTTGAATGATGAACTTGTCTTGTATCTAGAGTTTGCCACTGTCGTGCAACCTGTAATCAAAGGTGTTTGCTGCTAAGGGATAGGCATGTCCATTTCCGTGACCTCCAGGTAGAGCCTTGTGTACAACCCTTGCGCTGGGCGCACTGGGCATAGCAAGAGATTGACTGAATTGTTAATGTGCAAAGTACCTTTCTCAAGTACAGATTTTTTTTTTTAATTGCTAAACATTAATGTTAGAGTTAGTGTTCAGCTTAACTTTCTTCTTTGTATCCTTTTTGAAGAGGTATACAGGGGATATGCAAAACCAACATTATGTTGCAATTTATTATGCAAGTATAACTCATGTCTACCTGTACTGGTGTGCAGGTGTAGCATTTTCTTAGGTGGACTTTCCTGAACTCAGGTTTCATTTTTTCACCTCAAGCACAGAGTGCTCCCAAAGCAGCACTACCTGCTACTGCTTATCCTTCCTGCAGGGTGGCACCTGTAGGTTCCTGTCCACTTCTTTAGAAAGCAGGCTGTTGGTCTGAGCTGAAGGCTGATTACTAAATGTTGGTGTTGGGTTACCTGTCTTTGTTCTTTCCAAATAAATAAAACCTATCTTCTATCTGTGCTAAAACATATGTAGAATAGTAACCTGGTATTAATTCTGTTCAATGTGTGAAGAAATACGAAGTGCTGCCCTGCTATAGCTATGAGATTAAAAAGAATGCTGTTACTATGAATGCTGTCAGCAAGCAAACAAAAGAAGCCCTAATATATTATAAATTATCACAATGCGAACTTGGTGCTTTCCAAGAGTAAAGGGAACACATCCACAGGAATGAAAGCTAGATTTCTTAAAACTTTTTTTTCAGCAAATCTGAATACAAATGTCCTGTTAGTGACACTTACATTCTCGATTTGTCAAATAGGGCAAAATCTATTTAATCCAACTCTGTGCTTTGACTTCTGTGTTATATACTTTGTTGCAGTTGAGTTATTGAGGTGGTTTTTCTCCCTTCATCTCCAGGTTATCTCTGGACTGAAGCTTACACGATTGTTTGCTTCAAACCAGATTCTACCAAGTGAATGTCTCGGTTGCCTAGTTGAACTCCTCGAGGATGCTGATATAAATGCATCTCTAACTTTGTCGGTGGTTACTTTGCTATCACAATTAGGTGAGGTTTGCATCTGAACTTTTTATCTTTGCTCTGGGAAAGGGACAAGACAGGTGCTGATTCCATGGCATGGGTAGTGAACTTCTTAGAAAAAGCATAAGGTGTGAAAGATGAAGTGATTTTTTTTATTGTAGTGGAGTGCTTCGCTGAGCCACCTGACTGTAGGTATAAGGCCAGATAAGATGTTAATTGCCATGAGAAGCAGGTTTGAAGTCATCACTGTGAAATGACAGTGATCATGTTTGTCAATTTATTTTGTCACTGGATAGGGTGAGGAATTATTCTCTTGTCCTTGATTTTTTTTTTTGGAGCTTGGAAAGACTACCTTTTTAATGAAGTAAAGAAACCTGCCCAGGGGATGCAGAGACAGGGAGAAGCTGTGTTACATCAACAACTGTCATCAGCTCAGTTGACCTTTCCCATTGGAGTGTTTGCTGGGTGACAGTTTGGGCTCCAGTGGCCTGGGCCTGTATGCATCAAGTTTCCCAATTAAGAAATAGGTTCTACTGCCTCTTGTTTCTTGAGATGCTTCTCCCCACCCGCCCCCAGTTCACAGAAGTGGGTCTTTGTTGTGTAGGGAGACCTGTGCTCACTGTAACCTGCATATATAGGTTACATGTACAGGGAAAAATTATCCCTTCACTGCCTAGTTTCTCATCATGTATGAGTAGTTACTCAAGATTAGAGTCCTTTATGATGACCCCATCCTCCCTGATTCGTGGAGTTCTTAGCCTCCTTGAGCTTTCTTTTAGGTTTTTGAAACTGTTACTGTAAAACTATATTTGTTGCTGGGGTTCTTAACTATCTTTTGTGTCTGGAAAATTTTAAGAAGTGGTCCTCCTACTGATCTGCTGCTTTACCTGTCATCCTTGTTTGCTGCATCTTTTCCAGGACCGCCTAAGTGGAACTGGCTTTTTTATTTAACTATTGATAGATAACCATATGAAAGTATCAATTTCAGTCTACTTGCCCACCATAGCATGAAGCAAGATCATTGACTTTAAGCTTTAAAGCCTTTTAAGTGCAGATTTTAGTTCTGTTTGAGATCTTGAAAATTTGCAGGTAGGAGGTAGGCCATCCCTTCAGTGTCCAAGCATCTTAAGATAAAGTATTAGTGTTTCAATTAACTGTAAGTTCAGAAGTAAGTTAGAGATGCAAGTGCATAGGAGCTGTGTTTTATTTGCAGTTATTTGTGAAATAGACATTAAAAACTGGTCAGTTACTTCAGCTTCTGCTTAAATTGGTAGCTAATACAACAGTTGCTTTTGGTATTATATAGGGTTTTTTGTTAATAATTCTTAAATTCTAGCTTTAGATAGTGAGACTAGAGAAGCTCTTCAGGATACCTACAATCTGACCAGTGTGCTGGCAGGAGTGGTTCATCGAAGTTCTACTAATCTGAGTGACCCAGTCTTATCACAGGTAACAGGAACTAGTGCTTAATAATATTTGGCTACTGTTACATAGTATACATTATACTGTATGCATATAATAACTCTTTAAAAGCTCTATCTGAAATAATGTGTTGGGGGAAAGTTGATCTTAGCTGTGTATTATTCGCTGTATGAGGCTAGTATGGCAGGATTTTAACACTGCATAGAGTTCTCTGTATTCTCTCTTTGATCTTGCTTGTCATGTTTGATTGTATTAACTTCATATTAACTCAGTTATGTGCTGAAAGTTGTATGAAGGAGTTTACTACCATTAGATCTGTTGACAGTATTTACAGCAAACCTGTTTTCCTATAAACATACTTTCTGCAAGAGGTTGCAAAGTGCTTTTTGGATTTTGGTGAAACTTCTAGATCTTTCAATAGGACAAAGCCCCTTTCTCACTGGCAGAATGGAGAACTGGCTGATGTGGCAAAGGGGAGAATTGGATGGGTTAAAAAGGTAACTCCTCTGTCAAAATAAAACCTTATTCATCTGTTTAGGCTTTTAATAAGTACATCAGTGTGGTAGGACATTACTTGGTGTGCTTGCAGCAGCTTGTTTAATTGTTATGTTAACATTACAGAGTCTGAAAATTGATTCACTTGCGGTGTCTTGTTATTTGTCCTTTCAGTTTTGGCTTTTGTAACTTGTAACATTTTCAGTGAGATGCTATAGGAAAGACATGTGTGAACAGCTTTTTATTTCCTCAGAGTGTTCAGTTGCTGCAGAGGCTAACCTACAATGTTCCAATCTTTTGTGCTGGTGCCAACATCGATGAATTAATTTCATTTCTAATACATCATGTGTAAGTGTGCACTTGGTTGTCTTTTCTTATCAGAAATAGCTAGCTAAGTTTCTAAACTTTCTGAAGGCCATTGGCATATTGCACTAACCTGGTCTCCAGAGTGAGCTGTGGCATTTTTGCTCTGAAGTTAACAGAGATTATTCTTTCAAAACCATGTTGTTACAGACTGTCAAATGCAGTGATTTTGGAACTTTAGGTGATTGAATATTAATTGGCTTCTTGGGCCACACTAACACCCCTGGGAGCAGGGAGCTAACAAAGAAAAAAGCGAGGAGAAAATTCATGATTGTCATTAGGAACAGACTTATGCAAGATTAATATGAATTTTGTGCAAGTGTCCTTGTGAGAGATCTAATGGCTATTAAAAGCACCTGCAATAAAGGACCATTAATAGTACTGATCTCTGACACTTTTTTTAAGACGTGCTCAGTTAAAAACTGCCCACACTATGGGGATTGCAATCTGAATTTTGCTTTCTTGGTAAAATGGTGTCTAATAAAAAAAGACCAAAACCAAAATAAAAGTCCCCCAACCCACAAATTCTTGTAACTAAATTCTGTATGCCTTACTAAAAACATCTTTGTTTAAATTTCTGGACTTTTCTTTTAAGTCAGTCCACTGAAGATGAGCTAATGATACCATGTTTAGGACTTCTGGCAAATCTCTGTCGTCACAACTTATCTATTCAGACTCGGATAAAATCTTTGGTAAGGGTTTTGTTTTTGTGGCATGATTTCCTGGCTTGAGGGCAAGAGTTACGTGACTCTGGGGAATCACCTTAGTATCTCTTACAGACTTTTTTGCAGCAATAATAACCCTGAGCTGTTTGTTCTCCAGAGTTGGTAGTTGTTTTTCCTGTATTGGAGAAAATAACCAGTAGAAGCTGGGTATTCTCTTTCCTTCTCTGTGTTTCTATGGTGTTGCACTAGCTTGTGTTATGCATTCAGTTTCTGCAACTGTTCTCTGCAAATGAAAGATTACTTTAAAATTTGAGCATTCTTCCTTAGAAAAATTAAATGTTGTTAATATAAAGACTGTAGTTGGATTTTTTTGGTAAGCTGCATTAACTTTGTCCAAGAAAGAGCTCTGCCTTTATAAATCAATAAAATACCACTGATCTTGATGTCAGGTCAGGGCCCTTGAATCCTCAAATACACATCCATATCTGAGCTATTCAGTTCCTATATCTTCATAAGTCAGTGCAAACATAGCTTATTTTTCAATTCAGAAATACAAATTCATCTACATGGTGGTGGATGTTACACTGATGGGGGGCGAGGAGGGACTATTGTCAGATCTGATCACTGAGCAAGAAGGGATGAGGGATCAGTTTTCAGTGGTTATTTTGTATTAGAGACTTTAGTAAAATGACTTTCTCATCTTTCTTTAATATAATGATGGGATTTCGTCCTCATTTTTCTTATACAAGTTCACCAGAGAATTTAGTCACTGACATCAACATCAGTATCATGCAGTAGAAAACGAAAATAGATTTTTCTAGAGAACAGTTATTCTAATACATCTTTATATTATTATTCATTATTTGTATGGCTTATTTATAAATATATGCAATCTGTAAGTTTGGTGTTTTTCTAGAACAGCGTAAAATATATAATGCCTGTATTTCTCCTTTTTGCTTTAGAATAATGTGAAGAGCTTCTATCGTACCTTAATAAGTTTCCTGGCCCATAGTAGTTTGACTGTGGTTGTGTTTGCACTTTCAATATTGTCAAGCCTTACTTTAAATGAAGAAGTAGGAGAAAAAGTAAGTGATACTTTGAAGTGTGTTCTATTCTTAAATTGTATATAAAATTAATAATCACATGGGCAAAATAAAGTTCTAATGCCAGCTAGTTTTAATAAGCAAGAGACCCAGCAAAGTAAGTATGTCCCCATACATAACTTTCTTCTTCCTTTCAGCTCTTTCATGCTCAAAATATCCATCAGACATTTCAGTTAATATTCAATATTGTTGTAAATGGAGACGGTACGCTAACAAGAAAATACTCTGTTGATCTACTCATGGATCTTCTGAAGAACCCTAAAGTTGCAGATTATCTTACCAGGTATGGCTTCACTTCCTAAAAGTAGAGCATATTTTTCCTAGGCTCTTGTTCAGTTTCTTCGCTGTATGCTGTTTGTATTCTGAACCAAACATTGGAAAATTCCCTAGGTGCTTTTTGAATGTTACTAGTTTATTATAATTGCTGTACCTGAAACTAAAGGATTCTTGTGTTACTAGTTTCATGCAGACATATGAATCAAAATCTGTTTTTAAATTGTCACTTAAGGAATATTAATAATTTTGTTCAGTAATTCTTTGTCTGGACAGTATTGGTGTTCAGATAACTTGATGAATAGCTATCTTGCCTTTTACAGGCCTATATTATCTTGAAGTGGAATACTATGGTTGAAGTTGTAATAATTTTACTGGAGGGCATTACAGAGTAGTTCTGTGTAGGGCTTGACTAATCATTCTGCAAATTCAGCTAGCAGAATTTAGTTGCTGAATTTGAATCTAAGTCTAGCAATAAAAATAGCTGGAAATTTTGGCTTATTTAAAAGAATTTTCTTTCATTCTTAGAATATTTGTAAAGCTTAGTGTACGTTAAATAGAAATTACATTATCAAAACTATCACTGTACTTGAAGTGTTTGGGGGTTAAGGAGGAGGATGAGTCACTTGCATTCATCACTTGATATAAATGTCTGAGTGTTGAAATTCCTTTTTTTTTTTCCTTCCTTTATGTATGCTGTAGATATGAGCACTTTACCTCATGCCTTGGTCAAGTATTAGATCTTCTTCATGGAAGGGATCCTGATTCATCATCTAAGGTATTTATACTTTTTCAGCTTAAGCCTAAGAGGGTACAACTCCTAATCTAGTTCCACTTCTGTAGTCATAAGTAGGTTCCTTGTGTGTGAGGGTTGATAATGAAATACATTGACTTCAGGACTTTTAAGTGACCTATGGTATTCACCAAGTTTATGTCTTCTAGTTGTTCAAAAGGCTGTTAGGTTGAATTTGTAATGGTTGGGTTTTTTGCCAGATTATGTGCATGTGTTTTCAGGCAACAGACATAAAGGCAGAAAGCCAACATAAACACTTTTTGTGCTTTGGCTAATGAGAAATTTTGGGATCTACCAGAAATGCAGTGTGTACCCTGCTTCACTGGCTAAAACTTCAATTAGTACTAATCAGACTTTGAACTGATGATCAGGGAACCATGATGCTAATTTCAAACACTTAGGAATAAGTTCTTTCATATTAGTTGAACAAATTGATGCCAAGTTCAGTTAACTGCTTAACTGTTGCATTCAACTTTGTCACTGCCACCTTACATAAATGAAATATTGGCTACCTGTTGCTAAAGGCTGAAATATGAAACATGAAAATATTTAGGCTAAATACATCTGTAAAAAGAATCTTAAGCTTTTTTTATGAATGTGTTTTGCATCATAGTAAATGATAAATGCTAATGTTTCTGTGTATGTGACTTTGTTGTTGTTTATTGGTTTTATTTAGAAAGACATATTGACAAGAAACTTTCCAGGGTGCTTTCCTTTTCATCTCTGAGTATGCACATAAGACATGCATGTCTGAGAATATTTTCCCTTCTATAGCTTTCTTCATTCTGAGTGTATATGCATTTCTACTGCTTACTAGATTGCTAGCCAGCAGTCATGCCTTTTAAAAAAGAGAGGAAGGCAATATGCTGAATACTGTCATGAGCCTTTGCCAGTCTAATGAACTGTATTTCTGCTGCTGACTTGGCTTTAAGGAAAGAAAATTATTCTTCAGGAAACTTTAAAGTGCTAAAGGAGTTGCATAGAACTTGTGTTTCCTTTTAGACTTGTGCTATGGGAGTTGCAAATTCCGTGTAAGTACTTGATTTAAAAGCATTTGAACTCTCATTCACTTCACACAGATCTTAGAACTGCTGCTTGCCTTCTGTTCTGTGATACAACTGCGTCATACCCTGCAGCAGGCAATACTGGAACCATCTGGCTTGCCAGTCTCTGGAAATACCAGATTTGTGACTCGCTCAAAGACTTTTGAACCTTCTGTTGCATTGGTGCACTTGTCAAACCAACCATTGGAAGGCTCTGAAGACTGTTCAGTGCTAGCACTGCAACTATTCAAAGAGATTTTTGAGGTACCAAGACTGATAATTGAGTTTCAAGAGCTTCTTAGCAGCTATATTCTTCATTGATTTTTTTAAACAACTACTAGCATTTTACTTGAAAAATAGCATGTAAAAATATACCTGAAATAAAATTCTTTCTGTTCTAGAATTCCATACTTTGTAAAACAACTTTTCTTCTAAAGACATGCTATATTTTAGAAATATGTCCGCGTTGAAAGCTAAGTGGAAGATACAGCAGTTCATGAAGTCACGAGGTAGATAGAAAGCTATTCAAACAATTACTTTCTAGGACTTGTGGAAGTGAGGAAGTTTGTGCTGTTTCTGTGCTCTTTGTTAAACTTCCTCCTCCAGTATGATACTGATCAGTGGTCTTAAACCTGAAGTAGCAAGAGGCTGGGAAAGCTAGAAGACAGACTGGTGGAGGAAGGGGTAGGGTAGGCTTGGCTTCCTTATTTTGTAGTTTTAAATATTGACATAAAATGTGTTTATTACAGGATGTTATTAATACTGGGAACGGTGCTTCAGCTGAACACTTTGTGGATCTTTTGCTGCCTGTTCTTCTTGATCATCTTCAGATGCCAGAACAGATTGTGGATGAGTTGTTAGTGAAGAAAAAGTGTGAAAGAATGGTCAAGGCTATTAATGTTCTGACAAATATCCTTTTTATATGCCTACTGGCAATTAATTTATTATTCTTCCACCATGATCTGCTCTAAGGTGTTAGAAGAAATGTCCATCTAGAGTCAGTTTAATAACTTTTAATGACAATAACTGCCCTAATTTTACTTAGGACTGTCATTTTGAAAGACCTTAAGTAGCTTTCTAATTGCTGTGCATATGTTGTGTAATACTGTGCTGCAGGATAAAATGTGGTGGTTATTCAACAGCATAGAAGGACTTTGCTGATCAAAAATGAAGATGAATGTTTTCTGTTGAAATTGTAAAGGGAGTTTGGGTGGCCATTTTCTTGATCAGTGTAGCATTTTCATCTATCTAGGTCAAGTGCAGCTCCCAGCCGAATATGATACAAGTTTAGATCAGTGAAATGAGGAAAAATAACATGGAATCATACAGTTTTACGCTCCTCTTGGAGTTCTTAGTGTCCACAGTGTAATGTAGTAAGAAGGACATGACTGTAGGACATAGTCCTGCATCTAAGCTGAGTACTGTGAAGCAGTCTCTTTGCTAGTTTACTCCTAGAGAACTAGTTCTTGTATTAGGGACTGGTTGTTCAATGCCATTTGTTCATCTTCTTTCTTTATGCCACTCATTTTACTGTGGTTTCTCTTAGTGATCTGTTTCTAGGTAAGTGTGTTTTAACTGAAAAGTGAAACTTACTTGGCTTATGAATTAAGCATGAGTAGTTTATGTAGTTGGGTTTTAAAAGCATTTTTGGAGGCTCTTTTGTGCTTTGATACACTAACTTTTGTGTCCTTTGTTATTAGAAAATGTTGCCTTTTGGTGCCAATACCTAAGCATAGATATATTAAGTTTTATTCTTAACTCAGTCTACTGCTCTGTAGAGATGACATACTGAAAATGCATGCCTCAAAGGTACTGACTGCCAGCCAATGCACGTCTCTAATAGAACACCAATTTACCTATAGTGGGATTGGTACCGGTTTTGGAACAAAAGTAGTGGACTCTAAAATGTGGTGAGCAAACAAATTTATCTGAAATCTAACTTAGCAAGACTTGTATGAGAGTTGTGATATTGTTCCAATGAAAAACATATTGTAGCTGAAAGTACCATTTAAATGCTTGTAAATCAATACTATTTTTAAATCAAACTTAGTATTTTTGTGGCAATAGAAAGTGATGTTGCTGGTCAGTTCGGTAAGTAAAACCTAGTTTAAACATTCAGATACTGTTTTCAGCATAAGCTGGAGATCCACTTATGTGGAACAATGACCTTAAACTTCATGCAGTAGTTCAAGGTTATCCAACTTGCAGCTTACCAGAACTGCTGATGGCACCTCATTTTTCATTTTGATTTTATGCAACCAGAGTTCAAAAATACCACATGTCAGTATGGGGGAAGGGGAGGGTCATTATGCTACGAATGGAATATACATTCCTTCAGGTCAATGTCATTAACTTGAATGTCAATATAAGTACGAGTTAATGGCCAAAAACCAGTGAAATATAATTGACCTATGATTAAACCCTCCTCACTTTCAACTTGAAAGTGATTTTTTTTTTTTTGTCTTCACTATTGCCATTCTTGGCATGTTGGAGAAGCTCAGCAACATGTCCAATGAACTCAGTGATCTCTCTTGATGTTGGCATTGTTGCCTTGCTAGACATATTTAATTTCTTTGTGAAGGCATATATTAGTTTTTTTAAAATTGACTGAATTTATTTTTCTGTACTGATTTGACAGATCTCGCTTTTGCCTTTTTTTCCCCTCTTCCAACTTTCTTTTCTATTTGTATGTTTAAAAGCAAACTTGCTGCTGATATTGTTTTGAAAACACTTGATCTTATGAGCAGACTGAAGCAGGATGTACCTGGTATGGAAGTCAGCTTCTACAAAATTCTACAGGTATGATTTTAAAATGTCTTATGAAGCATATCTGTGAAGGAAAGTGTCATAGCACTACAGTAGGTTTAGTTCTGAATGTTTTGCATGCTTATCTCTGAGGTGTTAAAACTTCTAGGAAAATATAGTCCCCTGGGCACAGTTCCTAAAGATTGTTTCATTATTAATTCTTCTAAAATAAGAGCAGTTTGCTTTTACTCCAATCATTTATTTCAGTAATGCATGTAAAATAATACTTCATCTGCCTGGTAAGAATTATCTTTTTAAGACTGCATTAGGACTGCAGTTTAAAGGTAGCAAACTAGAAAAATTACCATGACCATATCATTAAATTATTTGTGGAGTTGGTTACTATTATATATATATACATCTAATTTATGACTCTGTATAGTCAAAACAGCTTCTTGTAACTATTGGTCAGATGATACCTTAACAGCTTACTTGAAGATGGAAAAGTAATCCAGACAGTCAAATATTTCATGCTCTTTTGGCGTTTTTTTTTTTTTCCAAGAATGGGAATTGTGTAATTTAATGGGTAGTAATGAGAGTTTCGAAGTCCTTAGAAAACTTAAGCTTGTGACCCTTTATGATGGAAATCAAGCACTTGAAAACTTGAAGGAATTAAGTGGTCTCTTCACCTGTTGCGTTTGCTTTAATGGGAAAACACACTTCTAAATACTCCAAAGTGTAAACTAATTTTAAAGTTGCTTCTCCATTGATTTCAGGCTTGGAAATTTAGAATGGCAAACTTTAAGAAGGTAGCATAAGTTTTGAAGAAAACATTTCTGTGCTCATGGGCCTTGATATTGTGATGTCTGCGTGGGGTTTTTTGTTGTTGACTGTTGCATCTTGTTTTCACCAAAGGAGTTTCTTTTTTAGGATCAACGCCTGATTATGCCTTTGACATTTGCTTTAACATCAGACCATAGAGAGCAAGTCCAAGTGGGACTTAGAATATTGTTTGAGGCTGCGCCCTTACCAGATTTTCCTGCCATAGTGTAAGTTTATTTTTGTGATAGTTTGGAAAAATCTGACATTTTTATCAGCTTAGTGATGTCCATGTTTCTTGGTATATTTCAGTCCATCCAAGATAAAATTTAGAAAAATTTTGTTTTTTCATCTGCACTTAGGAGACAGTGGTGATCTTGGAGGTCAGAGGAGGTAGTTCAAATGCTGATGGTTTTCAATGAACATTGTCAGAGATACCACTCATCAATTCCTAAAGCTTTGCTTACCCTTTTGCAGTAACTTCCAAGAGGGAACATAATAGCATAAGGCACAGGCAGGTGGCTGTTCAGGTAGTATTTAAAAGGCGGCCTAAGTACGGGGGGGGAAAAATATTGCAAAAAGCTATTTGATGGAGTCTGTGTAACAAAACAAGAAAACCTATGTTGAACTGCATCAGTCTTTGCAATCCAGGAAACAAATCTGAAACTTCTTCCCTTTTTATCAGAGCTTTTTAAAAGCGAAAATGGGAATTGTTTGAAAAGGTTTACAGATTGGATGACTCTTTGGCATTTGAGCTGCTTTTCTTGAGTGAAGGATTTGTAACATAACTAGCTTATCTTGGAACAATGACAGAATTACTACTTATATGGGGTAAAAAGATGACCTAACCAAATCACGGTAATTTGCCTCATTGTGGGTTTTTGGATTGTTTTTGAGAGTTTGGGAAGATGCTGGCAGGTACAGGAACTTTTAAAAAAACAAAACTAAGCAAAATCCCCATATACACCCCAGGGAATAATACTGTTTTCTACCATAACCCAAAGATGGGCCAGTGCTAAGAATACAGTAATAAGAGTCTAAAACTGTGTTCATCCTGAAAATATCACTGCTGTTTTTATGATGATTACTCAATAGTACTATATATCAATAATATCAATATAGTTAGCTGTAGACTTCAGGAAGGAAATATTGGAGGGGTGTTGAAGTAGGGGATTGTCTGTAACACAATCAAAACAGGTACGAAATAAATTTTTGAAAGCTGAAGCACCAACCCAAATAGTTTCAGAAGAGGTATGCATCTCTGGAGCTCTCAGTCTTCAGGGAGTTCTTGGGACCTCTTACTAAGGCTGGGGCAGCAGAAGGTGGTCCTCTAGCCTGCAGGAGGTGTGCAGTTTGTTGAGGATCTGTGGTGCCAAGTAAAGGAACTGCAGGAGGTCAGCAGCCTCTGAGTATTGGAGATGTTGAGGAGGAGATTGACTGGACCCTTCTGTAAGACATTGGATTCAAGGACCTGAGACCCCAGATGTACTAAAGCAGGGTCAGACAGAGTCTGTACCTATTGGATTAGGAAATGGAGACTCCTGTGATGGTGATGGCTAGAAGCTGTGGGGGCACAGGTGATCATAGAATCTTTGGGTTGGAAGGGACCTTTAAAGGCCATCCAGTCCAACCCCCCTGCAATGAGCAGGGACACCGTCAACAAGCTCAGCTTGCTGTGAGCCCTGCCTAACCTGACCCGGAACATTTCTGGGGTTGGGGCATCTCCCCACCCCTCTGGGCAACCTGTGCCAGTGTCTCACCACCCTCATTGTGGAACATCTCTTCTGTCTATGTAGTAGAAATCCACCCTCTTTTAATTTGCAACCATTAGCCCTTGTCCTGTCGCCACAGGCCCGGCTAAAAAGTCTGTCCCCGTCTATCTTAGAAGGCCCCCTGGAAGTACTGAAAGGCTGCAGTAGGGCCTCCCCGGTGCCTTCTCTTCTTCAGGTGGAACAAGCCCAACTCTCTCAGCCTGTCCTCATAGGAGAGGAAATGATGTGAGGAATTTCCTCATAGGAGAGGAAGTGATGTTCCCCTCTATTCTGCCAGGGAGAGGGGTAGGGCTTGAGGAATGGACAGAGTCTGAAGCTCAACAATTGTTTGTGCCATCAGTGGTGGAAACAGTTTTGGTTTGGTTTCCATGACCATGAGACTGAGGATGAAGAACTGGCCAACCTGGTGAAGAGAGGTTTAAATGAAAAATGACAAGGTAGGAGAAAAGATGACCAATCATCAAGTGAGGAAGTGGGAGACAGGGTTGGAAAACAAAGCATTTGGGTTTATGTCAATAGGAAGAACCTTACAATCAACACCACAGGACTAAAGCTGGGTCACTTTAATATGCACATAAATAAGCAATTGCCTCCAGGACAGTACAGTGGGGGAAAAATCCCTCATACTCTTTGTGGGAAATCAGTGAGATGGTTTGCCTCTGAAGTGCCTGCACAATAATGCACACAGCATTGGGAAGAAACAGGAGAAACTGGAATTCTGCATAGAGTTACAGGGCTATGGAATTGCAGAGCTGTGTTGGGATGGCTCGTGTGACTGGAGTGCTGCAGTGGATGGATACAGCACTTTAGGAAGGATGGATCAGAAAGGTGAGGAATGAGAGTTGCTCTTTATCTGAGAAAGCAGAGGGAATGCCTTGAGCTCTGCCTTGGGACAGGTAAACCAGTTGAAAGTTTGAGTTAGGGTTAGGAGGCAGACCAAAATGGGCAATATTGTAGTGGATATCTGCTGCAGACTGCCAGATCAGAAAGAAGTAGAAGATGAAGCCTTTAGACAACTGGAAGAAGCCTCATGTTCACAGGCCACGGTCCTTGTAGGAGACTTTAACCACCCTGATGTGTGCTGGAGAGGTGTCATGGTTTAACTCCAGCCAGCAAGTAAGCACGACACAGCTGCTTGCTTATTCCCTGCCCCGCCCCCCCGGTGGGATAGGGGAGAGTTGGAAGGGTGAAAGGGAGAAAACTTGAGGGCTAAAGACTCAGTTTAGTGGGTAAAGCAAAAGCCGCGCATGCAAGCAAAGCAAACGGAGGGATTCATTTGCTGCTTCCTGCCGGGAGGCAGGTGCTCGGCCATCTCCAGGAAAGCAGGGCTCCGTCCCACGGAACGGCGACTTGGGAATTCAAACGCTGTCTCTGCGGACGTGCCCCCTTCCTTCTTCTGCCCCCAGCTCTTTATTGCTGAGCGTGCCGTCCTATGGTCCGGGATAGCCCTTTGGTCAGCTGGGCTCAGCTGTCCCGTGCTCCGGGCCCTCCTAACCTCTGGTGCCCCGCAGGCTCCTTGCTGCTGGGGCAGGGGGAGAAGCAGAAAAGGCCTTGATGCTGTGGAAGCACTGCTCAGCAATAACGAAAGCATGCCTGTGTTATCAGCACCCTTTTCAGCACAAACCCAAACCATGCTTCCAGAGAAGCTGCTATGGACAAAGCTGGCTCTGTCCCAGGCAAAACCAGCACAAGAGGTAACAGAGGAGGTTTCTGGAGTACATTGATGACCATTTCATAACACAGAGGGTTGAGGAGCTGATGATAGGAGACATTCTGCTGGGCCTGATTTACTTACAAACAAGGAAGAACTGTTTGGGGATGTGAAGGTCAGCGATGTCCTTGGTTGCAGTGACCATGAAATGGTGATTCTCAAGATCCTGAGAGGAGGGAACAGGGCAAAAAGTAGGACCACAACCATGGACTTCAGGAGAGCAGATCTTGGCCTCTTCAGTCAACTGCTTGGAAGAATCCCTTGGGATACAACCCAGGAGAGGTCAAGAAGATCTGGTTGGCTGAGTATTTCTTTTCCCCCCTGCCCCATCACCTTCACTCTTCCTCCCCAAAGGATCATTTTCTTCAAGGCCTTGATGGTCCATCCCATCCTAACGAGCAGAAGATTAAACAAACATGGCAGGAGACCATCAAGGAGCTTCTGACAAAATTAAAGTGTAAAAAGGAAGCATACTAGAGGTGGAAGAAACAAGTGGCATGGAAGGACTATGGAGAAAGTGTCTAAGTATAGAGGGATGGGGTTGTTAAAGCCAGAGCTCACCTGGAGTTGAATCTGGTGACAGATGTGAAGGGCAACAAGACAGACTTCATCCAGTACATCGGCAACAAAAGACGGACTATGAAAAACACGTGCCTTTCTGCTGAATGGGGCAGGGGACCTGGTAACAAAGGACATGGAAAAGGTTGACATACTTAATGCCTTTGTCACCTTGGTCTTCACTGGTATGATTTGCCTTCTAGGTCCCTGAGAGCAATGGGAAAGTCTAGAGGAAGGAAGACTTACTGTGGTGGCAAGGATCAGGTTATGAAACATTTAAACAAACTGGACATATGCAGAAATGCATGAGACCTGACAGGATGCACCCGTGAGTGCTTAGGCAGTTTGCTGATGTCATTGCAAGGCCAGTCCAGATTATCTTTCTAAAGTCACTGTTACTGGGAGAGGTTCCTGAGGGCTAGAAGAAAGCAAATGTAACTTCTGTCTTCAAGAGTGGCAAAGATGATCAACAGCACCCTGGACTGCATTAGGAAGAGTATTGCTGGTAGGTCAAAGGAGGTGATCATTCCCTTCTGCTCAGCCCTGGTGAAACCAAATCTGGAGTGATGTGTCCAGGTGTAGGCTCCCTGATACAAGAGAGAGATACAAACATACTAGAGGGAGTCTAGTGAAGGGCCGTTAAGATTTTTGAGAAACAAGTATGTGTCTTACAAAGTGAGACTGAGAGCTGGGATTGTTTAGTTTTTGAGAGGACTTGGTAGAGGAATATTATTATATATAAATGTCTGATGCAAAGGAACAAAGAAGATGGAGCCAGAGTCTTCTCAGTGGTATCATTGACAGGACAAGAAGTAGTGGGCACAAACTGAAATACAAGAAGAAAACCCAACTTTTAAATTTCTTTAAATATAAGAGGAAAAAAACCCTTTTACTGTAACAGCAGTCAAACACTGGAAAAGGTTGTTCAGAGAGGTTGTGGAGTCTTCATCCTTTGAGATAGTCAAAACTACTGGACATAGTCCTTGGCAACCTGCTTAGAGCAGGAGAGTTGAACTAGATGATCTGTAGAGGTCCCTTTCAACCTCAACTATTATGTGATCACATGATTTTGTGGACATAGGAAACATTTTTATAATGACCAGTAGCAAATAGTCTGGCTGGAAGAATGAAAGACCTGTGCAATTCAATATGCCTGGAGTTGTACAATGGAATAACCAAATAACATGTCTATAAATGCAAGTTAAACATGGACTCTGTTCACTTAGGAAGCAACTGAGACAGCACTTCAGTGAAGTGTTTGGGATAACTTAGTAATTAAGGAATTTATTGAGAGAAAAAGATTTCTGATTGGTGCCTCAAAAATCATCTCTTGACTTCTCGTTCTCTCTGATTTGGAACATGTCATTAGTAGTTGCCTTGAAAATACCAACCATAAGCTACATACAGACACTGGAATATAGGCGCTATAATGTCTAAGCTTTTGTGTTCCCTTCCCTGTACAGATTTTAATACAGTGTAATACTGATTACACTAGTATTGTAAAATAGCATTGCAGACAAGGAAAAAATGAGGTTTATTGGTAGCACTCTGCCTTTTCATGATCCAATCTCCTTATTTTTATGCCTAATAAAAATTCTTACTAAATACCTTCTCAATCTTCCTACTTACAAACAGTGGCCTAGTTACATTGAATAAGCTCTGTTTCTCAAGCTAGTAAGAGACAGGTGATCTGCTCTGCTCAAGAAAAGCAGAACACTCTGCCCTTTCTGGTGAGATACTGCATTTGTTTCTAAAGGCTAGCCATGACAGGCTTGCATTTTTTTTTTCCTACTCTTTGTATCTCTGGACAGTTTAGGCACGTGTCAGGTACTACATCTTAATGCTGTGTAATAATGCAAATGTGACTGTTCCCAGTAGTCTGTTTTAAACAGAAGAGAAGTTAATTATGGTATGAAATTGTTCTCGTCTTCAATCCTTGCAATGATATTTGTGACAGGTTGTTTCATTAATAGCCTTTATGTTTATACAGGCTTGGTGAAAGCATTGCGGCAAATAATGCTTATAGACAACAAGAAACAGAGCATGCATCAAAAACAATTCAAATGCAGTCACCAGTGACCAGCCTTACTTTGGTGAAACGTTCCTCATCCTGTCCTTCAAGTGATGAATCCACAACTTCAAATATTCAGGAATTAATACAAAAACTCAATTCTGGACTAGAGGTTAGTAGAATTTTTATACTATTGTCAAATATTTTATACTTTTCACTGGGGGGTGTGTGGAAATTTAAAATCCAAGTGTCAGCTATAGCACATGTATCAGTTGAGTTCAGTTTAGATTCCTATCTGTTTAGAATGTGCTTCTTTTACAAAGCTCCTTAGCAGGATTCAATGATGATTTTTTTTGTGCTACATCAGAAGCTGGGCTCCTTTTTGAGATCCCTTTCTCCAGTGGTGTTCCCCACACTCTTCTAGTTGTCAGATGCGGAGGCAGGTGTTGGAGATAGTAGCAACTGCCTAGACTTGCTGCGACATGAACAAGGAGCCTCGTCCTGCCCCCCTTCCTAAGAAATAGCCTGTGATAAAATAGAGATGATATGCTGCTTTGTATGAGTATGGTGCATCTCTTGTATGCCTAAACAGGCATATGAACATTATCCTTTTCTTGCCTGTAGCTGACTCTTTAGCAATTGCAGTTTGATTTTTGTGGCCTTCTTGAAAAGGCATTATTATTATTATTATTTCAGAAGAAAGTTTTTGCTTCCCTCTGCAGCAACGTGTTGTGAATGAGACACTCAAACAGGCACCACATACAATGCACTACTTTGCAAGCCATACTGTCAGATACTGAATGTATTTCCTTTTTCTCTTCTGTTCAAAGCAGGTTAGTTGCTTTAGGCTGGTGATGGATTATTGCTTCTATTTTCTTTTTGTCTTAAAAGAACAGTATGGAATTGGGAAAATTAACAGATATCAAGCCGTTATCACGAACTGTATTAGTGGCATTGCCTCCAGCCTTAGCTTTGCAACCCTCCTCTGTTGTAACTGATAAGAATGAAACTTGGCAAGCTATCAGTTCTAGTTAGCTGCTAGAATAATAGTGGAAAAAGGTAAAGTGAGTCTCCATTGGCTTACTTCATACTCTGTCACTGGATGCTCCTATTGATCATTCTTTTCAGGACTGCACGTGACAGTCTGTAGATGCACTGCTGTATATATATTAATGTAAGTCAAAGCAGCCACAGGTGCCTAACAGCACTAGCGCAGTAGCTTCCAGAAATGTGACAGGTTGTAAGGCTGTTTCAATTTTTGAGGGAAGAAAGTTGTTGATGAATTGTTGACTGAATCTTTTCTTAGACCTTCTAATTAGTAGAACTTTCCTTTAAAAATCAATGTACATGTTTACTTAAAATGTCCAGTGCTTCATATCTGTGTGTGTTCTGTATGTTGTGTGAAGCTCAAATATGTGTGGAAAACACATAATTGAGAAACATGCTACACAGAGTGAAGGGACCTTACAGAAGCTTTTCTTATAATAGTAATATCTAAAAGGACATAGAGATGACAAGTTTGCCAGCAGGAAGAATACTACTTGTTTCTTACTTCAGGGACAGGAAAATGCGAACTGGAGCTATGTGGAGCCTACTGTTAATATGCCAAAAAATTCGTACATAATGGTTCAAAATAGTGCAGAGATGGTAGCTTTTCAGTAGGTGTTCATTGTCTGAACAGCTGGGATAGCTTGCACTTGGTCATGCATTGGCATATATGAATAGCTGCTCAAAACTGGTGTTATAGTAGCACTGCCTAAGGAAAAAGATATCCTGAAATCACCAAGTAGGATTCTTATTTGCATGTGTTTTAATAAACACTTAGGACTTGTTGTGCTGTGTATGGTAAACCTCCTCTAGTAAGTCAATGGGTTGACATAGTAAGAGCTGTTCTGCATAGTATCCTTTTCTGATAATCTGTATGTTGAGAAGGCTACAGATGATGAATAAGGGTTTTTAGCTATGTGTATTTTGTGCTGCTAATATTAGGGCAAATTACTTTAGGTGTGCTATGAGGGGATTGCTAATTCTCCAGCAAAGATTAGACCAAGGGGAACCACATTAGAGTAGTGGTGTTATCTTTTCACAGTACTGGACTGATACAGTCTTCTGCAGATGAATCCTATTCAGCCTAAATAGTTCAATTATTCACAAACTTTCTGCAAGAGTCAGGCAGATGCATTTGAGCAGACAGTCTCAGATATAAAAATACAAACTTAAAAAGCTAGTGGACAGGTGGAGTTCACAAAACTACTGAGCTCTTTAGGTACACATTGCCTATCTAAGCAAATACAAATTTACAATAGCAGTAATTGGAAAACATTTCCACAGATGAAGGAGCCAGTAACTGATATGAGGATCTCTGACATAATGGATGTCTATGAGCAGAAGCTGTCAGCATTAGCAGTGAGTACAACCTAACATGTTTGGGTAATTGCTGTCTGTACATTCAGAAAATGTTAATGAAGAATGTTCTTCCTGTGCACAGTCTAAAGAAACTAGGCTGCAAGACCTTTTGGAAGCAAAGGCGCTAGCTCTGGCTCAGGCTGATAGGCTGATGGTTCAGTACCGATGTCAGAGAGCCCAGGCTGAGTCCGAGGTAAGTAGCAGGGGCTTCCTTCTGGGACTCTGGGGTGGGGCTGAGGAATAATTGGCTAGGTAGCTTTAACTGTGACTGCGTGTGTGGAAACTCTATACTGCTTAGCTGTAATCTGTGCTTGCAAGTTAGAGCGGTCTTAATTTTCATCATAAACATCCTGTTTTCCTTTGGAACACTTCTCTTTAATGTCCTTTCCCTTATAGGAAGTCAGCAAAACTAACCTACTGTACGGATTATCATCTGTTAACCACTAGTATTAATTTAATGGTAGTAATCTTGAAAATGAGTAAAGCCACTTACTAGAATTCTATATAGAATTTGCTGGTATATGAAAAACTGTTTACGGTTTGTGCCTTTTAATCACTTGTCAAAGATGAATTTTCAAATAAATCTAGCTTGCTTCCGTGGGCTATGTATCTGAAGTGTGCACTGAAAACTCAGAACAGTTTCTATCCTTTAAAGGTTATAATAAAGACTGGGTTGCAGATTACTAAATCTATGGCTAAAATGTATCATCTTTTACTTTTTTCTTCCTTACACTGTCTATTAAGGGTGCTAAAGGAATTTAGAACGAACAAATTAATTTGTAGTTAATATTAAGTGAGATAAATCTATTTCCTAATGTAGCTAATGGCATTATAGTGTTACATCTATGGCCTCAAATATGCTTACTACAAAGTGACTTGTGAAACAGAATTGCTTGTAATTTGTGTTGAGTTTTTGTTTTTGATGGGGGTGTCTTTCCACTGAAAGGCAAGAACTCTTGCTGCAATGTTGAAGGATGCAGAACGAAAAAATGAAGAACTTAATGATTTGCTGAAAGCTCAGCATGTGGAATCTGAAAGAGCACAGACTGATATTGAACAGCTCTTTCAACACAACAGGAAATTACAGACAGTTGCTGAAGAACATGAAATACTGAAAAAATCCTCTGTTGATCTTCTTCAGAGGTAAGGCATGTAAGATCTCTAAGAAAATACTTTTTATTCAGTGATGAAGCCTCTTACTGGGCTGAGCACGTTAGAAGGGCAACGTTACATGCTACTTCATATTTTTAAATGAAAAATTTTTTTTTTTTTCTTCTATGTGCTTGTGAATGAGGTTAACCTAAGTCATTCAAGAAGTTAATATGTTAAATGGAGTGAGAACTAAAGTTGTAGATATGGAAGGTCCAGTTCAGGAAATAGCATGAACTTTGTATAAAAGGGAGCACTTTTCTCTAAGAAACTAAGCATTGTTAATTCTGTTTCTATTAGTAGTATACCATACTCTTGGCTTTTTTCTTTGATCTTATATGCTGTCTTGACAAAAGACTATAAATAGTCTGGAGTAGCAGCCAATACAGTATGTCTGCATAAGCTTGCATCTTTGATCACTTCTGTAACAAATTTCACTGAAAGTAGGGAGGAAGGAAGGAGGCAACTTGTGTGTCCCGAATTATTTATAAGCATTATTTCTTTAGGATCTTAAGCTAAAAAAAGACACGAGACACAAAAAGTACATAAAGATAGAAACTATTTATGAAAATAGAATAAGATTTGGAAGAATAAAGTCTTAAGAGCTTTGGCTTTTCAACTTACATGAGTTGGTCTTGTCACTAGGTGTCAGCAAGGCAAAAGAAGCTAATAAAACTGAGCGTGAGTTTCTTGCTTAGTGGGAGCAGGTGTTATTAGACAATTTTGAAGGCATACTGCTGCCAATAAGGGAGCCATTGAGGGAGGAAAAATGTATAGAACTCTTGTCCATTATGGGGTTCTTGAGTAACTATCTAGTATGCTCACTGTGGAAGTGCCTCTCTTGCTTGAATTGTATGCAGCCATACATGTATTTGACTAATGTCTGTGGAAAAACTAGCCTCAATCTAGTATCTAACAGTTGTAAATTCTCCAAAGTAGGAATAAAATAGTTTTCTGATATTTACAATGTGTTCATAAAGCAAAGACTTGCTTTTTGAACAATCTGCACACTTTAAATATACTGTTCCTTAAAAACAATGGGATAACTGACATCAGGGGAGAGGATTTTCCTTTTGGTAGGAAAGTAGGAAAACATTTCTTGGAGCATGAGATCTGCCTCATAAACTTGTATTAATTGCACATTGCATTGTCTTAAGTATGGTCAGTTTTTAGTATCACCAGACAACTGGAGGTCAGACTGACTCAAAGGGTCCCCTAAAACTGTTCTGCAGTCATCTTTTGTGTATGCCAAATTTTTAAAGGGATCTTTAAAACTGAGGTTTTATCAGTTCCTAAGAGTTTCTACTGGAAGAAGGTTGCTTCCTGATCGTTAATAAGTAAGGATATGCAAGGGATCCACTGAAGCTTGTTTTTTGGTATCTTTTAGTTTTTTCCTTCCTCAAAGTATGTTCATTTAACAACAAAAAACCCAATACCCAAACAAACTACCACCAAAAAATGCTCAGCTAAACACCAGCCCCACACCCCAAATACCTTGTTTTTAGCTTGAGTGGGATGATTGCACAGATGATGTCAAGTATTTTTTTATTTGACAAGCTATTAAAGTAAAAGCTCTTCAAAAGCACTTATACTCTTCAACCGCAACCCTGTAATTCATTTGTAGGTATGAAACAACTGAAAGACGATATAAAGATCTACAGATTACATGCAATTCACTAAATAAACAAATGGAAACAATGAAGAACCTAAATGAATCACTGAAGCAGCAGAATGACAGGTAAGTTCAATTCAGTCTTTTTAAAACAAATTAAAGATAAGCACTAAAACTAAATAGCACTTTAGTTACTTAAAGCACAACTGAAAAATTGAGACATATGAGAAGTGGAGTTAGACTAAGCAAAAGATGCTTCAAGGCTGCTTTATACATGTATGTTAGATGAAAATCTGTAGTAAATAGGTAGTTAAAATATTCTTGTAGTCGGGTCTTGTATTCAGTTTAGAAATAAAATACTATTCTTGGTTTTACTTGCAGAGTTCACTTCATCCTTCCAGGTTCTTGCCTTGTCAGTGATCAGAGCAGTCTAAATCACTGCCTTGAATTCAGATTCCAATGTATCGGCATGAAAAATTTTCCATTAGTTTGCTAATGAATAAATTTGGACACTTTCAATAGTGCAGTATGCAGCTCAGTGTAATCAGGGAGGTATTCTGATGAAAGCTGCCCCTTTTTAAAAGCAGGTTGGGGAAGCAGTTATTATATAGATATTCTTGAACTGCCATGAATAAAATGGAGATCATGGAAACACACTCCCCCTCTTGCTAGAGGCTGCAGCTTAGAAACTGGTAGGTAGAAAGCGGATAAACAAGTGACAGTAGATGCCATCTAGGCAAGGCAAGTGGCAGTTAAAATATACCTTAGAAATTAGGCTAGGTAGTAATGGGAAAAAGTAGATGAGCTTCACAGAGTATAAAGTGCTCAGGTTACAGCTATAGTGCTGGTAGGTGACAGTACCTATATATTAAATGATCATGGAAACTAAGTATTATCCTAACTAGTGAGGACTGCAGCAGACCTGTGTATGGGCTATGGTGATATCTTATGAAATGATCATTTTTGCTGAGTGTTCTGCAACAATTGGGAAGATGCTCAGAATGGTATTGGGAAAATCTTTATGCATAGATGTGCTTGTATGGATAATACTTGAAACAGATTTTACTAAGGATATTGTTGATTCAGGAGCATACTAAAAGCTTAAACCCCCAGCATACTCCATCACTAATGGCAGTGAATTTTGATTCTGTTTGAATGAACATTTCAGTTCTATCATGGTATTGGGAATGCTTTGTGGCATCACAATCAAAGGCAGCAGTTTCTGGTATTTAAGTTCTGGGTATGAACCTTTTCAGTAGTTTCTACCGTGTGTCCATGATCAGAGAAGGCAAATGACTGTTTCGGGGCAGGGAATAAAATGTCTGTACTCACACCCTGCAAATTCATAGGTTTATTTGAGGCTCCTGACAGCACTTGGAGATTACACAAAAATCACTTTAGCTTATTAGGATAAAGAAATGGTGGCATATCTCACTTTGCACAGAAATTGTAATGATCAATTTTAGGACTGCTGCACAGTTGGTAGAAACTGAAGATCACAGAAAAGAATTACAGCAACAGCTACAAGAGAGAGATGGCAAAATAGCAAGTAAGTCACTTACCTAAAGGTTACTGAACCTAGAGAACTGACTGGATTAACTAGATGTTATTATGTGCTCTAGGTAAGCAGCTATATCTTACTAAGTAACCTGTATCCCCGGCTAACTAAGATTTACATAATTTAACAGTTGAGTGAAACAAATAATAGATTTTTATTTTTTTGAAAGGATACATAAACATAATTTCCCAGACTATGTGGACTTCACTGAATCTCTGCACAGCATCCTATGTCCCTCCAGGATCTTTTTACAGCACGTCCATTAGCACTATTTTCTGTAGGAACTGCAAATAACAAGAATTTAATTTCACTCTTCTGCAAATGACTGGAAGCAACCACTAAAACTTAGCAGTAGGTGGCGCTACTCAGTAATGCAATTATTAGCTGCCATGTTGGGTCTTAAAAAAAAAAAAAAAACAAAACACAAAACCAAAAAAAAAAAAACCCACAAAACAAAAAACCCAACTTGTTTCCCAGGCAATGCAGTACCTCTTTTCTAAGTTTGGCAACCCATCTTTAATGTATGTGTTTTCTTAAGCCTTGCAACAGAAAATAAAAGTTCTGGAAGAAAAACTGAAAGCTGAACAGAAAGAAAAAACAGATATGGAACAAACTATAGATATTCTTAAAAAAGAATTAAGTAAAACAGAACAAGCAAGGAAAGAACTGAGTATAAAGGTAAGGAATTATTTGCACCTGCATTCTAGAGACCGGAGTTTTTAGACACTCATATAACTGATAGAGTGTTTAAATCAATATTTCAGTGGTAAAGTGGCTTAAACTAGAGCAATCCATGTAGTGGACAAGAACAAATTATTTCAACTTTAATTGTATACCTTTTGAGTTCTGAGTAGCTGAGCTTGAATTTGAGGGAAGTTAGGGTCAGGTTCTAATAAGCCTTTATGAGGCATGGTGTGAGAGTACATAATGGTTGTAAATAAAAAAAATTGCACCTGTAGTGCAATATTAAATAAGAGAATGTAGCACACTCTTCAGTAATTTTGACTACTGTAAAATGTGGATTGGCTTACTTTCTCCCCTTTCTCATGTCCTGAATTACAGTGTATATACTACATATATCTGCACCAAAATGCATCTGATTTTTTCTTTTTGATCTTTGAAATTCTAAGAAAATATCGATATTTTTTTTATCTCTAAGAAAAATAGTGTCTTTCAAAACAGACCAGTTTGGCTATACCAAGTTAACCAGGTAATATTGGAAAAAAAAAAAGAAAACACAATCCCCAAAACTTCAGTGCAACCTATGTATTCTTGCCTGTAAACTCACAAGGCAGAGATTCTTTTTACATGCAAGCTGATCAATAATCACAGTGTGCAGTCTGGTGAAGCATTTGCTGTATTCCTATTCCCTGGAAGCAGACTCTAATCTCTCCAGGCAATATTATCCTGTATATAGCAAATATTTCCTTTGTTCCCAGGTAAATATTTTACTGGTGTGGGGCTTGAAATGAAAGGTGGATGGCTTAACTGTGAACACTCCTGCTTGAATAGGAGAATGATAACATGAGGGTTGGTGCTTTCCCATGGTATCTAACATTTTGAAGCTGTAATCATTCATGTGCACCAAATGTATAGCTGAAAGAGATATTTCTGAAACAAACTTTTAACTTTAGAATGGTGCTTTTTGATTACTTGCTTAAATTCACCACCAGGCCACTCAGCTTTTGCTGTATTGTGTATGTTTTTCAATTGATAGTGGAAGAAATGTTACTGTTTTTGTTTCTGCAGGCATCTTCTCTGGAAGTTCAAAAATCCCAGTTGGAAGGACGCTTGGAAGAAAAAGAAGCGCTTGTAAAACTACAGAAAGAAGAACTGAACAAACACTCCAATATGATTGCAATGATTCACAGTCTAAGTGGTGGCAAGTTAAGTGCAGAAACAGTGAATCTCACTTTATAGGGCTCTGTTGTTAAGGTTTTTAGTATTTTATACATATGTATGAATATATGTAAAGATCTGTAAATTTGAAGCTAGCATACTATCTGGCTTGAAAAAAAATCTAAAATTAAAGTAGCTTAACTATCTATTGAGAAGAAAAAGTAGTAATTGTGGAAGCTTTGATCTAAAAAAACCTGATCTACTGTATAGCAGATAGGTCTTCTGATGGTCTTGGTAGAAGTATTAGCATCTGTATTGCAAGCTGAATGCAACTTTTTGTTGATACTAACCTTCCTAAATATATATAGGGAAACATAAAGCAAAATAGGAGCCACTGTCAACTTTTTTTGTTTCTATGTTCTTCTGTTGGCTGTCTAGCAAGCAGCATGCTTCATAGGTTAAGCACTTCTATAGTTTCATCTTGTTAATTTTGACTCTTCTGAATACCATTATTATTTATGCTCTGTTGCTTCCTGATGTATAAGGTACAAACATAAAAATAAAGTGGATTATATTAGCTAGAACATGTTACATTGAAAGCTGTATTTATCAGTGTATTGGTGCAAGTGTTTTGTGTAGTAAATATGTGGAGGCATTTCTAATCACGAGGGGGTATGAATTTGAACAAATAGAACACCATATTTGAATGACTTTTCAGCAAATAGCATGCTTTCCCTAATTGATACTAAAATGAAATACATGAATATACAAATATTTCTTAAATACTAGATAATACTTCCCTAATCCTCTAACACTTCCTTTCATTCTTTAAAAAAGACCTGCACTTTTTTGACAGTCCTATCTGATACATGCTAGCTATTGTCAGCACTGTCATTTTCTGCTATACACCAACAGGATTTCATATATATTGTTCATAGTAGAACTCTTCAGGTAATTCTATTTTTTTTAAAAAACTGTACTTTCCTATGAAAGACTAATACTAGAATGTGATGCATGTTTTTGATTTATAGAACACTGTCTTTAGTTTACATGTCGCATAACATGTCTTTTAGCCATTGGCAGAATTATTTCATTAGTATCTCGATAGAACTACCAGAGTTTTGGGTGATCTAATATATATCTTTTCCTGTAGCATTACTGTCTTTATTGTATCTAATTTGTAATGGCTAGATTTTAAAATACTGAAACTCTTTGTTTTTTCAGTTGTATAATAGATGTGTCTTACTGAATCTGTTCAACTTACGTCTAAGTACAACCTTGTACATTCCGTTGGAATTATACAACATCAGATGAATTGTATCTATTTTATCCTGTTCCTGAAATATATATTTTTTTTTTTTAATAACTTAACCACAGGTAAGATTTATAGACATTGTTCTGGTCTCTGAAGACCAGGGGAATAAAAAAAATTGCTCTATTTTCTGTTTTCTGTGTTCTCTTAAGTGAGGTAAATTATAGGGATGACTGCTAACTTTGTGCAAAACACATACGGTTTGGTTGCCTTTTTGCATAAAATGCAGTTACTGCTTAGGAAGGTAAAAAAAAAGTACTATCAGAATTGCTGAGATGAAGGGGTTTTGTTAGAGTTTTTTGCAAACTCAATTAGGAAAGAAACTTCATTAACTGTAAATTTTTACTTCAGTCTAATGGGTTAAGAAATCTGAGTGTCAAAGTAAACTTGCAGACATGGGTCCACTTCTATTTAAGTATCTTTGTCATGGGGAAAGGCTAAGTAAATGGTTTTTGCTCCCTTTCTGGCAGAAACTGCTCATGTAAAGAAATTCAAGTAGGAAATGTCAAGCGTGTGACTAATGAAGCTGATAAATGCTGGTCTGACTTTATTTTCAAATGAGGGGGCAAAAATGTCAAGCTGTTCACCAGAGTAAGGTTATACAGTAGTAATAAGGTCCTGCAGTAATAAGGTTCATCTTGCCAGAAAATGGTAAAGGAATCTTTGGAGTTTACATCATAGAATCCACAGTAATAAGCATGGTGTATAAATATTGATTTTTTTTTTTTTCTTATTTTCTTCCCCCCTCTGGAAAAAATGTGCTGCTTCAGTGTGCTGTTCTAAGCCAAGTGTTGTTGAACTCTGGGTTGCATAGCAAATAAATGCATGGACACATCAAGCTACTTTAAGAGCATTTCTGTGTTCTTTCCTGGCAGTGTTTTTCCAACTAGTAATGAATAGTGGCTAATGGAACTAGCAAATTGATGTCTGTTTAAAATTTTGTTCAAAACATATAATTCTTTTCACTGTAGAAAACCCTGTAGATTTTTACACTTAGTTCATGCAGAGAAATAGCTGTGTTCTCAGGTTTTGCTTTTAGGTGTCTTGGTATTATCAGTGTTGAAAACAGTTCTGTAATAAAGTTCCCTGTGCAGTTTTAATATTCTTGCTACATGCTGTATCCAATATGCTATTGGACTTTTTTCTTTCCCCACAGGCTCCCTCACTTAGTGCTGAGAGTAGCTGGCACCAGCACAAGGAAAAGCTCTTCAACAGAGTCAATTTTTAATTATCTGTGTGTTATGTCAGGTTGTCAATTGCCTGTTTTACAAGTGCAGAGACTTTTGATCTGTCTTCGTTCAGAGCAACCTCAAGTCTCGATATCAGACACTCTAGTACTTCTTATCTGAAAGTAGCTACCTTCTATTCTACATCATCTGGAGAAAGTTTTCCATTCAGCATGTGGCTCTGTACCTTATTTCAATCCTGCTGTAAAAACAGTATTTCTTTTTCTGTAGTGTTTTCTGCGCTCTCTAGTTCATTTTGGTACACTTTTTTGAGGATAATGAGGTTGTAAACAGTTTGGAGTTGATGCTCTTCAATTCAGCATCTGTTGTATGTTGTCTTCATCTTACCACTCCCCTTTCTCTTTTGGTTTGGATCCTGCATTCTTTGATCCCTTTCTACTTCCCTGCTAGCAGTTTATTTTAGGCTTTCATTTCCCCTACTTCTGCATCTCTCCACCTCTCTTTCACCGCTAATTCCAAGTGACAGTGCCTACTACTTGCTCTTCCCTTGTGAAGTCTCTGTGTTGTATTCAAATTAGGAAGCTTTTCTTGTGTGCTCTTTGGATTTAGTAGTAGAGTCTTTCCCACCTCTGGGATAAGAGAGGCTGTGGAATTGAACTCTGAATTTTAAATTAAGTGCAATCGATCATCCTTGCCTGTACAGAAGATGGAACATGAAGCTTTTCTTGAACCACTTCCCATGCTATCATTGTCCTCCCCCTATGCTTATCCCTGTTATAAACAAGGCAGAATACTTTTTTAATTGGTGTGGTCAAAATATCTATGCTGTGGTATTTGTGCTAGCACATTCAACTTAATGTAGGCAAAAAATCCTTTCCCCTCAGGCTTGTGAAATGTTGGCTGGAACTTTCTTTAGGATGAAGTTAACATCCTGCACAAATGGTAGAACTTTGGAGCTTTAAAAACTGAAAGCATGGCCTTGCTGTAGGAAGTGATCCGAAATGTAAGTGCTGGTAAGTAAGCCTGTTTAAAACAAGCGGTATAATGAACAGCTGATATGATCTTTGATAGATTTCTCCGGAAGTATTTAGTACTGATTGTGACTAGTAGGATTTATTTAGTGATGATGTAAACAGAATGTAAAAATCTGAGTAAAGGAGTCTAAAAACCACTTATGCTACAGATTCAGCAGTGCCAGAAGTGTTAACTGCTGGTCAGGATTTGTCTTGTTTGTGCTTATGATTTTCTTGATTCAGAGATACATGTCTAGTTCTCCAGGAATTCTCTAGCAGCACACTTTTCTGGAATAAGTGCGTGTCAAATGGGACAAACGCCACTGAAACTGTGACACACGGCTTTATAGGTTTGGTTTAAGTGTTCTTGTGAAGATGTAAGGAGAGGCTCTCTGCTCCTGTTTCTTAGAGTTTACAGTTAGCAGCCAAAGATCAAGTATTTTTAGGCAAGTACTTATTTCACAAAAAAACGCTTTCAGCCTTGCAAAGTTGGTTATATATAAACTCCTCCATGCAGTCCCATCTGGTTACTTTTGAAATACTCAGATTTGTTCACTGTCTGAAATGGGCTTCCTTTCAAGCTTTCTCACCAATTTCCCTTCTGCAGCATGATGAAATTGGGAACAGTCTGCTAGCTTTATATCCTCAGTGACACATTTGTATCTCTCCACCTCAGTCCAATCTAAACTGGCTACTTTCCTAGGAGTACACAGAAACAAGGGATAATTAGGCTGAACTATGTTACAATGAAAACTGTGTAGCTGTTGATGTAAACATCCTAGTAGCCCTGGACCATGCCTGACAACCAGGTCAAGGTGCTTACCCACCTCCTGACTGGCAGTCTAGATTGTTCTGGTCACTGCTGGAAAAACTAGGCACCTTTCAAAGAGGGCATCCATTTCAGAAGAGAAACAAGGTAGTGTCGTCCTCATTTTTATGAGCTTCTGTTTGTCCAGCTTCTGTTTGAATCTGCTGTGCTTGACGTTCTTATAGTTGCAATGCGTTTAAACTCTTCAAGGAACAAACTCATGTCCCTTGGGATGTGTTGCCCTTTGACCTGGGGTCAACTGATGGTCTTGGCTCAATTGCTGGTGGTCAGCTGGAATATCTTGTTCCCTTGTAAAGAGGAATTATTAAGGAGAGCCAGCTGGATCCATGCATGTGTTTCATGCTTGGCATTAGTGTCATGTGTATGTGACAAGAAATTCTCCATGTCTCCTTTTATGCCTGCATGGGTTTCTGACTGAGCTATACAGCTGTTTTGAGTCTAGAACGTGGGGTCTGTTTCGGGTTGGGTTTTTTGGTTGGTTGAGTTTTTTGGTTGACTGGGATTTTTCTATGGCCACAGGCTTTTATCTGAAAATTGAAGCTCAGGAATTATGGCACCCCTTATATGATATGTTGCTACCAATGATGTGTTTACAGTCTGTCTTCCTGATCCATTATTATTGGGCTGTGTTGGGTTTTGAGCAAACATTGTGTCCACTTTGCTTATAACAATAGGGGTTTTTTCTTTTTACTGAGGGTGTCTTTGGAAATATTCAAGTCTACTGGTGTATCTCTAACACTTTCGTGGTGTTTGCCCCACTACCCCATCTTTTCAGGAGGAATGCATAAGAGCATCACTGCATGCTGCATTCTTCCTTCTGCCAGTGTTTTCCCTTCTGAACAGAAGGTTTGTGGGTAAACTGCTAAAAAGGGAAAACAATGGAACAAAACTAGTGGGGCAGCAACTTTCTCCTTTAGCCTTATGAATTCTCAATGTTGACTGGGGAAACAAACAAACAAAAAAAAAGGTGCTGGGGGTAAGGCACCCAGCTGGGAGCAATGACATCTGGGTTCACCTGGCACAGAACTTTCATCTTGTGGTGCAGGCTCTAGCCTAGCTTGAGAAACGGACTGCATGGACAAAATTGTCCCCAGCCTGGGCAAGAAGTCTTAATGGCAATAGGATGTGTTCAACCTAGCTGTACCAAAGACGCATAGCGTTACACTTGTAAAACTGAATCCAAAGCTGTTAGGCTAACAGCTGAGCCTTTGCTCAACCTTGAGGCAAGCAGGTGATGAGACACTTCAGCATATGGGGGCAGGAAAGCAGCAGGTACAAAGGACCTTGAAACATATTTGGGAATGATCTGAAGTATCTTTTCAGCCAGTACACAATCCCAGTCCTGAACACAGCATACTCTGTGTGTGTGTCTGATACAAACCCCTGGGGCTCTTAAAGACAGGAGAGACAAAACCAAGGGCAACATATGTTACTTGAGAGTGGGCATTGTAGCTCTTTTTGCTTAGATGGACTTTGAAAGCACTTCTTGCTTGCAGGGCTTTAAAACATCTCTTCCTTCTAAAGCTCTGCATCAGAAATGAACTCCAGTGTTTGAGAAATGTGATGAAGGCAGCTTCCAGATTCCTCACTGCAACACGGGGAGCCTGGGGAGACAGCCAGTGTAACTGGGGGTTTGGTGAGGCTTTCCCAGCACTGCATATGCTCTGGGATAAGGAAAGGAGAGAGTGCAGGAAAAGGGGGAGATTGTGTCACCAGATCCTAAAGAAATTGATAGGAGTGGAAAAATCCCAGATTTCCTTGGCTAAGCCACTGTAGTATAACAGTTGACTGCAGTTTTCTTTTAGTGTGGCTGTCTCATGATAGTCTGTTCTAAGTCCAGCCTGTGGGACTTAATATGTGCTGATTAAATTCTGTAGGATACTGCTCCTTTGGGCCAAAGTACATCTTTGAAAAGGTTATCTCTGCGTGGAGAACAAGCGCCTCATACTGCTGGGATTTCCCACATAGTAAGGACAGTTAGCCCTTAATTTACCCATACATAAGCCTTTTAGTTAAATTTTTTCAGAGTAACAGAGCTAACAATGTGTTTTAGGGTTTTGTGCTCTAAGTTATGAAAAACTGATTTTGTAAGTAAAGAGCTGTTGTTTTGGCTCAGTTTTACTTCAGAATATTCTATCTGGGTGTACTATTTGCTTATATCGGTACTGAAGTGTTGCATTCCAGTTGTGTTTTACAGTACATTGTAACTCAAATATCCAGAGGCTTATGATAAAGGGAAGAAAAATCCGGTGGTACTCAGTTACAATATTTTTTTTTTTTGTCTTGATTGGAAGGTGGGGGCCATAGTCAAGAGCCATTTCTGCTTGCTTATGTGCCACATCAAGTGCCTTAATTGTTTCTCTTTTTATCTTTTGAGGGTAAAGCTTAGAAAAATATCTTTGATCTATTTTTATCATGTATCTAGCAATTGGAAATTAATCTAGTTTTAAAAGAAGCCTTTAATTTTCTTACTTATATTCAGGATGAGGTGAATCAATACAACTTCTTTGTGGCTTTCTGAGGCAGCAGGAAATCTGAGCGTGCTATTGTGTGTTTTTTCAGTATTAGTTTAACGGTTTGCTTCAACACCAAAAAGCTCCTCAGAATATGTGTCAGGGTATTGTGCTGTTGCCTCGCTGGCGTTCTGCAAAGATCAAGTAAATGCCGTTACGCCTTTCACTGGCAAGAACAGCAGTAGTTTCATTCTGGGAGAGGTGTCGGGTGTTAATACGCTGGGGAACAGCATCCTCTCTGCGTGTGAGGCTGTTGTCACTCCCTCACCTGTTTCATGTCTGTGGCTGAAGCACTTATATTTTTAGGCACGGTGTGCTTAGAGAGGGCGACCTTAGGGCTGGCTGGAGCACGCTGCCCTCCGAGGTGACTGTTTTCCCCTGGAGAGGTAACTGGCTGTTGGCCTCTGTGGAGTGCCAGAGCAGAGATTGCTCCTGCCTCTCCCCGTGTGAGCAGACGGTTGCTGTGGCTTCTCGCTGCCCAGGCACATGCTGCTGCTTAGACCGCGCTTGAACACTCGCACAGGTGTGAAGAACCTTCGTCCTGATGTAGCTGTTAAACAGGTTAAGATAAAATATCTAATGTCAAGCCTTTCTCATTCATTTCTGTATGGTATTTATTACGGTGTCTCCATACGATTACCTTCATGTTACCAACAGAGAATCAAGATGCAAACTGGGGTAAACTGATGAATTGGGGCTCCTTGTGTGAAAAGTTGAAAGCCCGCATTTGTTAGTACATAACGCTTTATACACACGTGCACAGATATGCTTTCTATAGCTCCAAAGAATGGTTCTTGGTGGCTTCAGCTGCAGCCCTGGCGCGCGGTACTTCCACGTGCTTCCACTCAGCATTCCCATGCAAATCGGGGGTTTTCAACCCAGATGCATAGAAAATAAAACCAGTTATGGTGGTTGCCAGTCTAAAGGTTGGTGTAAATGGCTTGCTTGCTGTCACACAGGTACTTTGTGGTGAAGCCTCCTGGCATGCTAATACGGCAAGCAATTACTTGAATCTTAAAATTGTCTGTCTTCTCCCACTTCTGACTCATACAGAAGGCAGCTCCTGCAACAGAGTGAAAAGGGACATGCAGACAGCAGTGCCTCCTTTACCACCTGACTCTGCCTTTCTCCCCACGCAGGCCTATCTCATATGCAGAATGAGGCAGAGCCCCGGGGGGAAAAATAGCATCTAATCGCATCACTGGAAGCAGAACGCTTATCTACGCAGGTGCTGAAGCGAGGTCGCGCAGCCTCCAATTTTAGTTCTATTTCTGAAGCCTGGAGTACTCAAGTGACATTTTTCCTTCCCCCTTTCCCTCCTGCTCCCAAGCCTTGTTTATTATAAATCTAACTACTCAAGGCCTGATGATAAACTGTCATCTTTATTCATGAATTCGTGAGAAGAAAGGGTAGAAGCTGGGCCTAAACTGCAGATACGATTTTATTAGCTTCCCAAGCCTGCATGCAAGCAGGGTTGCAAACAACTGTTGCCAGAGGGTGAAAAACCTTTTGGCTGAGCCTGAGCAAGTGCAAGTCCTGAGGTACAGTTCTCCAGGAGCTGACTTCACCGCTTAATGGGAGGGTGGGTGGGCTGGTGATACTTGTTAAGTCTACTCTGTCTTTTCTTGATATCTTGCTGAGATGAAACTGGGTTTTTTCTGTCAGTAAGCCTCCAGTTAGAGGGAAAGTGTTTAAATTCTGTAAGAATTCCAGTCATTTTTTGATGTGTGCAACTTAGGAAAACCATTACACTACAGCCATGGATAGCCAGGACATAGGAGTGGGTTTTGCCCCACAAGCTAAGAAGCGTGGGATGGCTTGCATTACAGAAACTGGAATGTCCCCTCTACTATCGCCTCCCTAACATTCTTCCATTTCTCAGAACTTAAGGTAGAAAGTGATTACAGGAGAGATCAGAGGAGTGGCACTAATCCTTGGGAAGTATTTTCCATTCATCGCAGTGCTGAAGTGTGATTAAAAAAAAAAATTTTAAATCGGGTAGCTGAAATCTGGCATTAGTCTCTGTCTGTTCAGTGATTACTTCTTCCTGGATTTCTCTCACACCCATTAAACATTGTCAGTCCCAAAGCAAATCACAATGACTTGTGCTTGGATGAGAACTCTGCTGGACTGAAATATTAATCAATGACCATTCACACCGCTGATACAAACTGGTAATTTTTTGTTGGATAGTTACAATGGTGCCTCACAACTTTGGGATAAGCTAGGGGATTCAGTGGGCTACTGATGCCAGCTGAGCTCTAGTAAGTTCTGCACTTGTGCATGGCCCAAAGGTAAAGTTAAGCTCAGCAATTTAGGTCAAACCTGTTTAAAGTAAGTCGTTTTCTACAGTTCATGCATATGGGCAGCTTGCCTAGCTTCCCTTTCATTCAGTCAGGTACCGTGTAACACTTAAAAAAAAAAAAAAGTCACAATAGCTTTGAGCTTTTTCTGAGTCTCTACATATTATTCCTCCATGCAAAGGTCTCTAATCTCTTTAGCACTCTGAGGAAGGAGGCAGGATTTTCCCTTCTTCCATGGAACGGGTCTGTAGTCTAAGCTACTGTCTGAATCATTAGTTTTGTATATAAACACCACTATTTACTATAAAGAGCTCAACAACTAAGTAGTACTTGCTGCATGTCCTTTTGGGGTAATCTTTGCTGCTTAGTTCAGTTCTTCACAGTGCACGTGTACTTCCTTCTTTGCAATGTTTTTGTCTCCATAAAGGGTAAGAAAGGATGTGTTTATTTTTACCCATTTAGAAAGGGGTAAAGCCTAGGTCAGATCTGGGACCTGAGTTCAGCACTTGGGTAGCAGCACTTACAAAGGCTGATCTAGGCAAGTGAAATTGGATTTTGTTATCTTGTGTTAAAGGCTCTGGTATGCCTGTATCTTTAAAATGTTAGAAGCTAAATGTCCTCAGATTTGAGAACCTTCAGGCATGCAAAAATGCTAATGTGAATGCTAGCCATAAACCTATTTTGCTCTGGAGCTCCATGAACTCATTGGAAATGATTTTCCAACACCTTAAAACAATTAATACCTTGACTGGGAAATTTGTCTGGCGATATTACTGCACATCAATGTCATGTTTTTAATAAACCTGTTTAGCAAAGAGAATATTGGCTGGTTTATATGGACTCAAGTGGGTCGATAAGTGGGTAACAGATGCATGTGATGTGCTGGAAAACCACTTACAGAACAATAGCCAAGGTCACTCCATGTCATTTCGGCAGTGTGTTACAGAGCTGTGGAGCCAGGTCTCCCTCACTTCCAACCAGGAGAAATGTAAACTCCCTCACAGATCTATGCATAAATAGATTGACTTCAGAAGAGAAGGAAGACTCAGTGGCAGGAGATGGTTACTATGGCTGTATGCATTACTCACTCTAAATGGAGAAATCAAGCCAACAATTGCTGTATACATTAACTATATTTGTATATGAAGGAAGCTTCTCACCAGCAGCTGTGTGAAGGTGGTGTGCTGAAAATCCAACTTTGTTCATGCCAGTCAAGGACATAATGACTTTGATGCATTTAAAGCAGTGCACACTGAAAGCAGCAAAACTTCTGCACTGTGGGATCGGGTCCTTTGTCCTCCTTAAGCCCCTTGTTTTGCTCTGCACAAAAGTGACCTCTGATTCCTCACCTGTGTGCCCCCAGTGATCATAGAACAGCCCAGGTTGGAAGGGACCTTGAAAGATCATCTGGTTCAACCTTTCGTGGGAAAGGGAGCCTAGATGAGGTTATCTAGCACCCTGTCCAACTGCATTTTGAAAACCTTCACTGATGAGTACTCTACCACGTCCCTGGGGAGGTTGTTCCACTGGGGTGGAAACAGCATGTCATGATGCTGCCTTGGAAATTACGGAGGTGCTAGCTGGCCCAGGCTCTGGTGCACAGAATGTGAGAAAAACAACTTCTGCACATGTTGGTTTCTGAGTCCAGTGTCTGGCCAGCTACTGATTTGTAGAACTGTCACCAGAGTGATTCTTCTGTTGTGAAACGTCATTGGAATTGATTGTTGAGGATAAAAGTAACTGTGGGTGTGGAGAGATCTATAGCAAAACCAAAAACCTTATTTCCATTGGCTACAAACTTAAAGTCAAATGTTTTTGTCCTTCCTTTTTGAAGTTATCCACTGAAGCTAGTGTTTCTGTGGGGTAACCAGTTTCCCTAATTTTGTTGCAGGGTGACTACTGGTGGCTGTCAGAGCGGGGCCTTGGTTTCCCCCTCCATACAGTGCTGCACAAACAGGTAAGTGTTTGGCAGGTGAGGAGGATTAAGCCAAGGCTGTTGCCGCCAAAGGCTCTGGCTGAAGCTCTTGTTCCCGTCTCCAGTGCCCAGATTTTCATGCAAGTGGGAGCAATGGACTTGGCTATTCTCGAGAGACTGTTTGTAGCTTAAAGCCCAAGCCCGTGGAGCATTTCTATTACCTGCTGTCAGGCGTAATTCCACTGCTGAGGCTGAAGAGGTTGTTGCACTTAAAGTACAGGCTGAATCTTTAATCTGAACAGAAAACTAGAGCATATTTTCTGCAGATGCAAAGGCTTGCCTTTTGAAAAGGGACTAGGTTATTGCAATCTGCAAATCTTGTAGTGAGCCTGAGTTCAAATTAGTTAAAAACTGTCATTTAAAGAATTAGGTGTTTGAGGGTTTTACCAAGTTCTGAATGATCTTAATGGAATAAAACAGACACTTGGACCTTTCCATATAATTAAAAATAATTGAAATCTTCTGCCTGCATGTATATGAAGAAAACAGCTAATAATTAAGGTAAGTCATTAGTAATGGCTGTATTTAATGTAACGTATAGAGTACAGCCAGGCTAAAAATTCTTAAATAGGTCCACCATGGTATCAGAGATAATGCAACTTATTACCAGTCATCTGCAGATAATTTGCAGGCCAGCACTTTACTGGCTGAAATGCCACTCTTATGGGGGATGGGGGAGACAGGGTGCCCGTAGACTTTCCCTGGTCTATTAACCATGCCACTTAGCATTAGTCTTTAAAGGCTGAATGGCTTAATGGTTGAATGGCTTGCATGTTTTGGCTTGAAATGTCCCCCATACCACCGAAACCTTGCCCGCTGGTGAGAATGAGGCAGAACCCCAGGGAACACCAGAAGTTTGGTGCTGGCAGGACTCAGAAAGCAGCATCTTCACATCATTTCTTTGCATGTGTTCTCCCTTTTGAAGAAAAAGGCCCCAAGCCAGTGCTTCTACTGCAAATTAAAAGCCAAACCTGTGAGTGGATCTGGCTGCTTTGTGAGGTTCCCGTGGTGCAAAATAGGTGCAAGCCTCTTTAGAGGTCTGGCAACCACTGGTTGTCTTACGCTTCTGCCTTTAAAATGGTGCCCTGCTCCTCCAGAAGGCCAGAAATCTTGTGCAGGAGCCCCAGCTGGTGCTCCTCACGTGGTCTCCATGTAATCGTTTTGAAATGGAAACTTCCTGAAGGGGAGAAAAGGAAAAAAAGCCTGTAAAAATGAATGAACGCTAGTGGTTACTCATTCAATGAATTTAGAAAGGTGGAATCAGCTTTAAAAAAGCTTGTAGGAATAAAAATGCTCAGATGCCTTAGCCACAGTATGTCCTCACTGTACAGCATCATTAAGACTTTTTGAACTACCTAACTGTCTGTTTCTTGTTTCAATTTAGTCAGGTTTCTTTTTATGTAATCTTTAATTTCCTGGATCAGTGATACTTGGTTGAAGGCTAATTGCAACATCATTGCTGCATTCCTAACTAACTCTATCCTTAATATGTATTTTTCTTCAAGTTGAATACGTAAATACTGGGCTGGATTTACTTAGACTGGCTGATCAGAAATACTGTTGGTGCTGGAGGATGGTCTATCCTTCCTGTATTTGCATTTTTAATACTAACGATCTGTTCCTATCGTCAGTTCATGCAGAATTTTCAGCTTTTTCAGCTTTTCTTCTGTTTAAAGGCCCTAATCCTTTATGGCTAGGAAGATACTCTCTTAGTAAGTGCTGGATTCCTTTTTTGGTATTTCAGCTCTCTAAAGAAATTCTGATAGACATGACAAGTGCGGAATCTCGAGAATGATGAATTAGATGTCAGCGCTTAATATGTTTTGTCAGGCTGTAAAAACGTTCAAGGTGATGTGTCCATCCTGTTGTTTCAAGGAGGGGTTTATTTTGGGGAAGAAAGGGGGTGTCTTTGAAGACAGTAATGAATAAAGGAGGAGTGAGATTGAAACAATATCTGCTAATTATTCTTTGTTGCCTATACATGGTTGTCTTTTGTTTTGTAAATGCAGAGCCAGCAGCGATGAGCTCTCTTTCTGCCATGGGCTTCCCGCAAGCCCAAAAAGAGAGTGGTGTGGAGGGAGACTACGGGCCGGCTCCTAGATCATCTTCTCCTTAGTTGAAGGCAGGGGGGAGAAAGGAGGTGACGCTGAGGAAAGCTAAATGATACGAAGTTGTTAAGGTATGGTTGGATGATCGTCACTTGACTTGGCCTTCGAATGCACGCTGTTACGAGCAGCTTTCGTGGCTGGCTGAGGTCCTTATGCGTGGCCTCGCACACACCCGGTCTCCTCGCTCAGCCCCTTGCTGCTGAGCGGGACGGTGGAAGTCGGACACGAACCCTACTCAGTGAAAGAGCACTGTGCAAAAAAATCTTTCCTTGGCTAGTACCTTTTCGTTTCTGGTTCTGATAACAGTGGTGGGAGACACTTACTGGAGATATCTGGATTAAGGCAGGCATTGCTGACACCCAGAGCTTGGCTGTTGTGAAGGGACTTGGATGGCCCTTTTTTCCATGTTATGGCTTTTATCAGTGATTGAGTGTCAGAGGTCTGGAGCTCAGCTCAGCAGAGCCCTGTGTGACATGTCACACGCTGTTACTGCTGACAACATTCCCTATGGGGAATAGGAAGGGAGTGGAAGATTTCGTTTCATTAGTTCTTTTGCAACCTCCTTTCCATAAGCTGTACAAAAGCGTTCGTTCATACTTGTTGAGGTTTTTTTTTAACGCTCACTAAAACACATCTTGAAGCTGTAGTCTGCAAGCCCGTGCCCTTTCTGGTTAAGGGAGTATTTGGATGGGTTTTTTTCTTTGAACTTTATGTGTACGCTGTGATCGAATCAGTCAGACCTGTCTGCATTGCATGGGTACGGGATAGAATTGGTGCCCACTGATGGACTCAGTCTTAAACAGCGTTTGGTTTATTATTTCGGGGGAACGGATCTATATGTCTGCTTTCTGATTCTTTCTCTCATTGAAAGAAACTCTACTGATTGCTCTCATACTCCAATTTGCATGCTTTTTTCACGCCAAGGCACAGACACCCTCTGTGGCAATAGGAAACTGCAAGTAGTTCAGGGGTATTCAGGATAGTTTTCCAATTGCTGCAAGTAGCTAAAATTCAAGTCTGTGTGTCCAATGAAGAGTGAGCCAAATTTCCCTGAGATGTAACTTGAAACATAATGGGCATTGCTATTGTTTCGGAACATATCTGTTTTGAACAATAGTGACACTTAGTGCTATTGCTCCTTATACTTTCAGTGTCTAAAATCTGCCCCCGTCCTTCAAGGTTCAGAAAAAACTGGTCGGGCAAGAACAACTTGCCATTAGTTTTCACGTGGGTAAACCTCCTACTTTTTAAATCAAGTAAGCATGAGAGAGATGGCCCCACCCGGTGAGACGCCCGCGTCCCCGTGGAGAAGAGCGGGACTTGCCCCGAGGGCGCTGTCAAATTCTTACAGCCCTGTTGCCTGGTGGTTTTTCCTGGTCCAACAGCGTGACCGTGAACAGATTGCTTAGTCCCTCTTCTTTAAAGGTTATCAGCTTTGTAATGCCACACAGAGAAAGCAGTGGAATTAAATGCCTCGTTCTTTATATGGATGTAGCCCCCACCTTTGCCTCAGTCATCTTCCCTCTCCTAGAAAGGTGTCAGTGATTCCTGCAGCACAGTGATTTTTTTTTTCTTTTTTTTTTTTTCTTCCCCTGAGGAGGGATGCATTGCAGATCTTGAAGCATGAAGGTGTGTCAGTAATGAGTGAATGTAGGTATGCAGGCCATGATGGCAGTGCAGTGCAAATCATCTGCACTTAAGCTCTGCAATTCCTCCTCTGCCGTTCTGGTGCACATTTGGGTGAAGATGGGCGGGGAGATTTTTCTGCTCTGGAAAATCCCTGTTCATCAACTGCAGTACAACAAGAAGGACCAGAGTTTCCACCAGGACCAGTATATCTTGACAGTCAAGAGGCTGATTAATCTTACTTAAATAAAGCTTCCTTTCCTTTTTTTCCATAGCATATTTTCATACCCCAAAATAGCTCATATTTTTGTCAAAGTTCTGTGTTAAATTTTGCAGCTAAGCCTTCTGCTGTAAATTTGGATTCTCTGAAAATCATCAGTGATGATTTAAAAAAAAAATTATGTACAGCTTTCTATAGGTATATAAATAAAAATGTTATTTTGTTGCCCTGCAGGAGTTACTGTTAGGATCCCATTCTCTCCTCTAGCAGAGGCAAGGCACAGGCACTGGACCTGCAGAACGGCATCTAGAGAGATGAGATGAATAACCATCTGCATCTGCAGGGCACTACAGCAACAGCTCTTCAATCAGGACTATTCCAAAATGCTCTTTTGGTGAACAAGGTTTGAATAGATGGAGCTGCTGGTGAGAAGTTTCTGTGGGATGGGCTGGGTAGATCAAAACCTGAGATTTTCTGTTGGGTGAGTTTTGATGAAAATTTAACAAGTTACTCAGCTGGGCTGGTGTTCTCATGCTGCTGAGCTACTGGTATAAAGTGAAGCTTCAGTGGCCCCCACTGAGACAGGGTGTATTTCCCATTCTTGCTCAGTGTTCTTAGAGCAATCTAGCTTTGCATCATTATACCAGATGCATTATTTCTTTTCTTCTTTCCCTTTTCTTTTCTAGACTATTGTGTGAGAGCAAGTGCCTAAAACTGTGTATGTGGCAGGTACTTTGGCTTTGTGCAATAAGCCTCAAGCGTATAATCTGATCTTATTTTTTCTCCCCATCTCCTGTGGTGTTTTTTTTTTTTGTAGACAAAGACAAAATATGTATTTCAGTTAAAAAAAAAAAAGATATTTAAAATAAATTCTGTTACAACAGGATTTGCTGCTGCTGGGGAGCCTGCGTGACTGTAAAGGGAGTTATGCATGTAACCCCACTGGAAAGCTCAGCTGCTGCTTGCTCCAAGGGAAAAAGTTCATTTTACCTAGTATTAAGCTGTAAGCATGGAGCATCAGGGCTGGGAGGAGAGAGGTTAGAAAATAAACTTGTTTTCACACATATAAATCTATATATATCTGTGTATATATATGTTTAGATATACACATAAACATATAAATATATATATATATTTACGTGCACACACCAGCCAGTCACTCCAGAACATTGCTGCTGGAGAGAGGGATGTCATGTCCATTTTTGGAGGTGTTTAAATTTGACTGACAAGAAGCATCAAGTCATTAGACCACGTGAGAAGCACAGGCCTGTGCTTTTTCAGGCTCATGGCAGAAAGTAATACCTCTGGAAACAGATTTTTTTTTTTTTTTTTTTTTTTTTAAACTGGGCTTTTTTTTTTTTTTTCAAGGAGCTTTGCTGACTGAGTTTCCTGGTGGAGGTGACCAGCTCAGTGTAGCTGTGCTCAGAAAGGAGCGATGTCTTGTCTTTGCTCACAGAATGCAGGTGCTGCAAAACTCAGGGAGTCTGCTTCCCGCAGTGCCTTCTTGCTATTCGGTGTCATGCCGGGTTTATTCTGTGGCACTTGCAATGTTCATAATGTATCCCCACGTGGTAATTATTTCGCCAATTAAACCGCTGCTGCATTTTTTAGCATAACGTGCAGCTGGCATACAGTAAACACAGGACAGCAAACAACCCTGGACAGAAAGTCGAGTTACGACTCGGCGTTACAGACGGGAAAAATGGAAAAAGGGCTTGTGTCTGAAAAGGCGTGACTACTTTCCTTTCTTTCCCCCTCGCTTCCTCAGAAAAATAAACCTCCCCAGCAGCAAAACCGGGCCGTCAGCAAGGGCCGTACCCCCTTCGCCCGTACCTGAAAGGCGGGCGCTGCGTCCTTGAGGCTGACCTGTAGAAAAGGTGAAGAAAAGCAAGTTGACTTGCAGGAGCTTGGCACCGGGAGCGGGGATGGGCTGTGCCTGAAGGCCTAGGAGTATTTTAGGGCAGTGCTGCCTATTGAAATGGAAATGCGGTTTTCAGGCTGCTGGAGCGGAGAGCGTGCGTCATAGCCACAGGCTGAAGTAGGGGTAATGGAGCCAGATTGCACCATGCAAACCCTTAGAGAGACGTTTATGGATTATTATTTTTTTTTCTTATCTCTGTTGATCAAGGCTGAAATACTTCTATTAGCTTCAGAAGGGCACAATAGAATTGGTGAATGGTATGTGGTAAGTCTAATGATGTGCTGTGCAAATAAATGCTTAGTTAACCAATACTGAAAAGATGAACCCGAACAACCTGGACACATTATTAGGGCTTTTAACTCCCCGACTTCCCCCACTGGTCGTGGGTAATTTAGAGCAGTTTGAGGCGGGGATGATGACGATGACCCAAAACTCGCTAATGGCAATCTGGATATGTGAAAGTTGGGAAAAGGATGCACAGCAATTCTGAACACAAGCAGTTACGTAGGCTGACCTGACGAGCAGGGTGGGATGCTCGAGATTATTGGAGACAGAACTTTTCACAGAGCGGATGGGGGAACGTCAGCTTTTGGAGAGGTACATGACAAAAACCTTCTTTCCCTTCCCCAATACACCTCCAAAGCTGAAGACCTGAGACCATTTATTTAATTAGGCTCCCTTTTTACTCTTTTCTCCTTCCTATATTTCTTAGGGCTGTGAGTCCGTTTGAGATTGATTTATCAGCGCTGTTAATCTGCTCTCAAAGCGCTGTCAGTCTCGCTCCCAGAAGCCAAGCTCTCCCATTAAAACTCTGACCTATTTAAACGTTCTTAAGATACTGTAATGATCGAATGTCAGCAGGGGAGAGGCAGCAATGACAGCTCTGAAATGTTTATTATCCGAGCCCGGGTTAGGAGGGGAGCGCGCCGACGTGGCCCGGAGCTCGGCGCTTGGCACGGGATGAGAGGCGGAGGCCTGCGGGCAGCGCGGCCGAGGGACCAGCAGGGTCAGCTACTCTCCTCTTGCGGTTTCGGGCGCTAATTCTCTGCAGTCGCTGGTGATTTCAAGCCGCTCAAAGAGGGGAGGGGTATTCCGTTTCAGGGGATCCGCATACCGATAGCGGTAGATCACGGACTTCAGTGGCTTAAAAGGCGCTTAAAACACTTTTGGTGGCTTAGAAATTATTTCCCCAGCGCATGTTTGCATGACAGCAGATGCTTTCCCTGGAGAAACTTAAATTTCCTTTATACTATCGACACATGGTAGCTATCAGCAAAGAATTAATTGGAGGAAGCTATTTAAAGCGATGATTCTGAAAGGGGCGTGAACAGAAGCTCCCGATACCCCTCCAGGTTGCAGCCGCTTGTGTCCACTGCCTGGCGTGGGCGCGGCAGCAGGGGGAGCACAAAGGCTTGCAGAAACCTGAAAATCTGCGCTCCTGATAATGCGAATCTAGCCGTCACAAACACGCTTTCAGTGTACCGTCTAGTGCCAATTTTCTCATCCTTTAGAGATGTAGCAGAGCGCAACTATTTTTAAAGCTAAGCTTCCCTCCTCCTTCCAATTTCTCTTTGGGGCACCAGCGGCTTGAAGAATTAAACCCTAACTCTTCACAGGAGAACATACATCCACTTGTAGGGAATGGGCCTGAATTTGCTGCCAGGTACGATGTTCACATTTTTCTTCTGCTGAATCTATTCCCACGTGGATGATCTTTTTCTTTCAAAGAGCATCCAGCTAGGTCATTTTGGCTCTTTCCCATTTGTCCTTTAAACTGAGACTGCAACAGCAGCAAGGACCAGTGACCAAAAAAAAAACCCCAAGGTAAATAATAGGTTCTCAGTCTCTTTAGATAGTCACATACTTAGATGCATCTCACAGAGGGATAGTCTTTCTGCTTGCATATGGAGCAGTCCAGAGGATCCTGACTCAGAAGACACTTTCTCCAAGCATCTGTATCTTGAACTAGTGTCCTTCTATCTCATTGATCTTGCTTTTCAGGAGTGTCAGGCTATTACAGTGCTCGTGTTATTAAGAGTAGTCTAAAGGCCAGCTTTTGTCAAAACACAGCAGGCTAGTCGATCTTTTTTTCTAAGGAAATAGAGAGGACTCATAATTGGCTTCTACAGATCCCAGATGCCAACTTTTCTATATAAGACCACAATATTAACACTATCTGTGTCTAGAGCTGATAAACGTTATTGCATTCCTTTCCAATATGTAATGTTATTAAAAATAGGTTAGTCACAAGGGCTTCTTATCAAAGTCCCTTGTTTCCCTAGAAACAGTGACCAGCATTAACCTTTCTAAAAGTAGCCACTGCGAGAGACAAATGTCTTTGGTTGTCGCTGTTACAAATTTAAACTAGGGGAAATGTGCTGCAAATCCTGGTTCATATTAAGACAAAGCAAATAAACTCTGGAAAGGCAGGCATAACATGTGCAGCACCAATTCACATCAGGCTAGCAGGGAAAATAAACTGATCATGTTTGAGCCAGTGCTGGCTGTGTCCCTTTCTAAGTGACACAAGCATTGAAATTGCATTGGCATCAGCTACCAAAACAGTTGTTTGCAGCCCCAAAAAAAGAAAAGGGAGGCGTGGGAGCAAGATTGTAGTGTTCGTGCAGGACTGGTGAAAGCTGAATATTTGCAGAACAGAAAAAATGTAAGTGATAACAATATTTGTAAAAAGATGCCTTCTAAGCAAAGTAGGCGGTAATGGGAATACTGTGGTTAGAAGTAAAGCTACTGGCACTGTGAGAAAGGAGCAGGAGTGAGAGAGTATCAGTGTGTTATAACCTCATGGGATGAAACAATCCTATTCTCAGTCTTCACAGCAGATTAACAGCATCCATAAATCTGGGTGATGAATGCAATTTACCTGGTTTCAAATTGTGTCATCAGGACCACCTGCTTGAGCTTTACACACTCACTCACTGTTCACCTAAGCAGCTGAGATCACCAGCTCTACTTTCTTTTTCGCCAGATACAAAGCGAAAAGGTGATGAGCTAGAACCAACATCAACATACGTCCGTGCTGCAGGGCACCGAGCACCTCCAAAGCAGCGGGCCAAGAGGAGCGGGGAGCGATTCTGGGTTAAGGAAACGAGGGAGAAGGGCACGATGGCCCGTCGGGCACTGGAGAGTGACGCGCCGCTCGTTTTCCGCTCGAGGAAAGGTTCCTTTCACGGAGGCATCCAGATCAGGGCTGAAAGCAGGGGACCCTCACCTCCCCTTAAGCCTGCCTGGAGGTGGGCATCTCTCTAGCAAAGCAGTAGTGATTCTCTGTCTCTTGGTTGCATTCCCCAAATGCTAAAAATACCAGGTCACTAAAGCGCTTGGATCCTCAGACTTGCCACATCAATCTCCCGTCTTTGAGTCTATCACGTCCATAAATCCCTCTGTTTCTTAAAAACCTACTTCGTCCGTGCAACCTGTCACTGTCCAGCCATCGGGAAAACAGCTTTAAAAATAGCAGTCTCGGTATGCAAACGTTTTTCTTCTTGCCTGGTCACAAACCAAACCACTTGCTCCTGTGGGTATCTAAGAATTCGATGAAGCTGTGGATAAGCTCCCTCCCTGCTCCTCCTTCTTTCCTTGGAATTGAATTTTCTAAAGCCCTAATATATTGCCTTCCCTTGTGGCCAACAAGCATTATCCACAATATTTATTTTCCTTTGTGCTTTTATATTCAGTTTATGCTAGGACCAAAGGAAACCTATATGTCTACTCATGCTGGTAAAAGCAAATCAATCTGGATGTGTCAGTTGTTCTGCTATTTATGGGTTGAAGTGAAATGAGACCTGAGTTACTTATGGCGCTTGTTTTACAGGAAAAAATTAGTTTACGATAAGCAGGCCAGACATTGCCTATACTCGGTCTTATAAATGAGTTTCCTGAAGCAAAGCACTAGCTAAAATTGATGCCTACTTTGTTCATTATCTGTGATTCACTTTCCAGGCAGGATCAATATATTCTTAAATTTCTTCACTGTCTTGCCTGGCTTATAAACTGGGGAATACCTGTGTATTCCAAACCTGAGCCTATAGGCTTGGCTTTTGTCCTCTGGGGCCCAAGAAAGGGATGTAAGGTGCTTGACAGGGATGCGAGAACTCACTTCCTAGCTTTGTTTCTTGAAGGCAGCTTGGTTCACGTAACCAAATTCCCTTTCAGTCACCTGTACCTTGTGCAAGAGGCTTTGATTTTTATTTTCTAGGGGAGTTACATCTGAATAGTTCTAATTTCCACCCCCCTAAGCCCATGGTAAGTAAGTTCTGAGGCACTTGGAAAAGCAACACTTGCCCCTGTGAAAACACAGAGGCAGCGAAAAGTTTCTTCCATGAAGTCATGGAGCAAGAATGGCGTGGCGAGGGGCAGCCGGCGAGGAGCGCGCTGCTCCCCGCTGACATTCCTGCTCCCCCCCTCCCCGCCTTCACCGGGGCGCAGCCGCACGTGTCCCCTCCTCGCGCATTGTCTCCTCACCCGAGATCCGGCCGACAAATATAGGCACGGAGGAAAACCGCTGATGCCTTTCCAGAGTTATCACCAGTGACCTTGAGATAGGGGCATATAAAGTCTGGACCCGGTGGCGGCGGCGGCGGCGGCGTGACGCTTTCCGTGTGCTCTCCAGGGTGAGTACCAACATCTCGCTTCTAAACGCAGGTAGCCAGCTGTGCTCTAACACTGCGCCGCGGTTTTCCCGTGGCTTAAGGTTTTAGTAGTAATATCACTAAACATACAGCGCTGTGTTGGTCAGCCTAGGATGCTGCTTGAATGCTAGGATGGCAAATGCATGTTTCTTCTCTAACATCAGCGCGTTTATTTAGCCAGCTAGAATAGCCGCTTAGGAAAGTGTCAGGGCCCTTGTAATTATGCATCTGGGTGGATTGATTAGCCAGTACCTGCAAATCCTATTTTCTGCCTTCTTTATCATCTGTAAGAGGTGGTGGCTTATGCAGTTTGCACTTTTAAGCAGCTCGTTGGTCCAAGGAGTTCTTTAATCCAACCCTTGGAGAATTACTGGGCTCCTTTTCAAAGAGGGGCAATGCCTGCTGTCATTGCTGTTGCTGACGAGCCATTAGCCCTACAGTAGCTCTTCCAACAGCCCCAGCAAAGAAAGACGAGGACCCTCCTTTCCAAGTCCGAACACCCCACCAAACTGTTGGTGGTCCTGGCCATGCCACTTAACTTTGTGTAATCATATTGGCTTTCTACAGGGAGTAGGCGTTTTCAAGGATCCCCCAATTTTCATATTCAAGGGTTGGCTCTTTTTGTTGTTAGCTAGAACAGACTGAAAAGAAAGTGAACGTCTTTAGCTCTGCCTTGTCTTTCCCGACTATACTGCCTTTTAAAAATAATCCTATGACCATGAACTAAACAACATTTCCAATTTCTCATATCTGGCAATGGATTTGCCTGAGTTCTCCGTACTTGCAAGGTGTGCGCTGCCTGGACTCTGGCCTCTGTCATAACTCCAAGCACATGGGACTGATGAAGAAAAAGGGGTTCTCTCCCAGCTGCCTCAGTGCTGCTTTCCACCATGACATGCTTGCCATAGTGGTTCGCCTTGAATATGTATGGAAAAAAAACCAAAATGAGATAAGAAGGTGACAGCTGAGTAGCTCTCCCTAAGAGGTCTGCAAATGGAGCTAGGTTGCACAGAGGTGGTTTAGAGTGCTTTAGTGTATATTAGGACTTGTGAGAATCTGTCCTGAGTCCTAGCCATTAACACTGGAGTGGCTCCTGTGGCATTTGCACGTTTAATGTGAAATGACACTTACATGCTCTAATGCTGTTCTCTTTAAAGGGATGAACTGATGTAATTTCATTGCTCCACCAGAGCTAAGACACACTCTCCACAGGAGAGAGACTTTGCCATGCTTGTTTTGACTTGTGTCTCCGGCTGGGAATTTTGGTCATCTCAGATGATGTTAAAATAATTGCCGATACTTGTGCTTATGTAGGCCCTTAATCTTTAAAAAGGAAAAAAGCTAAGGCTAGTTCTGAGGAAGAAATTTTTTGCTCCACAGCAACAAGACAGAAGGTCTCAAGCTTGTACTGCAGAAGTGGGAGACAGCTGAATGTAAAACTATTGGCAGCTCTGCTGTCTTGGGGCTTTACATTCCCCAGGAGGAATGTGTTGTAAAAAACCACCTGCCTTGATTGATGACGAGTTTTTGTCCCTACCAGGATTTTGTTAGAAAGAAATTGAATTAAATTTTGAAAGACTACAGTGTCAGTCTTGATAGGGCTCTAGAAAATTTGTCCAGCTGCTCTGGATATTGCACAGTAAATAAAATAAGGGAAGAGGTAATATCTGAGGGCCACTTGTACAGCTTCAAATAGTAATCAGCTAGTGTCTTGACTTTAAAGAAAAAAAATCTGAAATTCTTAAATTGCGTGCAGGTGTGTGAATGTCTGTGTGTGTAAGCATTTTTATACGTTTGCGTGTGTGTATAAAAAAACCAAAACAACCATATCTGTACGATCACTTCAGAGAGTACATAACAATCAAATTAATTCCTTGGAAGTACAAACCCAGCAAATGGGTCTCACTTACACTCATGTCCCCTGCCCTCCCTTTCATGATAAAAGGCTCCTAAACACCGTGACCTTGTCATTTGAGGAAACAAGTGTAGGCGTTAAGCTGGACTAATAACCTCAAATGAATCTAAAAAACCTATCGAGCCCTTGCACCAATACTGCAGATACACTCGCCCTCTGCCGTGCCTTGCTGCAGGGGGTTACCCACGCTGGTGAATTTGGAGGTACCAGCAACCTGGGAAGCTGCACCAGCACAGGGCCTGCCTGAGCCACGTTAGTCCCGGATTTTTCTATCATGCGAATTTGTGCCATCAGAGGAATGTGCTGCAGGTAGCAGAGCCGTTTCCCGCTCCAGGGCTGGCTTTCCCCAGCACGAGCGTGGGCAAACACCCCTGGAGCCACACCAAGGGGGTGACGCACGTTCCCGGTCTGCGGCAGTGAAGCCTCGCTCCACGATTCCCAGAAAATGCCTGCCCTAGACGATGCTTGAAGTGGCTGAGCGGCATGGCCCCAGGGAGACGTGCGGGAGAGCCGCAGGGTCTGCTCCAGGCAAGTCTGAAAGGCTCCCCTGCTAACTGGTTTTTGAAATCACAGCTTCAAGTGGTCTGCTTTATCTCCTGCTCTTCAGCACCATTCGCGCCACAAAGAAGGGATTAAATTCTCCTGTGGAGATAACTGTGACCCATGCCGAGGTTTTGAACCACACAGGCTCTGGCTGGCGTTAAATAAGCTGAGCCAGGGAAGGGTTTAACTAAAGGTGCAGTATAGCCCCAAATCTGTGTTAGGTATTTGCGTTTCAAGTTAATCATCGCTTTGATCAGCCACCTGCCACACTGTGCTGAGCGCTTTGTACTGCCTCAGATCCTACATGAAACAAATTTTCCCCCTTCCCTTTCTTTCATAGACCAGGTCCCTTTCTTTTTCCTCTTTGAGCTGTGCCACACTGAACCCTTGCCAAGATGATGGACATGTCAGAATTCGGGGAGGCTGCTCCCTTCCTCCGAAAGAGCGAGAAGGAGCTGATGATGGCGCAGACCGTCGCCTTTGATGGTGAGTTGCAGTACCCCTTCTGCTGCCAGCAGCCGGTTAAGAGGGATGAGGTTATATCCCAGTGTGGCTGTGGGAATGCAGAGCAAAGCAGGATGCAAAGCCTCCGCGGCTGCTGCTGCTATTTGTGGTAGCTGGTTCAACCAAGTTCTGGTTTCCTTATTCTGCAAAGCTACTAAAAAAATCCCAGGTAATACTAACTAGAAATAATCTACCAATTTATGATAACTAAGTAATTAACTGGACTTAAAAGCAAGGCGTCGCTGTACTATTTTGCTAAAGGGGGGATCGCTGCTTTGTCCGTTTGAAAGAAAAACACCACACACTGATGTTCCTGCAGTGAGAGAGATTCTGCGCCTGACGAGATGTCTTGTTATATTGTACCTGTACCTCTGTTCGATTTGCAGGCTGTATGACATTGTGATGTTAGCTTTTAGTTTCCCATAATTTGTTTTTCATTAAATGGATTTATATGAGCCCTGAGGTGTCGTAGTAAGTATAAATACACCAATAACCACAGCATTTTCGCTGTTCAGAATAGTTGCTGTAACTAAAGACTTGAAGTCCAGTGCAACTACTCCAAACTCTAAAAAGCCACACACATAACTCAACGCGAGTTATTAATATTTCTGTTTTTCAAGACAAACCTCAGAAGAATGTGCAGGAATAAGGTTAAATCTGATACCTGGCAGGCAAATAACATGGGCTGAATTCCTCACTCAGATCACAATTTTCTGTGTGACTTTTTAGAAAACACCTTAATATGGGCTTGGATCTCAGTTCCTCCATCTGCACACTGGTGATAATGATTATGGGTTTCCCGTGGTGGCTGAGGCTTAGCCAGCATCTGTGAAATATTTTGACACCTTGTGCTGGAAGGATCTAGAGGAAGCCAAGTGGTTAGTTTCAAAGGGGAGACAACATTTGGGAGCCCTATGCCTTCTGCTTTGGCAGGCAGCTCCCCAGCACTGCCGATCTGCTGCGGTCACAGAGGTTTTGTGTCGCTTGTACGGAAAAAGCAACCCAGCAATCTCCCTTAGCTAGGCACGGTGTAGTTTGACGCAAGGTTGTGAACCCTCGGTCTCCTTAATTTCACAGGGAAGAAGAAATGTTGGGTTCCTGATGAAAAGAAAGCTTACGTTGAAGCTGAAATTACAGAAACCAGCGGTGGCAAAGTGACTGTGCAGACGACAGATGGAAGGGTATGAAACGGGGTTTTGGATGACCTGTGACTAACAACGCTGGAGCAGAAAGCTCCAGAAAGTACCCAGCCCGGATTAAGCTCAGGTGCTTGGTCCGTGAAATGGGCTGTGAATGGGAAGCCCCATGAAAAACCACCAAAGGAAAACTGGCAATGTGGTGGCGTGTAAGAGAAGTCCAGCCATGGCACAGCAGTCAGTTCTGGTTTGGGCCCCAGAGGCAAAACCCTGTGCTGCAGCTAAATCCCGTGGCTCCTTTCGCAGCCATACCACCATGCTCCTTACTTTGATCATCTTGTCCTTCCCCCTTCTTCTCATGTCTGTGAAAACAAACGATGCTATGTACATAGGCTGGGTTTGAGCTGAAGGACTTCCCTCCACAGGGGAGGAAAAAAAATGTTCTCCTATAAGGTGTGGGAAGCAACAGAAAATCCCAGTGTTTTCCAGTGGTGCTGTACTTACCTGTCTTTGCAGACCATGACTATAAAAGAAGATGACGTGCAGTCAATGAACCCTCCCAAATTTGACATGATCGAGGACATGGCTATGCTGACCCATCTGAACGAGGCGTCTGTGTTGTACAATCTGAGAAAGCGCTACAGCAACTGGATGATCTATGTAAGGGTCATTACTCTGTATATTTAGAAATCTCCATTTCCAGTGCTGTGATGTTTGAATGTTGCTATTCAGTTGACAACTTTGATATGTCACAAAACCAAGGGTCCTGCCCATCTTTTCAGGAAACCAGTTGCTTGGACAAACAAAACTGAATGAATAAGGTGGTGTCTAGTTCTTCGGTTTTGCTCGCTTGCCTAGGAAAGGGGTGTCATGGGACATATTTTCAGCAATCAAGGTGTTAGGGAGACCTAGTTTATTTTTCCTCTCCTAATATTAATCCATGTCAATTAATTTTCCTCTCCTGATATTAATCCATTAATAATACTAATCCATGTCAATACTAGCCATGGAGATTTCCTTGTTAAGAAACAATGCCTCAAGCTTAGAGCACACATATAACTTCTTTTAAGTATGAGCCTTTCTATCTTTAGTTCAGCAATTTTATTTCCTTCATTTTCAGCGCTGACATCTGTCATGTTTCACTGTGGCCTTTTCCCTTGCTTTGTATCTTCCCTATGACATCATTAACATAATTTCTGTCAACACCAGAACAAGCTTCATGAGCGTGCAATTTTATAAGGCCAAACTTTTGCTCTCAGTTTGCTGCATTCAATTGTGCCTGAAATCAGTCAGGGGAATCTATAGATTTTCTAGCCACTCCCTATTCTGTTTTCTTGGTGTTTGTCAGAGGAGCAAATCCAACTTTTTCCCATTTAAATTCTAATTTTTCAATATTTTCTGCATTTCTCTAATAACCCCTGTATGGACATGAATGGCATAAAGCATAGGTTTGCTTGCAGATCAGTATAGGTAGGAAATTAAATTTGTCATCTTGCTTAATCCATTTACTGGTTGGAGTGTTTTGTACTCGTAGAAATAGGACCGAGGATTCATGCCAAGGCCATTCTGGAGCAGGTCCTAATGCCATTTTTAGGGGAAGGCACCTGGATTTCACCCGAAACTTTTAGAATGTAAATGAGCTCATTGATCTAGTGGGCACAAGCACTATGTGCACAAAGTGCTGGGTTCCTCTGAAGATTTCTGCTTCAACCTGGACTAAGTACCTGAAAAAGTTACCAGCTAACACCGATTCCCCAGGGTTATGGCTGGAAACTCATTCCTCCTCAGAACCACCAGGCCCCAGCCAACTGATGTAGGTAGCCGAAAGAGCTACTACAAAGCCAGATTTTTGCCAACTGCGTTTCTCCAAAAGCTGGAAAAAGCTCCGCAGCTTTGGGGAATAACGCAATGAAGTCGTTTTCTCTTTGAACACCCACCAGAAATTGCACCAAGGTGCTCACATCAATAACGGGAGATTGTTTCTCCCAGGGTTCTCCTCCGAAGAATGGAGTCTGAATGGGAAAGCTATAACTTTTCTTTCCTTTGTAAGGACTGCTTTCTAGAAGAAACAAGTCTTGCTGGGTAGAAAGGCAGAAGATCATATGTAGGTCTATTTGTTGCTCCTTTGTTCTGCTGAGGGGACTGTTTCTGGTTGTCATCTTGAAAATACTTTTTGCCCTTTGGAAAACTGTTTGATATCTGTAGTTTTATTATCGACTGCCAATAGGAAGTTGTTTAGCAGACCAGTAGCTTTGGAAATTCAGATCAAAGGCTGAAATCCAAGTAAGAATTCAAACTCAAATCAGAAGCTGGCAACACCAGTTCCTGCTTGGTTAATAAAGATTTTTTTTTTTCATATTTTTTTCACTCTTGTTTTGTGTTCCTCTCTAGACCTATTCAGGCTTATTCTGTGTGACTATAAATCCCTACAAGTGGTTGCCCGTCTACAAGTCGGAGGTGGTTGCTGCATACAAAGGCAAGAGGCGCTCAGAGGCTCCTCCCCACATCTTCTCCATCGCTGATAACGCGTACCATGACATGCTGCGTAGTAAGTGGCGCTGTCTGCTTTCAGATTTGCTTTTGCTTTATTTAGCTGACGTGACTGGTGCCGGATGGAAGTTTGCGCTACTTTTTGCAGTGTGCAACAAATGTGCAAATACTCTACAAGCAACAGGGGCTTGGCAGTCTGCATCAATTTTTATTTTTATTTTATTTTTTTTTTTAACTCCCCTGACTGTCCCTGTGGTACTTCTGGTAAGAGTAAGCTCTGTATATGAATTACCTATAAGGTGCACAAATGTAGCTCTCTGAACTGAGGGAAATCCATCAGTTTATAACAGAAACAGGGCCATGCCCCAAAGGTCTGTAAGTATTTTCCCAGCCTCAAAAAGAAACTCACTGTCAGTTTATGCTCGGTACTCTAACACTTATAAGATGTATGCATTCAAAGATTACTGAAGGACAGCTATCTAGGGTGCCATGTGCACATTGCTCGCAGGAACGATGTTCATGCGTCGGGTCAGGTCTGCACTGCCTGCCGTGGGAATGGGCACCATCCCTGCAGCCACAAACTCCAGATTTTCCTGTGAAATTTTCTCGCCCGGACCCTCAAGTTACTGGGAAAAAAAAGAGTTTATCAGCAGAGGGCAGCAGTGATGTGCTCACATCAGCTCCTGTGAGGCAGCCCGGTAAATCCCAAAGAGACTTGGAGGGAACACATGCTGCTGTCACCTGCTTTTGATAAAATGGGAAGTGCCACAGCTGCGAGGGGGCAGAAAGCACTGGGTGGGGGTGAGGAGCTGCACAGAGATGCTCTTTTATCAGAGAAGGGTGAAATATGGCCAGGCTGCCCAGTATGCAGCCTGTCGTGATGACGAGTTAAAAAAGAAAGGAGAAATTTAGGCTCGATGGCTTGGGAAGCTGCTATGATTTAGCATTTGCTGAACTTGGTTAATAATTTATTAAGGTTGCAAAGTGTTCTAATAAATGGTTATTTCTGGTCAGGCCATTAATAGCAGGGACAGTATAAAACTCCATTCCAGCAGCATGGCCAACAGAAGAAGAGTACGTATGCGTAGTAAGGAACCACCTGTGAACAAACAGCAAAATTACTTGGGTTAGTCTAGTACTGCAGGAGCAGAAGGGTCAGATGTGAGCAAAGAGGTACTCAGGAGTAAGAAAAGAAACGTTTTAATAATGGGAAATTACTTTCTTTATTATAGTTTCCCAGACACAAGGGGAACCTGCAAGACTGACAGGTCTTTAACACCTACTTGAACAAAACACAACAGGAGGACTCAGGGCAGGGATAGAACTTGCACTGCCGGAGGTGGGACTAGGTGATACTAGCTTTTATCTTTCCGTTCTTTCCATCTTTGCTTCATGTGATTCTCTCCTGTCCTTGCAGGACTGATTCTGGAATAGTTGGTACTCATTTGCAATTATAACAAGAAATTTGTACAGCCTATTAAGTTTATCCCTTTTTTTTCCCCCCTCCGCCACAGATCGGGAGAATCAGTCTATGCTGATCACGTAAGTGCTTCTTTTTTGACTGATTTGAGACTCTGTTGCTGTGAATAACCTAGAAGAAAAAAATACTACTGAAATACAAGTTGACCCTTGAAAGCTCAGCTTAAATTGCCTGGAACTTGATCTAAGCCAAGTAACTGGCAATTTGGCCATCTGATGGCTGTCTTCAGCCCCATGGGAAAGGAGGAGCTAAGGGTTTGATGAAGGCTGGCCCATTTCTGATCCCTATATGGTATCCATTCCAAGTAGGCATGAAAACAACTCAGCAGGCAGTTAAAGAAGCTTCTTCCAGGGTTAGCCTTGCTGTGGCTGCCCTCTTCAGACACGGAAGACTCCTTCTTTTCAATATCGTTGCTCTTGCTGCAAATTATATTTAAGAATGTTGTATAGACACATCTAAAGGGAGGGAGATGACCAAGGCAGAAAAGCAGAGGCACGTCATTTACTGGCAAGCATGAAAGATGGAGAGTTGGGTGTCTCTCTACACAGTTCACATGTGTTCCTGGATAATGACGGCAAATTACTGCAGCTTTTCTGTACATTTTCTATACATTAGCTGTACATAGATATACCTCAGATCCTCAGTCTGGGTGTTTGTAATAAAACTTCGCGTCCTTAAAGGAAGCTCAGTGTAGCATGGGTTTGTACTAGATTTCTGAGCCTAGTCACATAAAGAATTAGTTGCTGCTATAGTAGGCATTCACCTCTTCATTCAGTCAATTTAATGTTATTTCCACTGAAATGGCCGAAGAACAGGTTGCAGAAACCAGAGTCAGAGATTTTGAGAACAGTCTGTGTGCGGGGGAAAAGCTGGCGGAATGGGAGGGTGAAAGGATGAGTTACAGCTGTTTGGGCAATGCCTATGTTATCTTCCTCCTTCCTTTAGCGGAGAATCCGGTGCTGGCAAGACTGTCAACACGAAACGCGTCATCCAGTACTTTGCCACAGTGGCAGCCCTGGGTGAACCTGGCAAAAAGAACGTAAGTCTGCTGGCGGCTGTTTCACTTCAGACTCACAAGGATTTTCTGTTGTGTACAACTAAACCTCACAAGTCTGCATCCTGAAAGCTCGATCATCTGCTAGACCTCAACAGGCATGGTTAAGAAAAGAAACCATTGGGAAAAGACATTGATGCTTCTATATGGCATTACTGGGAGCATGCTGTTCTGAAGGTGGAAAGGCAATGCTCACCTGAACTTGCCACGCTCCAGATGGAGCAGCAAAACCACTCCTGTTTCTGAACAGTGGCTTGTTGCTGCTACCTTTTTCTAGTAGTTTTTGTTTTCATGTGTGTTATATATGCTTCTGATCACGTTAAAGCTGGTCAAAACATGAGGTGACTGTAAAGATTGATTTTTTTTTTTTTTTCCCCCCCACATGGAAAATAGTCTTCAAAAGGACTAGGTTTATAATTTCTCATCAAAATGTCTGTTTTGTTGAAAGCTTTTTTGTCCACAAAAAAGGAATGTTTTGGTAAAAGATTTCTTTCAATCAGCTGTTCTGTATTTCTCTTTGCATAAGTGCTGTTCAACTTATAAGTGCTCTCCAAGGTTACAGTGAATACTGTATTCATGCTGCTTTTTATCTTGCGTTGCTATGAGATTATTCACTATGAGCTTCATTGCACTTGAAGGCTCAACGCTCTTTTGTGGTGAATTAATTGATTCCTATGAACTGTATTTACAAGGCCAAAATTTCAGCCAGGTTTGGATTCTGTGTGCATAACTCACCTCACCAAAATCTAACCCACATTCATCTGAGGCCTGCAAGGCTCTCTCAGCAAACACTTGAGTGGTCCAGAGCCAGTTTTCTGCGTGCAATGAGGTCGGTGCTCATAACTGAAGCATCTGAAACCTGGTGTGCTCGTGCAACAACTCTGCAAATAACAGATATTGCAGCTGGAAGATATTCCGTGTAATTTATCAGATCAGGTTGCACTTTATCTTCGTTATCATCATCCCTTTTTTTTCCCAATAATCCGAAGAGTTTAGGTGCAGCATGACCTAATTGTCTAAAACTTGTCTGTTTGCATTTACATCCTGTTATTCTTACCACCTGGCACCAGTCTCTTTCCTCTGCCCAGTTAGTTAGCCTTTAGGTTGATTGTGGAACATCTCCAGAGCAAAACTAGGCAGACGTTCGGAGCGGGGGTTAAAACAACAAGCTGGGTGGGAACAGCGTGTGGCTGTTTGTGATGTATAGCGAAGACAAAGTAACGGTGTTTTTGAAGGAAGGCTTCAAAAAGCCCTGCTGGTGTGTTGGTGCCAACTAGACATCTAACCTGGCTAACCTTTACCTTTTGTGATGCCCTTCGTGGTAGTACTTACATTATCTCTTTTTTTTTTTTTCCCCTCTCCATTGTGTTCCTCTTCTGACAGCAACCAGCTACCAAAACTGGGGTAAGTCATCAGCTTTGCTATTTTATCTTTTCCATGTGAAAATGGTACTGGGCTCTCTCAGTCTGTCTCACGAACCTCAGCATTTCACTTTGAGTGGCTCCCCCACTGAAGGATCCCTGGAGCCCAGGCAGTTAAAGCAGTTTGCTCCAGCAAACTAAGTTTGTGCAAGTGACAGTTAATGTTTTTCTCATCTCCAAAAATCCCAAATATTACAAGCTCTAAGTGCTTTCAAATCTAACGCATTTTAGTGCTTGCTGCTGTCTTCAATAGCCCCCTCCTACACACGTCCACTTGGATGTTCCCACGTGCTTCACAGTACATGGGAAGATATGGTGATTTCTTTCACATGCAAATGGCATAAAATATCAAACCTACAAAGCGAAACAGTAGAGAGCAGCAGAATGTTTGAGGCCTTTTAAGCACTCATAATCGACTGACGATCTTGCTGTTATGGCATTCGCACCGTGCCACCCCTGGAGTGGAGCTAAATCACTTTGCTATGGAGGCTTCTCTCTGTAAGTGAAAGCGTGGCTGAGTTGCAATTGAAAGCTGAGTTTGTGGCTTGTAGGTTTCTCAATACTATATTCATAGTATATCTATATATAAAAATATATTTATATATGAATATAGTATATTTTATATATTATATTTATTATGTATATTATATATATTTGTGATATATTTTTATATTGAATATACTATTTCTTAATAGTATATTTAATATATAAAATAGAAACCTTGATTTCTAGGGAACCTTGGAGGATCAAATCATTCAAGCAAACCCAGCCCTAGAAGCTTTTGGAAATGCCAAAACCCTGAGAAATGACAACTCTTCACGTTTTGTAAGTCTGTAACATAACGTAATGATGTCCTCTTCAACCATGGCCAGTTAATAACATCTTTGTAATAACCCCTTCATAAGTTGATTCTCATTTTGTCCACTAAAATGGTTGGATTTCCACATGGTGGAAGAATAATGAAGTAGCATCTAACCAGGAAAAACTACAGGAAGGATTAAAGATAAAAAGAAACAAAGAATGATCCCTGAATAATTCTTTAAACGGTCCAAAAGGAATGGCACGAGGATGGCAGCCTGAGCTTATAGCCCGTGCTTCCCTAACAAATCCAGTTAAAAATGAAATCGGAAGGGGTGGAGAGGGTCAGAGGTGGAAAGCATCTGTGGAAAGCGACACAATTGTGTAAGGAGTTTGTCAGCTGGAATGGAAATTAATTATTTTAAAATGTTGATGTGTTTGAATATGATAAATTAAATGAAAACTACTCAATTTTTATGAAATTTGGAAGGATGAATATGCAAATTTAATGGGCAAAGCAGTGTAAAACCACAGCACCCTCCTGACATAAGTAGTTGCATATCAAGTTAGTTAGGGCTGCAAATGAGGAGGAATCAAAAAAGGAGCCTGTGTGTCTCATGCCCAGGCTTATTGCTCCGAGTCCTGTGTTACAGTAAACCTGCATCATGAAACTGGAAGCTACATGCATTCCCGTATCTTAGCCTGGCAGATAAGTATACTGTAATCCTTTTCCCACAAGCTGATTACATAGCTGTATGTATAGATTTAGTCTTGGAAAAGTGTAAGATCATTGTTTAATATTTCTCATTGAAAATCGGCCTGTGCAAAGTTAGGGAGCGAGCATAAACTGATTCTTTGGGCCAAATGGCTGCCTTCAAGCAGCATCCTTTGTTTCCTTCTGTGTGTACTATATGCACTAATTAGAATATTCTTCTGTGTGAATTAGGGTAAATTTATCCGAATCCATTTTGGAACCACAGGCAAGCTGTCATCTGCTGATATTGAGATTTGTAAGCAGAAAACTCTCTCCTTTTAAAAAATACAATTGCTCATCTGGAAGCTGGGAGAACCTTTCTCACCGAATTTTCCTTTGTGCGACTAGATTTATTGGAGAAATCCCGAGTGATTTTCCAGCAACCGGGCGAAAGAGACTATCACATCTTCTACCAAATCCTGTCAGGAAAGAAACCAGAGTTACTGGGTAAGCGATACGTGGATCTACAGCTTTTAAGAACCAACCTTCAGCTGAATAGACAGTGGCTGAGGAGGGGACGGGGCAAACCCATGTGCAGAAAGGCCCTTACGTTTCCACTTGATGAAACTGGCATTCCACTGTCAAATACACTCTTTTAAAGATACCATTGAAATGGCAGCAACAGAGTCCATTTTTCTGTGATATACTGATGCAGGAACCCTGTAAGGTGAAGTGGTATTACAGATTAGTCTAAAGGTAATGAGATTCAGACAGGACTTCTAAACCGTAGCATTATAAAGGCAAAAAACATCACACTGAATTTGTGTAATCCAAGGTCTTGAAACATCTGGAAAATGCTACGCCTCCCAAAGCATTTGTGATGATAAAACTTTAATTATGCAGATTTTCACGTATGAGGGGATCTGCGTGTAGGTCCATGAAGAAGACCTGATTTCCTCTTTCTGCCCCAAGTGCCAAAACTGGCATCCTAGCATGCGGCGCAGCGAGAGAGAATATGCAAAGCTGCCTGCTGCAGATTATGTGGCGATTACCCCTTTCAAGCTCCTTCTGGCTGAGCGCGGTCCTGTAGACCTGCTGGAGAAGAGCAGAGAGCAGATGAGATCTCTCTGCTCCCATCGCCTAATGCTTTGAATAAAACCTTCACCGGTTATTTAAGTGATGTGGCTTGTTGACTTTGATTTGTGCTCTGAAGGAACACATTTTTAAAAATCCATTGAAGAGTCACTTTATTGCTCCACTAAACTCCTACTAAGCCATAGCAATCATAATCCGTTTTGAAGTGTATAATATAATGTCATAATCCTGACAGTGCGTGGTCAAGTCCCTAACCCTCTTAGCTTTCATGTGGCCTAATTAATGACGATTATGGGAAAGATTTCAAGGAAGCATTGCACTGAGATTCCTGTGTGAATCCCTGTGCTGGGAAAACACGCACTTTTCCGTAAACCATCTGTCTGTATACTCTACAACAGCACACACCTTTCTGGCCAGCAGGATCATGTCTGCAGGCTCTTGAAGAGGCTGAAACCAATAGGGACTTTGTTTTGTAGACAAGAAATGTATGTGTTTGTATATAAATACGTATATATCTAAATATAGATAAGTATAGATACAGAAAAATATAAATGTAGATAAATGAATGCATAACATAGTGACTACAGTGACTTACAGAGAATGTTATATACACATATATTGATAGACATGTATATATTTACATACATACATATTTAGACGTGTAGGTGTGTGTATATGTATATAAAAGATTGAAATCTAGACGAAACCTTGGTCTGCTGAATGTGAGTGAAACTTTCTGTTGCTTTAGGGTAGCAGGAGTCTCCCTGTAGTTTTGGAGCCCGCTAGATTTCTAGAAAACAACTCTACATTTTTGGGTTTTAATGTGAAAGGAAAAGAAAGAGGAGAGACAGACAGTGCCATATTTAGACTTTTGTTTATCAAGAGCCAAGCATCTTCTCCAAAGAGTCCTGGAAGTCATTATTTTGTTAGTCTATTATAAAAGAGAAGAATGATGCCCATTGTCCTTGTCTTGGATCATACCAAAATCTTTTTCTCCTCTGTACTTGTGTGGGATTTTAACCCCTACAGGCTTGCAAGGCAGGAAGTAGGGCTATATGGGAAATTATGAACTCGGTATACTGCAAAACATGTTTAATGGATGTGTATGCAGTATTCCCATATTCTTCTTACTCATGTTTTCTCTAAATCTTGATCTTCAGACTGGAATAGTAGAATTAGAAAGTAGGTTGCTGCCCTGCAGTTGTAAAAAAACCCAAAATACAACTTTATACGCAGTTGTGCAGAGACAAATGATTATCAGAGTTGAGCTTTTGATCTCCATTTTTTGGGAGATATCCTGAAAGGATGGCAGTTTTTACCTTGGAATTTCTTTTACAGATATGCTACTGGTATCGACCAACCCATATGACTACCACTTTTGCTCACAAGGAGTAGTTACTGTGGACAACTTGGATGATGGAGAAGAATTGATGGCAACGGATGTAAGCCTGTATTGATTTGACTTACTACTTCATAGATTAGGTGCATGTGGGGAGGAAAATTGGTGTCAGGAGCCTAACTTCTGTCACTGAAACTATTGCACTAAAGTGAAAGTAGAAACGGGTCTTAACTGCATTCATACTGTGAAGCACGAGGCCTAATAAACTATCACACTTCTGCATCTGGCCTTGCTCCATGTAATGTTCATGGGCACAATGTTCTTATAGTTTTGATATATCAATGCTAGATAAAGGGAGCTCTCCTTCTGCTCCCCAAACACTAGGTCTTCAGGGTGTTCCAGTGTCTGCTTTGTGAGACAACACCCCTTGGCAGGTTAGTAGTATCTGCCATGCAAAAGTAGATTGCAGGGCAGCAAAATGCCATTGGTTCTGAAGAGAGAAGTGACAAAATATCTATGTTTCCCTTTCACAGCAAGCCATGGACATCTTGGGATTTGTGCCAGATGAGAAGACTGGTTCCTACAAGCTCACAGGTGCCATCATGCACTTTGGGAACATGAAATTCAAACAAAGACCCAGAGAAGAGCAGGCAGAGGCTGATGGCACTGAAAGTAAGAATAACACATAACATTAGTCCTTACCTTCAAAAGACTGTCACGTATTATGCACTGTGAGGAAGAAGCAGCCTGTTTGCTTTGGTCTTGCACAATGTAGCTCCTGCTCAACCAAGAGTGCCGTGCTTTATTTGCAGCAGTGGCTTGTTCAGTGGTGGGTAATCTTACTTAACAGAAGGTGAATAGACATAGTCAGAGTAACCCACTGAAATTCCATTTTTGTGATAATTTGAACAAAATGGTTGTAAATAGTTGTTACCTTAGCTTTCTCTTTCATATCTTCAGGTCTTACTTCTTTAGTTCCTCTTGCACCTGAAACTGTCTATGTTTCTCTTCCCTATAGCCAAAGAGCTTCTCAAGTGTGATTCTTGCAGAAATTGGGGTCTGAGGTAGCTAGATGACCTTCTCTACCACAAGGGAGAGTACAGGCACACCTAACACAAATCATTAAAAGAGCAAGGTCTTTACGCAGTTTCTCTTTGGAAGTGGGTGTACTTAATACCTTTTTCTTGGCTAGGCATGCTTCCATATAAGAGTTCAAAGCCAGTTGAAACCTTGTTTCTCTTGACCAGGTGCTGACAAAGCTGCCTACCTAATGGGAATCAACTCCTCTGATTTGATTAAGGGTTTATTGCACCCTAGAGTGAAAGTTGGCAACGAGTATGTGACCAAAGGTCAAAGTGTTGAACAGGTAAGGAGAAGCTTTCAGCGTATTTGGACGCCCATCCTGCAAGCCTTAAGGATTCATCTGTAATATCTTAGAGAGACAGACAGCTGCTAGAAATATTAACACGTACCTCTAGTACCTGTTCTCATTTTATATCCCCAAACAGCGTGGGAAACTGGTAAAGAGATTGACAAAGGAATAGTGGCCAGCACTGCCTTTGATAGGTTTGTTTTTCTGATGCGTTTGTAGCAGCCACTCAAGGAAGCCAGGTGCAGTAAAACCATATGGGGATTGATACCTTATTCTGGATGAGAATAGTTACATGGAAGCCATGGATTATTTATTCACTCATCACTTATTCATTATTCATGTAATTTTAAGCTCTTTGTGACCTCAATCAGCTAAAGGCAATATTCACTTAGACATCTCTCTTAATTTATGAAACAAAAGTCCTTGAGTCAGCACTTGCTGCAGCTGTAGTAGTATTGTAGAAGATGCTGCAGCATTTTGGATACAATGAAAATTGTTGTTTGAAGATAGGCTGTGGTACAGGCTCAGAAACTAGAAAACTGCTGGAGAGAGGTCCATCTTATCGGTGTAGTCATGCATAGGCTAAAGAAGAGACTTTTGAGAGACTTCCTATGGCCTGCTTATGCCATAGCATCTCTCAAAAATTAGAAGCAAATGGCAATGAGCAACTTGAGCACAGACATACCCTATTCTGGCAGTAGCTCTGGACATCATGGCTAGCATCTGGCCCATGATCTTTCTGGCACCTAACTTCCATGGCAATGTAAGGGATTAAAATCTTTGCAACTTGCTGTCTAGCAGTTTCCCAAGAGGTACTTTACTATCACTTGATATATATGTTAGTATACATATATATACATAGCAGCAATTTGAAGAAAGGTCAGCATAGATAATGGGAGCAGCTGTGTGTTGTATTAAGTATGCCTTGTGATTATAAGAACCATTGTGAAATTTCATTTAAACCATAAGTAGGGGTGGAAATAGGCTACTGCACTGAAATCCTTTTGTTCCACACAGTGGTATTTTGGAACATGTATTTTAGGTTTTGTATGCTGTTGGAGCCTTATCTAAGGCAGTGTACGATCGAATGTTCAAATGGCTGGTGGTCCGTATCAACAAGACCTTGGACACTAAGCTGCCAAGACAGTTCTTCATTGGAGTCCTGGATATTGCCGGGTTTGAAATCTTTGATGTGAGTATTAATGTGCAAGGACTTGGTGGAAGGACATAAAAGATACCAAGCAATAGCTCTTGGGTGGGCATTTCTTCTTCTAAATGAACAGAAGGCAAAGTGCTGAGAAAGCCGTAAAGCAAATAGTGTATATGATTTTACAAGGTTATTCCATTAATACATGTAGAAAACACTCAGCATTTAGCACAGCTGGTCATGCTGATAGTTCCTGGAGAACAAGAGGGTGGCAACCTTTAGCAAAGACAACATCTCATATGCTTTGGGCTGTTTTAGGAGAATGTATTCTTCCCACTCTTTGAGAGAAAGCATCTTTTATAGGATATGGTATTTCTTCCTCTTTGTATCTCAAGATATATATCTCCACCTTGATATAAGAAAGACATTTTTTACAGTGAGAACAATCATTCACTGGGATGACCTCCCCAAGTATTTGCTAGAGTCCCCGTCACTGGAGGTTTTCAAGATGTGATTGGGCAGGGTGCTAGACAATCTCATCTAGGATCCCTCTCCCACAAAAGGTTGGACTAGATGATCTTTCGAGGTCCCTTCCCAACTGGGCTGTTCTGCGATTCTATCATCGTTGTCAAGAAGTGTATGTGAGAAAAGCATGTCACAACTTCTGTTTCTCAGGATCCATTCCTGAAGATAATTGCTTAATGCTACATGTTGCTCTCTGTACACAGCAGAGCAAAGAGCACATTGGCTCTGCTTTACAGGGCTGATGTGGCATTGCTGCTGAAGGAAAGGCATGTGCATCCTGAGGGACCTGAACAAATCTGGGCATCCTCATACTCTGGAGGACAGCACATGAGGCAGCCAGCAGCCTGCTACTGAGCTCCCCCCTCCTTTGACTTCAGTGTTATGCTCAGTAGTTTCTCAGCCAGTTACTGTTTAGAAGGTTTTAGATGTAAACAGCTTCCTTCTTGCTGTTCCATCAAGCCCCTACCATAGTTAACTGTAGTGAAAATGTTCTTTTTTGTCTCCCGTAGTTTAACAGCTTTGAGCAACTCTGCATAAATTACACTAATGAGAAACTGCAACAGTTTTTCAATCATCACATGTTTGTCCTGGAGCAAGAAGAGTATAAGAAGGAAGGCATTGAATGGGTATTCATTGATTTTGGCATGGACCTGCAGGCCTGCATTGATCTAATTGAGAAGGTATGCACAGGAGTGCTAAGGTGTATTTACTGAATTGGTTTTATTCATGATGCTCCCTTGGAGATGTCCTCAAGTCCCAGTGAACAGAGGAGGATAAACAGCAGGACAGGTTTCTTGCCTTTCTACGTACAATACAGAATCAGAGGAAAATCAGTATTTGTGGCATTTGTGGCTACTTGGCTTGACCTCCGTAAGTTTGCCTTACAGAGCCAACAGTAACCACAAGCTGTAACTGTTAATTTATGTGGCTGTACAATCTTCCTTGGTTTCTACTTTCTTCTTTCTCTGTCCCTACTGTTCTTCCATTTACTTTGTTCCACATACGCTTAACATCAAACTTACCTGTCAGCTTTTCAGAGCAAATGCTATGTTTCAGTCACATGCCCTGTACCTCCCCCTGTGAGGCTCCTGTTTCTTTCATTATATGTTGATGTGCAAAGTCCTTTGTGCTCTTCCTACCCTGGAACTATTGCTTCCCTCACACTGCTTCCCCAGCATGAGATACGCCTTTCCATTTCTCTACTTGGTGAGTATAATGTGGTCCTGGTGGGCACAGCTGTCCCTTGCTGTATCTCTCCTTCTGCTGTCTCTTATGGCATGGCATCCAACCCTGCTGATCTGTGAGGAAAAATTAAATTTTGAGTCTTGCATTAGCAGGACATTTGGAATAACTGGAGTAGAAAGGCTGATTAAGTGCTCTTCTACTTGATCACTTTCTTCTCCAGGGGTAGGATATCTGTGCATGATCCTAGTCCCCCAAACCACCTGTCCAGTGCTGGGAAGTTAGTTCATCTTTTCCTGAGTCATGAATAATAAAATGCTAGTTGGTGCAACTGCCTTGAAAGGTAAATCAAGCCCTTTCTGGAAGTCATCATAAAGCCTCCTAAGGTAGAATTAACACACTGAATAGTCAAAGGTGTGGTTACTATTTTAACAGAACAGTCAAAGGCTTCCTCCTCAGGATGAGAAGAAATTTTGCAGGCTTAAAATTCCATCATATCAAACAAACTTAAAGGCTGCACAGCTACTGAAAGCAGGCAGCCTAAGCATTTTCCAACCATTTCTTAAATCCACAGCCCTTGGGAATTCTCTCTATCCTTGAAGAGGAATGTATGTTCCCGAAAGCTACTGATATGACATTCAAAGCCAAACTCTACGACAATCATCTTGGCAAGTCACCTAACTTACAGAAGCCCCGGCCTGATAAGAAAAGGAAATATGAAGCTCACTTTGAACTTCTTCATTACGCCGGTGCAGTAAGTTCCTCTGTTGGCAGGTAGACTTTGTATTAGGGGTCTTCCAGGTGGGATTTGGCCCATAGCACACAACAAGGGAGGGTGGGAAGGATGAAGAGGGGAAGAAAGGGACAGTGAGGAGTAAAAGCAGATGTCTACTCTCTCTGCACAGGCATTGCAACACACAGTAAGATGCCATCAGATTCCAGGACATCTGGTTCTTGGATACACAAATAAAATGAAACAAATTGAGGAAGGCTCAGGTGTTTTTGCTGAAAATATGCCTTGTCTTGCCTTTATCACTTTTCCTATAATCAGATTCAGAATAGTGATTAAACACCAGCAGCATCTAACTTTCCATCTTTGTTCCCTGTGCAAATGAACTGAGTAATTTCTGCCTAGCTCCAGGGATGATTAAAAAAAAAATAATCTTTGACAAGACTTTTTACTCACGTTATGACCAGTGTGTCAAAGTAACCAAGGGAAATTCTACTGCGAAGGTTTAGTTAACGGGTCTGCTGATGATGGGGTGAACGGGAATACAATCCAGTGCTGTGATACCGGAGCCAAAACTCACCCAGTTTCAAAGCTCTGTTTTCAGACCATATGGGCAGAAAGAATTTGAAAGGGACACAGGAGATGTTTTATCAAACTAGAGCTGATATGAAGCCTCAGGACAGCACAGCTGGAACCAACCTAGTGCTGTTAATTTCAAATTATAATTGAACATTAAGCTAATTTTGTATGTATTAAGAGAAATAAAGACCATCATGCTTTTTATCTGTAGTTGTTAATGGATTCAGCAAAGAAAATTAGAATTTCTATCCTCTTGTGGGGGTAGAATAGCGGAACATATTTTCCCACTAAACAGAACTGTGGCAAAGTCCAGAAGTTAGATTTTTAATCACTAAATTTCTGTCAGAAAATATTGATTATTCCAGTGTAGCATGCTGCTGTGAAGTGAAATTATTACTTGTTTATTTTATAGTTCAGCACTTATTAGTAGGGTCCTGCGACACTGATGACGTGGTATCTCTACAGCCAACTGCATGGAGTCCATGAGAAGATGTAGGGACCAGATAGTTTGGAAGGGGTTTGCGGGATTCAGGTGGTATTATTAGGAAGAGAGATTTGGGAGTTAGGAAGTAGAGAATTGGAGGGGAAGTGATGAAAAACCGGGTGGCTGGAACTGCTCTGAGAGCAGCGCTTCACAAAAGCTTACTGGCTTCAAGCCAAACCGTAAAGAACTACAGGCTGCTCTGAAGGGGAACATTTGCAACCTCTGGTTTGTTTTCAATGCCTTGCTGTAGGTTCCCTATAACATCATTGGGTGGCTTGAGAAGAACAAAGACCCGCTTAATGAAACTGTAGTAGGTATTTTCCAAAAATCATCCAACAAACTCCTGGCAAGCTTGTTTGAAAGCTACGTTGGCGCTGACAGCGGTAAGCAGAATCAGCTCACATGGGTTTTCTTTCATTTCTAGTATGTGTGCTTGGGAATTAATTTAAGAAACAAAACAATTCTCTCAACTGCGATTGACTCAATGCTAGATGAGGCAGTGACTAATTATTTAGATGTGCACAGCATCTGTAGGAGGTTGCCAGTTATGCCAAGGAGGCCATTAACTCAGCTAGTTTGAATACGCCATACCTCTGAGCAATTCTGGCAACGGAACTGTGTGTTGTGAACACTCCAGAGGGAGTCTGAGCATGCAAGTGTTCAGATATGCAGGCAAGTGTTGCACAAAAAATTTTCTACATACATGCCTATGAACAAGAACAGTTCTTGTTTCCCACGCTGTAGTCCTCCTTTGCTAGCCACCCTGAATTAAATAAGAAATACAATGTTTAAGAGAATGTTTTGGAATATTTTGTTGGATTAGTGGCAAGTAGGCACCGAAGGTGCCTGAACACCATTCCACATAGGCCAAAGTAGAAGATTTTTCCAATACATCTTCCTTTTTGGTTGCTGTTGTTTTTTTGTTTGACAAGACTAATGTATGTCTGAGAATGTATTTAAGCTGTATGCATTCCACAGGACAGTTTTATTTGTGAGAAGACAAGTAGCAAGCACCCAGAAAATTGATCTTAAGTAAATAAGACTAGCATTCATTACAAAGATGTAGCTCTTGTGTCCTGAAATTGCAGTCACTTACAGCCTATTTATTAGTAACCTCATTTCTATAGATGATGTTGTCATGAATCATAAGACACTTTGTAAGGAAGCAAGCAGGCTGCAGACTTCATAATGTGATAAGAGACAGAGCTGAATGTAAATAACAAAAATCCTACCACTAGCAAATTCTTGCAAGTTACTAACTGCCTATTTGCCTGTGAATATTCCTGTCTGTCGGAATACTACCTTGATTTTCCTCAGTGTCAGGAGAAAAGAACAGCCTGTCCAGATTAAGCCTCCTCCAGTCTCAGCAGTGTCACCTTCAAAAGGGGGAAAGGTTTTGGGAAATTGCATCAAACACATTGTATTTCTCAATTCTCCTTTTATGTTGACTGTTGTTGACAGGTGACAGAATGCCAGACCTCCTGGGAATGATCTAATGGTCCAGTGTTTAGAAAGCTACAGCAATTGCTGTGCATTTTTGGGTGGTGTTTGGCTCTTGTGAAACTTCATAAAGGTCATGTCAGAAACTAGCATTCCTTTGGAGGATCTGAGTGATTTTGACTCTGAAGCTTTAAGCAAAATTCAAAGGATGCAAAGCTACTCTATCTAAAATGACAAATATTTATTTCCCTCTTCTAGATAGATGTTCCTTGCACAAGTTCTTGTTCCTTGCACACGTGAGAATAAGTGTCTATACAGTACAATGTACAGTATAAACTTTCCATAAGCTTTACTTTAGTTTTTTTCTTTTTCTGCATCGCCTCACCCTATAGGCTTTTTAACAAACTGCAAATGACTCTATTTTGCTAAAAGTTATTTTTCTGCCTTATTCATATTTATGGACTTTCTGCACAACAAGTGATGATGTCTGGATCTGAAATGCAAATGCAATCCAGAAAGCTTATAGTGGTCTTTGACAAAAATCCTGAGTACGTACAGAGAGCTGCAAACTTGTGATACATAACACCTGATGTTCAGAAGTCTTTGTGTAATATTTGAGCAACCAGAGCCATCAAGTGATTAGCCATGCCTTTCATTCAAAGGAAGGTGTACTATTAGAAGAGTTTGTCTGTCTCCCGTGCCCTGCCCGTACCCCTTACTGAGATACAGATTGTGATTTTTATTTATTTCATTTTTTTCTTAGCTGACCAGGGTGGAGAAAAGAAACGCAAGAAAGGTGCTTCTTTTCAAACGGTGTCCTCATTGCACAAGGTTTGTTGACCCCTCCCCACCTGATGGTTTGAGTTAAGATAATACATTGAAGAGGAATGTTAAGGATTGCAATGGACAATAAAAATTGAAATCCAACATGGGAATTTGATTCGGGGCCTGGGTTATTGACCTTGGCTAAGTGAATACACTGTTATTAAAACAGCATGTGTGAGGGGCTGCTCCATTTTATCTTCTTTGACCATTCAGGAGAACACGTGTTTTTTATTCAATTTGAGGAAGTATCACAAAATGTTGCGAACAACCTTTACCACTTACTTTGTGACTTACAGCTTCATGCACGTCTTTGTAACAGGAACTGACTTCAAGTTATTTGCCAGTCCCTATCCGATTACTGTTTGCAGTTGGATCCTAGGGTTAGAGCAGTCACAGAAAACAAAAGTTGTTGAATGGAGCGGCATATAGCCTCTTTTTTGCCAGAGTAATTCCCTTCTACTGGGACTGGCATGTGGTTGTGGTGGAAGCTGTCGCTAGGATCATGCCGGGGAAAAATGGAGCCTGTAATTTACCATTAGTACCATTTCTTATGCATAACACTGAGGAAGCTGTAATGTAGGTAAACCACGGGTAGGGAAGGAAGTAGTTATCTCCCACTAGTCATGTAATTTTCGCTTGTTTGGAGGTACTCCTTGTGAAGGGAAATGATAGGAAACAGAGAGTTGTATTTTACCAGCTGAAGAAGTGTAAAGACAGCTGAAGGATCACTCAGTAATTTAATAATCCACAAATAGAAGCCCACTTTCCAGCACACAAGATTGCTGCTAAGTACCCAGCTCAGGTTGTCTCATTTATCATCCTGTCTGGTGTATGAGAAATTTTTGGTTTGAACAGTTGTGCCGATGACATTATATTCCACCTCTAATGGTCTCTATTTTCTGCTTACTAGACAAAACACTTTCTGCAGAGCTTGGTGATCACTGGTAGGCACTGAATGGTTGGCTGCTGCTGAGCTAGCTTGCTGCCTGCCTGGGAGATGTCTGATTAAGATCAATAAAGGGAAAATGTTTGGCCAGGAGGACAAAAAGCTAGCTTTTACGAGGAACAGATGGGAAAGGTGAACTATGCTTACCGAGTGGGGAAGTGACTAGGCAAAAATGCAGTTGGCTTTACAGAAATGCTCTGCGGGATGATACTGCATCTTGCTTGCTGTTCATTTCATTTCTGACATTTCTGGGTTGTAAGTAAAACATGTGCCTTCTTAAGACTTTGCTAAAACTGATGTGGATTCCTATAAAAAAGTTAATTCATACTTTGGTTTATTTGAACACACTTCTCTGTTAATAATTTTGGCAAGCTTATAATTTTCTTGGAGACTATTCAGAGATATGACCTTAATAAATTTAACAACCAAAAAATCAAAGAGATAAGTGATTAGAATTCCACTAAAGTGCTAAAACTAATTGTGTTTTTAATATGTCTGTTCTAGGAAAATTTAAATAAGCTGATGACTAACCTAAAATCTACAGCCCCTCACTTTGTACGATGCATTATCCCCAATGAATCAAAAACTCCAGGTATGGAAAATGCAACAGTCTTAAAATTTTAGTATATTTGAACTATGTCATTCCAACACTTACTTCCAAGTCACCAGACTGTACTTTAATACTGTCTGTGTTGTTCACCTTATCCAGTGGTGTTGCTCTTTCAGGAGATGACACTTCACATTTTCCTATTCCCATGGTGAAATTAAGATGAAGCCCTATGGAGAAGCTCAATTTAATTTAGCCTTGTTTTTGCTCTGTAGGTGAAATGGATGCTTTCCTTGTCTTGCATCAGCTCCGCTGTAATGGTGTCCTGGAAGGCATCCGCATTTGCCGTAAGGGTTTCCCAAACAGGGTGCTTTATGCTGACTTTAAACAAAGGTAATGCAGAACTGTGTTGTCTCCTGCCCTAACCCATCAGTCAAAATAAGCAAAGAATGTCTTCTCATTTTTATTTGAGGTATTTTATTCCATGCATTTTCCATTTAGTTTGCCTGAATGTGGAGGGCAGAATTCTGCTATTGCTTGTGCCTGTGTAGATGCAAAACAGGAAATTACCCTGGGTGATTTTTTTTTTTAAGTTTTGGAGGAAGAGGGCGGGGGGGGAAAGTGGAATCTAAGCCAATTTTATTCATTGCTCATCTGTTATTAACAGGTATCGCATTCTGAATCCAGGCGCGATCCCAGAGGATAAGTTTGTGGATAGCAGAAAAGCTGCTGAAAAACTGCTGGCATCTTTAGATGTTGACCATAACCAATATCGTTTTGGACACACCAAGGTAACCAGAAAAGACCATCACTGCTTATGTAAAGAGAAAAGTGATGGATCTAATACCTAATTTGCAGAATAGGACATTGTGCAATTTCTGGTGGTGGCAATTAATGAAGAGTTAATAATACAAGGAACCAGTAATATAGCAGCAAAGTGATATTAATTTTTATGCTGTGCTAGAGAAATTTTGTTTCTCTGTCTCAAGCTCCCACAAAACTTTTATTACAGCCACACTACAAGTGGACACAGCAGCTGATGCTCCATGACCTCCAGTAAAACAATAGCTTATTTAATATAATATAGATACACTCAAACATATATGGACCACAAGATCAGCTGCAGCTTTTGAAATGAGGCCATGTGCAATTATGAGAGGATCCCATTAGCAGGGACCTGGGGGTTGTTGTTCAGCTGACCTGCTTTGAACCCGCCACGGTTGAAAAGTACTGTGGCAATTAAAATGTGGCAATAAAATAGTTTGGCCTACTCAGAACTGGGGAGATGAGTTTTAAAACAACTTTGGAACTGTACAGTGGAGTCCTTGATGCAAGTAGTATTTGGCCCTCTATACTCTTTTACTTTGTAACGTGTCAGTAAAAATACCGTTCTTCTGAATGATTTCAATAAGGTTTGTGTAACTCTGGAATAAAATCATTCCAGGTGTTCTTCAAAGCCGGTCTCTTGGGACATCTAGAAGAAATGAGGGATGAGAGACTTGCGAAAATCTTAACGATGATCCAGGCAAGAGCACGTGGCAGACTGATGCGGATTGAGTTTCAAAAGATAGTGGAGCGCAGGTATGAAGGCACCCCCTTACATCTTAGCAGATAATAGTCATTACCATTTAATTATATGTTGAATAGAGCCATTATTACCGTCCCTAAGGCTATAGCTTACCCTCAATTAAAGGTTTAGAGTAGATGTATGATAAAAATAATAGCAACTGTATATTAGTTGCCTGCAGCTCTGGTAAAAATCAGATTTGGAAATTTTTTGTGTCCCTTAAAATCAAGAGATATGAAGGAAGTTTCTTGTATATCTTGGAACCTAGTACAAGTTCCTAATATTACTGAGAACAAAGCCATAAAACTGACTGAGAATGAAAAAAATTCTCACTTTCTCAGTTCAGGCTAAGTTTTAGGGAATTTTGTTTGTTTTCTTCTTAAACCAGGGATGCCCTTCTTGTAATTCAGTGGAACATCCGTGCTTTTATGGCTGTGAAGAACTGGCCCTGGATGAAGCTTTTCTTTAAGATCAAACCTCTTCTGAAGTCCGCAGAAACTGAAAAGGAGATGGCCAATATGAAGGAAGAGTTCTTGAAACTGAAGGAGGCCCTGGAGAAATCTGAAGCCAGGAGAAAGGAACTTGAAGAAAAGCAAGTCTCTTTAGTTCAGGAAAAAAATGATTTGCTTCTCCAGCTTCAAGCTGTGAGTAGACACGTATATTCATATATTAATTAGATGTTCTTTGAAGCTCAAAGGCTTACAGACCAGAGTGTTAGTGCAATTCAATTAAAGCTATTGGTCTTGTCAGACTCTTGCCAAAAATTAGAGTGGATAGAAATTCTCATGTTCTAGCATATAACCAGGCGGGCCAGCAATGCAAATCTTAACAGGTTCTGTGCAAGGCAATGTTCATTGCAGTTAGATATAGAAGTAGTCTTATATGTGACTAGTCATGCTCCCCACTGTCTCATCCTGCTCTGTTAATTACTTGTTGGTCTTGTCTTCTGAAATCAGGAGTGGGAAATTTTCCTTATGCTTCTCTGTAGCATTGGATCAAGCTCTCTGACCACTTACAGGATAGGGGACAAGTGAGGAAATAAAAAGGCCAGGTAGTCATTGCTGTCCTCTTCCTTGTGCCACACCAGGAGCAAGACACTCTGGCAGATGCTGAGGAACGATGTGACTTGTTGATTAAATCCAAGATTCAGCTGGAGGCCAAAGTCAAAGAACTAACCGAGCGGGTTGAGGATGAGGAAGAGATGAACTCTGAGCTGACTTCTAAGAAGAGAAAATTGGAAGATGAGTGCTCTGAGCTCAAGAAGGATATTGATGACCTTGAAATAACACTTGCAAAAGTAGAGAAAGAGAAGCATGCTACTGAAAACAAGGTAACTTTAGAACTTCACTGTATATTCAAAAGAGGTTGGGCATGGATTACCTTTATGACAAGAGCTACTGGTCTTCTGATGGTTTTACACTGTCTGTTACACAGGCCACACTGAAGGATCAGTATATACAGAGTTATCTGACTTGATGAGGGGACACAGTATTAACTCTGAGCCTGTTTCCCTTTTTCTGAAGTGAGTTTTGCTGCAATTCAGATAAAGAATTATGCCTAGTTTGGACATTTTTAAGTAAATAATTTTCTGCTGTAACAGTGAGTTCTTCCAGCTCTTTTTCTTAGAGCCTGTAAATGTAAAGCTCATTTCCTACTTTTTCCAGAGGGAATCAGAAGCTGGAGTCTGCCACAATGAAAGTGACACTGAAAAGAATTTAGTACATTTGAAAGAATGTACTAAACCCACAATAAGAGCTGGCACACACTGGCTCCCTTGGTGGCAATTTCACTCAAAAAGCCACATGGAGTTGTGGGGAGAGAGATCCCTTTCTTTCCATCGTCTTCCTGCATACAAGTTCAGTACAGACAGTTATTTGACCCAGGTTATGACAATCTCTTACTTCAAAGTCTTACAAATATATCTTCCCTTCTCACACAGGTCAAAAATCTGACAGAAGAAATGGCGACACTTGATGAGAATATCAGCAAACTCACTAAGGAGAAAAAGTCCTTGCAGGAAGCTCATCAGCAAGTTCTGGATGACCTACAAGCAGAGGAGGACAAGGTCAACACACTGAGCAAAGCTAAAGTGAAACTGGAACAGCAAGTGGATGATGTAAGCTGGCTCTGCCTTCATGTTTCCCCAGGCTTGTTTGTCCACCACTTACAGTTTCATGAGTCTGAAATGCTGCAAAGCTTTGAAATGTATTCCTGTCCTTTTTGAAATGACTGAAGATTTAGAAATGCAGTCCTTGTTGTACTGTCTGTAAAAGGTATAATTACTGGAATGCTATAAAAATTTATCCGTGTAGTTCAGCCTTTGAAAGGAGTGTGATAACAAGGGAAAATCCACTCAGGTTGCATTTGCATTGTAACTGGCATGAAGTCAAACAGAACTTTGCTACTAAGAGAACTGTGATGCTTGCACAAATGTCAAGTGTGGACTCTCTTATGTTATATTTCTTTAGCCCGTATGTCCACTGGCTGCTAGAAAACAAAAAACGTACATTAGGATGCTTGTACTTAAGTATTTCTGCTTTGCCACTTGCTAGAGCTCAGCACAAAGCTGGGCTTAGCATATATCTGGCTGTTGTAAACCATCTGTGTTCAATGTATTTATTAAGTGACTTTGTTCCTAAAGCTTGAGGGCTCACTTGAACAAGAGAAGAAAGTGAGGATGGATCTTGAAAGGGCAAAACGCAAACTGGAAGGGGATTTGAAGCTGACTCAAGAGAGTGTCATGGACTTGGAGAATGACAAGCTACAGATGGAAGAAAAGCTAAAAAAGTAAGAAAGAGACTGATTCTGTTGTACAAAATAAAGCAGCACAATTACCGCAGTCATTTCAGAACCTTCAGGCGTGTCATCCTGTTCTAATGGTGGCTAAAATGAAATTCCATGACAGAGGAGAGAGCGTGTAGCCAAGGAGGGAGGGATAATCACTTACTTGTGCACAATACACCTGAAACATGAGAATTCATTACCCTTTCCAGCATTTAAATAAAAAATAAAGGTATTTATGTTTTTCATTGCTTAGAGGAGAAAGTTGAAGGAAGTCTCTAAAGTCGTTCATCCTAACTAGCTATGACAGTATTGTTGAAAGACCTGACTGATAAATATATTTTTCCACTGAGTCTGAAAATAATGTTACTTTTGTATGACACACAGAACCAGAAATGTAATTGCACAAATGCATGCAGAGTCTTGATGTGGAAACTGCTGCTCAGAGGAAGATGTGTTTTCATGCAAATAGCAATACACAAGGATTGCTTTCATTTTTAGTTACATTAGAATTTTTATTGAACAACTCTTTAAAAATTGCAAAAGCCTGACTTGAAGCTACAGGGAAAGGTCACAGTAGGATTTTCCTTTCTGTGGCAGGAAAGAATTTGAAATGAGCCAGCTGAATTCCAAGATAGAAGATGAACAAGCTATAGTGATGCAGCTGCAGAAGAAGATCAAGGAGCTTCAGGTCAGCTTGCTTCCTTCTATGTACCTTAGGATGAGTTTGTGCCTCACTGAAAGGCTTTGCAGAGCTTTTCATGGCTAGCTGCAGCTTAACTTTGAGACCCAAAGATGTGACTCATCATTCTTACTCTAGCGCAAGATCTGATTTATTGGCACAAATGTGCAAGTTGCTGTGTGTCCACCTGTGTTGTAAAGTGTGGGCTGGCAGAGGGTTTAACCATTTGTAAAGTGCTTCAAGATATTCCAATGGGAAGCATAATGAAGGTAACCTAAAGGTGCTTGTGTCTCTTTGGTAGGCTCGTATAGAAGAACTAGAAGAGGAGTTGGAAGCAGAAAGAGCTGCTCGAGCCAAAGTGGAAAAGCAGAGATCAGATTTGGCCCGAGAGCTGGAGGAATTAAGTGAGCGACTTGAGGAGGCTGGGGGAGCCACAGCTGCCCAGCTGGAGATGAACAAGAAACGTGAGGCAGAGTTCCTGAAGCTGCGGCGGGACCTCGAGGAGGCCACACTGCACTACGAAGCCACAGCCGCCACCCTGAGGAAGAAGCACGCAGACAGTGTGGCTGAGATGGGGGAGCAACTGGACAACCTGCAGCGGGTCAAGCAGAAACTGGAAAAGGAGAAAAGCGAGCTGAAGATGGAAGTGGATGATCTGTCATCCAACATGGAGCAGATGGTCAAGGGAAAAGTAAGGGTCCTGAGGTTTCCCAGACCTGGTCACGTCTGGGAAACATGGTCATGTGTAGCTAGGGCTGGTCTGAAGGTTTCCCAGGACACCTGGTAGGGCTGAAGTGTTTTAGAAGGTGGTGCCTTGCAATCGAAGGGTGCTTATGAGCACAGTGTCCTCCCTTCCACACCTGGTGGTATAACCCTTCTTACCTGGACATGGGACAGCAATTAAGATGGTCCGTCTAAAACACATAGTGCAACACCAGTCACAGGCATACTGTTTATCCATATATGTCAGAGCACAAAACTGTGTCACTTAAGTTGTGCTCCCCCAGGCTGGTGATGACTGGGGTGATGCCATCCAAGGCTGGATATCTCCCATCCTAAGCAGAATCCTCTCAGATCCTGCCCTTGGTTCTCAGTTTTGCGCTCATGGAGTGCAAAGCAAAGGCTTGCATGACCATCATGTATATTTTTACTTCCTATGGCTGAACAGTGGATTTTGTTTCCTGGGTAGATAATCTTGGTAGCTTTCAGAGCACTCTAAAGAGTTCTTTCAGTGCAAAGTGAAGAAATTCCAGTATTCTGAGAGTTAGAAAGCTGTCATCAAACTCAATTTATGGTAAATGGCAATTAAGGCAGAATCAGTAAAGCAATTTTCATTGGAGGTGATTTTCCCATCTAGCAATTATGAGGATGCTTATGCCTGAACTTCATAGGCATGTGATTACTTTTGAAGTTCTTGCAGAGTCTTTTTACGCTGGTGCTTTAGTTGAGTACACAGTTCAGGGAAAACAAATGGGGAAGGTGATCTGATGGGAAGACCCCTGGCCTGGGACTATAGACACAGGGCTACTATTCCTCCCTTTACAGCTGTGGTATCTGTGTCTTTGCTATCTGCCATTTCTCTGAAAGGCAAACAAAAAAAAAAGATACATATGGAAGGCTACCACTTCCAAATGGCTGTCTGGAGGCTATAGCTTTGTATGTCTTGTCTCCTGATTCCTGTTAGGCAAATGCAGAGAAACTTTGTCGCACTTACGAAGACCATCTGAATGAGACAAAAACTAAACTGGAGGAAATGACTCGCCTCATGAATGACCTCACTACTCAGAAGACAAAACTCCAGAGTGAGAATGGTATGTGCGTGTTCAGCCGAAGATAAGTTACTGGGAAACAGTCTACCAAGTGTGTGTCAGCACTATGTCAGTGAGACGTATTGTGTGATCACATCTGCTTCAAGGTGGCTGGATTAAGATTGCTCAGTGAAGCAGTGTCTTTGGCTCCTTTGACTTTCCTGTCTTCAAATTTTTTTTATAACCTTGGCAGCAGGCACAACCTTGCCTTCGACCGGCTTTTAAAACAAACCTATAACCATGTTTACCAGCATACCGTGCTACTGTCTCATGAGCTGAAATGGATGTGCTGGCTAGGCACCCAGTTTCAGGAACAAGGATGTGCACATCTGTCTTGCAATGCTAGAGGGAAGATGAAAGAGTTGGCATACTGCTGCTGTCTGTGTGAATACCATCTTCCTCAGCATGACCTTGGGCATTGCACTCTAGAAGACGCTCATATCCGACCAAAAATACCACATGTCCTCTAAGTGCTTGTTACCTTTTTTAGCCAGAGTAGTACTATTTAATCTCTGCATCCTCATCAGATATCACTGTTCTGCATATTTTCAAAGACATATTTTTCACTTCCTGTCTGTTTTCATGTTAGTTCTATGTACTCCTATGAAGCTGCCATTTCCACCTTGCAGTGATGCCCTTCTAGTGATAAATGAACTTTTTCTTATGTATCCCTCTGTTCTGTATGCTGGTCATTGTGAGGTTCTCAGGGTGCTTTGGAGCCCTCTGAAAAGAAGTGTGTGGAAAAACAATATAAAGTAGTAAAGAAAAGTATAAAAAACCCCAGCTACAACTGCATGTGGAGTAAGCATCAGTCTAGTCTGATCCATGAGCTGAACTGAAATTAATGACTCAAGAGAGTGGCAGTACAAATAACAACAAACACCGCCCTCTCCCCCCCCCCGCCCTGCCCAACCAAACACCTAAGGAAAACTATCCTGGTGAAGTCTCTGATAGATACAACTTTGGAAGAAGCTTCACAAGAGGTCAGCCACAATCCCTGTTAGTTCTTTTCCTCAGCAGAATTGGACAGGTGGGATTTTGATTTTGTCTGGGACTTTGTAATTTTCTGGTCTTACCTCTTTTTTGTTTTGTGGTTAAATCCTGTGGCAGGTGAATTTATAAGACAGCTTGAAGAGAAGGAGTCACTAATAAGTCAGCTGTCCCGTGGGAAAACATCATTTACGCAACAGATTGAAGAACTTAGGAGACAGCTAGAAGAGGAAACGAAGGTAATGCTTTGACTGTGTCCCATTCATTGAGATGGAATGGGGAAAACTCTTCATGCTCATTTGTAGCCTGGATAAAAGCTGAAATGAGACATAGGAATGAGAATGCTTCTTGGTAATTGTACTGATATAAGTTCCTGTCCCTGACTGAGGCAAGACACAGGAGAAGAGTTTGGAAAAATAATCAGCATCTATAATTGCTAAATAAAACTTACCCAGTAGTATAGCCAAAATCTCAGATCTTGCATCTTAAAAGTTTGGATGCTTCTCCAAAGGTGTTAGATTATCTTCAGTCTTGATAGCTCCCTCAGCGTGTCACCAGTTAAGGATGACTTCAGAGACTTCTTACTTCCCTTGCCCTGGACTGTCAAGACCAGAGGCAAAAAGAAAAAAAGGCTTAAGCTTCCATTTGGATTTCTAGGGGCTGTTTGTTTGGGTTTTGCTGTAGGTAACCCTGTAATACTGTGACCTTTATATCTCTGCAGTCCAAAAATGCCCTGGCTCATGCCCTGCAAGCAGCCAGGCATGACTGTGATCTCTTGCGGGAGCAGTATGAGGAAGAGCAAGAAGCCAAGGCAGAGCTGCAGCGGGCTCTCTCCAAGGGAAATGCAGAAGTGGCACAGTGGAGAACAAAGTATGAGACTGACGCCATTCAGAGAACTGAGGAGCTGGAAGATGCCAAGTAAGTGGGTTATATGGGCTTCATTGTGCCCTCAGCTGGGAAGACTGTGCTCCCTGGGTCTTGTTATGATGCTAAGGAAATAGGGCAATCTGGTTGGAAAAAGCCCCCTGGCTTATTGCTGTCATTTGTGGCTGTCCTTCTTCTGTTCTTTTCGTTACTTGAGCAGGTCAATGTTTCTGTTGAGTCCTTGTTCATGGGGTAGTAGATATGGATACTGGAGTTTATTTAAGAACTAACAAGATCAGATTACCCTACTTGGTTGTCTTGCACATTCACTTGCTTTGCCCTGGCCCAGTGCTACGTTCCCTAGGTCTTAACTTGCCTTCCCAGCAGGGAGATGATGGCTGCTCCAGGAAGGTAGGGCAGAAAGTCATGTTGGTTCGTGCTGTGCAGTCACTCACAATTAACAGTCTCGGGTATTATTGGGCAAGGTCTTTGAGCACCTCCAGCATCTACCTCCACACATCTCTGATCTGCAGGATCTTCCCCCACTTCCAGTACATTTTCTCGATCTAGCATCTTCACTTTCTTCTATCTGGGCCCTCCTTTATTTCCAGGACCTATTCTTCCTGCCGGGACTCCCAACCCTCTGTTTTCCTAATCTAAATAGTCTATGAACAAAAGCCCAAGGCTTTTGTGATCAGTGATCAGCCTCCTAACTGGTAGTTCTGTTTTATATCTTTTAATTGGAGGAACATGACACTTTCATTTAGACCAGGTGTTACCAAAATTTACAACCAGCCCATCCTGGTTACAGCTAGCAAGTAGCAAGCTGCTGCTTGAGAGTTCAAAAGTTCAATTTCAAATATTCACACATATGTACACATGCACAAAATTATCTGCCACATGTCAGCATTCATTATTTAAGCTGGTTTTTAGGTTATCATAGCCCTTTCTCTCTAGAGACTTGATTTCCCCTTCCCTTCTTCTTGCCCCCCGGCCCCCTCCAGTTCTCCCTTTCAAAACTGATTTATTGAGATACTGGTTGGTATCAGTTTTTCTGGATAACATGGCAGCAGTGGTTCTCAGTCATTTCACTGTCTCTTCCCACCTGCTAGGAAAAAGCTTGCAGCTCGCCTGCAGGAAGCTGAGGAAGCAATCGAGGCAGCCAATGCCAAGTGCTCTTCTCTGGAAAAGACAAAGCACAGGCTGCAGAATGAGCTGGAAGACATGATGATTGACCTGGAGAAGGCCAACTCAGCAGCTGCCTCCCTGGACAAGAAGCAGCGTGGATTCGACAAGATCATCAATGACTGGAAGCAGAAGTACGAAGAGTCACAGGCTGAGCTGGAGGCTTCCCAGAAGGAGGCCCGTGGCCTCAGCACTGAGCTCTTCAAGCTGAAGAATGCCTACGAGGAGACATTGGACCATCTGGAGACATTGAAACGGGAAAACAAGAACCTCCAAGGTAGGCTTCATTCAGGGCCCACAGCCAGTGTGAGAGCCACACCAGTGGACAGCTGAAGGGATGCAGGTGCCCTGTAACAGCTGTGGGGAAAGGCGTTTATTTCGTCCTTGAGACTAGCTTTCTGATGTGTTTGGAGACACTGACTGATACCGGCAATGCAGGTTTTAAACATAGAAATCAGAATGGCCAGCGAAAAGCAGACATCCTTTTGCTCACCTGTCAATGAAGCTCACTGGCAGAGGTGCCAGTCTCAGGGGAGGAACAAGAAAGATGACAGAGGTGCAGCAGATGAAGTCTAGACAGCTCCCAAAGCAGAGCACAGTGTTGCTAACCTACAGATCACAGATAAAAACTAAACCACAATAACCACTTCAAAAAGCATTCACATGCTTGAAGTCTCTGCCTTCAAGTTGGTCAGGTAAAAAAAGTTGCTGTAAATGAAAGTAAGGCAGCATTTGTGTACAGACAAACCCTTGAGGTAGTAGTTTGAGGCATGGGTCCTGTATTCACACTTTATGAATTGCAGTATGTTTGGGACACACTGATCGCTAAATCCATCCATCCTTTTGGTTTCAGAGGAGATTTCTGATCTGACCAATCAGATTAGTGAAGGAAACAAGAGCCTCCATGAAATAGAAAAAATCAAGAAACAGGTTGAACAAGAGAAGTCGGAAGTTCAGCTGGCTCTGGAAGAAGCAGAGGTAAGGAAAGAAAGTTCAAGGGAAGAGGAAAGGGTGTCTTTATCATGATTTTCCTTCCTTTTTCATCCTTTCAACAACACAGCCATTGTGTTGATCATTAGCAAGTACAACCTTTCTGCACCCAGCTCCTCCGGCCTTGCTAGCCAGTGTATTCAAGAGTGACTGGTGATTTTTGGAGATGTCAGCTCTAAGGTCATCAAGTGGAGGCCCTTTCAAAGGAGGTGCCGTGTATGTTTTGGTTTTTTGAGGTTGGTTGGTTTTTTTCCCCCTTTCAGGAAGCTCAGAAATCTTCTGCTCACATCCTGAAAATCCAGTCCTTCTTGCTCACTTCAGCATAGAATATTTCACTCTTTCAAGAAACAGGAGCTGATGAGAATTATGGACTTTTATCAGATATTTCTAGTGTCTAATTTCCAACAACAAATTGGCCATTTCCTGTTTTTGAGAATAAGGCGGCAAACGTCCTGATGACTTTAAATTGTGTAAGGTCTCAGATATTGTGTTGGTTACTGCAGCCTGCTTTAAAAAATAGTAGCAGTCTCAAAAACCAAATGAAAACAGGCCATTTGGAAAATCTTTGACTCCCATGTGAGTGTGGAAAGACACTTAGCATCACTGCATTAGTTTCTACAGTGACAAGTATGCACAAGAGGGATGCTTCATCCCAGTTTCCAGAAACAAACCAACAATACGGAACAAGCCAACTGGAAATCCTGACTATTCACTTAAAGGGCTGGGTTGTCAGGTTTTTTTAAAGTTTGGTGCATTGCAGAGCTGGGAAGGGGTCTAGGTGGTGTTGGCTAGAAGCAACACAGCACATAGCAAGGGATTTTTAGTGAAGGCTGCATTTCTTTCGAATTGTACTCTAAACAACAGCTGCTAAGGCGAACACTACCCAGTGACAGGGATCCGTTAATACCTTCAATGCTGTGCAACTTCTTTTGTCTGTTACAAGACACTTTATACTTTGCAGGGATTTCACAGCCAAACAAACAAGTGTCCTGATCAGAGCAGAGAGCGTGCCTTTCTTCCACAGCTCTAAGATGCGGAGAGTGATTATATACTCTGTCAATAAACTTCTCTTGCTAGAAAGAATACATCGGTTCTTGAGGGATCTAAGGGGCACACTTTACTTTCCTGGACTGTGTGGAACAGCTTCCTAAAGCTCAGTGAAATTAGGAACTAACAAAAGTAAAGTGGGGATGTATTTTATTTTGATTGTGAAAGAAATGGTTTAATACAGATTTTCTCCCTTCCTTGTGAGTTTGCGTCTCCGGCAGTCGCAATGGTGACACGGCACTCCTGCGTGCTGTTCCCATTAATACACTGTGGCTCCTTGGCATGAAGTGTGCATTCAACTGACCTGTAGCTGCCGCATGATGGCTGGAGGTTGGCAAGGATTTTGTACCGCTTTGTCTTCAGAACAGATTCGCCTTCCATCATCTCTCAAGGGAAGCATAGCTAAGCCCGTGTAATTCTACCCTTCAGAGAGCACTTCCAAAATATATGGCGTTCAGTTCTGCTTCCCTTCCCTGGGCGATGTGAGCAGTGAGGAGTCGGAATGCCACTGAGCCTGGTTTATGTGAGACCTGGAAGTCAGAGGCCCTGTTATTTCACTATGGGCTGTTATCAGCTTAGTTCTTGACTTCCATATATGAGAGAAATGTCAGAACAAAGACACAGGAGCAAATCTCCCTTGTTTCATAGAGTTGTCTTCATGTTAATTGGAAAGACCAGAGTATTTTTGCATTTTGTCACATAGAGCTGATGTCTGTTATTTCTTTCCTTGAAGTCATACTACCGAGTAAGATTGTATAAATGGGAGGCTTTCAACATTACATGATTTGGAGAGATCTTTGTAAGCTGGGGGATGTGTGGATCCCTTCACCCTCCCAACAACTATCTTGTTTTAGCTTTTACCTATCCCTTACAAGCTTTGGGATGTGAATTTCCAGGGAGTGTCTATACAGGGGTGTGGAGCAGGGAACATCTTGGTGATATCAAAACTGTAGGCAGACCCTAGGGTATTTTTTTGTGAGCCATGGCCTGTTAGACAATTTGTCCTCTGAGGAGCTTGCTGCTCAGTTTTTCATCTGCCAAGTTGCATTAGAAGGCAAATAAATGCATTGTTTTGCCACGTAAGCCACTTGTGTCCTTGCCTAGAGAGAGAGGCAGGGAGGAAACAGTGCTGTTGGGAATGGGAAGAAAAGTGTGAAGGAATCATCTTTGTGCAGCAGTTTGATTTAAAAAAAATAAAAAATAGCAACTCTTGGCTTGCAAGCTTTTGGTGCTTTCGATTTCAGGGAGCTTTGGAGCATGAAGAAAGTAAGACCCTTCGTTTTCAGCTTGAACTTTCTCAGCTTAAAGCAGAGTTTGAAAGGAAACTGACAGAAAAGGAGGAAGAAATGGAAAACATAAGGTATTGTGCAGGAAGCAGCATGTTGTTTTAAAGGGAAAACCTCAAAAAACCAGAAATATTCTCAAGATCCAAGCCAGTCAAATGCACCACAGGTAGTTATGCCAGCACAAGCAGATACAGTCCGCACTAGAAACCAAGACAGCTCTGATTATTTGCCAAAGGGTAGTCCTACCACATTACCGTTTCTTAGTTCAAATACTCCTGTCAGTTCAGCCTCTGCCAGCATACACATAAGCCCATCGTACATATCACATACCAGCCGTAACATAGCTGGCCGGCATAACCAAAGTTGCAGCAGACCAAGGGCTGCTAAGTCTGTATGTTTACAGTATGGAGACAACTAGACCTAGAGAGCTGCCATCTCCTAATCCTCTAGGATGGCTGCCTCCGAGGGGGAACCACAGGCAAAATCAGCAGTAGTACCTCAATGGTGCTTAAACCTATGTTATGTGAAGACAATCTTTACCTCTGCATTTAATTAATTTATGCAGTTATAGCTACACTGATTATAGGAGGATGTGAGGAGCTTGCCTTTATGTGTACACCATTTGGGTAAGCAGTGACAATTGCAGAGGTACAGAAAGTATGAATATAAAAGGCTTGTAGGTGAAAGGGATAAACAGGAAAAACGTAAAGCAATTAGATGACAGGAGGATGATGTCTTTTGTCTCTCCCCTTCCACCCAGCACACCAACTCTGATCTGAAGAGTTACACTCTTAAAACGATGCTACACTGGGCCAGATTTTCAGTAATGTGTACATACAGTTCTTCAGAAAACTCTGGCCTTGAATTAGTCAGTGTTGCAGCACTATTAATGCAAGAACCATGTCACTGTTTGTTGGTAGGGAAACGAAGTCCAAGGCTCACCTTGGCCAACGTTGATACAAGGATTGATATGTTAATTGTTTAGAAAACAATGTTTCAGCCCTTTCAGATACTATCTTCTGATGTCCTGCAGATGTCTGCATTACAGAGATCTCAGGACAAGCTATCTTAATCAATGCCTTCTGCCTCAGCTTCGTTACGAGTGTTTTGCTGCTAAGATGTTCAGCAGACATGCTGTGTTGTTCCCTGGGAGTCTAGGGCACAGTTCAGTATCTTGCTGAAGCACGAAGGCCCTCAAGGTTTTCCTTGCTGACTCAGTGATTTCCCAGAACTCCTATGCTTTCAAGCAAAACTTTGCCAGCAGCAAGAGAAATATTTCCCTGTATGAGTCATATTCTATGCTTTGAGTTACCTTCTGGTTGTAAGAGAGCAAAACTTTCATCATAGGACTTGACTGTTACAGAGTCAAGAAAATTAAGCACCTGTCTGTATCTGTTTTGCCATCTTTAAATTGGCACTAAGCTGCCTTTCACAGGGGGACCAGGCTGTTAATTAGGGTGAACTTAATCTCTCTCTCTTTAGATGTCCATAACACAGATTTCTATTCCTGAATTATTCCTCTTATAATTGAGCATAAGAAATGTGTTTCAACATCTACTTTAAGATACAATAAATTGTAGCTTACACATGCCATTTACTATAAAGAGTGCCTAGAGTAATTAGCTTAGAATGTAGCTGTCTACCTTCAGTTTGATTAATCCCCTCCACTAATGCCTTCATAAAAAGGCTGAGATGCAAAACATGCCAGTAAATGATTCAGTAAATATCTTGGCAAGTGACTGCTAAGCTTGAAGTGCTTCTTGTTAGATTCAAACCTGTACTTGATCTGAGAGAATCCCTTGCTCCAATATTGCCAAAGAAAACACAGGAGAAGGATGCTATAGGTGCTTACAGATCAGGAGTTAGCTGAGGGTGTGAAGCACACCAGCCAGTTAGATGGCAGTGAGGCACTAGAAACCTGTGCTATGTATGTCATTAAGAAATATGCCATTTCTGGAAATCAGACACTTTCAGAAAATGAAGTATTGTTGCATGTAGTTCTGCATTCCTGTGCAGAGAGGAAAATTACTCCATTCACCCTTCATGTCCTTTTTACATTATTCCATAACCAGGAGAAATCAGCAACGTGCCATAGATTCACTGCAGTCCACCCTCGATTCTGAAGCCCGAAGCAGAAATGAGGCCATCCGGCTCAAAAAGAAGATGGAAGGGGACCTCAACGAGATGGAAATCCAGCTCAGCCATGCTAACAGGCATGCTGCAGAAGCAACAAAGTCAGCACGTGTCTTGCAGACACAAATAAAGGTACTGCGAGAGCTGCCAGTCCCAAGCAGCCAATAGTAGGTGCAGGCTACCTTTCATTAGCACAGAGCAAAACAGCAATGGTGATGGTAATTAAGAGAGAAGCTACTCCCAGGGATGTGCAGGGAAAGCCCTTAGTGATCTCATCTGGCATAAGAGAATACTGAAATATGGATTTCTTCCAAGACTTGCATACAAGCTGGATGAGATCCAGTCATAAAACCCTTGCTGGCTACAGCCTCCTGCAGGGGCAGAAAGCTGCAGCATGAGATACTGAAAATCTATGACCTTCTTGTGAGCTTGCAAATCAGTGTAAGAAGTGACTCAAAAGTGGAGAGCAAGTCAGCTGGCTAGAGCACAGGGAGTATGTGTATCTTCAGTGTTGTTGTTTTCTTCGACATTTGTAATAGCTTAAAAAAAAAAGGGCTTTCCTAAGACAACTCTTAAGTCATCACCTCTCCAACACCTAAGCAGCTAGTTCTGCCTCAGGCAGAACTGCAAGCTCTGACAGATTTGAACACACAGGTTTTTCCCCCATTGCACTACATACCACAAAAGCTATTCAGCTTACAGTGTGGAGGAAGCCTTTCCCCAATAAAGAAGCACTGAAATTCCTGAGGTGGGCCCCACGCAACATCTGCAGTCTGGGGTCCTCTTAGGCAAGCATAGTGGCTTGAAATGGACTTGCACTGGCAAAACACCCAAACATCTGCTTTGTTATAGGAGCTGCAGGTGCAGCTAGATGACTCGGGACATGTGAATGAAGATCTGAAGGAGCAGCTGGCGGTCTCTGACAGGAGGAACAATCTTCTCCAGTCAGAGCTGGATGAGCTGAGGGCTTTGCTGGACCAGACGGAACGGGCAAGGAAGCTGGCAGAGCATGAACTGCTGGAAGCCACTGAACGTGTGAACCTGCTTCACACTCAGGTTAGCTTTTTTTGTGCTCTCTCCCTCACTGGGTTAAACTGAGCCTTGTCTATTAAGCTCTGACACTGTTTGTCCATGGCCATCATAAATCAGACACACCTTGTCCTCCTTCAAGGGAGAAAAATGAGGGAGAGGAAGTCAGTCACTCTGTAGATAGGCCACCTCACTCCCTTCAAGTTAGCTGGAATTGATGATTCAGCCAACTGCTTTAAACAGTTTCCAGAAAAAGCAATGATGGAAGATAATGAGAGTAAATTGATTTCTTTCCTTCTTCCACACTTCCAATGTTTCCCACGAGTTAAGCCATGGCTGGGATGGTGCAGCACTTCTTTGGAGAAGTGACGCTTCAGGGCATTGATGTTACTCAGCAATGATAACTGCAGAGGCTGGGTTCTAACAATAGGTGCATTGTGCAGGGCAGGAAAATACCCTGCAGCAAAGTGCCCTTTGCCACATCACAAGTCTTCATTAATAGAGGCCTTTGGGCTTTGTCATGATGGACACTGCAGTTTTTACAAGGACGTGGAGGGGCATGCCCTGACATGCCAGCATTTCTGCTATAAAACCAAAGCTTCTCTTCACCAAATACTTAATGGTCAGAAGGAAATGAAAATGTGCTACAGGCTGGTGATGTTTTGAAATGTTTCCTCCAGCCCATGATGCCATGGGGCTTCTGTTTTAATCACCTCACTGACTAACTGATCATGGATTGTTAGATTTCAAAAATGAACTGGCTTATTCATTCTTCTATTTCAGCCTCTTGCTTATTATTTTATCTAAACCAAAACCTGAATGCTTACATCTTTGAGAGTATTTTTAATATTTCCTCAGTCTGAAGCTAAGCTACATAGTAAAGGCCAGCCCTTACCACGTCCCTGGATCTCCCTTCCCAGATATTGCTGTGTAATCCAGGAGTTGTGAAAATCAGTAAGCCATCTTGGTGTGCTATGGTATTTAGGGAAGTTATGTCTCTAATCATCATTTTTCCTCCTCTTCTGCTGTTGCTTTGGGGAAAACTTAATAAAAGAACACAAGCCTGATCAATCAAAAGAAGAAGCTGGAGGGTGACATTTCCCAGATGCAGAATGAAGTGGAGGAATCAATCCAGGAGTGCCGGAATGCAGAAGAAAAAGCCAAGAAAGCTATTACAGATGTAAGTAGGCTGGTTCCTTGATGACTTTTTTTCAGCAATATCTTAGGACAAACAAGTATTTCCCAGGTCACCATTTCTGTGCTTGTTACAAAGCTCATACATCCAGAGTGCTCCACAGTTATCTGCAGGTAACTGATGAAACAACAAAACAAAACAGGCTAGGGGTAAAAAGAGAGGAAGGACTTCTTCCTGATGTTTGGGTTTTGGTTTTGGTTGTTTTGTTGGGTTTTTTTTGCCTCAAGAATGCAGTTTCCACTGATCATGAATGTCTCAAGTTATGCCACCTTTGAATCAGGTAAATCATACACCTGGATAAGCTAAACCAGTTCAGACTGAACTAGCACTAACTGGTCTCCTGGTGTTCATAGAATCTGATGCGAGAAACAAAATTCCTGAATCCCAAACGAGGTACTTGAGAACTAAGTGTCTGTCAGAAAAACATGAGGCCTAAGATCCCAGAAGGAAAGATGGAGTGCATTCTTCCTCTAGAGAAGACATAATTTGGGCAGGTCTAGTTTTATTTCCCACAGACCTGGAGAAATCCATGTCTTCAGAGTTCAGCTAATGTATCACATCATACCAACAGATAAAGTGAAAGCTAAAACTGCAGGTTTCTGTGACTTACATGTCTGGAGTGCCTGGACAAAGCTATTCCTGTCTTTACTGCATCTCAGCTGACAGCACTATTACTGCCTACCAGCAAGAAGGCACTGATTGTCCTTGGTTCAGCTCCAGCATGGACTGCAATGACTGCTGTCTTCCAGTGACTGCTCAGTGATGTGTACAAAAGTGGCTCTTGGTGGCAGGCACAAATGTCAAGCTGGAATGAGCTAATAGGCCCCCTTGTTACCTGTCTTACAGAACGGCCAGGGACTATGTAAGATGTTGAGACTGAGCTTCCTATCCGAGCACAAACTGCAGATGCTGTTACAGCCGCTCAGGCAGCTCTTGTCTGTAGCTGTGCAGGAAGTTTGTCTGTCAGTTGTTTTAATCTACTAGCTTTCAAGAGCATCAAACACCAAGACTAGACTTTGAATAAGTTCTAGGTAAAATGTCTGTAGTGAATGGCATAGGCTTACTTGTAGGCATTATAAATGAGGACATTATAATAACACGGATACTAAAAAAAAAAAAAAAAGAAAAACAAAGGCAGGGGAAAAATCTTAAATCACAGCATTAGAATATAGAGGGGAAAAAAGGCCTCCAAGGCTATTCTGTCTTCACATTTTCTCTGTCCAGGCAAGATAGGCACACACAAGATATCCTCTGGAGCTTTGAGTACAGTGAATGATCTTAGTAGTGCATAATCCAAGATCGATCTCCCATCACTTCTTCTGAGACATAACTCAATAGTATAAGAGAGCTGCTGTAAAATGTGGTTGTTTTTCAGGCAGCAATGATGGCTGAGGAGCTTAAAAAGGAGCAGGATACTAGTGCTCACTTGGAGAGAATGAAGAAGAACATGGAGCAAACCATTAAAGACCTCCAGAAGCGACTGGATGAAGCAGAACAAATAGCCCTGAAAGGTGGCAAGAAGCAGATCCAGAAACTGGAATCCAGGGTAAGCTTGTGATCCAATTTCAGACTACTGTCTCCTGCTTACAGAACTGGGACCAGGTAGGTGCCTTAGGGCTGCCTGGTAAGTTCACAGAGCCCAATAAAGGATACTATGAATGCTTTCCTCTGTTTCACAACAGGCATTCCTCTCCCTCATCATCCAGCTACAATGAGTTGTTGTAGCACAGCAAATGACCAAGCCCTCGATTTAAAAAAAAAATTAAAAAAACCCAACATCTAAAACCAGGAAAAGCATCTGCAGTGCTTGCTTCAGTTGAATGTTTTTGGCCTTTGCATATGTCTGCACCTTTGCTGTTACAGTTTAAATACATTTAAGAAAAAGCAGAATGGAAAGGTGACATTTTGAACTGTTCCTGAAATGCAACTCAATGGAGATGCTAAGAAAATGAGTATTTCTTGAACTGTGAACCAAATTATCTGCTGTTTTATATTCGTAGCATAACAGTAAGGGTTCTTCCTTTTTTGCAGGTTCGTGAGCTGGAGAATGAACTTGAGACTGAACTCCGTCGCAATTCGGATGCCCAAAAAGGAGCCCGCAAGTTTGAGAGACGCATAAAGGAGCTAACTTACCAGGTATGCTGAGGCCTGTAGTAACCACTAGGTCACTCGAAACGTGTTCTCCCAAACAGTGTCTTAAGTTGCCTCAGTGTTTCAGTGAAGGATAGCATTATCCAGAGCTTTCTGATTGTAGGAAGCTTTAGGGATAGGAAGAACATCTACCTAGGGCTACCATAATTTTGCCTGACTCATTGTGAATAATGTCAGAAAGCCTCTATTGCTGGGATTTGGACAGTTTTAGCACAGTATTAATATAGAGCAGGCTTAGATGACTATTCACACTGCAAGAGAAGAAAGAGTCCAGCTGTCTCTCAGCTGTGCTGATGTTACTAAAAAGAGCCAGAAGGATTCAGCTGACTGTAATGCATCACTCAGTGTAGCGTTGCCCAGTCCTAGGGCTCTGTCACCCATTGCTGAGCAGCAAGGTCTAGTCGTGAGCCTCCCACAGGTTTGCTAACAGCTGCTGTTGCTGCTTGCCTTTCCGAAAAGGTCTTCAGCACAGAGCACTCATCCTTTTGCTTTCAACAGCATTCTTAAGAAGATAATCCCATCCATCTGCTTTAGGAGATTATTTAGCTTCCTACCTCCTGTTTTACTCTGACTTTTGTATGCAGAGGCTGAAGGTTGTTTCCTTAGAATACAGTGCACAGGCAGATAGCTGGTCCTTCTGCTTATGGACTGTGACAGCTTAAACGTGGCTCCGTTTACCAGAAATGCCTCCAAACCAGACTTTAAAATAGGTAAATTACATATTTTAGGCCCGCCCATAAGTCTGTTTCACTAAATAATGACACACTCTATAAAGACAAGAGTGTTCCTCACCCCTGAGGAACTCTGTGTGTCTATATGTGTATACCTCAAGTATACACAAGTATGTGCACATACATATCCATGTTTATATGTATCTATATTTACATATATATAAATGGGGAGGGTACTCTCTTTTAGTCCTCAGCCTCCAGGCTTACGTACATCTTCAGTCAACCCACAGAAATTTTTCTCGTCTATACGCAGGGTGATCACATTATGGCTTGTTTCTATTTCGAACTATATGTTTCTAAAATTATGTATATGGCAGCCATACCTATTTCATTGTGGGGGATGCTTTAGGCCTTTTTACACTGTCAACCCAATTAATGGTGTTTTGATGCAGTCAGAAGAAGATAAGAAGAATCTGGCCAGGATGCAGGATCTGATTGACAAGCTGCAATTAAAAGTGAAGAGCTACAAGCACCAGGCAGAGGAAGCTGTAAGTAACTATTTGGGCCTTTTTACCTTTGAGAAATGTGTTGTCCTAACCCCACAATCTTTAATCCACAGAAGCTTTTAGTACAAGTACATATTTTGTGTGCATATTAATATTTGTCTTTCTATTCATATATATTATAAATACATTTATACATACAGGGTTTATAAAATAAGATACGTAGCCTATGCATTGATTATATTTAAGAAAAGGTATTCAATTTTATCTTAAGGTTGCAGTATAATTTGCAAGGGAAGGGGGGAAGGGAAGGAACAGGAAAGACAACTTTCCTCCTAGTCCCTCAGGAGGCATGTTGAGAGCTTCCCAGTTTGCTTAACATGGAGAGTGCCACTGGAAATGTCAACTCCATACAACAACAATCTGAGTCCTCCAGGAGGCAAGTGGTTCTCATACAGCTGTTACCTAGTCATGCTGAGCACTTTCCTTCCCACTTGAAAGGGAAAGCTTTGTTTCATGAGGGCAGGAGGAAATCAGCTGCACTGTTTTCTCTCACCAGGAAGCTCAAGCCAATCTGTACCTTTCGAAGTACAGAAAACAGCAACATGATCTGGATGACGCTGAAGAACGGGCTGAAATAGCTGAATCTCAAGTTAATAAGCTGAGGAGCAAGTCAAGAGATATTGGCATGAAAAAGGTATGGTTATGGGGTAAATGTGATTGTTTAATACACAGTAGAGGATGCTATGTATGCAGGAAGATGTGTTACACCTCTTAAAGTAGCATGGACTAGAGTAAATTCTCATTTACTACGTTTTTTAGTTTTAGTCTACCCTTTATTTTAACATCAAGGTAAACTGCTAGGACAGCAATCTGATGCTTAGGCAAAATCAGTTCTCTGTCCTCTTGATGTTGTCATTTAACCTCTGTGCTCAGCAGCCAGAAGTTTCCAGAACTGGTGATTTTGGGGTTTTATTTGCAAGGGATATTAAAATGCTCCATCTTTTTCTCCCTCTGATGATGTAGACTTCTATGTATGTAATACAGCCTGGGGATTACTGCACTAGCAGATTGACAGATATTTTAACACTGCCCTTTCAAGGAACTTGTATTGATTTGAAGAGCTGGGTGAAAAGAAAATATTCATGATTAGTCACTTAGGTGCTGGGAAGTCATTATTAATGAGAAATATATTTGTGGTGTTTTGCACTGTAGCAGAATACTAGTAGATTAATATTGATGAAAGTAAAAGGTGTCTAAGAGTTTGGTCTGGGACTGAAAGAAAACCTTTGCTTATCTATGCTTGCCTTGTGGAAACCAGGGCAAGTAACAGTGGGGTTGTTACTTGCAGGAATGATAGACAGAGGAGCTGGGTCATTGCTTTTTCTATTATTTCATTTACAAGCGAAACATAAACTGACACACTTAATGTCATATAAGTAAGTTTTATGGGGGTGACAGCTCCTGAGTCAAGAAAGAGGGGGGAAAAAAATCTTTCTTTATAATTTTAGTATTTTTATCACACTTGAGCCCTTCCTACTCTATTCTGTATCCACCATTCTGTGGGAGGAAACACTCCAATTTCTGCTTTTATATTGGACTAATAAAGTCACCTTTGACTGATATAAATGACTGCAGCTCCACTGTCTAGAGCAGAGCTACATTAAAACTGCATGAAGATCTGATCTCTCCCACATTTATATATGATGGAAGCAGTACTGTAACTGAAGCTCAAAAGACGTTTTGCAGCTTTTAAGAGTAAAAAATTTCCCACTGGCAGTAGCTGCCAGGAAACATGTTCAGGCAGTGACCGCTGTCCCAAAAGTCATGACACTTCTCCTATGGGGACAGAAAGACCCTGGAAAGACTACTTTAATCATGTAGCACTAGAAATACCTTGTCTGCTGCTACCCATGTTCCTGGAAACTCTGGGAGGTGTGTGATTCAGAACAAACACCACCATATATTGAAACAGGGCTGTAGACAAGTCATCTGCTATTAAAGGGATATATACTCTAGAATGAGGACAAGAAACCTGTATTGTTAGCTGAAGAAAGACAGCAAAGGTTGGCTAGATTGGTGCTCGTCTATTTCAGATACAAACTGGTAGTACTAGGGAGCAGAAGCATTAGTGAAGAGAAGCTTTTGTCATTTACTTGTGAACTTACTCTAAAACCCCCTCAACACTTCCATTTTTCACAGTTGTATACTATCTCAATTGCATTTCAGGTTCATGAAGAGGAATAAGTACAGTCCAAGCTGACAGACATGAGAAGATGCTTGATATAATCAGGCACAACTGAAAGCAGATGTAGAAAAAAAATAAGCACTTACAGAAATAAACATCAACTGAAAATCCACAGAGACTGTGTAGTGTATTCCATTCATTTCCTTGTGTTTCTATTTTGCCAAGCCCCAGGGATCAATAAAAGATTACATCTTGCCAACAGCTGACTTCATTATGTTGGAACAAATCCTAATTGGCAGATCTCTGACAAAATCAAAACCAAGGGCAAATCCAATCATGCTTCACAGCCTCATGTATTTCATGTGCAGATTGTTAAAGCAGCAGCTAAACTTGTGCAGGCAGACAGCCCTTAAAGCTAGGTTAACCCAGCTTCCATTTGTCCTGCCAGTTGGAGTCTCTGTGAGTTTTGTAGGAGAGGAGAAAGTAAACTTTTTCATATGAAGAGTCAGTTTAGAAGCTTCCACTACTACCAGCCAAAAGACTTTTGTTTGCCAGCTGCAGGAAAGACATAGGAGATGCTATGGAGGGACATGTCCCATCACGACTGCCTGGGGCTCAGAAATAAGGTGTTCTCTCAGATCTTTTACACTATTAAACAGGGAAGTTGTCTTTAGTTGAAATTAAATTACTAAATGAAGTGCAAAACGGTAAGCCTGTCTCATACTGAGAAAAAAAATCCCTCAAAACTGATTCTTCTTCTGTGGAAATTTTTTCATCGTCCCTTTAGCATACCCAAGTTCCAATTTTTCATGCCACCTCCTCACATACGTACAAGTGTCAATTGACTTTTTTTTTTCTATCCATCAGTTCAGTTGTTTGTTACTGTTGCTCCGCTAATCACATTTCCATGTGGCTCTTAGTGCAACTTAATAGGAAAGGTGAAGGAACTCTGTTCTTTTCAGCAGCAATCTCAGTAGCATTTGTGTGTGCAGAGAGGAATCTTCTTCCAGTATGTCAAGGTGCTCATATGATTCCTCCTCTTCTGCGTTTCTAGTCAAAACAAAAATGTTTATAAGCAGTACTGATGTGTAAAATTAATCCTCTAGTGGAAATAGAACAAGACACTCACTATAAAGATAAGCCAGTATTTTCCATTTTAACATTAGCTGAGTAAAATAAACATCCACATAACAGTGCAGAAACATTCCTGTTTCTTCCATCTAGCCCTCCATCAGTGTAACTAGAGCTGAGATAACCTGTAAACTGTTCCACTTCCTCTGATTATGATATTTTAAAGGTCTCAGCAGGTCCCAAGACAAATTAATCTTGCTTAAATTCTTTAAACTAAACAAACAGCTGCATCTCAAAAGTATGTTATCATCTCTTAAAGCATCAAAATTGACTAATAAGAAGCATGCAAGTGAATTTCTAAGTGAGAGAAAAATGAAAAAACACTGAGACTAAATAATTTCAGAATTTTCTTTCTGGTGTGTGCTTGCTGGACCTCATGGTAACCATCATAAAATGTCTGCCGAAGCTTACCAAATTCAGGCCCAGGGAGTTTGGAGGTATACCTCTCCATGGATAGGGCTTTACTGTCAGACACGGAAAGATGTACCCTAAGGACTACGAGCTAACATTCATTTTTTACAGATACTCACCACAAATGCAGAGGAAGGAGACAGAATACTATAAGACAGAGCTAGCCTATTACAAATGCACAAGAATAAAATGCATCCACTTGAAGATACTGTACTCTAGTAAATAGGAGAGATGTGTAGAGAAATGAGATCAGGGACCATGCGGTTATAACAGTCTCCTAAACAAAGTAGTACAACTTTTCACACTGAAGTTCTGGTGAGCTTTGACATTGGATATAATTGAAATAGTAATCTGAGACCTAATGAAGACAAGGTATGTGTACTGTTTGAGGGACTTTATGTTTTGTTTTGGGGTTTTTTCCTTGGTCTTAAAGACAAGTGAGAGAAAATTAACCAGTTTGTTTTTAAAGCAAGTTATCAGAAAGCATTTGTGAAGATGTCTACCAACTTTTGAAAGTCTACCAACTTTTTGACCTTTTTACAGAGCACAGGCAAGCATCTGGTCAAGGGAAGGTCATGTTAACATTGTTACAACCAAAATACTACTGCATAGATGTACCAGAGGGCCTTCAGGACATAGAAAATAACAAGAATGAGGACAATTTATTTATGCTGAGACTTATCATCCTACATTTACAGTCTTTTTTGTATGCTTTAATCCATGAAAATCAAATTTATGTTTTGGTCAAACATTCAAGGTCCGGATTTAAGCTTAATAGTACCTTTAAAAATAAATCCCCTAATGATTGTACATACCTTGAACCAGAGCTGCTACCAGCACCACTGCAGTAATCACTCCTAGCACAATTTCCGTGTTACCTGAATTTTCTTTAAAAATACAAATTCTAAAAAGTTTAACAGAAGTGCTTTATATCACAAATTAGTGTTCATTATTGTTCAATAAGTATAACAAAGCTATGATCTTTCTCCTCTTTATAATCTAAAAGCTATGATTTAGGGAGAATGTCTCAGTTTCTTTTCAATGTTACCAATACAACAATGTTCAAGTTACTTGACCTATACTATAAAACTTTAAAGTCATACTTTAATGACTTAAGTGTGAATAGCTGAATGCAGATTATTTTACTTAATTGTGCTGATACAAAATTCCATGTGTGCTCATGTAATCTGACTTGATGACTTCTTAACACAAGTCCCATTTAAAAACAATCAGCTGGCCAGTATAGTAAACACTGCCTCCAGGTACAGTGCTCAGTGCCATTAGCGGTACTGCTGCTTTCCGGTAGAACAACTCAGTAAGCGTTATCCAGTCTGGACCACTGGTTTCATGATTTCTGTTGCAAAACTCTTTGCAAGTTTCATCTAAAACATTTCCCATTTTCATGATGCAACCATGCAATCCAGGTGGGCACAAGAAGCATCAGATTCTCAGGTGGGTGGTAACAACAGATTCCACAGAGGTAAGAGCCCATCTAGCAGAAACCTCTGCACAGCACCAGGTGTCTCATTACTCCAGCCAATTTCAATGTCAGAACACTCAGACCTGGAGGACTCATTCCTTTCAGTATGGTTGTTCTACTTCAGGCTTCCTCTCCACTGCTGCATCTTGTCCAAAGAATTTGAAAAATTCTACACTCCTCTGGAAACTCCCTAAGGATGTCTGGCAGTTAAAAAATGGGAACTGCCAGAACAGAGCATTTAATCCAGTCATTGCCTTTATCTTGGCTCTGTCCCCACATGCAGACCTGTCTTCACATCTTGTCACTTCCTTTGGTAGAACAGCTTTAAGTTGCGACCTTTCTTTACACAGGAGAAGGCCTCCGAAATGATTGTAAATTCACCTCACTTTTCCCCTTAAAAATCTCCTTTTCAGTGCCACTTGGAAATCTGACAGTTGAGCAGCCACTGTGCTACGACCACTATCCAACTGATCTAGGTCATTCCCTTATGCCCTACTGTCTCTATTGGCTTATCTGCTTTCTCTCTGGTAAGTATCTTCTCTGTTCTGTATAATGTATTTCAGGTCCACAAGTAGGAAAATTCTGTGAGCAGCACAATAATTTAGCCATTAAAGAGGGGATTTGTATCACCTATGGCTATTGTAAGATCCATCTGCAGAGAACAGCTAGAGAAAGGCATTTGTGGAGGATGATCCATATCATGTTTTGACTGGACAGGTGCACATGTCTGTCTCCAGTAAATGTACAGGGAGACTGATGAGTTTGTGCACATCAGTTAAGTGTGTAACTCCTTGGAGCTGTTCAATGTTCTCCATTTCAGAAGCACAATATTAGGTTTACAGTATAAGGAAGACCATGCTGGAATTTGAGCTGCAAGGAAGTGTGTTTGTCTGACTTACTTAACTGTTTAATCTAACTCCCCTCCTTCAGGTTGCATATAGCCACTGCCATTTAAAACACACCCTACATCAAGTTTTCAGACTGAAAATAAGCTATCGGGGGGAAGGGGGAAGAAAGGAAGACAAAAATATGCAGTTGTTATCACTTATTCTAGCCCCTTTTCTGCTATGTTGCCTCTATTTTTTGTGTCCTACTGGCTTGTTTCAAGTTCTCTCTCTTCTTTTTTTAAAAAAAAATGAGTCTTTTAGGCGATTGTGTTGAATTGAGTAAAATGCCTATGTGCTACTTTGAATGTTTTTTTTTCTCCTGCCTTTGGACTGAGATTTGAGGAGGCTGTATCCCAAACAGCACACTCTTTTTCAACAAATCTGTAATTTGTTTGCACTATAATTTTAGAAAGCTGGAATAATTTTTTTTTAACCTTCAGTAAGAGTTTTCAATAAATAGAAAAGTTAATCAGTAAGTCTCCTTGAAACTGGAGACAATGAAATAACTGTAACTAAGACTTCACAGCTGGAAATTTACTACAGTTCATAAAAACACAGGCATGCATATAAACATATATAGGTCTAAAAAAGGCCTGCTGCATAGAATTAAAGCTTTGAAAAGAAGAACTGTGTGTTTTCCTCAACAAGGTTTCCTCTGCAGGCAAATTTATACCATATCTTTGGGCCTCCCTTCATCACCCTGCTACCTTTAAAGGCTGTATTTGCTATCAGCAGAGCATTTAGGACGATTCTGAGAGTTTCCCTGTGCCCTCAGCTCTGAGGGCAGCTGGTGGCAATGGAGGGCAGCTACTGACTTTGACACCTTTGCCACAACAAGCTGCTGATAGAAAAAACCAGAAACTTCAAGACTTTAAATAAATACATCTTAGGTAATGTTTTTTCCTGGGACAACAATAACAAAATATCTCTTCTGCTCACCTGTACTACAAGATGATTTTTCTCAATATTTTACATATTTCTGATTGTCCCTTTGGCTCTGCATTCCCCTCACTGGTCCCCATCCTCCAAAATGGAAAGAGTGGCAACTTACCAACTTGCAAAGTTTTCACAGTAAGTTTGTGTAGTGAGGTGTTGAAATATTACACAGATATTCTCCACTGTCATTTGCACTAAGATCATGCAACATTAGGGAAAAGTAATTTTGGTTAATCCAGACTCGAGGCTGGTAAGTGTGAGATGTATCACTGAAGGAGGATCACTGAATTCCTGTTTAATGTCCAGACAACACTGATACCTTCGGTGTTTGCAGTGTTACTGCTGTATTCACAAGGAATTGCAGTGCTACTTCCTTCCATGTAAGACAGTTGGTCTGAAACAGATAACTGAAGAACCCTCTGCCATTTTTTTTGAAAATACTACAGAAGTTATTTAAATACTTTCTGAATTTTAAGTCCAATACTACCGTGGACAAATGTAAAAACTTATGTCACTATTTTGATACCATCTTCAAACATAACAGTATGCTTCTAGAACCATTTGAAGATTTTAAAATCAAACTTATCTTACATAAACAAAATTCTAATTGGTATTAGCTATACTTACGAAAATTATTTTGTTTTCATTTGGTTTTTTCTCCTCTAATTGTGGGGCTCATTAATAAAAGTTACTGTGTAAAGTAGCATGAAATTCCACATCTTGGGAGCAGGGAGAAAATGCAATTAATCAGATATCTGCACATTTAAAGAAAAAGGGTAAAACTGTTTAACATAATTTAATTAAAAGAATAAAAGGATTGTATTTAGTTAGAAATAACTTTCAGCTATGGTGGACTTAAGTACTTTACCTGTCTGTGTGGAAGACATACACTTAATAGCTTTCAAAAAAAGGAATGGGAAGGAAAGAGCAGGTAAGTGGAACTAATAGCTACTGTGTAAAATACTAATATAAGACAATATCATAGCACAACTATCTATTTGACAGCAGGGATTTGCTGCAAAGGAAGGAAAAACACAGGAGGCTGTGGGGGCTGGCAGTCTGCTGAAGAGGAAACCAATACATTATTTTGACATGGTATAACCACATTTGGTTTCTGTGTGTGGATCTAAATGAACAAAACTGTGGGGCTGCAAATCATGAGGACAAACCAAAACAAAACAGTACCCCACACTGCTATTATATAAGGAAAAGGAAAGAAGTGTATTTTCAAAATGTTCCAGTGAGAGGATAGACAGATGCAGAGAAATTCAAACAAAAGCGTAATGAAATGTACCTTTTTCTCTTGTGGATCAGAAGGCTAGATTAACAAAATAGACGCTTATAGTGCACTTGTTACCTACTGTGATACCATACTTGAAACCTTCCATAGTTGTAAGCTATTGTATGTAAACTAAAAATTGCATTCTTGTTCTGAAACATGTGCATAGGAACTGAGAGTGCCTGGGTATACTTTAGGGGGAAATCAGGTCAATGGAGGCAGCCATGCACATCTCAAGGGAACTGCTCTCACATTGCTCTTGATTCAATGAAAAAATACTTCCTAAGAAACAGGAGAGGTTGAAAAGTACCAGTTACTCAGAATCATAGAATTATTTAAGTTGGAAAAGAATTTTAAGATAATCATGTCCAACCATTAACCTAGCACTGCTGAGTCCACCACTGAACCATGTCCCGAAGTGCTGTATCTACATGTCTTTTAAATAGGGCTGGTGACTTAACCACTTCCCTGGGCAGCCTGTTCCAATGCTTGACAATCCTTTCAGCAAAGAAATTTTTCCTAATATCCAATCTAAACCTCCCCTGGTGCAACTTGAGGCCATTTCCTCTTGTCCTATCACTAGTTACTTGGGAGAAGAGACCAACATCCACCTCACCACAACCCTCTTTCAGGCAGTTGTAGGGAGCAGTAAGGTCTCCCCTCAGCCTCCCCTTGTCCAGGCTAAACAACCCCAGTTCCCTCAGCCGCTCCTCATAAGACTTGTGCTCTAGACCCTTCACCCGCTTCGTTGCTCTTTGTATGTGCTTTTGATGTCTTACTGACCTCTTATGCACAGTGTGACTTCCAATTCTGTTTTAGTTTGCTGTGTTCCCACATAGCAATTATAAAGCCCTCATCAGTCATGGTCAAGTTACTAAGTTTCAAGGAGGCATTTCCACTATGAATGTTCTCATGGAAAAGATGTGTTCTGTGTCTGTAACCTGGGTCTTTTCTTTCCAGCTGATCCCTCTGGTAGTAGTAGCTGTGCACATTTTTGGCCCCTTTCTTCTAGTAAATTACTTCATCATCCCCAGGTGGAAAAGGACAGGGGAGGATGTAATCCTTGTGAACAAGCCCCGTTACCGTTTCCTGTTCTGTAAAACCTAAAGCCTGTAAGTACAAATGAAAAAGTTAAATCTAGTCTACAAGCATATTTGCCCCTCCTTACCCCTGACAAAAAAATTGTTTTGGCTCTGGCAGGCAGTACATTCCTACCAAGCGTGCCAACAGCTCTTTCACAGCTCTTCTGCAGTATGAGTCTCTGGGACACCAAGGGTCTTCATTTGGTTTAATCTATATTATAACACAGAGCTCTTGTCTTTGAATTTATGATCAGTTTAAGTAGATAACCTGAGTACGCACCTACAAATTCAAATAAGCACACCACCACCTTTGCACCTGAGCTTCAAATATGTTTCCAAAAGCAGCACCTTCAACCTCAAAACCATTTGAGCTGCAGCTTACTTCTTGCTCAGATGTTCACAGTGCCATGTTGCAATGACCCAGGTTACCAATAACCTCACACAGTGCCAAGCAGTTGTACCATCACAGAAAAAAACGACATGATGGTGCAACCAACAGGAAGGACAGAACTTCTTGAAACAGCTTCACCACCACAGAAGGTGTCAGGGAGCTCTGTCCCAGCCCCCAGAGGTAATTAAGGTCGATCCCTCAAAATTAATTCACAACAGTGGTAGCATCTGATCACTGTTAAGATTTAATTTAGGCCTTGCTGGCATAAAAGAACAATTTTAAATGAATCCTTTAAAAAACTGACTGCATTAACTTAACATTCTTGGCCAATGTCAGACAACCTGTTAGGCTGGTAGCAAGCATCCAGCTGCAGCTGTCTTCTCAGAATTTTTGGTGCCCTCTCCAGCTCATCTGGCAGGGCAATCCGGATGACTTTTCCTTATCCTCCTCAGTGGAAATTCAACCAATGTACTTCAAACTATTTTCAGTACAAACTGACAACTACTGCCTGCTGAGCAGTCACATGACACACTCCACCAGCTGAGCCATGGGGCAGAAACATGGGCAGGTAACAGTTTGTGTGCTCAACATGCTCGATGGCCATGGCCTTCCATGCAGCCATCTTCTAAACAGTTGTCTTTTGCTTCAGGAGTGTTTTACATTACCCCAAACCAATTCTTTACCATTAATAAACAGTGTTTGAATTTAATTAATACCCCTCTATTAAAAATTGAGTAATAATTGCCATCTTTATTATTTTTCATAAACAATAGAGCTAAAACCTACCCCAAAGTGCAGCACCTCTGTGAAATAAATAAATGAGAAGAGATGGTATTTTCTGTCCCTTCATGTCTTCTTTGATTCACAGTAGACTCATGTCAAACTGACAACATAAAAGAAGGGGAGAAAACCTGTTTAAATGCAGGTAAAAGACATACCCTAATGATATAATTTCCTTTGTACAGCTTATTAAGGACTGTAGGCCTTTGTATCATGTTCTTTGTTTATAACAGTCTTGGCCCAGTTTTTTGGCCTGAGTCATTATGTAATACTATACATTTCATAATGGTTGAGGCCCTCTCATTACCAAAGGAGGAAGAGGAGGTTCTCCCATAATTTCTTCTGGTTTGTCAGTTAAGTACCAATGAACTGGAAGCTCTCATACATGATCAAAAAAAAAAAAAAAATCTTATTGTAACTGATAGACCACACTCTTCTTCCGTCCAGGCACGCTATTCTAAAATACAGTGTACCACAGTGGAGAAATTACCCCATGAATCAGATAGCTTGAAAAGATTTAACGAGCTTACCCTAGTCCTTTTCTTCTGCCAAAGGACATCTATAGGTACCATCCCTAACTTCTACCAAAGGACACAGATTTAGTCAGGCTTGCTATTCAGTTCTTTTAATACTAATGAATAATTTTGACCAGTGTGTATGACTGTATTTGTGGTAGATGTAAATCTTATGTCCCAAGGATTTTTGCATGTTATTTCTTTTATAAAGCTAGTGTGATTATTTTATGTATTCTCACTTTTCTATTAGGGGGGAAAAAAAAAAACCCCAAACAGAGCGACACCAAAATATTAAACCTGAGAGAGATGATGCAAGAGTAAAACAAACACTTACAATATATACTTTTGTTCCATGTTAGCAGCAATTGCCAGTATCTACCTTCTTTCCTCCTTGCATTGGCAAGTGGGGTACATCATGCTTTATTGGATTTTTTGCTCATTTGTCTATCACTTCTGAGTGATACAATACATTGTGCTTGATGTTTGAATTTCAGAAACTGCAGTCAATGCTAAATATCCCTTAGTGAGTGATCTGCCACATTTAATAGACAGTTGTGTGTAATTGGCAGTGATGCTCTGAGAGTAACATGGTTCCAACAGCACCTCTGTGATGCCTTTGGGGAATGCATCAAGGAGTGAAGCGTGGACAGCACAGGCTGCCTCACATCTTCTAGCTGTACTTAAATACAGAACTCTAACTAGTTAGTTGAAAATTTTCATGTTCAGCACAAATCTTAGCTTTGGATGTTCCTATCGTAGCATGCTGAGAAAAATGTTGGTCTTGTGAAAAAATGTGAGGAGTGTAGGCTCTGGCCAGTCTTTTCAGCAGATCTGGGGTCTTACAGACATAAAGTACATGTATGCTGATAGTTAAGAGCCACACTGCGAAGTACTGAAGAAACATGCTTTTCCTGTTTACTACAGACCTAAATGGCACAACCAAGAAATCATGCCCTAAGGCTTTGTAGTGAAATATCAGTACAAAATTATTTATACAGACAGCGTACAACTAGAATTAAGATCACTATAGTCATGTAAGTTACTGATGCTCTAGTTTTCAGGAGACTTATTTCATACAGAACTGCCACAGGCTCAACTGGGCAGCAGCTCAGCCAGGGTTTCTGAGAGCAAGGTAAGGCACTAAAATGCATCTTCCAAGTCATACAGCAAAGTCAAGCACTGAACAGCTGAGCAGTAGGGGCAACACTGCACTTGCTTTGGCCAGTAGAAGAAACAAACATCAAACAGCACATGCTTTCTTTTTTTCTATTAGTCAGTAACCAAACCATGTGTCCTACATCCTGCATCATCTTTGAACTTTGCATTCAATCTGAACCCTGATTAGAGCGCTTCCCAGGCATACAAGCATTGGGATAATCTCTGCTCACTGAACTTTCCTCTGTGACACACTTTGAGAGCAGCCATGCATATTGTAATATTCTCCCCATACTGTCAGACAAAAGGTATTTATTTCTTAGTAAAAAGGATTCTGATTAATTCCTTTTCAAGGTAACTTAACAACAGCACATTTCAAGCACACACACTTACGAGGACTGGAAATGCCTGATGATTTCAAGTTTTACCAAAAAGCAAACAAGAAAAACAAATGTGTAAAGTTCTAAAAAATCCATGTTAATCACACACTGCTAAAATCTCATACTAGCCACAGTGATACTAGCTTTCCAGAATTTCCCCACTGAATCTTCAGGAAGCATTTCTGCAATAGAAAAGAGAATGCATTCTCTGCCTCCCCCAATGAATCATTTACAACTTAAATGCTAACTTCATAGTTCAGTTGTTGAGAAATATTCCCAAAGGAAAAAGTTTCCCACATTCTAAACATCCAAAATTGTCTTAGGAAGTAGACCTAAAATACTGTGTTTTACCTCAATATACACATATCATATTCCCCACCTCCCCCACCCCATACACTTAGAACACCATAGAGCTGTTGTAAGAATGTCAGGGGCTTTTTACCTCTTCTGATTTCACAAATAGCCAAAAAATTCAGAGTCTCATTGTTTCATGTGTTTCTTGCAGGCAGGGTTTATATATACAATGAAAATGAACACACAGCTCTCCTGAAGCTGTGGAGTTTTGCCTCTTCCCTGCTCCTTTCACAGCCACACCTACACATACCAGAGCTCAAGTGTCTAACATGCAAGTTCACTCCTGACCCACAATTAAAGCTGTAGTATGAACCATGTTTCTATACGAGTGAAGCTTGCACACCTTTTTAATTCACTTCTCCCTGTTTGGCTTTAATAAGCTTTTTCTCTTAACCATTTCTTTTGTCTGGTTTTGTTGGACAAACTCTTTAATGATAACTCCCGCAAGCTGTAACTGAGTAACAGAAGAAATCAGTGATAGTCAAAAATGTGATTTCTACAGCAGTGGTGATGCTGCTTGGGGATTTTCCTCAGGCATTACAACAGCAGGAGCACTGCAGCTGCAGTACAGACCAGCAATTCTCTTACTAAGGAAGAGTGTAGGAATCTGATGCAGGCAGCGAGGTAAATTCTGTATGGGCTCATAAAAAGAACACAAGATACAAATTATCACGCCACTCTTCTCAAAAAGCTGGTAATCTGAAACTAGTACAGTAAGTGCATTGAGCTGTCTGCAGGGTAGGTAATTATTTTCTAACAATATTTCACTAGTGCTTCATTTTCTCCAGACAATTCAAGCCTCACGTGTGCTATTTGGTTTCCAGTAGAAGAAACTAATAGAACGACTCAAGTATTTCAGGGAAGAGGGCTTACGAAAAGCCAAACAAAATGCTGGAAGAAGTGAAAGGAAACGGTGTCTGTCCTCAAAGATCCCAGCTGGAGTTAGCAGTACACACATGACCTCTGTCTCCTGCTTTCCTGGGAGAGCCAGCTTTCCCACTCACTCTTTCCCACCACCCCACAAGAGTTCCAGCTGGCAGTCTGGTCTCCAGCTACAACTCCTTTCTTCGCAAGACTTACTTTTCCATACACCCATCTGCAAACTACCGCACTCAGGCCACGAGCTCTGCTATCAGCTATCGGTAGGTATAGTTGCTGCCTCTTCTCAGCCTGCACAGCATAACGTGTTCACAGCTTAGTATTAAATCGGGTAAACGTTTCACTGAGGAATCAACACGAAAGCCCCGTCCTTTCAGACGCGTGGCACCCGTCAGGCAAAGAAGAGCAGCAAAAATAACAAGCGCCAACTCCTCAGCCCTGCCGCAGCCTCGCGTCTCCATGGTAACTGAGCGGAAGTGACGAAGCTCAATGCTTTACAATCCCTCCCCCTCGGCGGCAGCGTGTAGTGTGGCGAGCCGAGGGTGGGCCCTGTCGCTGTCACGCCGCCGTGGAGCGGTGATTGGATGTTGACCCGGCATGCCTCATCGTCATTGGTGATTCGCGCTGGACAGGCACGGCTTCTCGGCGCCCCGGGCACGTGTGATTGGTAGGACCAGTTGCCTTGGTTACGGGCTGCGGCATTGGGTCTCCAAGATGGCGGAGGATGCCGCGGGCGGCGGCGGGACGCGGCGTGGCGCGGCGGCAGGAGAGCGGGACCGGGATGAGGAGTGGGCGGCGGCAGCGGAGCGGGGCCCGGGTGCGGCCTATCACATGTTCGTGCTGATGGAGGACCTGCTGGATAAACTGAAGCTGCTGAGCTACGAGGAGGAGGCGCTGCAGCGCCACAATATGCGGCCGTTCTCCAGGTGCCCCTGGCCCGCTCCTCCAGGCGGCTGGTGGCGGCGCCTGGGGACGCGGAAGGCCCTGGGGAGGGCGGCGGCCACCTGTCCGGGAAAGCGTTCGCCTGGCGGCGGGTGGGCGGCTGGGCAGGGTCTGCTGGGACCCAGGGCGGGGGCGCCGCGTGGTCCGAAGCTCCACGCGTGAGTGTCCGCAGCTGCCACGGCTGCAGCGCGAGCTGTCAGACATTGCGCCGCGGGTGTGCGCGGCCGGGTGCAACTCCCGGTTGCTAGCAGGAAGAAATCCTGCCGTGGTGGGGTTAGGGAAGGAAGGCTGGCCCTCGGATGGCGAGGTGCCCGGGGCGAGTGAAAAACGAGCCGACTTCACGGCTCCCCGTACGGTTTTGAAGCTTTCGGTCCTGGAAGTCCCTCCGAAGGCTGAGATGGGATAAGTAAATAGGTACTTGACCTTCCCTCCCCCCAGCAGGTATTGAATATTTGCATGCCAGTGTATCTGTGCAAAAAAAGTAATTCTGCCCTACACCAATTTCTTCTATTCAGGGTACCTACTTGTGGGGTGTGTGTATTTGTGAGGGGACTTGAACACATTGTTTTTAAGTCTGGTTTTTCATATCTAATAAATCTTTCATATGTAATTTTTTTTAAATTATGGTGGAAGACAGGAAATGTGGGAAACGGGCCCAATGTGCTACCAACATCCACCTGCCCAAATCACTTTCAAATCGACCTGCCAGTTTCAGCAGGCTCCACAGCAGCATGTCACACAGTTAAGCTTCCTATAAGTAACAGTTTGGTAGGGGGGGGAAAACGTAGTCCAGATTTATTCTTTTGTTGGGGGAAAAAGGCTCGAGTATGAACGCAGTGGCTATAAGCTGGTTTTAGCCAACTGTCGGACTGTCAATATATTTGGAGCAAGGAAGCAAATCTTTGTCCATCGTAGCAAGCATCTGTGTCTGTAAAGGGAAGCGTTTGGTTATGAGTATCCAGTGTGCACATGATTTATTTTTTTGGGGCAGTAACTGTGGTCTGATTTTATGGACTGAATTCTCGTTAGGACCACATCTTTCAATTTAGTGTTATCCAAAATAGACCCATTTTGTGTACCTTGCTCTCTAAAGCAACTCAAAGCACAGTAGGTGAGGGTGGGTAGAAGGATCGCTTCAAAAACATGCTCTTAATCTGAGTTTACGCACTGATTTAGAGACACCAGCCTCTTGCCACTTTGGAGGAATATGGGAAGGGAAAGAGGTTTGGGGAGCTTTGAAGCAAAAGGAACCGGATGTATTGCTGTTGTCAGGGAGAGTATTTGGGGATGTCAAGACGGGAACAGGAGGTGAGATTACTGTGGTGTAATGGCATGAATGAGGCCAATATGCAGAAAGAGGATGCGTCTTTTTAGGCAATGAGGCTTCACTAAATTTGTTCTCCTCTCCTCAGTGAAGTGCCATTCAAGTTTTCATGTGGTCACTTGGTGCAAAATTTATTCCTTTTTTTAATTTATTTACTTACTTATTTTTAAAGAGGCATAATCGTATACCCAAATAGAAATACCTTTCTTTGTGTTATTTGTCTAAACTCCCTTTAACAGAGAGCAATATGCGCTTCTAAAGCATTTTTCAATGTGTTCTCAAGTAGATTAAAAGATGAGACAAATTCACCCTGGCTTCCAGTGTCATGTGTAAAGGTATAAAGCTTTAGCAATGCATCATTTTAATTTTGTTTTTTGAAGTAGGCTGTTTGCTGTGTGATGTTGACAGTAGTTCTCAATCGCTTTTGCTAATCTATTCAGAGGATGTTTTTCAAATTTAAATTTTGTCTTGCACTGTAAATCACTTGCCCTGTGAAAAATGCCCAAGATTTAGCAAAATCTTATCTCATTCATGGCCTACAAATTATTGGAAATTGCAGATCTTTGACTTTTGATTTTTTTGAGTTTTCAAATATTTTATGTTATGCAAGGGACATTTGAACGAATCCATTGTATAGGCTCTTGATTAGTCAGTGGTGGTATTTTATGAAGTGATGGGATGGATTCTGCATCCGTAAAATTAAATGGGAGCAGAATTGAGCTCATCATGATTTGAGACTGCTCAGGTAAATAAGAGGAGTAACTTGGGTTTATGTGGAAATGTTAATTTGGTGGTGTTTAACTGAAGCTGTATAATCCTGCTGGCAGAGGAGTACCCAGTTTCCATTTGATTCCTTGGAAGTCTTACGTTGATTAATAGCTTACTCAAAGTGGAAAACAGGTGAGCTGCATGTAGAAAACTTAGTCTGCTGTGGTTATGTGTGAAACTAGACATCCTGAATTTAGTTCAGATGGATCAGTCATTGAAAAAGTCAGTTAAAGAAACTGCTTTCTAGCCTGTGCTGGCCTATAATGCTGTAAGAGCTCCAGGAGCTCAAAATATTTACCATTTTTTTCCCCTTTTTAAACAGGCACTACTTTGCACTGCCCACTAATCCCGGTGAGCAGTTCTTTATGTTTTCCACGCTTGCTGCTTGGCTGATCACTAAAGCAGGACATCCCTTCGAACAGCCACAAGAATATGATGACCCCAATGCAATAATATCAAATGTACTCTCAGAATTGCGATCATTTGTAAGTGTTGAACATGCTGTTTTCCCAAGTGTATTTCAAGAATGTGCATCACCTTCAGAAGTAACAGTAATGACACACTTCCTTTCCTGTCTGATTATGTTCCCAAGGACTGGACAGACTTTTCCTATCTATAAGTTTGTACTATGTTAATGAGTTAATTGGAAGTTTATGCTGTGTGTACCTACTTGCTAACTTTTTTGGCACTACAAAAATGGTCTTACAATATTATATGTGATTCCAATTAATTTTGTTCCACAATCTGTCAAATGGATTAAATTGGGCTTAGTTCTTGTAGTGCCACATATGTTGCTCATTTATAGCAGTATAATTTACAAAGATTTTATCTTGCAAGTTTACACTGTGCTTGTGATCCTGCTCCTCCAAAGTCAATCGTATAATTCATAGTGAAGGAAATGGTTTAGAATTGTGTTCATTTTTTTTTTTTTTTATTGTTAAGGAGTAAAAGAGTGCATAAACTGCCAGGAACTATTGGGATTTTTTTCAATATTAAAAAAAAAACCCACCGAGGTCAGGAGAGTATCAACTTATGGGAAGTGTGATCTTATGGAAGATTATACTGTGGTACAGCTGTGAAGGATGTTAAGAACACTGCTCTCTAAAGGAGTTACTTGAAAAAAACCTAAGATATTTATTCTGTAAGAGAGAAATAAATAAATGTAAATTTTTTTATAAAAAAAATCTGGAACAAACAAGGCAATGTTGAAAACCTGGTGGTTAAGTCTCAGTACCTGAGTTCCTCCATAGCTGTTCTTGCCTTGCCAGCATGTCATTTGTGTGCTTGACCATCTGTCTCCCTTGCAGCTTCTGACTCTTCTGCTCCCTGCAAGTATCCTCTTACCATGTGCTTTAAGATTTCTACACTGCATTGTTCCTTGGGTTGTTCAGTTTTTGCTTCTGTTGCCTGACTGGAGCTGCATAAGGGAAGGATATGAATTAACATTGGTAAAATCTTCATATACAATGGACACTTTTGTTTTAGCATAGTAAAGCTTGTTACCTCCCTGAGAGCAAACGCGATTGATGGGTAGCCGTTCATAAACAGTATATCTCTTTATTTTAGGGAAGGCCTGTGGATTTTCCTCCCTCAAAATTAAAGGCAGGTTACGGAGAGCAAGCATGCTATGTTCTTGATTGTTTAGCTGAAGAAGCCTTGAAATACACTGGCTTTAGCTGGAAAAGGTATAGTGCACTTTTAAGCATCTTCCCTTATACGTTGTTTTCCAGCGAGCAAATGTAAGTTGTAATTTTAAAGATAAAACATAGTAATTACCAAAAATGTTTTACTTAATGTTTCATGAGATGTAAAATTCAACTAGGCTTGAAGCAGTGGGATAAATAAATTCCTATTGCAATTTCACACAATTTAGTCTATTACCAGCAAGGATGAGCTTGGGCCATTGATATTCTTAGCTAATTAACAAAGATTTGACTAATGACCTTTTTTTGGTCATTTTCCTATGTATAACTGCTTGTTAAACTGACAGTTGAGTTGAAACATGTTAGTATTCTTTTAGGTCCCATCAGTGAATCTTGACCTCTTCAGTTGGAGGTATGCACAGTATGTGATGATGTTACAAGTAGGCTACAATAACTTTGAGTATTTAATCTGAAGGAAATCTTAGGAGAAACTAGATGACAGATAATTTCAAGTACATGAAAATTTCTTTAGAAGTGCTCTTTATTTCATTCCTTCCCTCAGATGGGTTTTGAAATGGATATAGTGGAGTAATTTCTACTTTGGAAATATTTTACTGTTACCTTTATTTAGTACACAAATGCGACCGTAAGCTGAAAATGAGTCTCTGGTGACTTGCACTTAAATTTTAAGATTAGGTTAGACCAAAAGAGAAAATTGCTCAAAATTTGCTCCCCAGATATCTTTGCAGTATGAATGTACTGTACTGCCTGGCATAATAACTAACCCTCAATTTTAAGACAGTCAAAGATAAACAAAGACTTTTAAGACTGAGCATTAATTTTATTTAAGTGTGTGAGCCACTGTCTAGTCATATTCCACATCATCCATACTTCTCATGGATGTTTACTTAGGAGCAATTTACAGAGCTATTTCCAATTTGCTGTGTTTAAAAGCTCTTCTGTTCTTTGAACTAATTTCAGGCCAGCATATCCAACAGAAGAGCTAGAAGAAGAAGAAATAACAGAAGATGATGCAGAATTAATAATTAATAAACTGGAAGAGGATGTTGTGGTAGGTTTACCTAACTGGTTTTGCTTACTATCATTATTGGTCAGCTATGAAGAGATTTTTCTCACTGTTCATTTTATTTGGCTTTGTTTAAGAAGTCTTTTCTACTAGCTGTTCCATTGCCCTTTTTTCCTGCATCTCCTTTCCTGCATCATCAGCTTCTCTGTAGAGTTTTTTGTTTCTTTTTAGATAAGGTTGTTAACCCTTTGGGACAGAGCTTATGTTCTTACATGCATTTATAGTTAATGTATGGTTAGATTCCCCTTCACTTTACATTAAAATTGCAGAGACAGAGTACAAGCTGCTGATGTTAAACAAAACTTCAGTCCTGGTTTACGGAATTGCCTAATGTTTGGTTAAAATTTGCTCAGCACTGAATTAATAGTTACTGTTGTAACTCAGATTTCACTGCAAATAGGAAACAGTAACAGTAACTTAGGTACTTAGTTGATCTTAAGATTTGGGAACAGGGTAGATGGAAAAGAACAACTGGAAAATGAGCATTTGTTTAAAATCACCAGCAAAGACCTAAATAAAGGTTGCAGAATTGTTCTTGTAGAGAAAGGACATGGCAGCTCATCGCTATATATTCCATGAATGAAGTGGTAATATCCAATCATCCATTCTGACTGCAAAATAAATCTGTCTTCTTTGAAATGCCTTTTACCAACAAGATGTCAATGTTTGAGGATGAACTGTTTTATTTATTCCTGCTTTTTAACTATAATAATTACAGTCAAGTTGTCAGTTCTATGAAACAGCCTATGAAATACACCTGTAAGTTCAAATATGCTTTTAGGAGTTACTGATGGGTGTGTCACGAGCAAGTGGTAGGGCTGCTTAAAGAGTCACCACCAAAAATACCAGAAAGCGAAATGATTTTAATATAGATTCGTAAAAAGGTACAGCTTAACAGAATTCGATGGCAAGGTTCACTCTATTACTTACTTAACATGAAAAGGTGTACAAAGAGAAACCAAGTTACAATTAGATTGGAATGATTTGCTTGTGGATCGAACCCAGGCTAATGTGGTTTATATGTATATTGAGAAGAGAAAGTAGGGAAGACCCTCCCGTTGAGTCACGAGGTTCAGAGTGGACCGAAATCCACCCCTAGTCCCAAAGTTGGTCAATGGTTTATGACTAAAGGGATAGGGTATCGGGGATTCTGATGTAGTGCTTCGTGTGACTTTAAAATAACAGCAGTCAAATTCACTAACACTATTGAGATAAATCACAATATCAAATCATATAAAACTTAGTAACATAATTAACCTAAAACTTACTAAGATTAATGATATTGAGACAAATCATGGTATTAAATCATAGCAACATACTAAGATCAGACACTTAAAGAGATATAAAGAAAAGAGATAAATATATACAAAGGTACCTTTAAATGCCCCCCTCATATTTGATCGAATACTCACGTGGAATGCTTTTGCACCGCTCAATGGGTGATCAGCTGAGCTTCTGAGTTGATCGTGAACTTGAGGGTTCACGGGCTCTGAGAGGCGTCTCTCAGAGGAAGGTGCTGATCACAGCCTGCTGCGGTCCAGGAGGGCTCAGAGTGTCTCACTAGGGACCACTATTCATAGGACTGGGAGATGATTGACCTTAGGCATCAGGAAATTTCCATCTTTGCCACAAATCATTTGGTGGTAATTGCTACAATTCTTGACATCCCAGTGACGCTGGTACCAATCCACCTGAATCACGGCTAGATAAGATATGCTCCAAGGCTGTCCGGGGATGTTGAGTTACTCCCATCTACGGAAGAGCACTTAGTACTGCCAAACTCTCTGCTCCAAGGCCAAGGACTACCGAGCAAGGCGGGGGGGTAGGGATGCACCATCACAGGGTGTTGAACAGAAGTTGTTTCTTGCTGACTGACTTTCAGCAATTGAAGATTATTTTTATGAGAGTTGGAATCTCACTGTTTCTGGTAGTGTAACATTATCACAAGACATTGTCATTTTCACAGGCCTCTGTCAGTCTTCTCAAAGTGAATCTTTTTACTGCTGATTTAAACTTAAGATTTTTCTGGAGAGGGAATTTAGCTGAAGACAAAGTGAAAATTACAAAAAGAAGTTAGTTTCGCATCTGATTTCTCCAAAAGCTGATGATTCTGTGCAAAATAAATGTAGATCAAAACCAAAATATCGAAAGCTGTGAGCCTGGAAGTGTTCGCCTGCTGGGTCAGTAAATTACTTGAGGAGAAAACAATTTTCTGCAGTGTTAAGGCCCAGCAATACTGCATAGAAAATGCCATAACTGTCCCATTTTTGTGTTCACATTTTTCAAGTGCTTGGGAAAAATTAAAGGTCAAAAAAGTTGGAAATAGGGTGCCAGTAATGTTATCGTATGGTTCTGATCATAGTCCCAATTTATATGCCACTACAGTTCACAAGAATGTAAGTTGAAGAGTTTGCTTCTCTTTGTCCTCGTCTCACAGTTTTCCTAAGTATTGCATTATTTTTCTCATTTTTATTAGCCAAGAAAATTCCCAGACTTTTATTATTAAATTTCATACAATATGCAAATATTGTGATGTGGATGTCTGGCAGCATTTTTATCAGCTTTGAAGTCTCCACAGAAAAAGCCTTGAATAATTCTGAGAACAATAAGATAACATTCTGTATTGCATGTTTGACCAGCCTCAGAAATGTAAGCTGTTGGCTAAAAGCATTAAATATGAAAACAGTCAGCTGTCTGCTCTTTTCTGTGTCTCATTAAGATCTAAGCTGTTTAAATTGGGAGGTGGGGAGGAAACAGTTAACTACGCACAGTTGAAACCCTTCAAAGAACCTCTGTATTTGCTCTCCTGTGGTATCTTAGGCCATGACTTTCACAACTAACATATTTTATTAGCTCTTCTGAGTTTGTGTCTTAATTAAACCATTGAGCTATGTTTCTACCAAGTGGATAACCACTTTTTTGGAGCCCCTAATGGTTCTACAGGGATTAATTATATGCTGATGTAATTCTTTTTTCCCCAGTCCATTATTGCTGCCAATATATTGATATGTCCTGGATGTATTAGCTGTATCCATAATTGAATTTAGCAGTATTTTCAGTAGTTAAATGCTAATGATGAGGTTCATTGATTGTTCTTCTGGTTTTGATTCTTCTGAATAAAATTGATGAGGCTGACAGAGACAAGCCTAGTTCTGTAAATCTTGAGGAATTAGGTGAACAGCAGCCAGTGAGGCTGGCTGTGCAAGGAAATCTGCAGTTTGGTTCCTCAGTTGTGATAACTAGTCTTGTTGTCATGGTAGCGTTGTAATGTGTTCTTCTAAGTGCTGTGCAAATATATATTGTCCATCTATCAAAAGATAGTCCCAGTCTAGTCACCATTATTTTCTTGCAAGTATTCAGGGGACTTAGGGGCCAAACATGCCAGAAGAAAATAAAATGGTCCCTGTTAGTTAAAAACTAGGTAAGGTACAGGAATAAGCTCCCAACTTTTCACTGAGTCTTTAAGGGTTCTACACTTAAGACCTGTGTTATTGCAGCATTCATGATTTGTCTAGAAAGGAGGTGAATGATGAAATTTGACTTTGGTGGAAAAGATGATGGCTAACAGAAGAGCTACAGGACAAGGTGTATAAGGGGGAACTGTATGGGTGATAAAATGGCAGGTGAAATTCAGTATAGATAAATGGAGGGTAACGCATGGCAAAAGCATCTTTGGCTTATGCAGTGGTGGGCTCTGAGCTAATTATGATCACTGAGGAATGCGATTTTGAGACTATAATTCTATAAAACCATCAGCCCAGTGTGTAGTGTCATGGGCAAGAAAACAAATCAATTACCTCAATTTGAATTGCATCATTCTGCACACTTTTTAAAATGTGGCATCATTCTGCAGCTCCAAATCTGTAGTGCAGACAACATCTTGAAAACTGTTCAAGTCTGGTTGTGGTTTGCCTTTTTTTTTGTTTTGGTTTTATTTTTAATGCAAAGCTTTAGGAAATACATAAGAAATTACAGTTACCATACAAGTATTGATAATGGCCCATTTGATGTGAGAGGGCTTAGGTTTTGGGGGTTTTTTTGGTTGGTTGGTTTAGTTTTTAAATACTGTGGTACCATGAGGGAAATGTGGCATAGCTTTCACCTTTCACCTTGTCCCAGATACTGTGTCCCTTCATAAGATTTTTAGGTAGATACAAGCTCCATTATCATAAACTCTCCATGTCTTGGTTTGTTCAGAAATTTGGAATTTAATACTCCTTGTCCGGTGCTTCTGCAAAATAAAATCATGAAGAAAGATTGTACAATATTTACTGAAGTCTTACTTTGAAATTTTCCTTAAGGAAGAAGAGTCGGACAGTGAAGAGAACTTTATTGACCTGAATGTTTTAAAGGCACAAACGTACAGATCGGTAAGTTGTTACTCATCAGTCTTCTCTTGAGAGATTTTTACATCTGTAGCAGCAATTTATTTCTGTTGGATTCAAGTGTGAAAGTCCTGATATAGTCTAAACTTTAAAAAACATTCCAACTGAAACAGAACCAGCTTATTCTAAAAGAAAAAAATACATCCAGTTTCTGAACTGTTATCACTGCAAGGTTGCTGGAAACATTTGCAAGATATTTTTGCAGAGACTTTTAGGGAAACATGGTATTAGCTTCTTGAATATATTTTAATTTCCACCCCTTGCTCTTTCTGGAATATATTATAATATTTTATACATTTTATTCTTTTCAATTCTAAATATGATTATAAGATGTATTTATTTTCATTCCTCGTCTTTATGAATTCAAAGAAAGCTGTTAAAGAAATCTATTGTTATCAGCAGTCTAGATCATTCTGGATATAAATAGTTTTCTGACTATGAACACTGTAACATGATTTCTAACAGTTCTCACTATGGATAATGATGATATTTTGTATACAAACTTTGTGATTTTTATGTAGGACGTGAATGACTCTGCAAAGCAAGAAGAGATTTTACAGTCCACGACAGATGCAGCAGAGTGGAATCTGGAAGTGGAACGTGTGCTTCCACAGCTGAAAGTTACAGTCAGGACTGACAATAAGGTATGTGAGAATGGCTGTGTACACATGGTGATTAAAGTGTGATTTTGGTCAGTGTTGTTTACTTTCCATTTACAACTTTTTTTCTTTTGTCATGCCAACAATTGTGAATAATGGACTCTCCAACGCTACCTTGTTTGAATCTTTGTCACTTACTTTTGACTCTAGAAGCAATAATTTTCAGTAGGTTTTTTTTTTTCCAATATTATATAAGAATATTTTTTTTTGCTACTTAACAGGGCACCTTATTTCCATATATTTATTCAGTGGAAACTTCTTAAATTATTAAACATTTCCAGTGTATTCATACTTCTGAAAAATTTTACCCTTAGTTTAGCAGCTATTAAAACATCTTCCTGGAAGAGAGCTGAGAAACTTCTTATCTTTCCACTGTTCAATTTATCAACCACATGAAAGGTTGATTGTGTGGGTCCCCCTGAATACCAGCATATACCCTCTGCCTGCCTCATACCCAGGCCTGGATCCAGGGCCTACGACTCGATGGCTAGTTTAAAGTCTGCTGTTGAATTTTACACATGCACAGCAGGTTTAAGGAAGATGCAAACACTTGCCTGTCCCCAGCTCAGCCTCTGGCACCACCCACATGGGCTTGTGACCTGCAGTCTCACTCCAGCTGCTGGCACTGAGCCCCTCACTTCCTTTACATGCACCAGGCCTTCCCAGTAACTGGATTCTGGGATACATGCCCATCCTGCCTTGGTGGCCGAGACCCTCACCTGCTCCTGTAGCTACCACTGAGACCCCACTCTCTCTGGCTGCAGACGCCACAGATCTGGGACACCTGCAGCCCTGGTCTGATTCTAGTTGCTGGCCCCATATCCTGTTTCACCAGCAGCTGGCACTTAGTCCTTGCAGCACTCATACATGCGTGGGATAGGGTGTGAGATTTCACAGAAAGGTAATTAAAAAAGAATTTAATAAGAAGATAGGACAGATTGCGGTGATGAGGCACAGGGCTCATTCAGACAAGTAGACTGACTGGCAACAGTTTACACATGACCAGACCCTCTTATATCCCTCTCTGTTCCTCACTTTGTTCCTCTCCAGCCCGCTTCCCCTGCATGTTGCTTCATTGGTTTGCATAGTTGCACCAAACCTTGTCTGGAATATCCAGAACCCCCAGGTTTGCATTCTTATCAGTTGCAAGGGGCAGGTTCACTTTCTTTGAAGTGATGCTTGCAGTCTCTTCATAGCCCATCAGTGAGTGGGACTGATGAGCTTTGTTTCTTGTCCTTGTCTCCCTTAGTGTTTGTCTGAGAGGTCTGTGTTTTGTTTTTTTCCCACCCCCTTTTCCTTATCATCCATTTTGACTAGGTTCTCGATCAGATAATTGTGCTAATACAAACATTCTCACACTCCACATGCCCTTATCCATTAGTGTAACAGGCCAGGTTTGTTTTCCTGTTACTGCCTCCATTATTGTTTGCCGGTCAGGTTTGTGCCTCTATGTTTTGCTTAATGTCCTTTTGACAAGGTCCTTGATCAGATAATCTTACTGTCACCTTCCACATATCCTTACAGTACCTATTTTATGAGAAAGTCTCCTAAGGTTTGATTTCAAGTGATAAAGATTTATTAACATCACTTTTTTTATTTAACACCTAAAACAGTACAGTGCCAAAAGCTTAAAAATCTTAAAAGCATTTTTAGCATGTTCAGAAACACAATACTGAAATAGCAGTAATTCTGCAGTGCTGCTACTCTGCTTCACTTTGAACTCACAGTCTGTCTGCAGCTGTGCTTTGGGTTTGGGAGATGTAAAAAGTTTGCATTGATAAGGAGAAATTTGTGATAAAGCTTGGGAACTGGAACTGATTTCTAAGTAAAAGATGCTTACCTATCGAGTTAAAACGCACCTTTTCTCATCCCCCATCCCTGAATCCATGGATGTTTCCTACGACCTAGAAACTGCAAATAATTTTCCCCCTTTTAATTTTGTCCCACTATCAAAAACAAGTTCAGGTATGCCTGCCTCTTTCACTTCTTTCCGTTCTTCTCCTGATAATAGTAAGGGCTAAGTGGAAAGGGGATCTGATAGTCTGGAACTGGTAAGTGTTGGGTATTTGAAGCACTCCTTTTATCTAAGAATAAGCTGAACTAGCGCAGCTATTATCAATATTTTCAGTATTTGTGCCCAGACTGGTTTCTGGCAGAAATAGTTCCACAGAGATCAAACAGACTCTAAAAGGCATAACTACGGTGGTATCAGTGAGGGAGTCAGTGTTTGTTTATGGATCTGAGTGTCACATGTGACATTTAGGAGATTTATAAATTGGTTCACATTAAGCAAGTGCCTCTGGATATGAACATGGCAGTGGCAGAATGACACACAGTAATACCATAAAAGAGAACTGACCCTGCCTTGCATACCAGCCTTTGTTTGGTAACCAGAGAAAGATAAAAGTTGTACTTACCTGTGTTTTACTTTGTGGCATCTTTTTTAGGATTGGAGGATTCATGTAGATCAAATGCATCAGCATAAGGATGGAATTGAATCTTCTTTGAGAGAAACTAGGGTATGTCTTGTATGTGCAGACTATTTCACTGACCTGTCAGCATTTTTATTTTCTCTTTTACTTGATGTACGTTAAGAACTAAATTGATTTTTTCCCCCTTCATTTTATTTGTGCTAATGCTGTAAAACTAAAAAGGGTAATATACAATAATGATGATTAGGGACAGTGGGACTGCCAGAATATCCTGTGGGAAATAGTTGCATATGTGAGGATTAAACAGGGATTTTAGGGTTCATTAATGTATGTGTTGTCCCAAAAGTGGGATTGTATACCCAGTGTGCAACATGCCAATACACACAGAGTAGAGGTATTTTATTTATAGCACATTTGTGCAGATATGGGTGCTAGGTGGTATTCCACAAAGCTAGCACACCACACAGAGGAATCGCCACACATTTATCCCCTTATGTGATTAGCAAAAACCATAGAGAACCCTCTCAAGTTTACATTCATTGGCTACTAATTACCACATTGCTTATTATGGGTTACACATATTCAAACTGGCGCGCAGGCTCCTCAAAAGGGTGGGGGTCTAATTTGTATTGTCCCTCAACTGAGTCGGTGGTCGCGATCTCCCCCTGCCACCTTTGTGTCTACCCCAGTTACTGGGGATTCTGCTGACCTCATGGCAGTTGCATTTTTCAAGAGTGGTGCAGGAACAGCTAAGTCTTCATGGTTTACTGCTTAAGTACAAATGCTTCTTCATCTTCTTGACCACCAGATCCAGTTTCATTCTGATGTTGTAACCTTTACGGTATTGTTAACTCCTACTCACCTGCATGAGAGCTTTCCCTTTGCCTCAGATATCATGTGCATTACCATAATGCTGACTACAGAGAGCAAAATAGAATAATACAATCTGAAAATGTGCTAATAAAAAAACCACAAAATACTGTCAAATACTGTTGTTAGACTAACTTACCGACATTGACATTTGTAATTAATTGAGGAGGGGAGAGTGGAATCAGTAAAACTTCAAATACATGGTTTGGAGGTGGGCAAACTAGAACACATTAGGAATAATTTTTCGTTGGCCAAGCACAGCATTTCTGTACTATTTTTCTCTCTCACTTGTAGGCTTCCATACCCTTTCTTCATTACATTTTAATACTCTTTGCATACTATCTGTATACTGTTAACCCACAGAATATTATTTTCCAGGGTTACCTTGACAAACTCCATAATGAAATCAGCAGAACACTGGAAAAGATCAATAGCAGGGAAAAGTACATCAACAATCAGTTGGACCACTTGGTTCAAGAGTACCGTTCAGCACAAGCCTTGCTGAGTGAGGTAATGCACTGATCTTTTGTTGTTGCCTTCTCTAGTATTAAATTGCTATTAAGTGAGGGCGAAGGCAAAGAAGACTCGGAGGAGTTATCTGTGAATTCTGCTGTTGGATATAAAGCAGGGAAAATGTTGATTGGCTGTCAAATTATATAGTTTTTAAGATAAACTAGCAATTTTCATTCAACTATTCAACATGGGAAAGTAAATTTTTTTTCCTGAATATTACGTAAATCTGTCACCTATATTCAGCAGCTAGTAAATTGCTAGTTCTGCTTTCCCTGTGAAGTTCACACATCTGTGATGAGTGCAGAAACCACAGTCTCAGTCCAGCACTCATCTCTTCTATTGATTACTCGTCCTAATGTGCACAAAGCACTCTGACTTCTTTACTTCATTTAGTTTTTATGCAAGTAGAGTGCTATTTGAGGAGCTTTTTGATCTGCTAGTTAGGAGGCCTGTATAAGCTGCCATTAGGCTACCCTTCCCATTTGCAGGCATGACATTAAAATATGACTAACAGGATTTGATGTCTGTGCTTTCTCTTTAGCTTACTATTAAACTTCAAGAAACTTTAAGACGATAATTTACTATTGATGAAGAAATATTCTGGGTTTCAGGATTCTGTTCTGTCTGCATTCTGGCAAATTTTCTTTATTTCCTCATGTAAATGATTAGAAAACATAGGTCTTATTGTGTACATATTAGGGCTATTACAATTTTTAAAACTGCTTTAAATTTTTGAATGATAGTCAATACAGGGGCTGAGGTTTCAAGCCTGTCCTCATATGTGTAGCGCTGTAAACGTCATTGGGACTTTGTGGGAGAGTTTCTGGAACTGGGACGTGTGAGAGCAAGTTTTGGTGTTCTCTCTGAGCTATCTGCATACACCTCTTCAGCTTTGTCATTACAGCAAAAAACATGTTTCTTTCCAGGCTAAAGAGAAGTACCAGGAGGGAAGTGGAGGAGTAACTGAAAGGATTAGAGTGCTTTCTGAGGTAAAACCTCACATAATTTCTTTCACTTATTTTAAAACAATCTTCAAAGACTTGGCATTTAGTGTTTGCTGTTTTATGAACCCAGTTCTTTCTGGGTTATAGATTAATCTATTCGTTTAGTGGAGGTGGTCTAGTCCAGACCCTAAATTTTAAATACAGGCTGCCATTGATTTTTAACCTGTGAATTTGGACAACCTATTGTAAGCTTTTAATTTCCCCAGTTTGTAAAAGAGGATAGATGTTCTGTATTTTATAACCTGCGTCCTAGAGTTATTGAGGATTAATCAAGTCATGTTGATAAATTCTTTGGGAGAAGAAAAGCTTAGCTCTTATTTTTAGTTAAAATTTAAAATTTGAGATTTTAATCTTCCAAGCACTTAAAAGCAATAGTTGACTAAGTAGTAATTTTTCCATACCAGTCAAATTATCTTAATACCTAAAACTGTTTTTCTGGGTTTGTTTTTTGTTTTTTTAAATCAGTGCTCTGACAAATTTAAAGAAAAATCCCCAAATGCCTAACTGCCTCAACATGTTGAATGTTTCATGGCATTTCATTTAGAATTACTGCCTGATGTCCAAATTTTTCAACCTTTTGTCCAATGCATAAATTTTTTTTAACAACTCTGGGTTTGAAAAACCCACTTTATTTATTAGATTATAAAGTGTCTGGAATAGTTACATAAAATAGATCACACTATAAGAACGTGCTGGAAATTGTAAAACTGGTTTGAGAGTTTTTAGAATAGAATAGAATAATTCAGTTGGAAGGGACCAGAACGATCATCTAGTCCAACTGCAGTAGGTAATAAACACAGCGGTTTAAAAAGAGTTTTCTAGCAAAGATTTCTGAGTGTATGGATTATTCTGCAGAATTAGAGCTGCCTTCTGTTTCACTCTCAAGGAAGTAAGTTTAAAAAAGAGAGTACTTTACGATGACTTCAGATTTATAATGTGTTTGTGCTTTGGAAAGTATTGGCTGATTAGTAATGATGAATATGTTACTAGTTGGCAGTCTTCAAACTATGTAGATGCAGTGGTGCATATCTGAGGTAAACTAGACACATTGGATATTACTACTGATTTGCTTTCAGGCATGCAATCAAATCTCAGCCCACTTGGTGATACCAGTACCACTTTAGGTATGCATTAATATGCAGCAATGTTTCTTTTCTGTTACTGAAAAGGCTCATTGAAGCCTTGATGAAGGGCCATTTTTATATTGCAGACAAATATACTAAATTATTACGTAGACTGTACCTTAGAATCATGTATTTGCTTTTTCCTCATTGTCTCTAAAGGCAAATGGGTTGACAGATAGTCAGGGCTGAAATGGACTTTTTTCTTCATATGTGCATTTTACATACCCGTACCCATGCCAGCGGCAGCACGCTTGATTGCTGCACCATCTTTTGCTCCCGTGCTGTTTCTCAGGTTTCCACTGTCACCTGCTGAAGTCCTGACACTTCCAGAAGGGCAGCTGGCATGGTCATTTGATGAACCTTGGTCTGTGGGGATATTGGCTCCTATCTTCCATCCAGCATCATACTGCAACACTTCACTGTTGTTTTTATTGTTTTGGGACATGCAGATTCACAGGAACACCATGCTGTTTGGCCAACTTTTTACTCTTTTTGCTGTAATTTTTACACCATTAATTTATTTAAAGTTAAATGAAAATTTTCTTAATGTTTGAAAAAAAATTATTCCTCTGTGTACAACAAATAAGATTAGTTGTTTTTTTTTAACAAATGCAGTTGTTCAGCAGATAATTTTTTTGTTTTCTTTTTTAACTTGACATTCATCTGGTTTAATTAAGAAAAAAATACCTATTTTAAGATTACAGAAGTATTAGAGAGAGTAAAGCAGGAAACAGAAGAGAAAGGAAGCAGTATGACTGATGGTGGTAAGTATGTTTTTGCCTCAAACCAAACACCTGTTTTCTCAGTGACAGGTACATAATTTGTCTTGTATTAAAGAAAAATAAAACAAGACCAGAATGAGTGACTACTCTAAAATATCAGTATTAAAATTTTAGAAGGTGTCTAAGAAAATCAGGAGTCTAAACCTCTTTGAAAAGGTTATGTAAGTTTGCAGAAGGTAGAGATTCCAGGATTTACCCCCTTTGTTAAATTATTTGTAAAAATCTAAAAAAATAGGGTTTGTGTCTGCTTTTAATAGTTATCAACTCACTGGAAGAAATTCACACATTACAGGTTCTAGCCCTTTTTATTCTGAAATAGTTACTGGCAGTGTCTGTTGGATTCTCTGACTAAGGCTATCTGGAGTCAGTGAGAAAATTCATTTTAGTGTTTTGATATTTGGACTTTCTTAATATGTAAAACTACACACCTATATAAATTAGTCTGACTCAGACTTGGGATTTGGTTGTCTGAGATTTTTCCTGATAAATGCATTCTGCTGCAAATGTATAAGAAGTATGAATGCAGAAATAAATTGATGTCAGTTACAGTAGGGCTAAATATGCAAGCTGTATCCATATTTAACTCTAACTGTTACAGCTAATTTATTTAAGTAAAGTTGTAAGCATTATTGTATAAGGAAATTTTGTGCACCCTTTCTTTACTGTGAAGGAGCTACTCACTTGCCTTGCAACACCTCTTCTGTATTGTGGAATGGCCAAAGGTCGGGATAAAATCTAGAGCCCAGAATTACAAGGAGCAATATGATGCAGCAGCAGCATCCCTAGGGTGACATTAGTGGGAAGTGAGGGATTAGAAACAAAGTATGAAGCACAAAACATTTTAATAGCTTTTCACAGGTGAGATGTCCTGCTGTTGAAGGTATTTTCATTTCTCTACTCGAGTCAGGTATCGGGATGAGGCTTTCAGCTGAGTAAAACACATCATTGACAAACCTATCTGAATCTTGATGCACATCTTTATGCAGATCTTAGATGTCAAGAAGACAGCAAAATTGTCATGGCCTATTTAAAGTGTCTTGCATATTAAAAATGATGTATCAATACAGTCATGTCTTTAGAGTGGAACGCCCTTTTGTTCATTCAACTCTTCAATTTTAAGGAGTGAATTATAGAAAATAATGCTTTTGTGTTAAGTAGCTGACGTGGAGTTGCACTGCTTATAATTTTTTTTTTTTTTTACAGCTCCTCTAGTGAAGATTAAACAGGCCTTAACAAAACTGAAGCAAGAAACCGTTCAGATGGACATACAAATTGGTGTAATGGAACACACATTACTCCAGTCAAAGCTGAAAGAGAAATCCAATATGACTAGAGATATGCATGCAACAATGATTCCAGAAGCCACAGTAGATGCCTACTAAAATTGTTTCGAGCTGACTTGGTTTGCCCAAAATACAGTTTTCTACCATTTGCTTTTCAGTTTAGAGGCTTCCTTTGGGGGGGGGGCAGGGCAGGGGGGCTTTCTTTTTTTTCTTTTTTGTTTTTAACAAGTTGCTTGTCATGCACTTTTAAGAAGTAACATGCACACTTTGGACTCAACATGGAGCCATGATTACTTTTGTGCTGTAAAGATTTACTGCAGATCCCCTCCAAATACACTAATAAATTCTTATTAACGAACGTGTCTCTGCTTCATTGGAGAATGTTATGTAGTGTGAAAATCTTTTGAATGATACTGGCAGCCTGTAATCTTGATATTCTACAGTGCTGAAAGAAAATTGCTTGCAAAGGGTTTGAAGGGAATTTAAAATGTGTATTATTGCCATTTACATACATATAGTAGAAAGTATTTAACTGATGATATTGAAAGAATACAGTGTTATCCTTTCACAAAGGCTGGGTCAAAATTGCTGTCAGCTGCAAGTAAAAGTAAATTGGTGCTTCGAATTGGAAGTTTATGAATTAAGCAACAAACTAATATTTCAATAATATTGGCATGCTCCTAGGGCAGCCCTACACAAATGTGTGAATATATTGGGGGGGGGAGTGGTCCTCCAGACAGACTGTTATGAATGTTTTTTGTAATTATTTTTATTTTTACATTGCCTCTAACAGAAGCAATGATAATGAAATCTATATAAGACCAAAGAATGTGGAAAGTACTGTTTAGAAAGTACTGTTGGCTTTCTAATTTTTTTCTATGTGTCATCACTGTTTCAGAGTCACTTTATATTAGCATTGGGTCAAATGCTGCTTTCATTTATAGTATATAGTAGATCTCCATGGACATCCTTTGGATTATTCTTGCTTTCTGTTCTTGTGTCAGAACACCTAATTTTGATCTCTGTTAAGGAAAAATGTTGTCAAATCAAGTTGTGTAATAGGGAATAAGAAGAAAAAAGTAGGAGGAAGGAGTCGGAAATGTAATGACAACAGGGAGCTCCCTTTGTCTTGGTAAATGTGTAGGTAGGGAGTAATTCTAGATGTTATGGGTAATGAAGGAGTGTGGAACAAAGAAATAACCTTATTAAAGTTCTAATACATCCTTTTGGTTACAATTGTTCATAAGCCATGGACAACACTGGTACAATTCCAGCAATACTGAAGTCCTCCCCTAACTTCCATAGGCAATTCCATTCATCTTGCAATTAATTTTTCTCACTTGAAGTTAAGCAGTATTTTGCAGAATCAGTGGATCAGTTCTGTGTCTGAAAGTCAAGACACTTGACACAGTCAGTACCATGAACCAGTTTCTTAACTTCGTTGTGCTTCAGTATTTTGTTTGCCAAAAAGAAAAAGCCCTAAACCCATCAGATTTTAGTAAGTGAAAAGCTATATGTAAATGCCAACTATTAAAATTTACCTGCTGAAAGTGTCTATGAATCATGCTGGAAATCAGTTTCCAACTTCATTTGCTGCCTACCTATATCCTCCCACATTCAGCTTAAATTAGAAAAGTTATTATTCATGTTCCCTTTGTTAGGTGGTGTTGCTACTGCGTATTTACTTTAACAGTGGGTTTACTTCAACTTAAGATAAAGCAGTCCCCTTCTCCATTGCCTGCAAAGCAGCTCACTGATGCTTTTGGATTGCAAATATCGTGCTGTATAAATGCTGTTTATGTAAATACTTTCAAAAAACCCTCCTCCTTCATGCTAATATAACAAACACAACTAATCAAAAATCTTCCCTTAAGAATCAAGCCTCTTATTCTATTAGAAATTAATCTATTGAGACAAGCATGGCCAAAACACCTCTAATGTGGTAGGAAAAAATCTCCAGAAGAAAAGCTAGCTTCCTTTATGACAAAGTAATTCTAAAATAGTGTGCTAATTATAGGTCATTAATCTACAGGATTTTTCATGGTACTGTCTGAAACGGCATTAGTTTAAGCAGGACACTTCTGTTGTTCTCTGAAGAGTGATACGTGTCCCTTAATCGTAATCTGGCAAAGAATGGCGTTTGCCCATTTAGACAGTAAAGCCACTTAAGCCCTGTGTTGAAAGCAGTCTTACTGATCCAGCAAGTGGCCACACCACCTTCCTTAAAAGCATGAGGAGAGCAAAGAGGTCTGTCACAAGCAGCCTTTCAAGGCTGTTCTAAAAAACCAATTACCTGTGTAATTATTCCACTGCTGGTTCAATGCAGGAATCGGAAGCCACACTGCAGCTAAATTACTTGATTCACGTTACTTCATATGTTGCTCATTATCTAATGCAATGTCAGAACTAAAGACCAGCAAAACGAAGGTGTCCCTAAGTTAGTAGGATGCACATGAAGCTGTTCTGTGCTATAAAACAGTCTCTCTTCTTTCTGAAGAATATTTGGGGCAGAAGGACTATTCATAAGAGTTAACTTCTATATAGAGAGCTCTCTTCCAAGGTTTAACATTTTCACTCCTCTGAAATGCATCAGCATGGAGGCATGGTGTTACTGTTACATGTCATCTAGAAGCCAAAGTAGAAGCTAGCTGTAGACAGGTCCAGAAGTAGCGCAGAGGAACAAACAAGGAGTTTAATTTTCTGGTCAGAGAAGCCATGTGTTTTGTCCTTGCTGTCAGGACTGTTCAGCCTCATATGTGGCCCCAGTGGGAGCTGAGACTTGGAAACGTGTGGCTGAGGAAGGCTCATCAGTAGCCAGCTCACTCTTCTGCCTGTACTCTCCAAAGCTCCAGAAAAGGAACACTACAACGTATTACTTCATAGGGTTTCCACAGCTCTGAAGTCCCTCTGAACCTCGTAATATGACTCAATGTCTTGCTTCCCCGGGCTGTCTTCGCTAGGCTAGGACATAATGGATGCAAATGCCCTGCTAGGAACTGGAAGTAGCCTTAAAGTGCTTGGTACTCTATTAGAGGTGGTGTTTACAGGCCATTTAGGATGATGGAGAGTGATGTTATATTTATTAAAGTAACACAGTAATACATGTAATATTCCAATTCCCGTTCTCTTCTACTGTCAGCAGACAGCATGATTTGCGGAATATTATGTGCTGTGCTGGTAAAAAGTGCAAAGTAAGGGCTGGATTTTTACCTCTTAATCCAAGTCTCACACAGAGGACCTTCTGTGAAGTTAGTGACTTAATATTGAAATTGCAAGAGTTTAATAGTGGCTTTCAATCATATGCCAAGAATTCAGCATTTTGGTAATGACACAAGTTAATCATTTGAACTTTCATCCATCAGTGCTGTGCAGGAAGGTAAACCAGAAGTTCACATGAATTTGAGAAACCACTAACTGCTACAAACAACTCGCAGATCTGGTCAAAATATTCTTACTCTTTTCTGCTGATGGCATTAAAGGCATTCCCCTCTTCCTCCACCCAAAAGAGAGGAACTTCCAGGAAAATTCTTTCTTGAAAACAAATGCCCACCTACTATTAAACATTGCCACTTTTCTGGAGTATAGTTCTGCTGCACTATGGCATACAAAAAAATAACTGTATTGCTAATTGTAAGTTACAATAAGAGCAATTCAGCCATCTCTGCATGACCTATAAAAAAGACTGGGCATAAACGAAGAGCCTGTATGTGAACATTTCCAGCTTCTGAGCTCTTTAAATTTTGCATCCAAATTTTGCAGCCTGGGCTTCTCTCCAAGATCGACAAATGTTAATTTAAAAAAAAGAATAAATGAGTGTGTTGCTGTTTCTTTTCACGCTGGCTCTCAGCCCGCTCCCTGAATGTCAGTGCTGCAGCGTGCCTCCGCACGGCAGCTGCACGTGCCGGCGCACATGCGGTGTCATGACATGCCTGTCATTTGGCTGAAGCCCGCAGCAGACGTCGGCAGCCTAACACCACGCCTGCGAATACCCTGTCCCAGTTCCTGCAGCCTCACTGTGTTCCACTTTCACACTGATGTATTAGCGTTTTAGGAAATGGCTGGGTGTTTTCCGACAAAGGCGTGAAATAAATCTTGGGAAAAGCCTGGCCTGTGACATCAGTGCCTGTGAGCTTAAGTAAACAGAGGATGTGAGTACCAGCTTTTCCGCATGCACGCTGCTCATAGGTGGAGAGTTTCCGCAGGAGACTCTGAGATCGCAGAAGTTATTTTTGTCTGCCATTTCCTCTTTTCAATGTATTTCTCCCTTAAGCAAACACTGTTACCAGGGATTTCTCAGGTATTGGCTAATACTGACTTAGCTATTGCTCCAGGGCTTGGTGTGGCTGGAAATGTCTGTCTTTCAGCCTCCCAGTAACAGCCCTACCATTTTGCCAGCAATTATTCCCAGGCAATACTGCTATGAGCAGGGCTGAGAGCTTTTTACGGAGAGTAAATAACAATTTGAATAATGCTAGTATTTCACTTGCTGGCTAGTTTCACTCTGTTCTTTTTCATTCCTGGTCTTAAGTAATTAAGAGTGGTTGTATCTCAGTACTCCGTCCCAGAAGTGGCTGAGACACGCTAGTCTCTCATATGTCTTAGCTACCTGTTGTAAAAATCAGCAAAGATGAATATTTAAAGGTCAGAAGTACAGAATAATTATTTCTAATAATATTCGTCGTGATGACTCACTAATTGCAATTGTTCATTCAAAATATTTTCCTGTTTCTGTGGCTCTCAAAGGATGGCAATACTTCAAATGACATCACAGTGTTATTCAGTAGTGACATGGAGAACTAAACTGTGGATTGTAAGCATCCCCTGGGCCGAAAGTTTCCCGTCCCTCCTCTAGTTTTAGGGATGAAGTTTCTCACTGTATCTTGGGAGGGGGGCTCTTGTCAGGTTTTTGAGAGTTCTCTCTATCCTTCTCTCAGCATTGCTGGTCCATGAGCCTGTTACCGCACTTCAAAGAATCCATTTGGGAAAGAATATAAGCCGGTAGTCAGACCAAGGGAGGGAGACAGGTCATTTGTGAAATATTGCTGGCAGCTACTGCCAAAACATGGTGCAGAAGGTTTCAAGAGGTTTGACAGCATCTGTTGATCACTGTTTCCTTTGTTATAGGAAGTGCTCAAGTTCCCAGTATGATGGCAGGAGGGATTTCTGCTGAGCTTGACAAATGTTTTCACACAACAGTAAAAACAATGAAATTCTGTGATCTTACCAAGAGTGCCATTCACTAATCTTGTACTAATTTGTCTAGCAGCCATTTCATTACAGCTTTCTGTAGCTCAAGTAAAACATAGGTGGAGTTTTTCATCATCGTCAGCTGTATCATACGGGCAATAAAGAATAAAAAATGTTGTTCTGAGAACCCTTTGTTCCTGGGGCAGAAAGGTATACTGTAGGTGTGGCTGGTTTGGAGGTTTTTTGCTGTAAGTACAGAGAGGTTCTTTTTTGCTCCAGTACTCTGACATTTCAGTTTGAGTAAGAATGTATTTAATACTATGTTTGGGTTTGTGAGATCTCTATTGAAAAACAGAATTGCAGGTAACTGTGTTAGAGAAGATAAACAACTGAAAGTCAGGGTTTTTTTTTTCTCTCAGTTGTGAACAGGATTGATATACAGGTAACAAATTGAAATTGATAGAATGAAAAAGCTTCCTTTAAAAAGCTCTTCCATTTTATCTTTGCTTCAGTACAGAAAACATGCCTTCACTTAGTTATATTCCCTTCATTGCTTCTGGTTAACCCTCATGCCTGTCAGGTGCACAGCGTACTCCTCCGTGACGATGTTTCCCTCCAAATACTTGAAAGTTCGACAACAGGACCTGACTATAACTGATGCAGTCCGTCTGTCTGAGCTTCTGCTAACTCGGGTGGAAGCTACCTGGTGTGTCTCTGTGGAGTGCCACATGGAAGCAGCCACTGCCGGGAAGCCTGCTGAGATCCGTTCCCTTTGGGTGTCAAGAGGAGATCAGAAGCAAGAAGCTGGCTCCACCCATCCTGTCATGTAAACCTTAGCTTCTCTAGAGTATTTAAAAAAACCCTGTAGGAGGCTGCAGGAAGACTGGGCAGACTGAATTTGCTGTTACAGCTATATACGGAAGGAAGGTGAACACCATGGTGCTTGTCAGCTTTCTGCTAGAAGCAGGTAATCAAAATTCGGTGTCTCATTGATTGCTCTAATTAGGGGGAGGAGAAAGTGGTGGTGAAGCCAGGTGGTAGCTTCTGCGCCCAGAATGAAACAAACAAAAAGCAGAAAATAAAATACACAAGCTGCTCACAAATTCCAGTCTTCTCCCAGTAGATTTGATTCCCTGGCTTGTCCTTGGGGTCAAGCTAAATTTTCTTCTGAGACAGGATTAGCTTTCCTACCTCACCTGATTTTTTCAGATCTTCACCACCTCTCCCTTCATGTGCTGTAACCTTTATGCCTGAAGCCTCGTAACTCTGGACGGATCTGCCTATCTCTGTCTGGAGGAGAGACATCTTTCTTTGTGTTGCAGCTTTCAAAACCCCTTACATTATTTCAACTATCTGCTTCTGCAAAGAAACTTTTTTACCTGCATCTTGAAGAGCTGTATTGATACTTGGAGTTTCAAAGCAGCTTAACTTTATCAGCATAAGGTTTGGCTAGGAGGAGGGAACCTTTCATTTGTGAAAAAAAGATGTCCTGTCCAGGGGTGGAAGAACAGGAGAAACGCAAGAAGATACGGCCACAGGATGTAGCCTTTAGAAAGCTATAATATTCCCTGTAGGACCCAGATATTTATCCTGTGGCCACATATTGTGGGGTGTCTCTGAACACCCGAATTTGCCATTCCAGATTTTAGCAGAGTAATCCCAAAATAAAGCTTCAAGAACATAGCAATGAACAGGACCTATAGCACACAGAAAGATCTCTCACTGCACAACAGTAAACTAAGTCTGCATCTGAGAAGAGACATGGCATTTATCTTCTAGTTACTTGCAATACAAAATACCTGTTTGGGTAGGGAGGGACCTTCTGACAAGCAGAAGATAGAGCTTTGCCGTGATGCAGAAAACACAAAAATGGTAAAGGGCTATGAAGTCTTTTTATGACGCTCCATTTTATATTTCCTCCCAGAGAATGCCGATACCTCCTTTTCACTGTGTGCTAGCTCCATTATACAGATCCTGATCTTTAAACCATGCTTTGGCAAATGCATCCTTTGTGGCACTTCTGTGACTGATTATGCTTTACTCAGTGCCATAATTGTTTACAACGTGCCACAGTCTTCCACTGGGTGAAAACACATTTATTACAGACAATGGTGCCAGTGCTGATCTGTTCTTATTGGCCATTTGAAAACAAAAGCCGGACAAAAAGGCGTCTGTTTTCAGCGGCTGGTCAGGTTAGTACTGGAAGTCACTTCTTGGTGCTTTTCACCCTGCGTGGGAATACAGCTGCCAGCGCTCAGGGTCCCCTTTCATTCAGGACCGCCTCCCTGGAAGAAGTGTGGTGGTGGACTTGGTTTGGGGCTAATTCTAGCACTGACCTCGCCTTTCGCAAGCTGTGCAGGCAAGTTTTTTCACACTGAGTCATTAGAGCCCTACAAATGGTTTATGCAGTTAAAACAGCCAAGAGTGTCAAAATGAGTCATATTTTTCAAGTGAAAATTGCTATTCTGAGCAACTGTTTTGCATTACACTCACCAGGACGGCCAGGAACCAACGGTGTTTAAGCTTTCCTGCTGATCTCCATTCCCACCACATGACCAGCGAGGGCAGTTACACCACTCGTATCGCTGAGCCGCACCTTGCTCTTCCCCAGAAATCATTTTCCTGGGCATACGTGTCACCCTGTCAGGAGGAAGCGACTGTGGGTTTCTGTGAAAAGTCGCTTCAGGCAAAGAAGGGCACGGCTCTCAGTGGGCAGCCCGCACCGCAGCCCCCATACCCAGTGCCTCTGCCTTGGAGCGAGCTGGAAAACAGAACGGAGACCCTGCGGGCACCTGCAACAGTACCAGCGTGCAGCGTGAAGAAAGGCAAGGTTAAGGACATGGCAGTCGTGCTCACTCCCACGGAGGATGGGCTTGGAGGAAAAAAGCTGGTGTACGTGAGGAAACAATTGGATGTGCCCATGCAGAGAAACAATCCCAGAAAAGAAACGGGGAGGCTGCAGCATGGGAAAAGTCATCGGTAGCTGGATGGGGCTGTTTCGGTGGTGTAAAGGGCAGAACGTTAGCTGCAATTGCAGAGAAAGCCAGCAAGGACGCAAAAGCACTGGAGCAAGTGTATTTGCTATTAGAGTGACAGCAAGAGAAAAGCACAGTTGATAGGAAAAAGGTGCAGCTCGCTTAAAAGAAGAGGGAAAAGGAGGCATTGAGGGTGGGGAGAACAGACTAGTATGAAGTTAGAGTTCACTACAGCCTTAACATAAGCTAACATAAGTCACTGTACATTCCCCCCCAGCACACCTGCACACACAAACACCTCAAACAAACAAACAAACTTTATGTTTACCAGAGCTACCTTTGGTACCCAAAAGCCGCAAGAAGAAATCAGAGGAAATAAGGAGAGCTGAAAAAACAGGAGGAAGTCAAAAGGTTAGGTGAGGACGGAGGCTAAGCGACTTCAGAAGCAGATGCACGAGCAAAGGAAATTAGAAACAGAAGGAGATGAGGAGGGGGGAGAGGAGGAAGGTAGAGCCCAGTGAGCTGAATATGCTGGAATCATTCTGGTTTTTGCATAGACCTCCTTTGTTAGCAGCTCTTCCAGTTCTGGTCTCTAAATAGCTGGAGCTGTTCCAGCTGTTACGCAGGCAGATACGACATTATCTGCCGCCGCCACAAAGAAACAGTTAAGCGCAGTGTAAACTTGCAGGAGTACAAGCAAGATCCTACTTGTAACAGCTACAAGTCAATAAAATTGTCTTTGTTTGGCCACTGCCTTGAGGAGAAAGGGTAAAAAAATTCTTACAGTAACCCCTTCCAGAGCACTATGTTTTCCCTCTTGCCTTTTTTTTTTTCTCCCTCTTTGGAGATGAACTGCATTTATCTGCTGTTATTCAGTAGATAACATTCAAGAATGAAATCCTGTTTATGTCCAGTACAATTTTTACAAGCAACAGGGAAATTTCAAACAAAACTAAAGCCGTTTTACAGTGTTTTCAGTTCACCAGTGGTAGCTGCAGGGGAGTTCCTGTTAACACTTCCTTTTTTTTCTTGTTTGCAAGTTCAAATTTGGCGTCAAAGGGCAGAGCCCACAATTATCACTTCAGGCAGGTTTAAAGGCAGTTATATTTCAATAAAATTTAGTTGGAAAAATGTCTATTGGACACCTGCTCCTTGAGGGGAACCATATGCTAAACTTAAAGTTGCCTCATATAACTCAGAAAATAACCTCTTTCTTGTTTCTTCTTTGTCCCTACTCCAAACTGAAGACTTGTGATGACGAGCTCATTGAAAATACTCCTGTGTAATCAAATTCACGTGGAAAAATGCCCACATGATGAGGCCAAAATGCTGTACTTGAAACAAGCCAGTTGCAGAGTTCAAGCTAGGGTTCAGCTGGAGCGCTGCCTGCATCCCTGGCATCCTGCCCCAGAGCCGCAGACCAACCATATGTCTCCATGCCCTGGGCCAGTCTGCCTGGGAAGACTCCTGGCTCCATGGAGATCCACCAAGCTGGAGACAGCAATGCCTGGTGGACTGCCTACACCAGCTCTGAAAGCCTCGGCTGTACAGGTAGGCGTTGGGAACGAAGCCTGTCTGGAGACACAGCACTCTGCTGACAGTCGCGGTAGGGAAAACCAGACATAGAGCCCTGGGACGTCACCTTTAATGCTGGCTTAAGCTGATCGACCAAGCAGCTGCTGTGGGGTAGGTTCAGTTGCCCATTTTGTTTCCTCCTCCGCACCCTTCCGCCATTTCCCCCACACGAGTTGCCAATGTACAAGCAGTGTGATGAGCTGGAACAGCTCACAAATCAGGCTGAAAAATAATCCTGTAGGAGACCCCTCTGCCCGCCCACCCCACACAGTCGGCTCAGCAGCCCCTTGGGAAGACACAGAATGGGAAACAGAGGAAAGGAAGGCACAGGTGAGTTTTTTGCTGGCCATCCACTGTTAAACCAGCTTCAGCTGGTGGTCTTGCTGCAGCCTACAAAGCCTGTGATTCCCCATTAGCGGCTCCTACCAGTACTGAAGAGTTTCACCAAACAGGCAGGCCAAGGGTACATAATAACTAAACTCAAAATACTCTGCTAATTATTCCAGTACTTAGTGTTTCTTACATTTGAATTTGATCCTGTCAGAGAAAGAATTAAATGATCCCACCTCCACCTCACAAAAGCTTTTAATTTCAAGAGAGAATAGGTTCCTTGCCCCTTACCTCCCCTTTGAAGTCTCTTGACTATAATTTCGAAAAAGACCTTTGTGGCTAAATTAAACATTGGACAAGAGAATAGCAGAACGCCAGCCACTTTATCTCATATAATATTAAAGATCTCATATAATATTACCCTTTTATATTAATTTTTTGCCTTTTCCTTGTTGTCTTGGAACATCTCCTTTGTCGTTCATTGATTTTATTCTTAATAATAGCATTACCCTGAAATACAGGGTAGGCTGAGGCTTATGCATACAACCATACAAGAAGTCAGAGCAATCACATTCACCCACGGTGCTTTTCAGTGTAGTATCTGTTGTCTTCAGTGGAAGTTGCACCTCCTCTCTCTCTCCCTCCATTGTGGGCTCTAAAATACACAGAAACCAGGAGCTCAGGGAGTCTGAGCTAAAAAAGACTGGAGGCTGAGGAAGCAAGAAAGTAAGAACTACTGCATATGTCTGTCCTCTTCCCCAGGCATCCATGTCTGGGCACTCTCATTGCAGGACACGGAGCTAAACGGCTCTTAGGGCAGGCCCAGCATGGCCAGTTATCCAGCACCTGAATTTGGCCCTGGGAAGTGGTGAGAATTAAAACCTGCGTCTCGTGGAATTTTTGCCATCAACCGAAGCTTTGTCATTAGCAAACTGCACACCATCACAAAGCATAGTGCACATTCACTGGGGAAACATTCCTCAATCAGTTCCGTTTCCCCATTCAAGCAGCTTTATGCACTATTCATAATGCTGTATAGAAATGGCATATATGACATTACATGCACATAAAAATTCTCTAAAAAAATGAAGCACTTGCTAATTTTGCGGGGACATTGTGCTAAAAGTGGTGTATCCATCAAAAGAAAACCAAATTCCATTTCATGCAAGCTCATCAAGAAAACGTACACAATATGCAACCATTTCACAGCTGTCAGAAGAGATCAGTCTCATTCTTTTTTTAGCTAGAAGGGGAAATCTAACCAGGGAAAGCTGTTGGGAGCCAAGAAGACTATTTAATAAAAAAAAGAAAAGTAGAAACCGTCCACAATTTCATGCAATTTCTTCTGCAAAGGCAGAAGAGTTTATCAATGAAATGCATGCGCTGGGCCAAGTGAAATAGTTGTGACATTAATGTGGCTGCATGTGAGGCATGTCAATTAGTGAATTTGTTGAAGGTTGGTTGTAATCCTGGGAACTAGAGGTACAGAAAACAATTTTTTGCAGTTCTGTTCCTGGTATTCCTCTGTCCTTATCTCTCCCATCCTCCCCCTCTCCATCCCCTTCTCAGCCCTCCCCCATGCAACAACTGCTTTCATGCTAACAATATTTCTCTTTGTGCCTACGAAAATACCATCAGATCCAAGCATATCCCACGGAATTTGAGGCTGTCATCTGTTTGCATGTACTGGGTAGTCAACAACTTCCACAGGACAACCATTCTCCTCGCCCAGCTTTCATTTTCTTAAAAATCTCTCAGGAATGGTTATGAATTGTTTAAACATTTTAAGTTAGTACCCAGAGAAGCCCTCCCACTGGCCTCCCCGACTCAGAAACATCAGAAACCCCACATGCCATCAGAAACTTATTCAGCCCAAAGAGAGGCCAGATGTTAAAATCATCTGGAAAAAAAAATGTGTATGTGGACTGTGGGCAGGGTGGCTGGATTATCCTGCGCTGCTGGAGGACGAGAGCCACAAAACCAAGATGAAGGGAGGACAAGGGCTGCACAGTCCTTGCCCGGGCTCTGCTAGGAAGAGGAATGGAGAGGGCACCGGCTCCTCCCGGGGATGGCGTGCCAGCCGTCCCGTGAAAGGTGGCTCTGGCAGACTTTGTGCCTTGGAGATACACCTAGGAATTAAAAGCTTTCTGCTCGCTGGGAGAGGGCAATTAATGACTTGCTCTAGGGATAAGTGATCTGCATCCAGCTTTAGATCCCAATGCAAGTAGCCCTTACGGACACCATGGGGATATGTTTGCATTTTTCTGTGTCTGCGGTACAGTCGCTCTTCAGGCCCATGTGGCTTCCAGCCCCTTAATTAACCTCTTGGGACCTCAGTCACTGCCTCGGAACGGGGTGGTATGTCGCTAGCCAGGTAGTCTTCTGATGAAAGTAGTGGTACTATTGTAATTACCACAGCACCATCCTGCTGCAAATGGACTCCTTGTGCTTGGTTACCTACCACAAATTTCTTCCATGAGCGTAACAGCCTTCTCTCTGTGTTTTCACAGCCTGGCTCTTCAGAGGAAGGCCCTTTGTTCCCAACTAGGATGATAAATGGGATTTAGCTTTATTTTTCGCAGAGGGAAGCTTATGTGATTGTGCTGTCTGTCATCTGTCTACGCTGATAAGTTTTTAACTGCCACAGCAAATTATAATTATTTCCAAAGAAAAAAAATCGCTAGAGGCAGACATCTCCATCGTAATTACATTTCTATGGATTTTGTGAAAGACAGCAGCAGACTGGGCTGGGGCTAGGGAGGAGGAGGGAGAGGAGAGAGCGCAAGACCACCCTGAGAGCGTGCCATGTCAAGGCAACCTGGGAGGCCTCAGCCTGAGCCGGCCGAAGGCAGCCGGCCAGTCTGCAGGCACAGGAGAGCCAGCCGGCATGGGTGCCTCTCCAGACGGCTCACAAGACGTTACCGCCTCGCGCCCGTGGGTGTATTTCATAGGGGACACCCCTGCGGCTGCCGCGGTGCAGAGGGGGAGCAGGCACAGACCTCCTTTCTGCTGGCTGTGATAGAGGGAAGAGATTTTGTTGTTTTGATGCAGGCAGTGGCACTTGTTTTGCCCTGGGCCTGTACTTGCAGGTTGCAAAACTTGGATGGCAGCTGGGCTGGGCTGGTAGGTGCCTCTGGGGAGGACAGATTGGCTAAGAGCCAGCCATGGCTGGGATATGCTCCATGCTGTGTCTAACTGAACTTAATAGGTGCATTGCTAACAAATGCTTGTAATGCGGGGGACATCGGGTTCTCTGTGCTCAGAGATCTGCCAACGCACTAATGAAAGCTGCTAAGGCCAGGTTTGTGAAGGTATTTAGGTGACTGACCCACCTGATTCTCTCTGACATCAAAAGGGATTCTGACTTACACTGCATGGGAAGTCATGTCTTTAAACAGCTTTAAAGATATGAGCCTTTCTTCTTAAATATTTTAGAATAACTGACCTCCCTCTCTCTGAGAGAACCTTGACTGAAACAAGAGGTTTCTGGAACTGCCCTTGAGAACCAAGTAGAAAATACCAGTTTTTGCTTAACTGAACCATTCCCTGGCATGACACATACTGTTTCACTGTTCGAGAACTTTCTTGGAAGGGGCAAAATAAGTGAAAGCAGACCACTGTCTTCACCACCTAAATACTGTAAGATACAATTTCTTTAAGCTTGTTGATAATCTGATCCAGTTCTCCAGGAGCCTCATTTACGTGGCGGGCAGCTGCAGGTAACACCCAGGACAGTGGCTGTACCTCGCTGTCTCGGGCAGTGGCCCGTAGCGGCTGTTCAGTGACCTCAACTGCAAATCTTCTGGCCGAGTTCAGCAGCCCTGGTGGCAGGAGAGCGTCTCACAGGCTGGGTCTGCAGTGGCCACTAAGTCACTGAAGGGGTAAGTCAGTCAGTCGTGTGATGAAACCCCAGCAGCTACAGCGCAGGTGAACAGAGGGCACAAAATCAAAATGGATATGCAAAAAAATGCATTCAGATACACAATCGGAGTAGAAAGAGAGTGAGTGGAAGGGGGGGGGGGCATGAAAGAAGCGCTATCTCCCTGAAATAGTTAGTTTTGAAATGCAGGGAAAATGCATTTTAGCCCTGCCAGACAATTGTGAAAGGTTAACACTTTTTCACAGAGGTCTGTGAAAAACTATTAGTTTTTTAACTAGGTCTCCAGCAACTATTACTCAAAGTTAATTCAGGCTTTGGTCTTTGGGAACTTTTTTAATGTGCTAGTACTTAGACGGCCATTAATATTTATAAATGTCACTTGAATCCCAGTTTTACCCTCTTGCCCAGGCAGGATCTCTCATAAGAAGAAAATATTGTTGCTTTTTTTCTTTTTTTTTCAGTTGTGTTTTTTTTTTTTTTTAAGAACTATAGTAAGTTCAGGGTTGAGCCTGTTCTAAACATGTCATATTCTATAAAGCTGTGATATATAGTTTTGGTAGCCTGCCTATGCCCCCAAGAGGGTCTGAGACTTAGCTCCTTGGCCTGGAGAAACAGATACGGAGTCTATTCTCAGCTCTGCCACTGGCTAATTATGCAACCTTAGTCAGTTCATTTAACCTTGGCATGCCTCAGTTTCCAGATCAAAAAAGAAAGGGGTAACAGGCTCCTTTGCAAATGCTTCGCTGTGCTTGAGGGAGAACAAAGTATTACTCTTCACTTTGCTGCTCTTTTGTGACTTCTGGGTATGGATGGTTTTCTGCGAGTGTTGTGATATGTACGTCGAGTAAGTCCAGGAACACAGATGGAGGTCTGGCCACTGCAGTTCTTGCTGAGGGAGGCAGCTCTCACAGCCAGTGTCACAAATCACAGCTACAGACGCCTTCTGCTTTAGGCACGCAGGCTTTTACATCACTCTTCAGCATTTTCCTGCCAGCCATGGCAGTCGCTGCCTCCTGCATGTTGGCTTGTGTATGTTATTCACACCTGCTGCAGCTCCACTTTTGCTGACTGCAGATAATGATCAAGAGTGCTCCAAAGAGCCGTAAACTGGTATAAAATGGGAGATCAGTGCCCAGGAGTGGTAATAAAATAGTTGCCTAATTTAAAGGCCAAAAGTGTGTCTTGGAAGTTGTGAGGAACTCATGCACAATTTTCAAAATACATGACCTACTTCTTTTGAAGCACTTGGACCCAATATGCAAGTCAGAGATGGATCTGTCCTTTCTTTCCACAGCTTCCGAGAGGTGTTTCTGTGCAAGCTTCTAGAGCATGCATGCACTGGGTGGAGAGAGGCACGCAGTACCACACGGCAAAAAGAGAGGGAAATGGTCACAGGGATGTTAGAAAAAGGGGTTAAAAGCACGCAGCTCTTCTATTACAGCAGGGTTTGCTTGGCATACTTGGCTCAGAAAGGAAAGCAGAACCTTTCTCTCAGTAGGCATCAGAAGCATCTGAACTGCCTTGTGCTGTACAAGCCTGCTTCCTGAAACCGTCAGCAAGCAGAGGCATAGCCAATCTTTCTCAGCAGCAGAAGGCAGAGCATTACAAGACGAAGTATTGCAGATCAGGGGAAAAAAATCAGGGAAACAGCATGCACAGAGAGTTATCTTTTGGGGATTTGTGAAAGCTGGTTCAGTAATATAGGAGGCAGCACCTGACACAAAGCAACGCTCGCTCACGCAAGACTCCTGGATTTGTCAAGTTTGCCATGCGCGCCGTTTTGCTTTTAGGCTAGCGTGGGTGTGTTACATGCTACCTTAGTAACAGCGACAAACGTGTGCTGCAGCTGTAGCCTTCTCATCTGTGTAGCCGGAGGAGAGCACACCCAGTTTTCTTACAGATAACATGCTGCGCAGCTCCCCACAGAGCTGACCCTGTCCCCAACGCCCGCTTGCGGCTCTCAATGTGCCAGCAGTGAGTCTGGGCAGAGATGCATGAGCTACAGCTGAAGCAGACATGCCTTCCCTACTATCCTCCGCCCCAGCCTGTTTCTTCTGGCCTCCAGAGAACATCATCTGAATCAGTCTGGCAGGAGGCAGGATCAGCTGCTTCATACCAGCCCCCTCCATCGTTTCTGGAGTCAGATGGCTCCCGCTGCTCCAGGCTTTTACTGAACTTGAATACTGGAGGATGTCTGTGTTCTTTATGAGTATCTGGAGAAAACAAATGCATCTGGAGAAAACAAATGCGGTAGTTGAGGCATGAGTATCCACGGATCACTTAAGGAGGGCTGGGGAGAATTTAAGAGAATAGAGCCTCAAGGGCGGGGGGAGAACCACACAAGCCAATATTGATGCGGCAGGAAAAAAAAAAAAAAGTAGTAAAACCATGCAAGACATTAAAAATACAGAAATACAGTTTCTTGTTGAATTTTGATTCTGCACTGGCTTTTGTCCCCTGTTGAACTTTGGGACTTTTAAAAATATTTATGTGTATGTGTGTGTGCATGTGTTCCCCAAATATATTTAAATCCTTTTTTTAATGCTTCACCAACATGTATGCCTGAGAACAAAGTACGCAGTTAGGCTTCAAGTATTTATAGATCCAAAATTTGAGACAATTCTACCATTAAAAAAAGTCCTAAAGAGGGCTACTTCTGGAGAAAAAAAAAAAGTTGAAACATTGCTGAAATAGTCAAATGGGTATTACTGCAGATGCAGAAAGGAGGTCAAGAGAGCATTCATCCTCGCTTTTAATTGAAGGACGACAACAGATCACTTATGAATTCTTCTGTGCTTTGTTCCATCTTTAAAAACTTATTTCATTTGTATGTAGTTACCACCCTGACGACCTCTAAAGGGCCAGCGCTGTGGAGCTGGCGGTTGGCAGGAGGGGGTCTGAGGGGCCGGCGGCTCGCATAAGGCTTTTAACGAGGTGGAGACACCGCTCTCTTCCCCTCCTCTGCATGAGGGGCGAGTACAATGCCAGATGATCAGTAGCAAAGGAAGCGGCGAACCGCAGGGGCCCGCCACCCCCTCTCTCCGCCCGCCTCCCCCTCTCTCCGCCCGCCTCTCGGGCAGCCGCCGCCGGAAAGAGGGCGAAAGGGCGTTCGAGCGTTGCTGGCGGGAGGGGAAGCCCCCCCCCTATGGGGGATTGGTCCGCGCTCAAAATCGATTCCCCGATCGGGGAGTCGTCCCATCAACGCTTCCCCCTTTTGTTAGGCTCGGCACCTTCCTCCTCGCAGCCCCGGCCATGTTAGGCAGCCATTTTACGTCAGCCGTTACTCAAGCCACGACCTGTGCATGCAGAGAAAACCGAAACGAAACATCACCACACCAGAGCTCAAGGGAAATGAGTCCCGATAACTATTTTAAAGAAAATCAACAAACAAACAAAACCCGAGGTTTGTTGCAGCTATTCCCGCGGGCCGTTTCGGTTTCCCCGGGAGGAGGAAGTAAACGGGGCCAGCTCCCCGCCCGAAGCGCCGAGCCTGCCCCCTGCGCCCCGGCCGTGCGCTGCCCGGGGCAACGCCCCACGCTGCGGCGAACGGACGGGCAGCGACGGACCAACACCCGGCAGCAGGCGGCTTTCTTCGTCACCGGGCGGCGGAGGCGGGGAGCAGCGGCGCGCGTCACCACCCCCGCACCAGCGGGCACAGCCAATCAGCGGCGGGGGGACGCCCCCTCCTCCCCCGGGCGCCCCGCCCCCTGCGCGGAGCTGCCCGCCGGCCCGCTGCGGCGACCAGGTCCGGAGGCTCTCGGGCTGCCTGGCCGCGCTTGCCGCCGCCGCTCCGCCATGTGGCTGCTGGCCGCTTGGGTGCTGCTCAGCGCCGCGGGCGCCGGTGAGTTCTTGCCGCCCTTTCTCTCTCTCTCTCTCTCGCTCTCTCCCCTCGTCGTCCCGACCCCTGCGGCCGGGGCTCCGGCAGCCGGGCCCGAGACGCCTCCTGTCCACCCCCGCCTACAAACGGGCTCTGGTGCAGGCGCCCCGCTGGCCCCGGCGAGGCCGCAGGGGGCGGGAGGAGTGCGTGAGTGTGAGGGAAGGAGGGCAGCGCCGCCTCCCCTAGCCCGCGCAAGCCGTTGGGCGCGCGGGAGAGGGAGGGGCGGGTGTCGCCCTGGCGGCGGGGCGGGTGTTGGGGACATGGGGCCGCGGGACGTGAGGCGGCGGGGCGAGCGGAGCGCGGCGGCAGCTGCCCGCCCTGCTGCCGCGGAACCGGGGCGGGAGGGGTGTGCAGCTCCCGCCGCTCGGCGTGGGGGCTCGCAACGCCGCTGCGCGCAGCTCCCGGCTGTCGCCGGTGACAGGCGGTGTCCTCCGGCCCCACGCCCCACCGCTAGCTACACCGCCCCCGGTTTTGGGGGTGGGTTGCTGCTTGCAGAAGCTGGCGAGGGAGAGAGAGGAGGGACGCCGTGACCAGCGCAAAGCTGCTCGTCGGCTTGTGCTTAGTAGCGTTAGGGCAGCTTAGCTTAATGTACTTTCTTGAAGAGGTAATGCTGATCAAGCTGGCTGTCTGCTGTACAGTTTCTGTTTCGGCGTTTCTTGATCTTCAAAAGTTTGCGTGTCAGTGATGTGTAAATGATATCTCCCAGTCTAACCTCTTACTTCTCTGTGCCTCAAGAAGAAACTCAGTGGGGGGAGGGAGACTTAAAAAAATTACAACGCTTTTGCTGAGGTGCAGATGCTAGATTGTGCTTCCGTCTGTAAGCAGCACATCTAAACCTGCATGTTTAAAGCTAGTATCTAAATTCATGTCTGGGTTCCTGAGTTAGGAGTAGACCAGCTTAAATGCTGAGGATGTTCTCACTGACTGCAAAGCATCTCTAGCATGTTTTATAGTAAGGCAGGTGTCCATCAGGGGCAACTACCAAGCTTAGCCAATTCTGACATAATGTGCAATATTCCTGCATATATAATTTGAAACAACCTTTCTGTGGCAGTTTCACAACCGCATATTCTTCAGAAGCAGGCCCCCCAAACTGCTTAGTGTAAGGCTCCAAAATTGTCACCTTAACGTGCCGCCTCTAAGCTGATAATGCATGAGAAAGTTTGAGCTTAGGTGCCCACCTAAGTAGTCCACTGCCTGCAGGATTTGACAGCTCTTGCCAAATGATGACTTCCATATACCACAAGAAAGATGTCAGAAGTTGATAGTGGAAATATCATCTGTAGTAAGCAGTCAAGTTCCCTTAGTGAGGTAGCAGCCACACAACCTCTTTACTAAAGCAGTTATATTTGCAGAGGACAAAACCCACAAATACTTATCTGTATGCTTCTGTTGGTGCCTGTGTGCTGCCTGCTCGTCATTATTTCCCCAGCACTCTGCTGGTGGAGCAGTTCACATGAGTACTTCTTAACTGACTTCAGGCAAAATATGCCAGCTCTCATAGAGTACACAACAGCAAACCCGTGGAATCAGTAATTTACAGCTTCCTGCCATTCTGTGCTAATAGAAAAGCATGATCAATTTATTTTAATTCCTTCAAGATGGTGGTTTTTTATTTGTTTTGGTAAATACTTGGAAGTATAGTTGCTTCCTTTAGTTGAAAATCACCTTTCTCAGTGATGGAGCCAGTGGAGAATAAATTCTTCCTATGAAGTGTAAATGTGCTAGCTCTAAAGGAGAAACCCCCCCCCCCCAAAACAAAACCCAGCAACCCCACACTCAGAAACCTTCTATCGCGACGTAGTATTGAAACAGATGTGAAGTTTGTTTCAGGAAGAACAACTGAATCACTACAGCTCTTAATTGTGTGCATTTATTTTTCATTAGTGCATGGTTTGGGGTTTCCCTTTGTGCTTTTGTTACTTTTATTCTTTGAGGTAGAGTTTAAAAAATGCAACACAGTGAGTAAACCAGAGAATAATTCTTTCTTCATTGTTACGTGCTGTCATGCATCATGGGTATTTAGTTTGTTTATTATAAGCTTTTGATATTCAGTAGTAATCCAGTGACTTGTGTGAGAATATTAAAGCAATGTTTCAAGTATCAGTGCTTTTTAAATTTCATCTGAGACTGTTGCTTTGAAAAAATTGAGCTACTGCAAATAGTGACACAACTTTTATTGCTTTTTTTTTTTCTTTTTCCCTCTTCTTCCCCTAATTGAATTTGATCATCAAATACATATCACAATTCTGACCTGGTTTAGATATGTGAATACCAGTAGGTCTTCTGAAGTCACTGGAGCTACACCTGTTTGTAAGTCTGTGTGCTTACAGTATTAGAGGTTGTGGTCTTGTTTTACAGTACATAGCTTTTCCCATATTTGGTTTTATCAGGTGGATATAGTCAAACATTTTGAATCATTAATATCACTGAGACTTCAGGGAGCAATGACTGTTAGGACAGCTATTCAACTAATTTATGATTTCACACAAACGAGGAAAAAGAAAATACAGGATTCAAAACCTTCATATTTTGCAGTCAAGTTAGTTTAATTAACCTTCTTCTGGTTCCTGATGTAACGTTCTGATGTAATTTTTATTTTATTTATAAGTGATGTTATAATTTTTGGTATTCTCAAGAACTGATGAACATGTCTTCATTTCAGATAAAATCTTGACATAGGATTTATGTCTTTCTTGAAACAATGTTCAGTCAGTACCACTGTTTTAGAACTGTGGTGCCATGTGGGAGGGAAACTGTAAAAACCATCAGAGGTAACATAATCCTGTGTGGTGCTGATTTTTTCATTACCTGCCTTGAATGCTATTGCTGGTAGCATTAATCACAATGATTTATAATACAGATCACTTATTGTTACAAATTCTTCATTTTCAATTCTACTGTGTATAGACTCAAATACTAAGTAAGTAATAATGTTATTTAATATATGGTATTGTGTGTGCATCTCCTCCATCGGAAAGGAAAAGAGAATTTACAAGAAACGATCTAAACCTATGGGCATTTGGCTCCACCTTCAGAGACAAGAAGGAACAAATGACAAACCTTTATGGACTAAGTTGCCCTGCCTGCCTTCGCTCAGAAGTGTAAAAGTAAAATTTCCCGCCCCCCCCCCCCCCCTTAACAAACTGTAAAGGATGCATGTGTGGAGCTGATGCGTGGACCTCCTCCATTTTTAGATACCTGTGTGATCATCAACAAAAATTTGAACATCAGTGAGACAACCTGTAGTTAATGTTATTTGTATGCTTTGCAGAAACCAGGCCTTAATGAGGTATTTCTGCATATGGTATTTTAGGGGAAGTGTCCAAGTAAGTGGCAGCACAAAGTTTTATTACTCTTTTTTTGTTTTGTTTTTTGTTTTTAAATTTATGATAGCTTATGGTATCTGTACATTAAATGGATGCGAGAATGGCCAGGTCTGTTAGAGGGGCTGCGGTAGAATAACAATAATGCCTTTTTTCCTTCTTTTATTACTCCGTTAAAGCACGGTTCTCTTTTTGTGGTTTTGCGGGAGAGTTTGTTTTGTTTTGCGAAGTCATGTACTGTTTTTTCTTTCTTCTTTTGTATATTAAGAAATAATTCTGAATGTGTCAATTTTCCTTTTTCTTTGTAGGTTCTGCCCAGTTGGTGTTTAGTGTGACAGACGTTGTTGAAAGAACTGACTGTAATAAAACTGTCATTTTACCTTGCAATGTGACTAATCTAAAGGAGAACAATGCAAGTGCCATGTTTGTTACATGGAAAAATAAAGGAAAAGTAATTTTTTCTTTTGATGGAACAAGACAGGAGTTTTTCAGAGATGAAACAGTTCCATCAGCTAACTTTGTATCTCAGGCGGATTTATCCAAGGGTATTGCCTCTCTCAGGCTTAACAGTGCAGAAGCAGATGCTGGAAATTACAGCTGTGAAGTAACAGAATCAAATAGAGAAGGAGAAACAAGAGTTGAACTTAGAAACCAGTCAGGTGAGTTGCCTGCTATTGTTTTAGAACATGTTGGGAGAGAAAACAAGCAAAATCTTACGGGAAAGAGAAAAATACTTAATATGACAATGTGTTACTTTAAATTGAAAATACAAAAAATGTAGCACCCCAGCCTTCTTACTTGGATGCTAATGAGTTATTTCGGATTAAGTTATAGGGGAGTGCTGCTGTGGGAAAGATCTGAACACATTTTTTCATTCTATAATAATGGCTGAAGATCATGTGTCTAATATAGTAAAACATATGCTTTTCCACATTTTTTAGGTTATATAGTTGGTGATATTTTCAACACTCTTATGTTATTGCCTTGCATACTGAAACATACTCCTGATATCTTTGTAATACTGAGATGTATTCATCCACCATGGTAGCTGCAGAGATCTTTTCTTTGAAGAATTGCAGCTTGCAATCTTTAGCTATGCTGGAAAAATTACAGATAGAACTAATAGAAATTCTGTATAAGAGCTCTGAAACTTGATCTGAAGGTGTGCAGTTTTCCAGTGAGGTTGAAAATGCTACTACTAGATGGTAACTTGTTATGGCTGGCAAGCATGAAGTGTCGCCTTCAGAAGATGCTGTTTAAAATAATGGTGACTAAGTGATGAATTTCTCATTTAGTGAGCCATTTTACTGTATCTTGTCAGGCACAGCCCATGTGCTCTAGCGCCTCAGCCATTGAATAATGGGATCTGCTGTACATGTGCAGTCCGTCTAGTGTTCTGCAAAGGTGACAGTTTCACTTAGCAGATGCGTCTATTGTTTATTTGTTCTGCACAGGAGACTTGCTCCTTGCTTCTGGGAAGTTTGTTGGAGGCACTGAATATGTTACATACGTGTAGCACATGGAGTCTTACCCATGCACTGTAGAATTGTCCCAGGATGTTCTTGCTATTAGTTTTTCATTTGTCACTAAAATATTTATGAAGCTCAAACAGATGTTAATTGTGTCCTGCTGCAAACATCTGTGTAATTCACAGTTGGGTTTAATTATGGAGTTAACTATACACACTGCAAAACAAATGTGATCCTGAAATGGATTGAGAGGGGCACAGCCACTGGAAGAATGAGGTTGCTACAAAATCGTTAGGTTCTTAGAACACCGCAAAAACAGGGGAAGAAGTATAGGCAGTTTCCTTCCTTCTCCTATAACTTCTTCCTTACTCAACTTTTTTGGACTGTTTTTGCCGTTCAGTGTTAAGCTCTAGAAGAGGAAATAAGGCTTGAGGATGTAGTAGAATCAAGTCCTGTTTGCAAGTTTTATTGTTTTATTTTTACTTTCTCGGTGTTTAGAATTTTGAAAGTGATATAAAGACTACAAAGCAGCAAACTGATGTAATTTTTTTAATTTCATTTTCTAGTTGTCAGTTGCGGCGAGGAAAATGCCCCAACACCAAAGGAAAAATGTGGTTGGTGAAGAATTTATAGTTGCGAGGTCACATTAGGTTTGAGAGTCTATGCTAGAAAATGTAAAAGTGTTATTTTTGAGGCTTTAGCTGAACGTAAAACAGTCACTTGTTCTCTGTTTAAGTTCTTCTGCATAATTTTTTTGTTGTTTGTTCCTCAGTATTCTAGAAATAGTAAGCTAATAGAACAAAGCGTAGCAAGTGAGTTTTGAAAAGGGTTAGTGAAAAATGGAAATCCTGTACCAGTCTTCACTGTCATTTCTGAGCTCTTGCTATTAATCTGTTCCAATTGATGCTTTTACAAAGATAGTGTTATAAGAGCGAGCTATTCTCCATCTCACTTCACAGAATTCCTGTGTTCACATAGGAAGTGGGTTGCAGAGTGAGCAAGACTTAGGTTCTAGTGCCCTTGTCTTTGGGCATGCTCTCTCCTGATCAGTTATCTTCACAGGAGAGTGACCGTAATGTTTCCCCTTTTAATTTTCTCCCCTCTCTTTTTCCTCTGCCCCATGCCTGGAAGCTTCTCTTGTTCATTAGGAGGTGACTTCCTTATATTGGCTCTCAAAACAATGCTTTTCACCAGGAGTTTATTGCTATGAAGTACCAGAGTAAGGGAAATGTATTACCAGGAAAATATGTTCGGCTGTTTCTCTTATTTGCATGTTGCATGTACCAGCAGTATTGCGAGCATTTCCTTACAATAAGTGGTTTTAGACTCTGAGACTGGACTGTATGTGGTTCCATGATGCATGCTGAAGTCCTAGCAGATACCAGGCTTCATGGCTGCTTTTTTTCTTCTTGTAGTACCTGGAAATGCTACAAAGGAAGTGAAGCTGCTTTTCAGTCTTTGCTTGCGGATACTTTCAGTTCATTAATAACTCAGTTACATTGAACACTGTTGCTGGGATTTGCCTGTAAGATTTGGCTAATCTAGAGAGTGGCAACTGCGCATTGAAGTTACTGTTCAATATTAGTTGCTTTTTTGAAAATGCAAATGAAGCAAAAAGCCTTCCTTGAAACAATTCATTAAATTAGGCTTCTTTTGGAGCTAAGGAAGTTGGTAGATACTCCTCCATTTCTCTGGCTTTAGTATGTTTTATGATTGCCTTGTATTTATGTTCTAACCATAATGTCGTCTTCTGTGACCCCTTGCGGGGGGAGGGGAGGGCGAAAAGGGGAATTTGTGAATTTAAAATTGTCCTCAAGGTATTTACTTGGCACTGAAAATTGTGAGGTATTGCTACTTAATTCCATGTTTCTGGAGCTGCAGATACAGCTTTTAAATATGGAGAGTAAGTGCAAGGAGCATGCATGTAAATGAAGATTAGAAATTTCTTTGTAAGCAAGCGTGCAGACAGAGGAACGGTGGCAAGTATAATGTAAGGAATGGGGACTTTGGACTCCACTGAGTCTAAATGAAGCTATGAGCAGAGATACGAGAATCACCTGCATTTTCTAGCTCAATGGAGATGTTGTCAGAATTTTGTGTAGGAAGGTGGCTTACACGGTCTTCCAGCACAAGTAACTGAACAGCCTAAAGCATCCAAGATGCAGGAGAAAAAAACCTAAATGGATGATGGTGGGAAGACCTAAAGGAAATTGTGTGATTTCTAAAACTAACAAAGCAGTGTGTCCTTCTCACTTAGGTTAGCTCCTGTATTCCTTATCACACATCTGGATTTCTTTGGAAATTACAGCAGTTGGAGGTAGAATGGAAGAGCTGGGGAAGCATCAAATTGGACTTTTCATATCTTGCCCACCTTCCCTGCTTAGCCTAAATACATCATTTTTCTGATCTACTATGCTGTTTGTAGTTCCACAAGCTAACTAGCTTGTACTGCCAGACAATAGCGTAAACATATCCTCTGCCACAGGGGAGGTTATGACCTCTGGTTTGGAAAATGTTAGGGTAACTAGAAATACTGAAAAAATAGGTTGTCACACAAAGATTGGAGTGAAAAATAGGTAGAAGTCATCGCTTTCTTAGCCCGTTATAAGTCTCAATACTAACTATTACATATAGTATTAAGCAATCTAGAGCATAGCCGAAAAGGAGCAATAAATGTAATGCTAATAACCTCAGTTTTTGTTTTCTTCCTACCATTTTTCTTTGTTTATTCTCTAGGATCATGGTTTCTTCTAGTGGAAAGGGCCATCATCATAGCGCTGCTGTTCTTAGTTATTATTTTGTGTTCGGCTCAGTTAAGTGTTATTGGTAAGTATTGACTCTTTAATTTTTTGCCATTATTTATTGGTCCTAAAATTACTTGCCTGCATAAAGGCATTCGTGTAAGATGAAAGACAGTGCTTACGACTAAAAGATGTCTGGAGAACTGATCCAGATAATACGCAGAGGGGAGGTACATCTGCTTTGTCACATAACAAGGTGTTTGGTTTGCTCTGGAATGCTCTCCTGATCATCTATACTGGTACTTATGTTTGGTTTTGGCAGTAATGGACTAACACTGCGAGAGAGTTAACTTGTATACAGTTCTCAAGATAGTTCCTAATAAGCACATGTTACTTACAGGCTTGGTCACTGAGAGCACACCAAGCTACACGTTTTTGTGCTACATAGTCTTCCATTTCCTTTTCAGTGAGCCTTGCACTCTTTCAGGACGTTTTGGCATCAAGCTATGAAAACACTGGTCTGGCATAGCATTTGCAGAGTTTGGGACTTTTCGTGAAGTGGGGATGCAGGCACTGTGTTGAAGGGGGGTCTATAGCCCTAAGCAGTGGGATCTGGGCCAGTCTGCTCTGTTTGCTTGGAGACAAGGGGTTGCTTCCTGGGATTAAGAGTTTTAGCAGCTGCGTGTCATTGTAGACAAAGGTATAATGTGCAGCCTAAAGGGTCTGTCATGTGGTGAAGTTACTGTTGCAAACGATGAGCTTTTTTGCATGTGCATTAATTTTTGTGGGGTATAATTGGTAGCGTCTACTGTCATTGGTTAGAACAAGGGAGCTTTTCTTCACTGTTGGTACACCATGACATTGACTCATTAGAAGCAGAAACATGTTTCATTTTATGGTCATAAAATCAATATTAGAGAAAGATGGTACTCTCTTCTTGATGTAAAATTGTTCATTAGGCTTTTAGCACTGGCTGAGCTGCAATTTATCACTGATGTCAATGATTTTGTTAAATGTTTTCAGAGGCAATACGTTCACCAGTGTCACATATCCTTAGATGTTCTTTATGCACTGGTGTCCAACATGTGTGCAATGTAGGTTGTGCTTTATGTCCTAGTCTTCCAGATGATTCCCTGTGGTGCAATTTGTTACATCAGTCTTTGTGGGTTTTTTCAGCCTTTTTCAATTTGTAAACTTACAAAAAAATCAAAAATTTCTGCTTAGTTGAGTCCATAAGCAATGGAAGGAAATCACACTCAGAGTGATTTCTAGTAATCACATACATATTCAGCCATCTGTATATAATTTCCTTTATTACCTTTTCATGAACTTCTGAAAGTGGTATGTGACTCTTCAAAGGTGCATCCATGGTCAGAGGTTGACAACTAATGCATATTTTAAAAACTATTTTACTTCCATACTGTTAGATTTCATTATTGTTTATAATGGTTTAGGAGTCTCTATTGCAAGGTCTGTGACTTCTCTAGGGAAAAGTAATTGTGCTACCTCTAATTTAATACATGTGGGTGTGCTTACTGTTTGGGTTTTTTTTTCCTTTAATTTGCACTGTTTCAGTTAACCTATGAATCCAGCAGTGCTACAGTATAACTTTAAATAGTTTGTTAAACTGGGCTTGATTTTTCTGTGTAACACTTGAGAATACATGTTTTCTTGGTTTTGTGTTTTATGGGGGGTTTGGTTTTGTTGGTGGTTTTGTTTTGTTTTTTGGTTGGTTTGTTTGGGGTGGGGTTGTTTGGGTTTTTTGCTTACAGGATTGACTTTTAGGATTTAAGTATAGCATATCCATTTTTGCCTTTGTGTCTTGCTTTCCTTATTCGGCATATTTATAATACAAAAAAAAGTGAATTTCCAGTACAGATATGCAGGAAGTTTTTACTATTACTGCCATTCCAAATAAGTTTTTGATTTAAGTAACAGTAGTAGTTGGGAGTATGACTGGGATCCTGTTGTGTTAAACAATGGAATATAATGAAAGATAGAGCTTTAATTACAAGAGGGAGTATTCTGTAATCATTCCATAGATAAGATACTGTTGAGAGTTTGTCATATGTGCCCTCCAGAATCTTAACTGTATCCTTGTGATATTTTTTTTGGTGCTAACGCAGTGCATGTAAGTGGGATGTTAATTCTGTACATGCTCCTTGTTTTTCTTTTTGAAGTTACTTACAGTATTTGTTTGTTCTCTGTGATGACCAATTTCAACATATACCAAGGTTGTTGGTATATTAATTTTCAAGCTTGAAGCAAGAGCTGCCTTTTTTGTGTCTCAGTTTTAGCAGTGTATAAGGCAGAAACAAACACGACTTATGATGTTGTATTTGTACTGTTCCTTCTTTTCCAAAGACTACTAAAGTGCTGCTGCTTTGAAACCCTCCACTGGCATCAACCATTTCTGACATGGCAGCTATTTAGCAGTGCAGTTTTACTGAAAATTAGTCTTCTCTATGGCATCTGAACATGTAGGTCATCCCATATCAAAGCATTCTGGTGAGATGGGAACATGACCCTGTACCCTTGGGGATGGAGGTGATACATCTGAGCTCACACAGTGTCATGGGAAAGAGAATTAAACCTGTAATTTCTAAATCCCTATCTGACACTCATATAATTCACTGTAACATTATTTGAATGTCAGTAGTTCATCTGCTTGAATTAACCCGTACTATATCCCAAAGTTATTCTGATAACATATCACCTGAATTGTGTAGAAGGTGGAAGTAAGAATTTGAGTAAAACACCAGTGTGAGGTTTCATTTCTCTGAGTAAGCCATATAAACCATATCAAACAATGAAAACAAAAAAAATCTTGGTAATATTTCTAGTTCTAGTTTTTTAGGAGTTTGTTTCTTTTAGGACAACAGTCCTAATCATAAAATCTGTGTATTTTGGTGAAAGAATCTGTATGTCTGATTGTTTTCCTCTTTGTCTCTCTTTGTTTTGTCTTTTAAGCATTAAAATGTGAAACTGTACCTCAGAAGAAAATGAGCATTATTGTAGCAGGTATCATCTTCACAGTTGCTGCTGTTGTAGGCACTGTTCTTTTTGTCCAAGGTAAGTATATGAAAATTGCCTTCCTAGTTTAAGGGAATAAGAGCATAAATGAAACTCTTCCATGCAGTAGTATAGAAATTAGGAGCACCTATTAATTGCAGCCTACTAATTTTAAAATGGAAAAAAAAAAGCTACAGAATACGACAAAAACAGCATTGTGGTTGTGAGGCCCTCAGATGATCATAGGAAGATACAAACTCCGAATTTATTTATATTTTCTGTCCTGCTGCCTTGAGTGAATATTAGGGGCTACAGAGTGACTTCTGGTGCTTCAGTGCGGGTTTTTTCTGGACCCTAAAAACTTGATGATACTAATGATTTACTTTTGTTGCTTTTTTTTTTGTGCTTTTTTCCAATCACGGATTTCTGTTTTACTAATTTCCATACAAATGTTTGCAGATGGCTATACTGCACAGAATCAAGCTGGTCTTGGCCTAATTGTAGTCCCTGCTGTGATTTTGGTACCGCTTCAATACTTTATGTTTGGAATTGGTGAGTATTTTACTTACTCAGTAGCTCAAGAACATACTGGTAGAAAAACTGAGGCCCCCCCCAGTCTACATACTATTGTCATTTTTATAAATAGGTACTATGATAGCATGCTGGGTTCCTGACCTTCCTAGTATCTGAAAACAAAATGTTAACCTGTGTTTGTTTGGATAAGTTGCTTCAGGGAAGAAGTGTAAGTTACCTTCTTCAAAAATGAGATTTAGGGTAGGACATCTGAGTGATTCCTGCTCTTCCTTGCTGGGTCTTGGGACTGGGATGAATAACTAACTCTCAGGATGTATGTCTTTAATTTTTTCTACTTATGGTTTATTTGTAATTTTATTTATATACACATCTGTTTGTGTGTGTGTATACATACAAGAGCCCTGAGTGACTTGCAGTGACTTGTGAGTTTTGCTATCACACTGTCTGGCTGAACTGGGAATTTAGGAGAATCTGATTTCTAGCTTTATGTGCATGACCTACCTTTTGTACCTCCTTAGTTAATCTTTAAAAATTAAAATTTTGTTTCTCTTTCTGTCTTTCCCAGTTTTCGATAGTCTACCACAAACAACATTTGCTCTGATAGGTTTGCAAACTCTTGGTTATATAACTGCTGTGGTTGGTTTTGCACTGTGTGTCTCAGGTAAGCATTTACCTTCTCTAAAAGTGTCGTCTTACTTTTGTCTGTGCCTGATGTTTATTTGTGACACTAAAACGCTATGAAAATGCCTTCACTACATTGAGTGTTAGCAAGTAACATCCGTGCATGTACTGTGCTGTGTTAATGCTCTGTTATCTGGTGAAAGGGAGAATAGCCCAAAGGCAGTATTACATATATCAGTTTCATTAGTATGACTATATCCAGCATGACTGCATTCTATGAGCAGTTGTGTTAAAAAAAAAAAAGTTAATAGTTTTAATTTTGCAATAGTTAGTGCCCTAAAGAGTTGCCTAAAACCAGCATTGACCTTTACTACTGTTATTCTTACTGAGGCCTAGGGTATTTAGAAACTAAGCTAAAGTTGTCATAATTTTCTCATGTTCAATGAATAAATCAGAAATTCCTTGTTAATCTCCGCATATATGTGACTGATAAACGAATTGCTGGGAAAGGAATGCCGTTGAAGCAGCCCAGAAAGGCAAATGCAGAGACAGTAAACTTTGAAGTGTTCCTGGACTGTGTTACGTCTGGTTGTGGCTGGCATTCTGTTTCAGCACTGAAAAACAGGCCCTGTTGTAAAGGAACACCAACTAAACACTGCGCGCAGCGATACCCCATATCCCTGCCGCTAACCCTCCCTTTGTCCCCTGCCTGCCTTCCCCTTCCCCCACAAGAAAACCCCACAGCAGAGAAAAGGGTGAATTTAGGACTAGGCATCCTTGGCAGGATATTTAGTAGTAGAATACATGCTCATGTTTATTGGAATCGCTTTATACCCCTTATTTATTGTTTTGTAGAGACATTCTTCATATTAATTGTTTACTTGGTTGGGGCTTTAAGAAAAAGCATTTCTCCTTGAAATGGTTTCTAAAGGTTTGTCTAATCTGTGTGAAACGATAGACCTTTCAATGGAGTTATGATTTGAGTTTTATGCTTATTGTTTAATATTTACAGAAGTATTTGTAAGGGGCACCTAAGTGTTGTCAAATGTCATAGTAGAATAAATTGATGGGAGATTTCTGGTAAAGCATTAATCCTCCAGAGTAATACAAAATGGAGGATGTTTTTATTGATTCAAAGAAATCCAAACTTCAGAAGTTTAAACTCAATAACATCAAAATGTTATTAAGCAGACATCTTTATTGCAGCGCTGGACGCATGGGGGATATCTCCTCCTAACATGCATGCGCTGAAACAAAAGTTCATCCTTTATATACCTTAAAGATATGAATATTCACACATCTTCCAAGAAATCACCGCCTCCTTGCTTAACTATTACATTTACATAATGCTGGCATTGCAAAACTACACTACGCATGCGCGGGGGTCTCGGGTGGTCGTGGGTGGTTGTTTGGGGAGTCAGCCCCCTGCTCCTTTTTCCCTTTTATGGTCACGGGTCTCTTGAGGATAATTTCTTCTCCTTGGATGTTTGCCCCTTCTGTTGTCCAGCCAAGCGGTTCCTTCTTATCATCCTTGTTAGAACATTCCTGCCAGCCTGTCCCTATGCTCAAGGTTAACATATCTTCTCTGTTCTCTTTAATCTCTCAATCCTTGATCTTAACTCTTCTTTGTTTTAATTTTCATGAGGCCTGCTTTCCTCGTGATTAACCGTTTACACATAGGTACAATGTTAGCATTGGAGGCTAATACAGCCTAAGGACTGTGAGAGTAGGCCGTTAAACATAATCACACAGTTAGTAGGCTAAAGAATTCTATATTAAAGTCAAAATAATCATGTAATCAATAACCTTCCATATATTAAGAAATTTGCAAAACTTAGAGGTGATTAGTGACACATGTTGAAACCTTATAATTGTTTTAGATCCTTGTTTCATTATTATGCTCTCAAACGGAAAGTCTCCCTAGTTTTTCAGGGTGACCTTTTCACAGGTCATATAAGGTTGATGTTATCAGTATCTCTGGAAGTTTAGCTCATTGACCTTTATGTGTCAGTAGAAATAGCTTATCCTAGGTTGAGCTCACAGACAGTTGCAATGACTTCAAGACCCTGGAAACAAGGATCAGAAAACAAGGAATTTCTGTAGTGAACTATGGGTAGGTTGTAATAGCCTGTTCCGGCTCTCTGATATCCCTGTAAACATGGAGCATTCATGTTATCTGTGGTAGATTTGCCTCAGAATTACCCTTATGTTCTGCTCCCTTCTTCCCTTTTTTTATCTGGCTTTATCAGTAACAATATTGTATTCTGTAATCTAACGCAATTATAGTTCAAAACAATTGGGATTGAAGATGTAAGTTTAAATTTAAAATGATTAATGAAAGAATGTTGTCAATTGCAGTGAATGACAGTAGTTAAACAGCAGTAGAATAGTACAGCTAAGCAGGACAAATCAGTAAATGCCTCTATCAATAAAGTATGTATACAGAAAAAGAAAGATGAAGGAGGAGTTCTGGGATAGTTTTGAAAGATAAATTAATCACATCTGGTTTTATCAGGCTTATTTATTTTAGTATTCAGTTATGTTTGATAATAAAAGTTCGTGCTTTTACTTGTGTCAGATGATACAGTTTCTTGTATTGTGTTTTTAACAGCCTGTCCTCCATTACATGGGTCTGTTGTGATTGCTGGCTTAGCTATTACGGCTATTGCAAATTTGCTTAGTCTGGCTTACGTGTTTATTATGGGTAAGTAGCACCTAATTTTCTGCTTTTTTTTTAGCACTTAAATTTTCAGAAGAGCAATTTTCTCTATTGTACTTTTCAGAGGTAGACATAGCTTATTTGAACATAAGGTGTGCTTTCACAGTTACATAGTTTAAAAAATTACTGAAAGACTGTCTGTATATATTGGCTTTGTTTGACTGTGAGGAGTCTTAAGTAAAGAAATGTACAGCTTATCATAAACTGCATTGAGATAACATAGCCAGGTTTCTTAAGTAAGAGTGTTTCAGCTGTACGACAGATGTTGCTGTTAAGCTCCGCATTTACACAGCTGGCTAGGTGAAGTTTAGAATAAAGAGAGCAAAATGATTTCAAGGATTCTACAGAGTGGGTTATGGGATGGTGCAGACAAAAGCATATCAGAATATGAATTTAAAGAAGCGAAATCTGCCTGGTGATTTCCACTAGTTAGAGGTAGGTTAAAATAAAAGCAATTTGAATGCACGCCTTTCATTTTAGTGAACACTATTTTTTCTTACGTTTTATTTTAAAAGCCAGGAGCAAAGAATAGCAATATTTTGTTTCAGAAACTGGTCTGTTCATCTCAAAAAAATGAGAGATTTAAAGGCATAAAAGCCAGTCAGGCCTGCTAAATAAGCAAAAAACACAGCAATGCTGTGTGATTGGAATGTGGTTCAGACATGTCTGAGCTGGCACACCACAGCATAATATTATGTGGACTTTACAGCGTGGGTCTGAGAGCAGAGTGACTTTATTTGTTTCTAGCTGTACATGAAGACTTTTCAAACAGCTTGTTAGTTTGGACACAGAACCATGTGATTGAGGATATAATGCTTCCAGATTCACACTGATGAGTACACAGTCAGCGCAGTCCCTAGTCTGCACTGAACTATGCAGTCTTCCAGGTTTATGTGCGCATACCATGCATGGGCATGGTCAGAAATAATAGACCCCGAGACAGGGAGGATTTCCATTAAAGAAGAAGTTAAGTCAGAATGCCTAATATTTGATACCTGAGATAGATGAAAATGAGTGAAAAATGTGACAGAGATGAAGCAATGATAAAAGTAATTTTTATTGATTTTGGACTACTTGTACATGTAAATTTTGACACTGTGTGCTAATGGGTTGCATAAATATTGCATTTGTAGTTTGATTATGCTGGCTGAAGAAGTAAAATGTGACGATTGGGGTAGATTCCAGCACACCAAAATAAGCACAGAGAGTAATGTGTAGCATAATTCATTTTTAGAGCTGAATGCATGAGTGAGGCAATTCACAGACTGTGTGTAGTAAGATTATTCAGTTCCTAAACAGAGGAGTACTTAGAGACTTTAAGAATTTGCAGATCATCATATTAAGTAGTTTTGGATAGGGGAAGCTTCAATTTTGTGTGTTGCTACTCTGTTCTCAATTTTTTCAGTAGACATTTCTATTCAGTTGATCATGACATTTATTCATCTGCCTGGTCACTTTTTTGTAATTATTTTAGGTTCCAGAATGAAAGATCATCCTCATCCAGGGGTAAGCTTAAAATTAATAAATTTGGGGTGACTAGATGGCTCAGGGGATTGTAGTGAGATACTGAACCTTTCTTCACTAGTTCGAATTCAGACCAGGTTGGTAGCAAGCAAAAGTTCTGGCTGTGTAACAGATGTCTAATGTTGAGTGAGTTGCTGGTCTTCACTGTCCCTATTGAGTGTGTCTATAGTGCTGTAATTGCCACCCTTACCTAGCAGCTACTCTGACTGTTGTGCCCAAATGGAGTTTCAAGGGCTGCCACAGAAAGTTGCTGCATGTGAAGGGAAGTTTGGTTTTTTTTTACAATGCACTCTTTCACATGAATTTATAAAGGCCTTTTGCTCACCTTAATGAAAATGCTTCTTGAAAGAATACCGTTGATTTTTTTTTTTTTGTCTAGATGGCTTATAAGACAGACTTCTTTGTTGTTTTTTTTTCCTATGGTCTTTTACACCAGAACCCTTTAAGATTCTTTTGAATTCCCAGCTATATGGGTGCTATAGCCTTGATCTTTTTTCCTTTTCTTATTTTCCTGTAATGCCCCTTAATTTGATGAGACCGTCTGAAAGCAGAGTGTCTGTCTTTAGGTCACACAGAACAAATGGCAAAGTACTTTGTTTTTTTAAAGAAGGTTTTTCAGTCAGGTTTTTTGAATTCTAGAGTAATCATTCCTAAAACAGTAACTTTCTTAGACTTACATAGTGCTTTCTAGAGATCCGTAAATGTGAACTGCCTGATTTCTGGAGTTTTGCAGAAGCAAGTAAAGAGGCATAACTGTAAGATAGCAGTAAAATTTCCATGTAGCAGGGGAGTGTGGCAAATACCAAGTCGTCCCATTTCTTGGCTGCAGCCATCATTTGAGACACATTTCCAGGTCTCCTCTTCAGTCTACAGCCTGAGACCCAGCTGTTCAAGAAAGAATGGTTTCTAGCTGTGAGGCAAGAGATCTGACCACACTTAGGATAACAGAGATTTTTTTTTTAATTTTTTATTTCCTTTGCTTTTTCACATCCATTTTTATTTTAAGGAATAGTATTTCAGAGGATTGGTCTCTTACTTATGGAAGGAATGTAAGTGCATGGAGTTTAAAAAAAAATAAAAAGAGGAGGTTCACAAAGTGCATTATGTTACAGAGATGAGCTGAGAAGTGCATTACAGATACATTTCTTTCAAAATGCAATCTTGCCTTTATCTAACATGCTCATGTTTACTTGTAGAATGGAAACAAACAGGGCAAGAGGATTATTTTTTTTAACTTAGTTTTTGGTTGTAAATAAGCTTTGAAATAGAAACCAGCACACTAAAAAACATCCTTTGTGAAACTCCATTCTCTTTATGAGCTATTCTTTTCATAAGGTGGTTTTGCACTGCAGCGAGGATTTGACAAATAAAGAAATAGTCACAGTTATGTAGTAATGAACACCATGTTATTCTCTGAATTGGAGACAGGAATGAAATCAAAATAAATTTTTGAAACCTAGAGGTCACTGGAAATCTCAGCCACTAAAATGGTGCAGTTAGGAGAGGGTCAGATACAGAGGAATTCAGGTGACAATAATTTGTGCCCATGAACTTATGGAAGTTATAGAAAGACCTAGTGGAAAATTAAGTGTGTTAATATGTTGCTGATTTCCATCAAGGGATGTTCTGCATTTATTGCTGTACTTTGAAGCAGTAAATAGGTGTGAAGTAATTTTGAAAATACACTTTGATTCTGTGTAATCTAAAGACTATGGAAAACTTGATTTCGATGAAGTGCTTAATTTTGACACTGGGGCGCACTTACAGAATGATGCTTGACATTTTCTTGAGCCTGAGGGGGAAAAGGTGTGTATTTTGAAATTTGCCATCTTAATCAATTACTGATTTTTTTTTTTTTTTTTTTTTGTAATGTTTCCCTAGATTGCATGTGTTGTTTCTGATGATTGTCTACCAGACTAAATGCACAACTGTGGTGTATTTCCTTTAGAGGAATCAATTACACTTGATTGCTTGGCTACTATTATTTTTTTAGTCATGCTGTTTTGTTACTAACCATAGATCAAATAACAGAAATAATGTTAGGTTTTAGGGCTTAAAAGTAGTATCTGCATGCATTTTGCTGCCACCTAGAGGTATTTTGTCTGAGGAAAAATTTACAGTGGGGGAAAATAATCTGGAGAATGCAGTTATTGATTGATTTTAATTTTTTTCAGAAATCTAGTCATTAATTTTATTAACGTTCAGCTTTCTTCATTTTTGTAGAATCACTACTTACTGTATATGTCAATTAGAGTAATTTAACTGTGGCGACCCAAAAGTAAACATGAAGGCTTTTTATACATATATATATTTTTAAATGTTTTGCAGAAAGCTGTAGAAGAACCACTAAATGGTAGGTGATATTCAAGGCTCATTTTCTAATTAAGGGATTAATTATGGAAAAAGGTCAAAAAATAATTGTAGTTTTTAGTACAACAGCACTGAGATGGCAGATCGGTATGTCAATTGACATGGCTCTGTGAGTCAGTAAGAGTTTAATCTCTCAATGAAATTATGCCTGCAGCTGCAGACTCCCTGTTCTATGCTACTGTGCTTGCTATAGCCAGTGGCATTGTGTGACTGTTTTAGGACAAATCTAGTATCTCAGGGTATTATCTCCACCCTCTCAGCTTTGCAAAAAGTCCATCTTTAAGAGGAAAAGAGTGGACAGGTCTTGAAAGTTGATGTTAATTCTTCTTCATGAGCATTTTTCTTGGTGGAATACTTATGATTATAGCATAATCTATCCATGTCACTCTATTCTTTTGATATTTCTTTGGGTTGGAGAAACTCTACCATAGTGTTGGGATACTCTGATAGTGCTTAAGATGGGGTTACTTTATGCTGAGAAAGGGCTGACTCTGTAATTTTTTTTTTGCTATTCTGTTCACTAATTGGCATGCCAAGTAGTAGCAAGTTCTAACACGAATTTTATAATTGATCTGAATATTAATTATGAAACATTTTTTTCTATTTGGCTCATTACTAATCCATTTGCTTGGCTTTTAAAGATGCAAAAGGAGTGATGTTAGAATGATGGTAAGTCCAAATAGATCTCCAGATATTTATTTTAATTAATGTGTATTTGGGGATTTTGATGTTTAGAGTTACCCAGTGCTAATATGGGTAAAACTTGGAGAACAGTTTTCAGTGCAGATGCTGTTCTTATTCAAATTATAGTTCACTGAAAAGAAAGAATATGTATCATACATAGGGGAATAACGTGTATTTCTAACCAGTGAAGAGAAGGAGTCAGAACTACTAAATAGTATGTTTCCAATCAAATGTGGAAAGTCAAATAGTTTGTATGCTTCCTTTATGCTTCTATAGTATTTAAGATGCATGGACCACCATCCTTAGTGGTGGGTTGTTGTATTTGTTTTTTGAAGTGTTTGTTGTTGCTACTGTTGTTGTTAATATGACTAAGCCTTCTCTACATATTTAATTGGTGATCTCCCATGGAAGTTCCCAGGAAAGTCGTTTACAAGGAGACTTTCTCTCCCCCTCCCCCCCCTCCCCCTTAGATGTTATTTAAATTATGTGGGGTTTGTTAGATTGTTTGTATTCCAATCAGATTACACTCAATTTATTATTTTTCAGGGTCAGATAGTAGTGTTTAAAAACTAACAGAACTGAAACACATCTTAATAAAGTTTAAGAACTGCTTAAATAACTTCAGCTTATTTTTGGCAAACGTGAATTTTGAACTTTAAGATCTAAAGGTGCACTGTGGCTTCTACCTGTTGGTTATGCTTGATGCTTAAAGATCTACCAAATTTGGTAAACAAAGATGTGTGTTGCAGTGTCCTGGCCTAACTTAAGACTTCTTCTGATTTGAAATGTCCTCAGTGTTGGGATTAGTCCTTTTCAATTTTATAACAGCCTGTAAGATTGCAACACTGACTGCATGCAAACGGACTCGTACTAATTTATAATAAGCCATGAAATGAGAGGGACTGTATTCACTTGGCTTATAAATTCCCAAACTGTTACTTAAAGTGGGTAGCCAAGTTTACGAAGATTCTTGGTTCCTGCAGCTCATATCCATCAGAAGATTAACAGAGTTTGCCTGGCCAGATTGTAGAGAGCTTAAAATCTAATCCGTCATTGAAAAGCTTAAATTTTAGAGTACATGCTGAGGTTTGAAAAGGAAAACAGTTTTTTATTGAATTTTTTTTTTCTATTCAGAAGCTGTACTTCCCTTTCATGGAAATAGGATAAAAGAGCACTTGTTGATATTATTGATACTTCTGTTTCTTCCTGGAAACTGAGCAAGCTTGTCATGAGGTATCACTAGACCATTAGCGTAGTATACCTGCATCAAACTACAACATTTTACTAGTCAAGATAGAGAGTAAGGTCACTCTAAATCTGTTAATTTATTTGAAATACTTTTTATCATGCCACTTGTAGAAGGCATGAATTGACAATGTGACAATAAATGAGGCACAAGTTAGCCCTAACTGGAAAAAGGTGTATAAGTTGATTTTAGAAACAGGCTTCCTTACAAATACCATATACCGCTAGGTTTATGTTACTTAGGACTACTGCATGATTCATCCAGATATGCCACAGGATCATTTTCTAAAGCAATGGGAATACAAGCACTTCTGCAGTACAAAGGACAACTGCCTTGCTGTCTTCTAAATGCATTGATAAAATATATGCCAGTTAGTATAATCTGAAGTAGGATGAGTGGAAGGTAGGTAGGTCCTGCTTCAGAAATTACTATTGCTTGTTCTTCACAGCAGCGGTTTGAGATCAGGAAACAGATAGATGTCTGTCAGTCTATTGCATTCAAAACTGACCAGAAGGGAGAGAAGGGTGGGAGAAGAAGGTTGAGTTTTGCTTGGAGGTCCAATTTTAAATAAGTTGACTCCCCTTTTAGTGCTAAGGTAGAGTTTCCAAAAGCACAGAAATTGCTAATTGCCCATTTCATTTTGACTTGTAGGGTAGGCTTAGAAGTCTGTCTGCTTTTTCTGACTTGAAAGATGGCTCCTAAAAATCATAGGTTTTACAGATCGAAGGCAAGGGCTCTTCACATGCAAGCTGGAGATGGGAACCTTTTGAGCTCTCCCTGCTTTCTACCTTAACTTTCCCTTGCAAGTTCGCACACACACTGAAGGGATGAGTCAGATGCTGAAGAACACTAGCTTACAAAATGGCACCCGAAAGTAAACTGGCAATAGGAGGAAAGACAGGACAGGTCAGACAGCTAAGGCTGTGAGCTGCTACAGCTTATTCAGGTTCATGAGTTGAAGCTCCAAGTCAGTGTCCACGTTTCTGTTGTGGAGATGGAGAAACATCGCTTGCTGTTAGTACCACTCTCTTCTGTTATTTAAGTGCTAACCATGCTTTCAAAGTTTGAAATAAAAAGTTGTTTTTTTTAAGCTGTAACTTGAGTAGGCAGCACAAAATGTTGCTGCTTTTCCCAGACAATCTTTTTTCTTTTTTATTTCCCAGAACTGCAGAGCTATGTGATACGTGAAAAGTACACCGTTGTTGATACACCGTGGCCTTGAAGATGCACTACTCAGAGAAGAAATTCAGGAAACTAGTTGTTTTGCACGTGCGGCAGAAGTGCTTTTGATATAAATGATGTAATTTTATAGTCACAGCAGCTGTAGCGAGGAATGTGTGTGTTTGCCCACATGTGATCTTTATTTTCTTTTGTTATGGTATATATGGTATGGTTGAGGGTAAGAACATAAAAAGCACTCTTTGCCCACCACAGGGTCTCCCTGCAGTAATCCTTAGTGGTATTATTTTCAAAAACTATCATTAGTCACTGCTTTGATAATGGGCGTGCTCAGCCCAGAGATTGCAATACCATTTAGACTATTGTTTTCTTTATTTGTGTGCATGGGCAAGGTGTGGTCATACATCTATGATACAAGCAGGAAGTAGAGATTGTACAAATACATCTTTTTCTCACATTCAGCAAAACTTTTATAAAAAAAAAAATAAAATGCATATACACAAAGTTGCGTAAGTACAAAGTTTACTCCCAGCTCTCCTTAAGTTGTTAACCGAGTTCTCCTAATTCCATGAAACGGTAGTATTCCTCTCTATGGATAGTCGTCATGTTTGCTCTGGTGACTGATACTTCAGTCCAGTGACAGAGCTCCTCTGTGCCTCTTCCATACTTTTTGATGAGAAACTGCTCAGCTGTTTGAGCCTAATTCAGCACTGGAATTACGGAGCACAGCAGCTAGTAATTTTCATGCTGAATGTGGTTCTTGTTGTGTGTTCATGTTACGCATTGTGTGGTACTAGAAGCAATTTCAGGCTTTCTTAACTTGGTGAATTTGTAAAACTCATTGATGTTTCATAAAAATAGGAGTTGTCCTATTTAGTGTATTTTTGACAGTTTTAAAATCTGTTTGCTTAAATAGAAGAGGAGCTATTTCATTTCCGACCCAAGTTTGTGATGCTGCCATTACATCACAAATATACAAAATAGAAAATAAGTAGGAGGAGCTCATGAGAGGTGAGGAGGCTCAGTTTCTGTATATATGTAAGTGGTACAGGTAAAAATCAGTTTTCTAGGACTTGCACATTCCATGAGGTTTGACCACATTTGACAACTGTTTTGAGAGTTGTTCCAGGTTTTCTTTTTGACTGTATGTATACTTTGTAAAATTCTTCACACTGTCTCCTATTCGTACTAAGGTAATATATTTCAAAGGCACACATGGTTTTCTCCTTCTAACAATTTAAAACTTTGCTTGGAAAGCTGTTGCCAAACAGTAATGTAATAAAATCCATGGGTTTTTTTTAAAGATTCTGAATAATTTGGCACATCTCAGAGCTGGATGTTATAAACTAAGGTTCATATCCATGTTGTGGGTTGAGCTCCAAGTCTTGATGCAGATACCTAGCATCAAGAATCCAACAAAATAAAATTGAGGTACCTCATTTTGCAAAATTTACCCTCATAAACAGTCCTTTTGCTAGGGCTGCAGGATTGAACTACTTAAAGCAACCCATGGTCCATCCCGCACTAAAATCCGTGGAAGTGGCCCACAGTGAAGAGGGTTAAAACTTTTAAGAAGCGTGTATGGTTTACACTTCCTGTCATACCTTCAAGTTTGTCAGTGGGAGTATTCATATAAGATTTGAGCTCCTATATGTGAATCTTTTGATACAGGTTTTTCCATAAACACAGCAATCTCTACCTAAAGATGGGAGATTACTGTCATTAACAATGCAGTGTAAGAATTTACCTGATTAAACACTGTGCAGAGCTCCCTACTTCTAACTAGTGATTCCCTCTGGCAAGTTGAAGGTTGAGCAGTTGAGGAATTAAAAACAAACCAACTGGAATTCTGTTGAGGTATTCTGCCTTATAAAAACCATTATGTAAAATAGCTTTATGTTAACTTCTGTAAAGCAAACTGCAGTAGAACCCGTTTGTTTCACTGTGGGATGAGGCCGAGCTGTTACTCGGCATTGCTGAAACACAAGGGGAGCTCGGTGGCTGTGTACAGGTTACAGTCAGTTGCCCCAGAAATGGGAGAAACCCCCCATCCTGTTGTTGTGTTAAGGGCTCTCCTCCTGATCTCTCGTAGGTACAAATTTGAAAGCAAGAGTTTAAGAAGTCATTGATACACCCAGCCCTTTCCCACCAGTAATTTAAAACCAAAGTTGTTCGTAATTGTATGCTTCCATTTGTGTGTGTATGTATGTGTGTATATATATAAATATATAGACATTTTAAATATCTATAGATCTATAGTCTTTACCCAAGAAGATGTTTTTATTTATGAAACATGAAACAATTTTGTAAATATTGTGCTAATATACTTAAAAAATAAAGTCATTTTAAGTTGTTTTTGTGAGAGATTTTTTTGTTGCTGTCACATTGAACTTCTGTAACTGCTTCCATAAATCCATTGTCATAGCTCTTCTTCCTGCCTTTGCACTCCTCTTCCCCCCCAGATTACTTACTGGGTATACAGGTATGTTCTCAGTGTTACTTAGGCTGCTGCAGATGGTTTTGGTTGGGAGATCTTGGTGTTTCTCCTTAAAAAGGTCATCCACCTGGGGAAGAAAGTATGTAGGTTTCCCTCCAATAACTTTAGCTGGCCTGACCGACTTCAACCATCAAATGTTGTCACCCAAGTATGCTATGGGAGGAAATGGGAGCTGAGGAGTAACAAGCTCCTAGTGTACCTTTAAAAACACAGCAGAGCAGTGCGTACTTCTCATCAATCTTCGCAATGCTGAAACGATGTTTCTGTGAGAGGAGAGTTTCTTACGTTGCTGCTAAATCACTACTGCGTAAACTGCAGATGTTTCTGAAATTGTGTTTGACGTTTGTTTGAGAGTGGAGAAATGAGGAGAAGGCTGTAAGTCTTGTTGGGAGGTGTCTGCTCGCACGTCCCCTTCCGTGGAGCTGAGCTGATGGGAACGGTTACAACTATTAAGTGATATCCCTGCTTGTTCAGGGAATCGCAATCTTCTGTGATTTCCCTACACTCATGGTTTCCTCTCTGAAGGAGCAATGAACCACAGTTTGAGCTATGAAATTGAAAAGTTTAGAATTTTGCTGCGTGAGGATCTTACTGCAGGGTAAACTAAGCTCAGAGTGACCCTGGTCCTAAAGCTCAGAAAAACTCTGTGCTTGTACCTTGGGGTGAGAAAAAAGGTGCTAATCTAAATGTAAGTGGTTGGAGAATATCTCAATGCAATCACATCTAATACCTGTAATTCAGGCTGTTCCAGTCAGGTAAGCCAGGAAAACCAACCCAAACCTGAACTGTCCAGAAGCCACCTGAAAGAGCATCCGTGCTTTAGCAGAGCTCCATGATTGAACAATTACTGCAGTTACCTGCCTAAATAGCAAAAGTGGGCATCCTCTAGTTCCTTCCCCTTAGCAGAAGGATTTTATTTATTTTTTTTCTCCAGTAAATAATTCTTTTGTGCTTAGTGTTCTTTGCCTTTGTCATAGATACAGCTAGCACGATCTTGAAGTTAAATACGTCTTGCTTCAAAACTTTCACGATGGAAAAACATGGACGAGCTGGACCATCTCCAAGTCCTCACAGTGGTCTGGTTGCCTACTGTGCATGCTCCTGAAATACGGCGTGACCTGGTAGGTGTCCTCCAAATCCCGCGCAAGGGGCGGTGTCCCCTGACCCTGTGTGTCAGTGCTGAGAACGGGCCTTCACACGCCACCTTTTTTGCTGCAGCTGGGCTATGGTGTAAGGGGAAGGAGCCATCGTAAAGTATGAGAAAAGGGTAGAAGCGGGCTGTGTTGCCGTGGATTGATGAATTGCCAAGACACTAATACGCGAATGTAAATAGCATGGAGATGAGGATCATCTGCTTTGGGGGACGAGAACTGCAGCGTTGAAAGAAGTTTTGGTTTTCTTGTCTTACTTGCTTTTTAAAGACTATGGCAAGGAGGCTTTTGAAATCGCTGGGCTGGAGAGTGGGTGCAGTGAAGGGAAGAGAGACTGTCAAGAACACACGTTTGGTAGAAGTACTTTAAAGAGCTTGGGAACTGCAGATTTGCTGGAAGAGTGTGAACAATTTCCCCAACTTGACTCTAATAGCGGCACTTTGGGACCCTTCAGGAGTTTTAAGACTACTTATACAGTGCTAGGCCAAGTAGAGGTACTTGGGGATGTAGAGCTGATGTGTGAAGTGAGCATGCTAACTCCATACCTCCGTGATACCACTTGGTCATAGAAACTATGTGATGTCACTCGGTGCAGAGTAAGGTCTGGCATGCCTTGGACTTGAATTGGAAATTGTGTTTAAAGAATTACTAAAGTTTACCTGTCATACACAATTTGTGTACTTGCAGATAATGAAAAAGTTTTGATTGCTGTAGTTAGTTAATCTCCCCCTCCAGCTTGCTTTTAAGATTGCACAATAGGTAGGTGCAGGTTAAGCTTAGAATGGTTACCAGACCTGTGGAAAATGGTTGATGACATCATTTGCCAGAACTTCTTACCTTAGGGTCAGCTTGGTGGTAGTTTTAGTTGGTTACATTCAGTTAACTTTCCTTTTTTTCTTCCATAAACGCAACAGGAATAGGCTTTAACGCAAGAGTGTTTGGTGCATTTGGGGTTTTGTTTTGTTTGTGTTTTATTTTGGTTTGGGTTTTTTTTTTCCCGTGTAAGAAAGCAGTATTCTTTAACAAATTAGATATACGCAAAAAACCCAGGAGAAATTCACTCTGCTGTTGACCGGAAGGTTCATCTAAGCACAAACAATGAAAAGTTCGAAGGCAACATTAACAAGAATAGGGATCTTTAAGGTCTATCCATTAGAGGTAATTTCATTTAAGTTTGACCATAGCCAGTCAAGGTAAAGTTTCACTGAAGCAAAAGGTGATTTAGGATTCTCTGATGTCTCTTACAAGTTGAGCTCTGTGGAAAAGAGAAAATTCATCAAACATGAAGTGGAAGTAAAGGTACTGTGTGGTGTACAGACCTCTGCAGGTGCTGGGCATCAGGCTAGGTAGAACTGGGAAGCTTTGATTCAAGAAACACTGAGAATTTAAGCTTTACAATAAAGTTATACCAATTATAATTAAAGGAGCCCAGCATGGAAACAGATGCCTCTGAACTCTGCACTGCAATTATAAAATAGTGAGGTTTTCTGAAAAACAATCCCTCTATAGCTGGAGTTACAGCTAAGAGTGGAAATGTTGCATCAAGTATGCTGGGCTTTCACAGAGCAGGGCAGTTCCTATTCTAGGAATTTTGTGAGGTTTTGGCTGGCATAGAAACAGACGAGCAGGTAAAACTGTAGGAACCTAAGATGTTCTTGCTTTCTCATCCCTTACCTGGTATGTCAGTGGGGAAAAAGACAAGTTATTTTTTTGGTAGACTGAGAAAGCTGAACAGTACCGTGATATTGCTATTTAATGTAATGACGCTAAGAAATTTGGATAAAAAAGTTGAGAGGAGGACGAGGAGTACTTCATCCCAGCAGAGAAAGATTGGTCAGGGGGCACTGGGCCCCTGCTGCCTTCCCTCTCCTGGTTTGACTCTCCTGGTGCCACCTCCACTGCTTCCACAGCGGCAGCATGGCTGGTCCTCTCTCCGGCTGTGGGGGAGAAGTAGATGTACAGCTAGTCGTCTCCTACCTGCCTGCAAGAGGCGGGGAGGGGAGCCCCAGCCTAGCTTTGAGGAAGAGGATGAGTAGGGATGGATGTGCTGTAGAGCCGGTTGTTTGGAGCAGGGTACAAGATTTGCCTTGTGGATGTGCCACCCTGCCATCCTTACAGCTGTGTTTAATAAAGGTGATGCCTTGATACTACTATAGCCCTGTTAGGTTGCCCTTTATGCTACTCTTTTTTCCTCATACCAGCTCTCCAGTGAATGATATAAACCAAACAGTAATGGGCAATCAGGGAATAATTTAAAAAAAAAAAATCACCAAAGAATTCTGGACCGTGAGGCTGCTTTTGGCATTTGCAATGACAGTACGTCAGCACACCAAAGCCTAAACAGCTTTAAATGTCATACTGAGCGTGAAATGAAGCTGGTTACAGCGTCAGTAAGGAAATATGATTCATGTATGGTAGGACATGGCATGAGTGTGCCAGTCACAGTGAAGGTGACAGAGGAGAAGGTGGTTCCTGTCCTGTCCCAGGGATGGCTAAATGAACTACAAATACTTCATTGGAGACAGTGTGAGCTATTGGCAGGCTCCGCAGGTGAATTAATAGCATGATGCATGTCAAAAAGCCAGGAGGAAAAAGATGCTAAGACAAAACACAAGAGAAAAGCCCTGTGCCAAAAGGCACAGGACGCTACTCGTTTACTTACCAACGGTATGAAAACACCCTCCACCTTGTGCAGTTGGTGAGGGACTGCTCTGTGCCTGAACCTGCTCTTCATCCAGATTGCAGCCCCAGGCTGGGAAACCTGGAGAAAATAACCTCCTCAGTACATAGCGGGATCTGCCGGGCCGAAACCTGGCCCCAGGTGAGCAGCAAAGGGAAAGGGCCGGGAGCTCACGAGGCTTAGAGAAAAGAGCAGACACTGGAAAAGGGAGGAGGTTGGGGAGGCTTCAACCGCATCTTTTCCGTGTCAAGCTGGCTGGGGGGCTGCGGGGGGCTTGCATCAGTGCGCAGCAGCTGTAGTTGGGGGTGCAGGTTACCAAAGTATGGGCTAGGCCTTCCCTTGCCTTTAGCACAGCGCTGTGCTGCTCTGACACCTTTGACTTCTCCAGACCTGCTCCAGCAGGACACCTGGGCCCCTTTGGCAGGTGGCAGAAACCTCCATCTTACCTGATGCTTACCCCTCTTGTTTGCCATCACCGGTTCAGCTCAGGTTGGTTTCAGCCTTCCTGAAGATGAGGAATGAGACTGGCTGTTTTGTTCCAAAGCATCCCGGCATCTCGGAATTGCATCTCAAGATACGTTTCCTCGTTCAAAAAGGGTGTCCCCCCGCCAGCCTCCTCCCCGGGGAGTGCAGCTGTGACCGAGCTGCAGCCCATCGCAAGGCTTCCGCTTTGCTCGAGTCCTGCAGCGCTAGAGAAATGTCAAGGCGACAAAACAAGAGGGGAGTGTCAAAACCGCAAGCTCAGAAAGCATCACCCCCGAAGGATTTCATACCAATTTGTAGACCTGGGACCCTCTTGCTGAAATATTTCCTGATCGCAGGAGGTACGGCTTCTACCAGGAGCTGGTATGCATTCTGCTTTGACGAGATCTGAATGACGGACACAAAAAATTCGAGCTCCCTTTCTAGGGAGCCCTTCTCCAGGTAACTTTACTAGGCCAATCTGTGGCTAAATTTTATTTTTCAGTAAAGCAAATGTACATGCATTTGCTGTTGTAAGCATGTCTTTAGCTTCTTTAGTCATACCACTCCTGAACGTGGTGCTCTCACAGATACGAAAAGGAACCCAGTAAAAGAGTAGCTTTGCCAAAGGAAAGATTTTAAAAGCCATAGGTATAGGCGATAGTCGTATCTCATTGGAGTCCAAGCACCCCTGGGTGCCAAAGTTCCCTCAGTGCCAGAGAGGAACTGATGACATTTGAAAGCCCTTGAGGTCTGCGTCTTCCAGGAGCCGGATGTCTGGAGATAACATTGCCATCTCTGGGATGACTTCTTACCAGCCAGCTTCCTGAAGGTGCTATGGACCCCAAAGGAAGCAAAAAACCAATTTTGCCAGTGAAGGACTGAGGATGAGAGGAAGGCTGAGTGCTGTCACCAAAGTGGCATGAGCGGGATGGAGTGCAGCAGTGAACAGAGCTCCATTTCCATCACCTTATTCATAGCAATTACTTGATCTCTTCACACCTGCCACAGCAGTGATCTTAGGGAAGTAAAATGGTGGTTTACCTGTTGCAATACAAACTGGCCTTTTTTACTACAGCATTAATAACCTACTTCTTTTACAGTACTGGATCACGCTTCCCATGACCTGATTATACCAAAGGGACCTTCGTGCAGCTCTAGCGTGTAATCAGATCACCCAAAATGTATAAACAAGAGCTGTGGGAGAGGTGGGGGAAGACGACAGCTGCTTCTGTAGTAGCACCACTGTATCATGCAGATGGTATGAGACCAGCACTCGCTCCCAGGCTTATCAGTCTGTAAACCCAAACTCGCAGATTGCTCGGAGAGCGGCGCAGTGCAAAACACTCTTAGCTAAAAGTTGCAATCCCTCTTGCCGTTACTGCAGAGTGACTCCTTAGTAGATTTCCCCATATTCTAGCCTAAAATATCTCAAGTCGGGGTGCTTCCCCACTTCCCTTGGAAGCCTGTGCTTGTGAGCCTTCAGAGGGTGGCTGGTGGATCACGTTCCTGGTTTAGATTTTGTCCCATTGCTTCTAGCTCTCACCCAGAGCAGCTGCTACGGGAGCCCTCAGCTCCTTGTGGGCTGCTCACCCGGCAAACGCTGCCAGCACGGGGTGCTCCCCGTTACTCAGCCGAGCGGGCTGGGTTCTGCAAGGTGCAGCCTCTGAAATGCCGATTAAAGCATCCCAGACTGCTACGACATGGCATGAGTACCAGGTTTCATTCCGGTTTAATAGCAGGTCTTCCTCTGTTGGCACTGCATGAGTAAAAGGAAACTGCCCATAAAGAAATTGCCTGTGCCAACAAAAGCAAAAGGTTACTTTCACTTTGGTGTAAAGGCAAATAAAAAAAACACATAACTGCTTTTAAGCTTGAACCTGCTAGAAGTTTGAGGGCTATGGTAAGAAATGTAGGTTGTCTGCATGGGAACCTGTAGTTCCTTCCAGTGCTATAGTCCTAAACCTCTTCCCATTTTGGGACCCGTCAGTGCTTTTGAGTCTCAAGGGAATTGCGTAGCCCATAGCTGCAAGCAATGAATAGAGAGCACAGACCAAGTCAAAAGCTGCTCCAAGAGCAGCACGTTGGAACATCGATATAAAATAAATGTCTTGGAAGCTGTGAAATTATTTAACCTGAACCTATACCTACATGTATGTACATGCATTCATGTGCGTACACAACCACATAAGTATTTTCTGCGCATTCGCCATTGGGAGGAGGAGATGGATGACCCAGAGCCAGCCTTCAGTGGGCTGGAAACAGGGGCGCAAGTGCCACCACCTGGAAATGATCATCTGTAGCTATAGCAAAGGACACGGAGGGAAAGGAGGAAAAAGGGATGTGCTGCAGCAGGCGGGTGCAGACCAAAATCCAGACGGTGCAAACGGAGAGGTGTCTCTGTAGCATTTGAAGAATTTGATTGAATCACAGCTGGTGGTGTCACCTCGTGCTGTTGTTGAGAAACACATCGCATCAAGCTGGAGGAAGAAGAGGACAGCCTAGAAGAGGCTCTTCCCGTCTGCTCAGAGGTGTTAGGGCCCCAGCTGGATTTTGGGGGCTGTAGCTCAGCTGTGTCTCTGTTGGAGGGGATCCAGGGGAGCAGAGGGGAAAAATGACCCCAAGTCTAGAAAAACATGGCCTTAGAGGAAGGATCAGAACTAACAGGTTGTTTAATGAAGAAAAGAAAGTCTGTGGCGAGACATGACAACAAAGGGGATAAAAGAGGCAGTAATCAGTTCTCCAGACCTGTGGCAAAGAGGACAAAAAGCTGACTCTGTACTGGGAGGGAGAGACAGACCAGGCGATTTTAAAGTTGCCTTTCTCCAATGCTATTGTTTATGTTTTAACCGCTCAGAAAGAGCAACCGAGGAAAAAAGCTTGCCACCGTGGCGGTTCCTTCCCAGCCGTTCCAGCGGGGAGCTGCTGCCACGTGCAGCGCCGGGAGCAGACACGACAGGCTCTGCGGGCTTGCTGAGCCGGGCGCGTGGTGGGACAGCCTGTGGAGTCCTCTGGTCCCTGCTGCCCTCTCGTCCCAGGGCTACTCAGCCACCGTGGCCGCCCGGGCACAAAGCTGGAGACAAGGGACGGTGAGGACAGTGGGAGCTAGCACCAGTGATGCTGTTTAAAAATAGTGGTTGGGAACTGCTGGTCTTGCAGCACGTGAAGGACTTGAAGCGATGACACAAACGAGGCAATATGTCTTTCTATGTCATTTCCTCTGCAGCTACTTGCGAGATCAATGAAGCAGCACCTCAATGAAGCAAATTTTAAAGGTTTGTCCAACTTTAAAAAAAATTAACCTGATTGATGAAGTGGTTGACTTCTGGAGAGTCAGCGAGGAGACTGGCAGAAATACATGTTGCTTGTTCTCCCATCAGATTATTTCCATGCACTTCACACACTGTTTTTTCCCTGGGAATACATCTGAAAACGTGTGTTCTGTGCCAAAAAGGCACACAGGACGTAGAGACGATGGGGTATACAGCACTGGGGTCTACTCTGTCATATGCTGGTGGAAAAGAAACCAAACATTGCTCTGAAAGATAATTTTTCACTGTCAAATTACTAAAAGGCTGAGTACTAACTACCAAGGGTATATATTTCAGAAGTCCTCTGTTTTGTGTATAAGGAAGTATTTTTTAAATAAACAGGTATTTTTCATTTGATATATTAAAGTTTGCACATTATTCACAAAATGCTTTAATTAATATACAGTAAAACTGCTAATTGAACTATATATTTAAAGTATACATAAACTTAATGTATCTGTAAATACATGTATGTTAACTCTGTAATTTCGCCTAACAAAACCAAAAATCTATCTCCTTCCATAAATCTGCATTTTACTTTTCAAGGAAGCGAATTAAGACATTTTGCTTTTAGAGCTTTCATATTGATGTGTCTTAAAAATAATACAATTTCTATAGGGAAAGTGTGGCAAGTGTTGCCTGACCAACCTACTGGTCTTCTGTGATGGACTGACTACATCAGTGGACAAGGGAAGAGCTACGGATGCCGTCTATCTGGACTTTTGCAAGGCCTTTGACATGCTCCCCCACAACATCCTTCTCTAAATTGGAAAGAGATGGATTTGATGGATGGACTGTTGGGTGGATGAGGAAATGGTTGGATGGTCCCATCCAGAGGGTAGTGGTCAACGGCTGAATGTCCAGGTGGAGGTGGGTGACGAGCGGTGTCCCTCAGCGGTCCGCACTGGGACCAGCACTCTTTAATACCCACTCTTTAATACCTTTGCCAATGACAGAGACAGCGCGATCGCGTGCACCCTCCGCCGGGCTGCAGCCGACGCTGAGCTGAGCGCTGCGGCTGACACGCCTGCGGGACAGGATGCCTTCCAGAGGGACCTGGGCAAGCTGGAGTCGAGAAGTGGGCCCGTGTGAACCTGGTGAGGTTCAACAAGGCCACGGGCAGGGTCCCGCTCCTGGGTCGGGGCAAGCCCCGCTATCACTACAGGCTGGGGGATGTGAGGGGATTGAGAGCAGCCCTGCCCAGAAGGACTGGGGTGGGGGTAAAGGTGGACAAAAAGCTGGACATGAGCCGGCAAGGTGCGCTCGCAGCCCAGAAGGCCAACCACCTCGCGGGCTGCATCGGAAGAAGCGTGGCCAGCAGGTCGAGGGAGATGATTCCGCCCCTCTGCTCCGCTCTGGTGAGACCCCACCTGCAGTGCTGCGTCCGGCTCTGGAGCCCTCAGCACAGGCAAGACACGGACCTGTTGGAGAGGGTCCAGAGGAGGGCCACAAAAATGATCAGAGGGCTGGAAGCCCTCTGCTATGAGGACAGGCCGAGAGAGTTGGGCTTGTTCCGCCTGGTAAAAGAGAAGGCGCCGGGGAGACCTTCCTGCAGCCTTCCAGTACTTCCCGGGGGCTTCTAAGAAAGACGAGGACAGGCTTTTTAGCAGGGCCTCTAGCGCTAGGACAAGGGCTAATGGATGTAAACCAATAGAGGGCAGATTTAGACTAGATCTAAGGAAGAAATGTTTCACAGTGAGGGTGGTGAGACACTCGCACAGATTGCCCAGAGAGGTGGTAGATGTCCCATCCCTGGAAACATTCTAGGTCAGGTTGGACGGGGCTCTGAGCAACCTGATCTAGTTGAAGATGTCCCTGCTCATTGCAGGGGGGTTGGACTAGATGGCCTTTAAAGGTCCTTTCCAACCCAAAGGTTCTATGATTCCTGGGATGGGCAAGATGTGCATTTGATGGGAAGAAGACTGGGGACTTGAGGACACATGCATGAGGCCAAATAGGGTTCTGGATCATTAGAAATCATGAGGACAGTGAAAATAATTTTCATGAGGTGTATCTGCACCCAACTATTGCTTTGGTTTGTAGCAGCTCCTTTTTTGGGGAACAGCCTGTGGGGCTCACAGAAAGAGAAGCAAAACACTGTTTTTCCCTGGGAATATATCTGAAAACATGTGTGTGTACTGTGCCAAAAAGGCACACAGCCATCCTCCTGTGAGGAGGAGGATGGCCAGCATTACATTTTAATGACCGGTCCATACGTTTTGGAGAGTGGGACCCATCTCACTTCCAGAAACTGTTTGTCTTTGTGGATAATGCTCTTCAAACTGGCAGGGATTCTGTTATGCAGAGGATTATATTTGCTGAAACAAAGCTAAAAGAGAGCAATTGGGGAAATATGTCATGATTATTCATAAAGGCAAATTAAAAAAATATTTTTAGTGGCTTAATTCTCCCTTAGAGAGTGTGGTTGTTGGATCCATGCTTTGTTTTGATTCAGATGGTATCTGCAGCAGTGTGAATCACTTGAACTGAAGCTCTGAGCTTTTGAAATACCAACTTTTCTTCGGAGAAGTAGAAAAATAAAGCTGAAATTTAAATTCAGCTCATTAAAATAAGCAGTTTAAAAATACCTGCTTAAAAATTCTGGTGTGTTTTAACCTCTCAACTTACTAAAGCGAAGAAAACTCAGCTTTTGGACAGGCTGTTTCAACAAATATGCAGGTCCTTAAGCTGCTTTGAAGCCTTGTGACGTTGCCAAACTTAGACTTTGGGGTTGGGGAGCGGGGTGGGAAGCTTAGCGGAAGGAAATGTCTACCTTTCTTTAAGTGTATTTTTTGGGTTTTACACAAGCGAAAACAGATGTTGAAGGCTTACAGGTACTGCTTTGGCCCAACCAAGCACAAACCAGGTAAGACTGAGCACCACAACAGCCTTTGGCACCAGGCCCTGGCTTTCCCAGCCTGCAAGGGGCCGTGGTCTAGGAAAACTTTAATCTTCGTGCCCTAGAAGCAGGGGATGCTGGCAACATTTTGCCTGCAAAATTAAATTAAAAAGTAATTAGTATTACTAAAGCAGACACCTCAGTGTAACACGCCAGAATAAGTCCTGTTCACTCACCTGAGAGCCGAAGCGCGGGAAATGCAGTGCCATCTCTTACCCAGCGTCACTATTAGGGTACAACAAGTAGAAAGACGGCCTTGGGATACTTGTGAATGCTGCCTACATGGTGGGAAGCGGGGCATGACCAGGCCAGGTGTTGGCACCACTCGCCGTGGACCAGCGTGCTGTCCCTTGCTCGCGGGTGATGCAGCTAAGGGCACGCCACAGCGTCCCTCTCCCATCCCAGCTGCATGGGATTTGAGCTGGGAGGATTCGAAGCTGCTTTTCTGGTTTATTTTTCTTTAGCAATGCACTGGCGGTGGTGTGGCCCCTGTTGTAGCTGTAGTTAGACACAAGGAGCACAGTACTCATTCCTGATTGATTGTACGGCAACCAGTAGTTACCCCAGTATAAGGACATAGTGGGACTTTTACCACTGTATTGTGGTATATAAGGTAAGTTACTAGATACGTGCATGTACATAAATAAATGCATGTGTATAGTAAGTACATTACACCATGTAGGAGTGGTGAATGTGCCATAGTTTGTGAATACAGGCAAGGGTAGCCTTATTTTGCAACCAGTGACGCTACATCATCTGGGAAACAAGGAAAGAGATGGTTAATCAGATCTTTTTTTATTCACTGTACATTTCCTTCATTCCAATAGCTTGCAGGCTTTATTAATAGACTATTAAAAGCCTAATCCTTCCATCCACTCAGCTAAAGGCTGAGAAGCCCTTAATGCGCGGTCTCAAAGGGAAACCTTCAGCAGAAAGCAAGAAAGCAAACTTGACAGCCCAACCAGATACTTTAAGGGCCAAAACTATGTTTTCTTCCCCAGGAGAGCAGGAAAAGCATCTGTGCCACCAGCCTAGCTGTAGCTACCCCCCATTAGTTGTAAAAATTACACTCTGAAGAACGAGCAGTTGGTTGAAGCTGGTAAATTAGAAGTGTATCTGCAGATGTAAATTGTGTTTTATTCGAGTCAAAGCCTACCTAACATTGCAACAGCCATGCTGTATTTGGTAAGCCGCAAGAAAGGTAAACAGACATTTTGAAGGTTTCCATCAGAATGCGAACGCTGCAGAATGACACAAGCTTTTCTAAGAGGAGGGAAAGCATCATAAGGAGAGGGCAGAGCAGCAGGTATTTGCAAAGGCAGCCAGGGGAAAGCAAGAAGCACAGGCTTGGGGCTGGCCAGGAGCCAAAAACAACAAAAGGAAAGAATTAGGGGAATTTGCAAGGGTAGAAAAGGGGGATTAAGGCATAAAAGCTATGGCGAAAATAGCCATATCCTATAATTTCCCCCAAACAAAGGAAAAACCCACGATGCCACAGAAGTGACTGAAACCAAGAAGCTGAAGGTATTTATGGAAATCCCTGTGCCCTGGGAGTTTGTAAGTGGTATAACTCTATCCTGAAATGCAATGGGTAACAAATCAGTTTCTGACATTCCCATGCCCCATTTTTGCACACATGGACCACCAAGCTGGTGCTAGATCGCAGAAGTGATACAGCTAAACCTTTTTTTATCTTTTAAATGGGACCTCTGAGTGCTCTTTATTTCCTCCATTTTTTCTAGATATAGGCTCATCACTGCGGTGTGTCTTTTTTTTCTACATGGCAAACCATGGTTGCTTTTCAGCTAGCTTGTAGCAGGGGGTGTATTTTATCTGACTCACCAGAGCCATCTGTTTTAGAGAAATATTTTAGTGAATGATGTCTCTTTTATTGTTAGACAATTTCTTTATTCCCCTGTTTAAGGATAAATTACGTGAGGAAAAAGGCAGGGTGGCCTCTCACCAGGCTCACTCACCCTCCCTCCATGAGCACCTGCTGGCATTAAACCACGTGCCTCACCTGACTCCAACATCACCAAATATTAAAATGGTCCATGGAAAGATTTTTAAAGCTAGGTTGGAACTATGGCTTAAAAAGAAATATTTTTGGCCTCCTGACCAGTTGCAAACAATTTCTCTTCCCTGTGGACCACTCAGGAGACAAGACATCATGTGGAGGTGGAGGTTCCACAAAACATTGACCCGTGCTTGCTTCCGGTGGCACTCAGACGACGTTCAAGGTTCCCAGACAACATTTCCTCAGTACGGCAAGGTCTTCCCCTCCTGGCGAGCGGTTTGGGTGGCTTCAGCCTCGACTCCTTCCCTTGGTTCCTGCTATCGGTGGTGTTCGCTTCCCCTCCTCCTTTCTGCCCGTCCATAAAATCCCAAGTGAAAGAGCCTTCACAACACATGTTGGGGTGGTTTCCCCTTGCAGTTGGCAGCATCCTCTCCCTTACCACGCCGCAAGCGGGACTGGCACCGTGGGGCCGGCCACCTTCCTGGTGTCCCTCCACACGCAGCTGTGCAGGGTGGGTGGCTCCAGCTGAGCTGTGCTCCAGGCCCCAAACTCGCCGCAGCGCCAGGCCAGTGCCCGGGCTCCCAGCAGCAGTTTTGGCTGAGGCCGGTGAGGAAACTGTGGCACACAGGGTCTCTGTCGGCAACGTCTTGTCACCCATAGCCATGACAATACTCATCACGTGCCTGAGACCAGCTGTCCCTGAGCCTCGGGATGTGGCACGCCATGGTGGCCAGCCCAGCTACAGGCCTTTACAGCCTTGGGATGTTCTTTGATATGATGTGTGAAAAAAAATAATCCACCGGTGCTGGTTGGTGGTGGTGTTACACATTGTGTCTCCACCACTAGCCCTGCCATTCTGACACAGCACCAGCACTGCAAATATTTGATCTGATAAAAAATATGTGATCCCATAAAAACTTTCCACAGAAGCAGCATAAGAAAACCATCAAGCAGGCAGTTAGAAATAACATTTGCTCTGCATAGCAGCAGACTGGCTGCAGGAAAAGCAGCTGTTGCAGAGATTTCTGCATTTATTGCCCTTGAGATCCCGCTTGTGCTAATGCCACATGGATGCAGAGGGAAAAGAGAGCCCAAACTTGCAGCTGAAGACCCCACAGTGACATGGTCCTAGCGGAGGTGCCACCACTGCTGCTCTTGCTTTGCCCGCGTTACCCGAGGCACGCAGCCCAGACCACCGGTGCCTTGCTCCTGCTTGCACACCCACCGCCAGACCCCGGCACCCGGAGGCATGAGGCTCTGGGGCGAAGGCCAGAGGAAACACTAGCTTTTTGGCATGGGCCAGTGTCTGCCCTCGGTTTCGGCGCAGCTCAAAGCTGGGTCTGCAGAGATATGGGTTTGACTTCCCTTTTCTGCAGCACAGCTTACACTTAAAAGCCATGAGGTGCGCACCCCGCTGAGGTGTGTGGAGGTTGGACTTCCATCTGCACTTGCTTTCCATCGCACCCAAGGGCGGGGGACACTGCTCTGGTGGCTCTGCAGTGCTCCCGGGCGGGCGCCTGCGCCAAGGCAGGCTCTCCCCAAGGTCCCTCTCCCTCCCCGCTAGCCAGCAAGGTGACGCTGCATGATGAGGGCAGCCATTGCGTGGGTAAAAGTACTTTTTCAAATGACTCATTAGCAAGTGATTGCAATGGACTAGAAGATCGAGACAGCTGAGTCGCTGAGTCTGCATTGAAATTTCAGGGGTTTTACATACGACTAGGTGTAGTCTATCCATCCGTCCCCACGCACACGCACTGCGGGTTCCCTGTGCACACTGGGAAGTTGTCCAAAGGCGGATCCCATATGTCCCCCTTGGGGCTTCTTTGCGTTTGGGGCATGCCTGGCCCAGAGCTGCCAGGTTATTACATGCTGGAAGAAAATTAATGCACACGGACCACCATCAGCCTGCTGTGCAGCAGAAGGGAGGTCACCACAGCAGCTGATCCCAAAATCACACAAATCCTCCAAACCAGCACAGCCAGGAGGAGATGAATCGAGCCGAATTGAGCACACCAGTTTAACAACAACGGGAGGCTGAGGAAACCTGGCGAGACTTGGTGGTTGCATGGGATCCCTCAGGTTTGGGTGTTTTGGGCCAGTTCCACTATGCTTGCCTGATAACCTGAGAATCGTTAGCGTGGACATCAGGCCAGGGCTTGTTTATGTTTCAGTTTCATACTAAATGGATTTAACAGTGCCTTGCTGTGGCTCAGCTTGAAACAGCACCCAACCAGTGTAAACTGTATGGGTGTAAGTGGCTCAAACCACGGTGTGAGTGTAGTCACCCAAGCACCGGTGCTTGCCTGGGTCTGCAGGTGATCAATAACCTAGGGGCACTCTGGGCCTTCGGAGAGTTTGAGAATCATTCCATTTGCTAAATAACAAGAATTAATAGAAAGCTATGGATTGGGTTGCATTATTTCTAGCGAATCCGCACTGATTTTAGTCTTGTTGCAATAGCAATCTCCTCTCCCAGCAACTCCGGAGTACTTCCAGGAGTGTAATACCTGATGTTTGATGCTGCTCTCAGAAGCACAACCCCTAAATACTGTCTGCAGCATCAAAAACTGATGAAATGGCAGCTGAGCCTAAGAGCTTGGCCTCTTTACACCGTGCTTACATCTCGAGCACTTTACTTGGGAGAGGCTCGACTCGTGCCAGTTTCCTCCATAGGGCTGCTGGTAATTATTTACATTACCATCAAACGCTGTAGCTGAACTACGTCTTTACCAGCCAGCCAAAGTCTTTTCATGCTCGGGCAGTGGTTCAGCCTGGATCACGTCACTGGCTGGAACTAGTCTGGGGAATAGCGATGAGAGTGGAATAAACTGGTTTACGTGAAAATGAGTGGTGCCAATTTAACAACTCCCCAAAGTTGGAACAGCACCGGTGAGACCTGAGACAATATCCAGCGTCTCAGCAGGCTTGCAGTGATTTAAACTGATTCTATTTGATAAAAGTTTGGTGAGTCAGGTGGGAGGGATGCTTCCTCCCCCACTGCTCCTGGTTTACCTTCAATGTCTGGTTATAAAAAGGAAAAACAAAAGGTAAAGCTGCCTCAAAATCAGTTATCTTTTGGGAAATATTTTGCTTGGCAAAGAGGAGCCATCAGAGGCACTCTTAAGTTGAACATTTTGGGGAGCGAGAGCCGACTCCAGGGACAGAGCCAGGGCTCAGGGTAGAGCTCTGCAACAGGATATTCCCACAAGCAGGCGGTAGCTCAGTGCCATGAGGCCTGGCGCCTTGGGCAAACTTGTTTTGGGCAGTCTTGACCTTAGTTCCACTTGTGCTTTGCTGTATGTGCAAACTGCCTGACTGTTGCCCAACCGGCTTTTCGCTTTGGCTTTGCTTTGTGCAAGGAAACGACAGCAAGACTTTGTTGGACCCTTACCACACAAGTGATCATCGTGTAACTACACCTGCACAGATTAAAAAAAAAAAAGGAAAGGACTGCTCAGCCAGACTGCTTAAAATGTGTAAAAAATAGCCTCAAATGGGCTCTTGACCAAGGAGGAAGAAACCCCGCCATCGATGTCCTTCTCCTGACAAAGAAAGAGGGATGTAAAGCACATGCCATTTCAATGCATGGAAAGGGTAAAATAATAAAAAATTAGCAGTAATTAGATAATTGGGATTATGAATTTCAGTAACATGGTAACTGAATTAATAGAATCTGTTGGGCTTTATTTCGATTAGACTGGCAAAGCTCGGTTAGACAATGAATATACTCGTTGCTCCATGCAGCGGATGTGGTTCCTCAGCTCACGTAACTGGAATTAAACTTGCGTAGCACAGCAAAGCAGAAGAGCTTTCCATCAAAGTACTCACAGAACCTTTTTTGACCAGGCCTGGGAGAAAATTGTGGGGCCAAGTGCATCAGCTAGGGAGCAGGGAAGAGCAGGCAGCATTGTCTTTCGTGTCCTTCTATTAAGTGGCTCGATCAGGAGATTAGTCCTGTTCTACACAACAATAAATCTTTCCAACACCATCGCCAACAGAATTACTCAACTTCCACTGGGAATTTTCCCCTTTCCCCTTATCTTTTTACTTTTTTTCCCCCCCCCCCCTGTGCAGACATCCCCAGCTGTGCTGCAGGGGATCTTCCCCTCCCTCTGAGTTTAAAATTTAAATTATCTTTGGTAGCTGGTAGAGATAACTTGATCCTTCCACTGGAGCTGGCCGGAGGGGACACCACAGACACCACCCAGGCACAGTCCCATTTGCACTTCTCCAACCTCTTCTTGGCACGGCCACCACAGGAGGGACACTTCCAGCTCTGCACTCACCACTCCGGCATGTCAGGACCACCGCCTTCCTGGAGGCACAGCCTCGTCTATCCCCAAATCTCCATCCATGCCGCTACAGTGGGTACCAGCTGCCCACACCAGCAGGCTGGGAATGTGCTTTAAAGGATAACATCCGTGTTGTGTGCACTTGGGTTCGGCGTCCCCCTCAGCCAGGCTAACCAGCTGCGGTGCATGAGGTCCTGCCAGCTGTGCTCAAAGCCCCTCTCCATGAGCCCCTGCAGACCAGGCACCGCCGGCTGCAATACTCGACAGCGTACCACCCACCAAAAGAGAGACATGCACACCGCGGGCATAAGGGGATAAGGCTTTTCAGTTGGCTTTGAGCCCTGTGCCTTGCAGGCTAGGCTCTCCTTGCAACTCTCCCAAAACCTGATTTTCTTCTATGATTTCTTTTCCTGATTCCTGATTTCCTTTCTCTACCAACCTGATTTCCTTCTATGACCAGGTGACCTGCCTAGTGGATGAGGGAAAGGCTGTGGACGTTGTCTACCTGGACTTCAGTAAATGCCTTTGACAGCGTCTCCCACAGCATCGTCCTGGAGAAACTGGCGGCTCGTGGCTTAGACAGGTTTACTCTCCGCTGGGTGAGGAACTGGCTGGATGGCCGAGCCCAGAGAGTTGTGGCGAATGGCGTTAAATCCGGCTGGCGGCCAGTCACAAGCGGTGTTCCCCAGGGCTCGGTTCTGGGGCCGGTCTTGTTCAATATCTTTATTGATGATCTGGATGAGGGGATCGAGTGCTCTCTCAGTAAATTTGCAGATGACACCAAGTTGGGTGGAAGTGTTGATCTGCTGGTGGGCAGGAGGGCTCTGCAGAGGGATCTGGACAGACTGGATCAATGGGCAGAGGTCAACTGTATGAGGTTTATAAGGTCAAGTGTCGGGTCCTGCACTTTGGCCACAACAACCCCATGCAACGCTACAGGCTTGGGGAGGAGTGGCTGGAGAGCTGCCCGGTGGAAAGGGACCTGGGGGTGCTGGTTGACAGCCGGCTGAATATGAGCCGGCAGTGTGCCCAGGTGGCCAAGAAGGCCAACAGCGTCCTGGCCTGTATCAGAAATAGTGTGGCCAGCAGGAGTAGGGAAGTGATCGTGCCCCTGTACTCGGCACTGGTGAGGCTGCACCTTGAATACTGTGTTCAGTTTTGGGCCCCTCACTACAAGAAGGACGCTGAGGTGCTTGAGCGTGTCCAGAGAACGGCAAGGAAGCTGGTGAGGGGTCTGGAGCACAAGTCTTATGAGGAGCGGCGGAGGGAACTGGGGTTGTTCAGTCTGGAGAAGAGGAGGCTGAGAGGAGACCTCATCGCTCTCTACAACTACCTGAAAGGGGGTTGTGGCGACGAGGGTGTTGGTTTCTTCTCCCAAGTAACTAGTGATAGGACAAGAGGAAATGGCCTCAACTTGCACCAGGGGAGGTTTAGATTGGATATTAGGAAAAATTTCTTCACTGAGAGGGTGGTCAAATGTTGGAACAGGCTGCCCAGGGAGGTGGTGGAGTCACCATCTCTGGAAGTGTTCAAAAAATGTGTGGATGTGGTGCTTCAGGACATGGTTTAGGGGACATGGTGGTGCTGGATTAGTGGTTGGACTTGATGATCTTGAAGGTTCTTTCCAACCTTAGTGATTCTGTGATTCTGTGAAAACTAACCCCTATAAGCCATGGACTGTAACGGCGTTCCTTGCCTCCTCATTTCAGTGCTATAAACGATTAATGCCAGAGAGCTGAGCTGCAGGAGGACAGAGGAGGCAGCGACGGCAGTGGACAGAATCTGCATGCGTGCAGTTTCTGGGAGGGCTGGCTTGTAGCTCCCTGCCACAGATAATGCAAACGCAAAGACCAAACCTCTGCATTGACCAAGCTCCGGAGAAGAACAGGTACTGAGCGCGAGGGTAATTCGGACTCTGCTCTGAACAGCTGAACCTTCATTCACAACATCCCAAAAAAAAAAGAAACCAACCCTACATCAGCTCAGGTCTGCCTCTGACAGCTGATGCTTTATCACTGTTATCTGAAACAGACTTTGCCGGATTGCTGTGGACCTCTCCTTGCTTTGCTGCCTAGCATAAAGCTCTCTTCATTGCATGTCCTGGGAGGCTGACACAGTTAAATCTCACTTAGTAACTAAAAGCAGCAAAAGCACAGGGCATTTGCAGAGCCCCCACCACTCCTGCTGCTCATAACTGCTGGAGACCCTGCGAGAAAAACCCTCTTCCCAGGCTGGCACAATCAGAGATTTTCCTTCCAAAGGGATGGCTGGCATTGGGAATATTTGCATTTGGTTTCTCTTTCCCCAATTCCATCTGAATGAAAAAGCATTTCCGAAAGTGTCCTGGCAAATTTCCTTTCCCAAATGTCCACTGTATTTTAGATCTCATGGTGTACCATCAGGAGAAAAGCACAGCAGATTATAGCAACCGTTCAGAGCATAGAAAGTTCAAGAAAGTTTAAGGAGTGAGACACAGTAGTGAAAAAATCCGTTTTTATTTATCTAGGGAGAAGTTAAAACCGGGAAAGGTGGAGCAGTTTGGTTAAGATTTTACATCTGTGAACTGTGCTGCCACTTAGGATTCCTCTCTGTGCCTTGCGATATCAGGCTTTTAATTAAAGACTCAGGTCCTTAAGACAAGCAATTAAGTGCCAGCCCAAGCAAGCCCTCAATTCTATCTAAACGAACAATAGGAACCTGATGAGATGCAGTAAGGAGGAGGATGATGACTTCTGCCCCAAATGGCTTGCAGTACCTAGCTTTATTGTTTTTTATTTAATTTTTAAATCAGAGGTTATCACTGCTGCTCGGTGACCCACAACCAAAGCTTCCCTTCACTTACCAGATGACAAGGAAGCCGTTTGCATCTTGCAGGACAAGTCCAACGCAATGCAGCGCTTGTGCGCCAGGCGCGCGGGCTGCCCTGTCCTGTGCTTGCCTCCAGCCCGCCCGAAGGTCCCTGCGGTGCCGGGGCGGCGTGCGGAGCAGGCTGCATTACGGGGCGTGCGCCGGGAGCAACGAGGTTTAAGGGATTGGTCCTGGGAACCTGGGTGGGGTGTTTCCATCCCAGCAGCAGCTGTTGCCACAAGCATTAAAGTGACAGAAAACGAGCTGGTGCCAGCAGCGACCTTCCACCAGGGAGGAGAAACGAGGCTGGCGCAAGCATTCTGCTCCCGGTGGTTTTTGCTGCTTGAAGGGGGTCCGGCTGGCCCGGCCATGGGTCGGAAAGGCACCCCGGGTGCAGGGACCCGGCCCGAGGGTGTTGTCCCACCCAGCCCCTATGCGGCGGGGTGGGAAGCCATGGGCTGCAACAATGCTCATGCAGCTGAGCCCCGGGGCTTGCGGGCTGAAAGAGTGTATGTTTTTACCCCCTAAACTAGCTGGTTTGATTAAAGATACCTCCCCATAACCCTGCCAGATGCATGTCCTGAGACCACCGAGCCCACAACCAAAGCTACTACCCAGAACCATTGGGCTGTACAGCCAAGGGACCCATCATTCTCCAACCCACTCTGCTTTCACCCAAAAAAAGCTTATCCGCACCGACTTTTGTCAGACTTTGACTTGGCTTGAAAGCGCTCCTTAGTCTGTGGGAGTGCAAGTCCTTCATTTTGGCGAGCTGGTTCAAAGTGTTCACCAAACCACAGAAATGCACCGGTCCGTGGCTGAAGGTGCGGGGTTCGCCAAACCACAGCTTCTGGAGGAGCCTGGAGCACACCTAAGCCTTCCCTCTGCAAACCTGGGAGTGTTTGCTGCCTGGGGTTTTCTCTGAGGACACAAGGCCCAGCACGAGGAGAAGATCCATTTTATTTGTACAAATGCTCCCTGTGACTATCAGATGGACTAATGGGGAAAGGAAGGCACGAACCTCCCCAAGTACCTGCAGGAACTCTTCTTTTCTTACATCTAATTCATGCTGGAAAAAAAGTCTGTGTCAGATCCGATTTGTGCTATAGGAAAAAAAAATACTGTCAAATGTAAATATGCCATAATAAGTAATTTTAAAAAGGAAAAAAATACAGACACATGCATATAAAATATACTTAATAGCTGAGGTTTTACTCCAGCGCTCATTCGTTGCTGAATATAGATGTCGTGTGGTGTGGTACCCACTCAGAGCCACCAGCTTTGCTGTTGCCTACGTTGCCAACTAATTTTTCCAGGTGGGATGTGCAAGTAGGGCCAAGTAGTCTTGGCACAGGCACCTGAGGACGCAAGGGATGTGTTTTAGGTCCAAGGGGGAAGCATCACCACTTAGAAAGGGGAACCAGCCTTTATTCCTGTTTTTCCCCCACGATGCAGCAAGCACAGCAAGATGAAGCCAGGCATTTTCCAGACATGAGTGTCTTGTTTGTCTTCTCTGTTGACATCAAAACAAATTGAATAATCCTCTATATACTTTCATTAACACAAAAAAGCACTTTTTTCCAGCAGGAGGGGCACGGATGGCAGAGGATCAAACTGGAGGTTTGTGCTGTTCAAGGGGTCATGCTGTATTCCTGCCTCTAAATGAGGAAATGACAGCTCGGAAATGAGCAGAAGATCATTTTTTGACTCGCTGAGCCCTTCGATTACGAGGGCATAAAATGAAGACCTGTCCCCCCCTGCCCCTGCAGCCCCACCTCGAACACTCATGGGTGAGGAGCCCCTCCGTCCCCCTGCCAGCAGCCACGGGGCACCCCTCACCATGGGGCTGGCTCCCCAGTGTCCCTGTGTGATGGCAAGGGCACCTTTGGGGCCCCTTTTCTGCCCCCACTCAGGCTGCTCCATCCTTTTGTGGACGTGGGCCCCTTGGCTGCTGCCCGGCCGGGCCTTGGGGCTGGAGGGGGTGTGCAGCAATCTGTGCTTGTTCCTCCCCAAAAAAACCCCACCTTGTGGTGCGGGGACCAGAGCGGTGCTCAGGCACACGGCCTAAGGCTTTTCAGCTGTCCCTCCTTGTGTACATGCGTGCAATACGCACACCTTGGCCCCCACAAAAACTAGCAAAACGGGTGACCGTCAGCGCTGAAGCAAAAAAGTCCCACGTGACTTACAAACGAGGGTGTTTTAGGGCTTTTCAGGAAGCTCTGCCGCACTGAAAGCAAGGCAAAAGAAAGCCATGACCACCCGAACAGGGCAGGCCGGATAAGCTCGGGCGGTTTGCCGTGTGCCTGAGCGCACTGCCGGGAGCCATGTTCCGGCACATGTGCTGCCGGGAGCCATGTTCCGGCAGGCGCGCTGCCTGGGCGCGCAGCCGCGGGGCAAGGGGTGAGGCAGCTCGGCACGTGCAGGAAGCACGGGGTGCCCCGGCCGCTCCTGGCGTGTGTGCTGAGCTCTGCCGATCTCCACACCTCGGGGTCAACACCCGGCACTGCTGGGGCACCCGGCTGTTGGCAGAGCCAGAAGCTGATGGTGATGGCAAAGGCACCTGCCACTGCCACTGCTGCCCGTGCTCGAGAAGTAAAAAGGGTTCTTGCGTGGGATTAGGATTAGGAGACGTGCAGTAATTCATCCGTGACCACATGGTCTTCTCACGTCCGTCAGGGCGGCTAGGAAGCCAGGCTGTGACTGCTCCTGGTCTCCTGGTTGCAGCTCCTTCCTTCTCAGTAGGCAACGCCAGGTTTTTCTCTCGGGCGCTTGCCCGGGCCCTGCCTTGTCCAAAAGCTGCCATGGGAGAGGTGCTGGCCGCGGCTGGCGCGCTGCCCTCCTGCTAGGGAGCAGCCGCAGCTCCGCCATCCGGCCTCCATCGGCACTGACCTCCCCCTGAAGGACAATTAAGAAGCACACTGCTTGGCTTCAAAACATACAATATACTTTATTGCCTGCTAGATAATCAAAGTGAGGAGTAAACACCATAGCTGGAAAAAGCAGAAAAGGACCAGGAGAAGGAAAAGAATATCCAGTCACCAAACAAGTTATCAGGCAATAAACCATACACAATATAAATAATCTGTTTCCCAAACAACTAAATCTTTATTTTGCTAATGGCCATTATATGGTTAATTATCAGTAGTAAAATCTCTGGGTTTCCTTTTCTACACAGCATTAGTAGTAAGAAATATATAAGGGACTCTGCAGAAAGCAATACAAAGGAGTTATATACACAGGCACCTTCTGTGGAGCAAGAACAGAACCTCATCTAATAAGGAAGGGCTATCTACAAACCAGAAAACCATGGTCATACAATATTAGCTCAGACTTAGTTTAGCTGCAGCCTTTCCACAAGGTAGGCTAGCCAACTTATGTATACATATATATTTTAATATAGATATATATAGAGATTTATTATTTTAAAAATAATGTGAACTACCTGTAGTTCCTAGACTAATTTTAAAGAGGCAGTGTACCTTTCCGAAGCTTCATTTCAGGAAGTATATTAAAAATGGTATATAAAAGACTAGCAGACCCAAGCTCACGTATCAACTTCTGATATCTTCCCTCCAAATTTTTTTCTAATGCTACAGTTGCCATCCACATTGACAGCAATGCCTTTAATCATCTGGATTGCTATTTATGTTGCTGTAATTGCTACCACTAAGTTTACTGGATTATAGTGTTAGTAATTGTTGATTATAAATAGCAATAATGCTGCAGTACACTGTCAAAGCCTGGCCGCGTTATGAGGATCTAGTCTGTATGTGCATGCAGAGTTTTGTTGTTTAATTTAACAGAGTTTTTCTCAGTCGAAGTGCTTCCCCTGCCACCCCCCTACCCGCCCCATTGTTCAAACCACATCGCAAGGGCTCCTCTCCCTAAGGAAGGCGTGATGCCTCTCACCCCACGCCAAACCCTCAGCAGTCCGTCACGCAGCACCCATCCACACAACCTGTTTTATTTTTAGGGCATAAACCCTCCCTCTCCTGCAGCCATAGTGTCCTGATGGCTACTAAATATGACTTATTAAAATTAAACCCCGACTATTTGAGGAAATGCTTTTAGCCCCAGCTGGGCTATTCCGGCCGCGCGCTCCCAACAGCAGGCAGGCAGGCAGCAGAGTGCTGCCCACCGCTGCTGCCCGAGAGCTGAGCCCAAGCCTCCGAGCGGGGGACGGGGAAGGGAGAGACCTTTGCTGGGGAACACCGTTAGGACCCAGTGAGACCAAGGGTGCCTTCTGTGCCACTCGTTTCCCATAATAATTATGACATTTTGATAGGGGAGCTGAAAAATGGATATTTTAAAGCAGGATGCCCTGATGGAACAGAAGATTAGAGAATGAAGGATGGATTGTATTTAAAAGCATACCTCTCATTAACACTTGGCTGGGCAAACACATCCTTGCTGAATTCAGCATTGTCCTCTGTACCTTTGCTTACAAAACAGTAAAGGTAGAAAATTCCTGATTATTTCATAGTGACCTCAGAAGCAATCTTCTATCCAAGCAGCAGGCATCCTTCTCTCTCTCACCCAGATGCCCATCCGGAGCACGCAGGTAAGTACCGTAAGAGAGGCACACACAAAAGCAAGAACCTGGCCCGTACGGTGCATGGTGCAAATTCTTCTTCCTATACTGGGAAAGCCACTGTGTATCAGCACTGTTCAAAACTCGGTCACTTCAGTCCCTCCATCACCAGAAAGTATTACTTCATCTTACTTATGTATCTGGGCCTTGCTTTAGCCTTGGTGTTACACAGATGGACATGCAAGTGTCGACCGAACATACTTGCAAATATACAACAGAAGGGAAATGCCCCCTTTTTTTGTATTTTGGTAAGAATTTTGTGCCTGCAAGGGTTACAGGATTAGTGGTTTCAGTTCTGTTAGCAATTCCTGTTCAGCTCTACAGGACTCAGAGCACATGCTGATACTCAACAGCAGGGAAAATAAGAGAAACACTCTGCTATGCTGGGAAGGAGAAAGAAAAAGGCAAATTTTTAAGAGAGAAGCACTTACATTGAGTATAGAAATCAACTAAAGATTCACCTTTACTGGCTGCTCTTGTGGTTTTTTGACTACTGAGGAAAAGGGTGTAATTTGGAAGTCATGCTTCGGCTGATCTGCTGCAAGTGCAGCCTTTTTTTTTTTGCTTTTGACTACACCGCAGCCTATTTTTGCTTATCCTGGGTCGGGTTGCTAGAGCAGAGCAGGAGGGAGAAAATCAGGGGGAGCACCAGGGATTAAGACTCTACTGGAGCAGGATAGAAACCATGAAACATGGAGGGAAACACTTTTCCTTCTCCAGGCATCGCTGAAGATTATATTGATCGTGAAAGCCGGGGACTGCTGAATATACTGGTTAATTTACAACTGAAGTGCCGTTTGATAGGCATCCACCGTATTTCATAGTTTGCGTATGAAGCCAGGAGCCAAAAATTCCTACCATCATCCTTGCCAAAGTGATTACTAGGCTTGGGGAAAATCAGTTCATCCCTTCCACACACACCTCGTTTCCTCTTTTATAAAAGCGCCACTTCTTCCACTCACAAGGTTGTTGAGGAAATTACATTTTCTGAACTGCTCTGTTGCACGTTTCCTTTTTAGCCATTAAATGCTTTTTCTCTCAACACTTGGAAATTGCCAACTACTGCAGGAGGTTGTCTGTGGAGATACTGTCCTCAAAATGTCAGCCTTTGGCTGGTAATCAGTTTGATTGGGTTTTCCCAAAGGCTCTTACTGGAACTCAATAGACCTGGGTCTCCCCCATCTATGCTCCTTGCCGTATCCGTGCCCATAACCACTGGGTCAGGCATTACCTGGAGCAAGCACCCGTAGGTCCGTAGGAGGCCAATGCTCCTGGGGCCTCTGCTTTGTGTCTTGCCTACTTATTTCAGCTCTTCGATACAGCACCCAGCCCCTGCTTTTCTTTTTTGCACCTCCCTGGCTGTCAGTGCCCGGGTCCGTACCACTACATCGAGTGGCTTAGAGGGGGCCTTGAGGCCACAACGGCAAACTGATGGGCACCGCACACCTCCGGCAGCACCTGCAGGGCCACCTCAGCCGCCGCTTGCTGCTGTTTCTTGTTGGGGTTGCAAAGCCATGGACATGCACGGCCGGTGCTCAGCAGCACCCCAGCACCCTGTGCAGCCCTTGGCGGTGCCGCCGGCCCCTGCCATGGCAGCGAGGGGCTGACAAGGGGCTGCCGCACGTGGCAGAAAGTGCTAACGCCGCTCGCCGCCGGAGCCAGGGGACTTTGCTGTTGCCTCCCCCCACCTCTGAGCTGCATGGGGCCGCACAGATGAAGAGCAGGGCTGGTGGGACCTGGGGCCAGGTCCTGGCAGCACACCGGCACAGCCGGGGTGACCTTTGCCTGGTGTCTGGACCATTAGTACGGAACAGGCTTTGCCGACCTGCTACTGTAAGCCTACAACTTCTGCCAAGCGCAGTGAAAACCTGCCCTGGTGCCAGGCGCAGGGACCGGGAGCGTAGGGAGAGAGCTTCCCGACAGCCCGGCACGGGCAGAAAACGAAGGCAACTGCACCCCTCGCTTGAGGCATGTGCTCTCCCCTCTGCATCCCCGTTGAATGCCCATTCCTGGATTGGGTTTTCCTGCACGGAGAAAAGCACAGTCTGTCTCCCCGCAACTCCGCGGCAAACTGTGGCATCTCCCCGGTTAAATCAGTGCACTGTCAGCGAGGCAGCGCACCGCTCTTGCCAACACACTGGACTTGCTCCATTAGTCTCCCAATTGTTTCAGAATTGTTCCACTAGTCCTGGTCTTGGAGTTGGAGAGCGTTATCGCAGGTACAGCTGTGGGTCCCGGTCCCAAAGCGGAGACCCAGGGATGACCTGGTCCCTGTGCTGCTGACACCATCACAGGCAGCTTTTCCCACGTCTCCTGGGGAGAGGCTGGATCGGACACCAGGCAGGGACCTCACTGCAAGCGCAGGCGATGCCTCGCCAGCAGCATCCGTCCGGATGACAGCCAGGAAAATGCCCGTTTCCAAGCCCGGAGGCAGCTGACAGAGGACAGCCATGGAGCAAGGGCAGGCTTTGGCACCCGCTGGCTCACCAGCCTCTCGGTGTGGCTGGTGCAAGCACTACCTAATGAAATGGGTGCTGTTCTCCTTTGGTTTCCTCCTCGCAATATGGCTTTAATGATGGACTCGTAGCGCCTGAAAAGGGTACTGAGGAAAAAACCGGCAAGCTGGGTTGGTTTGGGTTGGGTTTCTTTTTGGTTTGGTTTTGTTTTCTGTTTTTTTGTCAGAACTCTAAAAAAAGATTAAAGGCCACTGCTAGATAGAAAACACAGCATGAGAAGAAAGGTCTTGTTGAACCTCTCTGGTATGGCTATTAACTGTCAACCTGACACACCATTTGAAATAAGAGATTTTCAAAGGCATGTAGGAGTCCTGTGGCTAGCAAGGTTGGGCTGGCACTCCTTGAAAATCTCATCTCAGATTTTATCTGATCATTATTTCTAAGCTTGCATTTATAAAAACAGCTTAAATGCTTCTGTATCATCTAACATCTTTTGAGGACACCATCTTTTTCTCCTATACCCTACATTTTTGTACTTAGGCACTCCACCCTCAAAATGTAAAGATAGTCAAGCACCGGAAAAAATGGCTTGGGGAAATGGTTGAGTCTCCACTATTAAAGGCTTTTAAGGACAGGTTCAACACCCACCTGTCAGGTATGTGATAAGTATAGCTTAACCTGCCCTACCGTAGAGAAACTCTCTAGTTGATGTCTCCAAGTCCCTTTTGGCCCTGTGACTCCGTGCCAAGTACACACTGCCAAGATCTCATCCTGTCACGACCGGGGATGTGTTCAATATCCTGACTGGCTGCTTGGTTTTCTGCTTGGCTTGCTGCTCGTCCAGGAACACACACAAGCTCTTCAGACATCCTGTTAAGAGTCAGCTTACATCTTCCTCACAAACCATCAAAAGCCTGTCTACTTTTACAGTCCCCCTAAAAAAAACCTGGGGAGCAGCAAACCAAGAAGAATGCAGAGAAATGTTCACCCTAACATTTCGGAAGCTGCCACAGAAAGCTTTCCTTCAGCCTTCTGTTATCTTGAACAGCGTTGACCGAACTGTTGGCAAGTGGATAACAAGCAAGAAAACCCCACACCGACAAGAATCACTGAATCTTTAAAATATTTTCTGCTGGTTCTTGCTGATAGATTGCACGGGCTGGGCATTCAACTCAAAAATTAATAAGGCCAAGCTAGGAGCCTGCACCATTTAACAGGAACTCACAAACATTGAGATGAAACACCGTTAGGAAATACCAACACTACTGCGAAGATGATCTGTGACATCGCATTTAACTAATACGACTGCCCAAAGCTGACCTCGCACACCGAGCTCCTATCAGCTGGCTTTCGGTGTGCGCAATTAATATGATAACATCAACAGCAATCAACTCACAAGGAATGAAAGGAAGCAAATAAATAGCAGCAGCGGCAGCACTGGTCTGCCACGCTCGCCTACGGGTGGCCGTGGGAATCCATCTGTTTACCATTTCTGCAGTGAACAGTTATTTTAGCAGCTTGCTAACCTGCCTTCACCACAGACATACAAGCGGACAACGCAGAATTTGATGCTGGCCTTTCCTATAGGCTTGTCTGCAACCTGAATTATTTTTTTTCCCCCAGTTTATAAATTTCACATGGGTTAAAAAAGACCATCTAGTGACACATTTAATTATGAAAGCCTGTGGCACCCTTCCCAATTTCATGTTTCTTGATGAAATCAATGCCCAGTAACAATAATATGAGGGTAAAAATGTCTTTGCATCAGCAATAACTCCATGCGCACAGGGGCTTGAGACAACCACCACCACAGTATTTCAAGGAGAAGGACGGAGATTACAACAGCCAAGTATCTGGTGCTGCTACAGCCAGCATGAAATCTTCGACCGTAACACTCAAAACCACGGAGAACTGCTCACCTGATGCAAGCTCCATCACGCAAAGTGCCTAGGACAGCTTTCCAACAGAAGGAGGTGAAAGACACAGAAATTAAAAGCAACATTTTACTGACTGACAAGACATGCAGAGCGACAGCTCTTACTTGGATGGGTGAATCCTGCAGGTGCAGCTCTTACTGCAGCTTTCTGCAGTGGTTGCTGAGGGGGTCTGTCCGCGCCCTTCGGCTGGCATCCCCATCCGATCCGTTTGGATGCAGTGGGACTCCTGCACCGCCCTTCCCAATGGCCGGGGTGCCTGCCCCGGAGGGAAAGGGATGATGCTTCACGTAAGGGCGGTCCTGATCCCGCAGGCTTCCCCCACGCGTACCTGTTGGCTTAGGTGAGGCTATGTGGGCAAGGTAACCGGAAAAGCCAGTATTACCTTTATTTGATCTGAAAGTTTCTTCAGTAATTACAGAGAAAGAAAATTTAATTGTCTGGGGACTTGTTTTCCCCTCTAAGAAAGAAATCTAGAAATGTGGCCAGAGTTTTAATTTGCAAGTTAAGGCTTAGTACGAGTTAACACAAACGTCGCAGGTCTCATATGCAGTGCTGCAGGGGGCTTTGGTTTGTTTTTAAAAAACGCATGCGACTTCAGGGTACATTAGTTGTTGTAACAAGTCATGCACTAAAAAATGAACCAGGCCAAATCCTCATGAACTGTGAAACTATTCTCAACAACAAACTGTTAGGAGAAGGAAATAATTTATCCTATTTCAAAAGCCTGCCGAGTGCCCAATGCTGGCGCTGCTTGGGCTTTCCTACAGAAAGCCAGGGTGTGAGGAGGGCCCGGGGAGCCCAGCTTTGCTGCTCTACCTGCTTCGCTGGAGAGTCCCACCTCCTCGTGCCTATCTTTTTGCAGAAGCTGCATTTGATGCACAGCCACAGCTGGGGAAAACTGTTGTCAAAATGCCACTAATTAAAAAAGCACTCTCTGTGGGTTTTTCAGAGTTGTGCAGTAGCTCGGGAAGGTGTGGGACACTGCTTGTCCTACTGAAAATCAGTGGGACGTTTTGCTACTGATGTCCATCAAGGTTTTAGCTACTCGAGCAAAGAGAGGAGAGGAAAGGCAAGATGACTGAAAAGGAAGGTGAGAAAATTGTAAGCAAAGCTTGACATTCACAACTTCCAGCAACATGAACAGAACCATACAGTAAAGACATTTGTCTCTATCAAATAAAAAGCCTTTTCAGTTGGACAGTAGATCTGACAAAAGTGACAAAACCCAACCAGTTCTTATTTTAAAACAGCTTTTATGCTGTTTATGCCCCTTCTGTCGTGATGGTAATGGACTTCCAACGACTGAGATTTATAGGACAGTGGTTGATGCTGGAGGCAGCTGCACGTTCCAGACATGCCACCACATTCTCCCACACCACCAAGTGTGACGGGCCGGTGCTGCCAAGGGGCTCCCATGGAGGTCTCAGGCAAGACATGGCATCTAAAAAATGTCATCCACCAGTTTCTATTTATTTTAAGGATTGTCAAACTAACTGTATTTGTGGTTTTATTAATCAAAAGCAGTAAAAAATTACTCATCCTGTAAAACACTTGGGAGTATCTTCTGAATAGTCTTAAAGCCTGGAAATTTTTATTTCATTATTAAAGACGCTTTTAAGTCCTTGCTGGTAACCCTTGGCTGTCAATTATAGAATCACTTTGCCAAGGTGGAACAGCACATTTATTTTTTGTCTAGGGTTTTTAAATGAGCTGCAGATTAACAAAGACTGTGAACATGAAACTACTGCTTTTAAATTGACTCTTATGTATTATGGTGTTTTCACGGTTCTCACGCCTGAAACGTATCCCATGTACAACACTCACAAATCAGTTATTTTAAAAATGCATCTGTTGTTTGAAAAAGCTAAAATAAGGACCCAGCCCTACAGATAACCTGGAGTTTATTGTTCTTCTAACCACCCAGTGACCACGGTATGTCAGGTAGATTTTGTCACCTGGTAGATACAGAAATCTGTAAAAAATAAAATACTCTTTCCACTCACTCATTTATATATAACCAAGTGCACAGTGCACACTGCATAAGCAGTGCATATATAACCAAGTACCACATCAGAGCTTGTGGCAGCAAACACCGTGTATTCCAGGCAGGTTTTGTATAAAAGCTATAAAAGACTGAATGGATCCTGTTGTTATGTGTGTACGGACGCGACGGGAGTAAAATTCTGCTTCACCTTTATAATGACTTTTTATGCACATCCTCTGTTTCTGCTGTTCACAGAGTCTGGTCCAAGCTCAGGCTCGCCAGCGCTGCCATTGTAAAACCCACACCCCGTCCTCCGGAGCAGGCAGGAACGGTGCTCAGCCACCCCAAGGAGGCAACGCCGGGGGTGCTTGGGAACCGCCGGTTACCACTTCACTGCCTTAAATCTACAGCGAGGCCGCTGCACCCGTCAGCGGGCAGCACTATTGTACCAAACACGCCTGCACTACAGCTGCACCCGATCTAGGAACCGGTGACCATCTTCATATCCCCCTGTAAGCGAAGAACGCGGAGTTGCGAAAACCAAGGCACAGCAAACGCTCAGGACAAGCAGCACAGCGACGGAGCCCCCCGCCGCAGCAACCCTCCGTACCCCTCTGGCAAGAGCACATGGTGCCGACGCGCGAATCGGGTTTAAAATACAGCTGTCCTGACGTTTAAACCACCGGCTCTTTCGTTTCCCCCTCATGCAAGCCGGCACAATTGCACTGCGAACTGTCAACAACTGCACAACCGACACCTGCCAGCAGCCTGGCTGCTAGGTCTGCAGTCATACATCTTGTATTACGTCACACGTCTGAGGAGATCTAGCATTTGCATATGGCATCCTTTAGTAACCCTTCTTTTCTAAGAGACTGCCTTGCTGGTGTGGATTTCTGCATGAGAATGAAGTAGTTATCTTGACTTTAAAGGATCCCAGAGCTGAATTAACTATATCCTAAATACAGTACACAGAAGATAGTTACTAGTAAAGATGTTTTGAAAAAAATTACGTACCAAGATTAAACAGGCGCATAGCGAAAGCTTCCCTCCATTACTTTCCAGGGTAAAATGATGCCTTGTGCCAGCCAAGCACAATGTATTTTCTTGAAACACAGCAGGAAGAATTTTCTTAAGCACTGATTAAAATGATGGTGAACGCTTGGTATTATTTATGACATACATGCAGGGAAGCACTCGTTAGCAACACCTTTGCCACATGCCAAATACCTCATCTGTCATCTAGAAGAGAATGGGATGGTTTAAAATTGCTAACACTCCAAGTAGCTCACATATTACTTCTGACTGAAAAATTGTAACCACAGTCACTGAAGTAAAACACAGCATCCATTCCAAGCCACAGACTAGAATTGCAATTTCTCCTCTTCAGACTGGTTGGCAAGCCTTGCTCTTGAAATTGGAACCTCTTGAAGACGAGGAAATAGTCCATCTGCTGCGATGGTAATTTCCCTGCCACCTTAGTTCCGCTGGAAAACACTGCTCTCCAAAACAAAAGGAAACCCAGCTTTTCTGCAGTAACCCGTCCATCTCTGCACACAATTTACATAGCTCCTCTGACTGAAGACACGTTACACTCCCCAAACTATTGCCTACCGAAACCTGGAAGTTCATGAAGGTCTGGCTCTACTGTCAAGTTCCCAGCTAGGTTTGTTTTATTTTGTTTTAAGAAAAAACTGTATTGGAGCAGCTGTGGGCAAAAAAAGATCCCAGCTGCATGGACAAAGTTGCTGTGGCATAGAAACGCTTTGCTATCCTGAATGGGAGAGGCTGGGAGGCTTGCGGGGAAAGAGCCACCCTCTGCCAGAGCCCTGCTTCATGACAAACGCCACAGCTGGGAGTCCTGGCAAGGTTCACCTATGGGCAAGAACGGGTGTTTGACCAAGCCAGTGAGGACCACACCAGATGGAACATGTCAGCTAGTATTACTGGACACTAACACAAAAGATGTATCTTAAATTACTGACAGGTTGGGACTATCCGACTTCCAAATTCTCCTTAACTCCTAAAAGATGGTAAGATGTTTTAATAAACCACGGTGATAAGATAGAAGCATTTAGAGGGCCCCAGTTACAACAGAAATCCCATTATGGTAGAATTTCTGAAGTTAGTATCTGAGATACTAGACCTTGAAACTTTTGGGAACATGCTGCTGAGTTTTAAGACCTCCAGCAGCAATATCATTTTAAGAATCTCACTCATGAAAACATCCAGGAATCAAGATTTTTTCATACAAGGAAAGCCTGAAATGAAATTGTAACTCTAGGTGTTAACTGGGCATTAAGGGAACCGACCCAGGCCTTGGCAGGAAGGGAACTGATGCTCAGTTTGAGCTGACTGGAGCCTGATGGCCTGCCACGACTGGGAAGCCTTTGGTGGGCCATATATCTAACTTTAAGATGTACTCCAAATAATTCTTTTGGATCAGAATGTCCTGAGCTCTCAATTTTTTTCTCTCCCCCCCCCTTTTTTTTTTCTTAAACTGGATATTATTTGATGGCAACACTGGCCTTAAGTGTGCAAACCGTAATAAATGCACCCAACACTCTCGATGTTACTTCTCCATATCCAAACACTAAGGTAACAAAAGCGATAAACAAAATGCTACAGAGCTGATTAAAGTATTAGGTGTTTGCATTCAAAAAATTACATTTCAGTGCTAAGCCTGTCACTCAACTAGTTTGAGTTTTGGGTCTATTTCAACTAGTTCCTCTTGTTTCATGGGCTGGCAAATAGGTTGAAGTGCTGCTCTACATGGAACAAATTTTCTGTGTTGCTTCATGTAAGCTGGATTTTCAACTGGAGTTTCAGCTGGAGTTGAGACAGCTACATCTTGTGCTACCTTACTTCTGCTGAAGATCTAACATTATCCTATCAGAAAGTAACTAATGAAGCTTAGCTGAAATCCAGAGTTCCTTTTAAGTACAACTGTATTGGAGCTCAATTTGTTACTGCTTCTGTGCCAAGAACAGTCCACAAAAAGAAGCTGACAATGAATTGATGGTAGGTGTTATGTATTACAGGTTTTATTTCTGAAAACAAAACAAAATAGAACTTTGCAGCAGATATAGGAACGCATCTCGTATTTTGTTACAAAGTGCTAGCGTCCTACTGAAGAGTCGACAGCGTCAGGAGCCATATAGCATGGTTATGCTGTGCTCAAGTATACTTTGTGTGTCACTGTTGTCATATTGTCGGAAAAAAAACCAAAAGCAGGCTTAGCTGCATGTTAAAAAAACCCAGGATGAACAATGAAAAGAACCCAACAAGTAGCATTGAGGGGAGAACACTGGAGCGCCTGGCAGAAACAAGGCACTTCAGGAGGATGAGGCCTTTCCGCCCCGTGTTCTTCCCCAAGTATTAGTGGAAATTTATCTTACCTGACAGTTAAGAGAGTGTCAGTGTAATGCCATGCAGCTGCAAGAAGCAACCTGAGTGAGAGCTGGGTAGCAAACCAGATCTAGATGCACCGAGAGTTAGCTGGATTCAGGTGTTTTGTCGAAAGAGCAAAATGAGAGCAGAGGAAAAAAGATGGGAGCTCAAGGAATGAAGACAACTGTTTTAAGGTAATTTGGTAATCAAAAAACCAGAATAGTGACTTCAATGTCCCTGACTGGACGTAACTATAACGAGAGAATATGTATTTCCTAAGAAGATTTCTTCCAAGTTTTTTTGCTCACTGAATCAGAGCTTTTCTCCCCCTTCTCCAAGTATGACCTTTACATGGCCTTTAACGCTGAAGCTCTTCCATTCCTGGTGTTTCTTGCAGACATACTGATGCATACCCAGTAAAGGCAATGCAAGACTGCGTGTACTTCTTCCTCCCTGAGAAAATAGCACATAGTTTAAAAAAAAACCCAACAAAACCCAACAAAACCTAAAGGCTTCCCTTCTGCTACTTCTGACTCAGAGATAGGATTTCTGCTCCCATGTGAACAACTGGTGTCTACTGGCTTCATGAAGTCTGTACTTGGGTCTTCTGTGATCAGAAAAATACACTGCAATCAAGGACACTTCAGGCATCCAAGGACAGGAAAAGGGAAGACCCCCAACAGTCTAATATTCAAGCCTCAAGAGGGTAAAACATATGGGCAGAACACAGTCCTGGTTTAAGTAAGTTTCTAAAGTAGTGGGGACCTTTAAATTTAAACATTGGTGACACTTGCTACATATTTCTAAGAGAGAATCCACTTCTGAGCAAGTTCTCTTAGTGTCCAAAGACCGAAAACATAGCAAGGGCTTCTTCATGTGAGAGAACTTCTCTTATACTTGTGTGGACTATAAATGAGCTTCCCAACTGTGCAAAGAGGAGAAAATCCAAAACACAAAGTAGATACCTGGAAAGCTCAGGAGAAAAGGCAAACTTTTCTCCCCCAGGCCAACTGCACTGGCTCTCTCTGCCCCACAATCTCCAGCTTTATGCTGATATAAATCCATTGAATTCTGGGGCACTTGCATGGCTCTATGGATCTTTCCAACAATGCCAACAGTGCTGAATCAGGCTCCGAAGTTTTTAAAAATTAAATGGAAGTTCCCATTATAGGCATGTGTAAGCAAGAATGAACAGGCAGAATTTCTTTGCAAAAGATGCGACATCTTTATGGTTGTTGTGTAGAAGTTGAATGGATGATCTGACAGGAAGCTACAGCTTACAGTTCTGAGGATCCATCTCTGGGTTTTGGCATCTTCCATTTTCAGGCAGAAAATGAGCTTGTTTCTTTTTAAGTATGAAAAAGCCAACGAATTCATACTGTAGTTAAAAACAAATTCCGCAAATACTGCTAACTCAGCCATATGTTAAACAATCATTTGATAGGAAAGCAGGTGAGGTATCAAAGAAGCTCCATTTGAGTAGTATTTATTTGCAATCATTGGGTTTAAATGGGAAGCTGTTTACAGGCACACACTAGATAACCAAAATAGCATGAACATAAAGAAAGCTATTTGAAAGTCCTTTTCAAATATTTCAAATATTTTATTAAATATTTTATTCAGTTTCATTATCACAGTTTAATGTACTTTAGCATGTAATACACATGACTTAACATGTGCACTTAAAAATATCAGATTAGAGGTTTTTGAAGAAAGTATGACATTCTATAAATGTGCTTATTGACTTTTAACTACACGCGTCCAAGAAGGCAGTAGCTCTGTTATACCATTGATGGAGATGAACTATTGTAAGGCATGTTTACACCAAGCTTTGGAGAGAATAAAGCCAAATACTGGGTCAAAATTCAGTGGAATTATGTGAGAGAATAAAAGTTGAAGGATTGGGCCCTAGGAAGAAAGATCATAGCAAATCGGTTGTGTTAAAACTGTCAACAGATACTGGTTATTAAAAGCAAGCACTGCTGAGAAAGAAGGTTTTTGTAACATCCAGGTCAGCAGGATCTGGTTTTTTTCAGGTGTGATTTTCAAAAATCACACCTTATGGTATAATGTGAAGGAAAGAGACCGAAATCTAGCAAGAAAGTTGGAAAACTATAGTCTGAGAAACCCCATGTTGGTTTATGATCTCACATGGGAACACTTTTGTACAGAGAACACATTGCAAGTCACTGCCCTCTGATGTGTGTATGTGTGTCTATGCATATGTATACACACACGCGGACACACGCACATATATGCCTCTCTTGCTTCTGTCACCTTCAAAGCCCCAACCACTGATTAAAGTGTAGCAGTGTGTGGGGGAAAATCAGGTTTCAGTTGCAGGGGTGAACAGAGTAGATTAGACCATTACATTTGGAAGTCTAACTAGTTAGCCTCTACAGGCGTGTTTTTTTCCCAGTAGAGTACAGTATGGGTCTGCTGGTATATGGTAACAGTTAAGACCCAGAAACTACAATACAATTCTTTGGAAGAGCTCAATAAATGTTAAGCTACTTGCAGTAATTTTTAAAATTCTGTGTCAGTGAAGGCCCTAGGTCACAATGACGTGCCTCCCCCAGGAACATCACGCAAGCCCAAGCTTAACTCCAAGAGCACAGTGGTCCATAATCGGGGCTCCTGCACTGTCACAGGGCAAATAGCAATGCTGCCCTACAAACAAGGATGGTGTTCAGCATAAGCTTGCGTGTGCTGCTGAGTGGAGATCTCATGTCAAGTCTTCCTAGATTTCCACCTTAGAAGAATTAGTGGGGGAACATAAAATACACATCCATCTCATAAGCTTCTTCAAAGTTGTCAATTCAGTAGAAAATACTGAGTATATGCATGACTATAATAGAACTTAGGTGAGAGCATAAAACCTCACTGTGCCTTTTTATCGGGGAATTCAGGGGAGAAGGCAAGTAACTCTTTCACAGACTAAATGCACTCATTCACGGCGCTCAGTGTCCTGAAGTGCCTCAGCATCCTGGCCGCTGTAGGTGACAGTTCCACAATATGTACAAGGTAAGGAGAATGCCACAGGTATTACATAACATGGCAAAGATACCTAGGAGCTCTACAGTCTATCAAACAAGCACGGCAAACAAACGGCAGCTAATGGATAACGTACAATGCACAAGTTGCGCAGTTATGTTTCCTTGCGAAATCAGGATTGCAAACGTAAACTCCGGAATAAGTTTCAAGAGCAGCATTTGGCTTACTGCATCACCTTGGGCAGTATCTGCAGTCCACCAACCCACGAGCCCTGCGTTTTCTGCTGGTACAAAACCCTCACTGAACTAACCAGAGCTAGCAGGCCCATGTCCTGCAACCCATATGACTATGGCAGAGGTTAAACAAAAATTCTCCAGCAACATGGTTTGGCTACCATGGTATATTCAGACTTTACGTTGTCTGCACTATATAAACGTTGCTCTTTCAAAGTAAAGCACACAATGATACACAAGCGGCATCAATGGCTGAGAAGATCACATGATCAAGCCTGAAAGCAAATGGAAGTTAACAAAAGTAGTCTTTTAGGAGAGGTAGCCGTATTAGACTCAGCATTCAAAAAATAGGGAGTGCACTCAAAGGGTCAACATACATTATAGTCTCTTGAAGACCCATCATGTTTTTGTTTTTCCTACCTTTTTTTTTTTTTCAGAATGTACACACCCAGGTGCACACGCACACATGCATACACACACACACATATATATACACATATCTATCTTTTTTCCTAATTCCCCTTTGTTGCCGTAACTTTGCCACACTGAAAACAAAGGCCAGCTTTCCTTTCATCCTCTTTTAGCTGTCCCACGTCTACAACTGTTGCCTTCAGTCTGTTCAGGATCCGTACAGTAGCTAAACAGGCAGTGGAAATTAAAACTGCTTCAGTTTAATATCCTGTTCCAAAAGATGGCATCCTAACTGTAAGGCATTCCCTCGTTCTGATGTGAGTTACAACTCTCTTGGGTTTCTACTTGATACAAACTGCAGAGTGCTCTTCAGCCTTGTACTACAAAGGCAACTTTCACCCAAATAACAAAGACCAAAGCTGGAATTTAAACACTGCAAGTTCACACACTTCTACCAGTCCCTTGTTCCTGTGCCCCTTTCCAACAATGCTTATCACTTTAATTTCAAAAGTCATGCACCAATGCTATAAAATAGGTACCCAAACTACCAAGAAGTCTCTTGCTCATTACTTTGGGATATTCTATTAGTATAAAAGAGCATTCAGTCATCTTAAATAAATATATTCTATTTCTGAAATCACAGCACATTCAAGGGGTAGTTACTGCCATAAGCAGAGCATTAAGTAATCTCCATAGATGTTTTTAGAATCATAGCATCATTTATGTTTGAAAATACCTTTAAGATCATTGAGTTTTGATTGATTTGGTCTAATATCTGGAAAATAACCTACTGTGGGGATAAGAATCTGCATCTCAAATGTTCTGCAGAACATTTTTCCCATATTTGTATACAGTACTAGAACAATTAAGAAGACGTTACAGTAATTTTCTCCCAGCTGCTTAGATCTGTAGCTTCGGCTACGATAATGTATTTTGTATACCTCAAAACTACATATGAAATATGAGAGATCACTAAATAAATAAAAGCCAAGGAAAACTGGGACAGTACTGCATTTTACACTTGAGACAAGATTCCCCCCCTCCCATGGATAAGTCACAGAGGACGACTACGGTAAATGCTTTTCTTTTTTTTTAAAGAAAGATTTATACACAGGTTCAGATCCAGAAAATAATGTGAAATGCATAAATATCAATAGCTTTAGCTAAGTTAAAATGGGTTCAGTAAAGTATGATACAACATATTCAGAATAAACAAAGCAGAAAAGCATCATATTTTGGTTTGCTTGAGATATACATAAGGTGCAACAATTTCTTCTCTAGAGGCATTTGTGGACAATGTGTTAACGGGTAACAGTGTTTGCTGGTATACTGAAGTACACACAATAGCAGTAAGATTTTCCAAAATGAAAGCAGCTGAAATTAATAAAAATTAAAACAAAACAAACAAGGAAAAAACCCAACCCAAATACAGTAAGATATTGGTCTGAAATTTTTGTTGTGCTAACAGACTTTGTTACCTGAAAATACTGATACCCCTTCTAGTAGATTCAGGGAAAATTCTAGCTACTGAAATCAAGACATCACTCAGAGAACCAACAAAGGCAAATGCCTAGTGAACTATAAAGCTTTGCAGGATTTCTGCTACTCTCAGTGCCTAATCGCTTAAAAATTAAGCATATCTACAAAAAGGTTTATAAGTATCTGAAAACAGTCATATCCAGTAAACTGACCCAACCCTACCCCCTCTCTAAGGGAAAGTCAAGGAAAAGCAGATCAAGTAAGATATTAATTCATATAGAAAAAAGTAATTTTCTGTTTCTTTTAAAAAAGGTACCATTAATATACAGAAATATCTTCAGGAACAATATTGAAATTTAAATCGAGGAAGGATGGGGTGCTTTGACAAAAATATATCTACTCTAAAGGTTTCTAGAGAAATAAGTTAGTACCATTGTCAACGTGAACGGCCTGCACTGTAACATATTTGGATTTCAGCTAATTATAAAGTGGTCCAAAACTTCAACAGCCACCTTGCTGTGACCCAACAGTTTTAAGTCTTTTAAGTTTTTCCCGTCTTGTTAAAATAACTTATAAAACTTTAATAAAATTTTATTAAAAACATTGCCATAGGCTGCAATGGCATTCTAGGGGCTCTTAGTCATATATTCACCTGAATTTTTAAAAAGCCTTTTCACTGACTCATTGGCTCGTAAATTTTGTTGTTCTTTTGTTGTTGTTCCCTTCTTCCAACACATGCATCCTTGATGGTGCCATTTCAGTGACACTTCCCCAGCTACCTGCCTTTTGTCAGACTTTTAATCCTTTGTTACAACTCGTGTGGTATGTTGTGTATTGTTTCCCGACACTGAACCAAAGACTTTTACTTAACTACAACAATGAAAGGCTAAACCTAGCAAGCATTAATAGAGTTACTGTCCATATGGCTATTACATCAAATTAGTTACAAAATAACCCCAAAACACATTATCAATTCAGTCAAGTATAAATAAGAATGCCTGATAGAATGATGTAAACTCGCATCATTTAAAGACTTAATTCAAAGAACTTCAAACTCAATCTAATACTATCAAAAGTTCAGCCGGTATGACGAAGACTAATAGAAAATTATTGCTGGAGTCCAATTTGGTAAATTGTTGTGCTACAATGCAAAATGTAGGGAAACATCTTGTGCTATAGAAGAAGTACCCTGTTGAATTTGTAGCTTTAGATCAATTACTAGTGATCGTTTTGCATCTGTTGGTAGGAATCAATGCTTGGTTATACAATAGTGTAAGTCAAGATAGTGAAGGTAAGAGGCCAAGTGATACACTTGGCCTGCTTTTGGGATGTATTTATGAGAGCAAAACACAAAAATTCAACATAAGCAAAGACAGAAACTGGCAGATGGATCTATTTGGTGGTCTGAATTCAGTAAAACATTACTCTTCGGTTGTAGTTTATCTGTTCAAAACTTGTCACTTTACCAACACAAACTGTAATTGGCCCTTTACGCAAACTCTGAAGCCAATTTGGACTGTGCATAGTAACTACAACAATGCCAGTGTCTGCAAAATGTAAAAGGTATGTGTATCAGTGTACATGTATATTGAAAAGTCACGGTTTTAGATTTTTAGAACGGTGAAATAATACTAAGGTCACTTTTGAAAAACGCATTTGCAATATTTTTTGTTTACAGGAAAGTTTCACCAAGTTGCTCAGATATCTATGCAAAAATAAAGGAACCCTCCAAGGCATGAAAGACAAGTCAATTATCTGCAGTATTTTCTTTTCCATATACCACTCCTTTTTCTAATGCACATCATCCTGGTTATTCAAAGCTAAATTAAAAAGAAACAAACCCAAACATAGCCTGTCAGAATTTTTGCCAGTAAACTCTACCACTCTGGTGGCAAATATAAAAGTGCAGAACATCTGGACCACATGGCTGCCCAAACACCGCTAACAATGGTACATCTGTCCAGGCTGCCTTGAGTTCTCTGGAACAGGTTTTAAATTCATTCTACAATATAAACGTAGGCATAACCTATTAATATAAACCATCTTAGAACTTAAATCTTCATGTACAAAAATGACTAAGAATATCTAATAATAACTAGTGCAGTGCGTCAGTGTTTTTGTTGTTGTTGGTTTTTTTTTTTTCATTTTCATTTAGAGTAACTAGGTATTATACGAAACTAGTTGCCGTACTCTGGTTGGTAAAAGAGATGCTGTGTGAGCTAACAGTAAAGGCAGCCTTTTTCACACCAACCACCTATTTACTGTTTAAAAGCCTTCAATAGAAAGCAAGCTCTGGGATCATTCCATTTCTGTTCATTAATAGACAATTAATATCACCCTCCTACATACTGGGTTCCGATTTGAGGACCTGGCCCAAGTTGCTAACGCCTGGCTTCCAGTGAATTCTGGGCCACTCAGAGCAATAAGCACTTGCTTGCAGTCTATAGTTTCCATCATATGGACTGACTAGCTTCCCTTGGTAAAGACAAGGCTAGGATATTAGGTAAAGCACAATGTTTTACAATAAAGTGGAGCTTCACTGGTCAGCGCAGGAAATAAGCACTGGAGCCTGAGACATTTCATTTGGCTGTCCATCATGTGGGAGAGGTGTGGCCCTCTGACTTCTGCAAAAGAAGAAAAGAAAAGCCACCCATCATTATATGGAGCATGGGAGGTGCTTTTATCAGACCAGAACGGATGGAAAGCGGCACGTGATACGGTTTAACATCTGACATCACAGCACCGTAACTCCCTGCTGCTACAGATGCCCATGTACTGCTATTACACGCTCCTTTTAGAGGTATTCCTGCAACTGGAACACACTATCCTAAGGACAACCTGCAACACAATGTAAAGACAGGGAGAACCAAGACATGATGGTATTCGACTACACAAAACAAAATGCACGGCTGAAGAGTAAATTAAGAGTGCACAAGTACTGTTACTCATTTTGTAAGGGAGTGGCTTCAGCCCTGAGAAGCCGAGTGGCCAGCTCGCGTGGCAAGAGAAGGTAAATGCACAGAGACATCTATCATGTTAATGCGAGTCAATAGCCAGCTTTTAAGCAGTATGGAAATACACTCATCAGCAGAGTTGCGCATTGGGATTACTCCAAGTTTCATGACTTAACACTTCATTAGCCCAGCACAACACCTCTTTCATTACTACAGCAGTGTTAATTTACAAATGATCCCCTGGCAGAGGGTATCATAAAAATAAAATGTGCCAGAATTACGTGCTGGAAATCAACATTAATCATCATAGCAGATGGACTTGGGAGAGCGGCTTTGCAGCTTGCCTTTTAAAGTACGTGCACAAAGCACGTCACTGCCTGTTATCTAATCTCACAAGTCAGGATCTATTTTTGTTACAGTATGTGTCATTTGCAGCAATGAAAATCTGGTGTCCAATTCTTATATATGCAAGGGCCACTTTACCTCCTCTGGCACAGCTAAGACCCCATCAGAAACGGAGGCACCAACATGCTTTGCACACCTGGAGTGCAAGGAAGTGGCCTTGGCACAAAATGCAGCTCAGGTTCACAGCGCTTTACCAGGGCATGTGCAAGGTAAATAAAGCTATACAGAAGGCTTCAAATGAAAAACATGCTGCCACTTCCAGACAAGCTCTAATTACAGTTAAAAAGGAGTTTGGCTTCCATGGCCCAAGGGTCTGTGAAATTTTTTAATAATTAAATTCAGACACTGAAGAAACACATCAAGCAAACCTCTAATGCTGTTGTTCTCACTTCCGGCTATTTGCAAATAAAGAAGTGAGTTGCAAAAGATAACAGTCAACCGAGTAGAAAATAGAGAAGCATCTAGCCCATCACATTTAGGTTTCTGTTTTGACTTCCATTTGCCAAGTCTGTGAGAGACATGGCTGTGTTTCTACAGGGAAGGAGTCCTCCCCTGTTGTCGTTTTGCCCCTGGCGGCATTTACAAGCTGGAATTTGCAACAGTTGCTGGACATTTGTTGGTTTGGTGTTTTCAGGCTTCATGGAAGGTGCTGCACTGCTCTAGCTGCATGATGAGATGACAAAAGGTGGGAGTAGGAAAGAAAGACCCAAACAGAAGGCTATGTAAAACGTTAGCTCGCTTCAACAGGGAAAAGAAGAGGACAAGAACTCTTAGAGGAACAAAGAAGGGAAAACCACAGCAAAGCGAATCCTGTTGCTCTTGTGCAATTCTGGTCAGTGTTAATGGAAATCAATGAAACCACAAGAGCATGAGTGAGAGCAGAGCTTAGCACAGCACTTCCCCAAGCCTCACTTCGTGGCTTTTGACCACAGAAGATGACAGAAATGAGTTCAGACTTCTGCTGTCTTGATAGCAGACACTTTGTTTTGCAATGCTGGGAGGAAAGACCAGGCTGACTGCAGTATGAAAACACCTCTCACCCAAAACAAGACAACAGTTTCTGCAGAGAGGAGCTGGCAGGCTGGGTTCAGCTGGCTTTGTTTCTTCTAGGGCCCCTGAGCTTCTAAGAAGCCCTTCAATGTTTCATGTGCAGCCTGAACAAACAGGACTGGGTCGGCTGATCGGGGCCATGAAATCAACTGTAAACTGAGGTTGTGAATGGTTTCATCAACCATTGTCTTGCGGAGTTTTTTAGGCAGACAGCAACCTGTCAAATGCCATTTGCAGAGGCTGTGATGGTTTCAAACTGGCCCAGCACTTTCTCACTGACTTTCCACTGCAGAAAAGGATGGGGTTTCATCTCCAATAAGTTGCAGCATCAAAGAACAACACTGGAGAACACAAAGAACAACTCCTCCACAGAGGACTTGCTGTCATTGGTTTCCTCCCACCACAAGTCTAGCATGCAGGATCTGACCATGCTGAACTGATCCAACAGCCCTATGTAACCTGCGCATTCTCCACCTTATCTGTGTGGATGGTCTACTCCGTAACTGAGAGGACCAACCCAAACTAACAAGGCTTTCCGTCACCTAAAGCTGTTCTGCCCTATTGCCGTTCTGCAGGTGCTTTGCCTCCTACACAGCAAAGCACAAGAGTAAAAATAACAAGTCAGCTTCCTTCAGCCATATTCAGCATAAAAACTTCAGTTGAAGTTCTCTTCACAGTCTTAGGCCACTACAAAATGCAAACCAGCATGCAATAGCTATTTAAATCTGCTATTATCTGACAAATGGCATCTGATAATTAGAAACCCTCCATCATTAGGATCTCAAGGAGCATATGAACCTGTTTATACACAAAAATTGGTAGATAAGCTTACCAGGGAGGATCATTTTACTGACTACTGAAATAGATTGCGCTGTCATTTCGGTGAAGACTTAACACTACTAAGCAACTGGTATAAAACAGACATTCATAGAATGCCAAATTAAACAGTCTGAAATACACATGCTTTCTGAACAAGCTGGCAACCACATACTATTCACTTAGGCCACAAGGGGAAAAGAAAACCATACCTGTGAACATTTTCCATGGCTGCTACTTCTGCCAGAGCAGCTAAGCTAAAAAATGCAGACACTGCTGGCATATCTGACGTAATACTATGATTTTCTTCTGTCTCTGCATTTCTGGAGCATTCACTGTTGCAACCTGCTTCTGCACTTGATGTTTTCTGAAGAGTACTTTGTGGCAGCTCTTTTGGCTTCTCCTCTGCAATAAAAGAAAATTAAGCCCTTAAATTCACAACAGCCCATCAATATACAGGCTAGACTGGTGTTAACAGAATCTTCACCTTTAGGACTTTGATTTTGCAAGTGTAATCCGATTCATCCTGCAACCTCTTCCGACCCAAGCTATTGGCAGAAGCACAGTACTAAGGTTTATGAAGCAGTTTCCTGATCTTGCATTCAACTGAGTTTGATCTTTTAGGTCAGGCAAGAGAGCTTTTGTGTATGTTTTAGATACAGAAGTCCTGAAAGATTCTCTCAACTGCAGAGGACTCCTGCAAGCACTGTGGCATATTACAGATTCATTTTTACATCCTCTAACTAGGTGCAGTGTAATTTCTTTGCTGGACTAGAAACAAATTATGAAAGGTAACCATTTTCCATTTCTCTCTATATCAGCTCTCAGTTCTTAAGAGACAAATATCCAGGGAGACATGAGAGATTTGGGCATTCAAATAAAAGAAGTTTGCCATTATAGACTCACTGATTTCCCAGTTGATTGACACCTGTATTTTAAAGAACAACATTTCTAAGCAGGCATGAAAACAAGCTAACTGAAAAATACTTCCCTGATAGGTTTCTTGTGCTCCCAAACTGTCTCCAAACATTCACTTTTAATAAAAGTCAAATTCTAATTTCCTTACCCAGTGTCCCTCCTGCTGGTGACACTCGACCATCTGCTGTTCGGACAAGGTGTGTGATCTTAGTTTTCCTCGCCTTCCTTTTCTGGCTGCCAACTAAAGGCTCATGCATCGTTGCTGGCTCTGGAGTGTTTAGGGCAGATATAGAAATTTTATTCTTCCAGGCAGACTCACTGGAATTCCTGTCTTCTGAGAGTATGGCTGAAAGAGCAAAAAATGCAGTTTTACATGTAGAATAATTCAGCTACTAGCTATGCTCATTTACCATTTTGCATCTATCTGCATAAAGCCTTCCCTCACAGGTACTCAGAGCATAACCCATGGCAAGATACGATCCCAATGCTGCGGATGTTTGCAGGGGAATAGCAGCATTAGCTTTTAAAGATATCCTGGAAGGTTCAAATTTTTAATAATTGCAAAGAAAACTGTGAGACAGGCAGTAGCACTTCAGTGGGAGCAGGGTATCAAACAGTCTGCATAAAACACTCTGCAGCAGAATACGCCAGCAAGTAGCTAAGAGACAAAATGTATTTAAGGAACAATAATGGCCTTCACGTAAGCTTATCTTCACTCACAGATGGACTCAGAAGCAGAATTCAGGAATTCCTGACTAACCCTCAGTCTTCCCACTACAGTCGCTCTACGTTGTCTTCTCTAAGCAGAGGGAAATACTGCCTTTACAAAAAAATAAACAAACCTTAAAAAACACCCAAAAGGCAGCAAATACAAAAGCAGAGCTGGATCACAGTTTAAGACAGGATTGCTAAAAAAAAAAACCGAAAGCAAGCACAGGATAAAATACCATGATGGAAATGCTGCCTACATAAAGTCAGAAGTGAGAAAGAAAGAGTCTGGATCTTTCTCAACCGCACCAGTGTTGGCATATTGAAGTATCCTTCTGCCCTGAATTAGAACATGATCGCGAACTTTCACCTGACTAAACAGTCACTTTAATCTCGTTCATGAAGAAATTAGTCAGACAGCAATCACAAAATGTATTTGAGCTTCCAAAGTCTGAGATCAGTGCATAGCTGTCAATCACTTGTAATTTCCACTGACTTAGTAAGCCATATAGCTGATACCCATAGGGTACCACTAGCCCGTAAATACAATCTGTGACATCTTTTTTCCTCCTGTAATAAAAGTATTACGAGGACTATCCCATCTGTGATCACTATAAGCTAGCGTTAGAGACTGTAAGTAGCAAAGGGAATGTCCAAGCAATTTCTTACAGATGCCTGTCTAATCTGTTTTGAAATTGGGAGCACCCATAGAGTCTGCACCAAGTCCTTGGGGTACTTTTTCCCAGTGCATGCAATCCTGAATGATTACATATCCTTTCCTAATGCCTGCACCTCATCTCCCCTGATACATTTTCAATTCATTATCTTCTTTACTACCCATCAAGTTATACCCCATCTCTTTACACCAGTCCTTTATATATTTCACAGCTGTTACTGTGTCTACAGTTAGCTTTCTCTTTCCCATCATTTCTTTCCATCTTTCTTCCTGTTTTAAAGATATGTTTAAATCCCATTTATTCACTTTCTGGGTGGTAGGACCAGCAAAAATTACATGCACAGAACTCAAGCTGGAGCGCAAACCAGTGCTCTTTCAGAAGGGCTAAGCACTGAACAAGACCAACCTCCTACACTGAGACTCGTTGTGTCACACAGGAGCACCCAACCCCACAAACCATGCACAATAGCCAAGCAGTCTGCACGGACCTTGCCCTTTTTCATTTTACTGTGTATTTACTATTTATTTATTATATGTTTTGTAGATTTAATGAGCTTCCTATTCAAAGGTATGGCTAACATAACCTCTATCTTTTGCTAGGTTCTTCGACTGTTAACTGCGACAATGTGGACTGTGTGAAGCGAATAGCTGTAACGCATTTTATCTTGTTAGCTGTTGCCCTTTGCTCTTTTGTTTTAAGTGGGAAAGGACCTTTCAACGTTTTATGGTGTAAGAATATAATCAGATCTAGTACATGTGTGTAAAAACATCTGGAAATGTTCCAAACGTTAATTTGTTTATGTTCTTAATTCACCTTCGTATCTTGTATTGTAAAATATTTTTGAACTTGTACACACTCTTTATTTTGAAAAAAGCACACAGCTTCAATTAGCTTTTCTCAGTGTTTAGCTACAGCTGCTAACCTTTCCATAGCAGAGCTATACTGTGAAACTTATTTTTCCTAAAAAGTGCAAGAGAAGTCACAGGAAAAGATCTGCTCTGTAGCAGTCCAGTTAAGTAGAAGCGCCAATGACTGCAAATGTGACTTTCAAGTAACTCTACTGGGCTAATAGTGAGATGTTCAGATAAGCTGACTGCACTGAGACCAAAATCTCAATTGGAATATAAAATCAAATGGGCAGCTTTCTCCCTAGATTTCTTATTTTGGAATTCATAAGCGTTGATTATGTATTACTGTAATGGTTTGGTTGTAGTTCAACACAATTTGTTAATTCTGATTCAGGGATTTGCTCTAATTAGATAGGACTTTGACAGTGCTGTTTAATTCTAGTTTGATTGAGTTTATAATGGCTTTAATCTTAGTAATACAAGGAAGCTTTTTTTTATATTTAATAAAAATAATAAGACATGATTTCAAACAATAAACAACATACAATGGAGAGAAACCTGATTTGGTATGTTTTTAATTAACGTGTTGTATATTAAGGCCATGTCAGGTCTCTGGAAATTAATGTGATTGGTCAATACAGCAGACTGCTCCCTTCTACATTTGTTTTCTTTCTCATATTGTATGCATCAAAACGCTCAAGAAATTAAAGATTAAGACATTATCTTGGAAGAAAAATAAAAAGATGCGATAGTATTAAAGACACAAAACTAAGAAAATGTGCAACAGATTAGTTGCAGGACTATACCATGTTGGTGTATTTGACTAAGAAATACCAGAAAGTGGTTGACAAACTCAGGATGTAGCAGCATATTCCCTCTCCGTGTTTTCAAGTTTCTGAATCCTTGAAATGAGACCGGAGAGTCCTCTGTTTTTTTTCCTCCTCTAGCTCCCAAGTAAGCTCTTTATCACTTCATCATAACTCCTGCTGCCATAGAGCTTTGAAGGAAGGAAGAATTAAGGGTGAACAGTGAAAGAGTATTTTTTCATGGGGGTGTTGAAGGGAAGAGTGGCTTCTTTCTTCTCTAGCAGTCTTAGTGTACATCGGGATGAGAGATCATTTCACTGACTTCTTTATGGATTATCATTCAAGCAGACACAAAACCTAACTTGGAGGAAATCATACAAAAGCTTCACTCACAAGACGCTTTGCACTGATCTCCAGAGGAGAAAGAAGTCCATACTTCAACAATCGTATAGCTCGGCTAGGTTCTAATAGGGGTCTTCATCCTGCACCTCCTCCGAGAGGAACTGCACCCCATTGCTTCCACTGACAAAGGTATATCCACATGGATGCTCCAAACCAGGACTTACTTTTGCTGTGCAGAAAGGAAAGGGCTAAACAAATTTAATGCCCTGTATTTGTCTTTAATAATTTATTTAGCCCATTTCATATCCCTTCTGTTTCCATACTGTCCTGTGTTCAAAAGCTGTCCCATGTAGAGCTCAGCTAATTTTCAGAAGAATTCTGTCTAGAAATGAAATGAGGTTCTGCAGCTACTGTGCAGTCCTGCAAACAGGTATTTACATGGTTAGCTTTCCACATGACAGTAGCACATGCAGAACTAGGGGGCTCTTTCTGCAAGCAGAGTTGAGTGCATGATATGAAGTTGTGGGCCTTTTGGCATGCTTACACCAGTCACAAATGGTTTTGAGAGAAAACCATCTAGCTCTAGATTTGTTAAAAGTTAGCATGGACAGTTCACCCCACTCTGCAGGCCTGCAGAGCACATGTAGTCTTATCTCCCCCATCTACAATGCAAGAAGGAACCAAGCATGGAGCACAAGATGCACAAGTCTGACATGAGAAACTGGCTTAGCTATAACTCAAGTCTTAAACTTGAGGAAAAAAAAACAACAAAGAGAGGAAGCGAGGATCTAAAAGACCTGACTCACTGCTCTGGTATTGCTCATTTATTTTAATTATCAGTATTCGTGTAAAGTGTAAAGCTTGTGGCTGGAGATTGGAACATTCTTGCTAACCATGATTTTAAGGCTGCAGTGTATAGTATGCAATTAGAGCAAAGCCAGCCAAGGTGCTCTCAGGAACAGCTGTAATGTGCATTCCATAGGGTCTTTATCTATTCTGTGCTGAACAAGGATGGGGTAAGACAGAACTCCCTTTGGAAAACACTCAAATCACAGAGCCAGGTGTATATTGAAAATGCTGAATTTGCTACTGGTGTCACTCAAGACTGAGCAGGTATCATCTGCTTTTGTGAACAAGAAAAATTGAAGTCAGTTGGACTGACTCAGCACACCACAGAAGAGGACAAGCATTTCAGACTGAACTTCAGCAAGACACGAGACATTTAAAACCATTTCTTCAGCAATGCCCATTACCAGAGAGAGTTGCAGGAGTTTAACCACATCTAGTGGAGAATAAATGCTCTGTAGGTCCAAGCATGCTGGTATCGAGAAGGAAAGGTGGACTGTAATGGTTTAATGGTCTTTATTAAGTTAAAAAGAAGAAGCCTAGCAACGCAGAGCAAAGCTTCATGTAGCATGCTCTTTACCAGTGCCTGGGGAACCACATCACCAAGGAAGTGATGTCAAGCAGACTGTGACCTACACCCTGGTGGAAATTCCAGCTCTTCTGACAATGGGATGCTGCTGCAATACTGCTCGTGGGGTCAGGCAGCACACAGAGCTGCAGCAAAGGCTGGGCACTAACCAGCAGAGTGCCACCAGCTGACAAGGCAGCGGATGGTCAAGCCAGGTGTATGGAACAGCTGCCCAGATGGGAAGCTGCGCTGCATGAGCCTATGCTGACCCAACCATCTTCCAGCCTGGATGGATGCCAAAGGCACAATAGCACAGAGCTGCTGACTCCCTCTGGGCTGCAGGCCCCACACAACAGGGCTTTCTCAGCAGAAGGCAAAAAAAGGTCATTCCGCTAATTTGCTGCACTTTCTGTTCTTGGCCAAACACATGTGCTAAGGCTGTACAGGCTGATGTGTGTGTGGGAGAGCTGGTGGGTGATCAGTAGCAGGCAGTTAGCTCTACCAGCCACAGAGGCCTGGGCTCCTTCACACACCAACCACTGTTAAGGCTGGTGTGTATGTCCACGTGGTGCAAAGGCCAACACTGTATTTGGTTGTTACACAAACCATGCAAGAGCTCTCAGCACAGCTCACTAAAACGTACCTGCACGGAGTCAACAGTTGTGACTTAGCCCTTGTTATTTAAAGTATTGCTTCCCCTCAGAAAGCCTTGACCGTGGAAGAAAGTAAATCTCAGCCGAGTGGTGTTCAAATCCCCCAAACAGGGATGGGTCCAGCTGTGCTTCTGTCAGCCTGCCTAAGGAAGTGACATCTCTCAACATATTCATCTGCATTACTGTGTGCTCCCTGCTAGGAGGAGCAGGGATTGCGGCATGTCTGCTGGTATTTTCCTGGGCTGTATCTACCTCTATGAACACCTCCAAACTCATAATACGGTGATTTGCACTGACGATGCTGTGTACGATGTGGTCACATGCAGCCAAAATTCACTCAGATACTCAAACCAGAGACAGACCCAGACAACATGATCCAATCACGTCAAAATTTGCCTTTACTGCACTTTTCTTCATTCAAAACACAGATGCACACAGGCACACACACTTTTCAAGATGACAAAACGTGAATCCAGCATGATCCTCTGCTGACAGCAACCCTTCCAAGTGTCTCCTCTTCAGCTGTAAGAATATTCAAGCTCCTTTCTCCAGCAAAATTAACTCCATAAAAACCAAACCCACACATCATAGACTTGTGACTCACCACAGATATAGACTAATCACCAAAAGGAGCTGAAATTTTCATTTAGTGTTTGATTCACTAAGTTGTTGTATACTTGAATTGAAATGAAGATGCTGGGATTCCCAGCTTGAATGCTGCAGAACACGGGACAGTGGAGTCAAAGAGTTTAGGGCCTCGCTGCCTAGGAACTCATGGAAGGATGAAGTTACGTAGGCAGCACATGATGACGAGGCTGTACGCCGCCTGCCTACGCCGCCTGCCAAGGCCATACCCACACTGCACTTTGCTGATAATGCTTTGCTTTCAGTGTCACTACGTGGTACACTTAAGAGTAGCCCAGACCCCAGATTTTTCCCCCTTTGTAACTCAGAGAAAATGCAGTTCCCCACCTATATATCTATATACCTATATATCTATATACCTATATATCTATATACCTATATATCTATATACCTATATACCTATATAGGTATATAGATATATAGGTATATAGATATATATCTCCACTGACTTTCCTTTGATGATTTCTATGTGGGCTGTGTAAGACTGCAAAGTTCCTCGTGTCTTTGCTTCAGTCTTGGGAAGAACTTGCACACTGGCCCTACTCCAGCAAATGCACAGACACATCTTTAATGTTTAGACACGATGACATTATTCACATGCTTAACTTCCAAGGACATGCCTCTGTGTGTGCTGGAATGAGGCCAGGGTACTCAACACTTGCCAGGCTTGAATCTTTGATCGTAGTGCACACTTCACTTTAAAAGAAACCAGCCTGTTTTGATATAATCAAGTGGAGGTTTTGACATTTTGTTTAGCCACATTTTATATCTGCAGAGTTTAGTATATTTATATTGCTTACTCTATCATGCAGAAATGCTTTCTGTTTCTTTTCCCACAGGAGAATTTAAACACCCATTTTTCTTACTGATTTGTCTACATGGTCTATTAATAATTCAGGGACAAAAATCGGAATAGCACCTAATAAAAGCTATGTTAATGTATGATGCCTTTTTCACACCAGCATGGAAGCGAGATAGTTACTTCTTGTAAGCGACTCCCACAATATGTTTGTTGTACAAATACAATGAAACAGAGCAAGTAATTTCAAAATATTTGTGCCGTTGAATGCAGCAGAGCTGACAGAGCCTATGTGGGAAAATAGTGCATGTACACCACTAAAGATAGAAAACATGGCATCAGGAAAGTAAAGGAAAAGACACGGCTAAGCCTTAGGAAAAGATATTAAGCATAAAGGTAGCTGGGGGAACTGGAGATGGGGATAGCCATTTTATTATCTTAGAGATGGATATGGATGGGGAAAAAAATGAAAGAAATTCATGGTCTTGCTTACTTAGGTAGCTCCAGAGAGGCTCTACTACACAGGGATGATGTGGAAGAGAACTCCACTGTGGAAAGGCTAAGGAACAACCTGGGCATGATTTGGACAGTGTAGGCAACATGACTACAAAAGAAAAAAACCCCAAGGACCCAAGGAAACAGGCTAAGCTATAATCCTGTACATAGTGTACACCTGAAAATGCCCCTCAGAGTTGTAGATACGCAGGACCACAATACTGTAACAAGAAAAAGACTTTGGAGGGTTACCAGCAGGACAGCGGGCAGAGCAAGTCCAGGACATAAGTTAAAAAAAAAAATGTCAAAGTTATCTTCAATCTGAGGCAAACAGAAAGCTGGTTAAGACTTCTACAAAGGGAGGGTTGGTTTAGGTTAGTATTTCTGAGCTCTGGCACAGAAACAAGCTCTTATATCCTGACCAGCTGCAGTCTGCAAAGTTCTAGGCAGAGGGAAATCAGAGGGAGAAGAGATAGGGACATAGCTAAATGCTCTGGCAAAGGGATAGATAATATGGTCTCTGATACAGAAGGAATGGAGCAACGAAAGGACTAGAGAGCTATGAGAACTCTAGATAAAGAGTTCAGGGCCAACTGCAGAACTGCCCTTGCTTTGTCAGCTCTGCTGCAACAGCATCTGGAGCAGGGAAACTGTAATTAAGGACATGCCAATTAAAAACAAAACAGCATCATACTGGAATAAGGCAGTATGATCAACTGGAGCCAGCAGGTAATGGAATCAAGCAGACAGGGAAATAAGGGACCAAAGCAACCAAAGACTAGAGAGCTGAGTAGCCTCTGTCTAGAAGCATTTCCATGATACTGAATTGAGAGAGAAGGCGGCTGAAAACCTTAACTAAGTAATGCACCAGTACCTTTGTCCGGAACATTAAGCTTCTCCTTTCTGTGCTTACATTTGCTGACAATTTTGTGGAATAAGTTCTTTTTCTGAGACTGGAATGAACCTACAGACAACATTAACAATACATACTTTTAATCAGCAGTTTTAAAAAGAGTACAATAGTCACAGTATGTACTATACAACCTCCCCTTCCACTAATACAGGATGTCATTTCATGGGGAAGCACAAAACCAGACCTTCTGCCCAAAATGGACTTTGGAGGCTTTCAGCAGGCTGTACTTCAACCCATCAGCTCCCAACTGTTACGGGCATACAAAGCATTTTGGAGAATGATGACCTTAGGAAAGCTTAGCCATATGACAAAACAAGGGTTTTGCTTCCATGTTTGTTTAAAGATATGCTCTCTTTTGGATGCGTACTGGGTTTGGCTGGAATGGAGTAAACTTTCCTGACAGCATCCTGGATGGTGCTGTGTTTTAGACCAGTGACCAAAACAGTGTTGGTAATACACCAAATTTTACTTACTGCCGGGTGGTGCTTACAGGGCATCAAGATCTCCCTCTCTCTCACTGCCACCCCAGCGAGCAAGCTGAGGGTGTGCAAGAGGTTGGGAGGGGACATAGCTGGGACAGCTGATGCACACTGATCAAGAGGTATTTCATACCGTGTAACATCATGCTAGGCAATAAAACTGGGGGGAGAGTTTTTCCCAAAGTAGTCCTTGCCCAGAGACTGGCTGGGCATCAATTTCTTGGTGGTGAGTGCGGGCTTTTGCATCACTTTGTTCTCCCTTGCCCCCCCTTCACTTTCTGAACTGTCTTTATCTTGACCCATGGGTATCCTTCCCACCTGCAGCTGACTTGGAACAGCATTCTACCCACCACAAATACTGGCCTCCTCCACTCCTCCTCATCCTTAAAAGGAACCAGATACATGCATTGGCTACTGAGACACAACTTGCAACCATGCAGTAACACACGGTCAAGGTTAAGTCTACATCATGTATCTGCAATTTGCCATCACTGACTCTCTATATGCAGGGAAAGAAGGAGAAAAGTGTGTAGCACATGGAAGAAGGATCTAGCCTTATGAGGGAAAAACCATTTACAGACACTAGGTTGTTTGAATAATATTGAAAATTACTGAAAGAAAGCTAAAATCCAGCCAGAAACAGGCATAAAACCCCTAAGATTTTTATACATGTTGGCTCTGTGGCTCACTGCTGCTTGTTTTTTACTACTGAAGAAATCAAGACTTAGGGAAAAGATTAATAATTTCCCAAAAATCTAGGAAGTCAAACAACAAACTAAGTAACATCCAAGCAAGACACCACCTTAGGCAACATCAGCTTGAATGAGAAAAGCTTCACTAGAACTTGTATAAAAAAATTATCAGAAAGTTCAATAAAGAGGCCATATTCACTCAAACTGATTCAAGTGTTGTTCTGCAAATTTTACAATAGCTTCCTAAGTATCAGAGTTGGATAAGCAGTCTATTGTCAGTGCAATAAAAATACAAAACAAGGAATAAAAAAGCTCAGGCAGGCTGAGGGAAAGCCTAAGTGAAAAACCTGAGCTTTTCTGAAGACTAAGGTTGAACACTTCATCCACATCAACAGAGACAAGTCTTCCCACAACAGTTCCAGAAAGTGAGAGAGGCAGAGGTACATAACTAAATGATTCTTACAACTTTTTTTTTTTAATTAGCAAAGTAGTGATTTTTGCAGGTGCTTGGAATAAGCAACGTTACATAGCATCACAGAAGTCTCCATTTCTACAGCTCAACCTGCACCCTATAGACCATTTCAATCAGTATCATAATTGTCAGCCAGTCAGTAACTCTAAGCAGAATAACTGACGTGAAAAACTCACAAAAGGATGACACGCATTGCATGAAGAAGGAAACCCGTGTCTTTCATCTCTTTTCTACCATCCAAGGCACCTTTGTCATAAGCTTTTATCTGCAACATGTAGGGTACTCCAAAAAAAAAAACAACAGGGTACGTGTAGGGTACACACCACTTGCATGTAGAATTTTGTTCCCAAATGGAAAATCCAAGGACATTGACTTCAGTGGGGTCAAAAGAGAAGCTTCCTTTTCATAAGGAAAATTCCAATTTCCTACCCTTTTCGCTGTTATTTCTGTGAGACAGTGCCCACTGACATTTGAATACCCTTTGGCCATGAATGCAGCAAAAGAGAAGATGGGCTAACAGCTAAGTTAAGTCACCATGTCATATTCAGACCTGAGAATGTAACTTCTGACTCCATGAGAAACTTCACCCACACTCCCTGCCTGAACCACTGAGAGTGAACTAGAGGATATGCTTACTGCCCTTGGTGAAAAGCCAAATTACAACTGCTCAGTGCTTACACATGTAAGTTGTCTAGTAATTACTGAACAGACTACCTGGTGGTTCTTCAAAAATGGCCACATCCCATCCTGCCTTTAAATTAAGGCCAAAGCCAACGAACCGCCAAATACAGGATCTTTGCATGGCACATTCAGGTATGAAAAACACAGCTTTTATTTTAATAGAATGTAGCTGAACTAGACCAATATGGAGAAGGCAAAATATAGTCTGGACTGGAGAGGACATCTGCATGTAGGAAAGGCTGAACAAGGGGGCATTCCTGAGATCATGCGCTGGTTTTGGCTGGGATAGAGTTAATGCCCCTTCCCTTTCAGGTTGTCACTAGCAGGTGCCCCAGGGGCACCCATGCAGGAGGTTACAGGATGGCTGGCTGGGCTACGCCTGCTCTCCGAGACTGCAAACAAACGCCACTTGTCAACGTTTGATCCAGCGAAAATCCATGACTGAAAAAAATAACTAACCCAAAAGGCTTGCTGCAAGGCACTGGACTGTGGATGTGATTTCCTACAGAAAGCGGAAAAAAACTTTTAATGTTCGTTTACTTGCTCATCGTTCTCTATTGGAAATAACTCTACATGGCTCTTCCTTTCCCTGGCACTTCAGCGGTTGCCATAGGGTTTAGCCACCTGCTAATCCCAGGCTCATCCATTGCGCTCACTGAGGGCAGCAGGGATTTCCTCCTGGGAATACTGGCTACGGCCAGTGGCAACTGCTCAGGGAAGCAGCAGGCAAGCAAACGAACCCACCATACATAACAAACGGCATTTCCTCCACATTTCCCCCTCTGCTCTCACAAAGGTCCCTATTTTAAAGGGTCTGATCAAATAGAAAACACTTCAACATGATTGTATGTGCATTTCTGCACATACAGATTTGTCTGTGCATTTCTGCACCTCTCAGGAGGAAGATGCTGTATTTTTAGGTTGTAATCTTTGGAACATTACAGCATGTGATCTCCAGGCATCTGAATGCTTTGAACTGAGCCAAAAAAACCCACCAAGCTAAGACCGAGAGGAATGCCACAAAGAAGCATCCACTTTAAGCTGATGCTTTATTTCTAGTCCTAGAGGCCACAGACAAAAAAAATTGTAGACAATCCCTTATCCAAATAAAAGCACACTATGCATTCCTCTCCTCACCTTCCCAAAATGAAAGCTTTTGTGATGTGCTTAGTGTGTAAGTGAGCATTTCTTCACAGCACACAGCAGAAATAATGACTATGCCTGTTGCTCATTTTTGCATACAAGCGGATTAGTGACTCACTGCAGACTGCTGACTTCTGTGTGGTGGGATGTTTTGGCACATATGCCATTGGAAAGAAGAAAAAAAAAAGAAATCAGTCACAGCTCCAGCAAATGTCGGAGCAGGCCATCTGCACAGATTCAGTATAGCTGTATTTTTCAGCCATTTTGTGACATTATTATTGTATATGCACACTCCTAGTTCAAAATGCCTGAGGTAGAATTTGCCAAAGTATTATGGCTTGTTCAATCCTGCTCCCACCGAAGAAAGATCACCATTAACTTCCGTGGAAGCAGAATTTGGACAATTTGGAAAGCTTTGAGAAAAAACCTGCCTCATCTAAGAAAGTCAAAATTTCCCTTATACACGTGGATTTGAAACAGCTTTCACATTACAAGCTTATTCAGGTGTTTTTATATGAAAAGAAGTGGCTGAAGTGAGGACTGGACATGACAAGCACAACGAAAGGAGTCAGTGTACACTTATCCACTGATTTTCTGCTTAGGAGTAGAAAAACATCCTGACAATCCTGGCAGTTTGGGTTTGGTAGCAGATCAGGCCTCTTGTAGTTATAGGTTAACGACATTTGAGAAAATCAATCTGGCACAGTTTACTCCAAAATAAAACATATTAAAGCATACAGCCCTAGTTATGGGGGGGTGAAACCACCCCCAAACCAATATAACAACAAAAAAATGTCTCCATTTTTATTCACCTAACATACCGGGGAAGTTTTAATGTGCAGCACTCCAACCTGTTTTCTGAATTTAGATGTATTTTAGTAGGCATTGTTCTGTACACTGCAAAAATTAAGTACTTATCTGAGGACTGAGAATGCCTGGGAGGTTTACAATCCTGCACATGCTCATTCAGAAAAAGCAGGGAATGATTTTATAGAGTGTTTACTAAACCTACCCCTACTGCTTATTAGCTGCTGTTTGGAAACATCAGAAGCCCCAACCACTAGTGGGCACCGTTTCCGCTGGACATCTCATCACCTTATAGACAGAGACAATCCAAGGAAGAGCAAAGCAGCAGAAACAACTCCGCATGACACTGTAATAATGCAGGGCACAGCAGAACAAAATTAAGGTCTCCTGCAACCCAACACAGTCCCACCCATAAGACTATATTGACCCTTCATGGTTCACGCTCATCACATTGCAAGAATGTTACTTTTGTTTAATTCTGATGGTGTAAAAAACTAAGACAATTCAATAAACCCAGAACCATTCCAAACCAACCTCTATCATTTTGCACACCACCATTTTAATTTCCTGCAATACTTGCAGGAGCCTAGTATTGCAGACCTGCATGCTTAACACCTTTGGAGCTCAGTGTTCTCTAACAGTCTCTGGACTTGTCACGGTTCACAGGCAAGCCAACAGCATGACGAGGCTGAATGGCCTGTCAGTACACCACAAATTAAATTGAGGATTCAGCTTAATGAATGTTTGGCTCAGCTGGAACACTTTCCCTACTAAGCCAGTAAGCTTGCTTGTATGCAGTTTGGCTCAGGTTGTTTCAAATCCTCAACTCACATCCTAATTCAAGCATTGTAACAAAATAAACAAATTAAAATTGACCCATTGCCATGGAATATTTCCTTTTTAGCAGTCTTTCTTTTCCAAAAGAAAAATGGTTTGTTGGAAAGTTTTTCAGCTACCTCCTGAGAGCTGAACATCACTCTCCAGAGAGCTGGAATGACTGACGCAAGCTGACAGCTGGCCCTGCTAACTTGAGTGAATTCAGCATTCCTTGAAATTAGGAGCAGATATCACCAGCTCCGTCTGGATTTAGTCTGGGGCTGTGGTTAGATGTTCACTAGAGAAACAGCAGTGTCAGTATCAGCTATTCCTGCCCTGGGGCTGCTTGTTGCAGCCCTGCAGCTCAGCTGGTGGAAAAGTTCATGTGACTGTTTACCATCTGCTTCAGTGCAAAGTCAGCCGGCTTAGTTTAAAGAGCGCTTATTGTCAGCTAAGGCAAATGCTCCCTGGCCTCCTCCACAGGGCTGTGCCAAAACTACCTCTAACCAGGCTTGTAACCTGCCTGCAGTTATGTTTCTGACCTTCCCTTGAGACGTGGCCGAATACATTCCAAAGCTTTTAAAGTGGTGCAAACAAGGATAAAAATTAAGCTCTCGTGTACGAACCTAGCCAAAAGCTGAAAGCAGTTCTGGGCTACCTGACTTGAGGTAGCGTTCTAGCACGCCATTCCAAAACAACCTAGGGCCTGCAAAATTTTTAGACGTGCAGGCCCTTGAACAGGTAAATACTCTAAGCAAGAAATCCACGGAGCTGCTATTACAACATCAACTGCCAGATCACGGTAGATGGGGAGATCTTGCTCCCAACAGATACTGCTTAATTAACCACTGTATTATCATACTGTAAAGAAATTCATTCACGCTCATTGACTGAGTTCCGTCAAATACACACCATAAAAAAACTGAAAAGCATTTGAAGTCAGAACTCACGTGGTATTACCACATGTCTAATTTTGCAAAACTGACTGTTCCACATCTAACTATATAAATACAAAAATCAATACCAAAATTGGCATGGACTAGAAAAGAGCAGCTGCTCAATCCTGCATACTGTAATGTGACTATTTATGAAGCATTCAAAAGGCATATATCTAATCCAGGGTCACCTGGCTTAAACAGCTGTATTAGATCTGAAAACCTGTCAATCAGTGGAACTACCACAGTAGTAGAAAAGGACATCAGCTTCATTATGCTTGCGAACTGTGCATAATGAGGATTCTTTTGAGCATGGTGGTGAGTGCGGGCTTTTGCATCACTTTGTTCTCCCTTGCCCCCCCTTCACTTTCCGAGCATCCTTTTGTCTTACAGAATTATTGGTACGTCATTCCTTCATTTTGTGATGCTTCTGTACTGTATGTATGCATCAGTATTTCTGCCAGAGTCTGAAATACCACCAAAACATAGGTCACAGGTTGGTTGTATATAAAACAGCCAAATGTGTCATGAGTTTCTCCCTCCAAGAGCCTCAGCAACACAGCTGAGTATGGAATTGGTTTTCATGTCCTCTAACCTTTTTTTATCATGTCAGGACAGTTTTGCTCCAAACTTACGATAGGAGTTAAAATCTTGATGAAAAAAAAAGATCCAAATGTTTCATTCAGACATCTCTGCTATCTTATCTTTTTTAATTCATAGAGCCTGAAATTACAGTGAAATGCAAATCAGCATAAAACTACCTTTTGAAAAATGTCAGAATGTAACCTTTTGATCATCCGCCATTTTTTCCCCATTTTCTCCTGGGAAAACTTGACAAATTCACTTACCTCACAAATATTCACGCTTTTGATAAATTTGCTTGCTGTGAGGAATAGATTTCATCTACAAACTCTAATCAGTTCTACTCAGCATAAAAAACAGGAGTGAAGACTACAGCCTGAAAACTAACCCAGGTGAGAACCAACTAACTTCAGTGCTAGAAAAATGTTTTGACTTCATGCTTTTCATATATAACAGTAAAGTAAGAAAGTATAAATTCCTGAGCTTGTTGTAGCATTGTGGTTGCTTAAGAACGTATTGCACATGGTAAATTACCTTTGTTGGATTTAGGTTGTTCAGACGAGCCACTTCCAAGCTTTCTCTTTTTCCTTGGAACAGCCGAATTTTTCCTGTCAAAGGTAATAGGACTGTATTGAGGGAGGCTGTTGAATTTCTTTTCAAATTCTTCTTCCAACTTTGCTAAGCTAAAGGGGAAACAAAACCAATCAAATTAAATGTAACTCCGTTTCTAGAAAAAAAAAAATATTGGTTTAGGAGCATGTGTGCGTATATACATACCTATCTACACAGACAGATGGGGAAAGAGATAAGCGCACACACACTGTCAACATCAAACTAGTATATATTGAAAGAACTTTGAGATGAGAATTTACATGCCAGTATCTGCATTTGTAACGCAGTACAAATTGACTACATTAGTTGCATATACTAAAATTAGGGGGAAAAAAATAAATGTCACACTACTGACATTTAGCTCTGCTGCACAGATTCGTACAGGAGATTTGTCTGTTCTGTGAGGGGAATGAAAAAAGTCAGTAAAACCAATAAATAAACAAACCAATAAAATAAAAGTCCTTACACCAGAATGAAAACACCGACAACTCAAATCAGAAGAAAAATGTCAAACTATTCAATCTTCTGGGGATATTCTAAAACCTGATGCTTTAGGGTGGGAATTAGCTCTGCATTTGTTCTGAGGGATTATATTTCCTCTCCTCAATATTGTTTGTTGCAAGATGAAAAATTCAACTAGCTCATGCTTTCATGAAACCCTCATAATTCAGCCCAACCTGAATGACTGTAATTAGCTTTATCTACAATTCAAGAAATCCACAGACATGGTATTGCTATTCCTAATAGCCAGATGAAAACAAACCACTCAAGCAGGATGGTGCAGCATGGCATTTCTGGCTGTAATGACTACGCTGTCTTGTATAAGCACTCTGTTCCAGCAAATTTTTGCAGCCAGGCAGAAGCACAGGAAGGAACTGTAATTTAATAAAAGGCAGTGGGCACAGCTAGGCAGATTACAAATAGCACTGTCAATGACAAGGGAAGAATGATATTTTCTACTCGTCTTTTAATTGTTTGCTATGGAAAACCTGAACTTGACAAAAGTTGGCATGACTGTTGGATGCATGGCCCTTATGCACTGTACTCTTGGAAGTACCACATGGATGCATGGCGCTTATGCACTGTACTCTTGGAAGTACCACAAGAAACACGATGTTTCTCTCGGCTCCCTGAAGCGGCACTTCAAACAAACTGCATTCTGAAAGCTTTCGTACACAGAATGATACTTCATTTTATCTCTGCAATCATTACTTCTTTTAGTAAGCAATCTTCCACCTTACAATACAGCCTTGGGTCTTGGCAGACTGTGTGCATGGTGGGGTTTGTTCGTTTGTGGGTTCCTCTGTGTGTGTGTGTGCATGTTTTGCTTTGTTTTTGTATCACAAAGATACCTGACATTAGTGGTGCTTGGTACTGCCATGTGGATGTTCCCTGACAACCACAAAACAAGCCAATTTTCTGCTCTGACAGCTGTCATACAATTCCACCCTCTGCCCCAGCTCCTCTCCCACTGCCTGTTGCCACCTGCCTTGTCTCCTGCCCCAACGACATGTGAGAAGCTGCAGCTCTAATTAGGAAGGACCTACCCTGAAAGCAGACGAGCTGCCATCCTGGCTGCTAATTCATAGCTTGTGCAACACGAAGGCTGCTATCGCTATGTCAGCGATTAATTATTAAAAAAAAAAAAACAACAAAAAAAACCACCCACAAAAAATCATTCACATTGTCATGACTTTTCAGTGCCAGCTTGGTTAGATGCGTGCCGCTGAGCCAAGGTCTTCATGCTGTACAGCCTAGTCCTGCCAGGAGATACACGCAGGCAGAGCGCGCTGCTCAGCAAAGGAGTGGGCAGCGCACGGACAAAGCGCCCTCGATAGGGACCATCGGGGAAGTGTGGGCAACTACCGATGGAGAAGAAAGTAAGAGGACACAGGGAGAAAGACGTAATTCCAAAGGGGCGAGGACCTTCCCCCCCAACCACACACAGGAAATGAGGCTGAAAGGTGATGCTGAAAGGGAGCAGAAAGAGTTAGGAGGAGCAGGTAGAGGTAAAACCAGCTCTTCAAGTAGACACAGGATCAGGTAGTGCAATGAATAGGGATAATGGGTACCTTCTCCGGCATTTACGCTCCGCAAATTACCCATTCTGCCGCCTTTACGGAGTTCACTAAATAATATTCATCAATGACACAACTGAATCAAGAAGCAAGACTGGCAAATATGTGTGTTGCCCATCCAGCCAGCTAACAATGGCAGAACAGTATTTGTTAAATGAATTAATTATTTACACAATTTTCCTAGCTACTTTGAGTAAATCATTTGTAACTACATTTTTTTTTTTGGCTAGGAGATGCATTCAGTTTTCAGACCATTAGGTGTAAAAAGTTTTCAATCTTTCAATTTAAATTTAAAAAATACTTACAAAACTTACATACAATGCACTAAAAATACAAGAAGTGTTCCATTATTTTTTCTTGACTATTCCAAGCAAACAAGACTTCAAGATTTTACAGCAAAGATATTAAATTGATGAAAGTGAGCTGCAGCTAAATTTCACATAGACTAGGTTATAAAAAAGGCTACTGCAAGCCTGCACAAAAGAAACACATTACAATTTTAAGCATGAAGTGTGGAGAATCTACTCTTTAATTCATTTTTACACCCTGAATTCAGGTAATTGGAAGTCTTTAAGAATTTGCAAGCCAGTATGAATGGCTAAGCAGATTTAAGAACTATGCCTGCAGTTAAATAAATCTGTAATACTCTGACAAAAATTGTTATTCATGCACTAGAAAAGTAATTCTGTGTGGCCTTGCTAAATTTTAATGCATTTGTAACTCATTATTCTTCTAATATATTTACTTTCTTCTTGGTGTACATGAAGGGTTTAAATATCTTGTCTCTACAATGGAAACATGACATATTTATCATAATTATTTGCCAATATTACAACATTGTTTACCCTTCTGTAAGCAATATCTCCAAGTGGGCAAAGAGATCTATTCTTTCTAGTCTAATTCTGTTTATGATGATTGAACACCTACACAGAACTTTAAATACTGCTTGTGAAGTGTTTTGAAAATACAAGTAACCCTCTTCACCACCTCTTCAGCAGGTAAATATAAATATTGCACCTTTTTTTTTTTTTTAGAAGTGAGCAAATAATGTCATTCAAATCCATTTACAGTAGTGTAAACCAGGAAAGATCTCAAAGGAATTACTTTGGTATATAAACAACAGGTATCTAGAGCATGGCTCAGCCCAACGGTGTTTGTAATTTTCAGGAATTCTCTCTAATTGTGATTATTTGGGTGTTGGATGCAGTTCACTTAGCTGCAACGAGGAGGACTCACTCTTAGCTACCACACTGACCTAACTAAAACTTTGAACAGTGTTAAAATGCAACTTACCCAAAAACAAACTCTTCCTTTGGCTTAGGCCTTTTCAGTTTTTTGTTCCCACTTGTCCCACTCTGGGAAAAAGCCCAGTTTTCTTCATTCCAGCATCCTTCATGATCTGAGGAGTTGCCTTTTCCTGAGCTTCTTTTTCCTGGGATGAAGGCAGAAAATAGTTTCTCATCTTTAGAAAAATGGGCCAAAACAAAGTGGGCTCCGAAGGAACTTGTGTACCCATTCAGTACCACAACTTATGATGCCTGACCTTCTTCAAGAAGGTTACAAAAGGGGTTACAAAACATTTATTTATTTAAACTGGATAATGATGATATTGACAACTATTTCCCCCTCCAACCCTCAATTTTTATTCTATCGCTAAAGTCAGGATCTCTTGAGGTATGAAGGAGAATAAAGAGATGAGCAGATTTACAATAATACACTTCCCTAAATTACAAACATCTTTTTCTTTTCTGACTGTTCTAATTACACACATAAATCTACTAATCAGAAAAAATAGATTTCAAGACATCTCACTGAAAGCTTCCACAAATTATCTCAAATATCTTTCCACAAGGTAAAGGGTTCTTGCTTACCACCTACAGCAACACTAACAACCAAAGCAAAAGCACAACACATTTGCCTCTTGTAGGACTGAGGATTATGCTTACAACCACCAGGGCTCTTTATATAAAAACAAGCCAATTGTTCAGGGTTACATGCAACACAAGTCCTGCATATGTCTATCAGCAGGCTGACAAATTAACCAACAAAGCCTTCGATCAAAAAGCTAAATCTCAGATCATGAAAGACAAAAAGGGAGAGGTTAAGAGCTTGTGAGGTTAAGTATGAACACAGACCACATGACTCAAGAAGATCTGCCCTGGACCACAGAGTCCATCCCCTCCACCTGCCCCCAGCATCTCAGGTGACCAGAAACAGCATTCCCATCACACTGCTCAAACTCCAGCTTAATCACAAACTTTTGCTTTTCCTCCCACTCCAGGCAGGCTTTTGCAGTTCATGTTGTAAATGAAAGACTCAAAGCCACCCACCTCTATCCACATTAGCGCGCAGAGATGTGAGCATGCCCTCTGACACCAGAGTTTTATAAAGAGCACCTTTGCAAGATCTCTCTGACTTCCTGGAGCCACAGGTTTCTATCTTTTTAACACAGTCACTGTCCTCAGTTTTGACCTGTCCTGGTAAGCTCTGGGGTACCACCTCCTCTGTTGGGGTCAGTGGTTCCACTTTAACATTATCAGAAGCCTCACAGGGTACCTCCTTGCTGGCTGCAATATTAAGGAAGTCAGGAGGCTTTGATTCTTTGGTGGTCTCCGGGGGTTTCTCCTTTGATGTTTTCTTCTCTTTTGATTTCACTTTTTTCTTTGGTGATTTTGTATCCAACACACTTCCCTTCACATTTGAGACAGGGCGAGTTTTTTTGCGGGAAGTTTCCGCGAGTCTCTCAGCACCCCAGTCCCCCTTTGCCACGGCTTCAATTGTATACATTACACTTTCAATGTCCGACTCCGAGGACTGCCTCTTTTTACAAGGTTTCTTGGGGGTGGATTTTTCATTTGCGTGCCGGTCCAACTTATTTTTTTTCTTTTTCTTCTTTATCTTTTCCGGCTTTAGCCCGAGGATATTCATGTCAGCCATTGAAAGCTCTGGAGAACAGCACCTGTGATCCTTTGTGTTATCATTTCTCTCAAAAGGACTGCTCTCCATTGCAAGACTAGTAAAATCTCTGCATTTTGCAGTTTCTGATTCCTCAGCTTTTGTCTCATCCTGGTTTTGCATTTTCTCTATCTCTGATGGTTCTACTTTTCCTTTACAGGAGTCCTTTATTGTTGTTTTCTCCAGTTCTTCTACTTCCATTTCCTCTGGATCTTCCCTTCCCACATCTTCTGGTGCTTCCACTTTTGTTTTCCCAGGTTCTTTCACTTTTACTCCTTCTGAGGCAAGGCACATCTAAAACGAGTTTAAAAATAGTCCCATGAAACAAACATCAACTGTTAACATTACTTACCTATATTAACAGGAGCATTACACAGGGAATTCCTCTGGCATCTTAGTTCAGGAAGGCAAACTATGCCAAAAGACAATACTGAAAAACACACTGAAGTCCTACTGAAACTGATATGATGATGGCTAAGTGCTAGAATAAGGCTGGTGGGTTCTAGTGCTCTAACAGAAAAAGACACCAACTGATCTCAGTGATGTTTCCATGATCCTTCAAGTGCCTTTTATATAACCTGGAAACCCACTGCTAGATTGATTTTCAGAATACCCTAAATGCAATGGAACAATACAGTATCTCTCACAACTGCCACAGACAAGTTACTTGAAATTTCAGATCCATACCCCCTTCAACTCCCAAATGTCCTTATATACGATTCTTTCCTCCATTTCCCAAAGGGCCCTGAGGGGGGATGGGGTACTTGAATCTCAGTAATTGAGATTATTTTCTTTTACGTAAATGTGCAAAATAATTTGGAAGGTAGTGAAAAAGCCTTCCAAATCTTTCTTCTCATGTCACAGACTTATTTTGCAAGGAACTGCGAAGCAGCAATGGTTGTCATGGTTATCTCCTCCTGGAGATAACATTAATGGAAACCAAATCACTTGTACTGAGAGAAACAGCGATATTCAAAAGAAGAGATGTAAAAAGATCCTCAAACTGCCATGTTCCTGCAGCACTGACTTGGGAGATCCTCTTGGTTTTGGATCACCTGTAAGCTACGCTGACACTGCTACAGAGAGTAGTCCTTCACAGGACCGAGCAGTTGCCCTTGGGAAGATACGCATTCTTCTTACTCTCCCTCTCAAAGCCCACAAGCTGAATTCCCAGTGCAATTCTGTTTTTAAAACAAATGTCAACCAACCACCCACCTGGAGCAAAACCAGATGGAAGAGGCTTGTTTTGAACCAGATATCAGGAATTTCCCTATCCCACAGCTCAGCCCTTGGGCCATGTGGTCAGTATGGACGTACCCTCCAATCATTGGGTCCTCTTTAGGTCAATTTTTGACTTCTCAAATTGGCAAGGCATTTTTTCCTTGCAACTAAAAATATCTTACACCAACATATGTATGAGCATAACAACAATGATAGAAGGCTTTGTAGTAAGTTTTCAAAATTCTTGCTGCACAGGGCAGAAACTCCTGATCTGGCTCAGGTCAAGCTAGGTTGAGCACTGTAAACACTGGAGCTTGGGCAGCACAGTGTCTGTTAAGAAGCTGGTTAAATTATGCAGAGGAGAATCCCACAACTATGCTGAGGTAGGTTCCTGGTATCAAGGTACTTCTGAGACTTCTTTACTGCACTGCAATGTAAAACACAGCCTACGATTTTCAAAAGCTAAAGATCAATCTTTAAAATGCAACTCATTGGGCAGTAACAGTATGTTGCCAATTAAACACACACCCACACCCACACCCCCTCCCTGGTCAATGGATTTTTTTTTCTTTATACCTTCTTTGCTTCTGCATTAGTCAATAGTACAGAAGGTTACAGATATGGCTACAAAAAAACTGTTTTGTGAGCTCTAAATAGAATTTCAATTCACAGTCTTTAAGATGGGGAAAGCTTAAAAAAAAAAAAAGCTTGGAAACAAAAGAAATACAACTTTTCAAAAAAAGGGCCATTGATTTTAACTGTTCCCAGAAGGAGGATCTGCTGAGAGTATCATAGCAGAGTTTCTATAGAAGTTGTTGACCTGTTTATTCCCCACTTCAAAAAACAGTAGGCATGAAAAGCAAAAATAAATGAAAGCAACTAATGACCTTTAACACGGATTTGTAATGGCAATGCCCTAATCTGAGTACAGACTAATCCAGCCCCCTCTCTCAACTCCTTGACACCACCCTGGCCAAACTAAACAGTCAAAACCCAAAGCCTAAAACAAGGAATTGAAACAATTTCAATGGTGACTGGAAAGTCCCTTTGCCACCAGGGACTGGTACTTCTCAGCTGCAGCACAGACTCTTAGAAACCTCTGAGTTGATGGCTAGTCTGGGGAAATCTTGACTCGTGGCACCCATGCCACAACAGTTTATGCTTCTATAAGCAACAGTGTAATTATAACTGTAGCACTGTTCTGCCTTCCAGACTTCAGCAATCAACATCATTAACTTCTTCACCCCACTGCACCTGTGGTAATTAGTCCCCAGTATTTTAGTATTACCTCTGCCAGCTGAAATAATGCTGATGTTCCACACTGCTTGGTTAAATCAGGAGGACCTGAGTGGGATGTACTTGAAGAAATCTAAAGAAAAAACAGAGGGGGATAAAAAAGAAAAACTTACTTTACCAGTATAATTCTTTTATGTTTACCACACAGCTTTTGAATGGATTATTTCCTCTCTCTTCCAAAAATTCATTCCTAAGATTACATACTGAAAAAGAAATGCAGACCTGGTGCATGCTGTTATAAATACAACCCTGCTCCACCATTGCTCCAGTGGATAATACCACTGGACACTAAAAGCTATTTCCAGATTTGGGGACCTTCTTGTCAGGCCTCCCTCTGCAGAGTAGGATGAACTGAGCATATGCTCTCTCACACATAGACTCCAGCAGCTAAGCAGCAATCTACACCAGCATGCAACCCAGCTGGTGGTGTTTCTGCAGGCTTAGTTGGACATTTGATTGCAAAATCATTTCTTTGTCATAGCTTAAGAAGGTTACTCCTGTCAGGATATGGCATTGCCTGTCGGTGTCCTATAGGACTCATGTAAAAGATGCTATGAAACCAAAGTGAAGTAAGAGCCCTCAAACCTTCGGTAACCTTTACTACTCCTCAAGAGTATGGGAGGCTGTCTGCCAAGCAGGTAGCTGATTATTCTCCAGAATCTTTTTCCTGGATCAGGTCGTGATCCTCTTCAATACTTCAGAGTGTTTTATTTCAGTTATGAGCTAGATGCAAAGAAATGACTTTTTCTAAACCATTTAAAGGATCAGTCTCAGGACTGGCCATTAGTACAAAGAAGAAAATGTTCTGTTTTTAAGGACATATCCCATAATCTCTGATCAGGCTTGCAGGTTTCTCATACTTGCATCCTTAGAAAGAGGAGGAGTTCTAGGGACCGGGGAACTAAAATATTTCCAACCTTTTACCTCCCTCTATCCCCCCAAACTCAGTTTTCATTGCTTTCAACCAACACAGGCCCACAAAGTTTACAGAGTTTACAGAAATCAAACCATCATTGCTGTAATGGAAATAAAACAAAAAAGGTTAACAGCGTTGTATCTCTAGGTCTCCTGGAAGCTGCAGCTCTTCACAGCATCTCCCAAGCTTTGACCATTACTGCTGAAGTCTCCAAATGCCACTTGCAGCCAAGCGCTGTTAGCAGTCTGGGGCAGAAGTGGCCTCCTTGCCTCGTGGAGGTGACCCGCGCTCCCACCGCTGCCTCCCTTCATGCTCCTGCCTCCGCCCTGACGGCTGAGGACACAGCACGCGTCTAGGCACAGCAAGAGACTCAGCAGAGCTGGTCAGCAACAGCCTCCCAGGCTTCAGGCTGCAGAGCGGTTGCTCCGACCGCTTTTCAGAAACCTAGAAATTCTCAGAATCTTTTAGAAAATAATTTAACCCAATTCTGCATTTTATTTCATCACCATCTTTGAAATAGCAAAAAGGCAGGCATAAGGAAGATAAAACTGGTTAATCCACATAGCAGAGAGACGAAGGAGGAGCAGAGCAGTGTGGTGTGCTGAAGCAGACGGGCTCCCACACGCCAGACCCCTGCCATGCCGGCAGCGTGGAGACAGCAGTGCACTCCCCTCCAGCGCACAGCATCTGCGGTTTGGAGTTACAGCGGCATAGCGCAGGTGTCTGCCAAACCAACTTCCAAACCCAGGACACCCTTGAGGTGGCAGTGAACAGAGTCTATCTGGGATGCTCCAAACCAGGTCCTGAACTGCTATTTGAAAAGTTAAGCTGAACCTCTCATTTTATTTATCCAATTGCAGTCCAAGAGATCTCCAAAACTGGAAAAAATCAATAGCACTAATATCCTACCAGAGCTAGGGGTAAGGAGGATGTGCTTAGCACGTCTGCCATACTTTTCTCAGTTTGAATCAGAGCCTTTTAACATTCATTTTGTATACTAAATTGGGCTTGTAGGAATCCATTTAAGCAATCACTGAGGGACAGATCATGGAAACCTGTCCAACATGCGAACATCACGCTGCCAGACTCAGCTTCACTTTTTCCACTAACTGCAGGACAAACTCCACACGCCGGTGGACAAGTGACTCTCCTTCCCCCACATTACGGTTTCACAAGCTTCACATTCTCATCACAACTTTTAACACTGACTTCCAAAAGTCAGGCTGGACTTGGCAACAGCCTTACTCTGAACACCACTACTCAAAGCCTGCTTTTGTCCTGCGACAGAGGACACCTCAAAACTTCTGGTGTCCTTCATTAAGTGTTACTAGCCTTACTGCTGTCCCAGGATTGCAATAGTCAAATGCCATTACAGATCACGGCTAGATGCCATCACCCTTGCATAAGCACTGCTGACAATGTAGCACACACCCACAAACTCTACTGCTGTTAGGGACTGCCTGTAGGGTAAGCATGTTTTCTTCCACTCATTTAAGTTCCTATAAAGTCAGATGGTAGCTTTACTATCCGTGGAATAAGGCATGAAATACTTTTATTCCACTGCTTCCAATCTCTGTCTTTTTTGCCCTGAGAGGGATTAACCTCACCACCGAGAATACATGGCTAGACGCCACTAGATGGGATCTAGAGAACCATTTTCCTCACGGAAATAGGAAGGGATGAGGGGTGGGACAGAGGACAGGGGGGGACAGGGGGAGTGTACTAGTAAGGCGCTAGCATCCTCCCTTACCTACCTGGAATGCAGCATGTTATCTTTATCTTTCAAGCATCAAGAAGAATATTTGCATGCCAAGCCTCAAAGGTTTTTGAGTGATTCATACATATTAAAGGGGAGACCTCTACAAGGTATATTTAAGGCTCACGGAGAATTTCTAGGACTGTTGAGAAACGTGACCTAGTATTCTTGATTACTGCTGACAGCTACCAATTTCAGAACTTAATCCACTGCTTCAACTTGCAACTCTGTTCATACAGATTCCTGATGATCTCAAAGTCTACTTTTCTCTTATTCTTTGTCCCCATTCAGCAATGCACCTTCCAGTCCTTATACCAAAGCTTTACTTTCTGAATCCTGGTATTCAGCTCCTCATTAAGAATGCTGCTGTCTCTTGTCTTTGCTATTGTCCTGAGCATTGTTTTTATTATAGTTTTTTCTATAATATTATATGTTATAGATATGTATTATAAATATATTTTATATCCATTTTTTCTAAAAAGAAGCGTAACTTTTTCTGTGTGGTCTCCAAGAAACTATGCACATTAATAAGCGAAAAAGAAAAGCTAAGTCCCTGGGGCCACTGCAACTGCCTAATTCTCTTACTATTCCATTATTTACTAATTTGTACTTCTAGAAAGACTAAATTTGATGCTAGAGCAAACCTTACACAATTCATACTTTTTTGGGGGAAAAGATACACACATCTTCCCATTGTGATGCTAATGGATTTAACTTTACCTCTGCCAACTGGAAGAGTGCCGACTTCCCACAGTGCTTTACTGGCTCAGGACTTGACAACTGGGAAGTATTTGATGAGATCTAGGTTTTAAATGAACAGAGGAGAAAATATTTCAGTGACACACAGGAAAGACAGAAAGGAAGGGAGAAAAAGAATGAAAAAAATTAAGGAGTTAGTTAAATCAGTTCCTTTGAGATCTTTCTGGCAGAAGGCCCTACTTCAGATAGGCAATACCATCCAAGAAACACTTAACAGGCATTTAGAAGTCAGCAGGATACAAGCAAATACAGAATTTCTTCCTTAGACTAGGCTCCTGGATTCTCTTCTACATTTGTATGGTCCACAGCTAATATTCTATCATGCTGTGTGTCTTACATGTGTTTTATGTGACTAAGTGAACAAGACATACCTGTTGCTTAAAAACATGAACTGTGGTGGTCAAGGTTAAGTAAAATTCTTGCGGAAAGCCTGGGCAGATATAGAAGAGGACCATTTATCCTCACAGGCACTGCTTATTTTGCTTTCTTTAGTTAGAAAAAAGAAGTAAGACCTTACCTCTGGAGATCAAATCTAGCCTTCTAAATAGATGCTGGTGTGCCAGCACCAGTGCTGAGCAAGTAACTACCACCGCACTTCAGGGAATTGCTTTTGCAGCCAAATTTTTTCTGATCTGCTTCCAAGTGCAGCATTATCAGTTCACCAGTGCAAGAATTAATCATTATTTCTCAGATTTGATCTTTTTTGGCATGGCATTACATGGTAGTATTTGATCTGGAAGCCTTGAAAACCCCTAAGGTTAGGAGCAAGACCAGCAGTGTTTCCATAGCATCTGCTTCATCAGGAGAAACAGGCTTACGACCATGAACTTTCAGATGCAAAAAATATCAGCTTAGCCTTTATATTTTATGTCTTTCTTTTGAACTAGATTATTTTAAGAGTTTTCTTTTCAATTGTCAAGGAGATTCACTACAACTCCACCTCCCTCCCCCCGCCAAAAATCCAGAACCTCCATTTTACTGCAAGCTAATTAAAATATGGCGAGTAATACTAAATGGTTTTGCTTTGAGACAGTTCAGTGAACCTGCTCAGGACCCCACTGAAGTAAGTGATCTTGTACACTGCACTTTGCAGGAAGAGGGCCTCAACTTTTTTATCTTTCTACTGTAATAAATTCTCATCTCTTAATGATTTTTTTCAGTGCAATATGAGTGGCAGAAAAGGGACAAACACCCACACACTGAAGTATAACCTGAGAACATGCACACGTATCTTGCCTCCTGATGCACAATGTGCGGAAAGAGTAAAGACTTTCATTCTGACAAGAGAATAGGTGCTCCTAACAAAATGCAAGCAAGATTCATGTAGTACCAATAGAGAGGAAACCAAGATTTCACTTAAGCAAAAAAATTCTCTTCACAGCTAAGAAAACAAACAGCATGAGACAAACTTAGAACTCATTCTGCCAAAGTTGCTGGCCAGATATCAGAAGTAAGAGGATGGCTGATCCATCAGCCATCAACCAGTGAGATTACAGATCTCATTGCCTGTCTTAACACCATCTTCCAGTTTTAATTAGAGTAATCAGAATCTGCAGTACTACAACCACAAATAGCCCCTTCTTATGTAGAGGTTTTAACTTGGGGATCATTAGGATCAAATTATTATCTTTTATTACCATGCAGGTCAGTATTTTAGCTACTATATGACATTCTAGCTTGCATAAGAAGCATGTGGCATGGTACCAGTCTTTCATTTCCCTCTTAGAATAGGCATTTCACTTCAACACAGATATTTAATAATTTCAGTATATAGGTAAACAGCAAATATGTTCATCTATTTTACGTAACAGCTTTACCTGGAAAGATTACATCTTTACTTAAGAGAAAGCTGGAAGATACTAACTAGCTCTCACACTCCCAATTTCAAGGCATTTTGACCAAAAGTTTTGGATTCCAATCTTCTGTCCAGCACAGAAATAAACAGAAAGAGTTGCCCACAAACTCGCTTAAAGTGGGTATGTGAGAATGCAGCAGGGACAAAAAATCTTCCTCAAGCATGCATTTTTCTTAAATGATAGTAACCTGCTGGACTAGTGAAGAAAATTCCACCTTGTTGCATGTTGCATGCAATTCCTTTTTCATTAAATCATCTAGAGGAAAAACTTCAGAAAAGCAGCTGAAAGTGAAGAGTTTGTGGGTTTTGGCTTCATTTTGCTTTTAAGATGGGTAAACTAGTAATTTTATTGCTTCCACTCTCAGGAAGCTTTTTCTTTTTTTCCACAATGGATGAGAGTTTAGCTAAGTAAATCTAAGAGGTACTTGTGTTTCTTCTCTACGAAGCAGTCATCACCATCTGTTCACGTTTGCCAAACACACATCCATAAGACCAAAAGAGCAAGGGGTCACATCTGCTCTACTTCCCTCACATGGCAAGGAGGATGACAGCAACCAGCCCACGTGAGCAGACAGCCTGCAAACAGCCACTGCGCTAAGGAACACAGCCAACTGCTCAAAAATCACTGGCCTGTATAATGGTTTTCCATAAAAACACAAATGAGAAGGACAAAAGTAGGGCCAACAATTTCCAAGATCAGAGTGGAATGAGGAAGCCAAGATCGTAACTTGGCACCACTCCAAATTTCAAAAAACTCTTATGAGAACATCACATCATCTTCGAAGACTTCCAAGGCACTTGCCTGTGCACCCGTAGGACCCAGCAAAGTCTTACTCCCAGGATTTTCATTATCTGTTGTGGCAAGTCCTCATTAGCCATATCCTCAACAGCTTTAATTGAAGACTACAGCATTTGGGACAGACAACCAGATGAAAGGCTAACTGAGGCTGTAAAGAAGAAAGAATCCCATGCTGTGTCTACGTATAAAGAGCTATTTCTGAGTGACAGGGGACTTGTACTCCTGGGGTAAAGGTGTCCATTTTAAATGGCAAATCTACTCAATGGATCGCCGTTTCACAAAGAGGCACTCTTACTTGCCCCGCCACAAAGGCAGCAAAGAGAAAGGGAACATATGAAGAACACCCTGCCAGAACCAAAACTGAGCTGGGACGGCTGCCAAAAGTCTCCAGGCACGTTAGACCACAGCACACTTCACTTTTCTTCACAGGTTTACTTGGCTACTGGCTAAATAACTACTTTCTTTCCCTCTCTCTTCTTTTGTAGCACTGTACATTGCTGACAGCAACCTACTACAAACTGCTTACCATAATTTAGCTTACTAAATGCTGTAATGCATTCATATAGATAGGACCCAATAAGAAGTGGCACAGTAAGGAACAGGATTTTTGCCAAACTTTACAAAGACACTCTGTGCAAATGAAAGCCTTTATATTTGAAAGAGCACAAGCAGCTTTAATAGCAGGGGGAGAAAGCTTAAAGAGGTTCTGTAGCATGCTCAATGCTTTCCCCTGCAACAACCTAAATGAAATCAGGCTGTGATCTTTATGCCATTTCTCTACTGCTGTAGATAAAACATGGTGTTAGTCACTGCCATTAAGGTTTCAAACCAACAGTATAACACAGACGGAATAACTATGGCCAAGAAGGTTTTTTTTGTTGTTTTGGGTTTTTTTTTGCTTTTCCAGATTTCTGTTCCTTATTTCCAGACACTGAAAAAACAGCCAAAAAAATACAACCCCCTCCAGACCACACACACATTTTAAGATTTTTACAAGACAAAGAGATTAATCCTGACTTTAAAACTGTGCTCTCCAGTTTCTAATTAACATTCTGATCACCTCTTCTACCTAACATTTGATGATTCATACACGCACTTCAGTGTGCCAAATGAGCTGGCTCAGCATAGTGATATGCAAGTCAATGCACTGTCACAGCCGTATGACAATTTTCAGGTTTGTCATTTTGTTGTTTATTTAATTAGGACAGGAAATGATTTTAGGTCCTGTGAAATTTTGAAAAGGATTAATCAGTAAATTGTTTTTTCTTAATTGGACCTCCTAAGAAATACATCAAGGCCCATCCTAGCCAAGCTAAAAACATACAGTACATAATTAGCTTAGCATTTAACAGAAGTAAGTGTGTTGTATGTGTAAGCACATGGAATAACAGCCAGGGAATCTCTTCATCCCGTTACACTTCTCCACGATAGCACCAGCTCCAATCACAGTCTTTTCAGACACATCCTAAATATACCTTTAGCATAACTGACTCTGCAAGCAGTACCAGACTCCCCCAAATGGGCAAGAAGAGTATACGTGTGGAAAGTCAATTCATAGAAGCACATTAAACATACGGGAGAAGAAATTTTTAAAATCAATCTTTGAGAACTCCAGATCTTCAATACATGGAGGAAGAAGGATAACTTACATACTTACGGGTAATTTATAGGCTTTATAAGTCACCACCTAACGATGCTGTTACATATCCTTGTAGCTGTTGCGAGAAGCTTCCTTTGACCTGCAAATTTATTTTGCAAAGGATTCCTGCCTCTAGGGCAGTTGCTGTTCTGCACTGCTGCAGCCTCTTCAATAGGCAGTGCATAGTGTCATTTCAGAATGTCCTTTATTTGTTTTTTTCCTATGTGTAAATTAAAAAGCCATTTGGAAAAAAACACCTGCAGCAGTCCTTTGGTATGAAAGGCCAGGTAAAGTTCACAAGCCCAGTATCTTTTGTGCATGCTACAGCTTGTAGAACTGGCCAATATTGCTTCAAATTACTGGTTATCCTCCTCACGATTTTCTTAAAACAATGCTGTCATGAAGACAAACATCTACTGATGTGAATCCCTTATGAGGCAGGATGCTTAGCCATTCAGTGACAACTCTTACTGGTTCCTTGTTTCCTCCCATCCTCTCCCACCATATTTCAGCCATTATACCTCAGCAAACTGAAACAATGCAGACTCCTCAGTTTGTTTTACAGCTCCCGGGACTCCAGGCTGTGATGTGCTTGAAGAGATCTGTCAGGAGAACAATTATTTTTGTATTACCTAACTCTTCAGTTTCAGTGTCAAACTTCAACGTGCTAAATTTCTGATCCATTATACAGACAGACTCCTGGTACTTAAAAGCATGCAAATGAGTCCCAGCACACCCATACAAAAAACAGTATCTGCTTTCCAGGAGACATATAAACGAGTGACCTGTGAAATGGTGATCTTTAATTACTTTTCACAAGGAAAATCTTTCCTAGGATCAATAGAAAAGGCTAAGACTTTTTTAAGGGGCTTTTATTTGCCCGCTGATATGTAAAAAGAGGGTTAGCAGCAAAAAACTTAACACTATATTGTATTTCATAGTTCAGTGAAAGACCTGAGACTGCAGAATGGTGGTGCTGATAAAGCACCAATTGCTACTTAGCACAGAAACTAATTGTGGACAGGGACACAACACATGCAGGTACTTGAAGAAGAGATACCAGATCCATCTCAGACACCAAGGAAACTGCATTTTATACTGTTTAACTTGTGTCAGTTACTTTTGTTGCAAATGACACCCCTGATTAATGTTATACCTTGGTACAAGTACCAATTATTTTGCCATTGACACACATGCCTAGCATGCACTGGTTAGGTGCAGCCTAACTGTTTAACATCCTTGAAAATTAAGACTAGCTAATATGCATTTCTAATTACTGATCATCAGTGAGCTATTTCTAAACCGTATGTTTTAGTGGTGCAGATGAGCTTTGTTGCCTGGCACCCGCTGAAGTTCTTCGCTGGTTAAGGAAGAGCCAGTGCTCACAAGCCCTTAGCAAGAGCGGATCTTGCAGCATGCAACACAATTCCTGCCTATGACTAAAGTTGGACTTCAAGGTCTTATGGGCTGATGTTAAAACAAACAAAACAACAACAAAAAAAAAAAAAAAATCACATTTTTTGTGTGCTAGGATTGCAATGTATCTGCACCGTAAGTGATGACCTTTAGGGAGGAGTATAAAGCTGCACACAGCAATGAGTATTAAAGACATGGGAGTCAGATTCACAACTGGTGTGGAAACAGGTAATAGAAGAAGCCCCTGCTATGACAAAATTTCTTTCCACATGCACTTACTCAAACACTACCCAGCATCCTGTACAATCAACATTTGTACAGTTAAATATTTACATATCACTTGCTTATGACCATTTCAGAACTTGGAAAGGCATAAACAAGCATGTGATGCTTGCAGCGGATGAGGATTCTTTGCAACGTCATTCTTGTCATGTTATTTACATCAATTAATTCCATTAAAACTTGGATGAAATAGTGTATACTTTAAAAAAACAAAAACAACCAACAGCAAACCCAAACCAAAAAACCAAAACCACCACAGTTGCACTTCTAGCAATAACTGCAAATATGCTGACAAAAATGTGGTACATTGCAAACCTAAGCATAGCTGCACAGAGGTATTTGGTGGTTACAGAACAGAATAAATTCTGGATATTCCAGAACGACAGTTATTTTTGACAGAGTCAATGATGAAAGCAGCCGCAATATGTAAAGGACATAATGTAACATCCAAATATACATGTTAAAACTTTAGTTAGTAAGACTCTAGTTTAAAACCAAGTGCAGGAATGGCACGTGTCTAAATTACTGCTTGAACCACAGCTCCATTATTGCACTAGACTTTCCACCATGCTCCTAAACACACTCTCATGCACTTCAAATCTGACCTATCTACCTGATAAATGAGCCAGTACTATAAACGCCAAAAGAAGGAACAAATAAAAGCATGAATTTTAGCTAAGATTTTTGATTTCTCTTTCAGCTGAACATCAGATGCTTCTTAAAAGGAAACACGGGGGAAGACAACCCTTTTTAAAGAAACTCACCTCTGCAAACTGAAACAATGATGACTTCTGACAGGCTTCCGTAGAATTAGTTCCATCAGACTGGCAAGTACTGGAGGAAACCTGAAACAAGGAGTGTGCAGACTAAGACCTCAGAGTAAGAAAGACTGCTGCTTTCAAGCTAAGAACAACAGTGATCAAAACAAAATACCAGGCAGCAATAACAAGCAGCAGTGTTTAAGAAAAGTTGGGTGATCTAACGTTTCACAGTCCTGGACAAGTTAACTCAAATTTATAGGTGAAAACATAGTTTAGCACTCATTTTAATGCATGTAAATAATCATTAAGAATCACCTAAGAAGACCACAAAAATACCAGGGATTTTCTTTTTTCTTTTATAATTCTAAACTTTGCACACACACAACTACCTTGTATTGGTGATGCTATCAACACTGCTGTATCTGTATTTGTACTACCATTCTGAGTACGAAATTTTTGAAGACACTGAGGGTTACTATGTGACAGAAATATTTATTAGAAAAATAATCCCCAACCACCTAACAGCATGAAAATAAGAAAAGTGTACTACAAGCCTGAAATTGTTCAAATAATGTACCTAAACATCCATTTAGGGGTGCTTATGAGCAGCAGTGCAAGAAAGAGTCATAACTTCTGAAATCAATATACAAAGAAATGACTGTTCAAAAACAAAAGCCTTATTCGAAGTAACACAGAGCTTAGCCGTACTATTCTTTTAGCCGGAAGTGTGTTAATCAAGCATCATTCTGTAATGAAATTGTATCAAATATGATAAATTCACTAAATATCACATTTGAATGTAAAAGATTTACATGTGTAACTCCAACAGGAGCATGAGGTACTGTTAGTCTAAAATAAGGTATGTGACATGGCTTACAAGAAATGAAAAGAAGACTTTCAAGGATTTTAGGAAGGTAAGTAGCAGGATGGACTTCCCCTCCCAACAATCTTAAAATTTTCATGAAATTTCAGGTTATTTAAAACATTTCAGTTCAAACATGTGTGTTTTTTCTTTTTTATTACCAAAACAAGTATGTCAATAGCATATTGACACGTGAATGCACAGATGAGATTTCGCTAGCAACTGCATCTGTTGCCTGCAAGCACAAAGCACCACAGAAAAGCCAGGCCTACAGCACACACAGTTTGTGCTGTTTGTCCGAGACAAACGCTCGTGCTCTGCAATAGCACCAGTGGGGTTTTGTTTGAGGAATCTGCTACCCATACTCCCCTGGAAACACTAGATCCAAGCGTAGCAGCCCACAGGCCAAGGGAACTAAACTACAGGACAATTGCTTCCTCCCTGCCATCAAACCAAGCAGTAACAGTGCCTCCTATGATCTATGCTTCCATTATATTTATTAAACACCAAGCACAATGTTTTATCAGTGTACTATGGGAGTATACCAACCCAAAGGGTTACAAAGAATGTATTTTTAATGCCTGTGTTGTGCTATTTCAGTGGTTTGTGCTACTGTTTTCACTGATGTAATGTTTATTACTGCTTTGCTTCTGTACGATCTGGTTTAAGACGTCTGTGCCTCAGCAGTGGTGTGGATTGTACCAGGGATGCATACTGACCTGGCTGCTGTTGAGTTGACCTCTGAAGGTCCGAGTCTCTGCACTGCTGTGAAATAGAAGGGTGCTGCTTGCATGTCTGAGCTCTCATTTCCTTATTTCAGGCCACCCCACTGGTGGGATTCTCCCAGGAATAAACAGATTTGGGATTTGGCTCCCCACAGAACTTAAATTTCCTGCAGTTTCACCAGCTGCCTTAATTTGTGGTGTGTATTGAAGCAGTTTGTTTGCAAGTGGAGCCTATCCAATGCGCCTTACGAAAGGGCACTACCTTGCCTAGCAGAAGCAACGTGAGTGAGGAAGCCGTGCGAAACCCCTCCGCTCTCCAAGGCCACGTGTGCCTGAACTCTGCCCACCCGCTGTAACGCAGACCGCGGCTTCGCAGGTCTCTCTGCCTGTCTAGGGGCACGTCCACATGAACGTGCCAACACACGCCGGAACTGGCACAGCACAAACCAGCTCTGAGTTGGGAGCCATCGACCCGCACCACCTCAGGAGCACCATGCTGGAGCAGAGAAGCCCTCCCAAGAGGGGCCATCACAGCTCAGCCCCGGGAACACAAGGGCTGTAAACCGCTCGCTTCCCGGGCGGGCGCAGAGAGCGAGGACGAGCCTTCTTGTTGCCTCTGAAGCCATGTGTGAGGGATTGGGCACAGCTTGTTCACCTTGTGGTACAGGAACCACAAGCCGTGGGAGGTGTGAAGCCCGGTTTCCTACAGCTTTGTGTGTAAAGGACAGATTGCTGGTGCCCAGTAACTTGGAGGCGATTTTGTGGTTAGAGCAACCATACTTCTATCAATTTCCATTGTCTTTAAAAAGTTAATGCTGTTGCCTTTGCTTGACAGCACCACTAATTCGAGCTTGTTTCTTCTACTCTCTTGCTCCCTTCCACACTCCTGACTTGTGGGAAATTTATTGTCTCCAGGACTTCTAACCTCTAACAGGCTGAACCTGATCAAAGTGCTAAAATAATTACCGGAGGGAATGGATGCACAGGTAGTGCCACTGCATACATCTCATTTCCTGCCGTAATAAGATGTCCTCAACATCTCCTCACTTCTCCTCTTTCCTCCTCCTGGCTTACCCTCAGCTGCACCCAGAGGCTTTTCACTTCTGACTGACTCCCTGGGCAATACTGCCTTGCGCAGACCGCGGTATCACAGGCATGATAACCTTTTCTTTTCAAAGAGAAGGAAACTGCACGGTAACGCCTCTGTAGCCTCCCTTTCCCTGCAGGTTACTGTAACCTCCTCTAACTCGGACCACACCGAAGGAAGGCGAAGGACAGCCCCTGGCTCGCCTCCCGCACCGACTGACGCCGGGCTTTAATGCCGCCCTCATGCCGGGCAGCGGCAAGGGGGGAAACGGGTAGAAAAGCCAGGTTTTGGACCACACACATTCCAGGATTTCTGGGCAGTAACCTACAGGCCGGCCACTAGGTGCTGCTGTAAGGCAAGCAAAGGGCCTGACGGGCGAGTAAGGGAGATGTGCAGGGAGGGAGGGGAGCGGGCAAGTAAGCAGCGCTCCTCGCCCAGCTTCAGCCTTTCTGCTAGTAAACCTGAGGTGTAGGAGGACCGGGCTTCACCCAGCACAGCGGCAGTCGCTGGAGCAGATCCGTCAGGCGTTTCTGCTCGGGTGTTCAACAAAATATGTTCATATACACACAACAGTCTTGTGTAACTGATGAAAGGACCCAAAAGCCAGGTGGAAACTCACTGCATGTCCAAGTCCTTAGTTTACTGCTGGTAAGATCTGTAGCTTTTCTTGCCCATCTGCTTAGTAACTCTAGCTGCTGTTTGGAAATCAATCCTGTACTGACATAGAATTCTGCTATCAGAAGAGAAACTCTCTAGTCTATTGAAAAAAATTAGAAAAACAGGAACATAACTGGCGACATATAGATACGGCGACTGAAGCTTCAGGGCAATTTTGTAAATAACGCTGTCGTGCCTCTGTCTGTCCTCCCGCTGGTGCCTCTTCACTTTGTTACCTGACACCTGGGCTTCTGACAACTCCAAGACTTAACACCTGACTTGAAAAGTCCCTATACATCTGTTTAACATACACTTGACAGAAAATCAGCAGGTGCAGAATACGTTTAGGTGGGATTAGCAGACCTTTAGAGTATCATGTGCCTCATCTTTGCCCAAGTTCTGAGCAAACTATGCCAGTGCTGCCCTCCTTTCTATTAACTATCCATCTAATTTTTAAGATGATAATAGTCTTTAAGATCTATGCTTACAAGGCCACCCAAGTCTACATAATCATACATATGGACAAGCAGTCAAACTGCATGTTAACAGGTAATGTTACATCTGGCAATCCCCCAGTTTAAGAACCATATATATGCATGTGCATCTTACATGTAGACACACACATGCTTTAATGATAATGAAGATTACATGATATCATTTAGAGCATTCTTTTAAAAATGACACTGCATCTTTTTTTTTTTAAAATACAGAAATGCCAGGGTTTTAGCTATACGACATGTATTTATATACTTAACATGCATATAAAAAACCCCAACTATATTTTCTGTGGTTAAGCAACTTCTCAACCTCTTCACTGACAATACCTCAACAGCCACCTTAGTACATCAAATTCTCCCCCATGTCAAAATACCAACTCTAACAGAACACTTCTAACCCCCTCCACTGAAAAGGAAAGCAGCTTACCAATTCTACAAATTAATTCTTGAGCTTCTTACTGAGCCTCTCATTCCACCTCCTAGCGCATTCTGCTGACCTCCCAAGCGCTGGTTTGAGCGTGAAACTTTTCAAGCATAAGCACGGAAATTGAACTACAGCTTGTCCCATAGGCATGCAAAGATGAACATCTTTGTCTCCTCTGTCCGCACGCCCGAGGATGAGAAGCCAGAAGCGCTGTTCAGTTATCCAAGTCTAAACAGGTTTAGGATCTTTACTGCATTTGGGAAACACAAGCCTAAGAAGTATTTGCTCCATATCTAATTACCACTGAAACACTGAATCAAAAGGAAACAAAGGAAAATGGAAGACATACCAGGGCTACCATGCAAAGAAACTGAGGAAGTTTCCCAGTGCATAGAAACACAGCTGGAGACTTAATTCCTGCTGACACACAATTAGGAGCACTGAATTTTATCCATTTGGGTCCCTTTGAGAATACCAAGCACCCAGATTGTTCTGGAGGATGTATTTTACATTGGGAACCCTCTGAAAGAATTGGAGACGCGCAGTTTTGTTCCCTAGGAAAGTGCTCTGACACTTACCTGCTTCTCAGATAGTGTAGGACAATTAAAATACGGTAACTCATTAGTAAGTACAGGCTAATTTCTGGCCCATCATGATTCTAACAACATCCAACAAATCCCTCAACTAGTTTACGCTGTATTTATGACAATTATTTTGCTCTACATTTTGAAAAAGTAGAACGCAAATTAGGGAAAGCAGATTACACAGCTTGCCTCTTCGATGTGGAGGGCCAGGTTTCAGGAGAAGACTACAGGCCTGAAAGAGCACAGCATCGTATAGCTTATACATAAAGAAAATATTACATCACAAGCCATATTGCATGCTTCTATCAGGAAAAAATGGGGTTTATGTAGGTGCATGGGAAATATGTCTTTTGCTCAAAAGAAGAAAATCCCGATTAAAAAAAGTTCATATACTAAAACAATCACACAACATTGTTTCTGATTCGTCTCTAAATGATGATCTTCACACATAGATTTTATTCCTTCATTGCCATCTGAAATCGTACTACTTGAGGCACTTTTCATGTAAAACCAAGAAAGCTAAACTCACAAGGTCATAGCAAAGACTGTTCTTAATGGAATTGAGTATCTAACTCCACTACACCTTCCCTCTCATTTAAAACATAACAGCACAGTAAAAACAGTTTTTAAACTCCAAGCCGAGAGAGTCAAAGTTTGAAAACTACAGGACATTCTCATTTTAGCACAAAATCATCAATTTCTTTTCACTTCTCTCCCAAGCTTAACCTGGTGTTTCTTTTTTCATACTGCAGCACAGAAAGCCAGTACCCACATCTGCACAAAGACTTCCACCGCTCAAACTGATGTGCAAAGCATTGAGGAGACTTGGTTCAGTCTTGGCAGTACCGAAGCAATTAATCTCAAATGCACTACATATTTTGCATTTGGGAGTATCACATATATATAGTTAATTACTGCTTTTCCTCCCAGAAACAACAAAAAAATGAAAAGAAGAAATCCTCCTCACTTCCACAGCTCTTCTTTCCTAGAGTTTTATGGCAGTGACTACCTAACATACAAGCCACCTTTTGAACAATTTTCAAAGATGGCTCAAAAAATAAGATCATAAATAATAATCAGACCAGAGGTTTCTGCACTACTGGAGATACGCAGGAACACTTTTATGCACTAGACTCCTTCACAAGAACAAAATGTTTGCGATGGCAACTGAACTACAGATTTCTTTTTAGACCTAAAGATTTAGTGAATAGGAGTAGACTGCAATACTTGGATTACCTGTTAACACTTGCATGGTTTCAGAATGCATATATAACGACACTGACTGTATGGAAATTATTAGGTATTTATTTTGCTATTAGTGCCAAGGCCACAGTTGTGTGAAGCACTGCACAGGCACATGAAATCCTTGCCCAAAAGAGAGTGCAAACCTATGTGTTAATACAGTCACTATATTTCAACCTTTCTACCTGTGACAACATCCTCTCATGAGCAGACTTGCCTGGTCTGATCAAATATTCAGCCAGCAGAGTTAATATTGAACTGATATAAAAACTGGGCCCAACCTCTGTGTTCATGGTTGGGATACAAGACTTGTATCACAGAGCTCACACTTCAGTCCCAACTGAGGTTACCCAAGATGTATCTTAAATTTTATTTCCCACTGGCCAAATACTCCTCTTCAGAGGTCTCTTTAAACCAAGGGCTTGCGGTAAAGGAGAGGAAAGAATTCCTTACCTCTTGTGCAGTCAGGGCATGTTCCCCTGCTAGAAGCAGCATACTCAGGCCTCCCATTTGTGTAGGATCTGTTAAAAGAGTAAAATCAAGACTTAAGTTTATTCATTGGCTTGTTTTAAGAACCTACCATTTGCAGCGTTAAACCCCCAGAAGACTACTTGTCACAGACACTCTAAGCAGGCTGCCATAAAAGGCAGTTCAAGAGAATCACAAATAACCATTTCTGTACCCTCTGGGAGAGGCTTTCAAAGCTGTTTGAAGGATTTAATTGGATTTGTGTGCTTAACACCCCATTGCGTGGATTTACAATTTTACTGCTAAAGGTTTTATGTACTACAGAGACGGGTATCTTTAAAACAGCAACTGTAATGATCTCATACATAAATATACACAAAGATGCTCTAATATTGCACATATTTATAACTCAATGGATGCTCCTACTGAGGGAGTGGTTGCCTTCCTTAGCCACTGAACAAGTAAAAGGATGGAACAAAAGGACATGATCAAGCTCTGAAGCAAAATTTCTAGTTTCATTTAGCTTTAATTTAGAGCTGCATTTAGTGGTGAAAAGTGCCAGCCTGACATCTCTGAAGCATGAAGCGCTTGATCCTCTGTGCCAGAACAGCACAGGCACTGGCCAGGCAAGCTGCCTGCCTACTTGTTGCCCTGCCAATACAATATATAATTGAGCAAAGTGAAATGGAGATATAAATGTTCTTTCTCCAAGTATTCGATGCTGACAGTTTCTCGCCTCCAGCCTTCCCACACCTTAGGAGTTCAAAAAACAACAACAAGAAGTGAAAGCAATGATCACTGGCACTGCATTACTCATGGAGTGGCTCTTCCACTCAGAAGAGTGGTTGCTCTTCATCATTATGAAGACTAATTGTCTGATTTGGAGGGAATGCCTTGGGAGCAATGCAGGCGTCCGATTTAACAGAGTGTCACACAGAGGCAGGGAGACAGTCTGTGGCCTAAATGTCTCACACAACAGCCACAACGTGAGAGAAAGGGAAGCATTACCCTTGCTGTATTGCCGAGCTTCAGTAATGATGAGACACCAAAGATAAGTAACTTTCCCGGGGTTTCACTAAGTGTGTACTCCCATTTTTCAATTTCCTTTCACTAAACTATAGCAAAACTCTCTCTACAACAATAAATTACAACATGCTCAGGACCATTCCTAGGAATGGAGGCCAACTGGCACAATCGCCCTTGTCCATTTGGTTGCATTTTGTTATGTAAAATTTGGATGCAAAATAGCTGCATCCAAAATGCCCACTGGGAAATCCCCTGGCCCATTCCCACTCACAAGCAGTGACGAAGAATTTGTTGAGCTTTTCAGCTGACATGGGCCAAACCTCTGTAAACCTCCAGACAATTTTGTGCTACAGATGATCAAGGTCCGGTTCACAGGAATACTGACTGGTGCTGTTTAATTCAATACCACAGATACTGCCAAGTGTTCTCCCTCAGCATCTCGCACTGACATTCACAGGGTAAGTTTTTTCAATACTCTCTTAAAACCACAGTAAATAGAAGCAGAGGAAAGCAATGTGAATAAACCAGGCTCACCCACTATCTCAAGGATAGAAGAGTGGCTCGTTATCTTAAGAACACAGTCTAAATAGCTCCTGGCTTCAAACCCAATGTTCAGCTGGAATCAAATTTTTTCCTTTACCATAGTAAAACAGGTAGCAGGTGTGTGTGTTTTTTTGTAGTTTTTTTTTTTTTTAACTTTTTACTTTTAAATAAAAAAGGGAACAAAAGATATTAAGTTTCTACAGAGAGACAAGGCACTATCAGAAGTGTAGGATCCAGTAACAAGAAGTCATTGAAGAAATGGAGATAGAAAACAGGAAGGGCCAGGAAGTATCTCAGCACAATTCAGAAATGAAGTGATCCTCTCAGCACAGCACTTTTTACCATCAAAACACTTGATCAGAAACAGTTCAGTCCTTCAAACATGAGGACATCAGAACAATTAAGAAGTGAAAAGTGAACATGTATCTCGAAAGATAATGCCTCAGGAGGCAGTTTTGGAGGATGGAGAGATGGGAAGAGACCTCCACGTCCATCATAAACTTCTTGAGCTCCATATTAAGCAGTAAGGGCTTGACTGGTTGCTGTCTACTTTCTTTATTCCCATTGGAAGGCTGCTGCAGAATCCAAATCTTCTAAGTATTAAGAGCTTTCTTCCAGTTTTCAGCTTAAATGTACTCAGGGACAGGTGGTACACATTTTTTCTGGTGCCCGCATCTTTAAGATTAAATAACTGTTCTCCCTACATGGTATTTCCTTCTTCTGCATTTACAGGAGTCACCCTACTCTTCTTCCACTTGCTTTCCTAGCCTAAGCAAATCAAGATCTCTTCATGTCATCAAGCACCTTCATCTCCTACGGTCCCAGTGATCCCTGTAGCTCTCCTCTCCAGTTATTCCAGGTGGAGTTCATCTTTCTTGTACATGACTGATCAGCAGGGCAACCACATCAGGTCAGCTGTGCAATGTTCAATGGCATTAACTCTTCTCTGCAGTTCCTGAAAACACGTTGCCTGACACACTGCAGTACAGTACTTTCTCATGCCCACATCACACTGATGCTCCCAGCTGCTCTCTTATGCTTCGCTTTAGTTATGTGGGGGTCATCTTCCCCCTCCTCAGTTTTGGCCAACTGGAGAGCACCCAGCTTATGGCTCTCAAATTCTTCTCCCTCTTCTAAGTATCTTCTTGGTCATCTCAGCTTTCTGCCCTTCAAATAAGTAGCTTATCATAACAGGACAAGGATAAGACTGTTTTTTCCCCGAAGTAAGCAAATACTTAAACTGTTTATTTAAACATAAAAATTAAGAGGAAGGAAAAAAATGACAGCTAAGTGGAAAGTGAAAATTTAATTTGGTGCTTAAACAACTTGAATACTTATGCTGCAGCTGTAGCAGAGGGCTGGCACTTGGATGTCTGATCATGACAAAACCAAAAATCCTTCCATTAAGGTTTCAAATTACAAAATAACTTAATCTAAGGGAAAACAAAATGTACATATGCAAACACTGCCATATGTTTATAGTGCCTTCTCAGCACAACAACGTTTCTCTTATGGCACTAAGAACTTATTGGTATAAAAAATTAAGAATTTTAAGTGCTATCTTAAAGCAATTCACAGTTAAATCAACAGTAGTGAGAAAACAGCACACACATTTGACTTGCAGAATGGGAGGTGAGTCATTAATTTCTCTACAGCTTTTAACATTGATGAAACTTAAAACCATATCACTATTTGGGAATGACATGCTTTGTTAGTATTGGTCTGGTTAGAAACTCAGCAGGCTGGCTTGTTCATCATCACTGTTTTTCAGAGGAAAGAACGAACTGAGAAAGACCTAAGCAGAAAGAAGGCCAGAAGATACCAGTTTCAACTAACTTTTACCTGGGTGCAGAATTAAGCTTCTCTCTAAAAACCAAAAACTGCATCTCTGTCTACATTGCCTACTCTAGGAAGCGGATTTTTTCCGCTCTTTGCTTCACTAAAAAGCTTTTTAGCTCAGACGGTTTTCTTCTGATGCAGAAATGTGAAAGTATTGGGAATCTTGCACATTTGTACAGCAAAGCTGTTGCTCACTTAGGTCTGTAGTTGTGAGGGTAGATGCTGCAATGGTCACGTTCACCTGCAAACAGCAGTTGTCTTTGCCTTACAACAGATCACAGGTGAGCCATGTCATGAGAAAAACATGCTCAATTACAACTTCCAGGCTGGGTGAGCAAGGACACCACTAGTGGGTCTGCAGGTCCGAAGCCCAGTGCTGGTGCCACACCTCAGGTTCTTGACACAATGATAGGTCAACACGAGAGGTTTGAAAGTGGGATGGTTGTTGTTCGAATGCCAGAAATAAAGGAGAGATATGGCCTGTGCGGGACTTACAAAAAGAAAAGAAGATCTTACTCTCTACATATTACATTTTCCAAGATGAAGTGTAATGCGTAAAAAGCAGTCAAGACAGGATTAACAAATGTCAACAAGTAAAACAGATTTCCTGGAATGATTCTGGAATCATGTAATCCCTGTCCTAAGGAAACTATGTGCCTTGAAGATGCAAGACAGACAGTGGCATTTCAAAGGTGAAAGTGTTTCTGAGGAGGTTCAGCTACTTTTTAGTTCATCAGCTAGTATACGGCCTGGATTTTAAAAGAGGTTGTGCTGGATAGAAGAGTCAGAATTGAATTGAACTATCACATGAAGTCAAGGAGAGAAGAATGCAACAAAACATACTTAGCATGAACTGGTATAGAGTTGACAAAACAGTAATCCATTTGGCATGGCAGACTTTTCACAAATTGGATGCTGCTAACATCTCTGTCAGAAGCTGTTGTTATTTTATAAGGTATTGTTATACTCACGAATTAGCCAGCTTTCATTGGCATGAGGGCTGAAATGAGACCCCTATGAATTACTATGCTCATTGACTCAGTCTGCAGTTAAAAAAAAAAAGTTTAAATCCCATGTAGCACAAAATGGCGTTCTTGAGAAATGAATGGCTCTATAGGTAAGACAATGGATTAAGATTAGTTTCTAATTAATTCTTAAGTTATCTGTCTTCTGCTCTGACAGGTGTTGATTCAAGACCTCTCTGTACTCAGAAGCTCCACATTTGGATAACCCAGAAGGAGCTGGGGTGGGAGGGGAATGGCAGACAGGTATACTAAAGCCTATTACTTGTTTTGCAGCACAGGAAGTTCCACCTCAGCATGGGGAAAAACGTCTTTACTGTGAGGGTGACGGAGTACTGGAACAGGCTGCCCAGAGAGGTTGTGAGTCTCCTTCTCTGGAGACCTTCAAACCTGACTGGACATGTTCCTGTGCAACCTCCCCTGGGTGATCCTCCCTTGGCAGGGGGGTTGGACCAGATGATCTTCAGAGGTCCTTTCCAACCCCTACCATTCTGTGATGGATAGGAGCATAGAAGTTACTCTTCTGACAGCAAAAGCAGAATGGGATGAATGGGCCTGCAATTTTTAGAAGTGGTCTCCCATATATTGTAACTATGTAGCACAATATTTTGATTGCATTTCACAGTTCTTTCATAGCCAGGAGTTTCATTACAGAAATTTTCATACCACTATACTTGCAAAAAGGTATACATGCCTTTTTATCCCATTACACTTGTTCCATAAAATCATTTTCCATTATCCAGCTCATGGATAGCTCATGACTTTCCTCTAAGCAGGAAAGTCCTACCTGCCACACAATTGTCATGAACTAGGTAGGACAGGACAGAGTTTCAACATCAGTATTTATAAAATTAAGAAACTTTAAACTGCAAAAGAGAAAAAGAAAAAAAAAAGGGGTAGTGAGGGAAAAATTATTTTCTACCTTGACTGTTAGGTTCTTAAGCTGCCAGTATTTAACATTAATGTCTCTGTATTTCAAGGTCATGACTGCAACAGTTCTGCTATTTGTGGATAACAGTGCGAGATTATCTGCCTTTCACCAGTTCAGGCACTCCACCTACACTTACTCACAGACTTGATTTTTTTTTTTTTTTTAAATGTTTAAAAGGTTAGAATCCACTCTTCCGAGGTATAATGGGCAAAAGCAAAAGTGCATGTTTTAACTGAAATTAAACTACTCTTTTCTTGATTCAAATAAAAAAGTTAGCTCCAGCAGTACATTCACCCACAAGAACCTTAACACCTCCAACTTCATAGACACCCACAAATTATTTTTGTAAACAGCAAATTACTGAACATAGTACAACACTCTATGAAAGAGAAAAAGAATGCACACAGTCAGCACTTTCCTTTTTGACTAGAAAATGAAAATATCAAACAGTAAATAAGCTGGAATTAAAAAACAATCAAATCTGGACCCCAAGTGGGGTATGGGTTATGATGCCACATAACTGTACTTGACTCTTGAAACCAATCATGCACTAAGGAAAACTCTAGAACGTTGTTATGCAGAGTCTTGGCAACCTAATTTGGGACATGAAAGTTATTTGCACTACAGCACCATGGGCAGTAAAGAAAACTGGTATCACAGTTTGATTTCAACACCACATCCTCAAACAAAAAGAGGATGCTACATCTGAGTAACATGGATGGAAATTTCACCTGCCATCCCGAAGTTAAGCTGTGGCATTTCTTCACTTTTCGTTACTTTCTTCGGGCTTGGTAAGTCCTTTGCAGCGTCTGATGCAAAGGCCCATAGCTTTTTCCTGCTTGTAACAGTGGAGGCCTGGGTTTTTACAGGTTTGTTCGTTGTGGGGCACCACTTGTACCCCGGATTCGCCTTCATAAATGCATCCTTGTACTAGAAGGGAAAAGGAAAATTACCAGTCATGACATTATACTATACACAGGGCAACAGAGTGCACTGCATGTAAGAGGATTTAATACAGTAAATAATCCTTAAATATCTTTATTTTTTTAACAGTTTAATCACATGCTTAAGAGTCTGACCGGCAACACAATCTATTAAGAAGAAATATTAAGGTAAGTATAGCTGTATTTAAAAAAGTGGAGTTTCTCTTTCCTCTCCTGAGGGTTTGTTACCCAGAGCAGGCTGAAGTTCTGATCCTGCAAACTGCTCCCCAGTGCTTGTATGCTCAGTCTGGGAAATAGAGACAGCTATTTGAATTCTTTTGCAGGTACAGTCTTTATTTACTTTCTAGTTTGAATGAAATGAAAACATACATTTAGCAAGAAATGCAGCATGATGCTCCTTACCTTGCACTCATTTTTCTGTAATAGTTCTGTATTTTAGAATATTTGAGTATATGCTTTCTCAAACCATGCACCAAAAATAAATCACTACCAGTATCATCTCATTTTCAGTAACTTCTGATATATCATCACAGTATTCCTTCCAAAATGTACCATGCTGCATGGCTACAAAAAATAAACTGGGACCTTTCTTTGGCCTTGAGCACACATCTCAGTTGTTTGCTATATTCTTGGTATGAGGCAGCAAAACAAACAACAAACAAACAGAGTACAGATGGGGGGGTGAGGGAAAAGGTCTGGATCCTACACAGTTTGGGGGGTAGGGGAAAGGATGGGGACCTTTTTAATACACAAAATGCAACAGAGACGTTTTCCACGTATCTTGCTGACCAGACCAAAACCAAGATTTTTGAATGTTAACGGAAATCAAAAGAGCACATTTCAGTATTTTAAATGTGTTGCTGTGCAAGGTGGAGAACGGGAGAATCAGAGGAACATGCCATGCATTCCAGCTGCAAATGTTTGCCTAACAACTGATAGGGGCGTACAGCACTGGCTGCTCGGGGAGCCTACCCAGTAAGTACCAGTGCTGACTGCAGGGAGAAGGAACCCACTACCTCCTCATGCACCAGGTAGCTCTCGATGGCAGCGAACGGCCAGAAAAGCATGAAGCACATGGCTGGGCAGCTGCAGGAAGTTTCTTCTGTGATTACACATGTTCCCACCCACCCGGCTGTCATCAGACCTGGTCACGGCAGAGAGAAGCACCTATGTTTCATGCACATGCCTGCAGAGAAACACAGGTAGCGGAGGGAAAAAAGATCCCTTGGGTATCAAATACAGAAATAGCACTGAAAACCCTCTGATAAGAGTCACGGCAGTGTTTTCCCAGATCAGTAAACAGCATGCCTTATGGCAGGATCACCATCACGTGTATTGCTTACTTTCATTTCCATCTTAACCTATCAGCTGGCACTTGCTACCTCCAGACTATAGCAAGCATAAAAACAATTCAGTTTACAAGAAGCACAGCACTCTGTGAACCGCCTGTGTGAAGTCCTGTATTTATAGAAATGGCTATAAATAATAAAAATCTGCAGGGACTGGTGACCCACATACACACTGTATTTTCTGAATAGGGTGTATATATTAAATCTGCAAACTAAGGACTGCGACACTTCTCACCTCGCCCATTTTCCCTGTCCCTCGGTTTGGTTTGGGAGCTCAGTACACCACAAAAACAGCCTGGTGGAGAGAAGGGAAGGGCAGGAGGGTAAGGGAAGAGGCAGAAAGGAAATACAGAGAGAAGCAGCTTTGCCTTCCATTGTTAAAGCCACAGCCCACTCACAGATCATGTTTCCTGCCTGCAGAGTAAAAAGCACAGAATCGCTAGCAGTGAGGTACATAAGCTCTTCGTATCAGCACTGCTGCTTTGAGTAATTGAATTATTCTGTGGAGTAATTTGACAAGCAGACAAGCTGCCCATCAAATGAGAACTGAACGTATGCCATTTGCGAGACAAGGCAGCAGTAAGCTTTTAATCAGTTTCCAACAAGAGCAATTCAAGTGAGGTGGTGTATTAATGGATTTTTTCCTCTGCAAAGCCAAGAAGTGAACATTAACTGCACTCTCTGAAGGGGAGGGAGCAAACTGAGGGAGGACAACTCATCAGCCCCTTTCACAGTCTCAAAACTCAAGATAAAAAAGAAAATGTAGTAAGTTCAACAAGGGGCAAGAAGTAGTTTTTAAAAATGCATACAGGGGTCTGATACAAATCTCAGAAAGACTTTCAGTATTGATTTTTGTGACTACTAGACCAAGGCCTAAAGTGAAATGATAGATTATGCTTGCCAGGTCATAAGAAGATAACTTAAATAAGCTACACAGTAATGAGAAAATGCCAAGGGCAATAGTGGAGCTTACTGGTTTCCCCCATTTGACCAACTGTGCAGTAAACCAGCTTAACATAACCAGTCTAAGGATGTCTCTAAAGTCACTTGGGGGAAAAAAAAAAAACAGGTTAAGAGGCTAAGTCCTTAACCTGTAATGCAAAGATATCACCTTGGTTCCCACATGTGAGTGGCAGAGATGGCCTGGCAGGGTCATGTCCCAAAGTCTCAGGTAAGATAAAAAAAGCTCAGGAGATGTTTGTGGGATCAGTCTGATGTATCATTTCTGTTTTGTGAAAGCCTGGGGAAGGATGCATTCTGCGGTGGGACTGGTGCCACTTCAGAGCCGAGGTTAAAAAAGGCGCTCGCCTCAGTGCAGCTCCCTGAGTTACTTTCATCACCAAATAAAAAAAAGATTTGCTTTTTCCAGTGTGGGGTGAACAGGAGCTCACAAGTGGATTCCAGCCACATCTCAGGGTAGCAGTTAGCACGTGCTTAGCTTTAAATGTATGCTTAAATCCCACCAACTGGCTATTAAATGTCACATGAATCCTGGAGATTTAACAACAGCAACAAAAAAATCCCCAGAAAATACTACACTCCGGTTTTCACTCCTGAGGGACGCAGGGTTCACATTACACGTTACCGTCCATACGTCACCCAGTGAACCTGCCAGACTCCAGCTGGGAAGCCAGAACATTTATCCTCTCCTACCCCGATGGGGCTGCCAAAGCAGTGGCATGGCAGGGACAGCAAGCTCCCAGTCAGGCTGCCTGTACCTGCAAAACCACTGGCCTAGCAGTTACGGGGAGAAGTGCTCAGCTCTGCCACTGAACGGCAGCAGCCCAGGTTTATCAGGCTGCTCCCTGCAAGAATCAATCCTGACTGTCTGGATCTTGCCTATTAAAAAAAACTATTAAAAAATGAAGTGTTTTCTAGCAAGGGAAGTAGGGCTTGAACAATAATAATCTCACTGGATATTTTCCAAGGCAGCTGAATATTCCCAGGAAGCTCTGTAAGAGTTAACAGAAGAACACTACACCTATTATTGTAGTAACTAAAAACACGGGAGCATATTTATCAGTGGCCAGAACTCACTTTCCCCTCAGTGAAGGGAAAAGCTAACAAACAGCAGGAACACTTGTGGTTCCACTTGGGAGTATTTATCAGCTACTGAGCTTAAATCCTCTAGAATGAAACTTTCAAACTTAAGTTGATCTACAAAACCTGTAGGATACAAATAGAAAGCCTGCTCCTAAAGAAAACACCAGCAAAAGCTGACACAGCATGAGGTCTCTGGGGCAGGTGTTGCTACAGGAGACCATAAACCACAAGACTGAAAACAGAGAGATCATGGGGACAGTTTTTCTAGGAAATTAAGGTACCCCAAGGTACAGAAAGGTACACAATAGGATTTTCCAAAAGTGCCTAAATGAACCACAGACCTGATTATCCTCTCAGTGGGGATCACAGATAGATGTCCAACCCAACAGAAACTCATAATGCCACTTTGCAAAATGTTTGGGTGCCTCACTGTCTTCCCAAATCCTACACCTTGCATATAGCTAGATACATGTAAGTAAATATGCCAATGCCTAGATTTGCACGCTGCTGAGGTAGTATCAGTCGCTGGTACTAAGCAGTTGAGAAACTGAAATGGGCTTCAAGCTTGATCTGAGCCAAGAGGTTTTGTAAACTCTGTCTTCAAGTAGTAAAAACATTCTCAAGACTGCAAAACAGCAGGGGTTGTAGCCACTGCAGTAGGGACCACTTCTGTCAGGCCCATTTGTATCTCTAGAAGAGTGATTCAGATGCTCAGGGTACACAAGACATGTTGTGGGGGTAGCAGATATGACACAGGGTCCTTTGGGAGGTGTGTGCCCCGCCAGGGCAGCAGCCAGAGGCTATGCAGTGAAAACTGGAAGTCAAAGGGCACTGAAAAGCTACATTTAAGTAACAGAAGCTCATCCACTGTATTTTAAACCTTGACAAGTTTATACATACAGGTACTCAAACAGAAGATTATTGGCACAATGGTAATTTTATGTCCCTCCAAAGGCGTTCACCTTCTTGACTTTTAAATGAGCTCTCCTTAGGAAAAAAAAACCACACATCAATAAATGGTTCGCACTAGAGTTGACATTAACATCTTTTTGACAGTCTCAGCAGTAAGCCTAACTACAAAAGCGAGTGCTAAAACAAAACAACCGATCCACACACACAGAATAGGTCTGTTGGTGAAGAGAGCCCAAATATATTCAATAGCACATTATAGCTGCTAATTATCATTGTAACATACAATTGTTTAAAAAATAAAAATTATACATTATCTCTCTTCTACGCATTCTTGGGACTAATTGTAATGATGTAAACTACTTAGATTTATTGTTTTGCTTTGACGTTGCATATGCAATTTGTTCTTCATGCCAAGAAAAATAAATAAATCACTACAGGAACAAAGATTTCTGTAACAATATGATTAATAGTTTCAGATCTGTCACTTCTTCCAACAGTTCTGCAATTATTTTCCTTCTTAATGAATGAGTTTCCTTCAGCAAGACAAAAGGCTAAGAAAAACAGTCACATCAGGTTTATTTCTTTCAAAAATTATTTCTTCATTTTCATCTTTCCTTCCTTTGTATCTGTACTGGACCTCCTAATAGCCCTTTTCCTATACATTTCAAGAAGCATTGCTAATTTATAGTGGGAATGCAGAACAAATCAGGAACGGTTGGACAAAGCTGAGACTCAAGTATTTCAACACTGTGTCACAGATGGGGAACTACAGAAGTACCACAGACCCTGCTTCAGAAAGGACCTGCCATGCAGAACACTTTGTTTTTCCTGTGGACCTTTCCATGCTTACACAAACCACTGAACAGCCAGACCGTATACATCTGTGTTAACACTAGCACACAACTTCGGGTGACAGGGCAGGTACAGATAATAGCTTCCCTAGTCATTTCACAGCTATCTGTACTTCTTGTAGTGCACTAGCATTACTCGACAAATGAGAGATTTTCTTCCTCCTCACTGTCCCTCTATTGTTTTTCCTCAGATTGAATTAAATGGTTACCTGCAAATCTGTTTTGGGGTGATGTTATCAGCCTAAGTAACTGGCTGTGTCTCTCTCACTCCACTATTGATAATCCGCAGCCTCCTCAGGGCCAGCTTACCAAGCAAGCTATTGCTTAAAAAGTCTCGTTTAGATTTTAAGTTGATGCAAAGATACTTTGTGAAATATGGGGATAAATCTCTTTTCCTTGCTCCCAGTTAAAGGACTCATTATGTATTGCTCTCTGATTTGGGTATTAGACTCTGTCTCACCAAAGGTTGCTCCAGCAGAAACTGGTTAACAATACATAGGGAGAGTACTTGATGAAACACTAAATAATTTTTAAATTCTTTAGCATCAAAGGTAAAGAGGGACTACATTTGTTGACCATGCTTTTGGCTTGATCCACCTGTATTATAATAGCAACCAGAATTACCAATAGCAAATACACAGCTTGAGCCAAGTACCACTAGTCAGCTGACACTGAACTCCATGGTTTTTTTTTTAATGGCCACTATCCACACACTATCCACATGTTAATGCATGTAGTGCGGGAATCATCAGGTGATACCTATCACAAAGCGCATATATTTGTACCAATGACTACTAGAGCCAGGTTAGTTTGCATACACAGACCAATTTCTTTTCATTCTGCTCCAAAGGACCAAGTGAATCAAAGCAAGAACAGCAGCTGCTCTGGGCACCATAATCCCACTGGAGAAGCTGAGGAACTCGCAGAAAAGAAGACCCCACAGACAAACAGAAGACAGACAAATACGTAATGAACTCCCTTTATACCCCTCATTCAGACAGAACATACCTCCTTGGCCATGTCAGTGTATTTCTGCTTTTCTTTTGGATCTAGAACAGCCCACCAATCTGCCAAGATTTTGGTTGCGCCACGATTATCGAGGCGAGGGTGTTCTTTTCGCACGAGAGAGCGATGGCGTTTGCAGAACAAGAGAAATGCATTCATTGGTCGGCGGGCTCGTTGCTCTGAGGACTCGTCATCTTCAGTTTCATCAGCATCCTGCTCTAACCCGTCAGCGCCAAGGAGTGGCACCTAGCAGAACCAAAAGGGAAGGTATGTAAACTCAGTTATCCAGGCTTCTCATGGAGCCTGAGAGCCTGTGCATGCTGTGTGAACAAGGGAGATGCACACAGATACACACAGATGCCTCCAAAGGCCAACTGTTCCGTCTAGAAGACCTGGAGTTCTACATCAAACCTCCTCACCTGACAGTCCAAGGTTCACTGATGTGCAAGACATAAACTCTGATTTTGAAGTGGAGCAGATTTCTAAGCTGAGGACCATTCTCTAGTAAGAGTCCTAAAAGGGCTGGAGGGAGGAGATCCTTCCTACACCCTTCCTACAACCTAGAAATCGTCTCAGTGGGATGAGGTCAGCAGAGCTACCTTGGACCACAATCACTCGTGTTTGCAACTACAAAATGCATAGGAAGGGACGTGCATTGGTAACAGTTGTTCCCCTAACTCCTGCCGTTCATTACTCAGCCTGTGAGCTGTGCTGCAGTGAAGCCACTGCACAGCTGCCCAGTCAGAGCCAGAGAGCTAATCTCAACAGAATACACTGCCAAAATGTACTCTCTATGCTCACAGACCAGCCTATTGTTCCTGCAAGGGACATACCCCAGAGGACTAGTTCTGACTGAATGAAACCTATTACTGTACAAGACGGAAAACCATCTCCTACCTAACTGCACTATCCCTTCAGCTGGGATAGAGTTAGTTTTCTTCACAGATGCTGGTGTGGGGCTGTGTTATGGATTTGGGATGAGGAAGTGTTGATAACGTGCTGATGTTTTGGGTTGTTGCTAAGTAGTCAAGGACAGTCCAGCTTCTCGTGCTGGCCTGCTAGCAAGAAGGCTGGGGGTGCATGGGAAGCTGGGAGGGTACACAGCCAGGACAGCTGACCCAGGCTGGCCAAAGAGATATTTCATACCATATGACGTCACGCTCAGTACATAAAGCTGGGACGAAGAAGAAGGAAGGGGTGAGGGGACATTTGCAGTTATGGCATCTGTCTTCCCAAGAAACCATTATGTGTGATAGAGCCCTGCTTCCCTGAGGATGGCTGAACACCTGCCTGCTGATGGGGAGTAGTGAATGATTTTGTTTTGCTTTGCTTGTGTGCGTGACTTTTGCTTTACCAATTAAACTGCCTTTATCTCAAACCGTGACTTTTTTTCACTTTTACTCTTCCGATTCTCTCCTCCATGCCCCCATGGGGGAGTGAGCGAGCAGCTAGGTGGTGCTTAGTTGCCGGCTGGGGCTAAACCATGACACCGGAACACGGCTGTTTTATGCCATACTGCAGCAAGTGACCTGTAAGGTCAATAGAAAGCACTGTCAGAGCATCAGGCTCCTCCTTGTTGCTCCTCATCCTTGTCAAGGTCACCCTTCCTTATCATTATGTGGCTCAAGGCAGTCTCCTCAGCACTGACCTCTTCCTTCCTGCCTTAGCAAAGCATCAAGGAGATGCAGATATGAACATTATCCACATGATGGAAACATCACATCTCCAAACCCCATCACCTCCCATTCCCCCTTCTTGTTACGGAGGATGAGTCTAACTGTACATTTGTGAGGTGCTATATTGTAGGATCCTTATGAAAAAGGGCAAGCCCAGCATCACTGAACAATACCAAAATACTAAGCGTCAAATGAGAAAGAGATTATTCCACTCTCAGTATTCTGGAGGATAAGTTGAATTTCACATACAAAGATAGTAAAAATTGTTGACAGATTTTTTCTTCTTTTTCTCTTTAATCTTTGTATTTTTTAAATTTTTTAAAAAATAAAAGTATTATCTTGGTATGTCCTCAAAGCCACCAGAAGCAGCTGTTAATCACAGGCTAACTTCATGTCTAAAAGAACAACTAAAAAACCCATGTCAAAATCCCACCGTGAGCAATCAAGACCAACATGTGTAACGTTATCAAAACAACCTTGTTTAAACTCTTACAGTTTAACTCTAAAAACCAGAGTTTTATCCGAGATTTTAAAACTGTGGTTGACAACTCACTTTTTTTGTGTTATTTGCTATTTACCTTCATAGGTTCACGGGCAGAGCATCACTTCTTTTAATTGGCTGAGTTTGTTCACAAAAGAGACCAGCAAGAAGCAAACAAAACAAAAACACAGCTAGGGAGAATCTGACCCACCATTAACCTTCTACAGTCAAATCATCCAATGAAGTCTACCTTATCAATATCCTCCTCTTCCTCTTCTTCCTCTTCCTCTTCAGAGAAGTCAAGGAGCTTCTTGGCAAGCAGGGGATGCCACTGAAGACACTTTCTTTTTGGTCGCTTCCCAGTTCCTTCTCCTTCTGTCGAATGATCCTTATTCCTACTACTGCCTTTCATTACTGTGACCTGTCATGCAAAAAGAGTTGTGAGTTCACAACAAACCCTTAAGCACAGGTGACTGTCACATAGATGCTTAAACCAGTGGCAAATACATGGGGCACTAATGCAAGACTCTCAGAAGTTTTCTGGAAAGGTAATAGAGTTTTATTCCAATTACCAACAACAGCATAGAGTATCTTTTCCAATCTTAACATTTCCACCTAATGCCCAGATTAACTGGCAGTATACAATTTAATAGCACAAAATAAGGACACCAGCCAGTCCAGTTCTCAAATGTGCTCCTGTCTGAAGGACAGCAGAAAAGTCCTCACACTTCACCGGTCAAGTGAATGAGAGACTCCACAGCTCTTCCACACCTGTGTCCGCTGTAGTTTTTCATATTTTGCCACTGAAAATATCAGGATATCCCTCTTTTTAGCAGTGGAACATATCGCTAGCCACTGATCTGTTATCATGTGCTTACATATAGCAATGCTGATGAAGAACCCCATGACACTATGAGCTAGGATTTCCCAAGTGCCATTAAAAGGTACAATAGGGAAATCCGAATCCCTGTTTAAGAGAAATGAATTTTAATACATGAATTTGAAACAAGCAACCAGAAGTAGTTACTCCAAAGTGCTCATCCACAAGAGCCCCTGCGCAGCAAAGAAAACAAACCGTCTGCTGAACCAAGTGCATGCAGAAGCTAAGTAATACTTACACACCTACCTTGTGTGTGTCCCCTCATCTAAAGAATACCTCAGAATGACGTCTCAGTAAAAATAAATGCTTAATGCATGCTAACTACCAATTTAAGGGATGGTTTAAAGATCTGCTACCCAAGTAAGTGGCAAATAAATAGATAAATAAATAAAACCAGCACATCACATCCAAGTATTGAAGCCCACACAAAGCAAGCACTGCCGGCACACAGTCCGGTCCCTGGTAGCCTTCTGTTTACACTGTGTAATGTCAATGGATAATCCTGACAGAAGCATGGCTGGCTTTCCAAGAACACAACACAAACATCAAACTGAAACTGGAGAGTGGTTAGGCAGCTGACAAAAATTGATGAAGTTTCAGAGGCACTTCTTGCCAGCAGGATAAAGAAGCTGGGCTAAGTCCTGGTGCTGCACATGAAGCTAGCAGAAGCTCTGTTGTTGACTCTCAGGAGAGGGGCATGAAACGAGGTCGAGCTTTTTAACTGCAAGGCCGCATCCCATTTTAGGATGCTGCTTTCTGCAGGATGCCTGCTACAGTACTAATGTTTTCAGCCTACAGCTGCAGAAGAGAGAGCTGTGACACTTGCACTTATACACCGGTTGCCCAAGCCCTGGTGCCACTGTCAGGGTGAATGCCCCACCAGAACCTTCTCACTCAGCAGCTACAGCCCATACAGCTCCGGTCACATTCCTACATACCCCACCCATTTAGCAACCACTAATTCTGCTTTTAGCTGATCTCTTCCATTGTGTTTCTTGTTGGTTAACTCGCTGGCATTTTGGGACTATGCCCTTGTTTGCACCAGAAATATGTGTAAGCAGCTGCTTCCCTGGCAGTCTCCAACAGAAGAGAAAGCTGAAGGACCTTTAGACACTGCTTGCTGGAGGAAAAATCTGAACCATGAAGGAAGCAGGTTCAGAAATTTTAACCTACATTTTAAAGTGGCATTTTCCTGGATGCATATTTAGATTTTGTTAGTTCCTCCCTGCTCGTCAGCAGCACCCGGCCCCCAGCAGTTAAGGATGCCCTGTAACTTCATAGCAGCTTGCCATTAAGCTCCATGCTTTGCTGTCCCCATCACACTTCTTCTACTGGGACTCCATTTAAACTTTGATTCCACAGCACCTGCTCCTCTGTTCATTTTCTGTAACCAACTCCTGCCTTTTCAGGAAGTATTATGTGGCACATAATCATGCACCATTTCACCTACATATTTGTCCGTGATTTGCAAAGTGGATCCAACTACACAGAAACAAACAACTTCGACTTTACAAGAACGTTAAAGTGTGGAAAATCAAGCTGCAATCCAGTATCATAAAATGCAAGTTTGACATTGTTTCTGTCCCACAGTGACATCTGCCATGTACCACACTGCACCGTGCTCCCCATCTGTCTCTCCTCCTAAAGCGCTGAAGCACCGTTTCTTTTGTTTGGGGTATTTTCGGACACAAATCGACAAAGGAGCTGAGTTACTGTTCAAGCAGGAACTTCAGCTCCTGCGGGTATTAGAGATTCGTTAAGTCTCGGTGTTTGTTAAATGACAGAGATCTGCCTATTACCGTAGTCAATAAAGTATGTGGTCTACTTCTGAGCACGATAGATGTCCTACAAGTACGACGGGGAGTCAGCTACTCCAGCCCTTACCACTGACTTATCTAGGTGAGCTAATCCTATGGTTTCTGCCTGCAGTCAGTCCTAAGTAAGATGAGTATTACTGGTAGCCTTCTACCTTGTTAGCGTGAAACTAAACAGATGTTTGAAGAGTGCTCCATGATCCTGCTTTACAAAGCTCAGCTGAAGTCTCAGCGCTATTTCAACAACAGCATCACCTTTAGCTGGCGCCTCACTGCCTGCTGCCCTTGGAAAGGTGAGCATGAGAAAACTTCACAGGACTGATGTGATCCCACAGTGTATTTTACATGTGTTCTCCCTCACCCCTGAGGCCCTGCCTGTGCTCTGTGCTGAGCAAGGCAGCACAGACCCTTGCCACCGGTCACCTTGCAAATCCCAAAGGGCCTCTCAGTACATTAGGTCTCTCTACTACCACCCAGCTCACAAACAACTTTTATTTTCTTTGCGTGAAGGCTAGGTATTGTTTTCTTAAGTTGTGACCCATTTTCCCCTAGTCGTCACCCTGAAGCAGCATTTCTACTATGAAGAGGTTCTTCAGCAAGATGGGTCGTTCCCCTGTGAGCTGAACAAGCATTTAGGAGATCCAAGACACAGAGTAAGTCAGGTCCTGGCTGTTAAAGAGGCACCACTTACTAGAGAAAGACACACAGTTGCTCTTTGCTTCTACTTCAGAGTGGATCTCTGCAACAGTCAACAACAAAAGTCCTCCTGATTTAACCCCACTGATGGAAGGGTTGAGGTGACAGACTGCCTTCAAACTTCACTTTTACAGCACGGCCTGGAAGCCCCCCACCCCTTAAGTATGTCAAACTATTTTCTCTATTCTCTATGTCCTCCCTTCTTTCCAATGAAATAGGGGATCATTCATAACATGAACAGATAAACTATTTCCGCCCCTATTTTTTAATACTTTGGTGTTTCCAAATCCTTTTCCTCACTTTTGCTTATTCAAGTTCTCGTAAGTTTTGACCTGTATTTCAGAGACTTTTTTGGTGTTCACTTCTTGCTGATACCTATCTCAGTCAAATCGATTAGCATAATGAAAAATGTTCTAATTCTCTATTACACCGCATGGGACTTCTCCTCTTAAAAAAAGGATGCTGCCATAGTGTAATGAACTTGTTTGCCTTCGGATTGCTTCATCTTCCATATTACTACCCCCACACTTCATGGACAATTCTGTCATAACTGTTGATCTATTCACATACAATTATATGAGAGAAGCTGTTCCATAAAATAAAAAAATCCAGTCAAATGCAAAACACAGCTAACATGAACACTTTCATTCATTTTTTTGTATGGATGATTTTGGCATGACATAGCGTAACTACTTAGACAAGACACTTCCATGGTCAAGTGAATGCACATATGAATAAATGACAGTGCAAGTTTTACTGGCATTATTTATTTGTTGAATTGCAAAACATGAACAGAATCCATTTAGTGGACTCTTCAGATTCCATTTTTTTATCTGATTTTTTTCCCCTCAACACATCATCAATAGCATGTTAGTTGCTTGTTTTGTATGGGAGATGGGAAGCTGGCAGACAGAAGCAAGCAAAAATACCAGCTCCTTCTCTCCCTCTCAGGGATCCCCAAGTGCTGGCAAGCATCCCTACCAGCCAGCTTTTGAAAAGAGAGGTGGACTTGGACCCTACAAGAACTGAAGCGTGGCAATTAAATAGTTCCATAGAAAGTCACAGAACAAGTCACGGGCAGTTTGTGGGGCTTAAAAGTATAGAAGATACACAACACCCAAAGTGCAAAGTTTGCAGTAACTGGAATTTATGAAACATATCACACACACAAAAAGTAATTTCTTCTACAGTATCAGTAAAAGTATAATGTATCTTTTAAGGCAAATATAATGGCTTTTAGAAGTTAGCAAGAGGAAAAACAATTAAAACCACATCACAAGATTTTACAAGATATTTCTTAGCTCAAGGATGACAAAAAAGTGACAAACACTAGGGAGAAAGTAAGAATATTCCAACAAGACAAGACAAAAGTATGGACAGCTTTGCTTAAAAATAAGCCACATATGCTTTATAACACCACCAGAGGACACCTGTCAAGGCTGACATTCACGATCCACTGACAGCAAGAGATACCTTCAGGGCGATGTTCTACACCTACCTTTACTGCAGATACACATCAAATGTTACAGAGATATTATACTGATAAAAACAGGTAACAATTTTTTTTCCTTTTTCATTTTTTTTTGGTGTAAGCTGGCTGTATTATTTCCTTTCTGGTCCTGGAAACACTAATCAAAGAATCACAGGTTTTTTGGATGTCTTATAAATATGTATACCTGACAGGGCTTCAGAGAAAAAAAAATTAAGATTCCTTAAGAAAAAGCTAGATGGTGTGGGGGGGAAGCGTGAAGGAAGAATGATTGTTTAACTTTTTATGGCATACGTTTCTATTTCAATTATACAACTCTATGCAAGTCTTCATTTTTTAAGTGTTCATTAATAAGTGTTTGATTACCTTCACTGAGATTAAATTTTGTCTTCCTCCTGTCTTCCTCTGTTGTTTACAAAACGTGGTATAGACAGGTGACCAACTTCTGCAGTCCTAATTTTGGGACTATCTCTCCCCACGGTTATCTGTCACCGAGAGTGCTGCTAGCGTTTGTGCTAAACAAGATGCACTCACCAGGTGTTCCCCAAACTTCGTCCACAAACGCCAAAATCCTTACAAAGGTCTTTAAAAGTAATCAAGTGCTGCAGGGCGCATGTTGTAATTCAGGCTAGAAGGAAACCCAAGACCTGCAAAAGCAGAAACCCAGAGATTTCTGACTACGGTGTAGTCCCTGTTGGAAGGTTCTCTGTGGAAGAATGTCTGAGCTTCTGCAACATTCATCTTATTTCCATGAGGACAGTGGAAATTAATTTCTGTTTTCCTGTTACCTTAAAACCGCATTTCCTGGAGTCCAGCTGGGGCCTCAGCTGACTCCATGCAGATTACTGGTCCAAAGCAGCAAAGGGAAATTTCAAGTGTATTTTCCACACTTTCTGCTTTGTTTTACACTATCTAAATTCTCCCCTACTTTATAAAAACAAATGCCAAAGAGAGAAAAGAGGACCGAACGATGACACTAATGGCTTGGTGTTTTGGGGGCTACTGAGTCAGTGACCTGAGCTGTTTCAACAAAGAAGCAGGAGAATGGGAAATGAGCTCATGTTCTCACAGGTCTAGTGGGCTGAAGAGGTATTTGAAGTTTTGAATAAAAGCAAAAGGAGATTGCTGGCAGTAAAACACACCTACATGAATACACAGGGTTTTTAAAAAAAAAATATTTCTTTTAGCTCTGGAATAACTGAACCAGAATATTTCTATAATGAAGGACAAAAACTAGTTGGCACTAACTACTGACCAGTCAGTGAACGTATTCTTTATTGTTTCACAGCGGAAAGCCATTAATGAGCTTTCTAACTTTCGGAGATGTGATGGTTTAATGGGGGACATGCTGAGACTCAATGGAGTCCTGTTTGCTAGCAGACGTTTGGGATAGGCTGTCACCACACGAAATGCTTAGCAGCACAGCAACAAGTGTTACTTAGTTTTTAATGACACGTTCTTCCATCTTCATAAATGTTTTTAAACTATTCCTTATTCTCTTAAACTCAGATTTACGTTGCTTGCTTGCTTTATTCTCTAATATATAAAATTAAACATCAAGATCATAAAAAGAATGTCAACAGAACTTTTTAAAATTTTCGTTTTTTTTTAAGTGAGTCTTTCATGCCTACCAAAGAGGAATAAAAGAAATTTAAACCAAAAATCAATAAATTTTAAAACTTCAGCTCTACTCTTTCTCTGCTCATTCACACATGCACAAAAACGAAGATGTTCTTTGCATTATTTTAATGCAAAGAAATCAACCATGTTTTGTCTAAGTACAAGAAGCACTTTACATTGAACAACTGTACTCACCATTAGCGTGATAACAAGATGATTAAAAAAAAGAAGGGGGGGGAAATTTGCTACTAGCGTTCACTTGCCTTTTTTACGTGCATATCATTTAGTTTTGCTTTTGGTTAATACTGTCACGGTTAATTCTTCAGAGTTATTAGTCAGAATGGTTGTAAGGGCACTTCAAATGCTAGCTCTCTCCAAATCTGCTTTTAAAATTGAAACCACACAGACAGCAAGTGCACAGGATGGCACAAGAAAGCTTCACACTGAAGAAAAACCTCACGCATTCAATAAATAGAAAAAACTTGCCTATCCTGTGCAAGGAATATTCTGCCCAGACGTGCTTGGGTCACCATTTCAGGCATCTGTGTTTTGAAAGATACTAAATGAACATGAATCTTTCCATGAGACTTAAGCATAATATAAAAAAAATAAAGCTTGAAAAGTCATGAGGAGATATGTAATCTACTGCAAAGTCTTTTAATGATGGCTGAGTTTAAATGACAATTTCTTGTTTGTTTTTCTTTCTAGTTATCTTTTTTTCCTCTTCATTTATAGAGGAAAACATGAAGCAATACAATGAAATATATTTTACGTCGTAGGGAGTCCTCATTAAAATAAATGAAAGAAAGGCAAACCCTGCCTACTACAACATTGCCCTCAAAATACACACTTAGGAACTGGATCCCATCACTACAGTGCATGAGTAAACTGATTAGGAAATTAAAAAGACAAAACTTAGCATAAATCTTGACTAGTGGGTTTTCCTTATGCCCCTGACAGAGAACAAATGCAGGTGACTGGACCTTGCTTGGCCAAGTGAGTATTTCAACCTACACTCAGCCTGAAATTCAGTATGTAACCCAAACTTGGGAGTGCTACATTAGCTACTGGAAAACCAAGTTAAGAGTGTACCATGGTTAGGCTGCCAGCAAGTGCTTACTGTCAGTAGGGCAAACTACTTGTTAAACTATAGCTTGGTAGTTGTAGTCTACAAAATACACTCAAAAAACCCCCCAAGAGAACAAACAGCAAAAAGACAGGGAAAGACGGGGGAATAAAAAAGGGCGAAGAAAAAAGAATGAAGAAAAAAGGCAAAGAAAAATAAACTAGAATCATTTTGCTTGACAAAGACAAAATAACAGGCTTTGAATACATGTAAGACATCAGCAAACAGACTCTATTTTCCACATCCACAACGCAGAGCACAAGGGGGTGGCCTCTGCTGACGGAAGGAGAACGGAGGCCAAGCCCCGAGAGCGTTCCCTTGCAGGCAGTGGGAAATGGCTGCCGGGGTCACCCGGCGCCCCGGGACCCCCGGGGCTGCAGCATGCAGGGCAACGGCACTGCTGAGCAAACTGCCCAAGTTGTCATGTGTCGACCCCCTCACCCCATCCGCTAAATGTTAAAAAAAAAAAAAATTAACCTAATTATGAAAATCAAGTGGTGTGTGATATTTCAAACATGTAAGTAAATTATAAAGTATTTCAAAATGTACTCAAAATGCAGAGAATGCAAGTCGGACGGTCAGATGGGACTTTGGACAATCTTTATAAAAATGACAACCCCCCCAGTTCTCTAAAGTCTTTCATTATTTTGGTTTTCCTCCAATTTGGATGTTTTTTCCTCAGTCTGAATGTCAGACTTTTATTGGGTAAAACCAAATCAGTACGTTTATATTAAGTTATCAGTGCTGGAAGGTACCAACTACCAGGCTTGTGGGAATTGGCTCCCAGACCTACAAAAACAACTTCTATGAAGTGAGTAAAGGTTTAGGAAATGGTAAAGCTTTTCTTTTCTACTATGCTTTATCCTAAATAAATCTAATCTCTGAGAACAGTCAGGGCTTCAAACACTAATTACTAATTTTTAAAAAATCACGGCGCTGGTACCCGCGCAGCATAACGGGGGCTGAAAAGGAGCGTCCCGGGGGCTGGAGCCGGCGGCTGTGCCACGGTCAGGCAGCCAGGGCGGCGCAGGCAGGCAAGGGCTGCGGGGCAGCCCAGGGCAAGGCAACCTCCCGGGTGGCTGCCCCTGGGGTGGGCAGCGCTCCCGGGCACAGCGAGAAGGTACGGGTGCGTGCCGGCGGCTGGCGCAGCTGCTGGGGTGCAGCGGGGGACGGGTCCCGCTGGCCGGCCAGGCACCACTCCCACCGCACCGAACCTGCGGGCGAGGGGGTGCGCATGCTGGCTGCTTTAGGGCTCCAGCATCCACGTGCCAACTCTCCAGTCATATCAAGCCACCACCCAGCGCTATGGGAAGAGGCAAATGGCAGTAAATACCTGCTGTGGGGAAGAGGAGAAGCCACGCTGGCATTTGGCAGCTCGGCTGAGCGATGCCCTCGCAGGAGACCTTCGTGGGCCCAGAGGAAAGCCAACGAGGTGCTCGATGCTTTCTCGGAGACGGCTCCCCGCGAGCTCGGTGCTGGAGGAGAGGGAGGACACGGAGCAGAAGCTGCGCCTGGGCAGCAGGCGAAGGGGTTGGAGGTGTTTACTTCCAAACTGGCCCCAGCCCTGGGGGTTCCAAACTGGCCCCAGCCCCGGGGGTTCCAAACTGGCAGCTGGGGCGGGGCTGGGGGGGGCGGGGAACGGCAGCTTGCACCTAAGGCTTGCCCTTTTAAAAGTAAACTTAAAACCCCAACGACAAGCAGCACGTGCCATGGAAATAAAAGACCAGCCCACACACCCAAACGATTTGCCCGCAATTGTCCCTGCAAGGTGGCTCGCTCGTGCTGCCGAGGGGAAAGCCGCTCGCCTCCCCGGTGCTGCAGCGCGCCCGTCTTCGATGGAAGAGCTCGCCTCGCAGAAATAAGTTTGGGGCTTAAATCACTAACATCTCTATGCAAACGCATTAGTATTTCCAAACAGGAGCCTCCACAATTTAAACAGTCTGAAGTAACCTGCCATAACCCTTTTGCATTAACTTTGTTTTCTTTCAGATTGTGTGGCTTTCTTCCAGAGTCACTTGAAAAAAAGCAGTCGTCTGAAGACTCAGGTCTTAACAAAAACGGGCCTTTATTTGCCTTGAATTTAAGCTAGAGCAGGACATTTGCTATTGCAGGATTCACTTCAGCCTTCAGCAGCTGAAGAGGCAGAAACAGCGAAACAAGAAACCTAGCGAGTCACTGGCCACAGCTACACTTACTTCATCGAAACATTAACGAGACTCCAGTGACAGACACACTCTGCTAGCCAAAATGTCTGGGTCATAAAGCACAGAAGACGACAAGCATTGGTTAGGGTGAGGACACCAGGCACTAACCACCCCATGTGCCAAGCGACCGCCACAGCAGGTCTTGCCCACAGCCATGTGCGTCCCCTGGGAAAATCCACCTGGATTAGCCTAGCGGCTTCCTTTGCCTGGAGCTCCCGGAGAGCGGGCAGGGGTGTCCCTCACTGGATGCTCTGTGCAGTGCCAACGCAAGCGAGCCAAGCAGCGGGGAGCGGCGCCAGGCCTCCCGCGCACGTGGCCGAGGACAGTCACCCCGGGGATGGATACGCTGGGATACCTGCGCCACTACACCCGGCCCTGCTCCTAGGTGAAGGAGATGTCACCCACCCAGCTAGAAAGCTTGGGCATCCTTTTGCTCCGAAGCAGCGTTTCTTTTTGCTCCTGCACCGGCTGTCGCAAGAGGAGAGCGCGCCCACAAACCTGGGAAGGTGAGCAGAATAAATGCCTGAAATTCAAAACACAGAGGAGGCAGAGCCCAACCTACTTTGCAATGCTTCCTCCCACGGAGAGGGGGATGATGACAACACGCACCACAAAAGGCCTCTGCTGACGCCAGAGCAATTTATCAATAGCACGCTTCTCCTCCAGGAACAGAGAGTAGACTGTGAAACGCACCCACCTCAGACAGGAGACGAGTGCTTGTCTGCAGAGCATCACAGACCATAGCAACGCCACAAGCCAAAAAACCACTGACTTTTAGCAAGTTAAAACAGGGGAGAAATTTTGACAGAGAGGATAGTTGCCTGACAGCGATGAAAACAAGGGTCCAGAACTGAGACAGCGTTCACGTACACACCCTGAAAATTTTGCTTTTTGCTGCTGTGTCATTGGAACTACCTGAGCCTGCACAAAAAGCAGCTTTTCTAAAAATACAGCTGTCATTCCTGTGTTTTGCCGTTATTTTAGTATCATCCTAAAATTAAAGTCTTTGTGATTTGTTCACGGGATCACCGGGGGCTACCTCTCACTTTTGCAAGTCACTAAACAGTTAATCTCAGCATAAAGAGCTTTAGAGCCAGTGAGATCACAGGTAAGATGGCCACAGGAAACACTTAATAAATTTCAGTGCATGGGTACACCCATCAGCTCATCCCATCATCTGCAGTTCAGCAACAGCTTCCTCACTGAAGGGCCTGTTGGGTAAGAACTCAAATCAAATTGAAATTTTATGTGACCAAGAAGGATGGAGTTCTGCTCACAGCCTTCAGAGGATGAGACTCTCTGATTGGGGGTGGGGGAAGGAAAAAAAAACCACCCCAAAACATCAATCTTTTTTACATGCCACTCCCAAAGCGTCATTTTTATCTTTGATTAGTAGGCAGCAGAAACACAGCCAAGTGCTTTTGCACAGCGTGGAGCAGCACAAAAGAGGAGATGTTCCTGCAGCAGACATCGCAGGGTGAGCCTGGCTGAATGGGAAAATTGTTCAGTTCTCCTTTTCACCTCTTGTTGATTGTGTCCTAGCGTCTTCTGCAAAACTGGGACAATGAGGCTGTGTCCATCGCTACTGTAATCCATTCTAAGGTTTACCATGTGCGTAATGAAGCTTTCATAATAAAATTCAGTCATAATTACTACCAGTGTCAGGAGAACCATATACAGCTGTATGAGCAAACGAAAGTTAGTCCCTTAATACATATTTAATAGGCCATAAAATACCCTTGCACAATCCAGTATTATGGTTTGTCTACTTTCCCTCTCTTGAACTCAAATTCAACAGGCTAAGACAGTCTTCCAAATGACCCCTCGAAACAGCTACTACCCACCGCTCCTACAGAAGAAGAATCAAATTAATGGCTACAGACAGTATTTACTCAGCTTTGCTCATCTTCAAGATCACTAGCTCATACATCATGGTAATGCAACTCTTATCCATCTCAGAAACAACAATAAAGAGGCTACATGAAAATTTCAAATAAAACAGGCTTGTGCAATGATCACTGACATATACCACAAGGTTGACTTGATAATAAATTCCTAGCTACTATCATGTTTTCTGAAGAACCAAACTGTCACAGTCTCCTTCCGTCTCCTCCCCCTACCAAGAGATAAAGTGGGTAAAGCAAAAAATTACTGAAAAGTGAATCCCTGGAGTCTCTTTCCTGCCTGAACCCTACCAAACTCTGTGTTGATTTCCAAGCTACTGGCCTAAAATAATATTAAAAGAAATACTAAAGCAGCAACACTTTGTCAAAATACATTACATTTCAAATTAGGCATAACCCAAGAAGGTAAACAGAATGCCAGGGTAGAGCAGAATTTTGTTTAAAAGCTGGATATAAATAAAAAGTGGGAAACAAACAAGTTTGCACACATTTATCAGTTATATGTGTACTTCTTTCTAAAGGCAGCATTTTAAGCATCAGAAACAAGCTTTTAATGCAGACTAATTCCTTAGTGCAGTGGTTTAATTTGATCACAGAAGGAGGAGTAGAGCTAAAGGAAATCTGACTCTGTTTTTGGAAACACCACCATCTCTCAGAACTATGCAGATCCACATAAAATCCTTTTGAGTCTATCAAAATCTGTAATGATTTTTGAAAGCAGATGTACTATCTCAATACGCAATTTTCAAGTGCCATCTAGTGGTTATTTTAATTTTTATTTCAGTTTGGTATTTAAAAATAACTTCCCCCCACTTTTTAAATTTTAAAAAAGTTTGTTATTGCCATCACTTACTATTATTTTATTATATGACTGCAATGTTAAGTAGATGCTTAAATTAAGACTAAGTTTAAGCATTCTGATGGACTGAATTTGGGCCAGAAGACAGCTGATTTTAGGACTAAGAAATTAAAAGAAAGAAGGAAAAAAAAAATCTTATCCATAGAAACAAAACAAGGCACAAATATCAGTTCGATATTTAGAGCTTTTTCAGTACAACTGTACTGAAAAAGTCATTGTACTGTTTTTCAGTACGATGACTTCTTATCATGAGAAAATTCTGACATGTTAAAGTCCATAATTAATTGTGCCTCAACTGAAAGCATGAGAAAATCCCAGAGAATAAAGCATGTTCTAAGTATTCCTCACATCAGATAAAGCCAAAATTCCACAGTGTCATATCAAGAAGTCTCTGTTTTACACTCAACCCAACCTGTGATCTTGCACAGACCCAAAACTCTGATACTCAGCTAAGTTTGGTGACTTAACATATTAGACTTATAAGGGGGACAATTACTTCAGGTCTTCTGTCTCCCACCTCAACTATCCCCTTATTCTCCAAGTATAAGGAATTGGACTGACTAGGTATCCCAAAAATCAGCTACATGTGCAAATGCAATACAGTGATGCCCAAGAAGGCATCACACCTGTGGTGCATGCGATGCAAACAAGTTAAGCGAAACATGCAAAGCACATCAAACCCTGAATTCAATGTGTATGCAGACACATATGTGCTTTTATCTCCATCTGGAATTCCCCAGACACAAATAAGTACGTCAGTACCAGGTAGCCAACCAGACAGTGAAAATATCTGGGCTTCTTAACAACGGACCTTTGAGAACCTAAAAGCAAGATGTTGTTCTACTTCTGCAACATGCTTTGATAGAGCTACAGTAATATACACAAATGTGTGTGTCTATTGCTATAGAGAAAGTATTAGAACATAGAGTTTGAGACAGAGCCAAAGTTAAAAACATACCGTTACCAAACATCATCTTCTATTATTTTTCTACTGAAAGACTTGTTAGCTACCTTGCTGTGGCAGAATCAAATTCACTGGAAAAAAAAAAAAAAAAAAATGCTTAGCTCGTATTCATTCTGTCTTGAATCCAGATTTCAAAGCAATTTAATAAAAGATGAGAACATTGATACCTTCCTTATTTTTCCAGTTAAGAAACAGAGTCTGAGACAGATGAAATCTCTAGAAAAAAGGTCAGAAACAAATTCATAGTCAAACTGGGAAGACAGCTTTGTAACTCTGAGCCTAGCCCCTGCTCCCTTCTGCTGCCTCTCCCTTCAGAAAACTTAAGAAGAATCTGAAAAGAAAACCTTCACATTCAGCAATCTTTTCGTGTGCTTGTTACATGAGTAATTACAGAGACGTTAAACATCCCCAGCGAGACATGCTTTAGATCCACCTCCAGGCAGGCCTCCACGGAGCTGCAGAATTCAGACAACGAAGCGCACGTGCACGTGCAGGGGCACACTGCTGCGCCCGTGCACGGAACGACCCGTGCTAACCCACCCCCCGTGCAGGTGATCGCTACGGCTCGTGTGCAGCAGAGCCTGAGCAAGCCAGGCACATCACCCCACCACGACACTGGCAGTGAGGAGCTGGCTGGGGAACCCAAATTGCTTGTGCCGGCAAAATGCTCCACGGACAAACCTGTAAGCGTTTTTGCTTTAGACCTGAGCGCTGTCTCCCATTCGTAATGCGTACAAGCCCTTAAACAGACCGTGGAATGCGTCTATCCGATTTGACGCTTACCCAACAACCTCAGCGTAACAATCCATGTATAGGTCCTGGAAAATTTATAGGACAGTGCAACTACTTCCGGGCAATTAGGTAAAAAGCAATGAAAAGATCTGGAGATGCAGGAAATCACAAAGCTGCCCCTGAATACAAGAACAGGGAATACACGATGCCAGAAAGAAGAGTAAAATTTCATAATTGCACAGATTTAAAAAAAGGAATAAACAATGTTATTTAAAAAACCCTCAGAAGAGGGTTTTTTTTAATCTTTCTGCATGTCTAGACTCAAAAAGGCAGCTTCAACTATTCAGCACATTAAACTCCCCTCTTAAGACCTATCAAAATAATTTTAAGTCCCATATTTCCACCTCTCATTGCCTAAATTGCTGCACTTCACTTCCAGGCATGGAAGTTTTGGCCTACGTGGCTGCCAGCCCTTTTTAGGATACAAGTGGTTTGTGTTTTCTCTCAGGTGTGTGCCCACACAGAGCGCATGCATCAAAATCATCTGAGCCAAGTTAGTGAAGAACTTCCCCCAGGATGCCATGCAACACCAAGCCCAAGTCTACTGCTTTTTCACAGGTGAGATGTAGATGCAGGTGAAACCTGAGCTGAAATTCTGCATCCTGTCTTAAGCTACTTCATTTGATGGAAAAGGTCTAACCCACACAGCTTAAGCAAATTAAGAGGAAAAGAAAGGAGTATTTTTACTGTCTTTCACACAATAATTTAAAAAAATTGCTTTAATTGAGAGCTACATGAATACCAGTATGAACTAGAAAATCCTGTATAATAGTAAACAATATTCACAAAGATCATAAGTGTGTAACTGAATGCACCCATATTTAATGGTTGGCATTTGACTGTAGTGTTACAGCCACATCCTCTTGAAGCTCAATGGATGTTGTGCACAATTGACTCAAACTCCTGGAAGAAAGCAAGCTACCAAAAAAATCTGTTCATTGCCAGGGAGGTAGCTTTATGCCATAAGACAAAGTTTTCAGAGCATTTCCCTAAAGATCTCTTTCTCAACTAAGCTTCAAACTAAACCATCAAAAGTAAGCAGGGCTGTAGACAGTGCTCCCATTCTTAAGCCATATGCATGCTCACTCATGTTGCAAAAATGCATCACCACCTCGAGTTCTGCTGAACATAACAGTCTCTTTTAAGGAGAAAGACTTGGCTTATTTTTAATTCATGGAGAGACAATCACATGATTCAGCAATGTCCACTTCAAAAGATCTAAAGCTAGAAATTTGACATGAGCTGCATGTGAAGGATTTAGGGAAAATATTTGTGCATTTGTTCCCCTTAAAACTAGACAATATAATTATTCATTTCCATGCACTAACAAACCATTATTTCAAGAAAAGGGAAATATTAAAGACTACATTCATAGCACCTAGAGGTCTCTAGTCCTGCTCAAGGCAGGCCTAGCTTCAAAGTTGGATCATGCTGCTCAGGAGCCTGCCCAGGGATAGAGATTCCACCACCTCTTTTGGCACCTGCTCCACCATCCTCACAATGAAGGCTATTTTTCCTTATGCTCAATCAGAATTTCTGCTGCTGCAACTTGTGACTACTGCCTCTTGCCTGCCCTTTTCACTGTGCACCTCCAAGCACAGTCTAGCTCCACCTTCTTAATTGTCCTACAGATGGTCAGAGTCACTTGGAACCTCCCTCAGCCAAAACACAGCCACTTCTCGCAGCCTTTCCTAGTATGTCATGTGCTCCAGACCCAACCACCTCGGTGGTTGTTGACTGTGCTCCCTCCTGCTCTTTGACCTCTCTTGTATGGGGGTCCACAGTCTGACAAGGGCAGAACACGAAAAATCCTTCTCTCAACCTGCTGGCTACATTCTTGCTCACACAGCCCAGCCTTCAGTTTGCTTTTGGGGCTACAAGGTCATGCTGCCAAGTCCTCTTCAATTTACTGCTCATTAGGATTCCCAGGTCTTATCTGCAAAGCTGTTTTCTGCCTTTCTTTTTGTTGAACTTCATGGGGTTCCTTGTTAGCCCACTCCAAGTTTCTGAAGTCCCTCTGAATGGCAGCTCTGCCTTCCTGCATATCCGCTACTCCCACTAATTTGACTTGCTGAGGGAGCACTCCATCCCATCGTTTGTATCATTCATGAATTATTAAACACCACTGGCACCAGTATCAGCCCCCAAGGAATATCACCAGTAACTCTCCGCCAGTTCACTGCTGAACCACTGGTTCAGCCAATTTTTCATGCACTGTGTAATTCATACAAGCATCTATCCAGTCTGTATCCAGTTTGGCTCCAGTGATACTAATGGAAATGTCAAAAACCTTGGCACCATCAAAGGGAGCAAGGCCCTCTGCTCTCCCCTTGCCCATAGCACCTTGTCTCCATCACTTCATCGCATCGATCAGGCACAATTTGCCCATGGTAAATCCATGCTTGGCTCTTCCCAGTCACCTTCTTGTCCATCATGTGCCTGGAAGTGGCTTCCACGAGGACCAGTGCCACAATCCTCCCAGGGACTGAGCTGAGGTCAGCCAGCCTGCTTTAAACACCTCAGGGTCTGAGCTCTTCCTCTTGCATGATCCATGAGAATGATGACACTGTTTCATTTGACCCACAGTAACCTGAGATTGCAACCACGTTACCATATTTGCCAGCAACCCTAAATGCAGAAGATCTGGAAATACCACTAGCTGGAAAACAGGCAGCACTCAACCCTTCCTGTTATTTTTTTTTCCAGAAAGTTACTCAATACCACAAATCCAAGTTTGCAAACACCTCTCCCCGACTCAAAAAAAAAAAAAAAAATCCTCAAGATTTAAACATAACATGGTATTTTCATTGTATTTGTAAACACAAGTCCAATTTAGTCCAAGCTTTCCTTCCTATCTTGATTTTTTTTTAAAGTTTGTTTTTCAGTAGGGGGAAGAGCATGAAGTTATTGTGATTCTACAGAAAGCCCTAAAAAAACTCAGCAAGCAAGAGAGCAATAGCAAGCAAATGAGCTTCCTGGGCAAGTAATGTATGTAATTTAAGAATAAGATAAGCGCGCCTGGCACTTAATGAACAAATTCTTTCTAAAATCCAGGTGTTTAACATCCTCCGAGATCTGCTGTGGACAGGCCAGAAGTCTGTTGCTCTATGCTCAAGGGCCTAAACACAAACAAGTCTTCCCTGGAAGTCTTGGTCCCTGATGAGCTGGTAAGCAAGCGGACAGACAACCTTGCGTGATTTGCTGATCAAAATCTTATTGGAAATAGGGAAGATGCCAAGGACTTCAATAAGCTTGGACAGGACTTTCCAATTCAAGTTTCATAAATAACTTGCTCTGTTTGCCACAGTCTGGAGTTCAGGAGAAAACAGGTGGAAGGTCTTTTAAATAATCTAGAATTGCACTAATTTGGCAGCAATCTCTGTGACACATAGGTCTTTCACAAGCCTTAAGTAGTGACACAAAGGATCTCACTGCAAGAGACTGAAGTCAGCTCATGGAAGAATCACACACTGAAAATCAACCGAGACAGTTCCTTCTGTGGGTAGTCCAGGTGTGCACTGAAACTTCCTCAGGAAGCAGGAAAGGGTTTTTCTTTTCTTTTTGAAAGATTTTAAGTGGAGGGGCACTTTGGAAGACAAAAAACCTCTCAAACCTGGCTGTGGATCCTTGCTTATTAAATGCTGGGCTCTTAATGAAGCCCTCTCAGAATGGGTGGATTTCACGCGTATGTGAACACAAACACATACCATTCATTAAGCACTAACTCAGAAACCTCTGTCTTCGAAACACCGAGTGGTCCTTTGTCTTTAACTTCTGATGCCCATTCACAATGCAATACAACTCACAAAGCTGGAGACTTTTTACCATTTAATAAACAGTGGTCTTAAAATTCTCAGTTTAAAAAAAAAGCTCTTAAAATACCTGCCAACAAGCCACAACTCATTTAGGCTCTCATCACTCTCAAAAAATCATCCCCACATGTATCCAACGTTTTCAAAGGCCTGAGGAAAAAGATGGGTTCCTCCTGAACAGTTTGGGTATCAATAATGGCAGGCTACTGTGGACAAGAAAATACTCGTTATACAGCTTACTGTTCTGTGTTATCCTGTAGAGAGTACATCCTACTACCTATGCTATGTTCATTACCTACGACCTGAGCTCCTCCGATGATTTAAACTGCAACATTATGGTAAGGGAAAGAAGCAGACTTAACTGTGGTCAAATAACTTGGCACATCCAATCCTACCTTCTTCATGCTACTATATGAACTCAGTAGGGGGACTCCTTTAGTTCAGTGGACTCTAAGGACATTTTTTTCCCCATCAACAGTAATAGAGTCCTGAATTCCTGCTCTTTGGGAAACACCACAGCATCTTCATGAAGTTACAGGACAAATAGCTTAACAATTTCCTCCTGAGTGAAAAGATTTTCTCTGGAATGTGAAAAGTGGAAGATGAACTGACACCAGACTGCGTGTTTTAACATCTTTCCTGCTTTTCTGTTTTCACTGTGTCAGATTGACTCATCCCACTCCTAAAGACTAAAACAGGATTTGTGAAAACTGGCTCTTAGTAACTCTTTCTGACATTGGCATTAAATACCTCAGTTCGCCTTATAACACAGTTAAATTAGGACAAGTCAAACATTTGGGTAGAGCTTAGGAAAAGCAAATGAGTCCTCATCATTGTAAATACTCTCAGTACAAGGGCAAAGTCAGCTCAGAGGAAAAAGTGCACCACTTACAAAGTCAATTATCTTTCATTCGCACTTCCACTGCACAGGCCTACCACTGAAGAAAAAACCCAGAGAGGTAGACAGCACAAAAAGATTCCCAAAACATAAAGGCAAAGTACTCAGTAAAACATGTACACACCGAATTTTTTTTTTTTTAAAAGAAGAATGCCTTAAGACCACCCATGGTAGCAACAGCAACTTCCAGTAACAACACAACCAGCCAGAAAGCTGATTTAAAGAATAAAGTAAAGAAAAAAAAACCTGTAGGAAATAATTTGATGTACACACTCCGAACTAACTCCGAAGTCTGGAAAATGAGTGCTAGCACATAAAACACAGGTTCCCTCTGCTGCCAAAATCCTATGGCCTGGGATTCAGCTCTTTGTGCTCATTATGAACACAAAAAGTGTGGAAAACAGCTGCCTTTTCATTTGGGGTTTTGTTGTTGTCAGCTATTCTTTTTTAATAAAGCCTTGTACACCTCAAAAATATGGAGCAAAATTGTAAATTGGAAGAGCTGCAATCAAAACCAATGTTGCCCTAAGTAGAAGATCTCAGCCTGCACTGTTTCATTATATCTCCTTTTGGCAAGGTTTTCTGGAGAACCACAAAGCAAGCACCAGAGGCCCATAAAAGCTGAAAGGAGAAGTCCTGTTAATAAGCTTTGGTTCTCATTTTGTTTACATTATCACCTGTTTAAAACTCACATTTCTTAACTGACAGTCAAAGAAGTGGCTTCATGAAAAAAACTCCCAACAGTCTGGCTCCAGCTGGGTGGTAAAAACTGCTTCTGTAGTTCTCTAGCGGAAAAAACCCAGAACAATAAACCTCTAGCCAACATAAAAAAAGCCACTTCACAAGTAAGCCACACCTCAAACAAGATTGGATAGTTATGATTACAGGTAGGCATTATGGTTTTTATCTTCATATCTTTATGACCACAGAGAAACAAAGATGGGAATATTGTTTTTCCTAATTCTTTCATCACTACTGGTGATCTTTGCTGATTGTTTAATAGGTATAAAATTGAGTTTTTGTGAATGCCTCCGAAGTTTTTATGAGTTTTATAAAACACATTATTATGCCTACGCAAATATTCCTAGATGGAAATACAGATACATGTTTAGACAAGATATATCTGCATCTAACTATGCACATGTGTTAGGTCATAAACCAAAGGTTTTGTATCTAGCTACTCTGCCACTGGCCAAGGAGAAACTGCAGCTGTGCCCACAGAAAAGTCAAAGTATAGTTTATTGAAATGAAACTATACATACAAAACTATTCCTGTAAAGAGAACAATTGCTGATGAAGCCCTTTCCTCTAGGGTTGAAGACTGGATCCTTCCAAGCAGAGGAGAATTTCTTGTTTTCTCTGTTGAGTGGCATAGCAATGACATCAAGGTTTGGCCTTTTAATAACAATTTGCTACACAGTCAATTATCAATTAAAGAATTGATCATTTCAAAGTGATTGTAAATGATACAATGAAGTCACAGATCGTGGAGTATTTCCTACTTGCTATAATATTGGTTTACTCAAATGTGGTAAATCTGCCTTTATAGTTTTTCTCCAAAGCCAAACAAACTCCCTTTTCTGTTTGCACCAGGAACCAAACTACAGAGCAGAATAGTAACAGCCAACCTCCACGTTCTCACCTTTCTGCAGTGAACTCACTTGTCACAGCAGGAAAACTATTTGCCCATCAACCCTCTCCCAAATTTTGCCTTGCCTAGAACATTCAGCCATCCCCTGGAACAGAGGGGAGCAGAGGCCAAGGGGACAGGACACTGACCATCCAGTACCAATGAGGAAAGAAACAACCAACACCCCACACTGCACCCAAACAATAACCGCCACGTCTTCCTTGTTCCTGCTGTGTCCTTATGAACACAGCTTTCTTTAAAGACACCCAGGTCAATGCAGTAGTCACCATCTCCTAGCATTCCTTCATCACCCTACCTCACGACAGATGAGTGCCCTTGGCCACCCGCACCCCTGCCTGTGGCTACCGCAGGGCAACACGCTGTGTTAGAGGCACCAGGGCAGCTGAATGGCATCTTGGGCCCTTCGCACTGCACACGAGGGGCTGCAGGAAGGCGACTGTGGGTGTCCGTCTGATGTCCAAGGATGCCAGCTAGTGTGGCAGGGCTGACAAGCGCTTCCAGCTACAGGACTAACCTCTGGGTGTTGTGGGTTTTTTACACTGCAGATTCCCTTCCTCACTACATACACTTCAGTGATCTTCCGATACCAAAGTTGGCAGAGATGTCACTTCGAACAGCCCCAGCTGCCTCAGAGCAGTGCCAAGCACGGGGCCGTACAGGGCCTCATCTGCTCCACAAAGCTCATTGCTTGTCCACCACCAGCTCCCTCTCCCAGGGCTTAAAGTTAGGACTTCTGTACACTTTCCCGTCTCACACCTGCAACAGTGGCAAACTGACCACAGAAAAGCCTACAATCATTAGAAGGGAAGGGGCTGCACAGTGAATAAGCAAACAAAAAGGCCCTAAAGATTAGTATTTTCCAGTTGTTATTATTTAGGTGTTTAAAAGAGTCTGTGTGTGGAGAAGGGGGATGGGACAGCAGATATACTGGACAGCACACCTTGGAGATCATCTTTGTTGTAATAGAAGCTGCCATCGCTTACTGTAACAGCACACCAAGTACGCTGAGTATCTGCTAGTACTCAGGACAACTCCAGGCAAAACTCTAGAGGATGTTTTCTGAAGTCCAAAGATGATGTTAAGTCTTTGTCTTACAGAGAATTGTAGACTTGAGTTTACTGTATTCAGCTTCAAAAACATCTTTAGAAAGCAGCGTAATGCCTGACAAAACATCTCTTCTTATTGAAAAGACTGCACGTTTAAGTAATTAATTTTTTTCCTTGACATTCATTAAGAGAACAGTATCCTCACATGCAAAATTATAAACAAGCTGTGTCTGCAATAACCACCACACACAAAAAACCCCAACCCCACAAAGACAACTCTCTGGAGATAAGGGATCAAAACAAAGATCCTAGGTGCTTTTTTTTTTTCTTTTCTTCCTTTCTCCCTGTCTTGTTTTGCTAAGCAAGCCCTAAAGTCTCTATTGTCTTATCAAAGAAGCCCCATGAAAACATGTAAGGTTACACCAAGCTTAGATTCAAAATTAATTTACAGTGGCATGCACGAGAGATGGGAATATAGACAGACCGTTACTGAACTACTTGTATTCAAAATCCTCAGACAATTTGAGATTGTGCATTCCCTGTTGCATGGAAAAGCAGCTTTTAAAATTCAGGCAACGACCTACAATACCTATAACCAGGCTACGGAAATCAAATCTTACTGAAGGAGAAAGATCCAGGAAGAGTGAAAACAAACTGCCAGCTTATATGAAGCTTGAAGACCTCTCCTGAACTGCTCTGTGACATTATTCTGGAGCATCTCTTCACCATACAGAGTCCCCAGCAAAGCCAAAGATAAATAAGATAAATACATTCAGGTTTGTAATCTCCCATTTTGTAGACTCTACAATATAACTTAGCATCCTGTATGCATTGTTAACACCTTGAATGGGTATTTGGTGAAAAAAAACTGACTTCTGCTGTTTTTTTAACTCCTACCTGATAAAGTTCTAATGCAGTTTTTATTGCTTTGCACAGTAAAAGCATATGGGAATGCAGAGTATTTTAAAATGGTCTCACTGGAGGAAGTAAAAAATAAAAATAATTTGCCAGAAATCAGACTTTTTATTCTGTTGTATTATACATATAGTGAAATAATGTCTAAATTGAAATAGGTAATATACAGTTTAACATGTACAACTTTTGGATTTTATGGCTCTATCAAACTTGTTTATTTTACTGTACACACATATTTACAAGAACCAGGAAAGGAGATTTTTACACTCAGAGAGAGTGAGAGAGACTTCTGAATTATGAATTGCTTTATGACATTAACAGCTAGCAAGATGCATCTCAGAAGACTATTTACGCTGCAGCCTGCTAGAGCTCAGTGACAAGATGCACTATATGCAAGCTCGACATCAAATTAGAAGCCAGTTATATCACTCAGTGAGTGTTTGGTATTTGACATTTTGCTTTCTCCAGATTACCTGTGTCACATAATTTTTCATAGGCCATTATGGAAATTCAAATCAGCAAAAAGACTTCTAAAGTCTCCTACTTGTTTAGGCTATGGAAGTAACATTACATATACAAGAATAAGTCCGTACTTACATAGGAATTCACATTAGTAAATTAAAACCAACTCGATGATGCTTTGAATTCTTATTTCAGATTATGAGTTGTTTATTCTCTGTTAGCTTACTCTGGTTCCTCAATACCATGAAGCTCAGATGCCAAGGGAATACAGCCATTCCGAATGCTGGAATTTACATCCGTGACATATGTGACTGTCACGAGTGTCACAAAAACCAGACTGATTTCTGGTGAAAGAAGCCACAAAGCTGAAGCCTCACAAGACAAGTAATTTAGAGAGTTCACTACCTTGATTCAGGTTAAATGGATTTATGAGCTTAGAAACAGGACTAAGTTACTGCAATTTGAATAGCTGAGCTGTGTGGCTGACCATACCTGTGCACTTTAGCCTACCACAAAAGCTAGGTCAAGCACGTTTTTGGTTTATGAAAGTCAAATAATAGGGAATTTGAATGCAGAAAATTCAATGAAAGGAGATTTGTGGAGCCTACCTACTTTACCTCACCAATGGGACAAGAGTATTCCCGGCAGAAGCTGCAAATACTCAGTTATCAAAACTTTCAACTGAAATCTATCCTCAACCAGTCGTCTGCTGCAAGCTCTGTTGCACCAGACTGGTGTTCACACCCCAACACCCACCATGTGTCCACATTCCGGAGACCACTGTGACCATACAGAAGTCTCCATGTGTGAAAACAATGTCCATGGTGTGTCCTACCACACGCCTAGCCATATGTCCAACATGGTCAGGTCTCAATGCATCTCTGACGATACAAAGGGGGACAGAGCAGCAGCTGGTAAGTGACTGCGGTAGGCTGGCTAGCACTCTAGTAATGGAAAGCTATCCTACTACAGCCAAAGTCTGAGATACAGGTTTGCAGATCAGTGACATTAACCAACCCATTTGTTCACGACTGAACACACTGTTAAAAGGCTCAGACACAGAATCAGATACTGGCCAGATACTGGCTATAACCAACAAAGCTGCTGCCCAGAGTCAAAGGCAAACAAGGACTGTCTGGAGCTCAATGTGTGCCCTGCACTCTCAATTTCTGCAAGAAGTAAACAGAATACTGGATTCACTGAAGCTTAATCTAAGATGGTATTAAAGATACAAATATCGGCTTGAGTTGGAGGAAAATGGGGAAGCAGGCATCTTCCTGAACAGTGAGGTAGTATTAGAAGTCACAACTAACCACCACACTCTTGAATCTTGTTACCTATTTTCAGTCACAGGTCACAACCTCAGCAAGGCCAGTTTCTTCAGCTGACTACACCAATTCACTGTACCTAGAGGATCTGCCCCATGTTATTAATGAACTCCTTGTACACCATGAGCTCTACAAACCATCACATCTGCCTTGACAGAAGTAAAATTTACCCACCTTCTTCTCATCAGGACTCCTGGATGAATGGCAACTGCTGCTAACTGCTATGCAATGCTAACTAGAGGAAGAAATATTCCAAGATTTTTCAGTATTCACCTAATGTCTAGCAAAGATACTATTCCTGGTGAACATGATGTAGTCTGGAAGAGCTGCAGGCTGGAGGTGCTCACCCAAGCCTGGGGACGTGTGCTCAGGAACTCCCAGGACCCTGGCGGTCACCATCTCCGTGGGAAACAGAAGCACCATGGAGACACAGGTAACTGGAAACAGAATGGCTGCTCCCAGCAGATACAGATAGGCCGCTTGCCTATCTGGGAGCCATGAATGCACCTGCTAACACTTCAAATGCTCTCTTCTTTTGAAGGGATCAAGTTTGAGAAATGCCATCACACAAGGGGGAACTGCAAGCAAACCTGCAGGTGTATCCCTACAGCCTACAACAGCCATCTGCACAGCACTGGTTCAGGCTCATTGACCAGCTCAGTAAGAGCCACTGAGGCAAGAAACATCATCCTCTACTACAAAGCTTTCTCAGGAATGAGTTGTATGATACCAAAACTTCCTGTGTTTCACATAAGGTCTTTCCCAAACACTTGACCCACATAACCCTTGGCCCAAGGACCTCACAGCTTAAAGAGTATCTGACACTTGTGTGTCCAATACAGAAAGCTATACAAAACAGTAACCAACCTCTGAACTGGAAAAGGCTCACAAAGCAGCTAGAGATCTGAAAACTATCCTGGCTAATCGCATTATACATTATGCTCCTGGGTATAGTTCAGAATTACAGAAAAAACAATCCCCCCCCGCCCCCGCAACTTGACGGGGGTTTATCTATATAAACTTTGTTCGAAAAATCAAACAGAAGGCGATAGAAGCGTGGGAAGTGCTCTTCACCATCACCTCCCAATGGATCCCAAGTCTTGCCTGGTAACACCTAAGAGATTTTAATTCCAAGGGGCAGGGAAAGAAAATAAAATAAAGGCATCTCATCTGAACACCTACTGACATGCCCATGCATCCACCAGAATTAGGACAGGTTGTTGCTACCTGCTTTATACTAGCTGAAGAAAGAGAGGGAGATTCGACTGAGAAGAGAATGGGTTTACCCTGAGTTTTGAAATAAATTTTCCTTCTTCTTTCTCCACAGCTTTCTGGCTGGGGGGAACAGGGTGAGCGACAAAAGGGCTGATCTGATGATATCCAATTGATAACCAATTTCAAAAGGAAAAACATAACTTTCACAGGTTAATTCAGCTTACAGCCCCAAATAAAGACATGCAACAGAATGTCTAATGAAGACAAAGCTTTGCATAAGGCACAATGATTCCTAACTTTCTCCATATGAGCAGAAGTTACTTTCACTTGCATGTCTACATAGCTTGAACAAGTTTGCAAACATGGCTGTGAAAAGATAGTTGAAAAAACAGAGCTATTTCCTTATGTGTGCTCCTGGGCTCTTTCAGACCACTCTGAACCACTGGGGACCAACGCTTTGCCTTGCCAATCTTTTCCAAGCCAGAATATGGGACTGGCTCCCAGAGATGCAGGACTGCTCAGCAGAGGAAAGAAATGGTTGACAGAATACGTTTCCCTGTAAATTGGGCAAAGCAGAGACACATTAATTGCTACTCATACTGCTATTGCTGTGCAACAGCTTCTGAGAGAGAACAGCAAGCGCTCCCAGTTACCCATGTGGTAACACACTAACCATGAAACAAGTACCTGCAAAGTGGCAATGAAGGTACTGAGACCAGAGAGATGCCTGTGCACAGACACCTGAAGCATGAGAAGACAGGTCCTGGAGGTGTGTCAGTCTAATTCCAATACACCTAACGTGTTCATTTTAGTGTCCTCCCCGGTCTAAAATATCTCTATAATCACGGTACAGTACCCAATATTTATTTAGCACCACATATACAATGTATTACTGTTCAATTAGAAGCTTCTGGGAACCATAAACAGTTAACTGTCAACCACAATAAGTCCAATTTTAATTCCATTTAACCAAATTCTCTTACTTCTCCAGGTGTTCCCAAAAAGGCATCCATTGCAAGCAGCATAATCCATAGTCTAACATATTTTGCACTGAAAAAATGATTTACCTCGAGTATGAAATCTTTGTTTAGTGCACAAAGGTTAATCATCAGATGATACCAGAATACCTGAATTTAATGATATTGCTTATTTCCCTGAGCACTATTTCTTAAAAGGGCATTAAACGGGTAAGAAGAGAAATCATGCTTTTATTTTCATCCCTGATTCACCCAAGTTTCATCATTCCTTAGAAATATTCAGCAAAACTAGAAAAATAAATTAAACACAGCATTAAAGCCAAGTCTTCAGTAAGGAGGAGAGAAGCATACAACCAGCTTTTTGTAGTTACAGAGGGGGTAGTTGGAGCAAGGCAAGTGAACGGGACCATCTGAAAAGCAAGACCTGAGCAGTCCAGGGAACCACAGCAAAAAAGGAAAGCAGGAGGGTGAAGTAGAAAGGGAGACAAGGAGATCCAGAGAAGACAAGCAGAAATGCAAGTGTCAATTAGTCTTCAAAAGCCTTTGTGACTTCTGAAGTGTTTATTCAGATGAAGGTGTCTTTGTGATATGTCTCAGAACAGTCCAACCTCTGCAGCAAACACCTTCTGAAGGCTGTCGTGGGAGCTCTTCTATGAGCCAAGCACAATGCTGCAGTCTAGTACCACCTTCAAATATCATAATTTCAATCTGAGTATGCTGTACCTGCTATTGTTACAGGCAACTGGTAACATGCTTATAAATGAGAGGAGGTGGGAAAATATCCTTCATTTGTGTATATTCTTCTTAACTGTTACTCATCTCGCATTTTAGCCCTTATCAGTGAGCCACACAAATTTAGCATCCGTTTACCCAAGCTGCAGGAATTATTCAGCTAAAACACAAAGGCAGAAAACAGAGGATGCTGAAAGAGTTCTTTGTACTAAAAGGAAAAAAATCCTACTGCGTTTTAAATCTTAGGCGTGAAAAACGTGCATGTCCTTCGCTTCAGCTCTGTTGAACGTTGCAACTCACAACAGGTCTTTGCCAAACCGAGAGGTATGTTTGTGTGTTAACTGAGGTCACTGCTCTTTTCTCAGGGCCTGCGCAGGGCGATTATTTACCAGTCTTCACACCAGAATAGCTGAAAATGAAAATGCACCAATAGAGTGAGCTCAGGGAAAAAGAAAGATAAGAAAAGGCCCTTGGGTGCTGTTGCTCTCATCTATCAAGATACTTACACTATTTATAAGGTATGTGGAAAATATGATCTTATGGAGAGAATGTCTTAAGACCAGAGGAGATTCTGGGTAAATGGGACTGAGTCAATGTATGATTTCAAATAAAAGGCATCATGAATTCTATAGTTTGGTGTCTAACTGTGAAGCTTCAAAGACTTGCACTAGCAAGATTTTTTTTGTTGTTTAAAAAAAAAAAATCATTGGGGGGTTACTTTAATTGAAGTCAGGAATTTTAAAGTCAAGAATCTAAATTAACATAATTTTAAGAGCTGAACCTTTAAAACTGTCATTAGATACCATGAAACCCAGGAAAGGGGGAGCTGTTAATAGCAATATCTCTTTGAAGACTATTCTTATAAATTCTTGTGTACAAAAAAGGGATTTTATCACAAATAGCTGATAATCCACCCCCTCCGGCATTCTTATGCCAGGTATCAGCACACTTAACGTCTCTATCAAATAATCAAACTGCTAACTTCATTGCTAAATGAACCTTTTACTAAAATATAGGCACCACAGATAGTCTCTTGCTGTTTTTGAATTCTGAGATAACAAACAATAAAGCAGTTATGTTTATGATACACAAGACAGTGTTGAACAAATCAATTCTGTTACTGTATTTTATTAACATAGCTGCTTTTGGGAAATAAAAAAGGGAAGGTGCAGCCAAGACAAGTAAGTGGGCATGAAATCCTAAAATTGGGAGAGGGTTGCTTTTTATTAATCTCAATGCCATTTGAAAGAAAATTACTAAAGCCATTAATTGTAAGGTATTTCCTATGTTGTACCTTAAAAAGACAAAGTTTGGCTTTATTCTTTGTTGGTGCATGCCATCTCTTACACCAGTGCAGGACAAAATGCTTCCCACCTGCATGGTAGAACTGTCTTCAAACTTAATACTGGGAAAAGAATTACAGAGATGTAGTGCAATAATGGTGACTTTGGCCCCAAATATAAGGTGACTCATTTCCTTCTGCAATATTCTTTTGTTAGTTCACTGAAAATGAAAATTTAGTGGAATTCGTAGATTTTGAGCACAGGACATATGCATATACACAACTTCTATGAGGTAATATACATACAAAGTGGGAGACGGAAGTAAGCTTGCCCACCAATCAACGTTATTTCAAATAAATCAGAGCAAGCAAATTTCAGAGCACTGAAGCAATTCAGAAAACGCAGCAACAACTAAATCCTTAATGAAGCACCTTTAACTAAAATGAAAGTGGTATTTTTTCTATTTGCTTTATCAAAAAATGCATCAAAAATGTGTATTTTCATTAGGCAACTATTTCTACTTCTTTGGAGTGATTTAATTATTAGTTTCCAGTTACTAATTTGTTCAGAAAAATACAAGTCTGCCCTCTAGTGACTCAAATATGCAAACTGAGTGATATTAAAGCAGTATCTTTCTTGTTTTTCTCCCCTTTAAGCATTAAAACATCTGTATCCTGATGTTTCCTGTTGTAAGATAAGGTGAGACACAAAAAAAGCAAGAAGGCTGGATTCACACCATAAAGAGAAGTTGACCAATGGAATTTATTAATTCCATTGTGCTAGAACGAGGAGGCTCAGCTGCCCACTGTATCACTTGACAGAGTTTAGGATGTAGCTGCAATACAGCTTACAGGTCATATTCATTATTGCACCCCGACCCATTTGTAATAGAACCACCTATGCAGTTGAAACTGCTCTCCTCATCTGCTGAGGAAGGACCAGCATGTATCAAAAGGATGACATGGAAACTCCTGGCCTCTTGCTATAGTAAAGTGTCAGGCACAAAGCAAACTCCCTGGCCACAGCTTGATGGAACCATGAAGATATTTAGAGAAAAACACTGGGAAGTGCTCAGATTTCACTTCTGTAACCTCAGCACCTGGGGGGTGTGGGTGTGGATTTTCAAGCCTCCTATTTAGTATGTAATATACAAAATATATGTATGTTATTTACTATAAACACATTGTTTATATTTTATATATCTACACACACAACCTTACAAACAAAAGACTGCAAAGGTAGGGAACGCAAGCTGTGAAATTTGTTATACTGCTACTTTATACTCCATAAGACACTTTGTTTTGGTTAAATTGGCCAGTCCTCCTACATGCAACAGCAACCTACACGTTATTTAACAAATAAATAAATCAATCAACACACTGATGTCTCACTAATTCTGCAAACAGTAGTAACAAGGGACATTTCAACTCCAGCATAGATGCACACGTACCCCTTTATTATTCTGAACAATACTAATTTCAAAATCTCATCTGGATTTCTTTAACTGCACACATTTTAACTGGATTGTCTCAAATTAAGAACTCTGCACTGCCAAACTGCTATTTACTATACAAAACGGAGAAAGTATAAACGCACAAAATTGCATTAGGAGTAAAATATCTCTTCCCCAAGCACACACTCCTAAAAGCAGCGATGTAAAACCGACATTTTCTGACTCAGCAGACAATCTCCCTGTCAGTGCTCACTTTAAGGACAGAAAAAAGAGTTTTACTAGTTCCTAGTGCTGTTGCCACCGCCGAGCCAACAGAACGACAAGCGGATGAACAGCTCGCAGCCGCAGCTCCGCGGCACCCCGGCTAAACCCAGCCAGGTTTTGGCTGCAAGACCAGTTTCTGCGCATGTGACCCGCTCCCCTTTCTCCCACACTCAGCCCGACGGGATAGCGGAGCTGCCAGACAAGGCAGAATCAGGCCTAAAATTAACTTTATCAAGGACAGTAAAACCCCAGGAAGAACCCAATTAACTCCGCTACCCCAAGCTGTGTTTAGCAGGACAAACAATGCGCATTCCTATCATTCTCCCAGCTTTTGCACTCAGCAGATTTGTCACAGAAACCCTACAACTAGCCTGCAGCCTGACAAGCTGAATTTACCAGGAATTCCTGAGCATCCTCTTCCACCTCTCACCAGCATGCTTCCCGAGCTAGTCCACACACCAGCCACCTTGAAGCCACATTTCTAGTCTTGCAGAAGCGTTTCGGTGGAACGGATGGACGGACAGAGAGGTGTGCAAAATCGCTGCAGCACTCCTACGTCTGGAACTACAACCACACCATTTCATAAGCTAAACTAACTGTGACTCTAGATGGTTAGCGCTTGCGAGTACAATTTATCTTTCCAGGCTCATTTGTACTATGTTCAGCTCAACAGGATCGTTATCCTTATTCAACTCTCTTTTAATGCCGAAAATAAATTGGAAAAGCATGAATATGCCCTCATAACAGAAAGAAAGAAATAAAATTAATGATAAAATCTTCTCCCATTGTTTTGTTTTTAAATCATCTGACAGACTTTAGTATTAAAAAATTAGAGCTCTTTTACAAGAGACTGGAAAACAGTACAGTGAAGAGAAAAATTATGACTATTAATTCTTCTTAATCCTACAGAACACTATTAAATACTGAATGACGATGTACGAGGGGAAAAAAGGAATTATCAAAACAACTTTGTTAAATTCTCTCACTCAACAAGATCTTGAAGGAAAAAAAAAATACAAACCAAGCAAAAACGCCAAACCAAAACAACGCGCCCCACCCCAAAAACTGTAGTGCAGCAAAATATTCAACATTAAAATACCTTTTCCCATATTGCAGCTGTCAGTTTCAAAAATCAACTAGAGTGGTTACTTCTATTTTCACACCTTGTGATCAACCAGATTATAAAAGATGGTCTAAATAATGGGCGGAGATATTAAAAATACATATACGCACACCTGCAATTTGGCATTAAGAAATTATTTTGCCCCCAACATGCTGTTCCAGCATCAGCCAACAGCTTTGCAGTCTCTTATTTCCCGGTATACAAAAATAAATAAAATTCAGAAATGTTGCCCTAACAGTTATTTTCAAGTTTTATTGGATAGACTTCCCACAGAAGCCTCAAAGCAGAAAAACATAGATGCCAGACACTCTGAGAATCTGGAAAAAGCACAGAAATATGTACCAAATAAATGGCAGAAAAAATATTTTTCCTTGTTAGCTTAGACCAGATTTGTTTTTCAGAAGCTCTACATCTACCTACATTGTTGTGTGTACTTAGAAGACTGTGGGCATACCCTGTATCAGGCTTTCTATTAAAGCCAGAAGGTATACGCATTGAGAGTGGCAGGATTCACCCAGATACAAAAAGGTTACAGTCAAGGTAAATGGCAGGAAAAGAAAACGATCCTTTTCCAAACATATCTGGTGTCTTTCTACCCACATACATTTTCAGTATATCAGTTCTGACAGAGCCAATGGTCTTACTGAAGAACAACATCCAGGTAATATTTCTGATCCAAACTAATTTGAAGCAATGTAGGGACTCTAACAGTGAGGTTGCCTTCTTTACAACCCCCCTCCAGTCCAATTTTGTCTCAAAATGGGAGGCACTGCATTTAAATTAAGGAAATGAAGATATTTTAAGTATGACTACAAGTCTACAAAGATGTATTTAAAAACTGACTTTTACGAGTTTTAGAACAAAGCTGTTTTCTTAAAGGTAAAAAAAAATCCTAGCTGCTTTTGCTGCTTCATCTCAAGAATACAACAGTAAAACTATACCACGGTACCAAGTTTTACATATAGATTACACAAACTTGCTATAAACGTATAGACTTGTGATGCTCTGTGATCTCTGACCATTTTCATCCAAGTGTGCCTTCAGTTACATCTTCAGTCCTCTCCTTCGTCTTCGGGTGGAGAAGAGTCCTCTCCTTCCTCTTTCTCTTACACAGAAGAGGTAACAGCTCAACTTTCAAGGCAGTCCTAACCTAAATTTGGGTGCAATAAAAAGGATGTGTGCAGGGATGCAAGCATCATCTTACTGGCAAGAAGCCAGGTACCCCATATGCCCACGTAGGGTCTCATGGCCTTCTCAAAAGCTTTTCTATTTAAATACATGAAAATGGACCTGTTTGGATGCTGGTCAGTGACAGTGCCCACCCCTTTGTGGAGCCAGCTGTATGAGGAAAACCTTCCTACAAAGGAGTCCTCAAGGAAGCATACTCTCTTGGTAGGCACCAGTCCATAGTTTTCCCCAAATTCCAGATCTTAATTAGCAAAGTTTTTTATGTTTAGTGCTGCAGGTCGTAATTGGCTTTTCCTCCAAAAATCAGGAGGCCGTGCGAAACTGCACACAGTGCTTAATGTGTTGAGAGGACTCTATTCCAGCATCTAGCCAGCACCCCAGGCCCTGCATCCCAGTCCAGCTTTCTGGAAAACAAAGGACAACATCAGTAAACTTCTCTGCGAAGAGTCCCAGTAATGCAGTAATAAAGAGCATTAGGTGTCAGCTTAGGGATTACTATTCACATATTTGCTTCAGTACTATACAATAGAAAGTGGCTTTAAATTCTCGGCAGGAATAGCTTTTTATGACGTAAATAAATTAAATAGTGATTACTTATCAAAAATGAGTTTCACCACAACAGAAAGTGGTCAGTTACAAATCACTTGGAAAAACAATTCAAACTTACAAAGGAAGGAAAAAAAAAAAATCCACATAATTTTCCTTAAGAAATGCTGATGTCTTAGGTCCCTAATTGCTTTGTGCAATCACTCAGAGATACAAGCATTTATTTTAATATGTAATTACACAAAGCATTTATACAAGTACTTTCTCCCCTCCTGATAAAATGCATTTACAGATACCACAGTGCTGTTTCTTAAACAACATTATTAATCAAACGGAAGGCTGACAAAACTGAAGCAACCTGAGTGGGCTGAGGGACAACGCCTTTTTCTCCCTCCATCAATACCACACACAGACCAGCTCAACCACTGTCATCCATCAGTCCTGCACCTCTTCCTTAGCATGTCTTTGAACATCGTAAGCATCCCCGCATATTAAAAGAAAACCACCAAGGATAATCATGACTGCCTCAGGAGACTGATGCAGTGGCTGGTCATGACCCTTGAAAACCCTTGCAGTAATTATTGCATTTTTATTAAAAGTTTCAGAAAAGCTACTTTCTAAACTCTGTGAGGCAGTACCTTTATCCCAATTTTGCCTGTAATCCCTGAGGTCAAGAGAAGGGAGCGTTGATGGAGAAGTTATGTGTAAGTGTAAACGTTCTCAAGATCAAGGCTTAAGAGCTGTGGCCTTTGAGCCCTCACTTGTTGCAGCACACCTATTGACCTTGTGAAACTTTGGTGAGATGGGCTGCACACAGGCATCCCTGTCATGCAAGCTGACTTTCAGCAGAACCAGTAATAATAAAAATTAGTAGTATTATAAAAAGGATAAAGACTGTGGGATGAAGAACAGATTCATTTTGTCTTGAAGAGAAAATAATAATAGTCAGGAGAGCCAATTCTTTGTTCTGCCATAGTCTCTTATTTGAGGGCAGAAAGGCAGAGACAACCAGGTATAAAAATCCTGATTCCACAGAGGCTGCCCCAGAAGAGAAGGAGAGTCATCGGAGAGCACAGTGCACTCTTAAATATCGTATCTTGGTGCCTAGCCAAGAGATAGGCAGGAGCCAAAACACGGCACGCTAGGAGTTGCATAAAAGCAACTCGAACAGGGACAAGCTCCCAAGTAGTTACAAAAATGCATCAGGAGAAACTACCTTTGCTCTACGTGCTGCTCTGGGGGCCAAGCACAACCAGCAAGCTGCACAGCTGGGCAAGTTGTTACTGCTGCAGTTCAAGTGGGAACCACCTGTTTTTTCTTAAGATGTACATATGTGAAACTTTCACTGAAGGAGATGAGCCTGCACGTTAATACCAGACTTAGCCATGAAGGCTTTTCAGTGATTTTATAGTGAAGAACAGTATCTCTGTCTTCAGATGACACAGTAATACTCAAATCCTTTTCCTAACAGCACATTTTGAAATTACAGTGTGTTCTGAGGACATCGCATGGCAATGCACTTGTAGCATCGCATAATTAACTGTAATTACTATACAATAATTTCCAGACTTAAATGTAGTTAACCATTAACCTGTATTTGCAGACTGTATTTGCTGAACAGCATGGTATGTTCCTTCACTCCCCAACGCTATGTAATCGTGCAGTTATAGACCTTATCAGAGTGGTCAGCTAAAACAGTTTTTGTGGGGGGAAGGAAAGGCCACAGATACCTAGTTATTATTTAAATATTTTTTAATTTAAGAAAAGTCAGTTTTATATAAAATGTTGCCAGGAAGCAAAACAAATTAACATGGAGACTGCTAATTTTCATGCTTTCCAGACAAAACCCTCAAATCTCCAGTTCAGTCCCTGTGCATTTACTGGAGTAAGAAAAGGTGGCATCCAGATAATTCTTCAAGCTTCCACTGGATTTCCTTACTATTCCTCACCTGTATTAGACCAAAAAATAGCATATTTTGAGTCTCCAACATAGTATAAATCTAACTTAGTTATTTTTCCAGAATAATGCATGTATTGTTAACAGATTTGTAAAGGATCTGCAGTAAGATTCAGCTGTTGGGAAAAAATAATACAACAACATAGTGTAAATAACACTGTATTCAGTATTTATTAACCATTCTAGCAGTACAGAGAGTCAACAGCAGAACACAGAGGACGACTGCAGAACTGCTGTGTACACAAAATTATGCATATTCATTCCAGGGTTGTTTTTTTTTTTTTTTTAAAATGGGTAACACTTGCTAGGTTTGCACAATCACATCTATGGAACTTGCTCTGTATTCTCTCCCAAACTGAGGTGTTACAGACCTCTGCAGAAATATACCATAAGATAAATTGAGATAACCTGTCGGTCACCCAGATGTAACGCTATTATATTCAAATAAATATCAATTACTGCATTTGAAGTCCATTTTGCTGCTCCTTTATACTTGAGAGGGAGTAACAGAAATGATGTGGAAACTCAGAACACATATCAACTAGATACCATCAGGACTCCACTTCCACACAGGACCTGCTGCAGCCCATCTCGGACAGTAAAACTCCTGCTACGAACAGTTCCTCTCTTTGGAAACTCAATCTACAATTTCTGACTGCTTGAGAAAGACCGCTGGCTGCTGGCTTGGCCAATGTCAGGTGTTACCGTGAGGTCTCCAGCATCACCTTATGCAGAGTTTCTGCTGCAACCCCAGTTAGGGAACCAAGCTTTATTTAATAAACACAGATTCTTTATCCTCCTTAGTGCACATGCAAGAAGTGAATGTGTCATCTTATCCAGCCTGATGCACTGGCACAGGCCATAAATAGATTGTTTAGTTGCAAATTACCTGGAAATACCATGCTGGAAAGCAGCCAAACTGAGATTATGAGTGACTTCAAAGGACTCTCAATGAACCAGTGAAATTCGCACCAATATCACCCTAAAACGAGGTATGAGCGCTAACAACTGCTGTTTAAGTATCTCAGCACTCTCTTCCTGTAGGTTTCCTGTTCTGAAGGTCAGTAAGGGTAAAGAAGATAGTAGGAGTCTGGTCACCGTGGCTGGGGAGGACTTCTTGTACACCGTAGGGTGGCCTAGGCAGTTGCTACACAATGCACTGGAACAGGCTTTTATGCCAAATCCAATTCTCAGCAGTACAAAAAGCATTCATCTTAAAGCAGCTTTGGGAGGATGAGGAAATCTAATCCTGGAGGGAACCCCCATGCCCATGTACAATAGAAATCCCACCCACACCAAAATAATTTTCTGGATGCACATCAAAGAACACACCCTCTTCAGAATGAACGCTAAATATACCCATCTCAGAACTGTGTCAATATTGGCACTAGGAAACTAAACCTGACTTCTAAAACCTCCAGTTTAGAGGTAAAGATTCCAGTTGTCAGAAACTTCATGAAAGTGCTAGTACAATGTTACCTGCACTTCAGCGATAGTAATACTGGTACAGACATTTGCAAAATACAAGGTTAAGGCATGAAAATATCCTGGGTTTTTGCAGGACCAATTAAAAGTTTTAGGAGCTCTTGTTTTACGACACAGTCAGTTTACAGTTATCTAATACAATACATATGTGAAAAAGCAAAAATTTCTTCAAAAGACATCTGCAAACCGTCATCAACAGGATTTCAAGTTTATAGTTAGATCTTACTTCATAATCAAATGCTTGTATTTGAGGGGAAAACTGTTGGAAGTGGGTAAGAAATAACTGAAGTTTTACTTCTTAATCCGAAATCCAGTAACTTGTGTAAATTAACAGCACTTAAAACTGCTGCACAACCTTGTCTCAAAATTCTGCCCTTCATTCAAAGACGTTTCTCAGGCTCTGAAGGAGTTTGTTTTGTGTCTTTTTTTCTAAATAAACGCAATGCAACCCTCATTATCTGTCTCAGCCTGACCATTCTCAGTACTCCTTTCCCTGGGTCTTTGCACAAGACATAACATTATAAAGCATGCCATCTGACCATGCTGGAAATTTACTACGCTAAGGACTGGAAGAAGGAACTATCAAAGGGACTGGCTATTCCATCACCACATGATAGTCGATGAACAAGGAAGAAGCAGGAAGATAGGCAAGCAAGCACACAGCGTCCTGCAGCAAGCTGGAGGTCTGCAGAGGGACAACGGCACCTTGCTCAGCCCGCTCCCTGCTGCTGCCAGTACTGCTGTTCGATTCAATTCAGCCACTTGAGAGAGGAGGTTGAACATAAAACACACCACCAGCACTTGTGCTCCCGACTGCTGCAGCAGCCCAACTAATTCCTGAAATGCCAGATGCCCTCACAGCCGATAACCTGTACGCATCCCAGCATGTCACTGAGGGCCCAGGAGAATGAGAAGAGGGACCTGGCAGAGGCCAGGGGAGATAGGACTGGCACACACGCGCACACATGAACGCCTCTCCCTTCGCATAGCTCTAAAGAAAATTAAGCCGCTCATCTCATCTCCACTGTCAGGTTAGCTCAAGCATGGTAAATTTCCAATTCAGCTCATTCACCTACTTTCATCCATGGTACGTGCTGCCTTCTATTCACATCTACAACCATCAGTGACAACAGCAGGGAAAGTAGCATAAATCCAACAATAAAACACTTTTAAAAGTGGAAAGTTAATGGGAGCTACAGGATTAGTTTGTTGGGTTATTTTTGTTTCCCCCCTTTTTTTTTTAATTTTACTAGTCTAATATTAACATGCTGCAGCATAATCACTACCAATAATTTTACTTCTCTTGCTGCACTAAGAGATTAAAGCATTGAATTCACTGAAACCAAGTACTTTTGAATAGATGGTGATCAGCTTCCTCCCTAGCCTTGCCACTGAACCTGCCACCTTGACCTTTCAATTAAGCAAGGCAAGGGATCTCCTTAGAACTATGGCTTTTAAGTAAACAGATAAAAACATGGAAATCTCCGAAAGCAAGTTAAACAGAACATGCAGTGTAACAAATAAAATAATGAAGCAGCAGCAAGAAGAATGGAAATGATTTAAGCAAGTGCCAAAACCCAGTTTCTTTATTTCAGTATTTCTTATCAGTTTTATCATACTTCATTTACAAATCATTAGTCTAAACTTCTTCAATTATGGGTCATGCAGTTTCCCTATAGACCTGTAAGAAATTGCTATAGCATGGCTTCTAAACTTACAAATCCTGAAGTATGGGGTCTCAGGGCAGAAAAGGAGGTAGGAAGGAAGGGAAGAATGCCTATGCATGTATGTTAAGGTATGCATATTTTTGAGTGAGCAAGAGATAGAGGATGTTTGCATGCATATATATATATATATATATATATATATATATATGAGAACAACTGTATGAATTACATACATGTCCTACATGCATAAATAGAAAGTAACTAAAAATCCCACATAACAGCTGCTTTTATATCACATCTTTGTGACACATCCAAAGAACTAAACCCCAACATGCCGCTGGGTAAGCATAACCCTCGGAAGGGGCATAGGTTTGGGTCAAGAAAATTCTAGTCCTGGTTTGCAAAGACTCAACTTAATCCAGAATTGCATTTTTAGAAGCTAATTCAGAAGTTTGGGGATTTAGCAACAGGTCTTATCTCTTTAAGAGAAAAAAGGGAACACTTTAGCTGAAGAAAACTTCCAAACATGATAGAAGTGGAAAGGCTGGTATACCTGACCCTTACTTAAAAGTAGGTATGTACTCTTAATGTGTATTAAGTTTAAAAACAGGACTAACACTATGTTTACAATGAACACTGAAGCACTCAAACATTACAGCTTCAAAGAATAATATAAAACCTTCACAGATCAAGCCATAGTTCAGGGCCAAGTCCTATCTCTATGGGATTCTTGGCTGACAAAAACAATTTTGAAAGAATAAATATCAACAGTCATGTGCACTATTGTTTTATACAGCACATCCTTTGCACTAAGAACTGGTTGTATTTAGTGGCAACTAATGATCCATTATTACACCTCAGAAATAAAAATGCACGTCAGAGTAACACATGGAGCAACAATGGTACCACCTCATCATCTAATTACCTTGATAAAGTAACTATATGCTTAGTACTGACATTGGCAAATACATGTTCATGAAACTGAGGCATCATTTATGCTGTCTCTAAATGACAGGAAAATTCTTTAATCCTGAGCATCACAGGGTAAGCGGACCCTCTGAGTATGCAGTGAAGTCTGTAGGGAGTTTGTGGAAATCCTGCCTGGGCCTTAATTTCAATGTGGTCTGCTCAAATTTTTTCCAGCCTAACAGGATTCATCCATCCATCTGCACGATGCAAAGAGCCAAAGATAGCTTGATGTTGCTGCTGGTTTGGGTGAGGGTATTTGTAGGTTTTCTTTTTTTGAAAGCTTGCAAAATAAGAGATGTAACAGCAGAGCTCGACATAAAACCAGGTATCGCTTGTAGTCTAGTCAAGAAGTAGCGCCAACTTGTAACATTAGCTTCTTCACATGTTCATTGCCTCAATAAATCCACCCTGACCTTAAGGAGGTCTGAGCCACTGTTTTGCAAATGCTTTTAAAGTACGTATCAACAAACCTCACAAATTAGTGATTTCTAGAGGTATATTATCCTGTAGCTACTTCAACTCAAACTAAAAACCATGTTAACACTTCCTTCAGCTGCGAGATACATAATCTGTTTATTTTGGAGCATCTCATTCAGTACAGACCAAGAACAGCCCCCTCCTTCCCGTTCCAGCTCTTCACCTCCACAGCTTTTTTCAGCTCCGAGTTCATCTACCAGCTGGCTGAAGGAGTCATCTAGTGGCCACAGATAATTCCTGCAGGCTCACCAGCTTCTCCAGTCCAGCTGGCAGGGCAAGACACAAGATTTCTGAACCTTTAAAGCACACGCAGCACTGACAAGAGTCTGCTGAAGGGCTCCAGCTGAAGGTCCAGTATCTGAACCATGATACAGTCCTACCAGCTATGTCCATGATGTTCCATGTTCACATTCCCTACCATGCCTTAAGCTTTAGTTTCCCACTTCTGGCCCACATCAAGGCCAAATTCAAGTTCTGTCCTTCTTAAACATGCTTGGGAGTAGACACGGCTGTGTTGTTTCTAACCCGTATGTAGCTCACTGATCCTCCCCAGAGGCGCGCAAAGAGACTTTCCAAACAACGTTGCTACGCATGCAAAGCGCCAGTTCAAGCGACAGTCTTGCCCAGTGATTAGAGCGTGACCAAAGCAGCAGCACAGCAAGCCGATCTTACTCGGTTCCCATCCCTCCTCCACCACAAACTTGCTGTGTAGGTTTGGACAAAGCACTGAAGTATTTAGGCAAGGTATCTCAGCCATGGAAGAGCCACCTGCCTAATAACATGCAGAACTCATGTACGTTAATGTATGTTAACATAGTATGTTAAACAGGTATTCAAAAATGATTTAAAACAACACTTTGATAAACAGTATTAGTATCTATAAAAAAATCTTACTAAGCTTCACAAAAATTTGTAATGCTTTATCAGTTCTCTGTTCAACGCCTCCAGTCAAGTAAGCTCCAGAAACTTAAAGCTGTACAATTTTATTTCAAAACCTCAAACATTCATTCCTCAGATAAATGGTAATTTCAACTGTATTAGAAATAAAAAATGAAAAATCAGTACTGTTTTTTCACACAAATACCTTTGTTTGTTTCAAACTGGGATTCTGATCAATTTCTGTTACTCTGTGTTAATTTTTGTCACCTGTTGAGTGACTGACAGTGCAGGCATCTGACCAAAGAGCAACATTCAAGGTCAGGCTGGCTGAGCAACCTGATGTAACTGAAGATGTTCCTGCTCATTGCAGGGGGTTGGACTAGATGACCTTTAAAGGTCCCTTCCAACCCAAAGTGTTCTATGATTGTCTTACGTTTCTTTTTGTTTCTGGAAATCCTTTTGCTGCAATGCCAGGCTCTCTAAGAAAGTGTTGTGACTCTTCCTTCACACAGTAGAGATTGCTGAGATTACTATTTACATCTTTTCATTTCAAATGCTTGTACTGTTGCACAGAGGTCAATCTAATGCAGTGAGGATCAGGTGTTAAATATGCCACCCCCTCCCCCCCCATTTTCTCACACACGCACACACTGCCTATGCAATTTAACATCTTATAAATTAATCTCAGCAGCAGTAGCCCCAGCCCCCAAAATCAGGAACTATAGGTTCTCCAGACCTCTCACAGACGAGCCAAAAGACTTCCATAAATTCATACTCAACCTCCCTATCACTCAGAGCCTCTATCTGCCTCAATCACATCAGTCAGAAAGGTGTCACCTAGCCTTCTTCATCAATCCCATAAATCACTTGGGTAACTCAAGTGAAAAGTGCTACAAAAGTGCAAATGATCCTTATGGTATTGTTAAGGAGCTTTGACCTATTTCAAGCTGCAGTTGAAGGTGGAAAATGGCGGTACCACAACTATACAAACAGGTGAATGAAAGAAAAGTAAGCCTTGCAAGCATTAATGTCAGAGTTAAATAGAGAAGGTTCCTTCAAAATGGTGTGGCATGAGCAGCAGCTAAGTGATGTTTAAAGCTAGTGTTTAGCTCAACAGGCAACACCTCCACCTTGCTTGTTCACAGGTCTAGCTAATTAAGTGTTGGTCAGATCTGTCTTACACAGAAGACCTGGAGAAAGACCGGCTCTGAAGAACATTTATTTCTGTTAGGTGGGGGACACCTTACCCTTTTAGGTCAGTAAATCACCAAGAGCTGTTTCTCGCCATCCACTGCTCCAGGGCCCAGTCACGGAAGTGTCTGGAAATTAGACGACAGTTCTGCAGCGCTCCAAGGTTTGTACAAGCACACCCTAGATCTATTTTTCAAGTTTTTAAACAGGCCTAATTTGTACTGTTAATAAAAATGACACTGATATTCTGCAGTCTTAACCGGCCAACATCATATGAAGGGTAAGGCCACCCTTCTCTTAAGATTTTCACACAGATTTAATCCATTCTAATTTTATTTCTTAATTTTATTTATGTATTTTACACGTAAGATCCTCTTTGGAAAGAGCAATGAAAGAGCGGGTTCACTGCTGGTCTAAAACAGCATGCCAAAAAATTTGACTGATGAAACGAGTCAACGACAGTCGTAGAGACCTACTGACTTATTCTGTGCTAGGCCAAGACACATTGCCCTGTCCCACACCGTGCTTCCGGTGAACTGCAAGGAGTGAATGAGGAGCAGTAACAGTCACTCGTGCCCACTTTGTCCCGCTAAGAAAGATGCACACACTTTTTATATTATAGACATATACATACACACACAGACATATGCGTTTAGGTGAGTATGTATCTATACATACTTTTTTGCAGGTACATGCAAGATAAAAAGCAAACACCACAGTAGGCTGGTTTGCAAAGTAGCCATGGAGAAGAAAAATAGTGCCAGAGTGGAATAAAAACACAAGAAATTGCAAAATAATGCAGTCACTCTTAAAATTTATCTATCAACCTTTGTGCACTGAAATTAGAACATGAAGCTCCTTCTGGGAGCTTCTACTACTTCTTAATATGCAGATCAGCCAAAGTATGGCTGTACTTTGTTAGTGCTGCAAATACCTGGGTTGACAGACTTCCTTTTGATAAAAGGTTTATTATCTTCATCAGGCTTTTATGACCCCAGAAGACAGCTGTAATTTGTCTTTCTTAAAGGACTTACCACAGACTACCTGGGAACTTTGGTTAGCTGGGTAGCTGCCCCCCTCCAGAGATGTTTCACAAATGGAGCATATTATACTCATCTTCCAGAGATGGCACAATTTTACAGAATTATTTCTAGGTATAATTCAAGGAGTGTGACCATCTTAAAATAAACATATTACTAACTGAAGCCTAAGTATCTCAAGACAGCCTCTCTTTGCACCTTAATTACTCAGCAGAAATCAGCTCAACAGTATCAGTCAACTGAAGACGCTTTCCTCTGAGGGCCCTGCCCTCCCATCATTCCTCATCTTGCTGACCTGCACAACAAGCTGAAATACCTCTCTCAGAATTGCCAGGAGCAAAGGATTTATCTGCTTTTATGTACATTTGTCAACCCATGCTGCAGGAAATTTAAATCAGAAGCAACAGTGTAAATTGCTGGTAATATTTAAAATATATTCATTTATTCTGAAAGCTCAGATGGAAAGTACCTCTTTCTCCGTGCCTAACCACCACTTCACTAACGCAGCAATTTGGATTCCTTGTCTCACTAGAGGTCGACCAGAGAGCAGATGTCCATACTTGCAGTGAACACCTCCGTGTGGAGAGTCAGAATTCACAGAGCTTAGTGGCACCTGCCAGAGACGCAGAGTCAGACATTCAGTGAAAGCCGAGCACCTAATTCAGAAAGCCTCTACCACAGTCTTATTCCTCTGATCATTTTGAATAAACCACGAACAACAACATAGATGGGAAGGCCTCAGTTGTGTTGTTAGAATATGTCATAGCCTTTTTCAAATGGGGCCTGCCTAGCTGGCTGCCTTCTTGCAGCCTTCAAGGGGGAAGAAATAGCTTAAATCTAGTAACTCTTTACTGGCCCTGACTAACGAGAACCTGCTTCTTGAGGGAGTTCCACCAACACAGGAGGTATTACTGCTGACTGAGATTTTGTCAATGTACATAGGCCCACATGGAATTTGCTTGCAGTCCTACCCAAGAAACTTCCAGGTGTTTACACACCCAACTGCTATTTCTGAGTTACTCCATACACTAACAAGGGGCACCATCAGCCACAAAGAGTATTATTTAGCCAAGCGTGGAACACTTATAGCTACATTACTATAATTTTAAACTTAAAAAACATACATTCTTGTAGCCAGCTGGGAACAGGAAAATTCAGTTAAATTATTTTCACCCCTCTTACAGTTTCACTTTTTAATTAGTTTGGGAAACAAACATTTTGCTTGAACATCTGCATAAAGATATCCCTTCAGTCTGAAAATATTTTAAAACTCCTGGTATCATGAAAAACACTTTACCTTACAGTAGTGATCTAACAGATGAAAGGGGAGGGATCCATTTTGAGTAGCTTTACTCTGCAGTGGATGCTGCTTATCTTTAGTTGAAACATACAAGTTTTTCTGCTAGCATCTTTTGGGACTGCTTTAAAAAAAAAAAAAAAAGGTCCCCTGTAAAGCATTATCCCTCATTACAAAAACCACATCCCACCATACTCAAGTCTCACATCTGAAAAATCTCAGGTGCTGCCAGGATTTCAACTCAGGTTTAGCTGGCCATCAGGAAAGACTATGTGCCAAAGCAGTGCACCACACCAGCTCCCTGCACCATCCCTCCACAGCTGTGACAGCATTTCCCAGTGAGGCTCTCCCAGTATCATCCCGGACAGAAGTCCATGGAGAACGCTGCTGCCATTACACCACATCCATGCAGAGGGTGGACACAACACTGTCAGTAGGTGCTGGAACAGGGGCAGTAACTCCATGTCCTCACCAGCAGAAGCTGTGTACTTACGGAACCACAGTCATGGCCCAGCTGCATCAATTCTCAAGGTGTTAGGTCCTTTGTATTTTGCTTTAATTTGCCTAGTAAGGAAAGCATTATTCTTGTGATTTATTCTCATTAACTAGCTTCTCCACTTACAGGAAGAAGAGAGAGACTTATTTTTCCCTCCAAAAGAAAATATAACCAAACCAAACGGCTGATTATTTTTTTTTTTAAATGCTTGGGATTCTAGGTAGTTCTTTCAAACCTTCTGGCTTTATAAAAGCCAACGGAATTTCATGCTATGCAAACTTGATAGGGATATTTAAGCTTTTTTTCCTCATCCTGAAACTATCATTCCTTTTGCTCCTCTACACAAAACAAAAATTGCATTTGTGGGAAAGTTTTCATAGGACAGCAGGTAGCTTAAGGTACTCTAAAATATTACTCCAAAATCCGAAGAATCGGTGTGCCACATTTTGCTATGGGTTTTCAGTTTCCTTTGGTAGGGCAAGGGAAGGAATAGACATGATAGTTTCAACTCTTAACTCTACTATGTGAACAACTTCCAAGCAAAGCAAACATCGATCCTTTAATCCCTTGTCAAAAGCCACTAGCACAGATTCTGTACTTGCACAGAGTCTCACAGAGGATAACAAGGCCCTGAACAAACGCACGGGTCTACACTAGCAAATCTCAAAATCGTATCGTTATCTTGGGATGTAACATTCAACTACCGTAGCCAAAACACAGCCCTAGGGAATACATGTAGAAATATTTATTGCTGCTTTTTGCCAGCACCTAGCACACATAACAAAAGCTCGAAAACCACTAACAAAAACTTCCTGAACTCCATAAATCACACACAAGCAACAACAATCACCCTGCTATTTAAAAAACAAACAAAAAAGTTATAGTACTGGCCACAGACACATACTCTCCTCACAGGCCATTGGAGGAGAAGCTACCTTCTCTTTTAGAGATATTCCGCCACTAGTCAAAATCTCAGAGCAATTGATCATATTTTGCAGCACCAACCCCAGACTTAAATTTAACCAGCACCTTTAATCTGTAGTAAACTGGTATTCTGCATCCAGATGGACCTACCTTGCTACAGTGACTTATCAAACACACTCACTGGAAGTCCCGCGCAACTTTTAAGAACAGCTCGACATGTAGCATGCTATGCTGGGTCACACAAAGGAAAGTTATGCAAGGCAGCACCTACTTCAGAAAGGATCACAGGAGAAAGATAAAAGCAACATCACAATTAAGACATGTTATCTTCAGCATCAGTAACTAGCTGATGCTATCTGGACTGGAAACTATCCAGACTGCAAAAATCACATTTAAAAAACACATATATGTCCCCAGTAGAAGAAATATTGACAATAGTGGTCTATTTCTGGAGATATATCCTCCTCCTCTTGCATTTTACTTAGCCTGCCCTTAAGGCTCTTGCTTGACAAGCAGTAAGATGGCATAAGCCAGCTCTGAAGCCAAAAGCAGTCCTGTCCCCTGTCCTGCTCCTATTCCCCACACTCCTGGACCCCTTTTTTGGGGCAGAGCTGTTCAGTTCTCTGGTCTGTTTCATGACACAATATATGATCCACCCAATGGTGGTCAGTTCTATGTTCAGCAGACAGAGAAAGTTAAGTTAATAAAACCCATCAATTTTAGCTATGATCAGCCCTCCAGTCCAGTTCATTACAGAACTGCAAGAACACTAGCATGGCCCCACGGGGAAGGATGCAAGTGCCTGAGGCTGGGACTGTTTCTTTCAGTGACAGTGCTGCCATTTAAACACTGTGCTTCACTATTACCCCTATCAGGTAAGTCTTATTCACTTCTTTGTCAGAGCGCTGTAGTTTGAATAATGTATTCTATCTTCTATCTACGTTGAAGATGGGGTCAGCAATTACACATGTAGTGCACTGAAGGTGAAAAAAGATTGTGGGAGCCATACCCTTTACTCCTCTCTTCATGCCTATCTATAGAGAGCACTTATTAATACCCTTGCAATCTCTCCAACAAGGAAGGACCCAACTTGCAGACCAAACTTCCCACTCCCTTTCAGTGCACTCCAAAACAAATTAACAAATTTCCACAAGTTAACAGAAGACCAGGTTGCCAAAACGTGACAGAGAAGTAGCAAATGCTTTGACCCTAGCTGTCAGCAAGGCTGGCAAGTCAGTTTTAAGTGCAAAATTTAGAGCTACTGGTGGGAACCCTTGACTCTACTGATACAGGTTGGATTTTTTACAGCAGCCTCCTATCAATCAGAATTTTGAAAATAAGGATAAAATAAGTAAAACAGCACAGAAGTCCAGCAGCTGTTGGGCTTGGTGCTTAACATCATACCTGTGTTCTCAGTGCTGCAGAGTTTCTCTACTGGCAGAATGCGAGTAAAAAGGTAGTAACTTTGGTAACTAGAAGTTGGGTACTGGAGCCCTTGCGGGAAATATATTTGCATCTATAGGATGAGCACCTTTCTCACACATTTCTTGTGGAAACATTAGGATTTAGAATCATCTTTAGAACCATCACACTGAGGCAAATGGGCATGCATCATCTTTCTAACATACTGATATGAACAACACATAATGTGTCTTTAACCATGGTTTTATCCCTCAGAGTAATGACGTAACACAGGGTTAATTTCTGAGCACAAGTCTGTAGCAAGAAGTAGATCCAGAAAATGAAATGAAATAAATTAAAAATGAATTTACAGACTGAATGGAAGCAAAACCATGCAGTGTAGTATACCCAGCACCTGAAACTAAATACAAAAGATGCAGGGCCATACATGACTGGAAGTTGTAGTATTACTTCCTATGCAGTGCTCTTCCACCACTACCAGACAGGCCACAGACTGGGCAATAAAAGTGGTTTGTTGTTTTTCTTTCGACCTTACACATTCATCTGCAAAGCTGTTCAATTACAAGCGGTGAGTGTGACCTAGCAGTACAACACACTCTTAAGAAAATACGCTCCTGCTTGCCCTGCAACTGAAAGAAGCAGTGCTAATTTCCACCAAGGAAAAAAGGAAAGACAGTCACACATTACCACAAATCAAACCCCAGTTTCTAATTTACAGTACCTCTCTCCTTTTCCATCAAAATGCATCAAACTTTGAAATAAAATTTTTCCCAGGAACTGCTTTCAGCACAGCTATTGTAGGATCAGTATCCCCGCCTCCCACAACTAATCAAAGACTAAATTTGTTTCCTTGTATACCAGAACCAATTAATTCAACTTGGCATCACAGAAACCAGCTACTCAAAGCATGCACTCTGGTCTGTATCAACAGCACAAGTAATTCTGGTCAGGCCTCAGAGCTTGGGACACATCACATCTCCCATACCCCCAAACAAGATCCTCGATTTCCTCCTATTGCCCCTTGCCAGCTGGGCAGCAGCTCAGACCTGCCGCAGTACCCCGTAGCTGCGACGGCAGCATCCAACGCCCGGCTGGCCCACCACAGCTAGGCTTTTTGAGTGGCTCCTTACGAAGAGTCCTCTGCAAAATCATTCAGGGAACCACAGTCGGAGTGAACAAAGTCGTCCCATTAACCTGACTGCTAACAGGCAGTAATGAGAAGGCAGCAAAAGAAGGGTACCACAACACAAAGCAAGTAGCAACCTGCCACCAGTTATGGATTAATGATTTTCGAGCTCCATTAGAAGGTAAACAGAGATGATGCTCACCTGTTTAAAAAGCTGAAAGTTGGTTAATGAACCCATGGTATTTACATCCTTCACTCCAGAAAGAATAACGATTTTAAAAACATGAAATTTAAAAAAAATCACAACAAAGTAAGAAGACACCTTTCTATACAAGTTGCCCGTTTGTTGCAACCGAGATATTCTTCCAGACAATCCACTTTCTCTCAGCCAACCTGGCTTCCATCCTGAGGGATGCTCGGCAACTGCAAAAAGAATTTCAGTTGTTTTTTTTTTTTTTTTCTTTTTTTCCTGTGTATAATTTTATTTCCACGTTACAAAACCATGCCATTCCCTCATACACATCACATTATTCTAGATCTACAGTTATTACTAAATCACTGTAAAGTCTCTTTCTGGCATTATTCAATCCATCTAAAAGTTCTGAAATTGCCCATCTGAGTGTTTTTTCTACCGTAAATGGTTTGGAGTGAACCTTACCTTTATCATCTGTCCTTTATGGCTGCGTTTGTGCCGTATCTACGTACACTTTTCAGTGAAAGAAGGACAAAATGTACAGAGTACAAACTTTCATTGACTACAGTTCTTCGCTACAGCAAAATGCATCATTTCCTGAGCATACTCCATTACGGCATTAGTAGGAGCAAAAGCATCTAATCGGAGAGCATAACAGCGTAACTGCTCGTTCCTTGTTACCGAGCCGGGGGTAGGTTGTGACTCGCACTTCCACCTCCGACAACTCCCTGGACCTACGCGACGTAACACCGGCACTCACCTCCTTCGCCTTCCACCGTCACAGGGCTGGCACAGAACCGCTTTCGGTGCGGCAGCCCACCATCCTGCCCACAGCTCTGCTCGGCTGCAGCACGGCACAACCACCACCACGCCGCTCACCCCAGCCCGGCGCGTCAGCCCGGCAGGAAGATTAAAAAAAAAAAAAAAAGAAAAAAAGAAAAAAAAAAGAGCCTGTAGCCACCCGTAAAAATTAACTCCGGACCGAGGAAAATAACTCCGCCCGGGGAGGAGCGGCGGCGCTCGGGGGAGCCGGCGAGGCAGGAAGCCGCGCCCAGCGGCGCGGGGCGGGGCCGCGGAGCGAGGGAAAGTGCCGCGAAGACGCGCCGCTGGCCGCTCGCTCGAACGCCACCGCTGTACTGACACACCGGCGTCACGGCCAGCACAGCCGCCGACAACGCGCGCGCACCCCCCCCTCCCCGGACGTGCGCCCCCCCCTCCCCCCCGCCGTCACCACCGCGCGGGCCGACGTCAGCGGCGGCGCGCGCCCCGCGCCGCGGCGTTCGCCGCCCAGGTAGCCGGGCCCTGCGGCGCCCACGGACGCTGCTTCGCTCGCCCTGGCCCGGGCGAGGGCCGCCCGCGGGCGCCGCTTTCACGAGTGAGCCGGTTTGAAAGGGCACATCCCTGCAGGAGGGATTCCAACGCTCCTGCAACTGGGGGGAGCGAACTCTTCCCGCGCCTCAAAAACAGCGGAGGGTGGTCGTCTTCCAAAAGAGCAAGCTGCCATGTTTTGTGCCTAACTAACTTCTTTTGATGAAGTTATGCGGAAAACAAACAAAAAAAGGCGGGCGGGGGGCTCTTTAGGAAGGCTGCTTCAAGAAGCGCAAGGCTTTTCAGGCTACAACTCACACTGGCACCCAGCCGGGCTTTACCTCGACGGCAGTATCTCCCGCCCTGTAGGAACCTTCTCTCCCCAAGGGACACGCCAGCCCCGCTGAGGCCCCCGTCCTGCAAGGCGGCCCACTGCTCCCCCAGGAGGGCCAGCTCTGCGCCGGGGACTCCCCTGCCTGCCCTCCTGGCCAAGGCCAGGGCCGGGCTGCAGCGGCTGCTTGCGATGCTGTCCCCACGTCCCTCAGAGTGAGGTTCGCTCTGTATGATTAGGATGGCATTAACAAAAAAACACAGAAAACAGCGGTGTGTAACATTCCAAATACATGTGAGTCTGGAAAACAAAGTGTCGAGGTAAAGCCAAGGAGATAGAAGACAAGCTGGACTGACTACCGCGGGACCCATCAGCCTTCATTTCAAATGAAGAATTAAAACCCGTAAGGAAAAACAGCATGGCAGTGGGTCTTCCTGACACTCACCCAGCCAGGATCTGATCTATGCCCCTCAGCCAAGAGCAGACAATCCCTATCCGTTTAGGGTTTTCCTAAACGAGACTCTGGAGATAACCACGGAGAGCATTCCTGCTTAGACACCTGTCTTGCTCTCTTCCAGGTCTGAATGTTTTGCCTCATTAGCTTTGCCCAGCAAGACCTGCAGGTATTTTGCACTGGTGGGTACAGAGGGGACACGGGACTGAAACAAAACAATGAATCAGTTTAAGTCAACTTCTTACACTGTTTAAAATCCTGTCTGATGTCCTCTACATTAGTACTGACAGAAGAAGGGAAAAGAGAAGCAAGGTGGCCAGCCAATTTGACCTTTACCCCTTCTTTCATATATTTTTTCATTTGCTTAATATAGGAACGTGTAGCATGTTTTTAACTCACATTTGGAAGATCCTGTTCCAGAAGATCATGAAACGCAGCAACTTTTAACAAAGCATTTCATGAGCCCTTTGAAATTCCCAGTGCCTTGTTCACATTTTGACACTGTTTCAAAGTCAGTCCTACATTCATTCTGCAGTCAAATCCAGACTGAGCTGGAGACATCATCACACCTCTCTCCCCACCTCTCTGCAGAGCCCGACGGCCTTCACTTCCAAGAGTGGCCACACAGGACCTATGCCTTCATCCTTCAGCCCGCCCAGTTCATGGCCTACCTTTGGCAACTGCAGTTACATTAACTCCTCAGGCTGTAAGTTGAAGGTCACTGATGCAGAGATACATCCCTGTCTACAGCTACCCTGCAGAGTAGTCAGCTCCCACCGAGTGGGTGCAAAGCCTCATTGCAGCAGTATCCTCCACGTCAGCAGACCCACAAGGAGACTAAAGGCAGCCTAAATCTCAGCATGTAGGCTAGGCCAGACAGTGTACGAGCAGCGACACACCAGATTCTATCCACCTTAACATCAATGCCATTTCTGCACTGGTGTTCATGTAGTTTGGCAGCTCTATCCCTTTTCGTTCATATGCTGAGACACTCTATTTTCACTCTCAAAACTTACTTGTTCTTTCCAGGCAAACTATCAGCACCGACGTGACACACGGCTGCTTCCTTACTAAGAAAACATACACTTTAAAGCCAGAACTATATCAGAACCGGGAACATAATTTATACACTCGGCTGAAGAGATTTATTGAGTATTAAAACCAAGAATCCACCAAACCTGCATGGGATACTGTGCTGGTGGTGGTGCATGGATCCACAGCAGGCAAGGTTAAAATACAGGCTACTTACAGCAAAGATATTCCCAAACCTTTTCTGATATAAATTACTGTTACATAAATGCCTGAGCTTCTCTTCAAATCAAAACCAACACCCATACAGCATCACTCACAGCTCTGGGAGTCCACCACACTGGAGATAAATGACCTCACAAGCCCACCTCCAGTCCCAGGATTATTCTGTGTATTTCAGAGAAGCTGTTTCCTACCTGCTTTGTAGAAGACAGATTCTACAGCACTGAGTACTGGTTTTCCCCGGCTATTCAAATGGATGCTCAGTTTTGAAAGGGCACTTCTCAGTTCTCACAAATACCTGCCAGGTATGCTGTTGCTACAAGTGTACTAGCCTCCTTCCTCCTCTCCACTTCCTCAGTTCAAGTACACCTGTACACCAGTGAGAGCATTTCATTAGACACAGAACAGCAGTCTCTGGCCCTCTTAACATGACAGCCAAAGACAATTTATTCCAGCAATCTAGAGAACACCAGAAACACTTTAAAAAGTATTCTTAGTTAGTAAATAAAAATCATTAACCAATTAATGAGGTTGACTTAACAAATCACCTAAGGCACATCTTTAACTTTAGCAATGTACATCTTTAACAACAAAGGTGTATCTTTAACAGTCTATCCTAGTAACAAACAAAAACACCCTCATACATGTTTTTAAGTAACTTGCTATTATTTATTTTGCAAACAATTTTTTATGAGCATTCTGAAAGACCCTCCTCTATCAGCCCACTTCGGTCTTTTACTATTGCAAGCACCTCATCCTTAACATGACAGGTGATACAAAGAAAAAGTTGGGAGAGACACTGGCTAAGTATTGCATTGTTTTCAGTACATAAAGCTCCATTTCTTTAACAGTGCCTTTCTACGCAAGAAACTTCCTTGAGAAACTACAGCAGCATCTGCTTGTACTTCAAATAATTATTCTCCGCTTCTTTGCCCCTCCCAAGTTTCCTTGACTGAGGTCATAAAAATAAGAAGTACATTTTAAAAACCAAAGTTTACCATTTGTAGGATTTCAGGGGCAGGACTGTGAAAGTCATTATTAGGCAACCATTCTTCTCAAAGTGAAACAGTTTGTGCTCAACACTACCAAACAGTTAGACTTCTGTCATTATCTTTGCTGGCTAGTGTTATTACCCTGTCCAGAGGTCTCCGACTTCAGTATAGATAGAGCGTTAGATCAGCAGTTTTTACACTGTAATCTTTACTTCCTACAGGTCTGCAAAAGTATCTAAGATTAGTCCGTTGTCGGTAGGCTTACCTTCATTTTTCATGCATACACATCACCTACAGAACACTGCTGTAGTGTTTTTAAAGTAAAGAAAAAAAGTTGAAACCCCACCACTTTAAATTGTGTCAGCTTTTTTCTCGCAGGGAGAATACAAAGTTTTTGAAAGCTTCAAAATGGTCATGAAAAGGGATCATCTAATGTATAATCATCCTTTAGCTACTAGACAAGATCAAAACCTACCTTAGAAAGAAGGCATGAAGTAGCAAGCACCTACAAGTGTACACACTCCTGTGCTTTAAACTCATTAACATACACTTAAAAGTCCAGGCACTTCCAATTAAGTAGTTATTCTGTACTGTTTTTAACATTAACTTGAAATTTTTGTATTGTTTAAACTCCAGTTGTCAAAATTCATTCATATGTGACAACTTCTGGCCTCTCATCCCCTACATTAAAGGCAGGTGGAGATTAGGCACCAAACTGACTCTATATTTATTGAAAACAAGCCAACCCAGAGATAGTTTGATCACAAATTTACTCACTCCATCAGTACATCTATCTTCTCCTGAACTGACGTGACAGGATGACTTCTCCCAGGTTGTTACTCTGGTACTTTATGAGCATTAAAATTACTTAGAAAGTGACCAAGATGGGGAAGACCTGGTGAAAGAAGATACAAAGGGAAAAAGTAACACCGATGTATCTTGCATGGCTGAAAGCTTTCTCCTGATAACCAGCAAGGAAATAACACAGCAAACAATCAAGGAAACAAACAAACATTTTGAAAGCATATTTAAAACACTCTAAAACTTAACCTAGAAGTGACTGTCAGTGAAAACATCCAAACAATTCCCCAAACGCTCAAATTTGCAGTATCAGTTTACTATTGTAATCTTGCTTCCTGTAAAATTCACAAAAGAACTGTGCTGACAAACACATACAGTTTGCAGCAATATCAATAAATTGTAAACTCCACTGAAGCTCCGTATTTTATTCCAATCCCATGAAGAAATACAGTATTAATCATTAAATCTAAACAAAGTCACTACTCAGCTCAAAATGGATACAATCTCCCAATCCAACGCTTATATAACTCTGCAATACCACATAGTTCATATAACACTAAACAGATAAATTCATAAAACATTCCAGGAAACACCATCAACAATCTGCATACTCAGAAACAGCAGAATCGCCATTTTAACGATCCTTAGATCTCAGCGCTTCTTAGAAGTTCTATCAGATTATTTTCATGTATGCACATGTACACACAAAAGCTTTTTGAGCTATGCAGTACATTAACAGCATGCGTACAACAGCAGCTTTCCATCACCACAAAGCCACCACCCCGTTACCTACTACACACCCCCACACATCGCAAGTGTCGGAACAACTTCAGGTACACCATGTCATACATAAATAATGCGTAAAATACACAAGCCAAAAATGCTACCGCAAGCAGCACGGTATCCCATCTCGTCCCTCCCCCACACCGTTATCCTGAGAAGTTAAATCCCACTTCTTCCCTGCTAGAGGTGGAAGGCACTCAGATACTGCATACAACGTAGCAGAATAAAATCCTAACGCTGTTGCCTCCTTTTTGGCTTTATTACCAGAACAAGTTCAGAGATGCAGAAGTTTACTTCTCACAATGTAAGGTCACATACTACCTGTAGCACAAAACCTCCACATTTCCAATATCAAAATTTCTTAAGATTAGGAGGGTTTTGTCTAGTTTTTGCTTTAAGAATGATGAGAGCTGTTCTCCATGAGATTAAAATGGAAAACATACTTCTAAAAAGGAAACTACATTAGTATAATCTGCTGTTTTCTATTTCTCCTATCAGAAACAATTTATTAGAAAGACATATACTTGTTTTTTAAAACAACCCAGTTTTCTTCCAAGATGTACTGCTGCAATGTTCTGTAAGCGTATTCTTAAAAGAGATGCGAAGGTTCAAAGAACAGTTGCAAAGAAAGCTATTTCACTGCACTAATTTACATCAAGTTTCATGGTTCCTATCCTCCCTCCTAAATGGAAAACTAACTGTGATAAAACATCAGGCCCAATTAGAAACAGCCACTACAGACAACTATTAATTTGAATTATTTCCTTTAGAGTACATGTAATTGTTTTTACAGAATCCTTTAGGGTTTGGGCCAAATATTGTCACCTTTTCTTCAGGGAAAAAAAAAAACCAAACCTTCCTTCAGCTCCACATTTTATTCACCAAGTACTCAACTGAATTCAAGTCTTCATACATACAAAAATATATGTTTCAAATTTAATTAATTTTAATGAAATGGTGGAAAACCACTATGGCAGCCCAAGTTCTGCATTCAGGACACACTTGTGATTTTCTTCAGGTTACAGTATTAGCTTGCACAGTAGAAAGCCCAAGTTTGGCACTTATTTGAACATTAATTATTAAGGCAGTTATGAATTGCAATGTAGGACTTCAGCACCAGAACTAGAGCTCAGATTTTTGGAGCTTGGTCCCACTGGTATATCACATTTGCCAAAATCCTGAAGTTTAGCTTTGTTTTGGGCTGTAATCTATGATCCATTTCCCTTAGACTTAAGGGCCAAAAGTCTGTCAGACTTCTGTAGGCACAGGAAGAAGTTGGGAAACAAAGTGGGGAAGATTTAGAAAACAGGCAAGTGGCTTAAAGAAACATGTTTTGTCCACACCTGTGGACAACTGGCAGCTGTGCCAGCCACGGCAGGAGATGAGAGCAGTCTCTGTAGCAGCACCAAGCGAGAGAGGGAGCGAGCACAGAGGACAGGTTAGGTCCCTGCAGGTGGGCTGCCATCCCTTTCTTGGCATATCCAGGTTTTATTTTCCTCCATAAACGTGCTTTCTGGAAATGTGAGCAGGGCAGCAAAAAACGGCAGGGAAATAATTTTTGTTCAGTTTCACTTCAGAGCAAACCCAGGCTGACCTTTAACTGTCCTTACACTAGTTTAACCTATGGCTGCCCTGCCTCCCATCCCACCCTTGCCCGCTGGCAGAGGGGGCCCAGGCACCCCACCCTGTCCCGGGGCGCCCATCCTGCCGCAGGGGTACACCAGCGCACACCACAGCTTTGGCAACAGCCGGGCCTGGCACAGCCGCCCCTGGGAAGCGGAGCTGCTAGAAGGATGGCTGGCCCCAGCCAAGGCCACTGCAGCTGTGAGCAAAGGCAGAGGACTCCTCCCTGGAAACACGAGAGCTGGGGTTATGACAGTCAGAAAGCTCCATGTTAATACATTATCCAACATGCAAATCCAGCAAATAAAGTAAAATTTTCAACCATCCCTGTGGATTTATGAAATGTCACCCAGTCTTTAGCTGTTCTTTTGTTTTACCAACAACTACTTTCTCTGAATGACTGCAAACAAATTGAACTCAAGGTGCTTCTGCAAAACCATTAATTAGCCTTGGCTAATTGCAAACTCACTTTAAAAAAACAAAACAAAACAAACAACATATCATTTCATCTCCAGTATGTGTTTCATACACCAGAACAAAACATCTGCTGTTAACATCTCTCGTGATGATGTCCACTCTTATCCAAAGACATGACACCAAGGCCGGACGCGTGAATCAGTGGCTATCACATGGTCTTCTCTTAAGAGTTTCTGTATGTTTTGTCAGCATACTATCTAAAACTATATGAGTAATTTTTCTCATTCGGGGTGGGGGGGGGAGGAAGACGCTTTTTCTTCTCTGGTCTGTGGTTTTCTCCCCAGTGTTTGTGTGGGACTCAAAAGCTAAAAAAAGTTTCTATTATGTAACACTTCACTTTACTATAAAAGAACACAAACCAGATTACCAACATTCAAAATTGACATTTTCCTTCAAACATGCAACCCCCCCCCCCCAAATAACCAAACCAAACATTTTTACATTCTATGTTCAGCCACCGAAAGTCAATGCACTATGTAAAGTACCGGCTGATGTACATATAAATACAGCAAAACCTCTTCATCAAGGAAAATCATATAGGTTTCTTGCATTCAAGTCCAAAACACATTTGTGGAACACTATAGAAGAGGGTGGGTCTCTTCCTGCCACTCCAGCGTGAATGCAAGGAACACAGATGCCAATCTACATGTTAGCTACCTGCCTGTATAAATATAAACACAGTAACAACATTAATATATTGGCCCTTCTGGCAGGTTTTTGGTTTTTTGTTTTTAATTGACAGGAAGAAAAGGTTTAAGCTAGGCCACTCATTACCAAAGGATGCAATGCTTTATGGATCCAAACTATCTCCTTGGTCTATGCAGAAGAGCAACAAACACTCTAGGTGTTAGGGTACCATGCTGGCTTGCCAGTAACACAAAATCTCCTATTCCTGCATCTGTCCTGCACTCCTGAAGTTAAATGCAGATTAACAATAACAGCTATTTACATGAAAACCTCACGCTGTGAAATGCAGTGGCTGCAGAGCTGACCCACTACTACTTCTGCTAACAATGCCTGTAACTGCCACGGAAAGGTACGACGGCCCATGGGAAACAGTAAAACTTCCAGCTGCTGCTGTTAAACTTTAGAGAAGTCAGCAGTTGTGTCCCTGTGTCTCTCACCTAGCCAACACCACTGCTGCTCTCTGGGACACTGCCTGGTATGGCCTGGGAGAAGGAACGAGAGTGAAAGCAACTGCTAGCTTTGGTGCTGAAAAGACCTGGAAAAGGGAAAGTTGCACTCCTCTAGGAGAAAGAGGCTGCTGTAACAAGCAACCTGGAGAAGTTCAACATCTTCTTCAACATTCATGTTTCTGTCAAAGCGATACCACTATTATAATTTGATCTGACTTGGGTGTAGATGTGGGTTGTGAACTTAACTGCATCACTTGTAGACCAATGCAGGATACAAACCACACAGACATAATTCCCTGTCAACAGATACTTATTTCTATCTTCAGCACACTAAATGCTGTATGGATTCTTCTTCTTTGTGTTTTGGGCGTTTTGTTTTTTTTTAAATTTTGCTTTTTCCTATAAGAGAGTGGAGGGAGGATGAGGTAGAATGTTAAACATGGCCTTGAAGGATTATGCTGGTATAAGAGCACAAGGCTTGGCCCAATAATTGCACCACTAACTAGTCAGTCACCACATTTACAGTTTCTTTTAATTTGGACATATCTGACTTCCTTGAAGTCACTAGAAGACCAGGTTGATCTAAATAAGCAATGGGTACTAAATAGATACAAAGCGACTGGTACACACTAGATACTTTAGATAAACACAGGTAACTTGGCTTCAGTATTGACTTGCTTCTGTATTTCACATACATTCCCAACAACTCTAGTTTTCAGTTACAGCTTCTTTAAGGAAAGACAGAAGAGCAGGGCCAAAAATTCTACCGTGAGCACCAAAGGCAATATGCTCATCCTCCCATCTCCCCCACTCCTATAAAACCCAAGAACAAGCCCACGAATAAGTAGATCTTATCCCCAACTAGTTTTCACTTTCAACAACAACAAAACTTAATATCAAAATAAATACCAAGTTAATTGAAGAATAATTTCCCAAGGGGAATGTTGTTTTCAACATTCAGTGCTCTAAAAGAAATCCATAAACAGGATTTGCAACTTGCTAGTGTAGGCAGAGTTGTTACTGCAGCCTCACCAGATTTTGCATCTTGAAGGAATGTCCAGGATGTGTCCTCATTGCATATGGCACCAACTGTCAGTGACTGGCCCCAAAGACTCCAGGTGCCTTCAGCAGCCCTATGCTCCTAGACCAGATTTAAACCAACTAACAGAGTACAAGGAACTACAGTAGCCCAGCCCTGCATGAGCTAATTTACCCTTACTCAATGCAAGTTAAACTAGCGTGCACAGAACTCCATGCTACCACTGCCAAAGCACTGCTGAAACTTACTCAACTTTACTGAAAGCATACTTAGTTAACTACAAAACACAATGGTCTACAATGTAGACATACCCTTAAGGTTTGGGATTATGCCAGGTTTTATCCATAGGGTGGATTTTAAAATGCTACATTTTAACAAGGTGCTTCTAGAAGGTTGGTAATAAAGAATCCTTTGCGGTTTTTTGTTTGTTTTGGGGTTTTTTGTTTCTTTGTTTCTTTCTTTCTTTTCTTAAACACCCTGCATACTGCACAGCCAACTGTCTACATCTAAAAATTCATCATATCCAACTGCAAACCAGACTTGGGAAGGATGCAGAAAACTCTTAGCTTTGTTAGTAAACAGGCAGTATATCGGCCTGTTGGTCTGGCTGAACTTAGCTGTGTTGGGCATTTACCAGAGGCCAGTGATGCTCTGCATTTTCAAGGAGGTATGGAGAAAAGAAAGCACTCAGCACCTCAGTAGGGGATCTGGTGGATGGGACGACTCCAATTGTCCCTGAATTAACTACAATCAACAGAATAGTTGAAACATTAAAGACAGAGTTTGGCAGATATGGAGGGAAGACTCTGGGTTTCCTGTAAGATATTTATACTGGAGAGGCACATGTCCTGTGTAGTCCTCTCCACCTCCCACCTCTATTTCCTCTAGTAATAGTATGATTAATTTGGTATGATACAGGAATCGACATCAATTGTCAAACTATTCAGTAATCTTTACTAGGGCCCCCAGTTCACTGTAAAAAATTTTAAGTACACCACAAAGCAGAAGTCTCTCATGATCATTTATCAATCACTGCTGAGAAAAACAACAGTGTCCACTGTTCTCTGGAAAGCTACCACTTTGCCCAGTAGGACATATGTCACTATACACTCTGGAGCCTTTTTCTGTATTGACTCTGAGGTTGAATTAAAGCAAGTTCCTTGCATTATTCTTTCTACCCCTGGTATTACCATGATCACTGACTTTCTGTGAATAAAGAAACTTAAGAATCAAACTTTACCTTGCTGTATTATTCTGAATGCACAGCGGTACCAAACTCTCTGCGAGCCACATCGAAGTCCACGTGTTTGTAGGATACAGAGACTACATTTAAAGAACACTGGTGAACACAGACACTTTGGTGATACGTGATCTCCCATCTTCAAGTTTAAAACTTGTTTTCTTTCATCATATGTACACGGGGGGCAGGGGTTGAGTATTTCAAGTCAACGTAAGTGACCTGTTGCTTCTCACTGAGTTGCAATGGGAACAAGGCATCTATCTCACTTGTGTGACTGAAAATTTCAAAACAGAAGTAATGACAGATCTAGCTAAATTTGCTTCAATGAGTACCAACTACTTAATAATTCACAGCTGTTAGTAATTTAATTTAAATTTAAACAGATAGTCCAATCCTATTGGTACGTAACTGTGTAAATCATGCACCTTTTCAACTCCATATAACAGATTTCAGTAGCGTGCTCATCAAATGCTGACTCCTTGCTTAATTATTTACTTTCCCAATTATTATTTAGGATGCTTATGTAAAAGCTAAAATTCTTTTCAAATTAGAGGCAAGTGAAAGGTGTGACCGTTGGAAATCACAAAATTTTCACTTTGAAATTATAAGTATCATCTGACTGCATTCACTAAAATTCTTCAGGTCTGCCCTAACAACAAAGATTTTCCTAAATGTCATGCATTCCTGCAAATAGGGGTACCAGAATGAAATGCTTCTGAAGCTCCCGTATTTTGGTGAGACAATGGTATATACTACTCCTTTGTGGCAGCTGCTGAAAACGTTCATCTCTGCATCTTGTCCTGTCGCTCCTGTCAGTAAAACAAGGTGTAGGTATTTTACTGGACAATGCATGCTAGTGCAACAGGTCTGTAAGTCACTATGGAACTGATCTGAAATGTTTTTAAGTTGCTTACACCATTGCTAGAAACAGAAACAACACTATTTCATATACAGGCATGGAAGAATTTTCACTCAATTTATCTCATATGGCTATTCCAGATATCCCCATCACAAATGCTTAGATACTTTTCCTGTAGAATAATAAGCACTTGACACTAAGTGTGATGTGAGAAACTGAAATTTTGTGTAAGAGTTGAATTATTCTTACTCCTAGTATCTGTCTACTGGTTAAGAAAGCTACCTCCTCTCAATTTCACCTTTGTTCTACTGAATTGCATCATCTGTCCATATAAACATGATTGTCCAAATTCCCAAAGATACCTGGCTAATATACAGATCTGTCCTCTCATTCAAAAAATAAAAATGGACATTTACCCATTTAAAATAAAATCTCTTAACACAAATCAAAAGATTCACAAGTCTCAAAACCAACACTTTGTGGTCCACTGAATCAGGGCCAATCACTTCATCTTACTACTGTTTTGTTCAGTGTTACTTCTGCCAACTAAAACTGAAAAGTCTGCATATTTCTTCTAAGGCAGGCCAGAGAGATCTTACAAAAATGAGAAAACTCAAAGTGCAAGGTTAAGCAAGCACAAGCAGATAGCCACAGGTCTCAAATCATGCTTTCGATGAGACATACATATTTGATTAATCCCCTTGTTCTTTTGCAGTGCTTTACAACCTGATCAGGGAACATTTCAGGAGGGCACTGACCATCAGCAGGTAAGTGGAAATAAAAGCAAGAAAAAATTAAACAAGAACTCCAGCAGCCTAAAGAAAGATCAGGGCAGTTTGGGAATAGAACGGAATAAATTTCAGCCTTATGCACCCTATACTAGCAACACAGTCTCATCAGTTAGGACGAGCTATTTTGATTACTTCAAATAATCTCCAAACTTGAATACTTTTAATGCCGTTTTGATTCTTCAGAGTTTCCAAAGAAAAAAAAACATCTCTACAGCCTCACTGAAGCAGCAGAGAATTCCTTTACTCCCGCAGTCCCTCAGCCCCGACTGCTGTGTCCCACCTCATGATCAGCACCCACAATGTCAAGGTGAATTTGCAAGTTAAGAGATGCTCACTGCCAACTTGTTAAACTGTGAACCTTGTATCCCAGCAAATTCCTGCATGGCTTCATCCCTGCTCTCCACTCACAGTGATGATGCACATTACAAGCAAATTACCACCACGGAGTGAAAATTAAGGTCCTTTTTGTTGACAAAGTAAGAATGCTTGAACCTTCTCTTTTGAAGTAAGATTGTTGAGGACAGAATCTTGTTCATTTGCCCAAATTATTCAGAAGTCCCAGAAACACCTACACAAGGTGGGTTTTCGAAATTTTGGTCTAACTTGCTCATGATTCAAATATATGCAGCTAGCAAAATCAGTTTATCACCTTTACTTTCCTTCAGACCATGGCTCTCGTATAGAACAGTTACCTCCTGCCACCTTGTGGGACTTCCCTGAAAGCTTATTTCAGCAGCTAGTCAGTTAAAACAAATAAACCTTCAGGAATTATTTTCCTGGTGAATATTAAAATAAGAGAAAAATATTTATGGAGAGGGTATGGCATTTTGAGTATTTTCTAGTTCATTATTCCTAGCATTGTTTATGTAGTTGAACTGCTGGATTTAGTAATCTTATGGAGGGTGTTTTAAATATTTAATATCTGTCAAGAATCCTAAGTTTTGGAAGCTGATGCATCTAAGTTTAAAATAACACTGTGATCAAATACTTGTCACCAGCAGTAAATTTCACTTATTTGAAACAGATTCCACATAGAAATAATAGGAATTTATGCTGAAAATCCTTACAGTCAGGTGCAATTTTGAGACCAAATAATAATCTCAGTCTTAAAATGAATTATGCATGTTCTTAACTTTTAATACAGTGATAATGTATGTCCAGTTCTCCCAAAAGATCTGATTCCATGTGATGACATTTTAATTGCAATTTGACTTCCTATTCAGTGTTTTTTCTCTCCTCATCCCCCTCCACCCCTACCATACATGTCCGACAATGAATGAATGAAGTTCTCCAAAGACTGAGACAATTGGAACGGAAGAAGTTTTTCAACACAGTAACAAGCAGGTGAAGATCCATGGATCTCCATCCTCACGTTTTACATGTTGTCTACTGCCCCTCAGACAGGTAACTCATCATATCTACTCCATAGAGGTGCAAATGACAACAGCAGCTGCAAACTGATAGGGAGAAGAGATTAGGTTCTCTTTATTTAAGCAAAACCTCTGCTGCTCCAGATCTCAAAAACAAGAAAGCCCAGAGGAGAGTGGATGATGTGATTCCATGAACCTGATCAATAGCCTCAATGAACCTGCTCCTTTCTCAGAGCTAAATGATTTGTTACAGATGCATAGAAACGCAAGAACAGTTAGGGAGCACTTATGCCCCCCTATCACCCCGCAACTGCTTCACCGCACCCGGTAGAGATCTACCATGCTGTTTACTTGATGCCAACTCTAGCAAACTTAACTCCTTGGAACTTCCTTCTGGTAAAGGAAAAACTGTCAACAGACTCAAAACAGGCACAGCTCTTCCTGACATCACAAGCAAATCATCTCTAGTAAGGGCTTCAGTAGCTCATAAATAAACTCAAGAACAATAATTACAGATCCACAGCCAAAGGAAATACAGCAGGAATGTCCTTTTTCATCCATAAGCAGAATGCATTTTTGCTAAAGAGTGAAACGGTGACAAAATGTCAGGCAATGAATCAAGCTGGCACAGTATATACCTGAGGGACAGAAATTTTGTGCTCTTGAATAAAAAGTTTTATGATCTCAAAAGCTTTCCTGGTAACTTCAAAGGTGGGGTTGTCTCTCATAGCCATCATATTCCCCCCCCCTTTATCTCCTCCTATATACTCTTAAAGTTCTAGTAGCCACACAGTTAACTTAGAAGCCGAAGTTCAGAAGTGTCCATGACAACACCTCTCACCACACCTCAGCTCCAGTACTGAGAATCCCTCCCAGACAGAGCTGTGTCTGTGTCCCAACTGTCTGGAAGACCCCAAAATGTTCCTCGCAGTTACTTACCCATCCCAATCTCCCCTACAGGAAATTCAGACACACAAACAGCCAAGGAGCTCTAGAAGAGAGTCCTCAATCTGGATGATCAGGGAATCAGAACTGCAGGGCACACCCCACCCACCCCAGATCAGCCAACACCTTGCAAGGACAGCCCAGGTACCACTATACTCTTACCTCACTCTGGGTATTAGGAATACAGATATCTCCTCGTCACGAGCTATTTGGTTCAGCCTTTTCCCTGCTCTGGAGCACCATGATGTTAAGTCTCACTGTAACTGCAGACATGCATCTAAGAGCCACCTTCAGTCCTTGGCTACAGAGAAAAAGAAATAGCATGCTCTAGCACCAGAATGGATCAGATCCAACACCCACTGCAGGTCTCAAAAACACCATAAAGCACGAGAGGACCCTACAAGACACTCCACTTTGATGCAAGTGAATCATATCCTGCCATACCCTCTTATTCCCATTTTCTCTACTAGTCCTATATTCTGCAGTATTACCCATGCAGCAGGAAGATTGCTGAGCTAACTTTCTGCTTGCCTACATGCTCATAGCAAGGTTCCTCTTGGAATTCTGATAAGACTTGTTACATACAGAAGTTTGTAAATTCTGCAACCTGAGTGATTTTTAGAGGTGTCTAGCAGTCTAGCTGCAGTACCAGGGAGTTGAGCTACTACCTTATTCTTCAGGATGGTTTGAAACCAGTGGCAGTACAGACACACTTCTTCTCATACCCTGACTACAAGTCCTCTTCTCGGTGAGTGTAACTGAGTTGGCCCTGATAACAACAGCACTCCCCAGCAACAGCAGACTGAAAAGCACCTGACGATTTTCAGTTCTCACTGCTGTCCAGGGCATTCTGAACATCATCAGCAAAAACTGACCAGCATTAACTTTGCTTAAAGTTGTGAGTTCTCTAAGGAGCCAGAAGCATCTGGTCCAGGTCAAGGAAGTGTCATGGTGCAGCTTCAGCCTGGTTCCCACCTGAAACACTATTCCTTACCTCCCAGGGTAAGATGTGTTTTACTTTTTCTCAGAATATTTATTTGTCTGCAAAAACATTATTTGACTTTTGCAAACTTTTGTTGAGAGAACTTTCTAAGCAGTTACACAAATTAATCACTTCATTCATGTATTAAGTGGAGGGAAGTATTAAAAAACACCAAAACACACACACACAAATATTGGGGCACTTACTCCTTCTGTTTTTATTTTATCTATACCCTTATTGATCTCCTTTAGCTGTCAACTGTTTAGCCTTACATTGTAAGGAGAAAAGAGGAAAGTTCCAAATGTAATTGTCTCCATGTCTTGAGAAACACCTCTAAAAATCACTCAGGTTGCAGAATTTACAAACTTCTGTATGTAACAAGTCTTATCAGAATTCCAAGAGGAACCTTGCTGCTTCATAAACCAGAATCTACAGTCAGATCCATCTTCACCAATTGTTTCATTGATGCCAAGCCACAACAGCTTACCCAGAACTGTGCATGTGCCCAAGGATCTGTGCCAAAATGTCTCGGAACAGGATCAGGTCCCTGGAAGATTAGCTCCATGTAGGGCTTCAATCCTGCAATGGCAATAGCTCAGGGAGACTGCTAGGCCAGAGGCACTGCAGGACTGGGCCCTAAAATTATCAAGTATATAAAGATCTTTGTCCTCTCCACAACTGAAGCACAATTCTTAAAAATCAACCAAACAAAAAACTTTTGTATTCGTGAAATAAAAATCAATTCTTTGGATGGCAAGCAGGACCAGCATTCTTCAGGCCAGGCTCCTTAAGATCTATAGGCTGTTTCCCCATTTTTTGTTATGTTGGTTTTTTTTCAGAAGTTGTTTTTCAGTTGTGGGTTTTTGGTTTTGTTTTTTTTTTTTTTCCTTGAAGATAAATATTTTTATTCTAGCAATGCTTTCCCATCTCCCTCAGATGAAAATCCTACATGGCCCTTGTCTTAAAGATAAGCCCAACACAGGAGAAACTCAGTCCAAAAGATGCAAGTTTGGCAGCATCTAAAAAAAAGTCAGCAGTTAAAAAACTGATAGTGCTGGCTGAAACTGTAGAGTAAGGATGGTGGATAACTCGCTTGGGACCTACTGATTTTTAACAATTCTCTTCTTAGCTTTCTATCATTTTATTTCATAGTATAGCACACAGATGGCTGGATTTGAAATCAGAAGGTGAAGAAGACATTAAGAATTTTCTGTAAAATGGAGTTCTGGTATGCTCAAGACTGTGTGCCAACTGAGAAAGTGGAACATGCTTAAAACCCTAGGTCGGCACTGAAACCCACAGCACAGAACAGTGGATGAACAGTACTAGCCTAAGAAAAGAAAGCACAAGATTCATCGATTCTCAGTCTAATGTGCTTTAAAGGACAGTCATTAGGCTTCCTTGTTACTGACCTACTATGAAACTACAAGTTTAAACTTTAAGCGCCCCACAAAACCCCACACTGCCGCAATGCCAACTTCCTTCCAGACCACTTGTGCCTATCCTTAGAGCAAGAAGCTCAGGCTACAGAGCCAAACTTAACACCCTGAAATATCTAAGTACAGACCAAGCCTGGCCTAAGAAGTCCTTTTGAGCAGTAGGACAGTTTAGCTCATGCCTGGAACCAGCATAAAACACGTTTCTATCACCTTCATACATCTCAGACCACAAACAGAACATGCTTATGCAGCCTTGCAGAAGTCACTTTCAAAGAAGTGGGAAGAACGGCGGGCAATATTCACAGAGCACTGAGTTAAGAAGAGACCCTGGGTTGGAAGAACAGACCAGGTCCAAAAGCTCTGACCTACAAGGTTATGTTTCTAGCATGCAGCACAAGCTCTTAAATGTAGTAGGAGAATTCTGAATCAAACTTGGATGCTAACAGATTTGTTAAGTTCACAAACACTTAACCACTAAGCCTGAAATCGATAGATGACAGTTCACTATCATTTTTTTCACCTACCAATATGTAAAAGTAATATATGCACATACACAGAACAGATGTTTTAGTAACAAAGAGGTAGCTGGTGTAATAAATTTCACAGTGACGTAGAAACTTGCAAGAAGTTCAGGAGTTCCGTACTTAGTTCTGCCACCAGCCATCTGGTCTTACCTGAACATCCCTGGGTCTACTCTGCAATCTGCAAAACAGGGGTGGTAACACTGGTTCTGAAATGTTTGTAAAATGTAGTTAGTTGATGCCTGTAAAAGTACACAATAAGAGAGCAAAGTGTTATTACACCCTAATAACATGCTGTTTAACAAAATATGTAACACATATGAATGACAGCATCATCTGTGTTCTACAGTACATGCTCTTAAAGACTTTGTTTATATACCTGTTTAGAAAGTGAATTGGTTTGACTCTCTGGTAACATGAAATGCTAAAAGTCAACCCGAAGTCCACTTCTCTCGAGAAAGAAGCAGGCACCTTTTCTAGATCTTCACAAACATTAAACAAAACTGAGCCTCAGTGTAAAATTTTCCCCAAGTATTATAACACCACCACAATTAATGCAACTGCTATTTTACCCTATGATAGAGCCAACATACGGTAATAAAAATTAAAAAAAAAAACACGAAACAAAAAATCTGGGTAACTCTTCTCAACTTTCTACCCTGCCACTCAATACCAAGCTTTTCTCCCAGAGATTGCACAACACTTCACAAAGGAAGAAGCCATCACCATCCCAAGTTTGTAAATGGAGAAACAGAGAAAGAAAGAAAAAGCAACCTGCCTGAGATCATGAAGCAAGTTAATGGTAAAAACTGTAGCACCAGCCAGTGTGGTTTTTTCCTGTTCCACCCGGCACAATTTTCACCCTTTGCCAGAACCCTAGAAGGAAGTGCTAACCTTTCATTTGCTTGCTAAAACATAAGTGTGGAGTTGGAATGTATTTTCACCCATCCCTCTGAATATATTAGAGCTTAAATACTAAATCGTACTAGATACAACATTGTGTATGCTCCAGGTCGTATTTCAAGAAGTTCATTCAGCATCTGGGACACATTTTACTAGAAACTCACTCCAAGATCACTCTTCTTTGCTCCTAGCACCATCAGAGTATAATTTATGCATTGTTCTAGGAATTTGTCTACCTTAGAAAATAGTCTTCTTTCAGCTATACCAGAACACAGTCAGAACAAGTGCTACGGCACCAAGATACTAGTCTATGCCTAGCAAGGGATTTTGTGTGTATGTGTGCTACACCCGTTATTATACCAGCACATCTCAAAAGGCAAAACCACAAACTTACAGAAATGCAAGCACAGCCTTGTGAAAGGGATCTTACTGCTTTTTTTGGTCCCCATAGCTGAAAAAGTTGTAGTAGCATACTGTACCTTTATTCTAAGGTTACTGCATCCCTGCTCATACTTTCACTCCCATTTGTATGACAGTGAAGTTCACACCACTCACCAGTATCACCTATACCGGTAAAGTAGACATGATCCTTAAAGAATCCTCAATGAGATTCATTACGGTTTTCTCACAAGTCAGAATTTATTTCCACTGAAGTCGATAGCAAAGTTCTCCCTGAAGTCAGCGTGACAGTGATTAGACCTAATGAGGCACAGCTCACAGGTAACACCATAGCTCCTTTTTGGATGGGAGGTGGGGGAACCACAAATATGGTTAGATGCCCCTGTCACTTTCGGGGATGTGAGGGGAGAAGTACCTGGGAAAGTGACAGAATCTATTTTGCAGACAGCGAATAATACATACGATACTTTGCAAAGGATATTCCCCTGCAGCTTACCTTGTACAAACTGGGAGTGCTGGGGCTAAGACAGCACACCTGCCTTCCCACTCCCTCTACGCTTGGCTAGAGCTGCCATGAAAGCAGGCTGCCTGGCAGCAACACCAGTTTGCTTCAGCACGAGCAGAAATGCTTCTGGTTGTGAAGATACGATTTTCTGGAAGTTCCCGAGTATAAAATTGTTTCAAGAAAAAAAGACTGGCCTGTCATCTAAATATGGACTGTTGGTGGGATTATTTCACTAAGTTGCTCCATCTGACTAACTCTCCAAAGCAAAGGGAAAAAAGTGAGCTTTAATTGCAGTGATGGGGCCAAACCCCCTCCCCCACAAATGAAAAACAAAAAGGAGTGAGGGTGTCTCATTCTTCCGATCAAGTGTTACTGATGTAGTTACAGCAATATTTTAAACACGCACTGCTTCTAGCTGGTTTTGCCACAATCCCCGTGACTAACGCAGCCAAATTCTGTTCAGCAGCCTTGGTGGAATTGCACAAGCTCACACCAACTCTGAATTCAGACCAAAGTGAATTTTATATCCAGATTTTTTAGCCTGACCAGTAGCCCATTTCAGTGTAACCTAGCAGAAAAACACTCTAAGCACATGCTGAGTAACAGGCTTCTGTAAGACATCTCAGACAGAACACCCTCAAAGATACCAATTCTCCTGAGAAAATCTTGGCTCAAATACTTATTTTCTGAAAGGAAGAAAGCCTCAACACTTCACATGTTGGGGGGTGGGGGGGAGAGCAAGTTAGAACAAGAATAGTTCAATCCTATGGAAATGCACTAACTATAAAATAAGCCACATTATTCTGTTTAAACACTTACGCTAAACAAGAGCTAATTGTTTTAGGGCAGCTTCATAAAACACAAATACTTCAGCAATACACAGCTTCCATCAGAAAAATTGCCTAAATATGCAACTACTTTATTTTCTTCCTGATTTTGTACCAAATATATGTAAAAATTAAAATGACGACCCTTTCAGGATGAGTGATTCATCTTACTTTGGCTTGTTCTCTTCTTAAGAAAAAAGCGTAGATAACACTCAGTAATTTTCCCATTTAAATTTTTTAAGGAAGGGTGGTTTTTTTTCTTTTTAAAAACTGACTGTTTTAAACATTTGTGATCTACAATAGCATTTTGACCTTTACTTCAATTTTCTTCTCATTTCTATTAAGGTTTCTAATCTTACCTTTTTATATTTCATTATACAAGACCACAATAACTGTTGAGACTTTGAATACCCTATACGTTGATACGAAAGAATACGGAAAAACAGGACAAAGACAGGATCACAAAACCTATGTTTGTGCTGAGGACAGAAGGCCATAAAAACACTTCTTGAAGTGTGTAACTCTCCTTCAGGAGGGGTGAGGGCAAAATTGCAATATATGAGTAGTTTGTATAACTGTGCCACCAGGCCTCAGGCACACTCTACATTTCTAAGCACAGCCCTTCTACTACCTGAGGTCTAACTCTGCATTCCTTAATGGTCACTGATACTGCTACACGTTCCCCCGCTGCAGAAAAACCCAGTGGAGCTCCAGAGTCAATATGTGTTATCAAGCTCTTTCACTCTGCCCAGATGCTATTAATATTTTGGTAGGGTGGGGGTTAGAATTCTTTACTCATGTCAGCCCACATTGCTGCTAGGACATATTTACCATTTTTTTTATTTATCTTTTTTTCTCCTTACTCTTTCTTCACCTAACACATTGGTAATACATTCAGCATCCAGCAACCACCTTGCTTTCACTTTTTGGTTTCTGGAAGCCAGTGGTGTTAGATTCATTCCTGGAAGTTATAAAGTCCCCCCTCAACCATTAAAGTCAGTCACATGCCACATAGTATAGAGGAAAGCTTGCAACAGCAATTTTAAAACAACCACTTCAATTTTTTTTAATGTTAAGTACCTAACTGTGTAAACAGACAAGTATCTGTTGATCTATATCTGCTAGAAGCTACAGCGGGGTCTGGCTCCCACAAAAAAAAAAAAAAAAAGAAAAAAGGTTAATATGGCCACAGTGTCACCTAGTGAGCTGCTCTGCATTCCTTAATGGCAGAAGATACTGCCCAAGGCATCCGTTATTACAAACGGAAACTCTGGATAATGGATACTGAAGTAGTCTGACAAAATATATTCAGCTTAACAGGAACAGCTACAGTTACAAATTAATCCTTTCCGAACAAAGAAATCAATCTAAATTTCAATCAGATGTTATTGATGCTAAATGTATTTTAATAAAAATATATAATTTTAATTTACCTTTAAATTATGACAAACCAATGTTAAATTCTACTGTAATACTATGTAACTCAATTTATATTAAAGTTGCGAATGTTTTATGTCAAAACTGTAAACTAAGTTCAGACACTGGACAGGTAAGCTTTCATTGAAGGACCAAGAACAAGTATTAGGTTTAGAACTAAGTTACCTGAAAGTAGTAACTTCCACTGCATTTGAAGAGAAAATGTCTGTGCTCCGTAAGTCACTTAGTGGAGTTTTGTTTAACGTTGAGAAACTAACTGAGAATTGAAAAAGCAAGGTCACTTGTTTTCCTCCTCATCTGAGAAAGCAAAACAGAGAAGTTTTGAGTTCTACTAGTTCTAAATGCTTGTGTAGGGTTACAGCAGAATTGGTTACCTTATTAGGGTTAACACTTCACTTATTTTTAAGTGCAAACTCTGGGCTGTGTTAACTTGTGTACACATATGTATGTGTTCATGCATGAGTGTGGCTTTATTAAATAGGACATTTTTAAAGGCCACAATTAAAAAAAAGCATAATTTGTCATGTCCTAAATAAAAACTTTAACAGTTGCAATCTAAATAAACGCATGTAAGCCATGTAATCACTTAGAAAGCATGAAGGCATACAGTGCATCCTCTGAACTAAGACAAAAGTAGCGCCAAACTTAGTGCAAAGGCTATATTTAGCAACATATTTTAACAGTCGTCTACCAATAGAGATTGCTCCTGAGAAAACAAATTCAAAAATACCAAAGCAAAATGAGATTAAAAGCATCAATTTAAACCAAGCATTTATTGACCAAAGTCAGATTTAAATCAGCTCAATAGCTCTAACTGGAATGTCGAGGCAGCAGACACACAAGTGTACGCACGGAGGGGGTCACAAGGGCCAGGAACACGAGGTGTAAAAACCTCCCTGCTTTCACCGTGTCTGCCCCCGCTCTCCTTCAGCCCCGCTCCATCTCTGCAAAGCCTGTTGGCGTTCCACAAAACACCATCCCCCGCCCTCAAAGATTCCCGCCCCCCCGGATCCTTGAAGAAGAGAACACATACTGCGTCCTCACTGGAAGACCTGAGCTCTGCCCTCCTCTCCTGCAACCGACTGCGTGGGGACGTCGGTGACGACTGCCTCACCTCCCATTCTGGCTTCTCTCTTTCTGCCTCCGTAAGTGAAGAACAACAGTAAACTTCAAATGTGGCCCTGTGGGTCCATCCGGGAAAGCAGGGCTGCACGCAGAAACTAGATCACCCGTGGCACAGAAACCAGCAGGACAATTCTCAGACAAAACAACAGTATCTGGCCAGTTTTCTCAGGTGCTTCCCTCCCCGCACTCCGGCATCCTCTCATTCGCTTTGGCCCCATCGCCACACGGCGCAGCGAAACAGAAAGCTCGACGACGGGGACATCCTTGAGAGTCCACTTCGCTACATAAATAAATAACCCGTTTCCTCTAGGCATATCCCTCAGGAGGGCAGGATCTTCCTTTGCCGATTAAAGACCAGGAAGACCGCACAGGCACGCAGGCCCGAAGCTTTGTTCGGAGCTCCCACCTGAACAACAGCCCAGCCCTGAGCAACAGCAAAGGCAGCGGAGATTTCAAAACCTGCAACTGAGCATCCAGGTGCCCTGGGCAGCTTCCTCCGAAGGGAAGGGATGGTCCAAACTGCGGTGAGGGCCCTCACGGTTTAAGATGCTGCCTGAGCCACTTTTAACCACGGACTTTATTTACCTTCTCCTGCTTTGGTACACAATGCCGAGGCAAGACGGATGAGCACAAGCAAGCATGTACAAGAGATGCAAGGGAAATACTGATTTACTACCAAGGGAAACACTTAAAAGATAATTTTCCCCTCACACCTCACACACACGGGGGGGGCAATTCTCTCCTATTAATGGGAAAAGGACACATTCAGCCAACTGTTACACTTACCTATTCCATGATCTACTTCCCTTATTTAAGGTTTTCTATCTAAGAAATAAAGATTAAAACTTCCTCCCCTCGTCTAGTTCTGACACTTGTGCTCTTTATTTAGTGCAATAGTTTTAAAATGGCACTGGAGCTTCTGCTTGCTCTTTCAGCACTGGAACCCATTTTCAATCAACAGAACAGCGGAAGTAGATTGTGAATAGCTACCTGCATTAATATATTTGCTACCAGTTTTGACATTCTTCACTTTGCAGACACCAAATTTCCCCCTATAAACACCTCTGTTTCTCCAAAAGCAGCTGGAAATTAATGATGCTATTTTTATTTTCTTATTAATTCGTATGCCATAGTTCTGTAATCAGTGCTGGATCATGCTGCAATTTTGTGTACTTGTTTCAAAATATATTATGAGCACTTGATGACTGATGTTTAACACAATGTATGAAAGAGTATCTCAAACAAATTAGATGGAAGAAATACAAATAAAGGCACTTTACTTAAACAAGAAAAAAAATTACAGACATATTCAAACAAGAGGTAAAGCCTGAAACTTGCAAGTTTGCAGCACAGAGCACTCATTTCTTAGAACTGAGCCAGGCACAACATTCACACTACTCCACATGGAATCTGGAAACCTTTTGCAAAGAAAAAGAACATCTGAAGCCAGACTTACCAACAAAGCAGAGGCAATAATGCTACTTTGTTCCAAATCTATCATCTCTAACCATTGATTTGCAGTACATTGGAATGCTTTCTTTGCCTAGCCATATAACCAACTTGGGAAGCAAACATACGTGGAATAAAATGGCATACGTGCCAACGACCTCTCATCTACCAAGTGGTGTTCTCACACTTCATGCTCTTCCACTCTCTTCTCATGTATGGGAACTCTGCATATTTCAGCAATGTCTCCATTCCTAGCCCTTCCTGCATTGCCCATCATCAGGTCAGGGACTGCTTGTAAGCTTGTGCACTGATCACCGAGTACAACAGGTGCATGACCCTGTCAGGACTATCTACACATAAATAATTAAGAATAATATGAAATCTGCAGCTTTCCTGAGGAATTAGAGGCCACAAGCAACTTCAGGCAGCAGATCCGCGACGGAGTGGACATTGCTGATGGAGCTCTGATTCTGGCTTTTTGTTCAGGAATCCAATTGCACAGTTATAGCTGCAGGATTGACGACAAGATACACTGATGTTCCTGTACGTCACCCCATCAGGGAAAATAAAGCAAAACCACAACAGCACAATGTTGATAACTGTAGATCACTGTAGGCATGATGTGGCTCAAAGACCCCTTGTGGAAAGCGACTCAAAACACGGCCAACCACGGAAATGCCTTTTTCATCAACCTGGCAAAAAAAGGGCAACTTCCTCCCAACTTTCACGGACAGATTTTAATGCCAAACTCCACGTTTCAGCTCCACTGACTTTCGTGGAGTCACTTCACACTGAAGAGGCTGAAATAAGGTAAGAAATCAAGTTCTCCCTCACTCTTTCCATTCTCTCCCAAGGTTTTCTTTAAGCAGCTTCATCTCCGAATTTCTCATGATGTCGTTCTCCTAAATACTGCTTTTGACAACCACAAAATAATGCATTCTCTCACATACATAAACAAAAATCTAGGATTATTTGCTTCATAAAAGAACACACAGGCTGAAAAGCAAAGATTTACTATTCTACAGCAAGAGACATGATCCTAACTGTTACCACGTGACATGCCTTACCCACTCGCATTGCTGGGTAACTCTCTTGACTGTGTAGGGTATGGGTACGAATAAAAAACAAAAACAAACAAACAAAACCCCCAAAAAACAAAACCAAGAAAAAGCCAGACGACTTCTGACAAGGCATATCTTCAAAACTCCTTCCGTAGCTGACAGAAAAAGCATACTGGGGAAAGAACTGAAAGGTATGTGTTCAAAGCCGTCAACCCAACAGCAGCGAAGTACCACCCGACACTCTCAGCAGTACAGTGCAGGCACCAATACATGACCCAGCCCACCGGAGGCCCTGGACCACGTTTAAGCTTTCCTCACTTGAATCCTTCCACAGGCCAGTTCAGCTCTCATCAAGAGTACCGAGGAGCAAGCTTTTAACACGTGCGCCTGGCCCTACCACGGGGAACTCTGGGTTTCAGAAGAGCAGGACAAAGTCGCATCCTGAGAGTGTGAATGGCAGAAGGCTTCCTGTTGCTACACCTACGTTAAGAGGAGAGTAACCCCACAGCTGGGCACACACCTAGTGTGGTTTCACAATGTCTCAAAGTAGACTCCTCAACAATTTGCTACATACATGTTGACTTTCAGAAAGAAAAAATAATTAAAAAAAAAAAAAATCAAACAAAACCCACCAAACAGGCAGAGGGAAAACGCATCTTCCCACTTCCCTTCAGCAAGGGAAGATGTAGACAGGACTTAAGTTTCTTGTCAAAAAAGCTTCCACTTGAATTAAGTTCCATGGATCCCATGTTGTGCAAGTCCACTGAATTATTTTTATCTTTGCTGAATGAGGCTCTCTGTGACATGAAGGGTCAATAAAATGCTGTTTCTTATTTTCAGCTATCGCTACATTTTATAGTATCTTATATCGAAACACCCACGTGGAAGATTTCTGACAATAAAAATTCCATGCTTCCTAAGCAACTGATTTTCTTAGTGTAGTCTCATGAAATCCTGTTAACTTTCCTTCCTCTCGCTAAAAAATGAAATTTTGTTGTACTAGCTTGCTTTGTACTCAGATACGCCTGAAGCTAGTTTATCTTCACATGCTGAATTGTCCATGCTCATAAGGACTTGCTATCACATTATGCATTTGTGTGCTATAAAGGAAAAGGGATGAACACTGAAAAGTGTCAAAACCATGCTTTTCCTCTTCTTTGATTAATCTTTTATGTAATCAAATTGAGAAATATTAAAAATAAAATGCTGCTATCATTGTGAGAATACTACAATTAAGTCTACACTCAGGCATTAAGTAAAGTATGCTTTCCTCCTCAAATACAACTCCTATGTTAAAAATCAAAGCCATCTCATATTCTCAGTAACAAAACACCAGTCATCAGCAACTCTGAAAATCTTACAGGATGAAATATGTTAGCAGGTTTAGAAATAAAAGTTCAAATTAGTACGTTAACCCTATTTATGACAATACTGCTGGAGTGCCAAAGTAGCTGCTTCTTCTTATGAAACATGGAATCGACAAACTGGTTGCAATTTCACATTACATTATGAATATGAAAAATAATTTAATTGTAAAGAACTATTTCAGATGAATGCATATTTTTAAAACTTTGCTATGAAAACCAATACCTTACTTCATAAAGTTAATACCAAGAAGTTAGTATTAAATAAATAGTGTAATGTAGCGGTGTAATATACACAGCAGCTTAAATACCATGTTTAGTGGCAAAAGCTCTTTAGTAAGCTCTCCTCCTACTTTAGACTCTCCTGTCAATTAATGTAGACGAATTGAAAGTCAGTAACTTCACACTACTCTGAAGGTAGGTTGTTTTATTATTTTTTTTAAAGCAGCATTATGAATGAAAGTTCAGTATTAGCAGAAGATGCCCAGCTGACACAGAATTCAGTGAGACACACATGTCAGGACAGGTATTTACCAGGAATGCTTCAGAGCGGTAGCATACACCAAGGGAAAGGACATAAAACTAAGTAGTCAGAGGCGGATTTTATGCCATTACCTGCTAATGCTAACCTGCTAAGTGACTGCAGGCAAGCCTATACTGCTTTGTGCCTCAGATGCCTAAAACAGGGATAAAAATGATTGTTCCTTGTTTTGAGGTGTGATTACAGTATGGCTTACGTACTTCACCAGACAGGACAGAAGCACCTGAATAAGGTAATGCCTACAACTGCCAATTATTAATTATATCATTATTACTGAGAGAATAACGTGGGTTTTTTTTTTCCTTCCTTTTCCGAGCAATGCAATCTAACAGCAGCCCATCAAGCCATTCTTCAAGTTAGAGTAATCCTTATGCTGGTTCAGGTCTTACCCCTTCTGAAACTGTCAAGAAGGGTGACAGCTGTAGGAGTCTTGTGTGAAATTCACAGGTCCACTAGTACCAGGCTCACCACATTGCTCTCAGACAGAAACACTGTATTATTACCGATCTTAAAAAAATGTAAAATAATAAAAAGGAAGTAAGTCTTAATAATCTTTTGTCATAAAACAGAATGAAAAAGCATCTGACAATGATACCCTAGAAAAGGGGGGAAACATAGTAGAAGGAAAAGAAATAAAGTTAATACTACAGAAGTCAGAAAGTTGACATTTTCCTGTTTCTTCTCAAGAATATTTTGAAATACATATGACTACTATTTCAATCCAGCTTTATAGACTCCTAAGTAATAAAGAAAACATAAGTTAAGGTTACAGTAAGGTAAAACACTATCCATACTGCTTTAAAAAAACCCAAACAGAATTCACTCAAGAAAACTGTCCCAATAGGTGAGCACCACACGATTTAACAATACAGGGAAGTATCATCAGTCTCCATTTGCAGGTGGAAAAGGGACATATGGCTGTGCTTCCAGGAATAAACTCTGACCCTGGAAGCCATCAGTGGGCCACGGCAATGCCGCCGACTCCACCAGCATCTGTGGTGGGTCACCCCCGAGGCAGGGCACAGGAAGTCTGACCTTTTCCAAAATTTGGAAAGCGGCCTCTGCTTTTGACTACATTCCTTGCCAGAGCTCACAGAGACAGCCTGTGGCACCCTCAGAAATTAAAATCAGAGTTTCATTTCAGTTCCAAACATAATTTATACTACCTTCCTCCACCAAGGAGCCACCTTCAGGTAAAGAGGGACACCTGAACACTACAGGTGCCACGTACCGTTGCAAGAGAGGCAATGTTTCACCTCCCAGGTGCCCAGATTTCACTGCAGGTGCATTTACAACCTTCACACTACAGCAGAGCCTTGCACACCGCAGGTCTCATCTACCTTACCTGAACCTTCCCCACTGCTATGTGAGGTGGAAGAATAAGTCTCCCCAGCTCACTGGGTCAAAACTTCCTTTCTTCATACCACTCTGCTAGCACCTCTATGCCAGAAGACTGCCCTGCCTAACGCTATGTTGACTGAGCTTCAGAGATGTTGTGCATCCTCAGCCCACAGACCACGAGCAGCAGCAACCTGGAATAACTTCAAGCTCTGAATGCAAACAATCATACCAGTGAATTTAACAAGACTTGTCATCTGCTTAAAGATATTCACATGCTTACAGGATCGTAAGTTATAGAACCACTAGTTTATGAACAAAGTGTATGAAGATCATTCTAGATGAAAAAGAAAAATATTAGCTATAAAATAACTGCACAATTACCTCTGATATTTTTTGTGGAAAACTGACATTTAATACCTTTAATTATTCACACAACAGCTATGAAAGACAAAGGTTTTCTTCAGTGAACGGGAAAATAAGCATGGACAAATTCCTCTCACCATCACTCCTACGCTCCTGTCCTAAATAAACCTCCTGCTGAAACCAATGAAAGTTTTGCAGGCAATGGGTTTACGGCAAGCAGCCCCACAAAAAACTCAAAAGTGCTGAGGGCAAGCTTCTTGAATATTTTGAGTTTACCTCAACACAGGAACCAGTTACGTTTCTGCTAAATTATGTGTCTGCTTGAAACGGTTTATCAGCTTGCTGTGCCAAGAGGGACAGTAGTATGCAACGAACTTTTGACACCATGGGCCAATTTTTGAAGCATTCGCAAGGCCCCTTGCTAAGTGGCTCACCCCCTTTCAGCTTGTGACACACCAGCACTCCACCCAGTGCTTGTTAACCCAGACCAGAACCCAGGTGTCTTTCCTGTACACCAAGACTGAATTACTAAACTCCATTCATGAACAGTTACTTTATTGAGAACTGTATTAATAAAACAAATCTTCACTTCTACCAAAATAAAAGCTCTCTGAAGTAAATGGACATTCCTAGTCATGGACAAATCTAATGAAATATCTATTCTCCCCTTAACTAAGCACATTATTTTTATTACCTTTTTTTAAGCTATGAGGAAATGTATTTCTCTGCTTCCTCTAAAGCTTCTATTATGTCTTTTTCTTCAAAAAGATACCCTACCCTTCTTTTCTTTGTAATTTGCTCATGCCAGTTCAACATCAGGTAAGACCTACATTTAGCACTATGCACACAATCAAGGTCCGCTCCTCCTAAAGTTGTGGGCAGATTATGATCACCGCTTCATTTCTAGAATCAAAATTCCATGTATCCAAAGGACTTCAACCATATAAAATTAAAACCAGATAATGACTGAAGATACTACCTGAAGCAAGGTCTCTGTGCTATTCTTGTTCAGTACCCTGTACTATTACTCCAAATAAAGAGAAAGTCCTTGGCACTTAACAGCACTCTAATCTGACTCTTACCCAAAAACACAGAAAATTAAGTTCAGAAATCAGTGCGTTTGTGTTTAGCTCTGAACAACAGTTTGAAGTCTATCTGCCCGTTTTTTAATTTCCCAATGCATTTTTACTTTGTAAAAATTTTTTCACCAATTACTCTACACAGAACATGATCCTGGTCAGTAATGCTATAAAACTGAGAGCAATATTCTCATATGCAACTAGTCCGTCATAAAGAATTTCTGTAATTTAGTTTGGTGTTTATACTCTCACACCTACACGTACGAACCTCCCTGCCCCCAAAAATCCGAAAAACTGGAATTTGGGTGTAATTCTACAGGAACTGGAGAACAGGCAGAATCCTCCCTTAGAACTATCTCCCCACAGTGGTTATCCCAGCCTTAAGACTAGTTTTGTCGTCATAATATCACATCAGAACAGCTGCTCCCAACAGCCCCATTAGAGCCAGCATGTTTGGGACCATCACTTATCCTACATCTGCTACACACTGCCTGGAAAATGTCAAAAGTATGTTATTAATCATTCGCATTTATGAGTACCAAGCTTACCCCAAATACACGTCTTGTCTTGTTTTTAATTGTGTACACAATAGCACCATTAAAAAAAAGTATTACCTCCCACTGCCCAATTTTGGGCCAAATGTAGTTCAGTGCCACCACAGGCAATTGCATGAGAAGCGCTCCAAGTGCCACTCATTTTATGTCATCTATGAATGTGACTCCATGAACTTAGAACCTCTCCTTTAAAGTACCACTTCTACTTCAGCTTAGAAGATGTCAAACGCTTCAAAAGGTGTCAAAACTTTTCCCAGCATACAGATTAAAAAAAAAAAAGGCTGTGTACCTGAAAGCTTAGGTATACTAGTAAATTAGTCACTAAGATTCATCTTTCAAATTGATAAGTACCCGCATTAATCAATGGCAAAAGAAAAAACAGCAACACAGAAAGAGCATGGATGGAATTCTAATTAGCTTTCGGTTTATATGTTAAAACTGAATCAACTCCTGTTGCAGTAGTATTACAATTCTGCTAAACTTCTCACTGATTCTTGACCTCCAGAGACTTCTAATTACCTATTCTGTTATATCTTTGTATTTTTTCCTACCATTGAATTTTAAAAGGACTTTACATTCTCACTAAGTTTTTGACCTGTGCGTTGCACTTTGCATACTCTGATGTTACTTCAGTTCAAAACTTTTGCCCTAAGTCAATCAGTCAATCTTTACAAAACAAGGATTAAGAAAAAACAAGAAAGAAGCGAAGAGAGATCTGAATACACACAGCATTTAATTCTCAGGTTATTCAGACCCACCCCTACATACAAACTTTGCAATCTAGCAGTTGCTATGAGCACCCAGAGAAGACATGTTTTCTGAGGCACTAAAACCTGAACAAGCATCTCCCATGTAAAAAGTGGCAGCATGAGGAGCTCTATCTTACCAACAACAACCGAGTTCTTTTTCCATGTGTACAGTTTACATACTTACCCAGGAAAGCAAATGGAAATTACAGACAGACGAAGACGAAGCTGTCTCAAAGCCTTTGTCATGTGATAGTGACCTATAAAGTATCAAATAAAGGCACATCATCAGCACACCATGATTTTACAATATTGCAACTCACTACAACACCAACAAGAGGAGAGATCCCCAAACTTGAAACTTGCTTCCTCCTCACCCCCACCCCAGATTAAGTTGTCATTAAAACACGATGACAGTCACAGGAAACCTTAAGGAGCAAACAAAAGATGCACCGCGTCTTTAAAGGGCATTAGGACTGGGCAAATGGAGCAAATCATCCGAGTCCGCATCAGCAGGGTGGGTTATTTTTCCTCTGTGCCTCTCGTACACAGGGATGCATGTTTATGTGCGCACACAGACATATATACGTACACATGGGGATGCACCATAAATCTACATGCACAGACAGAGAAACACGCACGCGTTATCAAAATAAAAGGCAGAAAGTTGACCACCATCTGCAAGGAGGCATACATAACAATAACCCCCGGGAACTTACACAAGTGAGCGATCAATCCCCGCGCGTGGATAAGCCAAACAACGCAAAATTAACAACAAGAAGAAGCCGCCAGGCTGCAGGTACGAGATCCACCCGGGGAGACAGACAGCCAGACAGAGGGACGGACGGAAGGCTGCGACGCCGTAACACAGTTTCAGGTAATGCCCGTCGTCCCCCCCCCCTCGCCCCTGGCGGAGCCCAGCCGGGCCGCCCGGAGTCCTGCGGCCGCCCAGCCGGCCCCTCCGCCACCGCAGCCGGCGGGGAGAGCGGCCAGAGCCCCGGCCGCCGCCCACCCCCGCCCCAGCGAAGTGCAGGGCCACCGGAATCCGGGCTCCGGGGTGGGGTGGAAAGAAAAGGTATTAAATATGGAGAAAGACCGCCGTGACCCAGGGTTTTCCCCGTCTCCCGTGTCGCCCCCCTCCCCCCCCCGCCCCCGGTCACCATCAAGTTTGCATCTTAGTTACAAAATGTCGATCTTGAAGGCTGACAAGACACAGGGAGAGGGGGAGAGAAAGGGAGAGAGAGAGTGAGTGAGTGAGAGAGAGAGAGAGAGAGAGAGAGGAGAGAGTCCATCTTGCTTTGAGGGGGGAGGAGAGGAGCAATAATGCAGCGCATAAATCTCGCCCTCCCGGGGGAAAAGTCTGCACAGCACCTTTGGGGGCGGGCGGGCGGGCAGGGAAGGGGCGGCGGCGCGGGGAGGGGGCGCAGGGGGCTCCCCGGCCCTCCCAGCTGCCCTCCCCGGCGGGATCTGGCGAGGCAGGCTGGCAGCAAACACCTCCCTGCTGCTGCTCCCCTCCTCCTCCCCGCGGGCCCGGGCGATGATCCCGCTGCTGCTGCCGCTGCCACCGGGGAGGAGGTGCCGCCGCCGCCGCCGGGAAAGGCACATGGAGACCGGCACCCCGTCCCTGCCCCGGCGGCCGGGCCGGGCCCCTCCGCCGCCCCGCCGGGCTGCGGGACTCGGACGTGTCACCAGCAGGACGGGCAATGGTTTCGGCGCCCCAGGCCCGAGTGACCACCGCCGGCCTGGCGGCGCCCCGGCCTCCCCGCACGCACTCACCTCCGGAAAAAAACTTTTAACCGCGGGCCTCCCCCGGAAAAAGTGGCGAATCCGCCCCGCGCACGGTTAAAGCCCACGGCCCCCCGGCTCGGCTGGCGGCGAGCGGGGGAGACCCGGGCACGGTCCTTCCCCGCCTCGGCGGGGAGGGAGGGAGGAGGCAGGCAGGCAGGCAGGGAGGGGGCGGGCAGCCGCCTGCCGGTGCCTCTCGCCCCGCCGCCGTACATGTCGCCTCGGCTGCTCTCGCATCGCTTCGTTTTACCTTCCTCATTCGGCGGCGGCGGCGGGCTGCCGCCGGTATTTCTAACGCAAACCTGCTGCCGTGCGGCGCCCGGGATTAATGCGATTGCCTCCCTTCCCCTGCCTCCGACCCTTCCTTCCCTGTCCTCCTCCTCCTCGCAAACCTACACTGGATCGGCTCTCCTCACAGCCATGCAAGTTTCATACATTGCAAATAAACCCGAGAGGAGGAAGAAGCGAAGCGGCTGGCGGGCGGGGGGGGTGGGGGGAGGAGGAGGAGGGCTGCTTTCTGTAATTTACCAGCGACCCGATCTCGCAGCACCAAATAACAGCCGAGCACCCATCCGGCTCCCGGCGGCGGAGAGAGCCCCCCCCGAGGCGGCCGCCCCCTCCCCGGGGCGCCCCCCTCCAAGTTTTCTGTCATCGCGACCACCCAATGTCACAACTTACCTTCAGAAATAGGACTTCGCGCGGCCGAGGCCTGCCGCCGCCTCCCCCCCGGCCCCCGCCCGCCTGCCTTTCTCCCTTCTCCACCTTAAACTTATTGACACAACATAATCCCACATCCACGCGAAACCCCGGCAGGGCCGTCCGCCCCCGCGCCCCCCCAACCCCCCCCCGCTGCCCACCGGGGCCGCCGCCGCCGCCCCGGGCGCATCGCCGATGACTACCGGAAAACGCACAGCCCAACTCTCCGGCCGAGCCCGGCCCCGCTGTTGTTGTCGGGGTCGGCGCCGGGGTTTTTTCCTCCCGCCCGCCCCGTGCGGCCGCCGGATCGGTTCCCTCGCCCTCTCTGGGTTTATATCCTCCCCCCTCCCCCCGGTTTCCCGGCGGCGGCGGCGCAGAGCCCCCCAGGCCGGCGGCTGCCGATACCGATCGGCGCACTCTCCCCCGCGCCTCGCCTCGCAGCCCCTCGGGATGAAGTTTCGTTTCTGCCTGCCGCGATTTCCCTGTCAAGTCCCCCCGGAGGCACACACCGAGCGCGGCCGATGGCTATCCCTCCTCCTCGCCCTCCTTCCCCTTCCTCCCTCCGCCGCGGCCGCCGCTGCTCTTGCCTCTCTGTCTGTCTGTGGCGGCGAGAGGTGCCTGGTTTCAAACGCAGCCTGGCACTGGCTGGCCTACCCCTGCCGCCTTCTTCTTCGGGGTTTTGTTGTGGTTTTTTTTTTTTTTAAATGCACTGCGCTGCATTGCAATTCTCCTCGCCCCCCCCCCCGCCGGTAAAACACCCCCGGTCACCTCTGCCCTCCCGGCCGGGCAGAGGGCTGGCGGCACCAACCCACCCGTCCTCCCCTGCCCAAACTTTCAAACGGAGGCAGGGCTGACGAGAGGGAGGAAAAGTGACTGGGAGCCGCAGCAGCCGCCGCGCAGGGCAGGGGAAGCTCCGCGACTCCCCCCCGGCTGCCGCCACCGCCGCCGGGAGAGGGTGGGGAGGCCCAGGGGGGCTGCCCCGCCGCTGGGGCGCGGAGGGGAGAGTGTAGGGCGAGGGCACCCCTCTCCCTGCCTGCCGCTGCCCGTCTCCGTCCGTCTGCCTGCCGCCCGGTGAGGGGCAGCGGGCGGCGCGCACTCACCTCGGCGGGGCCGGCGGGCGGGCGGGCAGCGCGCCGCTGGGCCGGAGCGAGGCGCGGCGCGCAGCGGAGCCCCTCCGCCTCGGCGCCCGCGGAACGCGGCTCCACACAGAGCCATGCAACCCGGGCAGCGCCACAACACTCCCCGGGATATAAGGCGGCCCGCCATTGGCCGGCGCGCTGAGGGACGGGCTCGCCAGCCATTCAGCGGCGCCGTTACACCCGCGGCTCGCGAGGGAGCCGCTGGCGCACACACTCCCCGCACACACTCACACAAAGATCGTCGCGCTGCTATTCGCGGTGTTTGAGGAGCCGCTGGTGGCGGCGGCGGAGCGGGGCAGGTAGCGAGGGCCACCGGCCGCTAGCCCCCGGCGCCGAGGGGAGCGCGGAGCCGCGCCGGCCACAGCGCCGGCAGCCGCTGTCCATTGGCCGCCCGGGAAGGGCTGCCAGAGTAAACTACGCCTGCCCTGGGCAGCGCCGCGGGGTAACGGCCGCGGCGGGGTGCGGGCGGCGGGCACGGCCCGGCCCAGCCCAGCCCGGCCCGGCCCCGCTCGGCCCCAGCCCCGACCGCCCCCCGTTAACTTACTCTGTCGAGCTGGGCCAGTTTCATTCAGAGGCCAAAACACGGCGAGCGGAGAAGTTGAGGGAGGCGGCAGTGCATCCGCACAGCCCCCGCTCGGGGCGTAAACACGGGAAGCCAGCCCCGCTGCCCGGAGGCAGGCGGGCCGGGGCCGGCGGTCGCCCCCGTGGCCTGGGCAGAGGGTCTCGGGCGGCGACGCTGGCACGGGGATGCGGCGGAGCTCCGGTGGTGCCTGCTGCCTCAGTAATACTCGCCCAAATGTGGCGGAGAGGCCCTCACCGGCCCGGCGTCGGCAGCACGGCAGCCTCCGCATCAGCTTTCCATAGAGGCGGCGGGCACTTACTTGGCAGAACTGTTGAAGTAAAGCGCTGGCGTCCGTGCCACGCTCCGTGTCCTGCCCGGTGCTCTGCCCTGCACCTCACGTACGTTACCAGCCACATAGATGTGAAATTCGTCAGAGAATTGGTGTGAGTCGCAGGCTGATAGGGACAAAGCGGCCATGTGAGGCCAGCAGCCTTTGGGTGACTGCGTGGCGATTGTGCTGACCGGTGTTGGAAAAGCCCTGCGGAAATGTAGTTAACTTTTTTTTGGAAAAGTTCCTTTCTCCTGCAGGAATCAAATACAACGTGGGAGCGTACTGTGCATGCTGACCCAAGGTATTGGTGTTCGCAAAGGGTTTGAACATGTACAGCATGAGACCTTTGTGGTTTTTAATGAGAAAACAAACACGTATTTATTCTTACAATTAGGAAACGCTAGTTTTTGTGTGGCACTGTCTGCAGGTGGGACTCGACTTCCAGTCAGCAATTGGCATATTAAAAAAAAATAAATGAGAAATAGTGATGATAATAATAATGGAAACTGAAGTGCACTGTTTTTGTTGCAATAAAAGAGCAATGTTGGTGCTTCATGACGGCTTTACATATCTAACACTCCAGAGGTGTTGCAGAGTTTATTCCATATGTTCTCTGTCCTGAGCTTTTTTTCCATTGTGGTATGGTTGATTTCAGCATCTTCCCATTGCTTACCTACTCTTCTTTCATTCCCCCCCCCCCCCCTTTTTCTTTATGGCAGAATTATGTTAAATAACTGTGAAATAACATTTCTTAAGTCTGACTAAAATGGTGGGGTAAAGTACAAGCTGATTTTAGAAAATTAAATTGTATCCATGTTTCTGAGAAGTCATTTTAAATTAGCCCACACATTTTTTTATTAAGGTATGAGAAAAGTATTCTAAATGCCCCACCATCTTGTTTCTTGTAAGCAGGGCTGGGTTAGTCAGTGCCTGAATAATATAAAAGTATTGGGATAAACATACTCTGTAATTAATGCGTTCTACCTCATTTTTTTAATTTTCAGTGCTAAGAAAGCAGAGCTGACCATCCATCCTCTGGAAGTCAGGTGCACGTCAGGTGTCGCAGATCAGGACACTGGCAAGTAGAAGGCACACAAATTTCATTAGTCACATTTGAAGAGGTTGGCCTAATTTTTAAACAGAGCTTCCTCCTGTCATTTGTAGATTGTGAAGTGCTTTGCAGTTCTAGGTAAGCAGCATCTTTTCAGTATGCATAAGCAGTTGCTGGTAAGAGAAGAGGCCTAAGCCAGACAGTTAAAACTTACATGGTACAGTTTCTTACTTATCAGTAGTAGTGCCTTGTTTCTTGCATTCTTTTACCCCTATTAGTAATAGTACACCATGGAGTACCTCTTCATTGCTAAAATCCTGCCAAAGTAGGTAATTACTGAACAATATAAGTGATGTAGATGCTTGATAGTAAACATGAAGTTCATTTTGTAGTTAGCAGGACTCTTTATTACACTTGATGTCTTTACTGGCCATTTCAGAAAAGAGGTCAAGGTAGGGACACCTTGCATGTAATGTAGTTGTTTATGGCTATACAAAATGGATATACAGTGCTACTAATTAGAACAGTTGTGTTTTGTGTCCACTTTGTACAGTTGCAAATGGCTTCACGGGTTGCAAGGCAGACACCTGTTAGGCCTGTGGAAGCAGAAGTATTTTGTCACCCTTTAAAAGAGATGAGTAAGCTAAGGTACAGTGGTATGGTCAGAAAATAAAATGCTTGAGTTTCCACTGCCTTTGATTTATCGTGTCCATAGTGAAAGAGAGGACTGTATTTCTTGGGCTATCAATCCAGGACCTTCTGCAAACACCGAGGTCATGAGGAGGAGGATACTAAATATTTCTGATTTTCCATTTCTCTAGATATGATTTTAAGCAAATTAATCCCTTTGCATGCCCATGTGGAGATATTTCTGGCTTTAGTCAGTTGCTGTTATCAAGAGTTACAAGGTGCTAGCCAGAGTCTGTGAGGAATTTTTCAAGGGACAGTGAGTGCTGAAATTTTTAAAATTGTTTTCTGATTATTAGTTATTTTAGAACTCCCCACAAGTTGCACTTCCAGATTTTTCTGCAGAAACTTGTATTGTCAGATGACCTTTTTCTGTCACTTCTGTGTAATTGGTATTAATTTTTAAAAGAATGATGCCCTGACCCTGACTTGGGGACTGCTCACAGGTACTCCTGTGTACAGCCAGCACTCCACTGGAGTCGATGCAGTTTAGCACAGATAAAGCAGTTTGCTCAGATGCACACGCAGCAGAATTTGGGGCTTCGAAGTTGCACGTTCGCGGCATTTGTTTGAGTTCATCTGGGTTTGCCTGTTTTGTGCTCAGCTTACGGTGGAGTATCTCCCTCCCAGTTGTGTGTCCCCTCTTAATTAATCCATGGCACGACATAAAAGACATAAGTAGCCATGTGTCTATGCTCTGTCAAAAGGGAAAAAAAAATTTCCCTTCACTTTGTTGTTATTTAATAATAACAGGAAAAACAATAGCATTGATATAAATAATAGTAATCAGGATTTGTTCTGTTCCCTTCCTTTGGGGACTGCTGCAGAGCTCAGTAATGTTGGGGAGGGTATGCTGAGTTTGGTCCTTGATTACTATTTTCTCTCCTCCTCCTGCCCACGGTGGAAGCTACCTGCGGAACTGAGCTGGCAGCTGGTTGCTCTTCTGGGCTGAGATAGACACGTGCTTCCATGGCCGTTTCAAATGTATTCAGATAATAAAAAGGAAGCTTGGGCTAGCCAGCTGCAGCCTCAGCCTGCAGGCCTTGGATGCCTTTGAGCTGCTACCATGGCTGACTACAAGTGACGGTTGTCATGTGAGCAGGGAAGGAAGGCCATAAGGCAACTCTGGGAGCATATGCTTTATCTGCGTTAAGCTTTGCACACAGCCTGGGGAGAAGCACGGGGAAGAAAGGGTGAGGCAGATGCAGCCTTATGGAGCCTGTCCCACCTCTGTTGCTTTTTTCCTGTGGCTTGTGCCCACCCACAGTCCATGGAATGGCATGGCATCCTCCAGGTTAAAAAACACTGGAGCAGGACAATGCATTAGTGGGCCTATTTTCCTCCCCAATGCACTTGTATAACATGGTAACATTAATAGCAATTTATGTGCAAGCAGTGAAGGGAGGAGGCATTTTATCTGAACTAAAGCTGCAGAATATCCACTTTGGAGTAGGAACAGAACCACAGGATCAGTGCAGGACAGCCATTCTTCAAGAACCACACTTTTCAGGAAGTTATTGTTCCTACCTCAGCCCCTTTTCAGAACACTTTCAGTTTCTTGAGAACTCAACAGAAGTTTGTAGAAGTCAAAGAAAGGGCCAGCTTGTTCTGTTGGTTTCTCTGCAGAAGGGCACAGTTAAACTCTGACTATATTTCTTTGCTCCAATTCTTTGTTCCTATTATTTCGTAACATTAAAATAATCAGGATGTTTTCTTCTTCATAATTTTGAGATGCTGCTTCTGAATGTTCTCTTTCTCTACCTGTGCATCTAATTCCCACTGTCTCCTATTAACACTTTTTCTTATTTTTTATGCCTCTTTTTACTAGCGGAGCATGAACAACTGCAACCCTCTGACAGAACCAGCCACTAAGTGTTAGATCCTACAAGCAACCTCTGGCCTAAGCTGCTAGCAGTTTCATTTGACAGGTTAGACAAGAGAGTAGGAAGGGGAACAGACAGGTGAATTGACTTGCCAGTAGTCTCACAGTATGGAAGCAGCAAAGTCAGGCATCAGATCTGGGCTTCTAACTTGCAGTGCATTGCTCTGTACATTTCTTTCTCTGTTGCTCTGAGTTTTCTCTTTCATAGCACCTCCCTTTTTCAGAGAAATATTACTACACTTTGAGGAGCTGTTTACCATTTTTTCCTCTTTCAGAAGAATTGAGTAATAGGCTAGCCAGAGCATCCAGATCCATTTGAGTCTATCATCTCTGTAAAAACTGCTTCTGATTCTGCAAGACATTTAGGTATACATTAAGCTAATATATATTAGCTACTGAACATACTAGTGTATGTCAAATATGCAGTGTCTGCGATAATGAAGCAATTGCCTGCTAAGCTCTAAACTCAGTAGATTTTCCTTGTCCTTATATAAACATACTGCATTACAGAAAATACGTAAATCAGGTCTGACCAGCTCACCTGAGGTTTTGTAGCCCATTGAGTTAGTCTAGTGCAAGCAAATCAATTTCCATAGCCAGCGATGCACACAAGAGCAGTGGGTCTATCATTCCCATCCAGGGATTCCTTCAGACTTACTGAAAAAGTCCCCATTAAAAGCTGCAAAGGAGAGCAGCTTTCCTGCAACCCACACTTTCGATTTTTGCAGTTACTGTTTTAACTGTCATGTAAACTGCAATAATATTTAACTGCTTTAAGCATAAAATGTAATTGGAACTCATTTTTCAATTTTAGGTTGTTTGTCCCTTACTACATTTCAGTGCTTGCAAGTAGCACTCTCCCTCCTCCACCCAGGGGCCTCTTTTTCCTATCTCTGTTTCTGGTGTTATTCAAACATGTATTTGTTTATTTGCCTGTTCTCCCTTTTCTATAAATGTTCAAGGTGCTTTAAAGAAACTACAGCTCTGTTCTAGTGTCCTCCTCCAACCTCCAATATACCACCAGAGACCACCTCACAAATATATATTTACTTCTGTCTAGAAGAACAAGGACAATCAAGAAACAAAAAGTTTTTAGCCTACTGTGTCCGCTGCTTAACTGAAGAGGATGTCACACAGTCTGTGCTTGACAAGTGGCAAGTCCCTGGAGTGACTCAGGTGAAAGAGCAGCACACGTTAGGTCTGAGCATGTAATCTTACTGCTTGGTGAGCTTCCCAGGTACATGTCTTATTGCCCCATGCCTGTAGTTATGTCCATTTTGAGACCACAGCACGCTTCCTTGGCCACACAGTGCTGCTACCATTTGTAAAGTAAACAAAGCAAGTGACCATTTGACCCTAAATAACAAGAGGATGCGTTAGTCACTGAACTACTGAAAGACATGGTATTTGACTCTTAACTTGTTGTATCTAGGGAAATACAGAGCGCTGCAGATTTAATATTGGTGATCTTGTTCATCTCTGCAAGGGAGATGCTTCAAAGAGGCAGCAAGCAGAATTTTACTCCTTCGGGTGGTAGTCATATGGGGAGACAGTGAAGGAGTCCTGGTGCAGCTCCTGGCAGAGCGGCAAGCATCATCCAATCCAGTGGAGCCTGGAGGCAGGGGTCCACATCTAGCCTTCCTGTTTTGAGGAATTGCTTTTGGAATTAAAGCTACCAGCTTTGAAGAATTAGGTAGGATGGGGAACAAAACTGTATGGATCTTGAGGCCTTCCAGAAAAAAAAAAAAGAAAGGAAGAAGAAAACAATTCATGTCTTGGACTAGTGCAACCCACTATAAATATTCTTGCAGGAGCAAGGCTATGCACTGCTTCAGTGCATCCAGGTGAGAGGCCTCACGAGAGGAAATTAAACCAGAACATTGCATTGTTTCTGTCCCACTGAGTTAAAATGGAGGAGAAAGTGGAATTTAAGAAGGGCACTTTCTCCTCCATCTCCCTGCTCCAACATGAGAATCATTGGCAGGCCAGCCTGTAAGAACTAGCCCTTTTAAAAATATACAGTGTGCCTTCCTGCATGCCCTCTTAATGTGGCTTTTCCCTGAAGTCGGCAGGTTCCCATGGCTTTCCTCACTGCCAGTGCTGTAGCAAGGAAGATACTTCATAAAGTAGGCAAATTCCACACTGGAGTCTGTCTGCCAACCCTGCTTGTTTTATCCCTCAAACACCCGTGGTGGGTATATATTTCCCTTGTTTTGACTGTCTGCAGCTCTAGGTGAAGCATTGGTTTGTGTTGAGATCTCTGCACCAGTAAAATTACAACCCTCTCTGGCTGTAATGCTGTCTCTACTTAAAATGTTGTAAAAGGTAAGTGGTGGAGCTGGATAAAGTTTTAACTTTATCAGCAAAAAAAACAGTTTGATAATACTGAGCCATTTTTTTCAAATTATGAGTTTTGTCAATTGCTGGCTTGGGGAATTATGTTTATGTATGTGGAAGGAAGGGGAGGTATAAGTACCTGTATTTGTATGGAAAAGTTTAAATTTTCAAATGCCTTCGAAATGAAACATTTTCCTGTGTCAATTAAAAACAAATCCTTAAAAATGCTCAAACCTGAAACATTGCATTTTTAGTGCACTTTCTTGGCCTTCAGTGTCAATTTGGTTCAATGGAAGTTTTTGAAAAATAATCAGTCCAGGTTAAGACAAATCATCTGTTGTCCCATTGTTTTTTTTTAACTTCCAGCTATTTGAAAAATCGGCAGTTAGCATAGCTCTGTGCATTTTTTTTCCAATGTAAGTTGTGGAAGGCATGCAGGGATCTACAGTGAGATTTATGGTCTGTGATGAACTGGGTGTTCACAAAGAAGCCTTAAATCTGTGACTCTGTTGAAGTCCTACTGAGGAGAACTCAAGTTGTGCATGCTCAGCAGTGCTCAGATTAAGTTAATTATTTCCCCTTCATTCTTAAATTTCCAGGCTGACCTGTTTCTTCCACTCCGCTTTTCCTGCCCATATAAAAACCTTATTTTGAAAAGTACTAGAGCACCTTACATCCAGACCTAGGTCCCAGTCAAAGGGAGGTTTATACACTAATCTATTGACTTTGAGGGAACTGTTCATGCACGTACGTTTAAGCCTGTGCATGATTTTGGGTCTTCCAAGAAGACCTGCCTAGAAACAAGTGACTATGGCTTCAAAGGTCTGTTGCTTCTCCATCTTCCTCGTGAAGCTGGAGCTTTGTGCTGAGATGCATTTCTTGCTTCAAAACTTCACAATCAGTAAGTGAAATCCTGGCAGCATGAAAAGCAGTGACGGAGCTCTTGTTGACTGCCGTGGGATATTCTCTTGCTATCATCAGTTTATAAGTACTTGTGAGGATCTCTTATGTTGCAGTACAGATGGCAATGGCTAGACTGAAGACCCGGTCTGAGATTCCTCACTCAATCAGTGCTGCATCCCAAATTTTTGTTACTGGAAATAATTGAGGGAATTGGTAGGTAGAACCACATTTGCTTGTATAGCTTTTAAGTTTACGATTATTTTTATTCATTTATTTTTCATTGTGCTTCTGAGTGGGTATGCGAAGTTCCGAAAGTCAAACAGAAATCGCCTCTCACTGGCCCGTGTGTGTCAAAGGCGGTCTTCACATATTTCAGTAACAAGAAAATACTCCTGGAATTTATACTTTTGGGGTACAAGGCCATTTTTATCTGAGGATTAAATGTTTGCTATTGGGGGCAGAGCTAATGTTTCCTTAGGAACAAATCCATCACATCAGTGCTGACGGAAAACTCTTTACAAGGTGGGGTAGTGGCACTGGCTGCCAAGCAGGGCGGCATGTGGAGGTGCACACATCAGTGCATCAGCTTTAGAGCAGGGAAAAGTTGCTCACTCAACTCCTCCTCCTGCTGCTGCACGAGAGACCTGTTGCGTTAAATGCGGGTTGTAAAAGCAGATGAGGAAGCAGACAAATTAACCCAGGCCCTCATCCTCCAAGCTTATGGAGGCAGCAGAATGTGGCCCTAAGGATTTTGGAGAAAATCTGGCAGATGCCATGGTAGAACAGGGGATAGGTTGAGTATCTCCAGCAGCTGAAGTGACAGGCAATGCTAATGTCTCTGCACGTACGTGTGCTAACAGTAACAACAGTGTGCATGTATATGTACTGGGCTTTCTACAGAAAATTGCTGACACAGAGGGCTCATAGCAACCTTGCAAAGGGATTCAGCATTAGCTGTAGTGGGCTGTGGGGGAACCTAAATGTCACAACAAGCCCTTGCAGGCTCGAGTCACTGAAAAGAGAGAGAGAAGAGAAGTGTGCAGCTTTACCTAAGCCTCCCTCTGGTTCAGTAGCAGCTAACGTTCCGGACCAGAGTCCAGTCCCATATCCATTCTTTTTCCCATGGTGCTTACATGTAGATTACTGTACTGTCTCCGAACTGTAGGCCTTGTATGTTCACCTCATCTCCAAGTGGTGAGAAAGTAGATATTATTATGTTTGTCTTAGAGGTAGAAAACTGAGGCAGAAAGAGGAACGGTGGCTCTTTCCAAGCTGCATTGGAAAATGGTGGCCAAACAGGAGACTAAACTGAGTTTTCCACAGCCTGAAGTGGTAGACACACAGCCAGAACCATTCTTATGCCTATGGGCACCCTGTGAACTGGCTCAGGGATTGCCTAAACCCAGTTATCATGACAGAATGAGTTCTGTGTTTTTAATGCTCACATGGCTTTCAGTTTTCTGGCCTGTACTCACAGTTGTCATATACCTGAATCTGTGCTCAAGCTGGCATTCAGTCCTGTATGTTCACACTTGTGGTTTGGTCCTGCACTGCTGCAACTCCTCAGTCAGCTGGAAGCAGTTGAAAGCAATTTTTTGAAATGTACTTTTAAGGCATTCTGTGCATGCATTATTTCATGAATAATCTGAAATAAGATGCTGATTTGTCCAAAAAAGTGGAGTCTCTCCCTGACTGGCCACACAAACTGATACAGAAAGTTAGTGATGCTGTGTGAACCCATTCTAAGAAGGGTCCTGTACGAAACTCTGTCAAAGTTAATGGAAAGAATCACATTCATGTCAGTCAGCGTGGGGTCCTTCTCAAAGCCCTGCTGTTCTGATGGGATTGGTATAATTTAGAGCTTGGCATTTTTGCATCCACACATGCAGGTGTAACAGGCGTGCGTGGATGAGTGGAGGAGAAACTGTGACCATGCACCCTCTTCTGTTTCCTTTCCTTACATGCAGTGTTAACTGATGTGGGAAGTGTTATTTCCTTAAGGACAAATCCTCCTAGTCTTTCACATTATAGTTGACAGGAACCCCTTCACCTTCCAATTTCAAATGAATATGTTTCATTAGAAATTTTTCGTATTTCTTGTGTAACATATACCAAGCAGAACATTTGTCTTCATTGAATTGTTTGCGTTTACTATTAAAAAAAAAATTTAAGTGGAAATGACATTTTCCCATGGACATTCTCATAAAAACAAACAAACAAACAAATAACCACCAAATAAAACCCACCAGCTTCCTGGCAAGAGGAAAATTGTATGGGTAAAAATACCTGCTTGCTTGAATCCACATGCAGCTCTCCTTTTCAGGGAATGGAAATGCTTCATTGTGGAGGCCTCTAACCGCATACAGGCAGAACCTGATTATGTGAGGCTAGATTGTGGAGCTGTAATACATGTTGGCAAGCACTTTCTCAGCAGGTACAATGACCTAAGTAAATGCCCACCAACACGAATAAGGTCTTCACAGTTCCACCTGCCTGTTAATACACTTACAGAGTGAATACTGGACTGAGTTTCATTATACACACAAGTTTAGAAGCAGAAACAGTTAAAACACATGGAAATGGGGTAAGCATGCAAAGCTGAATACAGGTTATTGCCAGGGATAACTTCACTTACACAAAATGTACATTCACCCAATATGTTTGTGAGGTTCATCCCATGCACGCAGGGATAAGCATGCCCAAAATACAACAGTTTTTCCTAAATTAGTGCTTTTCAGCATAGGAAACAGCATGGGTAATACAACATATATCCCTATGGATTTGAACATTTAATTGGTGAGCCCGTTTCTGGAATGTTTTATCCTTTTTCTGAAAGGGGGCAGGGAAAACAAAGACACCATTAAGATGTGGTGTACACAAACATGAAATGTGGACTGCAACTATTGGATATCAACTGTGATTGGAAAAAAAATAACTGGGAGCTAAGACAAGAACCACTTTAGCTATCTGCTAGTTCAGTAATTCTAGATGTTTTACTATAATGAATTCTCTGAGTGAAGTATTGTGCCAGTCCACATGAACTAGCAGCAATGGCCTCAAAATGGTGCTAGTTGGAAGAGCCTAGTTTCACAGGTGCCTGACTGAGCTGCTTTGAACGTCAGTGCCTTTAAATCATTCAACAGTTAGACACAGCGTGTGTCTGGGAGGCTATGAACTTGCATGGCTCTTACTAGCAGAGTGGCTAGAGAATAAGCACCACTCCTTCAGCGTTCAGGTGAGGTCTAATCTGTCTGTAGTCCTATAGGAAGGTGTCTTCTAGGAAAATGAGAATGTGAGGATGCCACCATACATCAAAACTCCGTTACTGAATTAGGTGGTTCTATGCTATGAATTTTTTGTAGTTCTTTTGTCAGTATTGCCTCTACATTAACCTGGTTTGGTTTCTGATTATAAGCATCGCCCCCTGAGGGAAAAACTCTTGCTGACTGTTTCTGTGTTGTGTTTTCTGCTGAGTCGTTCTGTCACCATAGGAAAGACTGGAATGAATGCCCCTTGTCCTCCAAGGGGCATTCCAGTTGCAATATGGGGCATGCTTTCTTTAATGTATTTTCTCCACCACCTTCATTTCTCTTTCTATCTTTTCTCTGTGTTGTTTTTTCACTCTGCTTGCACTCATGTGGGTATCGCCCCCATTGTTTTTTCCACTAGATTGTTTTATTGCTTTTCATATTTCAGAATCTCTCCTAATGCTGAACACAACCTCAGTAGCACTTTTAATCAAGGAAAAATTTGTTCATTCACACCTATAACTCCTTTATGGTTTAGGGCCAGTAATAGATACAGGATTCTTCCCCCAAAGTAGTTTTTGTGTAATCAGCTGTAGTGGTTTAATGAAAGGGCCCCAATACTTTTGAGCATTTTCCTGCTACTATGAATAATGCACTTTCTCCAGGGCTATTATTTCATTTTTGCTAATCTGTGCCACCAAGAAAATTGTGTGGTTGCTACCTTCCCATTCAGCATCTTCCCAAGAAAAGACCCAGCTGCTGAAATCTTGATGCTGTTTTTGCTAGAATACCAACCATTATTCAAAATACTGTTTTGATCTCTTTTATTCTCTAGCTTTGTTCAGAGCTTTCCCAGTGACACTGAAGTAAGTCCAGGGTGTGATTTTGTCAGATGGTCATGCCCGCACTGAGGTCTGTAGGGGTAGCGTGCTTTCTCGTGGCAGTAGCCAGCACATACGTTGCCACTGGAACTCATTGCTTTATGCTGCAAAACTTCTGCGTTCTTGGAGAAGTTTTGTGGATCGCTAGCTAGACAGTTTTCAGTCTGAACAGGCATGTGTCTATGTGAGTGTGCAAAACAAAGAGGGGAATAATATCCTACAAAATGCAAAGGTTTCAATATGGCAGTTGTTGTCGTCCACTTTGGTATTCCTTTATGTATGGCGAAGTAATATTTTAGCATAAAAATAAGATGAAGGTGAAATCCTTTAGGTGAATTAACTTCTAGAAGCCCTCATTTTCTCACTGTCCCTGGATGCAGGGGTACTACAACAAGGATGCTAGCACAGATGTTTCAGCATTTACCCTTTCCCAGCACATGGTGCTTGATAATAGCATCCTGTTGATCTTTGTCCTCCATATTAAGTGCTGTGAAAGGCTGTTAGGAGACAGTTGTGGTGCTGGGGATTGATGAAGCCATAGGATGCTGCTGTGTCTTTATTTCAACCAGAGATTTTATGAAAGTATTAAAGAGTTATTTCTTATCTCTGACTAAATCCAAGGTTTCATTCCCCAGCGCCATCAAACTAACACCTTTCTTTAGTGTAACGCATACATGCCTTTACAAATATTTTTAAAACAGTCATCTATCATATGTTGTAACAGAAAACTAACCATTAAGAAGCAGACTTCCTTGCTTATTCTCCAAGGGTGGAATTCAACTATGCAGAGGAACAAAATAAGGTTTATGTACCATCCAAGTCCCTCGTAGTCCTATTTGTGCTGACTCTTTAGACACGGGTGAACTGTACCACAAAGAAACAATTTCTAGGTGATGTCTGAGTGCCACAATCAATTAAGTTTTGTCTGTAGGACCCCTGTCAGTATTGTGTGTGGAAGATGGAAGAGATGCCAAGTGGAGTTTTATGCCCAGTGGGCCTGGCTCGTGCCCAGCTGAAGTCAGTGGAACTTTTGCCACTCCTTCCAAAATCAACAGGATGGCTCCTCCACTCACTCCCTATTTCTCTTGCTAAACCACAGTTTTCTGATATTTTCAGGCACTTGTGCTCATCAGCTTGGAATCCACACAAGGTTGGGTTTCATAACAAAAGGCGGCCCTGATTCTTTTAAATTCAAGTAGACAGAAGAGAGCAAGGTGAGTCATTTTTTTTTTCCTTGCTAATCTTGATGGGATGCTGCAGGTTTGCCAAAGATTACTTGAGTTTTCCCTGGCTAAGGTGAGAGTGAAGACTGCAGCAGTTTGAAGCAAACGGGGGTGTTGTTTTCATAGGTTTTCTTCTTAATTCACTGGAAAGGACAAAATGCATGTGCAGTACTATCTTAGTGACACTCCTCCAGCTGTTGCATTTTAGTAGTGAGTGTCACCTACTTAAAAATACTTTGTATTATCCTCAGTAAACAATCTCTCTTGGTCCAAAGCAATCTGTTGTTCCAGAAAAGTTCCCGTCTCCTCGTAGAGAGCTTACAGTACCTTGCAGGCCTGACACAGAGCCTTTGAAGTAAATGGAAAGTCTCTTAATGACCTCAAGGGTTTAGATAGTGAGCCCTGTGGACTGCACAAGACAGGTAACACCATCAAAAGCACCTAATAACTACTGACAGTCAGTGGGTCTTAGTCTCCAAATCACTTGGATGACTCTGAAAATATTTATCCCAGGGCTGGCTGTACATTCTCAGCAGTACAGAGCACATGAATGGTACTCAATGAATAATATAAAAATTCTTCTAAGTACAAAAATCTCTCTGTTCAGGAAAATGATAATTTTATGCTTTTCTATTTCTTTTGTTTCAATCTCTTTGTAAGCATCCCTTTGGCTATAGTATTTGCTTAAAGTATGAATATGTACTATGTGTCAAAATAAAATATTTATTGAATACATTTATTTTGTGTCTGTTGAGTTATGAGTGGATTCTGAAGTGCTTCTCTGCTGCACCTGTTGGGGCCATTTTACATTCTCTCTTGGCTGGAGACAATGAAAACTTGATGCCTCACAGTTTTGAAAAAAGAAACAGTTGAAAAGAATTTGAATTAAAATTTAGCACAAACATCCACTGTTGCTGGCACTTGAGGGCCAAACACAGGACTGCTTAAATCCTCAGGATGGGGATGGTCATCTCTACCAGAGCCTGTCGGAGCCTCCTGAGCTGTAGGTGGGCTGAAGCTAAATGGTACTGCAGATTGATGGGTGCAGCAGGTCCAAGAGTGTTGAGGTGACTGTGGCTTTCCTGATGTCCCCGGAGGGAGCAGACCCCAGGGCTTGGTTTTTGTTTGTTTTTTCTTCTTTCTTTCCTTCGATAATCCAAGAAGTGTGAGCCAATGCAGGACCAACCTCTCTCACAACATGGCCTGCGTCACTTAGACACTAAAATGGGGTTGTAGGTGACCTTGACATTACTGAAGGAATGAAGAACCACTACAACCTCTGAGAAGAAAAGGGAATGTACCTTTCTTAGCCTCCAGGGAGTCTGCACGGTAGCTAAGAAATTGAAGAAATTTCTGGCACTAGCAGAAGTACAAAAAAACAGGCTTGGGTCCAGACAGGTGGTCCTTCCTGTCAGAGAAATTTACTCCTAGCCAGAGGAGGAAGCAGGTATTCAGATACTGACAACAGCAGATACTCATACTGGCTTTACCCGATGGAAAGTGGTATGATTGATGACAGCTCATAAGGAAATAGGAGGGCACCTTCTTGTAACCTCATTGTTCACGCGGGCACCACCGAGGTGGAGATGGGCATTGGAAGCTCAGGCCTTAGCTTTGAGTGAGACCCCCCCTCCAGACCCCAAGTGCTGCAGCTACTGCCCTCTTCTGTGGTTGCTTCGCAAGGTGTCCTGCAGCCCTCGCTCCATTTCTTTCCCTGCTAGAGTCTCTGCTGGAAGAGACAGCCTTGAGGCATCTTAAGCCTCTTGCAAGAGAGGACAAACAAAGCCATTGTTGTCCAGTTATGTGCTTTAACTCAGAGACAAAAGCAAAACTTCGGGCACGTTTTTCAAGGCGAATCTATGAATGACTAAATGGGCCTGTGCACAGGCCTATAACCAAAGGACTTGTGGATGGGGAGATTAAGATCTATTGTAGCTGTCTCTTTGTTAAGTGAACACGTCCTCTGAATAGGTAAACAATACATTATGAGGCCTAGAGCAAATAAGATTAGGTGGGGATTCAGTTTAGGCTAGACCTCTTCAGGTTCCTCCTGTAAGTGGTGAAGAGTTGTAGAGGCTCCCCTTGGACCTAGACTCACTCTGGATTTCTTTTGGTGGTTGCTCAGCTCCCCTCACTGTCTATAAACAGAATCTGAGGAGACTGTCTTTTGACAGAGGTACTTAGGTGCCTGAAGTTACGTGGTGTCACAATTCCACTTAGCTTTCCTGTATGAAGATGTAGAAGAACAGAGAACCTAAAAAATGCTTAATTCCTATCCACTGGATTTAAATTAAGCATCCAGGTATCCCTGCCTCAAATAATCAAATTTGTACAGTTCAAGCACATTTCTTCAACCTGAACAAAAGACCCAATTCAATAACTATTTTATTTCTTCACCCCATTACAATCATTGCAACCATCGATATTATGCCATTATTTTTAATCCAACACAGGGAAACAATTATTTTTACTGATTATCTCTTTACCTCCAGTGGGATATTGACTGCTAGAGAATGAGAATAAAGGTCTATCAGACCAAACCGAATGATGACTGGTCCTTCAAATGATGATTCTAATTTCTTAAAAAGCGAAGGAATCTCAACTGCTCCTTTTATCTTTGTGTCTTGTATCATACAGAAAGAGGTCTTGACACTCCGTGAAAGAAACTCAGAAGCTTCCACATGAGGCATGCATAAACAGCTGCAGCTGAAACATAAAAAGTCTTTAAAACCAATTCTGCAACCGTGGCTAGATCCACTGGGATCGAATAAGGTAGTCTTTAATTATACCTCCCCTGAAAAGCTATGCACATGCAGTGTTTCCAGAGTTTGGCTGTAACTTGAGAGCTGTTTGTGAAGACAACCCTTGCACATGTTGTAAATGGGATTTAGCCCAGTTACGGGAGTGAGCTTATGCAGTTGCCTGTAAGATCAGAACCCAAGACCCTGGTTTTGAAAAGGTTTAACATGTGCTTGCTTTGCAGGCAGAGACCTATGCTATTGAAATAAATAGACCTCTGTGAAAAGTTAAGCATGTCCATAAGCTTTTGCAGGATGGGCCTGAGATTCTGAAAATGTACTGGGAAATCTGTGTAGTACCTCCTCAGTTTACTTCAACAAGAAAGCGTGTTAAAAGGCCTATCTGTATTGCTGTGGAATTACATGGTTAGCTGTATTAAAAATAACATTTTCTTGCAAAAATTTTCTGGTTGTTTTAGCAGATTTTGTTCTTTGACAGAAAATGTATTGATCTGATCCTGGGAAAGTGACTGTAGTGCTCAACAGAACAGTTCCTGCCATGTAATTTTGATGTTCATAAGGTTGTGTAATATTTCATACGAAAAGCCTCTGTCAACTTCCACTGACTGTTGAATCTTAAAATGATTCATCCACACAAATATATTTTTCAGGAAATCTTTGGAAGCAGGAGGCTGACCTCATTGCAAAATACAATTTAATCGAACATGTGTTGATTTTAAAAGTATGTACATATCTATATATGTTTCTTTTCTCTTTTCTGATTTATTTTTGTGACTCATATGGAAATCCAATATTTAAAAATATACAAAAAAGGAAATTCATTTGAAGTAATACATTTTGAAGAATAAACATACAAAAGTATATATTTCTATTTTGTAACTTTTAATGTTTACATAAAACTGAAGAAGTAATGAAAATTAATATGTAAAATAGTTAAAATTGTCAACATTTCTCAGTTCTGAACTAAGCAAACTTTATATTTCCAGTAATCTCACTCCAGGCTTGTACCTTCAGATTTTCATCTCAGTATATCTGAATGTTGTTGCCAGTCAGATTTCCTATAGATCAATGGAAAATCTGATTTCTATTCCTGCCTTTTACAATTCCTCTTAATTTCATGGGAAGAACCATCCATAATAAACTAGGAGGGGAGAGACTGGTTCCACTGACAGCAAATTAAGCTTTTCCAGTTAGTTCTCTGAAATGAGGGGGTTCAGTCTCAAGACATAATTACAGGTAAAGATTGACACGTTGAGGTTGGTGGTTAGCCATTGGCTTGAAAGGGGACACATTTCATCCTCCAATGTTTTATTTCAGTAATGATTTAAAATATTTCTGTGACTAGATGTATACAAACACACACACACACACAGAGGTTCCTCTCACTCATGTTTAATGTGGGAGACAACATGATAGGCTCAAAGTGGAAGTGCATGAAGGTATGCTGTTTTTATTTTTTTTAAATGCAGAAATAACTGCCAATGAAATTTTCTCTTTTTTGCTCTCACCCAGATGAAAAAGACTTCTTTTTCGTGAAAGAAAAAGAAGTTTTATCAGCTTGTCTCCGACTGTGTTGTCAGGACCACTGCCTCACTCATGTGTGATGTTATGTTTTCCCATAAACCTTTGGTAAGAACTAAACATAGAAACTTCATTTCTTAGTACTACAGCAGTCAGTATTTTACAAACTTAGGACCAAATTCATAGTAAGTGTTAAAAAGATCAATGTGTTGCATAAAGCCACAATTTCTCAAGTATAAATATATTACTATCATCCAACCTTTAATCTAAGCTTACAATTTTGTGACCTGTTGCACATTCACGTGTTGCAGTATTCAGCTTGAAAGCTGAGCAGACTGGAGGTGCGTGCAATTCAAATGTGCCAGTCCACGTGAAACCAATTTTGAAAATCATATCTATCTAAAAAAAAAGAAGGTCACAGAATCATAGAATAGCCCAGGTTGGAACGGGTTACTCGAAAATGTAGTTAGTTTCTTATATCTGCTCTCAACAAAAGAAGGACCAGCACAAGTATTGTACGTCACTAAAATCTCTCGACATGATTAAATTGGATTTAAAGTGGTGTAGAGGCCTTGCAATGGTCTGATTGACTTCACCTTTGCTGGCACTGGGTATTGAGCTATGGAGCATCCAAGTGAAAGACCATAAACTTCTGCAAACCATGAAGACCTGAGAATTTTAACAGACATTTTCCATTAAATGTCTGTGGATGGCAACAAGAAAAACACCCTGATACCAACCAAAGCTTTACTGGTATACAGTTAGTATAATGCTTCTGCAGTAGCTGGATGAAACCAAAACCACCACATTGATATGGGTTGTAAGCAATAATCAGATGAAGGAGAGAAACATATTCAAATACTGACTGAGCCCTTCACTGTGTAATTTTCATTGCCATTTAGAGCCCCTGATAAAGAATTTCAGTTCACAGATGAAAAACCTTTTCAAGAGAGTGATGCTAGAAATTAGAGACCTCAGAAGCACTGACCTAAATAAAAGCTACTCCTTCCCTAAATGTAACTTTTGAGGTTTCTTTCTGTTTTAAGGGCTATTTCCCCCTCTCCCCATTCTAATTAGTGCCAAGGAAAAGTGCTGAGCTGCCCAAGAGAAAGGCTGTAGCTTTTTGCTGAGTCCAGTTGTTCCACTCAAACAGCAGTCTTTGGACATCTCCTGGTCCTGTTAAGTAGTTGTATGTTGTCTCCATAGAGCTATTGGGTCATTGGTGCTGTTTTACTGTTTTCTTTTATTTTCAATTGCTAAATTACTTAAAAGAAGAAATAATATAATACTATCCTACAGTGACTATTCCAAGTGAGCAATTGCTGTAGTTGCCATAGGGATACTGAACGAATGCAGATGAGGTAGTAGATATCCAGAAGGCCCTATGAGCATGAGTTTCTCTTCAGCAGCCCAGTGTGACCAAAAGAAGGGAGGTTTCTGCACCTCCGTAATGCTGGGCTGCCGCTGCCGCATGGCCTACGCTGAAGTGTCCGTCTGGCTGCCTGCGTGCTGCTTCCACTGGAGAGGTGGGCACCTCGCTTGCCGTTGAAAGTGGAACTTGGGCTCTTAGGTGATTTTGAAAACGTTACCACAAGTTCCCTAAGAGCAATACTTAGAAACAGCCACTTATCACAAAGACTAAAATACCACTAATACTGTGTTCGTAATAAATCCACCAGGAAAACTGTGGAAGCCGCATACAGATGAGACCAAGTGGTATATTGGGAGACCTATAGAGTCTAATTAAAATCAACCCATATTTGGGGAGGAATAGCTCCTCCAACAGAGGAAGGAGCTATTATATAGGTGGTGTTCAACACTGTGACAGAGGCAAACAATCTTTCCATGGAAGAGAACTGATAGGTGAGCTGTCTCTCAGGAATACTTTGGTTCCAGTATTATTTAGCTTACTGATGACCTGGGGTGAAAGTGGTCAGCCGCATAGAGAATGATGATCATTTTTAGTTCATCTGTATGTTTGTGACTGTTGCAAACAGGACTAATTCTGGGCTCTCTTAATTATAGACATAACCAGTAAATACAATGACATAATTGCCTTAATGTCCTCAGAAAACACTAACGAACTTAAATGATAACTTGGCAACACACAGCATCACTCACAAACTCTACCTTTGGAGGACCATTTACTCCCAACCTACTCATGGAAAGAGGTGGATCTTGTGGCCTAAAGGTCCTCAGATTTGTGCTTTGCACTGGGAGCTACAGAGAAAGACTGGTGACATTTATGACAGCAAGAATCAACTCTGCACTCAGGCACTTATTCACAGTAGTACATGGGAACTGACTTCAGCACTAAATTGTTTGGTTAAAATATACAAATAAATACAGATTCAGACTGTACTTTTTTGACACTGACACAGCTCATAGTTATTACAGCAGGGCTACAACCTCAGCTATAGTGGATCAATGTATTTCAGTTGTCTTCAGAGAAATTGTAGCGATTTACTCCAGATCACTTAGAATATCAGCTCAGGTTTTCAGCCCCAAAAATTTGTGCTGGAAGGAAAACCATGCTGGCTGGGCGTAAGCTACAAATCTAATGCTCTTTTTGGGCAAGTTGGTGTGATCCCAAGCACTGTGCACTGGATGTATTAACAGTGTGAAATACTCTTGAAAGGATTGACTCTAGAAGGAATACTGAAGTTTGAGCCAGGCTAATTAATTTGAAATAGTGAGAGGTATGAATGGGATTTTTTGAGGACAGATGTAAACGTTCCCCAACTGTCCTGGTTTCCAGGACCACACCACCAACTAACTGGAATGAATTAGCAGCTAAGGAGGAATTAGAAGACACATGGGTCACTGATAAATAAATACACAAAATCTAACTTGTCTTGCTCAAGAATGGACTAGATGGCTTAGTAGCTTCTATGTTCCCACTAGTACAAAAATACTGTCTGTCCTTACTATTTATACTGCCTTTAAGCTTAAAGCTCTGCAATTTCTTCTAGAACGTCCTCCCCACTCCTCATTTTTAGGGTTATTACAGTATTACTAACACTATGCATTAGTACCTTTCAAAGTTGTCTGATGGAGGTTAATTAATCCCTTTTAAACCACTCAAGACTTGATTGAAATAAACAAACATTATCATATCCGTCTTCCAGCTGAAGGAGATGAATCACAGAAAAGTTAAGTTGTTTCTAAAGTCATAAAACAAGTCAGTAGGCAAATCAGGGGTAGAACTAAGCAGCCCTGGACTTCTAGACTCCTACTGTAATGATTGCATTAGCCTGACTTCCTAGAACCAGTATGTCTGAATGAGATAATTTTATTCAAAAGAGTTCTCAATTATGTTCACATTTAGGCTTGATTCCAGTATTACTGTAGCCAGTGAGAAAACAGCAGCAGAAGATTTTGGTGCTAATATATCCTTTTCAGAGAAAGGGAAGACAACTGCAAGACAGTGTGGGTGAAATAATTTTCCTAATGGGGTATTTTTGAATGTTAGCAGGTGACAGTGTCATAAACTTGCAAGAAAGGCCAGGTGCTGTGTTCCGGTATGATCTCACCTTCCTTTTTAAATGAGCATTTAATGTGTCTCTAATTTCCTTGGTCAGGCACACCTCCCTCCGCCTACTCTCCTGGACTATTCAGCCTTACCATATCCACAGACGGTGATGATGACGGGATCACGGGAGTAATACCTAGGGTGCAGGAAGGGTCACTTGACCGGCCCTTGCCTTTGCTGCGGACCCTCCCCTGCTTTCCAGTACTTGACAACAGAGGGTACAGACGAGAGGACGGAGGATGAGCGTGGAGGAGGGCTGCTGTTACGCATGGGTGGTGATGCAGCTCATGCCTGCGGGCTGTTGTAGTGGGGGAGGCCCCCAAGATCTGGTGGTTGTTGCAAGTGGGTCCCACCACTGGGAAGCAGAGTACGCTGCAGGTTCTTTGGGGACTGTCGCCTCTGCAGGATTTATGCGGAGTGCCTAGCCTCAAACTGACCCTTGGGGCTCCACGGTACACTGAGATAACACAGGCAGCAGCTTTCTGAGTGGTGCTGGACATACCCTCCATCACCCTAAGGATCAAAACCATACTGGGGCAGGTCTACCAGGCCTTCCTCCTGCTGCCTCCCTGAGGCAATAGGATAACCATCTGTATACCACTCTGATATGTCAGCACTAAACACCCAGCTTGTACATGACACGCTTTATCTACCATTCTGTACACAGCCTATTGACACATGACAGCGGCAGCAGGACCTCAGCGATTTTCCTGATTTCTCCTGTTAATTCCCGATTTCCACTGGCACAAGAGAAATGGATCATTGCTAGGCAGCTTTGTACAGAGTAACTGGACCAACAGTGGGAGGAGAAAGAGCTCACATTTAATTTATACTTGAAATACACTAGTAATGAAAAGACCTTATGCTAAATTTCTGTGATGGTAGACTTTCACCCTGCTGTGAGTAGTTTAGACCAGACAATTGAATAACCCTTATTATTAAGAGTAGATTTAAAATATCTTAATCAATGCAATCCTACACACAAAAATTTAAGTGTAGCTGTAAACCTCATTAGCACATGACACCATGCTCAATTTCACATGTAATTACCTGGATAGACCATGTAATTATGCCACATAATTACTCATGCATTTTACGAATGAAGTTGCATGTCTGCAGCTCAAGATGATGTAGCTCTTTCATGTCAACTGAAGTCCTCTGACGCATTTTCCACCATAAACGCCTTCTCTTTTTTAAAAGCAAGGGCCAGAAGTTGAAAAAAGTCCACTAAGAGCACAAGAAAAAATTAAACATTGTGCTTTAGGCAGCGAATTTTTCTTTAGGACATTAGGACCAATTGATGGAATTTATTGGCAGAAGCTTGTTTAGAACCTCTAAACTATTATCAATGTAACCTGTTATTGCTGGTATCTATTAAACCTCTTAATATGCTCTCGGCTCTCTCTGAGGGCATAAAACAGACAAACAAATGGGAAATTCCCAGGCAGGAAATAATGCCAGGCCATGTTCTCAGCTGTATCTAAATCTACTCAGTGCAGCAAATAGCAGGAATTATAGCAGGAATTACACTGATGTTGGTTATAATTCCCAAATACTCTGTGATAATCTGTTTCGGCCTCCGCATAGGTTTAGCCGCATAGACCTTGTCATAGTTTACACTACGGAAAAGCAAGACTACCTCTTAGAGGCCAGCTGTGTCAAGTCCGGCTGCTGGACGCCTGCCTAGGTCGTATAGGCAGTGCACTTAAAGACAAAAGCCCTGACACACAGTTGACTTGTATCTTCCTTCGCCCTTTAGTTGTACTCGTTCAAACAGAAGCGGGTATAAAATGCCACGGGTCTGATTGCATCGGTCTGCACTACCGTGCAGAGAGTGGGAGGAGAGTCTTAACGACTGACTGCTGCTGGTCTCATTTGTCATTCAAAAAATAAACAACTCAAAGAGAACTATATTCAAAAACTATATTTCATATGACCTCACTCGAAACATTTTATTCTGGATTTGAGAGTTTCTTTTCATCATATTATTGTTTCTTCAACAGAAAGAAAGCAGCTTTAAAAGAAAAGCAGTTTGGAGAAAAGGATTTCGTTTAAATAAAACCTACCAAAATGAAATGCAGTCATTCAGTAATGCGCTGAAACAAAGTCAAACTCACACCATGTTTTCCTCGTCCCAAAAGCAAGGTATGGGCCAAAACAAATTTTGGTGATTAATATCCTTGCCAGTAGTGCCAGGACAGCTTTATTTTTAGTAAGTAACATAGCCTTTGTGCTCCCACAAGACAAGGCCCATTGCAGTGAGTGCAAGCTCAGCCCTAAACACATGGGAAAAAAGGTAAGGTACATGGTAAGGGAAGCCACATCATACAGAGCTAAAATCCCAACCACCAACACGGCCTTTACGAAATTAGGTAGTTTTAATGGGTCCTCTTTCCCTGGGAAGTGTGAGTAGTCCCGTTGTTCCCTGTGTGAGTACCTTCTAACGCTGGCAGGTAGCTACACCTTGCTCTCAGTCTGAGGTGAGGGTATTTGGGCAAGATTAAGAGAGAAAATATACAAAGGAAATACCCACAGATAGAAGTTGCAGTATCTTATCTATATAGCGTGACCCTTAATGTCAGTCTAGCAATCTTAACATTTGGCTATGTGTTAGTTATGTGCTCTTGGTAGCCCATTAAAGAAAAATGAAGTAAGGCTAACTACCATCATGAGTTTTCTCTTGGTTGTTAAATCAGAGCAGAGTAAACTGAAAATAAAGCTTCCTTTATTCAGAGGGCATTGGGGGGGTCTTACCCCAAGTGCTGGCCAGCACATCCTCAAAACTATTTGAAGCAACCTAAAAATCTAAGACAAACTATTTTGCTATTTTTCTGTGAACATCTATTTGCACTTAAACTTCAGAATTCCTGAGCAATTTTGCTCTAATTTAGGTTACAATATCCTTTTTTTTTTTAATTGCTAAGGCTGATATCAAAAAAGGCATTTGAAGTGTTGACTTCTTAAACACTTTTTAAAAACATACCCCAAGGTCCTATTGTCCATGTAGAAATAAGAGTACACAGTATCATATTGGATAAAGTTTACAGTGAAATCTCCTGTCATTAAATCTGTGGCAAAGTAATAATATCTATTTCGTACAGTAATTTAAACGTGTAGATCTCAAAGCCCTTGAGGAAAGGGGTTGTAATCATCAACACTGACGATCGCTGCTGATGGGGAACCTCAGGAGATAAAGGGATTCGGTGAAGGTCGTCTGGCACGCCAAGACCAGAGCTGCACCCTGCTCTCCTTGGAGCGAGGCCAGCACTCTGTCCCATGGGTCATACTGCCACTTCAACAGGTTGATTTTCTTTTTTTTTTTTTTTTTTTTTTTTTTTTTTTTTTTTTTTGCTTCAGGTGGTTTGGAGCTAAGAGTGCAGTGTTCAGAGTGCGTGCATGTTTCTCCCCTCCACGCCGTCTTTTCCTCTCCTCCCACATTTAATATGTCTGAGCTAACTTCCCCCCTCCCCCAAAGAGTTGCTGGAAGCAGTGGTAGCTAATGGGAAAATACTCTGAAGGCTGTGATAAACAAAAGCCATCATTCGGGTTTAACTGATGTATTCGTCACCTTGCTTGGTGTAAAAATCCTTGCATCCAGTTCTCTTCTATCACAAGCGAACAGGTCATACCATCTCTTTTATAAGTATATCACTTTACTGGATAGATTTCCTTCCCTCACCTTCCTCCTGGAAGGTTGCTCCAGAGCCTCTCTGATGTAGGAGATGATAGAAACTGTCTGTTGTCAACTTATTCATAGCTAGTTTTGGACCATCTGTTTCCATGCCAGCATTGTCCTTTAGGTTAAACACGCTCCAAAGTTTTACCTATCTCTGAGCCTACCTACCTATCTACCCCCCATGAGCCTCCATTTGCTATATTGAGTAAGAGAAGCTATATAATACATTAATCTAATGAACACAGGGGAAAAAAAGATCTTCCTTCTACTTCCCTTATCTCTAGCTACATACTGTTTAGATGGCTTAAGTGAGATATAAACTATGTAGTGCCTCTTGGGAAAATTTGAATTCATTCAAGTTTGTTTCACAGTAATAAAAAATTCTCCTGGCTAGACCTGTTTGAATATTTTTCTGGTAAAATACTTTTATCAGACACATGACATTTTTTTTGAAAAAACAGATGTTCATTGAGAGAATAACCTGTCTTTCAATGTTTTTTTGTGAAAATGCATTTTGAAACCACCTTTTGTTTAAAAAAATACCAAATGTAGACCAATTGTTATGGAATTTTGAATGACACCCTCCCTTTCACCCAGTAACATTCCCTCCCTGGGAAATTCTGTTTTTACAGAAAATGTTGAGTTCGTTTGAGTTCATTCTGGTTTGTCATGAATAGTCCTTGAAATCCTGAATGCTTTCATGGACAAGAAATTCTGTTCCCTCACAGTTCTGCTCTAGATTCTCTCCCTTACCATAAATCAAGTGTAGATCTATGATAGTGAATGAGACTGCACCTGTGCTTGGACACAGGTTTTAGCCTGCACTAATTATTTAAAATTTACTAAGAGGTTTTAACCTATGATTAATATTGGCAGTGTTGACAATGCTTATTATTGGCAGTATTCCTGAGAGTAGGAGTGTGAGGGAGCAAAAGCCCCTGGAGAAGTGACTTCACAACAAGACTTCAAACAAAACTGAGGACAATGTACAGAAAAAAAAAAAAACAAAAAACCACCAAACATAGGACCTTGCAGTCTTAGTCTTCTATAACAGTTTTTTACAAGCTGCTCTGTCAGCTCTGTCGTGCTGTGCATGGACTGCTTAGACATCCATGGGAGATGACAAAAGGGAGATGTTGCAGGAGTTTGGAATTACCATGATTGTCATTCTGCTCTCTGATTATAATTTTCTCAGGCTGAATCAGCGTCCTTCCTCCACCATCATGACACAAGCATGGATCCAACATCCTTGTCTGCCCTGGGTTGCCCTCTGTGTGTCGTCATAGTGGCTAAATGCCATGGTTCCTTTCATGTACTGTTTGATGGAGGTCTTCTGCAGCTAACTTGGAGATCCTGCTGCCTTGAGAGATGCTCCAGATTCATTCCGAGTGCACTGTCCAGATATTTCCCTCTCCTTTTTCTCCGGATGAGTCTGTGGAGCTCTCTGTTACAAATCCAATATATCTTATACATAGAATTTTCTCTGAGAAATTTGCTTTTGAAGGTATTTGATGTCTGTCTATTCCTTTGGTGGATTTCTGGCGCACACTGTCATGAGTTGAGATAAAGGTAACTTTTGCATTGGGTGTCTGGTTTTGCACTGGAAATCTGTAGGCTTTTTCTGACCAAATCCTATTTAAGCAGATGAATGTATCTCTTATTTCCTTCCTTTTTTCCGTAATTCCTCTGGACATTTCCTTGGACAGTGATGACTATTTGATTCACTTCTTGTATTCCTTCTGCCTTCTAATAGCACGCCTGAGTTGCAAGGGAAGGAGTCTCCAACTTGCTCTTTGAAACAACTGCCTATTCACCTCATTGTATTGTTGAGCTCTCCTCCCGTCTTCTTTGCAGACTCTTTAGGCTCCACCATCAGTGCAGTTTAGATACTGTAAAACACCATTATTGAACTATAGAGTGTTTATGTGTGTGACTATATGAACTATGCTCCAGCAAACTGGTATGAGGCTACAGGTAGATAGAGAGAAAATTTTACTACGTTAGAATGTGCCTCATCCTAATGAGAAGTTTAGGATTCAGAAAATGGTGAACCATAAGAAAACATGGGTAGCTCTGTCCTCTTGTTCTCGAGAGGCTAGGAATTATTAAAGAACAATTGTATTTTAGAACGGAAAGCCAACACTCCAGCATAAATTCCGTGTGCCCAATATACAAATCCAAGCCAGCAGCTCTCTGACTAACACATCATCAGATCCTTGGTAGAAGATGAAGATTTGCTTTTGATCTTTCTTTTCAATTCAGTGTTTATTATTCAATTCAGCATCATTGCTAAGAGGAAGAATGAAAAAGGAAAAAAGGAAAAGCACATATAAGAAGCAATTTCACAGAAAAACCTATCAAAAGATACAGTCACTTTCCTTTTAACAGTGAAGAATATTTGGGGCTGAATACCAAAGCAAGCCAAATGCGACAGAATTAATGCCTTCACCAAACAGTAAGTGTTATGTTTCTGGAAAGCTAAGCTGCTGTTACAACAAGGCTATCAATCAAAGGTAGGATCCATCTAACATTATATAGGGCTCTGTGGTGTAGGCATTTCAACTGCAGATATCCACAGCGGAACAGATCATTCCAGGCTTCCTTTGAGTCCATGGAAGGAAAAACAGGCGCATCTAGGCTGTGATTCATTCCATCTAAAGTAGGTCTAAAATAGGTCATATGAATCACATCTTAGAAGTGCCTGATTCCCTCCACTGACTATGAAGCAAAACTAGCCTAGATGTAGGTATCTATACCTTGTAGGCCTCTGAAGAGACATGAAATGGATGTCAGTTCAGACTGACACTCTGTTCCGATACAAGGAGTTTCAGAGAAAAAATCTAGGGGCAAGAAAAGCAATCAAATACAGGCAAGAGAGATGTTAGGACAGGTAACTGAAGACATTAACAGGTTGGTCAGAAATTAGTCCAAAAAAACCCAACATAAATTGCAAGGCATTAGATCTTGTACCGTCTGACCGTACAAAATGAATTTGATGGACGTACTAAAGAGACAGGAGAGCCGTAGCAGTAAGAGATGAGAAAGCAGGCATCTCCCTGATTTAGTCCATGTCCATGCATTGCTTCATACCTGAAGTCATACTTTTTCCTTGTTACTAGTGGTTTTGGCAAGAATTAACTCAAGTCCGAATTTGATCTTTTGGATCAAATTTTTGCAGCTCCACTGAATCCACACAGTGTTTTCAGCTGATCCAATGCCAGTTAAACCACCCCAGACCTAGATGGCTGTAACATGTTCTGATGTCAGTGGAGGTACAGTTTTTGCCCCGTGTAAATCCCCCATGATCTATTTTTGCCTGGTCATTGGTTCTCTTGTAATTTATTCTCCTGAAGTGGTTCTGGTTCACTGAGGGTGCTGACACCAGAGAGCTACTTCCATAAGGCAGACCAGAGTGAAGCTGTTGATGTGTGTGTTACAAGACCATAGAATTCACCACTGAATTTGGCCCAGATTCTGCAAAAAGAAATGGGCTATTTACTAGGGAACTGTCCTGCAATTTACTCATAGAAAATACCCTTAGCAGGATTTTGAAAATATTAACGTAAACTACTGAATTGCATCTGCACTACCTTCAGACAATCTGCACGGATGTTATATATCATACACGTACAGCGGAGCTTGAATTTATCTTAAAAGACTTAACTCGTTTTCCCCAAGAAGTAAATGTAGTCACAATAGATTTTCTTTCAGAAAATAATTAAGTCTTAACTTGTGTTTCTGTTTGGACTGATAGCTGTGTTTACTGTGTGTTCTTTTCTACAAAACCACTCGAAGAATTTTGTATTTCCAGAACAGCTTTTTTTTATTGAGACCTATTTGCTCAGAGTACTCTTTTCTTCATGACTTAGCTACTGTTTTAGATCATTTATTTTTATTGACAGTGAGACTAGTCCATTTGGTTGACTTTCTCAAATGTTAATTGCTATAACTTTCATTTAGACCGCCAAGGTTTCCTCATTTACACATGAAATCATCCCATTCACCTCTCTAGGAAAAGGCAAGTCAGACCTGGCATTTCTTGCTCTCAAGGAGAGAAAGAGGAGAAATGGTAGCACCACCTCATTGGCATTGTTCTTTCTGATTTACAGCTGTCACTACTGAGGACTCAGGGAAGACGGGCAAGGGCAGCCACCCTTCATGCTATCTTCCCAAAGCTTCTTACAAAAAATGATGCTTTAGTCAAAAATTATTTCTCACTGGTCCTTTCTCTGATTCACCACTGAACTATAGCAGAACACCGTCGAACTTTGGACATCTTCTAGAACATTTGTGAATCAAAGATTTCCAATGGGTAAGATGGAAAAGCCAGAGGTACGGAGGACGTGGGAAAAGCCCCCGGGTGGCTGCCTGTGATTGCAGTGGATGGGGTTTGGTGTCCACCATGGTTCTCCGTTCGCTGTTTCTCAGCCTCAAATTTCTAGCTGGAAGCCAGAAAATTGGGTCTGACTCTTCAGGGAAGGAGGAAGAATAACTTTAGAAAACAGACTAGGTTTATCAGCTGTAGATAACAGTGAGGGGTTTTTGTATTTTTCAACGCCCTAGCATGAAGCCACCACAAGCTCAGACCAATGGGCACAGGACAATTAATTGAGAGTATCAGGAAGTTCACCTCATCTCATTTGATGACCACTCTGATCACCTCACATAACCTTCTCCAGGGGAAAGCCTGTAAATTATTAAAAGTGAATGAAACTATTGAGTTATGAGGTTTTACCACTAGGAATTAGATTGCTATTTTTCAAGGATTCATTTTTCTTTAGTTAAAAGTTCCTGGAAATAATAATTGGTTTTGTGTTGCTCAGAGACTTCTATCAAGAGAATTATTTCTTGCAGATAAGACATCAATTACTCGACGACTTCTGCCCCTTTTAAATCAGCAACTGATAAGCACTATTAGATGTTGAATCAGAGGGAGACTTAAAGCTATGATCTAGAGCCTATGTACCTGTGCCTGACCCAAACTGGGAAAATAAAAAATAATCCCAAGAAAATAATATATACCATTAGAAATAAGATCAGGATTTTACTCTGTTTCATGTGTCTGTAATCATGCCTAATACTCAGTTTGAGGTACTAGATCTACCGTGTTATCTCTTCTTGTGTTTTCTATACTTTTTTTCTACTCTCCATCTGAGAAGGATGCACTGGAAATGCAGGGCTGGACCTACGTTCATGTAAATTAACAGAGCTCCACTGAAATCAACAGAGCTACAGTGCTCTAAAACTGCTAAGCATCTTTTCCTGTGTCTTATTTATATATTTTTCAAATGGACATAATGTCTTAGTTCATATTGAAGTGTAGAGTTCATCACAGCACTAACCTCTAAACACAGGCTTGCCTATCTTTTATGATAAAGGAATTACATTTCTTCTAGTTGTGATGATAAGTATTCCTGGGAAGATGACTTGTTGGCACCTGGATAAATTGAGCATACCCTACTCTATGCTAGGAGTTGAAGAGATGTAATTGCTGACCTAACTAGTCAAAGAGGTCTCTGATGTTAATGCAGTTAAGCAAGCAAGACTGTGTTGGTGTCACTTAGGGGTGGATAGTACTAGGTTTTTTATGTGCTGATAAAAAAAATACAAGTTCGTTACTATTATTGTGGCCATGCAAAATGCATGGATCCAGTACGGGGTACCAATAAATGCCACAGTATATATTGTAAAAAATATAATAATTTCCAGTAGTAGTAGGCAGACTTCAGCCCTGTCACAAGATTTAATCCAGTCCACCGCTTACTCCTTGTTTTTCCTGAAGCCTGTCAAATGTGGAGAGGGAACAAATAATGTTCCCAGCTCAGAGGTTTGGTATCTCTTTGCTTGCTTCCTACTTATCCTCTTTCTTAGGGACCTCACACTGTCTAACTGTACTAACAAGATGAAACATATATGTTAAGTGACCAAAACAGAGGTTTCCCCTTATTCCTGTGATTGACTGTGGAGGTGTGTCAAGTTGTTTGATGGGGCTGTATAATATGCTTCTCAAGTGTAGGGAAAGCATGGGATCAGTAACACAATGTCTGCTCATTTGATGGAGGAGGGAGGTAAGGTCTGTTGCCGTCAACAGGTTGGACAATGCTGGTGCAAAGAAGTGGTTCTCAGGCAATGGCTTGCAGGCAGCATCGTGCCCTAAAACTGGGTAAGAGCAATGTATAAATTGCCTGCAGCCATCGCTTAGTCAGCAGCTTTGCCTATGGCTCAGCCAAGTCACGGGTCTCTAGTTTAACCAGTAAATATTCAACCTCTTTTGAAGAGACTGTGAACGTAATTTATTCAGTTATCAATTTTCAAACAAATATTTATTTATTTTTAGACTCCTGAGTGCATTTTCTCTTTTTATTGATGTTACTTCACGCTACTAGATGCCTGAAATATTTCCAGTTGTAATTATGCAGTGGAACATTTCTTTGTTGTTTCTGTTTGAGTTTTATGGTCTGGATAACATTTAGTCGTAGTGAATGCCTGCCATTTCTATTTGTTATTTACCGTTTGTATTACAACAGGAGGGTACAAGAACGGGATGGCTAATACATCAGAGGACTTTGCCAAAAGTGTGAGTACAAAGCCTTGCTCCAGATGATTGCTGAGAACTTTTCCAAGTCAACATCGCCAGGAGTAAAGCCAGGATCCCTGCGTGCACGGTGCACGCGCTGCCATGGGTAGAGCTGCACCGTTGAACAGAGAGGTGAAAGCCCAGCATCAGGGTGGCCGCCAGCCTGCTGCTGTGTGCCATGATCCAGCAGACACAAGCTCACCTGCATGATGGCAAGGGAGAAGAAAAGTGGGTCTAAACCAATTCAGGGCTTTCTAGCCCAACCAGACTTTGAGAAACACAGAGTCAGAAATGTTGCTTTGCCCTGCAAGGCAATCCTGAGGGACAGTCATGGAGAAGAGGCCTGGAGAAGGCGGCACAGGTAAAATGGTTTGCCTGGCATGAACCTTTAACTGCTCTTAAAAGTGGGAATGAAACGTAGCTCCCCATGTTGCCAGCTCAACACTGTGACTACTCAACGACACTCTGCCCTATTTGCTCAGCTTTCCAAAATGGCTGGTATCACCCCGCCATTCCCCGCCCCCAACAAAGTAGCAAGCCACCTACGATCTTTTTTCTGCCCTAGTTTCTTTTAAAAAAAAAATCACAACACCGCCAACCACTTTTGCACGGCAGTCTTGGTCGTCTTTCACTATGCTGATCCATCCAGCCTGTTATTTAATTTCCCCCTGAAAAAAACCCCACCACTTTCTTCCACAGTGCCCACACAAAGTGAGTCAATGTTCTTTTCCATTCATCTCAGAGAGACCAGGATTGCATCCAACATGTTTTCTTATAAAAAAGAAAAAAAAGAAATAAGCATGGGTAAAACCCCCAGGACATTCATACAAACCAGCTGAATAGTTACACGACTGTGTTTCTACAACCCTCAATCTTCCTCATTCACACTTTTCCTACTATCAAACATACCATGTGGTCCTAGCTGGTTAACTATTGACTTACTTTGTGCATAACAGATTATTAAAAAAAAACATAGTAGCAACCTTTTTTCCCATGTGATCATTCTTTTCCAGTTAGAGGTTTTGAGTAAGAAGGTCCCCCCTGTAGAAATCTAAGCCCTGGGTGGTGATTCCATCTCTGCAAAGTTTTGGCTCTTCAGTTGTCATAGTACAGGCCTCGTGGACTCAGAGAGCAACCTAAGTGCTTAATTTCTTTGATATCATTCTTGCTTGTTTCTGTGTTGTACTTGGATTGACCCTTGTTACCCATACGGCTTGTTTCACTTGGCCGTGGTACCCCTCAGCGTTCAGTGTGAACAGCAGCGCGGTCCTCTGACGCAGCCGCTGGTGTTTGGCACTGTTAACTGGTTTGGGGCAAGGTCTAACGGGTGAGGAGTGACAAATTGCCAGCATGTTCACAAAGTAGTATCAGATATGCTTAAGAGTTTTTCTGGGTTTTCCCCTGGATTTCACCTGGAATTAGTATGGAGAACTTGGTTTCCTATTGCAAAGGTCAGTGATGGCAGGTTAGCTTGCCAAGGCTGTGAGGAGACTGCTTTGGATTTCGTCCGATGCCGGGGTGTTCAGTCAGTGGCCTGTCAACCAGTTGCGGGCTGCCCGAACGTGTCAGGCCTTCAGCCTCCTTCTAGAGGAGGCGTGGGAGTACATCGCGTTGACTTTGGGTATGGTGAACAGCTTGGCTGCTGGCAGCATCCTGCAACAGTGGCCTAACAAGGGTAGAGCAGAAGGACTTTTGCCACTGGAGAAGCCCCATTGCTTGCTTAGACAAAAAAGGGTGGGCATTCCTTGTCTGGTGTTTTAATAGATAGGTTTGATTAATATCTTTATATGCGAAGAAGGATTCTCCTCGCACAGCTTCACCATGTGTTTGTACTGACATATGTGTAGGGTCCGAGTACTGCCTTAGAATGTAGATTTTGATGTGGTTGTACTGGTAACTGACAAGGTGTGACAGCAAAGGTAAGTTTCCATTGATATAGTTCTTTCCTTTTCCTCTAAGGAACCGGCTTTAAATACCTTTAAGCCAAGTTAAGGGTCCATACTTTATGGAGCTGCTTTACTTGAATCACTACAGTTATTGAGATAGCTTAACTGAGCACAGAAAAGGGTTTTGCATGTATCATTTGCAGTCTCTTTTCCTAAACTATGAAATAATAGTAACAAAAAGGAACAGACTTCTTTTTTTCTAGGTGAAGCCTATCAAAAAAAGTGAGAGACCCACGGTCCTGTGTGCCATCTTCTTCTCTTATCAGGAGATTGGCACGGGGTCAGGAGGGGAACAAACAAGGCATTTCTGGATGTTGCCTGTCAGTGAGTTTCAGACCTCAGACAGGCTTTAACAGCCCAAGTGCACCCTCATGGGGCTTCCATAAGGCAGAAGCAGCGTATTACGCCCATTTTACAGCTAAGACATCAGGATGCTAAGTGACTGTGTCCAGGAAACCAGAAGAAAAACCAAGACTTGCACCCTGATCTTTGAATCCCGGCACAGGAAGCTTCTGCAAGCCCCGGGGAGTGCGGGGGGCCTGGCCGCTCCCGTGGTGGGACAGATCTGGAACTGGTCTCCTCCGGGCAGGGGGAAGGTGGCTGTGCTGTGCTGGGCACAACCCAGTTGCTTGCAGGGCACAGCTTTGCACACTGCAGCTCTCTTACCCTCTCAGAGCAAAGCTGCCAGCTGATCAGCATTTCTGGGGAAAAAAACCCACAAAAATACCCAACAAGCTATTTATTTTAAGTGCGCAAACAGAATTTTTGGAACCCAACTTGTTTTATAAAATACCTTCAGATAAAAAAACCCCAACAATTTAAACATGGAGATGTCAAAGCAGGACATTTCCCATCAAGATTTTTCAGAAACCTTCCATTCAGTTAAATTCTGCAAACACAGGCACAAAGTTTTGTAGAAAGCCCTGGTGAAGGTAGCACATCCAGTTTTCTGAGTAATTATGTTTGGTAGTAAATGTTTGGCTTCCCTGAAATCAAATTAAATTGTACAACTGATTTCAATGTGATCAGGATTTCATTCATAATTTGTAAGGCAGCATCCTTGGTTTTGACAGACTTACCTTCCCTGGTATTCCAGGAGCAATGTAATTATTGAGGCTTTTCACAATTCAGAATAATATAATGCCAATTGCATTCCAAAATCAAAAGGAAAGTTTAAAGCTGAAAATAATTTGATATTTTAAAAACAAATACAGTCACCACTTGCCTCTGTATTAAGTCACAATTACGGAATAAATGTGAACCGTTCTAGGTCTTCTGCTGTCAGCAGTCAGAGCATCTGTATTTGAATATGCTTAAAGTTATACAAGGGTACAAGACATGCACATGAAAACAAAATCAGGGTTACTGGATGCAAAAATGTTATGCTAACTGTTCATTACTGAAGTAAGGAGAACAGACTGCTGGATTTTCAGAGACAACATGTGTGTACTAAAGGAATTAATGTGCCACTGTTCTGTAAAATTCACTTCTGTGTAGAGGGCCCTATGCAACCCTTCTAAAGTGTGTTCTAAGGATGAAGTTTTGCAGATGTCTTCTACTGAGCTGGAGGGAGGATTTCATCCCCTCCAAGCAGAGACTTCAGGAGCGATCATCAATGAAAGAGTGAGAAAGCTCCCTTTACATTGTCTCCAGCACTCCAGCAAGCCAGGGAAGACAAGGTTTGATTTTAAAAGTAAACAGGTCAGAGTTTTAGCTCCTCTGAACCACCAACTGGCTTTGCTGGGTAACCCACTGGAGCCTTTTCACTGTGTCTAAGCTTTGCACTGGGCCCTAACACTGAAGTGTGAGTGAATCACAGGGAAATGATAGTCCACAGCCTAAAAAACAGAAGGAAGGAGTCCTGCCAAACAGGAATAATTGGCTGCAGACATGAGCTTTCCCCAATCTCCAGCCTATTCATTTCTGCAGAACGGCCCTACAAAACCGTCAACATAAATTTGACATTCTTATGGAAAACCACCTCTAGGTGGAAGTATTGACCCTGCAGACAGAGATGAGATCATAAATATCTATGCGGCAGAAGTGATGGCAACGTTTTTTTAAAACTACTTCCTCCAATATTTTGCTCTTGAAACTGTAATTAGATGAGGTGCCTTGAGATTTATATACCTGAGGGCAGGTTGCAAAGCTCACTGGAGCCAGGAATTTGTTTCTCTCTTGGCCCATATCCAGAGACTGTGGTTCAAAAAGTGCTTCAAAGGTGCTGGACATTCGCCTTTGGTGAACGTAGCAGCAAAGGGTGCATTCTTGGTTTTAAACATGTGCTGATGTGCAGTCCCCAGACGCCATGCTTGCCATCTTGACCATATTTTGATTGACATTGCGGCCTGAACCTATGGTTCTTGGTTTATTCAGTGTAACAGAAGGTTTTGATTTTAATTGGACAAAACAAGAACATCACTGCGACTTCCCTTTCCTTCTCTTGAGAACAAATTGCAAACTCCTGACTCTATATTTGAGTAGGTCATTCAAAGGATTGGTCCTGTACTTTGAATGCTATGGATTGTAAGCCATACGTAAGACTAGGTACTTTCTCTATTACTGCCTTGTAGAGTGAAGGTGTGATTCACAATGGATCAGAAACTGGCCTTCTCAGACTAATTTCTGTGCAGATGCCAGAGTAAGATGGACTGTTTAGTTCACTTGCCCAGATGATTGCGACAGCTTCTCCTTTCTCATTGTCTAGGCTCTTTGTTAGAAACTACAAGGGAAATTTTCAAAAGGCACAGAAATGCTGACTTCCACTGAATATCAACAAGTTAGATGCCCCACCTGTCCTTTGCACTTTAAAAGTAAACAATAAATCATTATGCTATCAGAAAGGTTTCATTTTCTTTGTTTACTTTTTTTTTCTGTTTCTGTTTTATACTGGAACCCACTGCGGATTTCTGTTGGGTTAGGCCAATATTTTCACAAACGGCTAATCGATGTGGGAGTAGAACTGAGCATTTTTTTCTGCAGCCATGTTTTATTTACTGTCAAAAACATTGCTTATATCGACTGAATGTCTCTCACTGACCCGTTGTCACACAGAGGTGGGACAGTTGCTGTTACATCTTTGAGCAATGTGGTCACAGCTTGTATCTGCTTCCAGGGACAATGGCTCAACTCCCTTCTGTACCTGAGCGAATTTGCTTGTGTCTTCCACCCGTTTGATGAATGCCATAAACGCGATGCTACTGGGTGCCCTAAGATGCAGCCCTGTTGATAACTACTGGTAGCTCTGTTCCTCACCGCCTGCAATACTCCTCTGAACTAGAGAGCAAGGTTAAGCTGAAAGCTGAGTACTGATAGAATAGCTTTGGTTCTGAATTCATGGCCAGGCAGAAAAGCTTGTGCCTAATGCTTTGTATATCTCCCGAGTCTCTAGGAAGGGCTCTGCCATTTGTGCAGCACCTAGGCGGTGTTTCCACCTGCACAGTTATGCCTCACTAGCTTCCAGTGGGGAACGTTTTAGTTTTCTTACCATCGCCATCAGGTCATGCCTTAATCCGAGTTTCCTGGGTGCTGTTGAACTGGGTCCTGGAAAGGTGTGGGTGTGTGTGAGCAGCCAAGTCAATGAGAGAATTGATTTTCATCCACACTGGAATGTGACATTAATTAATTCAGGCATAATGCAGTGTAAGTTAATTGTTGTTTGGAGGGAGGTGGCCAAAAGAGGAAGAGAGAGAGAGGGTTAACACAGCAAGCAGAGGCTGGCAGAGACTGGCCAGCTCTCCAAAGGCAGACGGGAATTGCTGGACACTAAAAATATTTTGTAACCCAATCTGTAAAGAAGGATATATCATATTTCTATGTATTCTATATCTATATCTATCCTTAGGTATATTTATACATAGATAAATGTATATCTTTCACTATGTATCCCTATATATAGATTTACACATACATAAAGCTAATTTCCTTAGTCAAGATAAGCTCAGACCCATTACACAGACTCAGGCATATCATGAACACCTTTAGACTTTCCATCATGAGGCACGCAGCTGTGGTGGTGTATGGACTGGACCCACGGTTTGAGAGGGGCAGGCAGATTTTGTTACCTGTCTGAGTTTAACACTCTCTGCCAGAAGACACCAGAGAGGTTGACTGTTAGTGGACTCCAAATGTCAGCTTCTCCCAGTGCACTTCTCACTGAGACTGACTACTGGTCCTGTTAGAGCCAAATGTGGGCATCTTGTGTGAAGGTGGGAATGTGGGAAATCGTTTTTATCACCCACACCAAATGGAAAACCAATGCAGTGTTTTCTAGATGCTCTTATTTTTAAGTAAAGAACTAGATGACCACGAGAAAAGTAAGGTTCTTATTAATAATGGGTTGTGAATGTAAGCTTTCCTTCAAGCTACAGTGGCACAAGACTGTGCACTACGTTTTATACAAAACATATAATTTTCTCATAATCTCTTCAAGTATCAAGTACAAGGAAGTGGCTTTTTGTTGACAGGGTAGCTCATTGATTGATTACATGTTCATACAGGGTCAAAGTCTGATCTTATTTATACCACTATAAACTGTGTGAATTGCTACATTCTTTACAGAAGAATATCACTTTAACATTAATCTTTGTTACCATTAAGCTACTTGGACCAGTCACTGCTGATTGCTTGGAGTTAGTCTGGAAATTTGAACCTTGTGTTCTGCCTTTTTTATCTGGTTATCTAAATGATCAAGAAAGAACCTCAAAGACGGGCATTTGGGTTTGTGCTTTGGATTCTGGCATCTTTTTTGCACCCTTTCTTAGTGAAAAAAAAATCTAAATGGCAGAGCATATATCCTCCAAGCATTTCATTCCACCCACACAGTTCTTTTTCTCTTAAAGAGTGGCTTATTCCCAACTGGAAAGGCAGCAGTCTAGCTAGAAGACAGGTTATGTTCAAGAGAGAAAAGAAGGAGGTAGCTGAATCATAGCAATTTAACTCCAGCTGGGTGGATGTAAATCCAGCCACTGGTTGCTGCTATCACAAGCATAGTATGATTTTGGATACAGGGAATGGCATATTGTTCTGGGTAATGAAGGCTAGAGGTCAGAGCAGGCGATGCATTTGCCTTTATTGCCTGCACTCCAGCAGGTGCAATATTCATTGCCTCCGCTCTGTGCACAGCCATCTCTAGCATTACTAATGAAATGTCAAATCATATTTTTATTTACTTCCCTTCTTCATCACCTGCAAATAACCACACTGACAACCCCCAAACTGATCATTTGGGGGTTTCTAAGAATGCCATCAGTAAAAGTCAGTCATCAGTAAAGAGCACTGCCTTCTGGAAATAAACTAGAAAGGTTCATTTGAGGCTTTTCATAAAACAAATGTTGCAACAAAATTAATTTGTCCAGCATTAGTCATCACCCTTTCTGCATGTTAATACTGCTTCTTCTGGAAGAAACTGGATTTTTTTTTTTGTTGAAAATACCCTCTGTTGCACTCAGCACTCACAAAGGGCAGAAAAGGCACACACCTGAATGTGTCATATTAATATGCTTCACTGTATTGCAGGGCCAAGTCATGCAGGCTGGTTTTGGTCACAGACCAGTTGTTACACTTTTCCCATGAGTAGCTACTTATACCTGCTGTCTTGTCAAAATCTTTACTACAACAGGCTGGAGGATGGCTCTTTTTTGTGTTGACTTGCCTCAGAACCAGGTGAGGAACAGAAGCATTTGGTCAGATTGTACCTTCGCACCAAAAACCTTCCAAGGGATGCAGTATTTGGTGAGTTTTCATTCCCAAAGTTTCTCCTGTGATGCATGGTGTGCTAACGTAAGTATGGAAACAGGTGCAGGGAGCCCTCTAGACTCATGCCCTCAGCCTCCTTCCTTTTGTTCCTTTCTTCTAGAGTTTTGGGGTTTGTTGCTTTATATATTGAGAGGTTTTTAGGGAAGGGAGGGTTTTGATTTCAGAGAGTTGCTCAGGAAGCAGAAATTGATGTCATAGGGCTTTTGGTTACTCCTGGGGAGTGCTAGGTTTGTGCTGCCCATAATCCTGGAAAGAAACTCACCAGGATTCGTCTCCAATACCTCAGAGATGCATGTCTTCTCTGCATCAGAATGACCTCACTCATGGTTGGAAACAGAGAAGCGGATGGAAGTTTACTCAGAGCTCTTGGGTGGGACATGTTGCTGCCTTTCCCATCGTTTAGTCCCTGAATGTAAATTTTCCAACAGATTGATGACAAAGGGTGCTGTTTGGGGGTCTTGTTTCATTTGCAATAATTGGACATGAGAAAGGCAATGTTTTCTCCAAGGAGGTGAGCAATTTGTCTGTACCTACAGGTTTCTCTTTGATTACAATTAATTAATCACAAGTACATGTTAGATATGTGCCAAGCAGTCTCTGATCAGAGAATCTCACAGTCAAAGGACAAGCACGTATCGAGAATTTAGAGGAAAGACAGGCAATATGTTGCCCTTCGTGGAGTAGCTGCTGCAAGAGCAAATGCATAGTATTTTGATCTTTTGGGGGACAATATTTCAGGAAGCCTACAGGCAATGTCCACTAGGATTAAAAAAGTGCTTCATAGTTTTGGATGAAGATGTTGTTCACCCTCCCAGCTTCTTCTTCAACTCCTGTTGCTTTTCCAATGTATGCCAATCCAGCTCCTGCTCAGAATTAATGTGGTAGGTAAGAGAGAAGTGACAACTTTCTGTCAAGGTGTGCTGAGGATAGTTCACCTGAGCTACATTTGAAACTGTCTCAGGCTTTTGAATTACGTACTGGTTTCTTAGAGGGGTTTAGACATGTCTGTGACTTTTTTCTTCTGCCCAAGAGCTTGCAGAACATGGGAGATGTTGGGCACTTACATTCCTCTGGTTTTTCAGTTTCTCTGTCCTGGAAATAGCCTTTTGTTAGGTCGACACAAGGAAGGGGAAGACAAGCTTCGACTAGGGACCCACTCCCTTGTGACTGACTGGAAAGAGATGATTTGGGGCTTGCCTACAGCTCCTGCTCAGAGACAGTGTGTTCTCTTCTTTGAGAGGAAAGCACTAGCCTGATATTTGATAATTTTAAATTTAATCCTGTGAGGGATTTAAAGATTTATATAGATTATCTGTATGTCCTTTTGGGTGCAGCATTTCATAATCATTGATCTAAACTGCCTTCACAATCACTGCACTGTTCCTCAGCATTACAGAGATGCTTCATCAGCTCTGACTTGTCCCCTGATTGGCATATCACAGGTTTACTTAGGATGAGACTTAACTGCAGTAGAGACTTAAGTACTTATGCCTACGTGCAGACTCATAACTGCCCACCATAAGCTCTGAGCACCTGCCCTGGAAAGTTATTAGCAATAGCAAAATTCCTCACAAACTCCATGGGATTTTTGCTTCTGAAAGTGGAAACTCTTCCTAGAAGATGGATTGGAAAAGATTGTGGTGTGCTTTTCAGAGAGAAAAAGGTGTCAATAATAGGATACTCAGCAAGTTGAAATTTCTATGGAAACATGACACCTAAAGCACCTTCCATGGTGCTTTAAGACACTTTTCTTCCAATGATTTTACTCTTCATTAGACAGCCAAATAAATATCAGGTTCTGCATCCTAGCACATCACTGAATTAGTGTTATGAAGGAGGAACATAATACGAAAGAGTAACATAGCTGTCAAACTGTTATTTACTGTGGAAGCTCCTGCATATGAATGCTCAGATTCATCCAAAATGAGGATCCTCTTTGTACAGATCTCAAGGCTTTATTAATTGACCACAGATGACCTGTTAGCTCACAGTGACAATCAGCATCAATGTCTAAAATGTGCTTGCTTCCCTTTGAGAGGTGTCTTGCCTAAAGCTCAAAAAAATGAACTAGTGACCTCAAATGACTTAATTTCTCCAAATTAGACGTTTCACGTCCTACATGTCCCACAGATAGAAAATGAAATAGAATGATAAAATATTAGAGTGACGACCTTTTTCTGACAGAAGCACTAAATTTTGAAGTTGTTTTTTTCCATAATCAGAGGGCCAGAATGAATTTCAAAATCTCATTTTAAGGGGAATGTCAGTGTTTGAGACCAGACTTAACAAAAAGCTGACCTCCTGGTGATCTCAGAAAGAAAGATCAAAAATGAAATTTCCTTCTCCTCCAAGTGCTTGTCTACAGTTCCATTCCTAATGTATGAGTATACCTGTCATGGTTTAACCCCAGCTGGCAACTAAGCACCACACAGCCGCTTGCTCACTCCTCCCCCCTCCCTGGTGGGATGGGGAGGAGGATGGGAAAAAAGGTAAAACTTGTGGATTAAGATGAAGGCAGTTTAATAGGACAGCAAGGAGAGAGAAAACATTAATAACAACAACAACAATAGTATAATAATAGATATAATTATACAAAATAAGTAATGCACAATATAACTGCTCACCACCCACTGACTGATGCCCAGCAAGTTCCCAAGCTGCAGTGCCCCCAGCCAACTCCCCCCAGTTTATATACTGAGCATGACGTCATATGGTAGGGAATATCCCTTTGGCCAGTTTGGTCAGCTGTCCTGGCCGTGCCCCCTCCCAGCTTCTGGCTGGCAGGGCAGGAGAAGCTGAAAAGTTGTTGACTACCGTAAGCACAACTTAGCAACAACTAAAACATCGGTGTGTTATCAACATTATTCTCATACTAAATCCAAAACACAGCACTATACTGGCTACTAAGAACAAAATTAACTCTATCCCAGCCAAAACCAGGACAGTGTCCACCCCATATTTTATACTACCTATGCCATGCCCAGGTCCCACACTTCCTAATACATTTCAATTAATCACCACCACTTCTCCTGTCTTTTGATATATATACACAGAGATATAATTCCCTTAATCTATGGATCATCCCTATAAAATGTTTGTTGAGTTAATTTAGTCCATGACTTTGGTCTCCATCTGTCCTTCAGGCCAGGAGAGATGGTGTGTCGTGTTGGATTGTTGCATGCCGAAGCCCATACTGGTTCCATTATCACTGTGCTTTGCTCTGTTTTCATCAAAGTCCGTTCTTCATTAATCTGGGTGATTCTTATTGTAATACCATTGATATGGCATATAGCTACCATAGAAGTGATGATATATAATGTTATATAGCAATTAACATAATACAATTTAATTTATTGGCTATTGTCACCCAAAATCAAATCCCCTTGAGGTACACATCAAACTTTCCCATCTTCCCACATCACCCACTAAATGCACCCAGATCCTTAAAAAAAGCAATCCCACAAATGGGTTTGCCTTTGCCCGAGGCAGGAATAACCCAGACTGTCTTTCCCAGTGTATTTTTTATATGCACTACAGGGACTTTATCCCCTTCTACAGCACATAAAAGTTTTGATTGGGCAGGGCCAGCCTGATTGGCAGATCCCCTAGTGTTGTCTAACCAGATGGCTTTTGCTAAATGTGTATCCCAACGTTTAAATGTCCCACCACCTATTGCTCTCAATGTAGTCTTTAACAGTCCATTGTATTGTTCAACCTTCCCAGAGGCTGTTGCATCGTAAGGGAATGTGATATACCCACTCTGCCGTGCTCTTTGGTCCAGGTATCTATAAGGTTGTTTCAGAAGTGAGTCCCATTGTCTGACTCAATTTTTTCTGGGGTGCCATGGTGCCATAAGACTTGCATTTCAAGGCCCTGGATAGTGTTCCGGGTGGTGCCATGGGGCATGGGATATGTTTCCAGCCATCCAGTGGTTGCTTCCACCATTGTGAGCATGTGGCACTTGCTTTGGCAGGTTTGTTGGGGTGTGATATAATCAGCCTGCTAGGCCTCCCCATATTTGTATTTCAACCATCATCCTCTATACCAGGCTTTAACCGCTTGGCTTGTTTGATTGCAGCACGCTTCACATTCATGGATGACCTGTGCAATAGTGTCCATGGTCAAGTCCATCCCTTGATCACAAGCCCATCCATATGTTGCATTTCTTCCTTGATGGCTTGAGGTGTCATGGGCCCAACTGAGCTATAAATAATTCACCTTTATGTTGCCAGTCCAGATCCACCTAAGCCACTTCAATCTTAGCAGCCCGATCCACCTGCTGGTTGTTTTGATGTTCTTCAGTATCCCGACTCTTGGGTACACGAGCATCTACGTGACCTACTTTTACAACCAGGTTTTCTACCCGGCTAGCAATATCTTGCCACAATGCGGCAGCCCAGATAGGTTTGCCTCTGTGCTGCCAGTTTTTCTGTTTCCGATGCTGTAACCACCTCCACAGAACATTTGCCACCATCCAAGAGCTGGTATAATGTACTGGTGATTTTTTTTGTGCTATCTAAAGCGAGCTGGACAGCGTTCACCTCTGCAAACTGACTTGATTCACCTTCTCCTTCTGCAGATTTTGCAACTCGTCGTATAGGACTCCATACAGCAACTTTCAACCTCTGATGTTTTCCAACAATATGACAGGACCCATCAGTGAACAGGGCCTATTGCTTCTCATTTTCTGTCAGTGGGGCCTTTTCAGCATATTATTCCTTCTCCAGTCATATTCTGAAGTCTTTGCCTTCTGGCCAGTCCATGATCACTTCCAAAATTCCTGGGCAACTGGGGTTTCCTATTCAAGCCCACCGTGTGATAAGTATGACCCACTTTCTCCACGTAGCATCAATTCCATGCTGTGTAGAGTGGACCCTCCCTTTGAACATCTAGCCCAGCATCAACGGTCACGGAGCCAGGAGGAGCTGTGCTTCAGTACCAATCACTTCCGAAGCAGCTCGAACCCTTTCATATGATGCCAATATCTCCTTTTCAGTTGGAGTATAGCGGGACTCAGATCCGCTATATCCCTGACTCCAAAACCCTAAGGGTCGACCTAAAGTGTCCCCTGGTGCCTTCTGCCAGAGACTCCAGGTAGGGCCATTCTCCCTGGATGCGGTGTAGAGCACATTTCTAACACCTTGTGCTGCCCAGACGGGCTCAAGGGTTACTGCATGAGCTATCTCCCATTTCATTTGTTCAAAAGCTTGTCATTTCTCAGGACCTCATTTGAAATCCTTCTTCTTCCAGGTCACTTGATAAAGAGGGCTTACAATCAGACTGCAATTTGGAATATGCATTCTCCAAAAACCCACAACACCTAAGAAAGCTTGTGTTGCCTTTTTGCTAGTTGGTGGAGATGTAGCTGTTATTTTGTTGATCACATCCATTGGGATCTGACGACATCCATCTTGCCATTTTATTCCTACCATCTCCTGTGTATGTCCCTTGACCTTACTTTGTTTTATGGCAAAAATGGGCTTTCAGAAGAATTTGGACTATTTTCTTCCCTTTCTCAAAACCCTCTTTTGCTGTGTTGCCCTATATGATGTCAATCAATGTATTGCAGGTGTTCCGGAGCTTCACCCTGTTCCAGTGCCGTCTGGATCAGACCATGGCAAATGTGAGGGCTGAGTTTCCACCCCTGGGGTAGTGGGTTCCAGGTGTACTGGACGCCTCTCCAAGTGAAAGCAGACTGTGGCTTGCACTCTGCTGCCAAAGGTATTGAGAAAAATGTGTCATACCACGTAGCTGTCTTTGACTCCAGTTTGTATTGGAGATGCAGACCCACAGGGAGGAAGAGTGATTTTCGTCATACTGCTGGAGTTGGCCAGCTGATTCATTCGCCACTGGTCCCTCTTCGTCTTTCCAGGCCATTACTGCCAATGAGTTGGCATACGATGATGGTGCGCTCCATGCAAACTTCTGCCACATGGGTCGTGTGCACTGGACTTCTTTTGGATTTGTGCATAACTGCATTGTCCAGGTCATTATAAATCACTTCTAGCACGGCTAATTCCCTCAGATACTGGATACCTCTCTCCACGGTGGTCCACTTGCCTGGGTGAAATAACAACTTCCTTGAAGGAATACGTTTCCTTCACACCAGAGAGGAGTCACCTCCAGAGACTGAGGGCTTGTGTCTTTTTTCCAATCACCTTTTCAATGCCCCCTTCCCTAGACAGGGATCTCAGCTACTTGGCTTCCCTACCCTCTAATTCCAGGCTACTGGCCCTATTAACCCAGCATTGGAGCAGCCAGGTGACAATGTGCTCACCTGGATGATGTCTGAAGTCTTTTCGCATATCTCGCAGCTCACTCAGGGACAAGGATCAGGTGGTTATCTCTGGCTCTGCCTCTTCCTCCTCTGGTTCTCATCACGGCTCTGCTTCGTCATCCTTTACTAAACAAGTTGACTTTTTTTCCATTTCTTCTTGTGTATAGGGGCAACTGATACCGGCATGGGTTGGTTCTCTGGTTCATCTGCAGTGTCTCTCACCAGGGTTTGAGTAGCCACAGTGCCCGTTGTGGGGGTTGGAGTAGCCACAGTGCCTGTTGCTGGGGTTTGAGCAGCTGCAGTGCCTGTCACCAGTGCTTGAGTAGCTGCAGTGCCTATCAGGAGTTTTGGGGAAGCCACAGTGCCTGTTGCAGGGTTTTGAGTAGCCAGTGTCTGTCGTGGGGGTTGGAGTAGCCACACAGCACCTGCATCCGCACTGAGCACCAGTAGCAGATGGGGCAATATGTTTAAATAGTTGTTTAACCCTGAGCAAGACCTGAAACATGTTTCGGGAGCATGGAGCACGGAGCATGCAGGTTTGAACATCCTAAGGATATTTGAAATCCGCAAGAGTGGTTGTAATTAGCCTGGAGGAGAAAGGGAAGGTAAAGGAAGGTGTCTCTTCCATAGACTGGCTTTCTGAGGAGAAAAGGTAAAAAGTGTAATTATGAATAACTTCTGATAGATGGTTCCTGAAGTACAGAGATGGAGCCACCATTGCTGCTCCACCCTGCGCACCAGCCTGCACACCACCCACTGCTGCTGAGTACAAATAACTAATTGGTCTAACAACCAATGATTTTATCATACCATAAGCCAGTGTTACACAGTACATCAAAGCGATAACCTTAATCCAATGCCCAGAGGTGATAAAACCCACATAAACACTGATAAACAGTATATACTGCAAGTAAGGTGTTGCATAACACAACTCTGAGAACAAATAAAACAACATTGTGACCTTAAACAATTAAACTAATATAATGAATGCTTATAATAAATTTGTTTTAGCACGCTCTGGTCAAATCTGTCATTATCTCAACCCTTCATGCTCCACGTTGGGTGCCAAAAAAGGACTGTCGTGGTTTAACCCCAGCTGGCAATTAAGCACCACACAGCTGCTCACTCACTCCTCCCCATAGGATCAAAAAAAAGGTAAAAATTGTGGGTTGAGATAAAGACAGTTTAATAGGATAGCAAGGGGAGAGAAAATAATAATAATAATAATAATAATAATAATAATAATAATAATAAATAAACCAAATAAGTGATGCACAATACAACTGCTCACCACCCACTGACTGATGCCCAGCAAGTTCCCAAGCTGCAGTGCCCCCAGCCAACTCCCCCCAGTTTATATACTGAGCATGACGTCATATGGTAGGGAATATCCCTTTGGCCAGTTTGGGTCAACTGTCCTGGCCGTGCCCCCTCCCAGCTTCTGGCTGGCAGGGCAGGAGAAGCTGAAAAGTTGTTGACTACTGTAAGTACAACTTAGCAACAACTAAAACATCGGTGTGTTATCAACATTATTCTCATACTAAATCCAAAACACAGCACTATACTGGCTACTAAGAACAAAATTAACTCTATCCCAGCCGAAACCAGAACAACCAAATTTCAACAGCCTAATGTCATAGCAATGTGGAAACCAGTTGTGTCAGTCATTCCCCCTGATGTATACATCTGTATTATCTTAGACAGCATTTCTCCAGTGACCAAACTGGTGGCTCAAATGATTGCCTGCTATGTGGGAGACATCATGAAAATCAATATTACAGTTATAGTTTAATGCATTATTTGATACTAAGGACTCCATTACAGAGGGCCTCTCTCCCACTGGAAAAAAACACCCTGCTAATATTGTTAATCCGCCAACTGACTGGTCATATGACTTCATGGAGATCTGCTATTATTCATACTCAATGTGCTCTTGCTTTCGTTCTCCATGCATTGGGTTGTGCACATCTGACATCAGTAGGGTAGCTGTATTGTACTGATTGCTTTTTATTCTGGGCCCCCACTTCTAATTACTGAAGAAGAAAAGACATCTCTACCACATATGTTGGAGAGGGAGAAAGGGCTCCACCAAGGTTATAAAAAAAATCGGTTACCTTTCTTTCCGGCTCCCCATGCCGTGGTCAGCAGCAGATGGCTCACATGTTACACGCTGTATTTTGTTGCCTATCAAACTAGCACAACCCTATTCCTAAGGCCCAAGGATCTCAAGTCTTTCCATAGAATAGCCATGACTGGGCACATCAGCCTCTGGTTGCTTGTCTTGGACCTGAGATGTTCATGTCTTCAGTAGCTTGAGAGACAGAGACCGTATAGCAATGGCCAGGGTAAATTGCTATAGATGTGTGGTGGCTGGAGATCGTCGTACTTCTTCCTTGAGGGTCATGAAGTACAGTAATGCTGGGTCTGTCAGGATGTGTGAGGCAGGCTAGTCATTGGCATATTAACCAGCCCAAGAGGAGAGGCAAACAGAGCTTTCCGGAGTACTGAGGGGAGATAGGAGCATGTTACATTGACAGTGCAGCCTGACATGAGGGTTTTGCTGCTTTTAGGTAGGACCTCTGGGAATTTTCAGAAGCAGACTTGGTTTGCGCTAAGGTACAGATCTGGATAGTACCGAAAGGAAGAAGATTGATAGTTGCTAGTACCATTTCTATTCTGGTCCTTACAGGGGTCATTAATCCTCTTTCCTAGCATAAGTGACAGAGGAGGTCAGGACTGCATAGCTTGTCCCTGCAGTACAATATTGACCACCTGACGGGTTAAATTATGGGGGAATGCCTACTGTTTCCTCCAGAGCACACTGCAAGGGCCACTGTGGGTGATGTGCGCTGGGCTTGAGGCATCACCGGGCTGTTGTACATGGGCAGCTGCGGTGTCCCTCTGAAAGGCAGCGTGCCCTGCGCCTGTGCTCTGCCATTCGATATCCCTTCCTTCTCTCCCATGGGAGCAGCTTTGCAGCCTGTCACAAGGGTGACCAAGGGAAAACCAGATGAATGACTAAAAAGACCTCTGACTTCTTGAAACAGAAGTGGGTTTTAAAAATACAGAGCCATTAAGCAGCAGCACCTTGTGCATTCAAAGCAGAGTTCAACCATTAACAGTTCAGGATACCCCTGCAAGGCAAACACACCACTATTTCCTCCGTACTTCATGAGTAAGGAAACTGCAGCATCGCTGAAGTTTCAAGCTAGGTGAATATCAAAGAAGGTATTAGCATTTATGCTCCTTAACTACCGAAACTGGTGTTTGCTCTTCAAGGCAACAATGCCTCCAAGGTCTTGTGTTGCAGATTGAACAAAACTAATGCAACTTTAATAATGTGTATCCATATTTTATGCCTCCACTATAAGGACATGAATTCCTTTGGCAGTATGATTTCGAAGTATAGTTGAGAGCGGTGCAGATGTAATGCAAGGAGATGGTCATGTCATAAAAGCTGTAACAGAAGAGATTATTCCTCGCTGTGTGTCTGATTCCTTTCTTAGCATGAAGTCTGGTTTTGGAGTGGGAATGTGAGGTTTTCTAATTTACCTGGATCCAAGTTCCTCAAGCTAAAAAAAACATTGATTTTGCTGCCATGCCCGTTTGCTCTTGTTTTTGTATCAGAGGCCCTCCCTCCTGAAGAGATTACTTTTTTTTTTTCCCTGAAATATGCCAGTCCTTCCTGCTCTCTAACTGTAAGTAAATATGTAAAAATGGGCTGCTTTTTTCCTGTCCTGACTGGGGCACATAGAGGAACATACATATCTTATTTTTATCTTCACAGATAAATGTAGCTAGACCTTTTTTTTGGGGGGAGAGGCATAGTCTTTTCCTCTTCAATGCGCAGAGGGAGTTAGGTACCTAAGAGTGTGTACGTAGATATAAAAGAGGATGAGTCCTGCCTTCTGTTGGGCAGAGTCAGACCTGCTTAATGCTGCGTAAATGTCTCTGTGCAGCGGCAAGAGGAATAGAAACGTGCGGGTGAAATATCCACATGCTGTAAAAACAGGGGAGTCGCCTTTAAATTCAGGGTATGAGTTTCCAAATACAGTTTTCTGGAAAAACACCATCAGAATTGGCACTGGTTCTCCGGTGGATAGTTGTATATGAAATGGCATGTATCGTAGGGCTTGGGAGCTATGTCTCTCTACCTAGATACAGAGGATGGGATTTCCAAAACAGAGCTCTCAGCGATGCCAGGGGTAGGGCAGCAGGGAGTAGGTTTCCCCATGCAGGGCTGTGAGCCTGCAGAGCCTGCCTGCCGGCGTAGGATCGCTCTGTAGAGCAGAAATACGTGCGGGGAAGAAATCTTCCTCTCTCCGGCTCATGGGTAGAGATACGGGCCATCTAGTGGGGAGAGAAATTAATAGCTGAGGAAAGCTCCCATTTCTGGTCTCCGGCCCACTGCCTCCCTAGTACAGCCTCTGCGTATGCCAAGAGTTGCAGGTAAATAATTCTTCTCAAATTCAGGAAGGAACAGCAAAAGTCAAGTTGGTGTAAAACATTCAGCAGTACTAACATTAATGGCATTTAGACTGCATTATTATCAAGAGACCCTTGCAGAAATAATGAACTTGTTTTGTTCCTTCACTTCAAATGAAGTGCCCTGCCAATGTGAAAATGAAGCTAGACTATTATGTTGTCCCGGTTTCAGCCAGGGTAGAGTTAATTCTCTTCACAGAAGCTAGTGTGAGGCTATGTTCTGCATTTGGGATAAGAAAATGTTGATAACGTGCTGATGTTTTGAGTTGTTGCTAAGTAGTCAAGGACAGTCCAGCTTCTTGTGCTGGCCTGCTAGCAAGAAGGCTGGGGGTGCACGGGAAGTTCAAGGGGACACAGCCAGGACAGCTGACCCAGGCTGGCCAAAGGGATATTCCATACCATATGACATCATGCTTAGTATATAAAGCTAGGATGAAGAAGAAGGAAGGGGTGGAGGGATGTTCGGAGTGATGGCATCTGTCTTCCCAAGAAACCATTACGGAGTGTGACGGAGCCCTGCTTCCCTGGAGATGGCTGAACTCCTGCCTGCCCATGGGGAGTGGTGAATGGATTCCTTGTTTTGCTTTGCTTGCGTGCGTGGCTTTTGCTTTACCTATTAAACTGTCTTTATCTCAAACCATGACTTTCCTCACTTTTAATCTTCTGATTCTCTCCCCCATCCCACTGTGGGGGAGTGAGCGAGTGGCTGTGTGGGGCTTAGTTTCTGGCTGGGGCTAAACCATGACATATGTGTACAATCTCAATATCTTCTGTGTCACGTTACCTTGGTAAACTATTCAATTGCATTTAGTCCATGCCCTATAACATCAGCTTAGCTTATTATTATATCTGTTTCATAAGTTCATATGTTTGAGTTTATGCTGAGTTATCTTTAGGGGCCACAGGGAACTGACACACATCACCTAAAGATTTGTATGTGTTTTTACTGAAGCCCAATTCCTTACTTTTATTTCTTTCTTTCTTTAAGTCTGAAGGTGCCTATAAGACTGCTCTATGCTAAATATCATGAGTTTATTTTCGATTCCTGAAGTAGTTTGTCCCTACCCTGCGCCCCCCCCCCGGCAATCTGATGAGTGCTCTTACAATAAACTCATTGAAATGTAGTTCAAAAAGGCAGTGCTTTCACAGGAACAGTACTCAATCTCACGTAACCAAGATCTATATTAAGATTCATAGATTGAATCTAGATAAAATGCAGTCACTGTGACTGCTGACAGCAAAAAGAACCCCCCTGTGCTCCTGTGCTGAGACATCCATTGCAGATGTATCCGGGAGCCAACTGCATTGCCTTGAGTGCAGCTGTACCGGAGAAATACCGCTGCTGTGAGGGAGGGAAGAAGGGAAGGAAGACACTCCTGTTTCGGGTGTCACATGGAAAAAAAAAAAATCTACCAAAATTTATTTGCATGAATAATTGCTCTTTCCCCTCCAGTTGCTGTGATCATTAAGACGCTTCATCAGCTTTCATGGCTGGGTCCTGCTGTTGGAGTACAGGGCTGGCTTGGGCCACAAGTTGAGGTTGTTCCCTTAAAAAGGGGCAGCTGTGACTTTGTTCCTAGTGTCAAACCAGCCCCACAATGTGCATTCCTCTACCCCATCACCCTTCTTCCTTCTCGCTCTGGGCAGGAGGCTGGGCAGCATCTCTGGAATGGCTCATTCAAGCACAGGAGCCAGGGGCCAAAAGGTGGTGTTGCCTGGACCTGGAGAGGACCCATCATCCAGAGAAGGCAAAGATCTGGCAGCCTGGATGTTGGGCCTGTTTGGGCCAAGGAGGAGCTTTCCTTGGGACTCCTAGGATCATAATGCCACTCACACAGGGTGGTGGAAGATATCAGAGTTGGTGTTGTCATCCCTGGAAGGGTAAAATCATTTTTGTTGGTGCTGCTGAGGCTCTGCTAGGGTGTATGGGGCCCCACATGATGGGGCAGTCTTCTGCGAGCAGGTCTGACACTCCAGCCAGCAATGGATGCACCCTGTAGCACGACAGGTACCGATCATCTTGGAGCAACAGATAGAGCAGGACAGAGGACAATGTTTATTGACAGCATAACACATAAATGCATTGGTTGGTGATCCCATTTCCAGGAAAAATTCTTCCCTAACTCTTGTTTTCAACAAACACTGAAGCCATAAAGGATTTGAACCTGGCCCTTGAGCATTACCCCACTGGCATTGTCCCACCGCTGATTTGGGGTGGGAGCAAAATCTGCCATGAGCCATCAGGTGGTCAGTTGTGATGACACTTGATTAAGCCTACCTGGCCCCCACAACAAGTCTAACTGCAAATATTACTTCTTGATTGCAAAGGTTCCCTCCCACAGTATGTGATTCTGATTTGATTAATGCTGGCAATTACATGTCAATTGTATAATGTAAATATATGCTTGAAAGTACCAGCCTTTAAGGTAATATTTCCTTTTTCATTTTACTGTTTATGGGGGGGGGAATATTGTGAGAACCTGGGAAGCTGTATTTGCCGCCCTGCTGTTATTGCAATCTTTTACAGTTTCAAAGACAGTGTCTTGGACCATTTATATCAGTGATCTCTGCTGCATGGGAATTCCCCTGTGAACTGGTTCCCTCCCAGCCTCTTTCACATTTGTGGCTCAGCATGGTCCCAGAGAACATAAGCCCTGGCTAACAAGGTCATATATTCAGAAAGTTTCCAAGTGAGTTCCTCGAAAGTATGTGGTATATGTGCGATTATTGTCTGTACAGTAGACTTGACCGTATTGCTTGTTTCTGACTTCACAATATATACAGAAAATCAAATTATGCAAAGTGCTGGAAATGAAAACAAACTACAACCCCTGGTTTCACAAATTCCTTAAGCGCCTGCATAATTCAAAATGTGTGTGTCATCCCACCAGCTGCAATGCATTTGCTTAGATTTCAGCTCATTTTTTATGTGTTTCTGGAAGCTAAGCATCCCACCAAGTATCTGACACAGTGATTTTCTGCTGTGGTGAGATCCCTGTGGTACTGACGACATGAGCTTTAAATGCACCACTTGCATCGCTGCTACCACCACGAGACTCACACTTCTGATGGACTAACATCGTTTTTAGAAGCCAAACCACATGTCAGAGCTACTCATGCTGGAATTCCTGTGAGAGACTAACACCTTTTCCCTCCTGACCGCATCGACAACGTTTATGATTCGGACAGGTACATGTCATTCATTATAGCCTTGCTCGTCCCTCCCCTTCCGCCACTTCTCAGGGGGTGCTCTGGGACTGGGTCTGCCCACCGGTGAGTGGCGGATGGGTGCAGGGATGCCACAGGGATGCTCTCCCTGCTCTCCTCCTTGGGCACAGCTCACTGGGAGCAGAGCCAGCCATGAGCAACATGCACACGCAGCCCCTCCGTCGGAAACATCACCTGCTGGGCCCTTGGGATGCTTTTGACGAAATATCCTCCAAAACAGCAGAAAGGAGGCAGAAGACCCTCTTTCACCTTCAGCTGTTCCCAAAGCTGTGTAATAAAGCTGCAGCCAGTGCGGCGTGGCTTCCCGGGATGGAGACGGAAGGACAGTCGCATGGCCACAGCGACGGTGATGACAGCTAAGGAGGCCCCTAGGCCGCCTCGTGCTGCAGGACCGGCACTGTTGAGGGGGTGCTGGCTGGCGGCTCAGAGGCTTGCCTAGGCTCGGCGGACCTGCGAAGGGCCTGAGGCCCCTCTGGCCGTGGCAGGGACCAGGGCTGGCCAAAGGCACCGATCCGACCGCGCCCCCTGCCCCCCTGCTGCAGTCGTCTTCCGGCCTGGCTTTCCGAAGGCTCTGCCGCCCGCCGCCCGCCTCAGCTGGCCCCCCCCGGGGCTTGGGGCGCCCTGGCCTAACAGCTTCATTACCTCGCTTGTCTTGCAGGGCTTGAATACTACGATTGTTCCCACTGCGCAGAGGCATTCATCTAACAAGGAAGGCCTGGCCTAAGTTTAGTTTTTATAACTCCAGTTCCTATTTTATTTAATGAGCATTTACTGAAGTGCTCAGAGGGGCAGGAAAGCCATCTCTGGGCTTCGCACAAAGGCCAGATCTCCCTCCTCAGGGTTTGCTCAAGAAATTTCTTTTTTTTTTCTCAGTCTCGCAGCCTGCATGCTTTAGCCGGCGCTAAAGTAAAATTCTTGTTGTTTTTACCAAGCTGCTGAGATGCTGTGTTAAAATACCAGCCCGATAAACTCATGGGGGGGATCCCAATTATGCTGTCACAAGCATAATTTAATTCAGATTGCTATAACAACAACCAGTGTCCATGCTCGCTGTAATCACGTTAAGGCCTATACACAAAATAATTAGCATCTTTATACTTGGTAAATAGAGGTCCACTCCAGGTCAGCCTCAATGAGGACACAGCATTGTTAGAAGCCGAGGCCTTTTAAAGCTTGTGCAGAACAGGCATTTGCAAATAAAAGTCTGCTGAAAAGGGCAAAAGGAGGGCTTGATTATCAAGGAAGCACCTCCACTTGCCTCTTACCCAGCTTTTGTTCCTCCTTCTGAAGAAAAATAATAATTCATTTATTCAAGCACGAGGAATCAAAGGAAATTGTGTATAATAGATGCACTATTTGCTCAGTTTGCTTTGCACAGCCGAGCGTGGCCTAACAGACCTCAAAAGCCAAGGGTGTATTCCTGCAGCCCCAAATCTGATAAAATGCCAGAGCATTTGCTTATTTCTTAGACATTTCTATGGTCATTTGGCCTGGGACAGACTGGCCTGAACTTTGAGCAGTTCAGAGAAGTCGGAGGATGCTTCCACAAGTAAGCCAGGAGCTGAGAGGTCTTTGCTCCAAAGCGTCCCAGTCGTTTCTGCAAAGGTCTTTGGTACTTACATTTACATAAATAACATCCCAATAGTTTGAAACTTGTAGAGATCTTTAGTTTAGCCGAACAAAAGAGGGTATGGCAAAGGTAGGTATGCTACCAAATGATACGGAGAAAGTGTGCGGGGAGGGGGTGTCTTCTATTTATTCAGAGGCAATTGATGCTTTCCAGTGAAAAATGACCCTGCTTTATAATTGCAGGACTTTTCACAGAAAGAAGTCACTGTGACAGTCAAAAAGTTTGACTTTTTCAGTATTTTGTAACAGTGGCACAAAAATCCTTATCCTTTTATATTGATTTTAAAATTGAGATAGCATCTCAAACATTTTTACCTTGCAGTTTTGACAAGCAGAAAAAGTTTAATAAGTTTAATAAAGTGTCATCAATTAAATTGCTTAAATTTATCTGGAAACTCTCACAGAAACCTACATTTAGGTCTGCTAGACACTATATTGATATTTCAGCTGTTTCTTATCAGTCTGGTACGCATATCTGTTTCAGTGCAACAAGGTCGGTCTGCTCCATCAAATTAAGAGACAGCTTATTCTGTCAGAGGGAATCATCCTATATATTAATGTCAGCAACCTGTAGATCAGCCTGACATGTGGATATCGTTGAGTCCAGAACTCAGGATATTTTAACAGCATTTAGTATGTATTCCTCTGGATCACGGAAGAAGCTCTTTTCCTTCAGGAAGTACAAGTACACTTCTCCCCACAGAGGTTCTCTACCTTTCCAGTGCCGTGCTCCTGAAGCAGCTAAGTTTCTCAGGAAATTTCAAGCACGTTCCCCTTATCCTTAGGTCTTCATAGTCGTAATTTTTTTTTTTTTACTTGATTTAGTTAATCTTCAGTCTATTATGCTTGGTAATTTCACCCCAAATATAATATTGAATGCAATCTGAGAGGGAGCATGGTGGCCAGGCAGACCTCACTTCCTTTGGGGATGTTTTTTCCTGTAGAACAATATTAATAAACCACCCTATGAGACTCTGCCTGTCTAACCAATGCTTGTTTTTTTAAAGGATGTTTTCTGGTGAAAGCTGGTGGAAGTTTTTGGACAATAGTGAATTTCTGAAAGTGTATGATGTAGCACATTATTTAACATTATGTAACATTATTTAGGGCATTTCCAGTCAAGATCTGACAATAGTTCTTCAACAAAACTAGAAAAAGCTCAAATTATCCTTTCAAATAATTACTCATGAAAATAACTAAAAAAGGGTTCCAAAAAAAGGAAAATTTTGGTCGTGGTTTTTTTTTTTTTAATTTATGTTATCTCAATTTGTTTTGAAACCAAAAGGGTACCAAAACACTTACCTTTTGAATTCACAGAAAAATTATTTTCCTGATTTTTTTTTTTCTTTGTTATTTCAAAAAAACCCGAAGTTATTCAGGCGGCTTCACACTCACTCAACTGCTTTGAAGTTTTTTTACTTACACTCACATGTGCACGCTCGTACAGGTACCGATGCTTTTCTGTTCTTGGTCTTTTAACACTGATCATCAGAAAAACCTGTGTAACTGGCCTCAGCTGCCAGCAGAGGTCAGAGCATCTGCAGTGTGTGTGAATGGGGCGGGGGGGAACACGGTGGTGGCAGTTTTGGCAGGGTGATGCCTTTCAGCACATCCAGCCAGAAAATTCCCTCTGTGAATTATATCAAGCTCCAAGTCATAAATGTGACTGGGGCTTTCTCAAATCCTGCTCTGAAGTGGGCATGCTTAAACAACAGCAAGTATTTTATGGAATTTCAGTAAAACCCTCAGACAAAAAGCACGGGGTGGGACGGAGTGGGTTGTGTGCTGGGGCTCTCCCATAGCCATAGAAGTCAGGTTTTGAAATTTGGGCTGTGTGAACAGATCTCTTACATTTCCTGCCACACTGAAGGAGAAAGTCTCAAGGCGTATGGATGGTGGACTATATTTATCAGTAGCAAATCTTATGTGATTTGTGCTATTGCTGTTTGTGGTTGGGGTGATTCTGTATCATTTACACTGACAAACCAAAGAGGAGGTAGACTTTTCCCTTTATTTGAGTCTAACTCCTACTTATATGACATTTCAGAGTTCACTTCTCTTCCTGACCTCCCGCTCCGCAGGGATGTCCCTTTGTCCTTGGGGCTGCTGATGGCAGTGACAAAAACACTGTGCCAAGACCTTGGGGTCCTCCCAGATCTGCTTTCATGCCTGTAGCATTTTGCAGATCAAATCTGCTTGGAAGAGTTAGTCAGAATTAAATTCACCCCCGCCCAAGCCCATTGCTTACCGCTTGCTTCAAAAATCCTGTTCTGCATATTTGGTGGTTTACGCACTTTGTCCAGAGGTTGGGGATGAGCCAGATCTGAAAAGCAGGTGTTGTGGAAGAGGTGCTATCCCGGGGGAGTTACTATAAAGCTTCCTATAGGCATCACTTTGCAATTTTTCAGGAATGCAGTCAAATCTCCTCGTTAGGCACTCTGTGGTGTGGTCAGAACTCGTGTTTTTAACTCATGCACTCCTGCTGTCCTTTCCACTCTCTGCTGTATAATAATCAGACGTGCTGTTGTTCTTATTTGTACTGTACCATGCCTGAAGGTCACACCTCAGTTCAGGGTTACAGCTAGCTAGGTCTTTTTTGGTGAAGTGCAAGTGTGTCACAGTTTGCAGGTTTACTGAAGCCAAAATCTTTAACAGTGCAGCATGATGTAGTGTCATCCAGGTTTCAGCGGAAAGGGGTGTACCATGTGTGGGGATGTTGCGTGAGAGATGGCATCCAGCATTTCAGCTGCAAAGCAGAGGTGTTTGTTCTGAAAACAACTGTACTGAAAAACATCCATTTCACAAACGCTTGGGAGGCTTGGTTCAGCTCCAAGTGAGAATGTGAGCAAATCTGGAGAGCCGTCATGTCCTTATTCTGTCCCCATCGCTCTCCGGAGCCTGTTACACCAGACGTGGTGCAGAGAAAGGGGAAGCCTGCCTTCCCCGCCATGCTAGCATCTTGAGGCAGCACGACAAAAGGGTGGGAGGGCGGCACTGTTATTCCCATTGAGCACTGCAATGCTTTTGCCTCTCTACCCAGCAAAGCGGTGAGATTTCTGCTGCTGAACTACGCTGTGTGTTGCCATGAAAAACTATCTGCAGCTCTCCTTACACAAGAACTGGGAAGAAGCCTGTGGGAGGATGCCTTTCATCTTCCAACAGAAAAAATATCCTTCTCCCTTCCTGTAACCCTCAAAACTGCAGGCAGCAATGGCTAAAGTAGTTCACCACACTTCTGCAAAAGGCAGGAATGCAAATCACACGTATGCATCTTGTCAGAAAACAGCCCGGCAGCCTGGCTTAAATCTCAGTGATCGTGTTTTGTACCATTCATCAATGATCTGCTTTCAGAAATGTCTGGAACAGTGCTATTATTGTACAGACTCTGAGAGGGGCAGTAGCCCCTCTATTTATGATATTTTTCCCAGAATGACTAAAATAAGCACTTCAGAAAAAGGTGTAAAAAACCTATTGGGGAGAATTTTTCCTTTTGCTTAAGTTGGCATTTGAAGAAGTTTCATGTCAATTACTGAAAGTTACAGGCATTTATGTGACCTAAGGACGGCCTATTTGCCTCTTTTTATGTATTTTTATTTCTTTTCTGATATAGCAAGAGTTTTCTAAAACACTACTGAAACACTTTATTTCATCCTATCTCCAGCTCTCATGACGTTCAACAAGCAACTCAAGAAAAATCAGGAAAGAAAACTTTGCCAGGCTTATTTCACAGATGCCCTCTTGTTTTTCTGTTACAGGAATTAAAGACAAAACCGCTCGCTTCTCATAATCATTTACTGTTTTCCACACCTGTCACATTGCCTCCAGCTCAGTAGTCCTATCGCCACCAGGATCTCCATGCAGGAAATTCATAGTGATCCTCTACTCATTTTCATGGCTTGCCTTTGGACTCCAGCCATAGGAAGAGCAGGGGACAGTGCAGTCCATGCAGAGGCAGACCTATATGTGCCACCTAATTTGTCCCCAGCGCAGGACACAGCAGTGCCAGAGCCCTGGGCGATCTGGGAGAGCAGCCTGCTGGGAAGAGCAGCCCAGCTGCATGGCCGGGCAGGGGTTTCCTGGCTTGTCTCTCCTTTGCCCACATAGGTGGAGCTTATCCTTTTTTAAGGCAAGAAGGAATTTTTTTCGTCCTGTACAAATCATGTGTGAGGAGACATGACAAAAACATAAGTTGTCCACCCTCCCCCACTTCCTTGCCTGCCATAGTCTCTAGGTGTCTTCTTCTCTGTAATTAGGTTAAGTAGCTCTTGCAGAATGAGCTAAGAGGAGATACAAAGCTGGAGCATGGAGCCATCTAAGGTCGGTTAAGGTTATTAGGCTCCAGCAGCATTGCTGCAGCAGGAATGCTTCCTTCGCATTTTTACCCTTTTAGCAAATCCTTGTGGGGAACAGCTTGTAAAGACAGAAAATTTTGTGTTAGAAGAGAAAGAGCGAGAAAGCTGCTTTCAGCTACCAGCAGACTCTCTTTCTTACTCAAATGAGAGACTGATGTTTCCCTGCAGGTCTCTGTTCTGGCTCTCCTGCCTAATATAGCTCCTTGCCTTTAATGTATGTGTTAGCAAATGTGCCTTGCTGCTGTTTCAAAACAAAATCTCTTTAAAATGCATATGTATGTCTATGTGTATGTGCACATACATGCATGTACTTCAGTTACTCATTGCTTGCTCCTCGTGCGTACATACGGAAAAGAATAGTTCCACAAGACAGGCATTCCTCTCTCCAGAAAAGACCTTTTGAAAAGCTTATTTTAGATGGTACTGATCTCAATTTTTAATTGAGGAGACAATAGGGAGCTCTGAGCAGAAATTGCTGTTAATGTGGCACTCACTGATGTGCCTGGATGTAGATTTCCTCAGCAGCAGGATGCTTTTTGCAGCTGAACAGGAAAACGCTAAAATACGGTCGTGGGCAGATCAGGCTGCAGAAGCAAGATTCCTAGGAATTTCTTTCACTTGTAGTGGGATGAATGCTTTACCCTTCTTGCAGCAACCCTCTTCAGGCTTTGGCTCCTACGTCTGAGCGAGAAGGTGGCCCCCAGCGGCAGCCACGGCAACATAAGAGAAAGCGTTACGGAATTGTGCAACCAGAATGAAGGGGTGACCAACGATTTCATACTCTTCTTCATCCCACAGCCTGGCATTCACACAGACCCTTGCAGCTGTCTGAAGCGGGACATGCTTGCATTGGGTGGAAATGTATTCCCAAGAAATCAGCGTGGTTGAGGTTCCCACCAGATGTTGATCTGAGATCTTACTCAGATATTGATGACTATAATCCTAGGATCCTACAATAAAGCAAGTTAAAAGACCCATTCCCAGCATTTGTACTGGGAGCACAGTCTCTGCTGGACTAGAACATCAGGAGCTTAGTGAGGGCACAGTCCGGGGGCAGAAAAGGCTGGTATGCCTTAGGGGCACCTCATAAAATACCCCGATACTTTCAACAGCTGAGAAAAGAGCTGCAGTAACATTATACCAGGACTTGAGAATTCACGTCGGCACCTCTGCCCCTCCATTTTGGCCACTAAATGAGATTAAAAGTTCACTCATGAATTTCAATGGTGAAGCCAACCACCTTGTTCCGAGCATGTTGCCGTGAATTAGATCAGCAGAGGTACATGGCAATATGAAAAGAGCAGCTTACAGTTAATTAAGTGAACAAGGAGTTTAAAAAAGGAAGGTTATGGGATGTTGGTGTTTAAATGGAAATACGTCATGACTACTGCTGCAGCACCATGCGTAAGGCTTTACATGCAGGAGAGTCAACCTCATCTGGCACCTTTTGTGCCACCACACCGAGCCTACCCATTTGTCCAAAACTTGTAACGGGCTGGCCGAGGGTGTTTAGTAGTAGACATGCAGTGGAGTTGGCAAGGGGAATATTGAGCCATGAGATGGGGAGGCTTGCGTGGGGGTGGTGTCTTTGCAAAGTCTGACACTGTTCAAGAGGTGGCTGTGGGAAGGTGTTTTCTGGACTACAGATACTGAGCAATACTGTCATGCTGGTGCAGCTTGGTGTCTGAGTAAATAGATTTCATGTTTTTGCTGTACAAGCACATGTTTGTCAGTAAAGCACTGGGAGGAGAGAATGGGTACAACAAACTGTCCCATGGAAAGTGAAATACTTGCATTTCATTAAAACTCACAGCCTGTAAATGCATCGGTTGCTTTCATATTCAAGGCTTTTAAAAGCAGTATTATTAAGCTTTCCAAATGTCTGAGAAATCAACATAATGGGAAAAGTCTCTGCACACTTGAATTAAAAATCATAAGGGTGAAAGCACATGGGCAAGCAAGAGGATAAACAATGAAAAGTGGGCAATGAAAGTGAAAGAGTGAAGGGATGGAGCAAAGGGTAAAAGACAGGTCAAGTGTTGGAGCTGGTTCCATAACAAAACTCCAGTTTCTGTAATAATGAACTAATACTGAGGTCTTCACTCCTTGGGAGCTTCTGTTTCTCTTTGTTTAGAAACATTTAGATAGCTGTAGCATAGTCATGAAAATGTTTATAAATCCAAAGCTTCATAAATCTGCAGGAGATGTAAATCATTTGTCATCTGCTATTTGATAGTCTCTTATAAAAATGTCAATCATCCAAGCAGCGTTTGGCTAGGGTAGCCAAATTCGAATGGAAAATACTGAATAGGGGCTAAATCAGGAACTGACAGCCAAGACAATCTGCTTTTCTTGAACACATGCTTTTTCTTAAGAGAAGCCAGGGTGTCCTAATGTCTGGGCATTAGAGATCTCGATGATAAGGGCAAGAGGCCTCCCTTCACTTAAGTCGGGTTTAACCATACCTTGCAGTCTGTCTGGCGCTGATGCCTGGGCTTGCTGCTGCTTCGGCCCCTTTTCTTGAAGTGCACCTGGGCAACGGTGAAATGTTCTTTACGGAGAAAAGGCAAACTGGCATTTCCCTAATCTCATGGGCGAAAACAGAGTAGTACAACACGCTGCCCTCTCCCCCCAGCCTTCATCTCTTGTGTCATGCTTTTTCCAGCAATTCTCCTTTGAAAAAGAAAACATGTAGGGCGTTGTCCTCTCTGCCGGTGTGTTTGAAGCCAGTGACCAAGCCAGGTTACCCCTCTGCTTGGACCGCATTGAGCTTGGCCAGCCCCGTCCCGGCACAGGGCAGGGGCACACAGGGTGCCAGCCTGGCACCTCTGCCGGGCCGTGGGGCTCGGCCACCCCTCGTGCTTGCGCTTGTCCCCAGCCCGCGTGCGTAGCAGTCGTGTACTGCGCTGCAGCCTGTCGGATCTGGACGGAGTGCGCTTGTTCACATCCCATATCCCTCGGGGCTCTCGTGGTCCCGGGACAGGGCGTGGGGAGGCAGTCAGGGTGGGAGAAAGAGAATGCTGAGTTGTGAGCTGAAATAGCACCAAAGATACAGGTGTTTTTTCAGAGCTGTGCTGGGATTTGTTAATCTGCAAATATGCTGAAGCGACAAGAGGTCAGCATGGCACTTGCTGGACTCTGGTACTTCCTCTCTACTTTATACATGGAATCTTTTTGACAAAAGTGCAGGTGCTGCCTCCAACGGTCCTGCCACTGCTTGGCAGCAGGAATCCTGTTTTTGACCTATTCATTTATACGCTGCTGTTGACCCACCTTTTATGAGGCTGGACATGGCTGAAGGATAAGGTGGAAGGTCTCAGAAGCCCTTTTGCTTTATTATAGACAAAGTATAGGATCTTACTTTCACAGCTTAATGTGGATTCCCACAGCAACACTTTCAACAACACTTGCAAATCTCTGCATCCTCATGCAGTCAAGCTAAATTTACATTACAATATTATGCCATGGAAGTATATTAGCAGTAATTGCTGTTAAATGAGCAGGAACATTTTAAGATAATGATTTTTGTGGGAAAAAACAAACAAACAAACAAACAAAAACTTTAAGTGGCTTAAGAACTTGCACAGCATGGAGAAATGCACTCAATAATAAGATGACAGACAGATTCCTCTGTGACAGAGCTAACCTCAGTTCCGCAGCTGCAAAACCCCATGTGTTTAGGACTCTGAGGAGTAGCATGTGTTACCAATGACTGGCTGATGCTCTCTGTGCAAGGATACACCATTGATAATTTTACGTGAAGTATTGTGATAAATATAGTAGAAGAAAAAATTACTGAACAATTCCTATCCTCCTACCTCCTCCAGTGGATATTTTTGAGAGTTGTTGCTGACAAGAAAACTCCAAACATAGTAATTTTCATTTTGCACTGATTTTTTTGGTCTGCTTCTTTGGAATAAGGCAACAAGTTATTTTTCTTTCAAGATCATTATTAGTTGTTTTTAGCACCACACAGTTACACTTATGCATCAGGACCACAGCACATTAGGTCTGGAGTGGCCTCACTCCAACAGCGTGGTCCAGGCTACAAAGAGCAACAGACTACAGGAGGCCACATATGGTAGGAGTTTTTTAGAAACTAAGTTTCCTCATCTGTACCAGATTGGAGGAAAAGTCCAGAGTATTCTGTCTGGCCAACATGGGAAGAACGACAACTAACAATCTTCTTCCCTTGGATGGCCAATTTACCACCTTTAGGAATGACCAAACCAAACAAGCAAATAAACCAAACAAAAAATCCCCAACAAAGTTGTAGTTCTCCTTTCCTCAGTATCATCCTTGGACTTCTGCCTGAATCCTCCGAGTCTGGTTAACTCCTGCTGGCACTCCAGGAAGCTCTCACCCACGTGGTGTCTGCATTGCTGCTGATGGAGCGGTGAGATAAGATATGATATGTACCAATATTCCTGAGACAGTACTTTGTTCCACTGCTATTTAATACTGTGAAAAAGCACCCTTGAATTCTTCTTATATGAGGCATAATGAAATAAGCGTAACATTATGTGAAAAACAATTTTTGAAGGAGTTTCTTCATTATAAAAGAAAAACTATCCATTTGTGGGTGTTCATAAACATGAAGGTAGACAACTTTCATTTGCCATTTTTGAGCGATCAGATCTGTGGTAGCTGGAGTGTTAGAAACACAGGAATCTAAGCCAGGTCATAAGAAATAGCATCACCTTGTCTATTCCCCTACCTCACCCAGGTTACAATGTCATGCCTAGCAGATAGTTCACTTATGGATCCTTAAAAACATGAGGGTGAGACTTCACGGCTGTTTCAGGCAGCCTCTTCAAATCCTTCATGGTCCTTGCAGTCACTCCACCACAGTCAGAGAGGACGGGAAATGGTTTTCGTGTGCCACAAATGTTTTGGGGATGTGGTGGGTTGACCCCAACCAAACACACAGCCAGCCACTCCCTCACTCTCCCCAATGGGAAGTGGAGAGAATAGGAAGAACGAGAGTGAGAAAACATGTGGGTTGAGATAAAGACAGGTAAATCACTTATTGTTGCCTACAACTACTGTTACAGACAAAACAGGCAGGACTCAAGGAATTATCTTAATTTATTGCCAATTAACATAAACATTTAGTTGCTGAATCAGGTATTCAGAAACAAAGATGACAAACATTTCAATGCTTAGGGAAAAGACTTTTCCTCTGTCTTTGCCAGGCTCAGCTTCTTTCCAGATGCCTCTTCTCTCCCCTTCTTTGCCTCCACTCCCCTTGTTATCGCTGCAGGTTGCGCTCACTCCCTTTGATGAGGCTTGGGGTCAGGGCGCAATGGCTTCTTTCTGCCACTCATTGTTTCTCATTCTTCTGCTGCTCTTTCCTTCAAGGCTGCACCTTGAATACTGTGTTCAGTTTTGGGCCCCTCACTACAAGAAGGTTACTGAGGTGCTTGAGCGTGTCCAAAGAAGCTGGTGAGGGGTCTGGAGCACAAGTCTTATGAGGAGCGTCTGAGGGAACTGGGGTTGTTTAGTCTGGAGAAGAGGAGGCTGAGGGGAGACCTTATCGCTCCCTACAACTACCTGAAAGGAGGTTGTGGCGACGTGGGTGTTGGTCTCTTCTCCCAACTAACTAGTGATAGGACAAGAGGAAATGGCCTCAAGTTGTGCCAGGGGAGGTTTAGATTGGATATTAGGAAAAATTTCTTCACTGAGAGTGTGGTCAAGTATTGGAACAGGCTGCCCAGGGAAGTGGTGGAGTCACCATCTCTGGAAGTACTCAAAAAACATGTGGATGTGACGCTTCAGGACATGGTTTAGGGGACATGGTGGTGTTGAGTCAATGGTTGGACTTGATGATCTTGAAGATCCTTTCCAGCCTTAGTGATTCTGTGATTCTGTGATTCTAACTCTTTCTCTATCCTCTGACATGGATTGTCCATGGGCTGCAGTCTCTGTGAGGGAGTACCTGCTCTGGCATGGGTTATCCATGTGCCACAGTCACTTTGGAGGGTGTTATCAGCTCTGCCATGCAGTGCCTCCTACTCCTGTGGCCTTGTTGTTCCTTTCCTCTTTCTCAGTTTTCACCGTCCTTTATTAATGTTTTCACAGAAGCACCACAGACTCCTCTGGTCAGTTCAGAGCTGTCACCATCTTGACTGAGGGGCTCAGCTGTGCCCTGCAGTGGGTCAGTTGGAGCTGGATGGTATTGGGGGCGGCCCCTGGCCTCTTCTCATAGAGGCTGCCCCTGCAGCCACTCACTGCCAACAGTTTGCCATGCACACCCAAGATGGGAGAATTCAACCATTTTCTACTCCGTGTCTGAACGAAACAGACTTTAATGTTTTTGTACACAAGAAATCAGAAAGTGAGACTCACTCACACCCATATGGCCAAAAGCTCGTTGGCTACTGTCACAGAGAGGAGATTTCACCTGAATTCTCAAAAAGTGTCTTAACCTGCAAACTACCTAAGCTTGGGTTGTGGCAGAAAAAGGTGGTGGAGACTGAAGTGGTTTTCTTCTTTTGACTGTGGGTCACCAATGCTAAAATATCAACATTTACCAAAGATAAACATCTCTGCTGAAAAATCCTGATCCATTTTCCAACCAAACATGTTTTTGGAGGAATCCCCATAGCAATTCCCATAGGAGAAGGTTGCTGATCTATCCCCACTGCTAAAGGTTAGGGCAAGTGAGCGCCATGATGAAACAAGAGTGCCTCTTCAATCTCAGGGTCTGCCTGCAAGCAACAGGGATGACGGCAGTCATTTTGCTAAGGCTTTTCAGGGAGATTGAATGATTTTGATTTGCTGGAAGGGTGAAGAACAGTTCTTACCTCATGAAACCATGTTCCTGCTGACATCTTCCACTCAAGGAATTTTTGGCCACATTCTGGTCCTTAGCTAGTGTAAATTGGTGTAGGTCCACTGCAGCCAACACATCTCTTTGAGAAGATGAAGTGTGGACCTATGTGTGAGGTAAAGAGCAGAAATAATACTAAAATAAAATTGTTTTAATGACTCTGATTCTCATCTAAACCCATGTGGATTTTGTTTGACACAAGTACTCTGATTTCACTGGTGTTGCTATATTAAGGGGACCTCAGAGTCTAGCATTTTGTAGGTAGAAGTGGCAGTAGATTACATGTATTGTAATGATGGATGTAGCAAATATATACCCATTTCAGTCCCCAGGGTAATATATTTCTCTTGGGAAAGCAATGCAATATTAGGAAAGTATGATTTTTATAAGCTTATAATTACATTTTTGCACAGTTCTATTTCCCCAGGGCTGAATTCACATTGATTGGATTACCGAAGTAATCCGGAGCAATGTCACACTGTTACGGGATATATTCCAGGTGGCCAAGGCTACTCCAGTGGAGGGAAATGCTTGATTGCATGCTTGCTTTCAATCCCTGGGAACTTTAGAAAGACTCCAAAGTCAAAGTACCAACTTTTTTATTTCCCTCTACTTGAATATGTCCTCACTGTGATTCTACAAGCAGACTGTGCAAAAAGTTTGCCATTTCACAAAAACAAATCTCCAAAGTGTCAGAAGTTTGACAACGAGTCCTTTATGGCTTAAAAATCTTCACAGATTCATCACAGAATTTTAGTAAATATGGGATCCGTATTTCCACCTCTCCCTCTAAGTCTTATAAGGCTTGTGTGAATTGGTCTCAACTTCAGATACACTCTACCTTGTTTTTCTTACTTCAAGTCTCTCTCTTATCTAGGTCCGTGGTTTGATATTAATATAGACCACTAAAGGGACACATTTAAAAAACTCACAAAATGTTAAATCATCACAATATTCCAACATCATATCTGTGAAAGAGCACCTTTATCTTTGGAGCTGGAAAGATGCATCACTTGGCAGCACACCCTGAGATACTCAGGGTGCTGTAAAGAAATAAACCCGCACCTCTGGATGTGCTTAAACCACAACTCTTTTCCTTACTGCCACACATTTCTTTGAAATTCAAGTTGTAGTCATCCACAGAATACCGCACTGATTCAAATTAATTTCTGTATAGATAGGTGGTAGGACTGCAGCAGGGATGGTCTAAAACTGTGAGCAAGGGCAAGTCTGTGGGCTTACGGAGAAGGAAGGTGTGCTCACAGGCCTGACTGCTTGCCAGTTTTTACCCCATTTGCATTAATCTAAAAAAAGATAGATTTACATACAATCTACATACAGTCCTTATCTTGCTGCATGCATCAAGTGTATCTTTTACCAGTGTCTGAGAGCCTGATATTCCTTCATAACGCCAATCCTTGCCTCACCTCTATGAGGACAGGGATTATTATCACTGTATTTATGTCGGTATCTTACTGCCGTAGGAATAAATGGGAATTACACCCTCCCATCCCCAGTGGTGGGGCCTGCCCTGGCCAGGTCCCCGAGCATGACCAGGCGCTGCCCTCGGCCCCGTGCCCCGCGGGGAGGCTGTGGCAGGGCCAGGAGCAGCCGCTGATGGATCTTGCAGGGCTGCGCTCTGGTGCTCGCCGACCTCCCCTGAGGATCAGGGTCTGCATGGATACACTCAGAGTCACACAGCAAATCCATGGCATCATGTCCGGTTGCTCTTACTGCATCTGTTTGCTCATGCACGACTGTGCACGTGCCCCCCCGACACATTTCTTCGCCTCAGCTGATCTCAGTCCCAAGAGCTCTCGGCAGGAGTTGTGCTGACTTAATGCTAAGGGTTACGTTTAGGTGAGGAACTGCTCTTTTCAGAGTCATCACTTTTGCATTTCTACGTGAAAGATCAACACCTTAGTTTGATCTCACAGCTGTCTGTTCAGATGTAATTTTAATATAAAGGCATAAACTTGGTGTAAAGAAAAAGGTGATGCGCTAATTCTCAATTTGTTTTTGTTAAAGACTAACACCATGAAGAAATAAAGCTGGTCTCCCTATAGATTTTACAATCATGATACTATGCCATTCATAAGCATTGCATACTACCCATTTTATTTTCGGGCTACACAGGGATAAACAACTATATCACATGTAGGCCAGGAGAGAATCAGACCCTCTGCAGCAAGAGGAGAACCAGTTCTCAAGTTTTATTTCTTTTCCAAAGAGAAGCAGTGTTTTTAGCAGTGATAATGAAATATTGGAGTTAAAATTGGATCTTTCAATTTAAAACAAAGGTTTGTTTTAAGTATTTAGAATATTATAATCTCTCATATTTTTGAGCTGTCTGCCATTCCAGATTACGAAGGGTAGCAATGAAGGCAGACCAGCTCTAGAAAAGGAAAGGTGAAAAATGGTGACCACTACAGATTTAAAGACATTCAGTGATAGAAAGTTATTTCAGGACAGAAGTCAACAACAGGAAAGTGAGAGGAGAAGAGGCAAGGGAAGGAGAAGGAAGGGAAGGGATAACGTGTGATATGATTTATGGGAAGTCATTTGGCACCATGCAATTACTGCAGAGTGCTAAGACTGGGCCAGCTGCTCTTCAGACCAAGAGAACTGCCTCTCCTATGGAGAGGCACCAACCTCTGTGGGCTTCAAAGTACTGAGAGCCCATGCAAAATCCAGAGTGAAACTGGGAGCAATGTAACTGGCTGTCTGTATGTATAATTGTATATGTGAGCCTGTCATTTGTTGTGTTGGATTTGTTTAAATATTGTGTCCTGATTTCAGCCAGGATAGAGTTAATTTTCTTCTTCGTAGCTGGTGTAGTGCTGTGTTTTGGATTTGGGATGAAAGTAATGTCAATAACACACTGATGTTTTTAGTTGTTGCTGAGCAGTCAAGGACAGTCCAGCTTCTCATGCTGCCCTGCCAGCGAGCAGGCTGGGGGTGCACGGGGAGCTGGGAGGGGGCACAGCCAGGACAGCTGACCCAGGCTGGCCAAAGGGATATTCCATACCATATGACGTCATGGCCAGCATATAAACTGGGGGAGTTGGCTGGGGAGGGGTCACAGCTTGGGAACTGGCTGGGCACCAGTCGGTGGGCAGTGAGCAATTGCATTGTGCATCACTTGTTTTGCATATCCTTTTATCATTATTATTATTTTTTTCCTTTCCTTTTCTGTCCTATGAAACCATCTTTATCTCAATCCACAAATTTTACTTTTTTCCCCCTGATGCTCTCCCCCATCCCACTGGGGAGGGGGGAGTGAGCGAATGGCTGTGTGGTGTTTAGCTGCCTGCCAGGTTAAACCACAAACTGTTGGTGTCCCATCATATGTCAAGACACTGTGAGAGCATGGGCTTGCTTCTTTTGCTACCTCTGCTGCCTTTAGATATTTGGGAATGATGAGAAGCTGACCCAGCAAAACATCATTGGTCTGCACTGGTCCAAAGGGTAAGACTCAAATCATCAGCCTTCTCCTCCATGAGGCCCTTTCAGTGCTGTACAACCTCTGTTTTCTGAATAGAGAAGCCTAAAGCAGAGCCATTTGTTTCATCTGACAGCCCAAGTGAGGGTGGGGTGGTGGGATACCAGGAACAGTAATAGTGAGGGATGTTCTTCAGATGTTCTTCCTTCTTACTTTTGCCTCTGTAACCCAAGAGAAATTGAATTGTGTACCACAGAATTTAAAGTTTATACAAGTCTAGTAAATCACAGAATCACAGAATCACAGAATCACTAGGTTGGAAAGGACCTTTAAGATCATCAATGAAATGAACGTGGTAACAGGAAGATACATCTGCTGTAGTCAGAAAGATATGGAATAAAACAGGCATGGTAGTTAAAAGATGTTTTCTATTATTTCCTGTGTTCTACAAATTGCATGTGGCCAAAAATATCAATGTTAACCTGCTTTATTTTCTAGAAGAAAAGTATTGGATTAGATCATTGGGCTGAAGATGAAAATGGCCTTTCTTAGACCACTACTTGAGAACACCCAAAAAGCGTAGCTGAGGCACCTTGAGTGGATCATGACCACATGGAGCAAAGCCCCAAGCCATGGGCTTGGTGAGTGCCGGTTTTGGAGGATCTGTGCCAGTTTGTATTTTGGAGGATCTGTGCCAGTTTGTACCTCTGAGGTCTGAGCATGCACTGAATGGTGGGAGGGAGCACTCCTAAATTGCAAACTGTCCTCTCTAGTGGTATTTTTGGGAAGGCTACGATACAAGAACGGTACACAGTGGAGCCATTACCATTCTGCTGGAAAAGCAAGAGCATTTTGCTCTAGGCACCCTCCACTTTTTTGCCTTTTTTTTTTTTTCCCAGAGAAGACGGGAAGAGACATAAAGGATGAAACAGCTCAAACAACAGCTGGAAACCACTCTATTAAAAATACCAATGGGCTGCACTGGTCCCCCGAGGTGGGGCAGCTCCTCTGCCCTCCTTGTTTCCTGCCTCGGCTGTTGAGTTGGGAGTGCTGAGGAGCCAAGAGGTGGACTTTTGCCAGGGCCATGGCACAAGGATGACCAATAACATTTTGTCACTGCCACCCTAGCATACCTGCCTGAATCTTCTTCCCTGGGGCCTCAAGGGACGTGGATAAAATGTCCTGCAGAGTGTTTTATGTCCCCACGCACATAGGCAGTGCTGGCTGGTAGAACAGAGCATTTCTGTCGTTGGGAAAGTGTCACCAGCGCTCGGTGAGGTTCAGCACACAAAATGAGATGCCTCAGAGAGCCTGCAGATCAAAATAAAAATGAAGCAGCTGAGAAGTTGGAAGGACGGAATGTTTTGTTTTCTTTTTTTTTTTTTTTGATTGATGGTATTAACTTGCTTCTTGAAGGAATTGCAGCAAGGGTGAGTCATTGGCAAAGGGAGGGGAACGGCACAGTGGAGAAATGGGTCTCCCCTTTGCCTGTAACAGCATGGGGCAAGCCATGGGGACTGTGAGATGGGGCGTGAGCGGGGCTGGAGGAGCAAAGGACGCGGCAGGCAGAGGAAGCAATGTCAGCTGAGGTGTCTCGAGGACTCTGCCTTTCCAGCAGAGTACTGCAGGAGAGGCTAAATGATGGGGAATAACATTCACCGATTATGGAGCTTTCCCCAGGAAGGATGTGCAGCAGGGTACTATTGTTGGGAAGAGCTGTGCTACAGCTCCCAGGAGGCCTCCCTGCCATCCCTGAGGCACGGGGTCCCACGAGCTGAGCGTGCTCGCCGGCGCAGGTGGAGAGCAGGGCGTGCGGCCTGCAGCCGGGATGCTCGCAGGTGCCAGGAGGGACACGCTGCACTGGGCACACTAGTGACCGTGTCCCCCCCTCCCCAGCAGCCCAGAGGTGAAAGCAGAGCATGGCCTGAGGGGCAGGGGCTTGTGGGGGTTTAAAGCAGCCGTCAGCCCACAGTGAAAGGCACGGAGTGTGCGCGTGGTGATGGCAGGAGGAGAAGAAAGCATAGGGGGGGTCCCAGCCTATGATGGCTATGTGTGGCTGCTAGCAGTGCTGCAACGTTCGTGTAGCTAAGTGCCTTCGTGGTAAGTGACATCTTGTGAGCTTCTGCAAATTTCTGCTTCTTAAGAAGAAGAACAAACCCCAACCTGTTACATCAAAGCTCTCCAGCACATATCAAGCACAGTGATTGCGAGCAATAAGCACGGTTTGGCCTGGAAACTGCCACCACATCCTCTGACTACAGCATACTCCTGGCAAGTTAGCTGAAGTGGGACCTGGAGGTTAGCTGAAGGGGGACCAATGTCTTGAGGATGTTGCAGATGCTCACCTAACACATTGATAAGGTGCATCTCATCATCACTGAAGTGCCAACAGTAGATGCATATGCTCCTGGTGCCAAAAGGGTGCTCTGCTGCATTTCTTATCACTCATTTGAATAACCACAGTTGTATTCTAAGATGCAAACATGGTGTCAGGTTGTAAAATGTCAGCTGCCTTTGGAATAAAGGGAGAGTGACAGCTTGCATTACTACCATTATTAAAGCAGGGATACAAGCAGAACGGCAGACTGGAAGGGAAGCTAAGCCCTCTCCCATTCCAGCAGTAAATGGCTTTGGAGACAGATAAAGCAAATCTTATAGAAGGTTCCTGTGATTCTGTGCCTGTACACAATAGAAGAGGAAAGCTGATACAGATCCAACCTCACGATGTAACGCCATGATGTCCCCATGAAGGAGTCATCTCAAAATCTCCAGGTCAATTGGTGCAAAGCTGTGCATGAAGTGTTCTTTAATGAAAACTATTACTATGTTTTGTGAGATCTTCCTTTTTCAGCCAGGGAAGAAAAAGCTGAATGAATCATGAACAAAACCTGGAAATCCCCCAAGTATATGCATCATCACCAGGCCCAGTCACAAACCATCTGGATACTGTTGATGATTAACTGTCTCTGGTCAGGAAGCACTGTCCTCGAGTCAGCTGCAGGTGTATCTTTGATAAGACCTTCTGGCTCTGAAACCCAGAATCTTAGGAAAGATGGATCCAAAATATAATTTGCAGCCACTGTCTCAGAGAAGAGCAATGACACTTGTTTCTCAGGTATGAAGATGGATGGAAAGATTTGGCCACTTTATCAAGGTGGAGGTGGAGTGCATGGTTGCTGTCTGTAACACACAGAGGAAGGAAAAAGGAAAAAAAGCCATTTAAGCTGAAGAGCAGTGCTGGCATGAGGACAAATGGGTATCTATGATCCATGGCTATGCATAGACCAGGAACTGGAAGATGCCTAAATTCCTTAGTTCTCCACTGCCAACTACTGTGAAGATGTAATGTGATACGCCGGCAAGGACCTTACAGGGTTTGTTGCCCATAGCTGCAAGGGGCTGTGCTGCCCTTTGCTACTCATTCTCTGTGGTGTGTCAAAATGTTACGGCATCTACATTTGAAAAAGCTGGTGGTTGAAAAAATGACACAGGCTTCTGAGCTCCTACAACAAAACTGGGACTTTCTGAGGTAATGGCCAGGTCTTGCAACACAGAGAAGCAAGCTGGTGAGTGAAGGAGAGAAGTGCTACTTTGAAGCACTGCATGTATTTGCCTTATGAGATCATTCTCATTTTGACCGTGTGCTGCTGAGGTCTTACCAGTAGGTGCCAAGACAGAAGCAAAATTATTGTCTGCTGTTCCTGGGAATCTGCATTTAAAGGAATGGGAAAGGGGTTAAAGACAGTGAAAGAAGATGTCATGCAATGACACCCCAAAGCGTGGTCAGCACATTGGTTTGCATAACCTCTCACAGGACAGTTGGACAAATGTCCATCCTCTTAGTCAGACTGCAGATGGTGGGTCTTGCTCCTATATGTGTTTTAAGCAAGGTCAATCAGTAGCTCAGAATCTCACCTTGACAGGTAAAGGGCAGCCCATGAATTTAAGCCTGGGAAACTTGAAGAAAATTGTTTCTGCTCTACAACTCTGATTGGAAATGAGGGGTTGTTTCAGCTGTTCTTTCTTGGCCTGAAAGTGTCTGCAAGCTATGGAGGATTCCAGGATTATAGTGAGGCTACAAAAACACCCTGGCAACAAACTGTGGCCATTTTAGGGGAAAGCGTTTTAACGAGAGAAGTCTGACCAATTTTGTTCAGGGAACACTTGCTGACTGATGAGCAGCAGGCATGCAGCAACAGGCACCAGTGCCATGGCCACAACCTTCTCCCCCACTGTCTCCTGCCGACACACCAAGCTATAAATGTCACCTTTGTGCCCGCGAGTTGTCCTCAGTAGCCTGTGTGACAGACGGGTCCCTAAGGAACAACGTCGCTATTCACTTATGCGAAGTCCCACAAGCAAACATGGGCTTGCGCATGAGTGCCGTTGCCCACCCTTGCTGTCCTTGCCTAATAACCATGTGCATGCAGCCAGGGAGGAAGACCGGCTGCGTGACACTGCACCATAGCGGCTGGCGGGCCGAGAAGGCTTCGGAAGCAGCGTGCTTTCACAGGAAGCTCTGTTTTGCTTTCCACAGGCTGTTTGGACAAAAATAGAACCAACTTATGGCCTCCGATTTTTTTCCCACAGCTCGGAGAAGCAGCGGCAGGCTTCCTAGAGGAGCTAGCTGTTTGCAGGTACAGCCTCCAAATGTCACAACTCCTGGCATGAAACAGGGAGGTTGCTTTCCTCTCTTGCCGTATGCCCTTATTAACGTAAAGAGGAGATACATTCAGCATCTCCTGGAAGAGAGAAGTCCCTAGCCTGGGACTACACTAATGAGTGGAGTTTCTTTTTAAAAGCCTATACAGCCATAGAGTTTGATTCAAAGAACGCTGTTGGCTTCAAAGATCACTGAACAGGGAGCATGAAAAATTATACAAAGTCTTCAGATAAAAATATCCAGTTGTCCTCTTTGAGCATTGGGTGATGTCTAAGTGCCTTCCCTCGTTTTCCTTTCCTCAGTCAGTTTAATGAATCTGCCAAAAATAGGTTTGTGCATTGGTACGCAAAAAGCAAAACCAACTTCCCGATGACATAAATCCAAATCCAAATGGATGGCAAAGTAGCTGTAAAAATTTAACAGAGAATATTTATAAAAGCCCCAAAACAGGAAGGCATAACTGCAGCTCTCAATCCTTTGGCAGGGCAACCCAAGCTGGAGGCAGGCGTTGGAGTGTGAATTGCCTTCAGGCCTTGCTACGAGCAATACTGGTTGAAGGGGAAGAGCCTGGAGTCTGGTTGACAGCGTTAGGAGATGCATGTGTCCAGGCTGAGGCGGGGAAAGTGTGCAGCTGGCTAAACCCGGCTGCAGAAACATCTCGAGTAAGCTGCAATAACCCGGGAGCTCCCATTTCCCGCTGCAGTGGGGCTCCGTGCAGGTTACACCGCCAGCAGCTGTGGTGTTGCATCATTAATGGCACAGAAAGAAAACTACTTTCCAAAGGATGTGGTCCATACATGACACTTCCCATAGTAAAAGTAAAGGAAATATATGCTTATATAGACTTTCTGTATGGAGTCAAAGTACCTGTGAGCCAAAATAGTTGGCCAGTTGTAAGAGTTAATCCAACAAAGTTTATTACCTCTCCCTACCAGCCTTGCCTTTTTTGTATCCTCAGATTTCTATCACAGCTAAAGCAACACCTCTACCAGCCATAACTGGTTACCTTTAGGCAAGACCTAGGTTTAGGGTCTTTCTGTGAAGTTTGTTCTTAATCTGTGCTATCAGTAACACATGTCATTCAGTACAGCTTAATTTCCTTTTTCGGTCATCCAGTCAGGAAGTAAGAACAGTAACAAGTGATGTGTATGATAAATATGAATGTCCATGTCCTTGAAGTAAATGTGTAAACGTCTAATAAATGAGGAATTATTCTTTCTTTATCAATACTAAAGTCTGGAAAGGGCCAGGGTAAATGCGCTCCCCTCCTGCCCTTATTTCCCTTAACTTCCCTCCAAATTCCCTTCATATTCATTTCCTAAATGAAGATGCTTAAGAAAGTGGGACACATCTGTGAAAATTCCAGCTTATGAACCCAAATCAAGCAAGATTACGCCTCGCTTCAGGCAAGACAAAATTTTGCTTCTGTTTCCCTTCCCAAATTTCCTCCATTAAACAGGCGTTTCAAAGGTTAAAGGTATTGAAAGAGGATTTCTTGCTGAAAAGTCTTGCTAGAAAAAAAATGTTGGAGGTTTTTCAAACTAAACCACAAACAGGTAACTATCAAAAAGAGAAGGCAGCATTCCAGTAACTTGCAGAATGGAAATAAAGTCTCACTAACTGAGAGATGGGCTATGCTTTCGGGGAAGGTGTGTTGCAGTAAAACGAAAAGACTCGATTTGCGATGAACATCTGAAGACTTTCACCAACGCGATCTCTGCTGCCCAGCTGACTCTAGCAGCACACAACCTGAGGATGGATGCTTCCGTTGGGGGCTGATCCTTCTGCTTTTGGAAGGGCACGGGACCACCTACACCCTTACAATTGCGGGTACGCGGAAGGGCTTGCCCCTGCGCAGCGAGGGTGCAGCCGCTCATGGAGGTGCGGCTGGCGCTACCAACGCTCCCGACCGCCGCGTTCATGTTTCAAGGGCAGCCCCAGAAAGCCCGAATGACAGAGCAGTGACAGGGAGAATGACGAGGCAGAGAGGCAAATCGCATGAAGAGGAGCGGGCGCACAAATAAAAGAGGAGGATTCGCCCCCCAACCCCCGCTCCAAATGCTCCCTCCGGGTCGCGGGGGCGGGGCGGCAACCACGGGGGAGGAGCCTCAGGCCCCGCCCCGCCTCAGCCCCGGGCCGCTCCGGGCGGGGCGCTGAGGCGGGGCCTGAGGCTCCTCCCCCGTTGGCTGCTGCCCCGCCCCAGACCCGGACGCTCTGGGCGGGGCGGGGGCGGGGCGGCAGCCGCAGGGGAGGAGCCTCCGGCCCCGCCCCGGCGCCCGGAGAGCATTTTCGGTGCGCTCTTGCCCCCTGCTGTCAAGCCGCTCGCAAGCGCCCCGGGCCCTGCCAGCCCCAGCCCGCTTGGACGGGACAGTCCCGGAACGCCTCAGCAAAAACAAGCAATCGGCAAAAAAAACCCCACAAAAAACCAACCCAGCAGCAAAAATAGCCGGTGTTAAGCGCCGCTAAGCGTCCGTAGTCAGACACGTCGGGCTCAAACCTTCAAGAATGGGATTAACCGACAGCACGCGTCAGGCCAAAATGGGCAACAGGGTGCTGCTGGTGGGGGATGTAGCTGGCCTTTTACAAAATGTAACATGATCTACTGCATTTAAAAAAATAAATTCCAAATATAATGTCTTGTCAGGAACGGGCGTGTGGCCCGTTGTTCCATCAGTGTCATGACTTTTAAGAGGAAGATGCACAACTTTGTAAACACCTTGTAAAGGGAATCATTAGCCTCATCCGTCAAAAAAAAAAAAAAATCGAAGCTGGGGAAAGCAGAACAAAAATCTGCTGACATCTTCATTTTGTTCTTTTTATACACGGAAATATATTTATACATTGGATAATGGGTGTTCAGCACTCATTTCATTCCTTCACCCACCTTCGCCTTTGCTAATATGACTGGCTTTTATTGCGTGCGTCTGCCCCCTCCCTGCAAGCTCCCTTCAAGTGGTACAGACGAGGGTGCGAGGAGCCCCGCGTGGGGACCAGCAATGGTGCTGTTGCAAGACACAACATCAAGGCCCGATTCTCCCAGGCATTTTCTTGAGATCTAACAGGGGACAAACTATTTTTTGCTTTTCTAGCTGAATTTGATTTTTATATAAAAGTGCTGCGTCTAGTTGACGTATTTTTCCTTACGAGGCTCTCCAAAAGCAAAACTTTAGTTTCTCCAGATTACTCACCAGATTGCTCAGTGCTCTTTCAAGCCTTGTATTTCTGCCTGACCTTGACAGAAAAAATCTGGGCCCACACTTCCAGAAAAAATCATCTGATGTTTAAGAGGTTTAAGCTCCCTGTCTCTTTTCCACTCAGCTTTCTAGCTATCATCAAGTTGTTTATAAATTACTCACCTTGAATTTTAAAGGCATTTCATCCTCCTCCTTAGATGGTTTGTGCTGCTTTATTAAAATAGCCTGTCCTTGCAAACTTTGCCTCTTCGGCATCAAACCTTAGTGCTTGGTAGAGCCTCGCCTTGCTAACGGGGTGTCCCTTGCTCCCTTGCTACAAACATCCCCTCAGCGCCCGGGCAGGGACATGTGCTGTTGATTCACAGGGCACTTACCACTTCTCTTCCAAAGCAAAGCAGAATTTACCCAGTGATTACCTGACACCAAACCAGCACTTTCCAGGCGAGGGGTTTCCTCAGACCTCCCCGGAAATGAGGGGGAGTCCATGCATTTGCCATTTGATTTTTAAAGGTGTAGGTTTTTGTTAAAAGACATGGGGAGGAGAGGAGAGACGAGAGCTTTAGACTCCAGTGAAATGCTGTTCAAACTTTAGCTGTTTTGGAAAGAATGAATTTAGGGTAAAAACAAATAAAACGAACCTTTTTTGTGGACAGACTTGTAATACAGCTTTACTGTAAGGCTGAAGGAAAACTGGTCTGAAGCATTCTGGCTTTGTGCTTATTTTTTATAACTACAGATGTTTTACAGACTCCTTGACCATTTCACAATTGATCTGTGTGGACACTAAGTGTCTGAACATGTTAAGCATTAAAAAAAGTTTAGAGTTCAAGTCTGGTTTAGGGTCCAAGTTCTGAGCTTTCAGAAAATGAATGTAAGAGCGCCAAGAGGGTGAACGCAAAATTGTGGTGAATCACCTCGGAGAAAGCTGATCTTGTCGTCTTTCCCTGAAGCCAAGTCCCTAACGCTGGGTGCTTTGCATACCACGTGGCCTGGATACACACCATATCACTCCTGGGATCCTCATGTTGTATGGATAACTTTGGGTGTCTGACAGCTTTGGCTGTACTGCAAAATGTAGAAACTAGTGCAGAGGAGATCAAAGGAAAGGAGGGACAAGCGTGTACACGGAGCAGGGGAGATTGGCTTCACAGGGAGATGCATGGGAGGACTGGATAGCCAGAAAATAAACGTTTCAGAAAAATTCCTATGAGGTTTTTACATGCACAAGAGAGGAAAATGGCAGCAACAGAAGCATTGGTATCAGAAAATGAAAAGATATGTACAGTGCCACTTCCACTAATAATATCTTTTCATTGATATGATCCCCAAACGCCAGTAAAAGAAGTTGTTCCACTGGAGAGTGCAATAGATCGGAGGGACACTATGAAAGGGGAGATCTAATGGGAAAAATGGAGCGCCAGTCCTTCAACACACCATTAAATGTGGCAAACATTGAAGGAATTAAAACAACAAATGTAATATCTATTTTAAAAAAAAGGAAAAAAAAAAAGGACTTGGGCACAGAATGTGCAGAAAGCAGAGACGTAACGAAATCAGCTGAGAAGAAGCACTAAGAATAAGACTTGGTTGCTCTGGAATCTACAATAAACTGGAAACATGGACCCAGGAACCCAAATGATGCTGAAGTTACCGGGGATGAATGGATGAGCAAGGGCAGTGTCTCAGGTGCATCAGATGCTTTCCTACTAAAAGCAAAATCACCAAACCTGGGACGAAAGCAGAGCGAGCAGGACACACCAGCTCAGCCTCCCCACAGGCTCAGCCGTAAGCCTGCGTTGGAGACCACAGGTGCGGAGAGTGATGGTTGTGTGGGGCTAGTAGCTAATGGGCAGGGTTGAAAAGTGAAATGCAAATCTCTCTTTGTTATTTGCAAACACTCATGGATAAATAAAAGCTCTGTGTGGAAAAATAATGTTGTTCAGCTGTAGTCATTAGTTGTTCTTGATTTATTTTTCCTGCCTCAGTATAGCATTCTCCCGGATTTGAATGACAATCCTTTTCATCTTGCATCCTGTTTCTGATGGCCGTCATCACCAGCTAAAAGTGAGAGTAAAGCCTGAGAGGATAATGGTGAGAGAATATTAATTCTAAGGCTAAGAAATGGAATCTGGCTACAGAATTTATAATCAGCCCACCTGAAAAATGTGCCACAGCATCAGAGGCTGGCAACAGCAAATAACTGCAGAGTCTGTTCTGGATCTTCAGATGCACAGATGGAGACAGAGTAGATGGTATTCCTTCCCTCCTTCTTTAAATTGCTTATTTCCACTGAGGAAGCTGAGTCAGCCTGTCCAGAAACATGACAGAGACTGGTCACATCAAACCACTGTTAGCAAAGACCAGCTAAAACAAGTGACTGGGAAAACCTCAGCCCAAAAATGAAAAGCTTTTTTAGAAGATTGATGGGCTGTTTGCATAATCCTTCATGTAAAGAACCAGGTTAGCTTCCAACATCCCTGTCCTCTAAATAAACAAGGAAAAAAATTCCTGCCCCCAAATATTGAGAGATTCTTCTCATGACTACCGAACGAGCTCTTGGCAGGCGTGAGCAAAACAGAAACTGGTCATTCAGGTCTGGCGGTGAATATCCCATTTAAAAGAAGCACTTGTGCATGAACTGCTTGATACCGTATGAAGAGCAGCCATTTGGGAGATGAAATAACTGGTGAGAGATGCTACCGTGCTTTCTGGGAGCTGCTGCGTGTGTCGTGAAGGAATCCTTCTTCATTTCCTAGTGGCGTTATTTCCTTGAGGAGAAAAGAAGAACATGTTTCTTGCGCCAGAGCTAGACCTTGTACCTCAGCGTAAGCTGCCGCCGCGTGCTTTGTTTCTGTTTGTAAGCTGCGAGCTGAGCTGCCGCGTCCCTGGCAGGCAGCGGTGGTGGGGCTGGCCTGAAAGCTCATGCATTAACCCCGGGGCTTTCAGGGGGCTGAATCGAACCTTTGTGCCTGGTCCCAAGCGTTAGGTTAAACAGGCCATGACATGGATGTGTGAAGGACCTCGTAAGGTAGGTGTGGGCTCTGCGGATCGTACATCAGTGTGCGAGCACTCCCTGTGCTGGCCAAAATGCCCAGAGGAGGTTTGAACCTTTTCGTCCCTGGGAGGTCCAGTGTCATGGTGAGACGCCAGGTTGTCATAACGCACTGTTTTGTCACCAGGTGGTCTAAGGTCCCTTTCTATGGGTACATCTGTAAGTTTGGAAGCTCTCTCTCCCCACAAATCAATACATCTTTATAAGTAGGCAAGGTAGGTAGGTAATTTTTAATTAAAAAAACCCAACAAACTAAGCCAAAGAAAAGAAAATAATGAGATCAACATCTTGTAAACTTACAGTTCCCTTATTCGGGGCTGCTCCTCTCCCATCCTCCCTTCCAGAAAATACTCTCGCCTCAGGTAACACACCCGGTAGTTCACGGTGCGATGTCTTTTGAGAGGATAAAGGGGAAGAAAAAACTTAGGAGAGAGACTGAAGAATGCTCTTGTATTTGGAAACCAGTTCCCACCTCAGCTGCGACACAGGTAACGAGCCGTAACACACGCTACCTCTGTGGCCTTGGTTTGGCAGTGGCACTGTTAATTCACACCACATGCTTCATTTGTATGATTCATGCAACATACCTTATTCTTACTTAATTCTTCCTTGCTTTTTAGCAGGAAACCTTTTCCTCTTTTCACACCTCGGCACAAAAGCTCTTCAACTTTTCACCTGGAGGTGCAAAGCAGAAAGAACTTGCGGCCAAAGAAATGAAGTCCAGCCTCAGCTTTTCAGCATACCTTGTCTCTTCGTTCAGAATACCTGTTTCCAGGTTGCAGATCACTCCTTTTAAAATATGCAATAGAGAGCAGGGAAACAGCCAGGGCTTCTCCAGGGCAGGGAACTGTGAGTGAGCAGTTATTTATTCTTTTATTTTGTTTTATGCTCGCTTTTCATTAAGTTGAACAATACTTTTGCTTTTCTTGGGACAGCTCCTATGTTGCATGTACTTTCATGCAAATATTTACATTTCTCGGTGTAAAATGTCAAGTAGAAACTTATGTGTTCTCATAATTTCTGGAAGAAATCCTTTACAGAGTTTTTGATAAAGGGCATATTTATCCCACTGGAGATGGGACCTGGTAAGAGCAACCCCTGCTACTTTCTTCCTCTTTGATACTTTCAGAGTCTTTTGTCCTACCTTTATTAGCTAAAGACCTTCTTTTTCTGAGGGATCATTAAACTAGCTAAGCTGTTAAGTCAGTTCTGCACATAGACGAGGCTTTTGTGGTGGCATCAAGGTTTGCAGAGGCCCACTGGGTTATCTTGATACAGCAAAAGCCATTGCTATAGGCAAGCAATTTTCTTTATATCCTGCAACAGCTTTCCTGTACTGGTGTGAGAAGTCAGTGTCAGGTGGCTGATATAATTACTGAAGGTTACTTTGGCCTGCTAAGGCTATGTTATCCTCCCATGTTGTTTGAAATGACACTTTTTCACTTTTTCCCTTCTTCCGTGCAAAAGGGAGGGCTCTCGTTCAATAAATGGGAGGCTGGATCTCTTGAGGGAAGATACATCTCCCATCTCTTGTTTAGCCTTAGGCGTGACAAGCAGATCTGGGTGTTGAAGGAAGGGAAGCACACGCAGATTCTGCTTCTTTGCTGGATTTGAAGAGGGGATGCAGAAGTACAGAAGATAAACCTATAAATAGAAGTTATGATCACAGGGGGAAAAAAAAATCAAGATTTTTCATTCTTCTTTAAGATGCGGTTGTGCGCATTCAGAAGGGACCAAGCATATATTTTTAATGATGTAGAAGATCATCAGATGGTAACATTATAGTAGAATTAGGCTAGCTCAGTCATTAGTGATGTGTAAGGTAAAAAAAGAGAGCCTTAATTGCTTTTTAAACCACAAGCACCATCTGTACGCAGTTTTGTATTTCACAGGAAGGAGACGGTGGCGTGCAAGGACTTGGATGTGCTGGAGATTTCAGTTTGCCAGGTAGAGTGGCCACTTGAACTAAAGGAAGAAAGGAGATCCCTCGACTTGTGAAACCAGCAGTAGTGCTCCCATGTGGCCCATTTTTGAAGCAGCAGAGATGACCTCAAGTGCAGAACAGTGACTGCAGTCAGAAAACTTCTTCCCACACACCTGTGTGTGGCTGCAAACCTCTTCTCTGTTTAAGGATCACTTTCCCCACTTTATTATTTCTGCTCTCAAGATATAGTCCCTAAACACTAACCTATTACACAATCTCTAGTTCCCTCAAACATACTACTTTAACTACCTGAAAGCATTCAAGGAGAAGAGAAAGGAGAAACTTAAATTCTTTTTAGCTACATTTTACCATATCTTTAGCTACATTTTACGCCATCCTAGGAGGCACCCCTGACCATCATGACCCCTTTTGTACTAACTTCCCTTTTATCACTGTTACCAGCGGCAACCCAGTTTGGATTCTGCCTTGACTGGGTGGTGTGACTGTGGGATCAACTCATTTCCCAATCAAGCTTGATAGACCAGATCCTCTCCTGGAACATCTTCCTTGATAAATCAGACTGTTAAAGAAAAATAAGCAAGTCCGTTTAAAAGGTCAGCACGTGTGTTTGGAGCTGTCAGGTCACAGGCAGCTGGGATGACATGAGACTCAACCCCTCCCTTTCGGGTGGTGCCTGTGAAGCCAGCGGTGGAAGAAGATGCATGGGTCCAATTGTGTGGGAAGAGCCCAAGCTTTGTGGCAGGAAGCCCAAGGGGGACTGCGATGTTTCACTCTCGGGACAGTCACGTGACCCAGGCTCCAAAAATGGCTTTTGCATGTATTCAATACTTGTGTAAACTACAGAGACAGACTGTTTTGGGAGGAAAACCGAGCAAGCAGTCCTCTCCCTGCTCATCTAAATATTCTAACTGCTAGGTTGGAAAGTCACATTTCCCTTTGTGCCGCTTTTTTCTGTCTCCACTCAGGTTGCTCTGGGGTGCAGACAGGATCCTGTTTAACATCACAGTGAAGCAACAAGTTATTTCACATCATTTTTGCATCAGCATAATAACAGAAAAAGACTACTGTGGGTTCTAAAGAACTTTGAAAGCACAATTTTTTTTTTTAAATGTATCTCAGCATCTGATGATGCAGATCATCAGATTTGCACTCCATTTAGCTATATTTTTTCATAACTTGATTTGTTCTCCTGCAGTATGTACCATGCAATATGGGAAAAAAAAGGTGCAGTGGAAAAACCAAGGGCTAGATGCATGTTGCATTTGAGAGGCTTTACAACTTTCTGCCCCACAATCATACTGTTTGTATGTGCACGGTGATGTCTAGCTCTGTAGGGACCAGCGTCACGGCTATGTTTGTGGTAGTACTTGCAGATAATGGGTCTGGCCTTGAAGATACATCCTTCAAGGCTCCATAGAGGCTGTTCCACAGCTGGGTCAGAGTTCCAGGCCACCTGAGTGCCTCATGGGCTGGGTACGTAGCTCCTATGGATCTCTTTGGATTTATGTACATGAATGATTTTGAATGCATGCAGCAACAAGGGTGCACAGCAAGAAATGAGGTAAAGTAGGAGAAAGGGAGACAGGTGTGTCTGAGATGGTGTCATGGCTTGCAATTCATTAAAGCAGAATGGCTCCGAGAAAAAAAAGGTCCCCCAAAAGCCTAGTACTTGATGAGTTTGCCCCACTAGTGAGTCTAACTAGTGTGCTGTTTTCATCCATAGAGCTTTGCTGTTGATTATAACACTAAGAAGCAGCTAACTTCTTAAATTTCTCATCCTCAAAGACTGCCAACTACATCAACAAATTGTCCTGGCAGCTGGAAGAAGGTTTCCAAAAAGCAGCAGAATGTTTTCCTCTCAATATCCTCATTCTAAGGGGTCTGTCACAACAGCCAGCTTCTATCACCTTCCAGTGCTATTTCCTAGCTGCTAACTGCCGTCAAGGCATGGGCTGGGAGGGGAGAGACAAGGAGGTGAGGACCAAAGACAAGGGCAGCCATGTCTGCCCAAGGCCCCTGAGAGCACAGGGGCACATGCAGCTGCCTCCTCACCAACACTTTTCACCACTGCCCTGCTGAAACTGCTTTGGGGTCTTCATGTCCTGCTTCACGCTACTGTGTGGTGGGAAAGATGGCAATGAGTCTCAGATGGATATCCATTGTGATGGTAGATTGGGACGGAGGGGATGAATTCATCTCCATGTATGGGAAGGTTTTTTTATTTTTCCCCTTCTCACGCCAGTTTTCCTTTCCTTCCCACGTCCTGCAATGACCCTGCAATGCTGAACTGGCAACATCTCCTGCCTTCCCTCTGCAGTGAACCACCACCTCTCAAGCCCAACAACGGATGCCGACTCCTCTGCGTGATTGTGTCGGGAAGGTGCTGTGCTGGGAGACAGAAAGCTCATCTCCACCTGGAGAGATGTGAAAGCCCTTCTGAAGGGGTGATGAAAAGCAACGCCTGGGATCTGTGGCTCAGTGCCACAGGGCTCTGTCACAACCAAGACAAAGTTACCTTCAAGAACATTTTGTAAAAAAAAACCCACAAATTGAGCGTCTGTTCGAGCTGATGAATCGGCTTGGCACGTGGATCACAAATGTGGTTATTTCTGTGGGGGTCTGGTTCTCTTCCCTTTTTCGTCCTGCATTTGCAACCAGTCCCGCTGATGTGGTAGGGTGAAGTGGCGAGTGGTGGAAATAAAGCTGGTCCTTCCTGCAAGTGTCTTGCGCCGGATTGGGGTGGGGGTTTGGGGCCACGCTGATTACAGGGAGGCAGAGTCTCACAATTTTAACATCCCTTATGGATGCCTATATTTGCATGTACTGTTCTGATGCAGCACATCAGAAGCTAGTTTATCCAAACAGCTGAACTGTGTGGCCATGACTCACGCCTGAGGTAAATGTGCATGTAAAATATCTGCATACATCCACCTTTGAAAATGTATGCAACTGTCTTTTAAAGCATTTACAGGAGCTAACTGTCTCAAAGTGTATTTGTAATTTTTCCTTTTTTTGGTACAGATTCTTCTTAACCTCAGTGCCCTGAAAACACAGCAGCACAGGTGGTTTCTGGGACTGTTGTTTTTCCTTGGTGGTCCCCAGGGTGCATGAAAGAACCTGTGTGTTATTTTCCCCCAAGCTAGTGGCAGACATTAGAAAATTGAATTTAATGTTCCAATGTGCCAAGCATAAACACGCTTTGCATATCTCACAGCAAACCTAAATGAAAGGAAGTTCTGAGAAGGCAGATAGCCATTTTTCAATTATATGTGACAAACGTGCCATTTCTGATAGCCTTGTCAGTAAAAAGCAAGAGCTGGAAATGCCAAGCTGTTTAGCGAAGCAGGATCAACATTCCTAATACTTCATGGGATCACTAATAGCTTCTGCATCTTCCGAGACAATCAGCCTTGATTGTTCCTCTGGATGCATGCCTCCAAACTTCATCCTGTTAATTGCAATATTTCAGAGCTAATACATGCAAATAATAACGAGGATTGTTAAGTGTGGGGACAGGGAAAAGAATGTCCCATTACCTTAATGTTGTCAGATTGTTTGTGGCAAAGCTGTTTACAAAGTATACAAGCTACAAGTCAAAGGGCTGTGATCTACTCTTATTTTACTTAGGCAGCTGAGCACAGAAAAGATGAAATTGTCTTTGTGAACTTTATTATTCAAGGTGACATGTAAATGTGTGGGTGATGGTGAATCTTCTAGAGACAATTTTTTGCCTCTGTGAAGTAACGTATTGAAACATACAGGTTTTTCAGAGTCCTAAGAATCATATTCCTCCTTCAAACTTTACAGGCAGCTGGACTTGAAATAAAAGCAGAGGTTGTCTGTTAAAGACATGCCCTAGCATGCAGATTTTTCTTTCTATTTAACTTTCCCTTCAGCGATTTAACATTGCAAATAAAACCAGTTAAAGATCTTCCACAAGCACAGTCAGGGTTCTCATATAAAAGAATCAGCCCTATAACGAAGTGATCTCTCCAAAGAATTAGACAGCAAGAATACTCTTAAATTTTCCAAGAGATTCTTCCGTTTGCATGTGCTCCATTTAAGACAGCTGGGAAGTGTGCTAAACTCTCTACTCGGGACTTGAGACATAAAAAGGGATTAGGCACTTTTTAAACTTTTTCTCAAGTTATGCTGGATAACTTGTATTTTATTGGAATTGGGAAGGGATGGAGTTTCTTAAATCACAGTTGTTCTTTGCTTAGCAACACAAAGAATAAAATATAGGAATTATAGGAACAATAAAGCATGAAATTGTACTTTTGCCTCGGTTTTCTCAGCACCTTGGAGCAGTTTTTCTGCTGAAGATTAGTTATTATGGGAGGGTCCAGGATCCTTCTGGGGTGACCAGGGTCTGTTCCTGAGCTCTGGAGGCCTCCCAGCCCAGCTGCGGCCAGGCTTGAGGTTGGCTAGTAGCATCTCTGTTGCTCTGGCATGGCAAAGTCTGAGAGCATCCTTGCTAGTGTCTTCTTCCACTCTCCTGCCACATGTTCCCTGGTTCTTTGTGTGAAGCTACATATTGCCATCTCAACACCTTTGTTTCTTGCCAGCTCTCTAATCTGTAGGCAGAAAAGAGAAAAAAATTTGTGCCGCAACTCTGCTATTGGAATACAGTTGCAAAGAGAAATGGTGTTGCATCTGGGAGAAACACGGCACACTTTTGTTAACATCTACATTAAAAAAATACACGGCTATTTCCCAATTTACCAGCCAAGATCTGTGCATTGTACTTACACAGATTTGCAAAGACTCCCAGCAGATTCCTTCTGCTGAAAGCTCCTACTCTTAAACATGTTTAACATGAACCATCTTTACACTATCTGACTAAGGTGTCAGGAGGAATAGTTTAGTATATACAGTATATGTTTTGATGGCTTAATTAAATAAATAAAAAAAAGCCCTGCACAATATCTTTAAGGTTTTGAACAATAAAAACCTTGCCTCTGCGGAGGGCCTTTGCGAGTAGATCTCAAGTATCTTACAAATACCAAGTTTCACAAATTTTTGTAGAACGTTTTTCCTTGTAGAAAGGAAGCAGAGAAGTGAGAAAGCCGTGTGGCAAGCTAGTGAGCAAAGGACAAGCCTGAAGTCCAGGAGTCCTGGCAATCAGTCGTATGCAGTGACCACTAGACAATACGCCGATCGTACAGAAAATGACTACTCTAAGAGCAACTTTCCCAGCGTCATTTTGCCCCTGGAGAGACATCATTGTAGGCTGCACTGACTGAAGGCTGTAGCAAAACTCCTGTTGCAGAGAGGTCTTTGCAAAGTTTGCAGGGGGAACGAATGTCTCGTGAAGATGTGGCTGGCTGGCAAGCATAGCCAGCACTCCCCTGGGAACCCACCACTCTTCCAGCCAGCCTAACCACCAAGATGGCCCACCAGGGCTGCCCGTCCCCCTCTAGCTTACTGAATTTTGTTAGGACCTGGCCCTGGTGTATCATGTGGCTTGATTAGCTAGTGCAACAACATCGCCCCGAAAAATCATTAGGTTAGCTTAAAGAAGAGCGATTTTTCTCAGTGATAAAAGTTAATCTTCACAGTCTTCACAAAATAAAGTCACAACTAAAAGAAGCATTCCTCCACATCAGCTTTATTTATGGTAAGCTGCAATTACTTCATATTCCTCCTTGGTATCTGAACAACAGCTAGAATCACTGGCTTTCCTCAACTTACTCCCACAGAAAATGTCAGCAGGATCTAATTATCTGAATGAAATGTACTTTCACTGATGCCTGCTTTCTTATCATCTGCACCATAGTTGAGCTAGGCATTCTTATTATTGTAGTTATGAGTTTGCACATTTCATTCTTTTCCTGGAAAAGGTGTTCAGATGTACGTACCCCACGTACGACTGAGCTGAAGAAAATCAAGTCTTGGGTGAAAAGGCTGAGAAACGGTGTGGTGTTGAGTGAAGGATTTCTTGCAATTCCTCAGGTGGTGTTAAGGATTTCTCCTTCCTCTGAAACATGATGGGTTCAGGTTCTGCAACTCTTCGACCAGGCACCCAGCATCCCTATAAGCTGCAGTTTGCCTTATGCATTTCTGCAGGGAACGGCTGGTGTTTTTCGTCTGAAAGAAATGTGGTTGTGTGACTGTGCTGTAAAGACGTGCAGAGCACTGCAAACCCAAGAAGCGCACCATTAATTTTCCTACCCTTGGTCAGGGTCAACTCTCTTTTGGAAAGATCCAGAAGATATGCAGTAGCTTTTATATGTCCTCTGCTAGTGCCAATGCTGAGCAACGAGTCTAATCAGTGACTGTGGGAAAGCTATCTACAAAGAGTTTAAAGAAGTTACTAAGGCAAAGACAACCAGAGAACCAAAAAGTATACGGGAGACAAAATGTCAGAAGAGTGGCAAGGGGGTTGTGGGATGCCTTCATGCCTGAAACAATTGCAACAGGATTCATCAGGCACTTATTTCTAGGCAGCAGGAGGGCCTGAGCTGAGCTCTGCTTGTTCCTCTGCCTGTCCTCCTGATGCTTATGGCATTTTTATCCCTCTGGCCTGCACTGACTCAGGTCAGACAGACAGTGTGATCATTTGTTCTTCATAACTCCAACCAGGGAGCCTCTCCCCTCCCATGTGCTGCTGCCGGCCCCTCGGGAGTGACAATGCTAATGAGCTTGGATGTGGCTCTCTGGATCCAGAGTAGGAACTGCGATGTAAAAGACTCCTTTTCACCATTTATCTGATCCTCTTACACTTTTGGTGGAATGAGAAGTAGCTCTACTTTTCCAGCCCTTAGGTTGGAGAGTATCTGTAACCTCCTCCTCAGGGGTAGGCAGCTCCCTGTCCCAAAACGGACAGGAATGGCAGCCCTGTGCTCCTTGCGTTGGCTGGGTGACAGCGCAGAATGAGAGAACCCGGCTCCTGTCACCTACCCCAGTTTTCCATCAGTGTCACTCGTTCTGCTCTGTGGGTATGTCCTGGCACAGGCTGGAGAACAAGACATGGGTCTTCCAAAAACCCTCATGTGTTTTGAACTCCCTTTGGTTCATAGATGCATGTAACTGCTGAGGATGAGGGTTTGTGATCTAGCTGTATCTCGACCCCATGTGGAAGTGAGGAATACAGAGGCTTGGTTAGTGCAAGAAATGCTCTGGGGGAAAGAAAAAAAAAAGCTGAATAGCATTTGGAAAAGAGCAAGGTATATAAATAGCTTGACAGTCCAGGTATCCATTTCCTCTAAATGAATCTGTATCTATCTGCCATAAAAACACATCTCATGCTAACTCAACAAATTGATGAAGACACAAATTTTGCATGGCTTAGTTAGACACCGGCACTGAAGTTCACTATGAATTTTAGTATTCATAGCAAATGCACAGAAGATGCTGGTTTTGAATATCATGGCTTTATTCTGCAGATTCACCTTGAATGGACTATTAGTAGTGGTATAAGCACACCTAAGCAGCTGGAGTCTGAAAATTAGACAGTGGCTATACTGTGTAGTGTAGTTACATTATTTTGTTTGAGTTTTATCTCTAGCATTTCATTCAGCCAGAGAATTACTGACTGATCCTTTCTGTCTAATGTTCCTTTGGACGGAAAAGGATGCTTCAGAAAATCTGACAGTTCCCATTGTAATCCAAATATCAAAAGATCAAGGACTTATGTATTATACCAAGTGATTAAATACTGCAGATGGGAGAGAAAGATAAATATTAAATTCTCCCCCACTCTTTGATTGCCCATGACCTCCCTCAGCAGATATTACTCTTCAAATAGGCTGCAGTTTTTTCCCCCAGCACCAGTGCCACTGTTTTCTATCCAATATTAAACTGCTTAACATAATATACAGTCCTTGAGCTTTGATACTTGTTCTGAGAAGTACCAATGGATGTGCTAATGATTTTTGCTGAGGTGAGATACACTGCAATTCCCGAGAAGCATTGTTTGTCAAAGCAATTTTGGTGCACGGGGTATAAGCCAGATGATAACTGAAACGTAACAGCTCGCTGTGCACAGTACTATACCTATCAGCTTAAGGTAACTTCTTAATTTTTCTTCCAGCTGTAAAAATGTTGAGCAGTGTTGTATTGCTCTTCCTCCTCCAACAACTGGGAGAGATTACAAAATTGTCATTTGTGCCAGCTAGCAATTACTCTCTGTCATTTTTTAATTCCAGTTGGAAGCAGAAAACGTGTTAAACGTTCGTCTCAATTCTTCCGAAGCGTAGAAGACCCCAAGCAAAAACCCAGCTCCTGCTGTGGGCAGTGCAGGGAGCCGCACGGCATTTTTAGGCAGCAGGAGCTAACGCGGGAGTGCCCGTTTGTGCTGGCCCTGACCCAGTGGGCACTCGAGCGTTTGCTAAGCTTTAAGCACATGCTGAAGTCTTCCTCCTCTTTACCGCATGCTTCTCTAAGCCAGCAGCCTGGCCCCGGGCAGGCTGGGTGCGCTGCCAGGTGGTTTGGGATCCCCGTTGTGCCGCTGGCCACCTCTCAGGCATGTCTCGAGGTCTCGGTGTGGCTGGGGCAGGTGCGCTGCGGGCACCCACTGTCCCCAGACAGCCCTGACCCCTTGTACAGGTGGCCGGAGGCGGAATCAAGGTCTTAGGGATGAACAAAGCAGTGACCAGATTGGTCTTGCCCTTGGATTTTAGTTAAGGTGGTGTTATAGGATTTCCTTTGCTCATAAAAAAGAGCAGGGGCGATGGTGACGGGCAGCCCCTTCGGGGGTAAGGACCGAACAGGAGCGTCCGGGGACACGCGGACTTGGCCCTTGCCCCTGTCAGGGATGCCCCCAGCAGGGATGGCCACCCTGGGCCCTGCAGGCTGGTGCTCCCGCGTTAAGTCTCCAGCAAACCTCCCCTGGGCTTCAAGGCCAGCTCTCAACCCTGGCACCCGAAAGAGTGCCCGCCACGCCGGCTGGGACCCACGTCCCCAGGGCGGGGGACCGGGCCGCCCGTCCGTGCTGCCGGCGAGGCAGGGGCGGGAGCGAGCGGTGCTGGCGGGAGACTTGCTGCTCCCTGGAACCACCTCCGGCCGGATTCCCCCGGCTCTGCTGCATTCCTCCCCAAGCCCAGTAGATGGTAACATTACCTCACATATTGGCTCGCCTCTTATTCAGCGAGCCTGAAAGAGAGCTTTGCTTATTCAAACGCCCTGCACCGTCCTACACAGATTTAACAGAAAATTTCAAGGAAATTAATTCTGGCTTTTGGTACTGCATAACTGCCCCAAATCTGATCAGGCTTGCTTTGAAGCTGCGTGGAGCAGCTTTCTTTTGAATGTGTCATTTATTAATTTATCAGTTGCTGAGGTATTAATCCCCAGTCCGACTTACAGCTTCAGTTTTCAACCAAAAAGTCTGGCACTACGTAAGGATCATGACCATTTAAAGCCATGCATGATTCTCATTCCCACAAACAGCAACCAGAGGAGTAAGCAGGACAGGAAAGTGGTTTGGGGGGAAGTGCTTCCTTAGTCTCTTACCCCTTTACCCCCTTTCATTTTGTCCCTAAAATTTCTGAAATTGCCTTTGCACCTTTACCATTTTTATGTATTTATTTATTTATTCATCATCTCCTTTAAACTCCAGGGTATTTTCAAGGGTTCAGACTTTTCTGATGAGAACTAGTTTTTACTAGAATGAGAGAGAGGGAGTCAGGAAAATCATTACAAAACAAGGAGGGAAACGTGATGCTTTGCTTTTCTTCTCCCCCTTCCGCTCTCCCGCATTTCATCCTGTTAGAGCGGAGCTGAGAGGGCTCCTTGGGGCCAGCACGCCAGCGTGCTAAGTGGGGGACCCACAGCTGTGGGGAACAGACCGAAGACTTTACCCCCAAACCGTTTTCTAAATGAAGATTTGTAGCAACAAAGCAGTGCCCAGCCATGGAGCCTTTCATTTCAAAGAAAAATTCTGAGGCAATTATAAGGGCACTGCAAAAGCGAGCGTGAACTAGCCACCAGAGGAGCAGTTGAGGCAGCGCAAAGCAAAGCATGCAAAGAGGTGACCAAGCTATGGAGGGAAATCCAGGACGAGCCTGAGAGAGCAAGACAAAGACTCCCAGGGCAGTGCAAGAGCTGCAGGCAAAGTGTTCCAGCAAGCTGACAGGAGAGGGTCGAGGCTAATGGGATGACCATGGGGTGCCGAGATGTGGGAGGTACAGAGAGGTCACCTTAAGTTGTGGGCCAGATTGACTAGAAGGCTCTCGAGTACCTACCTGGTTTTATCTGAGGCAGTTAACCACTGGATATGTATGTGACTTGAAAGCATTAGTAGCAGAACTGTAGGATGTGTATGCGCTTTCATATAAGGTTTATTTACTAGGCATTGAAGGATCTCTCAGGCAAAGATGTTTTCTAGGGAGTGCAAACCTGTGACTGCGATGTGCATGCAGTCACATGCGAGAAATGGCGCAAAGTGATCCACCATTTTAGTTCTGGTTGTGCATGTACTATGTACCAAGGAGTTCATTTTGGTAAAATTGCCATTTTGTGCCTAGGAGAAATGAATTAACAAGTTTTATTATTTGTATTTGATAAAGTTTTAAACTGTGTATGTTAAATCCCAGGATTTAATTCTATTAATATAATGTAACCCTCTTTTTTTTTTAAATTTTACTTTCTGTAGCTTATCTTTCAGTGTAATTTACTTAATAAAGCTTATAAGTTCAGCAGTAATATCAACTTTGTCTTTAGCTAAGTAAGAAGGGATCCAGTAGAACTATGATTAATTTTTAGCCTGCATTGCTGTTTCCTTTTGTCATTTGAAAATAAGTGCCCTGTAGTAGGATGAGTTTAATTTTGTTTTTCAACACCACACATACTGCAGCCTGCACTATGCCCTTTAAGGGAGGAGCAGAGACTGCACTGCCATTTGGCTGGGCAAGGTCACTTGAATCTTTGAACAGATGTAGATGATTTTTAGTCCCTTGGGATTTCCTAGCCTACCATAAACAGGTCTGCAGTTGGCTGTGGATGGTGTCTTGCCCATGGGTTCCCTTCTGAGTTCCTCAAGATGTACTGGCTGAGGTTCCCAGCAGCTATACACTGCAAAGCCCACTGGTTTTGCATAATGTTGCCACTCAGGAAAGTTCAAAAATGGTGAAGTAGATACCAGTGAATGCAACAGTACCATACTTATATCTTGAAAATGATAATATAAAGTATATTCCAAGTGCTGGTAGCAAAGATGAAAGCAAACTGCATTCAGGTATGTGAAAGAGCTGCAAGTGTTGATTGCTGTCAGGAAGAATGAATTGCTATATAAACGTTTGATCTTGCAAACTTTTATAATGCTGTGAACAAATCTTTCCTGATGAATGATGACTCAGAACAGAGATTTTCACTTGACATTTGATAATTCATTTCAATTGCAGCAGAAACTAATTGTTCTATTCAAGCATACCAGGATGTACTTACTCTGTCCCTAATGAGTACATTAAAACAGGCAACTCATCCCCGTCTGATCTTAGCACAGGCCACAAACTTTATGACTGGCTTATTATTCAGTCACCTCTCAGTCCTAAAGAAGAAAAATCCAATGAGTTGCAATGGTTTAATAACAGCGTTTTCTCTTTTTATAAATCGTTTGGTTATTCACTACTTTATTGGAACAATCTGTGAATCTTTGGGAATACTATTGGTGAACCTCGTGTTGTATTCACTCTATTTTGCTTGAAAGGCTTAAAAATGGAACAATGTGAGTTTGATTGTGGAACAGACGGACTAAAGAAAAATAAATTAGTTTACATTTTGTCTACAGTCAGGATATGTCCTAAATAAATAGTTCAAATGTAGGCAGAGTTTTCAAAGAAAAGTGGATGACTCAGAAAAATATGTCATACCAGCACTTGGTATGCTGGTATTGCCTACGAGACTGCAGAGACCATTTAGCATTGCTTTTAAGGAGGCCTGAGTCACCAACAATGTCAAAAGACGTGTATCACTTGGGTAAGAAATTCCTCTGCTGCATCGGTGACCCTTGTCTCAGAGAACAAACGAGGTGTTTGCTTTCCAGAGTGTTCTTTTTTGGTTTTGCTTCCACTAGGAAAGACATAACTGGACCCTTCAGATTACCCAGCTTGTTGGGGCCACGAAGGTGCAGATCAACCCTCGCAAAAACTGTCAGATTTTAGAAAATGATTTGGCCTGTTTCTAAATCCTGCAAAATAGCAGGGGGAAATTTGGTAGGTGTATCATACAACGTGGAACATTTGTGTACTTAATTCTCACTGGGGCAGTCTCGCTGTCTTCGGGGAAGGTGAATGAATATACCGAAATTTCTCTATAGTAATGAAAGAAAACTCATTGTGCCACTGGAGATTGAAGCTGCATGGCCCCGTGGGTAATAAATTGCTACTATTCAGGCTCATGAGAGCATCAAGGAAAGCTGATGCAGAGTACTCTAATGACCATTATAACTGACTGTGGTGAAAAAGACTGTTATTTAAGTACATTTCAAAATGTACTGTAAATTGGGCAAAGGTACAGCTGCGTTTATGCGCTGAGACAGCCTCCGGTTTTATTCAGCCTGACAGACTTTGCTCTTTGAATTTAGGTTTTATCTATGTGAGCTGAATGCTCTTAGTATTTATAGCCCCTATTTGTAAGGGAAGAATAGAGCCAGGGAGAAGTGGTTGTGTTAGCAGAGGCTCCAGCTGGGCAGCACAGGCTTTGGGTGAAGGCAAGACAGTGGAGGGGAGGGTCCAGCCACCATTCAGCATCCCACGGTTACCCTTCCTCAAAAACACCTACTTGTACCTCGCACCAAACATGACCCCTGTGAAGACAGTGTTTCTGAGTGAGCCTAAGAATGATCTTTGAGACCAAGTGACAACACTTCACAGACAATATTCCACTTGCCATGGAGAACCAAGAGTTTTTCTTTACATAGGCTTCTGGACCAGACCGTCCAGACCCTTCTCCTCATTGCACATAGGCCAGGTTTGTTTGATTGATGTATACTCCTATCCCACTTTATAGGCTACTTGGTTTACAGAACCATTTGAGTGCTCGTGTATACTTATTTGCTTGAAAATAAGGGAGGATAAACACAAAGTTTCTTTGCTGTGCCGTATGGGCAGTGAAATTTATGGCATACTGTCAGTCAGTACGCTACATCTTTGGCTTGGGATTTCCAACTTGAGGTAAGTCAACAGCTCTCACCTTATGCTTTTTTTGGCTGGGTCCTTCATGGTTGACTTTGGCTGTTTGGGTCTTTTGGGTCTAGTTGGGTCTTTTTCTTGAGGGTAAGAGGTCGTGTGCTATGTATTAATTTTTTTCTGAAGAGTCTCTTGCGGATATTGCAGAGTCATGCAATATGCCTATTTAAATCAGTTTATCACCTGGCAGGTACATTGTGATCAAGTAACTGAGACAAGCAACTTGCAGTAAGCAAGCTGCCAACAACATTTGGGCAGCCAACAGTGCAACAAATCATCTGTGTGAACCTCATGTTCAGCACATGGGGTCAGACCTGCGCTTCCCAGGAACTAACTAATCCCCACTTTGTTTGCGGTGTAGTAAATAAAGGTGGACATCTTAGCTAATGAATTAGCTGTGGAAAAAATAAAGCACACAAATTATGGTCAACTGCTTATAACCGTGACCTTCCTAAAGAATAAAATGACTGAGTCAGGATTAAAGAATTATTACATGGGTGTTTGCTGACATAATTTTGTTGCTGAATAAATTTCCAGTAACTGGTGGTCATCAGTCCAGCCTTTGTCAGGAAAAATGGAGACTTTTCCTTGAGTGAAGCCCACAAAAGCTAGTGGAAAGACAAGTGTCTGAAAGATAGAGCAGTTTTCTAAGCAGGAGCTCTATGGTCTGCATGAAGCTTGAGATGAGGACATCGTCCAAATACTGATTGCATCCAGAGAGCATTGGCAAGTAAGTGTAAAGAGAAAGGAATGACCTAAAAGTTTTTTCTCCCAATTGCTTCTGAGTTACCAAAGACTATCAAGAAGCTGCACAGAAGTAGTTCATTAACTCTCAACCTCTTGCTTTTTCTTCTTCTTCATATCTCTCAAAACCAAGATCACTTAAGTCACCAGTTAGATGATTAAAGTTGATTTGCATTTATTAATAGGTCAATTTTCTTATTAATGTTGAAGCTGGTATAAACAATTCTACGACTTTTTTTTTCACATGCCTCCAAACCTTCTTAGCTATTTACTTCTCATGGTATCATTATCTCTGCACCACTCCTGAATCCAGAAGAAATTCAAGGAAGCAGCTGATGTTATGTTGGACATGCAGCGTGTAAAAAAGGGGATCTGATCAAGCATTTCTCTTTCTAGGTTAGCGTTCTGCTGCATTTGTTTGATTCTTTGTCTATTTATGACCTTTTTTGAAACTACTCCAAAGCATGAGAGCTGAATGTCTTGAACCAGCTGTTTAGACATGAAGTTAAAGATCAGAAGTTTTGATGAGTGACAGCTGTAGAGGAAATAGGTGCTAAATGCTGTCAACCAGATTAGGCTCCTTCAGGCAGATGGCTAGATGGAAATACTAGCTCACCCATATGAAACTGTTGTTCAGTGTTTGCACCAAACAAAATCTCTTTTGTCTTTACTCATTTCCAGCTTAACAAAAGCAAAATAAACGGCTGTCTCTATTACCGTTTAATAAAATCTCTGTCATCCACAGCCTTTTCCTTTATATATTTGGAGTGTTCAGTCCATGTGTTACCCAACTTGCCCAAAGGTCACTGATTCTTCTGGAGAATGAGTCTTTTTTTATTTGCCCATACTGCTCAAAATACCTCATGTTCCCTCTCCATCCATCAGTTTCAGGCAGGGTAAAATAATTTTGTACCGTGTTTTGACATTTCTTTTGACACCTGCCAGCTTGTGAATACATCAAGTGACTATGCCAGTAGGGTAGAAGCATGATTAGGCAAAATGAAAATCACGAGTGAAAGGAAGGGTTAAATATAGTTAAAAGTATTGCCAATATTTAAGATTAAGTTTATTAAGATTTCAGAGCTGTGAAGAGTTTATGTCAATGGATATTATTTTATAAATTGTATTGTTTTAACTCACTCTGTGACCTGATTCTGAAGGAAATTGCTTAATTAACTTCCTATGTATTTGACAATAACTTTCAAAGGAATCAAGAAGTACTTAAAATGTAGAATTACAAATAACTCTGTTTCTGAAATATCTGATATTGGTTAAATATATATCTTCTAGTTACATTTAATTAAGTTTTCTTTTTAAAAATATCCCCTGATTTCAAGAATTAAGTCAGTTACTACAAATACCTCGGCTCATTTAAACAGTTCTGGATATTGCAGTTACAAAAACTGACTTATATAATATTTATAATTTCACATATTTTTGGTTTTCCATTAAACAAAAAATTTCTTATGCCTCTAAAATAGTGATAATGAAATAAAAGACCTTATTTGTGGTTTCAAGCCAGAGACTTGCCGTGGGCTGTAACTTTAAGGCAGACAGGTGGTCTTTGAATTCACTGTGATCTCCATCAGGAGTACAGGCTGTTGTGCATCCTTCCCTGTGAAAGTGGACTTCTTTGAAGAGTCTTTTCCCTTATGACTCTTAGACCCATGAAGGACTGAGAATTTAAAAGGACCACAATTAGTTCTGCTTGTTTTAAGAAAGGAGCTCAACCTTTGTGTTACACAGGCTTGAATAATTCATGCTGAAACCGATGAGACTCTCTTAGGGTTTTGGTTTGCTGCTGCTGAAGTAACTGAAAATTGGATCTGGGGGTGAAGGATTAGCGACTCGGGCATCATTAGCACTGAGTGAAAGCTAAAAAGCTGTAAGCGTGGAAATCTTGAAGGAGCATTTTTACCATCTACCAATGAGCGGTTTAGGCATTTCACTTTGATATTCCACATTGGAGGTGCACACCTCCTTCCTTTGATTATGTAGAGAACTGGACCACCAACACTTGGGTTAAAGATCAAACACAGCTAATGCCAACAGTGTTAATAAGCCTCCACTTCTTGTGCAAACCTCTGCTCTTTGCCATGTTTATTCTGGAGAAGGAAGGCATGCAGCTAGGAGAATGACAACTTTCTGAAGAGCACACAAGAACTGAGTGGGTCCCTAGTTAGGAGAAATGACACCGTGATGATCCCATCCACAGCTGGAGCCATCTGGACTGCCTCTGAAACTAAGTAGTCTCCCCAAGCATGCAGAAGCACATTGGCATGAGGCTGACTTCCAGGTCCGGGACTGAGCGAAGGAGATAAATACAACTACCACTGGCTTCAAATGCTTGTGGATTGAAAGGTCCAGAAGGCTAAGGTGACAGTCACACAGGGGCCATTCAATCCAGGCAGGGCCACATGCCGTTGGTTCAAAACACAGAAGTTGCATACCAAGGCTACTCATGTCATTTCTCCAAGCACGGACAGCAGGCATCAGTGAAGACTGCAAAAATCTGAAAAATAAAATACCAGTCGGCAGACGCTAGGTGTGGAAGTGAGACACAGTTTGGGACGAGGTAGCACATTCCTGAAATTGTCACTGCTCATGATTTGACAGCATTACAAAGGAAATCATTTGCCCAGTTTTGAAATATGCATTCAAACGTCTATTCCATTAAACACACATCAGTATGTTGCCACCTGTTCCAGTCATGCTTGATAATGAATGGTATGCAGAGATAATACACCTGCCTGGCCTTGTAAACGTTCTGCAGGGAAAAATCAAAATTAGGTAATGTAAGTCAAATTTGGATGGATAGTCCTGTTACAGTCAATGTTAAATCCAGTGCCCTTAATTACTTTGTTGCCTGAATTGGAAACCCTTCAAATAACGAGGGGGGAAATAAAGCTTCTTGACAGTTAAGAGCCAAGGAATATAATTTTGTTGCAAGGTCCATCAGTTACCCACAGATGACATAAAATCACCGTGTAGATCAATCAGAGACGTAGTAGAAAATGAAAGTAAGGGTTGGCACACACACTATTTAAAGATATTAAAGCTAATGTTTCCGTGACTAAAGATAAAGCAAGCAAGGCTGCCATCGAGATCCCACTGAAATCAGTAGGAGTCTTCCATTTACTTTGCAGGACTGTGGAGCAGGCCTTCAAGTAGCTATTAAAAAAAAAAAAAAAAAAAAGAAGGAAAAGGCACCAATTAAGGCCAGAAAAAGGGTTAACTTTAAGCATGTACTAATGCCTTTGACATATGTGCTTAAGTACTTTGAACACCAGCTTATTACTATTCTGGCTAAAAGCTGTGATTCTTTTAATAGCTTCCAAAAACCTTTGTCTGAGGCAACTTCACTCACACATCCATGTGGAGCAGACACGGGCTTACGCTGTGCTTTAAACCTTGGGGTAGAAATTTCTGCCTAGGAAATTTTCCTGCATACATGTTTAAGAAATTGAAGCTGTAGGTGTCTCTGCTAGAACGCCTGCAAAGTGCTGTAAATCGGCAAGAGATGAGAGGATGATATGCACATCTCAGGCACTGGTTTCTGCCTGTTGGGCTCCTACACGGTGTTGATTCTGCAAAGAATCCCTGCCAAACGAGTTTGCTCCAAATGGACTTTTGGACTGTTATCCCACCATGGCATTTCATTACCCATCATGTTAACAGAGGGATGAATCATTGCAAGGGCACTGTGCTTCCAGATTTCCCAGTTTATCAAGCTCACATATGGTTTCTGGGTAGGAGCTGTGTGAAACTCAGAAACACCTCTTCCTTCTTCGATTACTCTTCTTTTGAGAACAGTGCTGCCTGCGAGTCAGTTGGCCATTCCTTGGTCCCTAACCAATTTGCAGTTGCGAAGTGTACCTGTCTGTCACAAACCAGGTGTGTGCTATAACACAGGTGGCTCAAATGCTTTGTATATCACGTTTATCCATCACATAACGCAGGCATATGAGAAATAGCAAATGCACGTGAATCGGGGCTGGACAGAAAGAGGTTTTATAACTAGTAAATATTCCTTTTGCAAGCTTCTCCCATCAACAAGCTGTCACTGGACAGCAAGATACTAAGATCATGCCTCTAGATATTGCAGCTAGGAGCTGCTCTGATCTGACCAGAAACTGGCTGTGAGCCACGTCACTGCTGATGCAACTTTCTCTGAAATTCAAGGATCATCACTTCTGGATTCAGGAAATTATTGCTCATCAGTTGGGGTGTTAAACATAGCATTGCAGACAAATACCAGCCAAATTACACAGGGAGGTTCTCATACCATATAACTTAGGAGCTAATTTAGTACCCAAGTCAGTGAGGGAGTCTGCAAAGAAACACTGATTCCCTCAAGGGAGAATTCAAAGCTTCAGAATTAAACATCTAGGAGAGTTTAAAATAGCTGATGTGAACATACCAACTGCCATCCATGATTTGTAATTCCCCTTGCACTTTAACTTGTCACGACTTTTCTTGCAACCTCCTTGTATGAAGCTGTTGTGTGACCTTGCAGAGGTCTGCTAGACTTCAGTTGCACCCCACAGTACAGGAGGCTGCTTTTGCCTGATTCCCCATGGTCATCCTTTGGTAGCAGGGGAACTCTAAAAATGTGTGTAATAGGTATTTATAAAATATGATTACACGTTGATTCCCGATGTTCCCAATGAAAGATACGGTACTGGGTTCATATCACATGCCTCTGTCAGCAAGTACTTGAATTGCTGTATACTCCTGAGGTGCTTGACGTGTTATTCATGTGCTTTCTTATTCCAGGCTCTGGTTTCTGAGGCTGCTATACGCAATGTGTGTACTACACGTCACTCATCCACAGTATTACCCCATGAGTTTAAGCTGAAGCAAGGCCTGACACACATGAAGAAAAAAATAACCATTCACTGATGTTAATCTCTGCATTGGTACTCAGGAAGGTTCTTGAAAGGCCTGAGATAGGCCCGATGGGCCCGATCCTTTTCTGACAGATGCCAATGACAGAGTTGTCATTAAGTGCAATGTTGTGAGGCAGGAGGCTTTCCATCCCATAAAGAGTCTTCGTAAATACATGTGAAATGTAGAATCATAGGAAAGAGAGCTGGCAAGCACCTTAAAATGTCACCCACGGCAAGCCAGTCAGCCTGATGGACATTTCTCTAAGCTCTTATTTAAGAACTCTACAGATGGACCTTCCCAAGTGGGCTATTCCCTGGCTTTACTGCGCTTAACTGAGCCAATGTGCTTCCTGATGTCTTGTCAGAATCTTTTTTTGCCACAGATAAAGCCTGCTGGTTTTTGTCTTATCCATCATGGATGCAGAAAACAGAATGCTCCCTTCTTTGCAACAGCCTTTTATGTATTTGAAAACTACTACCATGTCTCTGCTTCATTTTCCCTTCCACAGATTGCACAGAACCAATTAGTTCATTCTTTCATTGCAGGTCATGTTTTCTAGTTCTCTGATCATTCTCGCACTGAATAATAAGAACTTTGTGAAAGGAAAAAGGAATAAAAATTATTGTACTGGTTATTATTATTATTAAAATTAATGACTCAATTACAATGCATTTTATTTGGGTTATTGCTAATCTAGCTTTACCTTTAATGCTTAATAATGTGTACACAGATATATCCCTATGGATGTGCTTCTGTGTTATGTTGGCTCACAGTCTTTGTAGTTGTATTTCAGGAAATAAAAAAGCCTACAAGCCAAATAGACATGCTCTCAGGGCTAAGAAATATAGACATCCTGTGTTTCTCACTATATGGTAGCTAATGCTCCACTGATAAGGTACTTGTCTGAAATTGCGTATCTCCTACCAGTGCAGGAGTCCGCAGCAGTGGTGTGAAGAGCTGTAGGTAGACTGTCCTTCCTTGTCCTGTTGGGTGCAGCCCCAATCTCTGGGTGCCTTCCAACTTCTGCCGCACATCCCCGATAACCCAGTTACCTCTCTGATCTGTGCTTATTCCTTCAGCCCCGTGGGTGACCACGGACTCAGGGGCCAAAGCGTAATGGATGGGAGTGTTGAATTTAGGTTACATGGGCCTTAGCACCAGCCTTCCCGATCTGATGAACCTTCCTTTGGGCAGAGGTTGGAGGAGGGAGGTTTCATGTACTGCATATGGTACAAAAGTCCACACTGAACAACACTTCTGAAGTGTTTCTGTGCGTAGTGTTTCTGTTCTGGCAGAAGTTTGCTTTGAATGGAGGCTTAAGTGATAATCTTACACAGTTTACCAAATATGAACACAAGGGCAGTCCCAAGGGGCTGTTGACCAAAAAGAAGCTTCAGTTGTTGAGTCTTCTAGTTGAGTAGCATCTAACAATAAAGCTACTGAAGTCCTATATAATACCAAAAGAATCTTACTATATATGATCCATACTTAAAGACTTAGTGCAATACTTCCATGGATGTGTTGTTGAGAAAATACTGTCTGCAACGAATGCAAGAAGAAACTTCAAAGTGTGCCTACCAAAGTAGATGGTTCTAAGTAAAAGTGAACAGAATTTGTGATTCCTATTACCCCAAATGCCATATAGAGGGATATCACAGAATCACAGAATCACTAAGGTTGGAAAGGACCTTCAAGATCATCAAGTCCAACCATTAATCCAGCGCCACACTGGCGCCCCAACTGCAAAATTAAAACTTTTCATGCAACCTGCTTCCTTCAGAGGTGCATTCTTCATTTTCACTCAAAATCTGTAAGAAAAAAAGAAAGGGAGGATAAAAGCAGCTGCTAGAAAGTTGTGCAATTTAGGGGAGAAAGGAGAGGAACAAAACCAGAGGGGACAAAAAAAGGAGGAACAAAAGAAACTCACTCAAAAAAGGAGAGCGAAGAATATCCACAGAAGAGGAGAGACAGGCTGGTATCAAAAGAGATTTTCAGCCTCAGCAGCCAGGCACTACAGGTGATATCACCACCAAATCCCCTCTGGAGAGATACTCTTGCAGGACATGCTACTGGTGCAGGGGCTAGGAGAGAAAGTGTGATTTTACAAGACTGAACTTCAGAGGGATCCTTTGAGCACCAGGGATTCAAGCTGTTTTCCAGTTACTGAATGAAGTTCAGTGGCCCGTTTTGCCTTTTGGGTTTCGCTTTTTTGATTTACCTGTTAATTTTGGACTCCTGCTTCAATGAACTGTAATAATTAAAAAAGACTTAGCTTTTAATTTAAGGTACAGTGACTTTGGATTTTGCTCGCAGAGAAAAATGTTCCCTGTGGAAAGCTGATATTTTTATGCAAGAATATAATGTCTCCATTGGAACACCCTTTTGCGGGAGACACAATAAAAGAAACGGGATATGATCAGAATTTGATGGACTGCTCTAGTTTCTTATTTCCCCCGCAAAATAAATTATGCTTTAATATCTTTGAGTTCCCTGGGTCATCTGGCTCCTAATACCCCCTCAAAGGATGCTCAGCACCCCAACGCACCCAGCAGCGGTGTCGCATCTGCGAATCGCGGTCACCAGAATCAGTTATTCACACTGTCACGCAGGCGCTCCCCTGTGCTCAGCGGTGGCCTTGCCCCTGCAAAGGCGCTGCGCGGAGGACCGAGCGCTTCCCGAAGGAAAGCGTGTGCCTTCGGCTTTGCGGAGCCCCGGGCCCCCGCTTGCGGTAGTCTGGGGAGCCGAAAGCAAGCCGCGCCGCAGCTCCCGGCGTCCCCAGGAGCAGGGCAGGGCAGCGGGCAGCAAGCCCAGCGCCTGCCCTCTGCTACCAGCCTGTCGGCGACCAAAAAACACGGAGCAAAACCGCGGACGAGGAGATTTGATCTTCCCGGAGCCCGGCGCAGGGCAGGAGCTCCCCCGCACGAAACCGGCTTTCCGGCGGATTTGTTTCTGTTGCCCGAGCGACTTTTTTAAGCGCACTACGAGCCAGTAGTTCCCCTTCAGCTATTGACTGCTCCTTTAGTTATAACTCACCCCGTTAGTTATGAAACGAGCCCCGTTCCCCCTCGCAGCCCCCCTCCCACAGAGGGTTTGGCGGTAACACGCGGGGTGCTGCGCACGATTTAAAAGTTAGCGGTTGGGAAACAACACGATTGCTTCAACCGGGTCCCATACCTCTGCTAGTGGCTATTTTATGAAAAGGGGAGAAATTAATTTATTTAGGAAGCTTCCACTCCTCTCTCAGATTTGACTGTTTGAAAACTGTGAAGAAGGGAACGGCAAAGCAAACAGATGTGCACAGACTGGCTTGTTTTTGTGAGAAACCAAGCTAGAAAATGTGCTTAAGGTATCTTCAGGTACTGCACTGACCTTGAGCTCTCTCACTTCATTAATTTAGTGATTTTATCGCCACCTTTTCCAATTAAAAAAAAAGTATCTTCCCCTTTCCTGCTTAAAAATTCACTCTCTCTCCCACCCCTCACCAATCTCCCCCTTTCTTTCAACTCTCATAATCCTTGGTGCGATAACGGGAAGGAAACATTTTCAGACAAAAGTCTGATATTTTAATTTTGATAACCTCCCCGAGCAGCGAGGTTTCTGTGGGATGGAGATTAATGAGAGCAACTCACAATGTACCCCTGCCACCTGGTAGAGTTAAGCAGCAGATAACCCTCAAGGAAGGAAAGGGTTCAAAAGGGGAATAAGTAATAACACATTTTAATTTTTCATGCATCCCTACCCACACTTTAACGGAAGGAGAACCCGAACTGCGCGTGAAGAGAAGATGAAAAAGATACAGCAGCCTTACTCTTTGGATGGGCGCATGCAGGAGAGGTGGCCTGGGGGACCCTGCCAGCAGCAGGACTGGGGACTGACCCAGGGCGTGCCGTAGCGGGGGGATGTTTTTCTTTTTTATCACCTGTCCTACGCAGCCCAGTAAGCTGCACAGCTCCATAATCCCCAAACCCACGTGGTGCCCGCTGTGGTGGCCAGCCGAGGCAGAGGGGAGGGGAAGACGGAGCTGGGGCAGAGCCCCGAGCAGCCCTCGCAGGGCTGGCGGGGCACCCTGAGGCTCCAGGGGTTACGAATCAGGACCCAGAAACCGCCCAGCCAGGGCTGCGGGTGCTCGGCCACAGCCGGGCAACTCACCCGCCCGCCAGCAGGCGATCCCCTGCTCCCAGGGACACCCTCGCTCGCCACGTAGCATTCGGCTGCGGGGGATCGCCTCGCGCCCCGAAAAGCGCTGAGGAACCCACCCATTTTCCTCTCAGCCCCAGGGCTCCTCAGGAGGCACCAAAACCATGGCACAATCGGGTCCTTCAGCAGACCCCCTCCCCGCCGCCCCCCCGAAGACTTGCACAGCCAGAGCCTTTCCTGAGGCACGGAGGTACCTACCGGCTGCTATTTAGCGCTGCATTTCCCAGTGAAACCCACCCCGGGAGTCCATCCCTGGCAAAGCTCATCCCAGGTACTTTTCCCCAGATAGGGCAGGGCGGGAGAGGCGTAGGAAGGACTGCTCCTGCTTGTTGAGGATGGGGACATCAGGGCAGCTGCAAACACAGCTGGCCCGGCCCCCATCCCCTGCAGACTTCCTGCATCTCTCACCAAGAGATGGTGTAGCAGTGGCCAGAGAGATGAAGATTTAGCTCCTTCCTCGTGTTTTAACCGCAAAGCCTGATCTCTCTCTTAGTAGTTGCCCTTGCCGTTATATTGTGATCAGACTTGGATATACCTATAATACAGTTTATTACTTGGCTTATTTTTTAACTCTTCGAGTGTAGCTGTTGGCCTTTACTAATCTCCCATCACCTCACTCAAATTGTATTACAATAAGGAATTATTAAAATGACTGAAGGAGTCACGGATAAGTAGCTCACTCCTTGGCTTTTCATCTCGTGAAATAAGCTTCTAAAAATTGTTTCTGAAGTGTTTCCTGAGTTATAACAATGGTCTGTCAAATGGTTTCAGAACTTATTCCCATTACTTTCTGGATGAGTATGTAGCCCAAGAGAGTTGCTAGAATGAGGCAAGGGGAAGGCTGCTGGAAGCACGGAGGAGACAGGGTGAATGATTAAAAACGTGCAACTACAGTACATATACTACATAACAAAAATGATAAAATGCAATAAAATGCAAAAATAAAGACTTGAGGCTGTTAACATCATGATGCCTTCCTGTCATTCTTTGCTTGAGGACACTACAATAATATATTTGCAGAAGTGAAAGCAACGTGGCCAAACGGCAGTCCTCAATTCATTCCAGTGAATTGGGATGTAGCTAGTGGATCTGGGCTCCTGAGAGAGGGGACAGCATTTAGACAGTGACAGGGACCACCCCTAAACACGGTGCTGGATACGAGTAAGAATTATTGAGTAGATCAGACAATTTGGGAATGAGTCCCTGTTACCCTTAATTATGAGTTCAGGTGTGAGCCTTTCAGTGTCCAGGACATCCAGACAGCAGCCCACTGGTCAGCCCTGTCAACGACAAGTTTGTTGTTATTGTTTTCTTAACAGACCAGACCTGTGCAACCAACTCCATGTACCTTTGGTGACGGTCACCCCCGGGACTGCTCGCCCTCCTGGCCGGGTGGCAGCTCTCTCCTTGCGTCCCGGCTCCCTGCCTACAGTCTCACTCCGGCTGCAGCTCGGGCAAGTCTCGGCATCTCACGTTGTGCCTTCTTACTTGTAACTGTAGACACACATCGACCCCCCCTTTACCTGTCTGAGTGGTGCTCTGTTGACCTTGTGTGTTTAGTTTGCTGGGCTGGAGCAGTAACAGCCTAACCAGAAAGCTCAAGTGACTGCATGTTTACACCCACGCACATAAATAATAGTAACAGGCAAAAAATTATTCAACTCATTTCACTTTCTAATAAACAAAAGAAATACCTATGCTACTGACCCATATAACATTTATGCTGTTTTGCCACAAGTTTTTTTCAGCATCAGAGATTCGGTGGCAGAACAGACACTTATGCTGGTAAGACTGCATCTCATTTTGGAATTGCTGCCAGGTTCTGGGTTCCCCTCAGACATCTTGAAACTCCCCCTTATATCTCAAATATGACGTGCCATCAAAGAACCTGTCTCGCAACAGCAGATGTTCTCCTGACGACATGTTTTTGATGGAAGCTTCTTGCTCTGCTCAACTGTAATCCTTCGGTTGTAGCCAGGTTTGTGGATTCATCTGTTTTGTAACAACGTAGGACTTTGTAAAAGGTCTTGTGTGTAGGTACCAAAAAAGCATCTGCTGTGACTACTGGATACCACCATACGCACCGCACAAACCAAGCAATCTCCACCTTAACTGTAGTAATTGTTGTCCCTGCTCTTCCTTCCAAAAGCTGTTCCCCAGCTTCACTCTCCTCGTGACTGGAAATCTTCTGACTAGCAGCCCAAGTTTATTCACAGGCAGGGTGTGCCTGTTTGTTTTTACCAGCTTTGCCCGCTGCCTTTCGCAGTTTTTCTGCCTCCCTGGTGCTTAACTACTGGATGTATTGACAGAGGGCAACAGGATCTCGATCCTGCTTTGTTTTGCTCCCCTTTCCCCCTCCTCTTTCCCCTCCCCTTTCAGTGCCTGCATCCAACATCTGCTTCGCCTGTTTCCAAAGTTTCACCCTTGGTCAGTGAAGGAGGAGGGTTCCTCCAGCGCTCATTGAGGGCACAAGAACACGCGTCTCTCTCCAAACCCTTGCTTGAAAGCAAATGCATAGCAAAAAACAGTCCTAGAAAGCCTGTAATACTTGCCCTACAGGTAATGGAAAGGTGCGACTAGTTGGTGACAGGTTCAAAACAGACAGAGGAGCGTCCTGCTTTACCCACTGCCTGGCAAACCGCTCAGTCAAAGAGCTTCTCTGTGCCCCAGGGCAGTGATGGTGCTAAATGTTGGCACGGCCTCAGAAAATGATTCCACAAATTATGATTGAGTGTTGTTAAAAACAACCCCTGCCATTTATTCCTGCAAAAGTCCTCCAGCTGTAACTTGCTGGAGGCAGAGAAAAACCTCCCGGGGAAGGGCCGCTGCAGGCGGGCTCTGCCGCTCGGCGCTCCTGGCGCAGGGCAGCCGTGCCCGGGCAGGGGCTTGGCCACCGATCCACCCTCGCTCCCTCCCGCAGGTCCACGCTGAGCCTCAGGTAGCAGAGACAGAGGGGAGGAAGAATTAAGCACCCAAAAAATAAAGGGGCAAGAGCCCCGGAGATCCTTCCGGCTGAGATTCCTCTTTCGCGACCCTCAGAGGCTGGGCAGAAGCTGAGGGTGCTGCTGGCTGTGCCACCTTGCCGACCTCTCCTTTCCCTGGTCTTGTTAGAGAATCGTTTTTTAACTCAGGATCTTTGTTCATGTTGTATTTCCCCAGGGAGAAAGGTGACATTCTGATCCAGATTTGGACACTGTCCCTAAATGAGGCCGCTCACTGCACCCCACCTTTTACCTTTGCCTGGCAAAGGAGGACTTCCACTTTATCAATTCCTCTTCATGCAGTGGGGGAGGAAAGGCTTGCCAAATATCAAATCCAAGGGGTGGATTTATGAGGAGGTTCATAATGCAGCACTATACCTCCACCCTCCCAGCACATCAAGGTCCTTCCAAACTTTGAAGAATTACAACTAGAGATTCCAGAACCTGTGGTCATGGATCAGTGGTCCAAGGACCACATCTGGGGGCCCGTGGAAGGTAACTAAACCCAGCAAGCTAATTGCCAGTGGGCTTAGATTTAATCCATCCTTGCTGACATCCACTGGGAAATACGTAGGGCTCCCCAAAGAGAAAAAAGATTGAAAGGAGCTCTCTCTAAGATTTAACCCATAGTGAAGACTGCTGCTTCTACTTAATTTTCAGTCAAATACCTACATTTGTCTAGAAACAGTTTGTCATATAAATATATTCTTCTTCCTTCTGGATGGTATTGAAAAAGTATTTGCTTATATGTACACCTGCCTCTCTTGAATGGGAAAATGAGTTGTAAGTATAACTGCCCTATCGTTGCACATACTAGCCAAAAGTCAGTGCTACTCCTGTAGGAAAATATGTTGTTAGAAATTTTGCAGTACGAATAGGTACCTTTTTGAGCTAGACTGCAGCTTTAAGCCCCAAAGTTTGAAAAATCTTGCTGTGTTAATGTCACACACTGTGAGTTGCCTGATTGAAGTTCAGCAGGGCTGTTTGCGCTGCGTGGAGCCAAGCAGGCAGGGAAGGCTTTGAGGGACGGGGCTCGCACCGTAAGCGATGGGCTGTAACTATGCTCTCTCAAGGGCAGGCAAGGGAACAACTAATAACTTTCCCTCTGTGATAAGGATCTGTTTGTCTAAGGATGTGCCTATGCGGTCTTCAGGGCTGACAGATTTTCTGTGCTCAGACAGCTGAAGGGCAGCTACCTCTCAGCATCTGGGTACATGCATTAGCATGGCGTTTACTGCAACGAATATGTGCTGCCGTGCAGCCATTTCATGCTGTTAGTATGCCATGTGGATTTGCCCTCGTAAGGGCAGGAGAAAGGCCACAGGAGGTCAGACCAGAGCTTCATCTAGCCCAGTGTCCCGGCTCTACTGTTGTCCAGTAGACAATTCACAGGGAGAGTGTGTAAGGGAAAGGGCCAATGTGAAATCACTCACATCCAACAATGAACATCTGACAATGTTCAGGCACTTTCTGGCAAGGCAGTTACATCCAAACTGTCATGTTTAATAATAACTGGACGTGAATGAATGAGTCTAAATATTTTTGAACAAATATATAGCGTTGAGTTCAACATGCTGTGGCAGTGAGTTGTACGGTTTTTCTTAGAGTCACAAGTCATCCTTTAACAGCTATTCTCTTACCCCAGAAAGCTAATAATTTATTTCTGTTTTTTCCGTGAAGCCCACTGGGCCAGCCTGCGTGAGACCAGAGGCAAGTTTTGCTTGTCTTCCACTCCACAAAACCAGTTGGCGAAGTGGCTGCTGCCTGCCCTGTGACTGATTGCATCGGTGGTCCACTCAACCCATATGCCTCCATGCGGTCGTCCAGAGTGGGTAAACATCTTGGCCTTGGTAGGTTCTGGCATGTGACAACATCAGATGAAATTTGAGCCGTGCGTTTCTCTGGGAATAGCAGGAATTGTTCTTCCGGTGCTGCTGGATTTTATGCACCTGATTGACTGTTCCCATGTTCTTTCTTCCCTTTCTCTTTCTTTAAGTGGAAAAGTCTGTTGGCCTTTAGGAGGAACCCACCCACCACACATATGCCAGCACCTGTGACAACCCTCCACGCAGGGGGGGCTCACAGGTTTCCTTTGTGACTGTCGCTGTTCAGATGGAGTTTCTCTGCAAGTGCTGTTGAGCTGATTAGACTGGAGTGGAAGAAATCAACTTTTATGTCAGTCTGAAAACAACAAGGCATGGAAAAGGACCCTTTGCTGTGCCCAGCTATTAAAGGAGACTTGAAAGACAGATCAAATGGCAACCTAACATTTCTAAGGCATTTTCTTGCCTTTTTTCAGTAGATTTCACTGTTCCTCATCTTGATGTAGGTGGGTTTTGAAGATATTAATTGACAAAGCCTACCACTTTTTGTCAATATAAAGGGTGTTTATTTGTCTTCTTGACAAACGTGCATCAGCAGCTTCATTATTAGAAAAGAAAAAAAGTGGACCTGGCACTCCTGGGGTACTCATGTTATATAAAATTCCCTTATTACTGTTGGCCTTAAAATACTTCAGTATGACAAGATCAGAGCCAGAGTCATCCTTTTTTATTTAAATTTAATTTACACAAAATAATGTTCTTCTTGCTCCATTTCTTCCAATTCCCTTTCTTTTCCTCCCCTGTTCATTTTTCTTTATCATTTCAAAGTTAGTCCCTTCACCAATGTCACCCCCTTCCACAGTCCCACACTTCACCTTTGCAAAACACAGCAAAAAATTATCCATTTATTCTGCATGTCATTTGTAGCTATTTGTTTCAATTAAAAACAAGACTTTGCAAACTGAGCCGCACTGTCATTTAGCAGATGTCATTCAAGGCTTTTGCAGAGACAGACGGAAATTATCGGTCTTTGCTGTTTGATTTATTTTTCTTTGGCATCATTGTTACCTCCCCTGGTGTGGTATCCTTCTAGCACATGTGCACATCATGGCGTGCTTTTCTTCGAACCATTTTTTACCCTCCATAGACCCCACTGGCCTTTCTTCAGCTGGCTTGCAGTGGCTTCAGAGGCAAGTTTATAGCCCTAATAGTGGGACTGAGATGTGTGGTTTAGCTCCTGTAGGCCCACACTCAAACGTCTGTCTGAATCTGGGTGGGGGACAGTAAATGAATGGTGGGACGTGGAGCACTACGTTACATCACACGCGCTCCCAGCCAGCTGCTGGGACAAGCTGAAGCTGCCCTGCACCGGCCCAGCTGAGAAGCTCCTTCCCTCGGCTTTTAATGGTTGCCTAACCTTTACTGCAGACAAATGGTTTTATCAAGAAAAGCCATTTTCTGACTCTTCTTTGTGTCCTCCCTTCCCGCTCAATATCTGCTCCCCTCTGCTCCGGGGGCAATGCCTGCTCACACGGGTCCAACAGGTGCCCTCGGGAAGAGGTGTCACAGCAAAATCTTCAGCAGACTCCGGCCACCCCGAAAGCAAGGCCTTATTCTCTGACACCCTGGTCACACGCAGCTAGAGACAGAGACAGCTGGCAGTTTTAGGTGTCCCTAAACTCCTCTGGGTTGGTGAGCATGCCAAGAGTTCACCCTTTGCCAGCCCATCAACAAGGCTGTACTGTTCGGTCCTCTGAAAAGCCCATTGTACAAAAATTATAGACTCCACAATAAAACACCACAGCTTTCTGACAGAAACATCACTGGCTCCTATTATAAAAATAACATATACCTCAAACATGTAATAGAAAAAGATTCATATCCTGAAGCTCAGGTAATGAGGCAGCCAAGCATGACTGCTGGGTGTAAGAGAAGTTAGTGCTGAAGCTATGCAGCTAATATATTAATGCATACATGTATGTCCGATTATGTATTATTACTACAATTAAGGAATATTGCCAGTGGAATACAATGTTATGACAGTGTAATGCTCTCTAAACTACCCCCTTGGCAGATATAAAAACTAAATGGAAAATCTGGAGACAAAAAGGCCATGAACTGCACAGTGGAGGAATTTGGTCCACCTTCCTTGCTAACGCAACACGGTTGACTCTGGAATGTGATGCTGGATCACTTGCTTGTACCACAACATCATCTGCCTGTGACAACCATTTAATACCCGCCCATAGTCCCAGTCACCGTAACTTGCAGCATCACAGAGGAAAACCTAGAGCCTGGGCTCTGCTGAGCCCTGGATGGCTCGGCATCCAAAAATGGATGTTTCCATTGTTTTTTTTTGTTGTTGTGCAAGATCTTTTGGCTCACTAAAGCAGGAATTAAAAGTGAAAGAAACACCTCAGCGTGGGTTTTGCTGTGGCCCGACTGAATCACCATGTTTAAAAATGAATCATGTTCATTTGTCATCTGCTGAGCTGGGGCTCAAGTGTTAGGCTTGAATAACTAGTGCTCCAAAAGGCATTTAATGTCAGGGTCATGTGAAACCGTCATCATGGCCCAGAACAGCCCCTCAAGGGTCAAGGCTACTCAGCCAGTACGAGAGGAGCTCCTCCCGAGAGCCAGAGCTGAGTCTGTACCTCCGAGGAAAACTAGGCACAAGCGGGACAAGGTTGTCTTTTTGTGGTAGGTCTGTGCCCGGCTGTTTGAGCGGATGACAGCTCTGGAGCTGCTGCAAGGAAAGGCAAAAGGAAATAAAGAATAATTGCCTTGAGGTTTTCTAATCTCCTGCCCAACACCACCTCACCTGGGCTAAACCAGTCACCGATGGAAAAACTCCATAGGACAGAGTGATGCTGATTTACACCTGGCAAAAATCTGGCTGTTAAAATCTGTGTGTCCTAGAAATTGCCTTCTCTTTACTAGCTCAATTTACGCAGACAGGTGAGTGTATCAGCGTAGAGAGCGGCTGTAGAAGACCAGCAGTGAGCCCCTGCTGGCTTCTAACAGCAGCATTATGTTAATAGTTGTTGAATGAGGTGAAAATAAGCTGAGAGGAAGCATGAGAGGAAAATTCAGGGGCAAGTAGCAGAGCTCAGTCAGCCGCATCATTAAGATGCTGCAAGAGATAGAGGACGAACACCTGCAGATCACAAACACTTTTTGCTAAGCTTGGAACTGCAGAGAAGTTTGCCAGTCTCCCTTCTCTCCTGTACTCAGACGTACAGACAGAGTTCCTTTAAACTAAAACCATTGTAAAACCTTCTGAGAAGACCAGTGCAAAAGGAAATCTACCCTAAGGCCTTGCTTAGCTAGAACTATACCTTTTAGCAGTTTAACAATGATATAGTCTGGTGGACAATTATATTCTTTGCTTCAGGAAAACTCTTATGCTGTAAAGAAGCCTTAAAAAAAAAAAAAAAGAAAGAAGCAGCAAGACCAATTTTAGGGATCTCCAAGCGGCTAAAGAAAGTGCATATATGTATTTTTCCAAATCTGCTTTCCTCCCTCCTTTTATTTGTTTTATCCTTAGTGTGTAATTTAGAAACCTCTAATAGCACAGCAAGGCTGCAAGAGAATGCCGCTACCAGTCAGTGCCAGGGCTGTCCAGTGGACAAAGTCAAGGCAATACCTGAAGTCTAACAGTGGTTGTGGCAGCGTGCACTCAGACACCTCCGGGGCACCGGTGCATGTGAAGGGATGGAGAATGAATCAGACCTGCTGCTAAGAGGTATGAGGTTTAATAAGGCCAAGTGCAGGGTCCTGCACTTTGGCCACAACAACCCCATGCAACGCTACAGGCTTGGGGAGGAGTGGCTGGAGAGCTGCCCGGCGGAAAGGGACCTGGGGGTGCTGGTTGACAGCCGGCTGAACATGAGCCGGCAGTGTGCCCAGGTGGCCAAGAAGGCCAATAGCGTCCTGGCCTGTATCAGCAATAGTGTGACCAGCAGGAGTAGGGAAGTGATTGTGCCCCTGTACTCGGCACTGGTGAGGCCGCACCTTGAATCTTGTGTTCAGTTTTGGGCCCCTCACTACAAGAAGGATGTTGAGGTGCTGGAGCGTGTCCAGAGAAGGGCAGCGAAGCTGGTGAGGGGTCTGGAGCACAAGTCTTATGAGGAGCGGCTGAGGGAACTGGGGTTGTTTAGTCTGGAGAAGAGGAGGCCGAGAGGAGACCTTATCGCTCTCTACAACTACCTGAAAGGGGGTTGTGGCGACGAGGGTGTTGGTCTCTTCTCCCAAGTAACTAGTGATAGGACAAGAGGAAATGGCCTCAAGTTGCGCCAGGGGAGGTTTAGATTGGATATTAGGAAAAATTTCTTCACTGAGAGGGTGGTCAGGCATTGGAACAGGCTGCCCAGGGAGGTGGTGGAGTCGCCATCTCTGGAAGTGTTCAAAAAACGTGTGGATGTGGCGCTTCAGGACATGGTTTAGGTGACATGGTGGTGCTGGATTAATGGTTGGACTTGATGATCTTGAAGGTCCTTTCCAACCTAGTGATTCTGTGATTCTGTGAAAGGCTGCGTCAGGCATATCTACAGCTCCACTGCTGGCATGGTTGGAATTACTTTGCTGAGTGGCATAAACCACAGGTTATGGAGGTCTTCGTACTGTTGGTCCTCCCATGTTAGTCAGGGCCAGACCATGGGCTTCAATGGGTCTCCCAAGCCTAGGGAAGTAAACCCTTCTTTTACTGGCTGGCCCAAGGTTGGTCCACAGCCTCCCAGCCTACAGATATTAAAACTACAGAACAAATGCATTGTATTTATAAGCTAAATAATATGCAAAATTTGTTATCAGGTAGGAATTTTGTTCTGGTTTGTGTTTTAACCAAATAGCAGGGGACTCCCGAGTGGGCTAAGCTGCCTCTCAGTCCTGCAGTTGGCCTGACAAGGTTGGTACCATTAACTCAAATCATTTCTCCCATGGCATTTTAGGGAAAGTTCCCTTTAGAAGCTCTCTGGCTCTTTTATTAACTCCAGTCTCTGAGAAAAGCTTGTGTTTTCCTTGATGATTCTGCAGATTCCTCTAAGTTAATGGTTCACACATTGCTTCATGAATGTGTGCTTGCAGCAGCTCATCAGGATTTATGGTGGGGTCCTTGTCCACCTTTCCCACAGCTCTCTCCTAAGTCAGATCGGTACATTCACACAGGAAGGGAATAACCTACTCTTGTTGGACAGTAACTTCACCTCAGCAATCAGGTCACTTACAATACTCCTGTCACTATTGCACACTAATATTTGCACGTTAAATACACACAAGTACCTTTTCTGTTTCAGCTCAAGAATCAGTTCAAGAAGATGTGGACTTCTGTGATGGCCCCGGGTAGTGGGAGGGGAGGCAGGCGTGTGGCATGCACACAACACATGGCTGAAGGCGTTTTCTTGTTTGGAATTTCCTGACTTTAAACACAACCTCACCTGGTCAGAGGAGCTGCTTCACATACCTGGTGAAGCAGAGGTGGAAGAAGAGAAGCAGCAGCTTCATTTGCCCCGTCCCTGGAAACATGCTGGGTCAGGTCAGATGGGGCTCTGAGCAACCTGATCTAGTTGAAGATGTTCGCAGGGGGTTGGACTAGATGACCTTTAAAGGTCCCTTCCAACCCAAACTATTCTATGATTCTGTGATTCTGTGATTCATTTTACACCTCTTTCTTAAACAGCCCTTTTCACTCTTCTGCTCTGGATAATGGACCTGAAATATGGCAAAGAAATCCTCTGTTCTGACTCTTAGACCATTCTGTTGGCTTTGAATAGAAAGTCGTGTATGTTCCTTCCCCAGATGGAATGCAGCAACCCCTCCTGGAGAGTATCCCTTGTGCTAATAGAGAAAGCAGAGAAGGCACAGGAGGCTGTCACCCTGCGAGGGGAAAGCCCCGCTCTGGGTACAACCAGTGGCCATTCTGTGGCTTCTAGCAGACCTATGGTCTGGACGTACCCACAAGAGGGTCCGTGCTCTCAAAAGTTGTCTCCAACAGCAGTGATGCCTGCTCTGGGGAAAGCTTGAAGCAGAGCATCTGCCTTTTTTTAAACAGCCTCCAAATACACCATTGAACACCAAGATTTTGCCAATGTAGTCATGCCCAAGTTGGACTCAGTTTGTACAGTCTTTTGGTACAGGATCAAATTTGCCATATTAGACACCAAACCTCGTGCATTATCATGACCAAAGTCTATCTAGACATCAGGGCATTTTTCTATTATTAACAAGCAGCTTCCATTCCTCCTTTCTCTCTCTGTAATTAGCTGGGAACAATTAGTCTTCCTGATGGCCCTTTAAAAACTGAAGAGATCAAATATATTAAAACTGTTTGAAAAATCGCATGTCCTTAGGAACGAAAACGAGAGGTTGTGACACTGCTGTAGAGCTTGTGGTCAACTAGTATGAAAGCAGGTTGTTTTAAAGGACTTTAATTGCAGCTGCCTATTAGCAATGAGTGAGAAATCCTGAGGAGATGGGACTGGAAATGGGCCGGAAAAAGAGGAGAAAGATGCTAAGCAAAAGCATTTTCACTCCTCACTTGTGAGAAACAGGCTGACAGCAATAATTTCAGGATTTCTAACAGACAGGTCAAGTGTTTTTAAAATTTTTTAAAGTGTTTTTAAACAGTGTCTTCTCCCATCTCCAGGATTATTGTGGTCTGCTTTTAACAGGTAGGGTGCGGTGAATGTGTTTTGAACTGCAAAGGAGGAAAGCAAATTAGCATAAATATACACATATATATGTGCACATGTGTGTATATATATTAAAAAAAAAACCTCACAAAGATGGTATTTTCATGAATGGATGAATTTGTTATGGTTCCACTGATCAAAATGCTGTCTCCTTATCTGGTGTATTTTACCACTACTGCTATGGCAGTTCAAGCATAAGCTGTGTTGTGGTGGTGCTTCAGAGGTGACCCATGCTACTCGACGGGGCTTTATGAAAGGCTTTGGAGAAGCCTCATCAGGATCCAACATACTGCGGGACGCGTTGTCCATAGACTGAGAGCTAACACGGGGAGGCTGAAAATGCCGAAGAGCTGCCTTACGAAATGGTGGCAGGCAGTAAGCGGCATTACAAGTAAATGATTGCAAACATTCAAAATCTGGCTAGGTGAAACCAGTTATTTAACGAAGCCAGTGTTGGGCAGATAGCCATGGGAACCAGACATTTTCCTGGATCGCGTATTGTATGTCGATTGCAACAACAACAAAAGGAGGCTCTCATAGCCAAGCACCTGCCACACATTAAAAATACAGATTGGTTTTCAATTATTTTCAGGAAATTAACATTCAAAATGAGGTAGTTTGACTACATGCCATTGAAAGCCCAAATGCAATTACACCCCAGATCAAAAAACCTGTGGCAATGAGAACAACATGGAGGGAAAGAAATCTGTCATGGTGGCATCTGTCAGAACCTCATGGTGTTTTAATGATTGATCTGAATGACTCTGGATAAAGGGCTTAGTTAATTACTAATTTTTAACAGTGCTTTTTAACATTATGGATATTCTAAAAACAAAACATAATCTAAAACCTTAATTTTGCATTATAAATGTAAACCAAAGTCTGCTAGAGCCTGAGAGAGCATTTGCAAGGCTGTCAAACCATATATGTTAATTTTGGGAGGTGGGGGAGAGAAAGAAGGAAGAGCTATTTCTAGATGGCAGAGAAGATTGTTCCAGTACTTCCTTTCTTCCCATTGTGCTGAGGAGAAGAAAATGCAGCCAGGCCATGTTCAGCACCAAACTCTGTGTGTGAATTTCCATGCTTAGTTTAGTAATGAGACTTTTCACAAAAAAACTTACTAACATTCCCTTTTTGGGGTGGCTGATGATATGAAATCCAGAACTGGCTTGGGAGAATCAGTGCACCATGCAGCAGAGCTGAGACTGTTACCTAAGAAATACATTAGATTTCTCTTTTATGGCTGAATTATTTACAGCTGAAGAACTCATTTTACTTATATTTTTCTGTGAAGCAGATAATATTCAATCACCTGCTGAGTTATAGTCTAAAATACAGTAGGTCTTCATTATGCAGGGTGGTGAACTCAATTCTCTCGTGTAAAGGAGCTGAACACCCATTGACTACAGCGAGCACAGTTCAAACAATGCTGGAAAATGTTCTTTGTTTTACAAGAATTGAAAAGTGATTAAATACTTGACTATTATAATGCATTCACATGAGTTAATATCATGCCGCAGTCTCCCATTGCAAATACTTGTTTTGTAGATGATCTCAACTGGAATAACACAGGAACAGCCCAGATGTGGCATATGAGGTTAGCTTTTCACACTTATTTTCAAAATGCCTTAAACCGGCCTAATAATTTTGCTTTAGAAATTACAGGTAGGATATGTTCTTTCTCAATAAACATTTCATAAAGACCTTTACCCTCAGGGTTTCAGTGAATATTATTTTAGTGGGGAGCAGCGAGATATGAATGCAGCTCACTGCTACAGAAAGAATATGACATTTTTCCTTCACATGGAATCCATCTCTTCCAGTGAGCCTTCATACCAGCAGTATCGATTAATAATATATGGACTTAGAAAAAAGTTGTATCTAAAAGACTTAGATCCCTTACTATGCATTATGGGTCCAGTATTATGAAAGGTGAAGAATTAAATCTTTTATTTTGAGGTATTAGCCTAGCAGCTGGCAGGGTAGGATATCTAGGTTAAGATTTTGCCCTATTTTGTATTGGTCTAGCTGAGATTCTTTACTTTCTTTGCTAAGCATCAATTCTTGTTCAATGCTGACAGGTCAGACATCAGATCTAGACTTCCCCACTGGTAGTTTGGATTATTCTTCAGAACTATTTCATTATGAACGAGCAGGAATTTCAGACACTAAAGTCTACTGGAGTTTATTCTGCTTGTACTCCCTGGATCCTGATGCACATGGTTCTTTACTTTCTTTTCCAATGGCAACAGAGATGCTTCCTGCACCCAGAGCTGCGCCCATCCTACATCTGAGTTCAAGAGTTGAGAGGATCTCTGTAGCTCACCAAAGTACCGCTTGAGCCTGTACCACATTCGCAGATTTCTATATCATCTTCTAAGGGTGGGTGCATGAAAAACAAAGTCCAGTGAACACAAATGTAGCAGTGGTTAAGCAGCAAAAATGAAGAATGCACAAGTTACCTGTATATAGATTATATACATGTATATAATATATATTATATACTTGTATACTATATATTGTGTAACTGTATATAATAATTATACTATATAATATACCCGTATATTATATATGATGTGTGTTTATATATACACACAGAGGTTTATAATATATATTGTATATAGCAGTCATGGAATAAATTGTTAATATAATTTTAATAACTCCACAGATATTCTGTCTGAACTGAGAAAACTTTTGAGTAAGGAGACTTTAATAGCTGGTCTGGCTGGAAAGGCACAGATAAGATGAGCAGCTTGTCCCGGTGATTCTATTTGTAATTTCATGGATAGCATTTGCTAGAAAATGTGAGAAGAAGATGCATAGTATTTCATCTGTGTGTTTTGCCTTAGGCCCTATCTATGGAAGTGACCACTAGTGTATATGCAATTAATTTTTTTAAGATTCAACAATTTGCCATAGCAGGAACAAGATTGTGCTAACACTGAGGCAGTAGGATAGTAGAAAAATGACTGACAGAAAGAAAGCTCTTTTCCAGGCAGTGCAGTGCCACAGGCAGTGGCTGCTAACAGTCTCAAAACCTATATAGGGAAGTTTTTGTCAACACAGTGTCAAAGCAGTGTCTTCTGGGACAAAACTGCATTATTTACGAGGACAAAAATCTCTTTTCTGTTAATATGGAAGAAGCAAGGACAACAGAATTAGAGCTCTCTAGGTTAGTCTGTTTTGAGAGAGAAAACTTCAGCCTGGAATGACCCAATCATGTATGAAATCAATAATTAAAAGAGGACGAAGTTATTTAAACTTAACTTTGATCAAGCAGAACAAGCAGAGGGAGGGTACCTATGTATGCACATACTCTGTGCCTATGTTAAAGGCATAAATCATTAGTCTGGCTTGCAGTTGGGTGATTCAGATATGTCTGAGTCCCATTTTCAAGAGTCACTTGGATGCTCAAGCACTTCAATCCCCCTGAATGTCAGAGACAGCGTCAGTGGCACCCTGAGGTAGCTGGTTGAGATGGGACTTCCTTGATTGCTGTCACTGATGTCTAAGCTTTGGCTAAGTTAGACTTGCATGTAAACTGCTGCTCCTTTGAGCTATTTTTTTCTTAAGCACTGTGTTGCTGTGCATGAATAATAAATACTGTTGTTTCAATAATTTTGGCTGGCTGCTGTATACGACTGGTTACCAAATCTCAAAGGGAAACCACCAAACCTGCCAAGGGGTAAGAGCAGTTGGCATACATGGAAAGCTGTAATTGGATCCTCATTTAAGAGGAGAGGAATTATGCAATTAGGCAATTAGGCATGGATAGCATAAATGTGAGGCTGTTCCTGAGAGTGTACATGCAGAGACCAGGGAAAGGGTAACTAATTCTACAGCTGTGATATGGAGACACATTAACTCCTGCAAGGGAGAAGGCACATTTCTGATAACCAAGTCATTCTCCCTGACCCTCTCCGTGTGATCCTGAAACAAAACGACGACGTTTTCTTCAGATCGTGTCTGAGTTTTGTAAGCAATCAGCCCTTTTCAAACATGAACATTTGATCCACAGCTGCACAGAGATAACACCAGCCTTCACCTCATGTTTATGTTGCTGAAGAAGGTCACAGGCTCGCTGTGAAATCGCCAACCACAGGTACCTTCTCCACCTTGCTCCTCAGAGAGCCCCGGGGAGGGTACGAGGGTGGCTGCAGCCCATTGGCACAGCTGCTGTGTGATGGAGGCAATCAGGGGATCCAGGAGAAAGCCATTCTGCCAGTGCTCAAGCTTTTAAAAAGTCTTTCTACTTCAGTTGCACAATAAAATGGTTAGAAAGCTCTGCCTGAAAACTAAGAGTGAGGGAAAAGTGAAAGAGAGGAATATCAGTGTGATAGGACTTGAAAGACTTTTTTTCCAGTTAAGAAATATTGTCTCCTTCTGGGACCCCAGAAAGTGCAGACACGGGAGAAGCAGAGATATTTTTACTTCAGATTATGCAGGCGTTGGGGATAATGGTAATTAGTTCATCTACTGCAGAAATGTAAAGTCTCCTGGCTGGAACTTGGGCATACTGCTGCACAACTTGGAGGAGATTAAGTATTGTTTTAATGCGAAGCCCCATAGGGAAGCCAGGTGGACAGAATATAATTACTTATTTAGCCAGGGCAACAAGGACAACTGTCTACCTCTGAAAAAGTATATCATGCTCTCTTTAATAGCTGTGAGCAAACAGGATCTTGTTCTTTCATCTGCAACCTGCATTTCAAATAAATTCATAACTATCTCCAGTGTGTTGTATACATTTGGAAAGGGCAATTTTTTGAATGAAGATTGAAATTTCAGGGACAGCTCTTGCTGTCATGTAAAGAAGTAATTTCTAAACTCTGGAGAGGATCATCCTTTAATATCTCAAGAAGGAGCCCTCAAAACTTGATGCATAAATCTTGGTCTTGCTTTGTTTGGAGGTATCTATGCTGGATTGTCTTATCCATGCCTCCTGCGTCAGTACAAGACTGAATTTTGTTATACCTAAATCATCCCTAGTAAATTTTAGCACAAGGGTCCAGCCTGGTTTTCATGGCTGAAGGTTTTATTTGTTCTGATTTATTAGTGAAACAGCTCTTTTCCTGTAGCAGAAAGTGTGATAAAAGCAGAGGGAAAAAAATGGGCAGGCAAGATCAGCTTATCAGTCATGTCAATGGTCTGTTGGATAGATCATACGTATGTCTCTCATCTTTCAACGAGTGTGACATGAGTGTGGCGGCAATTCTTCAGAATGGTGATTATGAGGCGAAAATGTGCATGGTGACACCTTGGTGTGACACAACTGCATGAAGTGAGGAACAGCCTAAAAGCAAACATTTTTTCCCAAACTTCAAAACCTGACAAAGACATATCCTTATTGACCTTTTCCCCCACTTCTCAAACCTCAGTTTCGCATTACTGGGAACAGTGCGCAGTGTTGAAAAGCATTGTCTAGTCAAGAGAAATGAATTTAACTTAAAAATTACTCAGACAACCATGTAGCTAGAGGCACCCACACAAGTACTTTGGACAGTAGAACTGGGCAAGGAGGGCCTGACAAGTCAAATTGTTCCGAAGTTGCTGAAACAGTATCCCACAAATCTACAGACTGATTAGTGATGGAGCTTGTTAACAAGGACTCGGTCACATCTGTGGATGAGAAGAACAGGGCTCTCTGAAATCCAGTGAGAGTTTCACTATCTTGAGTTCAACATTGAATTTATTTGTGGAAATAGGAAATGCTTAAGATTGACAGATGCTTTATGTCAGAGTAGGTGGAAAATTGGAACTGGATTTTAAAGGCATCCGTTCATTGTTATTCTGTTTATATACACTTACCACTTTTAAGGAAAACAATATATAATTTTTCAGCAGGTGACAGTCCAAGGTGAAGGAATGTATGCGCAGAATATCTGGAAGGACTCTGAGTGGGTGAGGAAACTCAGAAAATGTAATTTTTTAGTGGAGAGGAGAAGCTCAGTATACTGTGAAACACTTCCAATTTTTACTACGTTATTTTTTTAAGTAAAGGCTTTCTTTTTTATTTCAGTGATTAAAAGGAACAACAACAAAAAAACACACTGGTGCAAATGGCCTGGAGAACAAATGCCCTGTTCTGCCACAAAGGTTACTGTCATGAGACTGTCTCCTACAGGCCACGCAGGAAACCTGTGCATCATCTGCATCTGGTGCTGAATGACAAAAAAGGAATTTTTTTTAAACTTGAAAATTTTCTCGTGAGAAAGCTCTATCTACAATTTTAAAAATGTGCAAAAAACTTCCATGCCTATGCTGATCCTTACAGAGTTCCCCATTCCATGTGGCATTTAAGCATATCTTTAACTGTTTAGCTAGATAAGGACTGCAGCTTTCGTGTTCTTTGCAAATATCATATTCTATGCATGAGCTTACTTTTTGTGATTCATTTCCCCTGTAAAATAAATTACAAACCTTCAGATGGGATTTAGTCTGGATTTCAGAGACAAATGTGTGTACATTTTTATAGATTTGGTTTGTATATGTCTCTGCATATATATATTTATTTTATTATAAAACCCTATTATTTGTTGTCCATCCAAAATTCCAGTCAAAGAAGAGTTTGGTTTTGTCCAAAACTCTTTTGATCACAAGTGATACTGCATGTGCTCTGACTGACCAAATGCATGACAGAAGAAATCCCCTCTAGCAGCATTGTGGTCTCCCTGTTGCTTACTGAAGGACAGGATGTGAAGTTATTTTCTTCTGAAGCCTCAGAACTGTTTTTCATGAGTGATCTTTTCTGTATTTTTTGGCAAGAGTTTTCTTTCTCTGACTAGAGAATTATCCCTTGGTTTGTGGGAATAAAAGCGTCACGTGTATAAAATATTGTAGCGGAATTCATGAAAAGTCCCTCTCAAGTTATTTTATCCCTTCATCTGGGACTACGGCGTGAACCGATTTTGCTTCCCACCCTTGACCAATGAGGTCAGCACCTTTCAATCTGAAGGGGAAACCAGCAAATCGTGCTTACTTTAAATTCACCGTTGACAAGATGCAGTGACGCGGAGTCAGAGGTAGGTACCCTGTGGGTTATTCTGCCCTCGCACAACCTGCTCCGTGTAGCTATTCTGGGTCAGGCGGAGGGACAGCTGTATGTCGGAAAGTCACGGTTCCTCCTTTGCTCCCCTTTCTTCCGCGGTTACCCTCGTGTATGTGGGAAAGGAGAGCCCTGTTTTCTCTGCTGTCCTGCAGGAGCTAATGTCCCCTCACCGAGGTGGGATTTAGGGCACAGGTGTTTGGGAAAAGGGTAAAATGACCCTGCTTGTTTATCCAGTGCTAACTGCCCGGTGCCAAGGGTCCTGCTTTCACCAAGCTCGCAGACGGGAGCCGGTTCAGGGGCAGCCGCTGTGCCAGAGTCCCCACCTCAGCCCCCCAGCTCCTCTGCCCTGGGGTCAGAGGTGGAGCTCAGTCCCTGCTCGTGGGCGTACAGATGGAGGGAAGCAGCCTGCGGCTCTCCTCCTGCTGACACGCCTGATCCCAGCAGGCGTGAAACTCCCCGGGTCCATGCCAGGGATGGCCTCTCAAAACCAGCATGGGTGTGTAGAGCGCGTCGGCAAGGCAGTAGGTTGAAGATGAGCTGCGGTTTCAGACTGCAAAAAGCTAAGTAGGCTTTTTTTTTTTTTTTGGCTAAGTAGGCAAAAAGCTAACAGGCAATGCTATGGAGGATAATTCATCCCACCATTCTCTGACAGGTGCCTCCAAGAGACTTTTTCAACAAGAAATCAACACCCCTCCCCGCTGGCTGTGGCAGGACCTAGACTCTGGCTGGCGGGGGGAGGTCAATGTGCTCTGTCTACAGCCTGAGATCCCTTCAAAGCACCTTTCTGGTAGATAAGTAATGCTTTTTGCTGTCCATTAAGGTACATGTGTGTTTTTAAAAGGGAGCTGAAGGACATGGGGTGGCAATGGTAGGTACTGACTGAGACCAATAAGGGAGGCAGGAGATAAAATGTTAAGATGCTGATGCTGGGCATAGACGAGGGAGGCACTGAAGGTGGCAGAGCAACGTGGTTCGGGGCATGTGTGGACTGGCACAATCAGACATGGCAGAAAGAAGTTGGGCAGCCTTTTAAGGATCCTCCTCGATGACTGTGTTTGAAGAGTGGGAACCAAACCAGGGTCAACATCGTCACTGGAGCAAGTCCTAGGACAATCTTAACAGCAGGTTAAGTGAACCTCAGGGAGTCTGGGTTGTTGCTGTAAAAGTCAGAGGTGGCTCTCTGATAATCAAGGTGAGGGGCTGCAGACGGTTGGACAAAAGCACTGGCAGAGTGGAAAAGAGAGACAGTTTAGGTACAAAACCGAACAGATAGAACCAGCAAGATCCAGATTCTGCGTGGATATACAGATCAAAGGAGAGAGGTAGGTTAAAGATGAAACAGAGAGTAAAAGCTTGAATCAATCTCCTTAACATCTGCTAGTGCATGAAACCTAAGGTGTGACATATATAAGGAACACTTTAATTAAGAGAGGGGGGAGAATTGGCAACAAAGAAGTGAAGGATGTCCCAAATCTGGGAGGGGTACATTGCTGTAGCTGGATGGAGCTTTCATAAGTTAGAGGCCAGCCCTGGTGCAATTATTCTAAGCAAAGCCTTTTGATCCAGCAGAAGGCAAATCTTCCTCCAAGTTCAATGGGGGTAAGCTGAGGCCATGTGTTAAGGGATAAAAACTTCATGTGTGACTTGACAGTCACATTCACCTGTAGTAAGAGAAAAATACAGAACTAGTCTCATATGGTAGTGTTTCACACCTAGCTGCTGCAAGTACAAATGCATTCATAAACGCTGAGCTGTGGAGAGGCCAGGTGAGAGATCTTTAATGCCAAGTGAAGTGTCTGTGCCATATCAATGCCATAAGAAAGAACTAGAGAGATGTGTTTAAAACAATATCTAAATCATTAAGTCTAAACAACACCTTCTTAGGATTAACCAGGCTTTTCCCATTCATTAAGAAGGACAATGAAGCTGGTGAGGAGTCTGGAGCACAAGTCTTATGAGGACCGGCTGAGGGAACTGGGGTTGTTCAGTCTGGAGAAGAGGAGGCTGAGGGGAGACTTTATTGCTCTCTACAACTACCTGAAAGGGGGTTGTGGTGAGGTGGGTGTTGGTTTCTTCTCCCAAGTAACTAGTGATAGGACAAGAGGAAATGGCCTCAAGTTGCACCAGGGGAGGTTTAGACTAGATAGCAGGAAAAATGTCTTTACTGAGAGAGTGGTCAAGCATTGGAACAGGCTGCCCAGGAAGGTGCTGGGGTCACCATCACTGGAAGTGTTCAAAAACCACGTAGACATGGCACTTCAGGATATGGTTTAGTGGGCATGGTGATGTTGGGTTGATGATTGGACTTGATGATCTTAAAGGTCTTTTCCAACCTTAATGATTCTGTGATTAAAAGCCAGAGTTTTTTTACATCTACTACTGCTTTCTCAGTGCAATAAGCCTAGGGTCATTCATTAATCCGAAGCTATATTTATACTTCCCCTGGTAAAATCAATCTTGCATCGGATGGAAACAGTGCTGCAAAGTCATAGGACAAATTCTTATCTAAAAAAATGTCCTATGCAGTGAATTTAGACAGGACACCTGCAAAGAGGAGTGAATCAAATATACAGCATATGCAACACCAATTCAATTGCCAAGTGTAGAACTATGAGCAACATCCTATCTGTTATCAGCCAGGAACATACCCCATGGCCGCAGGGCTGCATTGGTGGTCTTAAAAAGACCCTGAGATTGCCCAGTCCCTCCCCAGACTCCTGTTACTACAGCACATTTTGCGTGGGCTGAGTACAGAGTCTGGGGTCAACATTGGCCATGGATTTTCACATGCAGAACAGACAGAAGTGCAATGTGTTAGGAGTGAGAACATTAGAGGAGAAGAGCAAGAGGATTTGATGGTTACGCCTCCAGGCAGGGGCAATAGATAATTTTGACGAGGAGTTGTAACCACACAGCAAAACTAAACTGTGATCAGTAATTTGATGGTATGGTAAAATGTTTTGTCAGTAGAGGAGAACCGGTACCTGCAATCAATCACTCGATAAACAGAGACAAGCCTGGAAACTGATCAGGACTTTTTGCAGATAGACAGAGATTTAACCAAAGACAAGCAAGAATCCTTGACTCATTCGGTGTGATTAAATGCAGGTTCATGTATTATCTGCTGCAAAGAATATCTGTGACTGTGAGAGATCAGTGGTAGTGAGGCACACAAAATGTCAGCTGCTGCTTTCGGGGAGTTGAGCAAGGTCTATTGCCTGGTGATAATTAACTATCCATCAATAAATGATAAGTACTCCAGGAAGTCAACATGAGGAAGAAGTTGTTCAAAGGAGAAAAGCAAGTCATTAGAAGGAGCAAATGTACTGTAACATTTACAGGAAATAGAGAGCACATCAAAAAGCACAGATCTAATACACATTAAGGTGGTGGAGGGTTGGTAGGAAGATGTCAGAGTTGCAAGCATCTGGCTGGAGGCTGCACAGTGAAAACACGATGAAAAGAACACTTCCACAATAGGCCAGGTTCATTGCACTGCACTGATGGAACTTGACACAGAATCTGTCCCTGTTGCACCAGGCTGACAGCAGGAATTTAAAGACATTTAAAGGTAACATTTGCCAGCACAGATACCCCTGCCCCAACACTTCAGTTTTCCACAGATAAATAGGCAAATTAGCTCCAGCAGTCCTAACCTCAACCTCAGCCAGACATTCGTGGGGTTTCTCCAGGCAGGCAGGAGCATTTACTAGCAGATACATCTCTTAGTCAAGCTGCTGGTCTTCCAAGAGCACTAAGCCTCCGTTAGTCGTGGGGAAACCCAGTGATTCGGTGGACTTTGTTCTGGTAAGTGCCTGATGCATAAGGCTTAGTCCAAAAGCTTTTAAATTTGTGAGCTTCTACAAAAGCTACCTACTATCAATTTGAAATAACCCTCAGCTTTGTCTTCTATAAGGTTTCTTCCTTGTCTTTGGTGAGCAGCTTTTGCGACTGAGCGATTATATTAGACCGCTAGGTCATGAGAAAGGTGAATAAACCTCCATGTTTCACCTAACATGGGGATGTGGGGAGGATGGTACTTTTGCCTGCATTGACTACTCTCTCTCGGTGCTGCTGAGTTTAGATTACAGGAAATAAGTTTTAGGCCCTCAGTTCAGCGGTGGCAGAGCTGCTTGAAGGAGGAGATGAACTTCCAAAATGTGACAGCAAAGACATGAGAGCAAGAAGGAGCAAATGCTTGGAGTGTCAGGTCTGACTAACCCATCTTCTGCCTGAAAAAGGAAGCTCAGATGCAGGATTTCTAAGCTTTGCAGTTATTTCCTGACCCTTTTGATATTATAGTCATTAGAACTAGGTGGAAGCAAGCAGGAAGCCATCAGTAGTACAGGAATCACAGTTCTGATGTTTGTTAAAGGTACGTTTCTAGCCCCAGTGAGGATGAAGGAATGGCTGAAAACAGGGACATGGGCTGTCTGGCACAGAAATTGAAATGGAGCCCCTGGTCCAGGTAGCAAAGCACCTACCCTTGGCTGTCCAGCTAGCAAGAGTTTTCAGGCTTTCCCTTGTGCCATGGAGATCATGTAAGGGACGTGTGGGAACTCGAATTATTGATGGAAGCAAAGAGCTTAAAGGGAAATAAGACAAATCTTTAGAGAGCCAGGCTTTATTAATCCCACTGCCTGCAGAGTGACTAATTTCTTATTTCATTTTTCAGACATTGAGGTTTTTTAAAGACAATCCCTAGTTTCTGGAGGTTTTGACACAAGGCTGGGGTATCTAGGAGTAGCAAAACTGGAAAACAGCTGGTATTGTTATAAAGACAAAGCAGGGAAGAGCACAGCAAAGACTGTGAACATATAGACAGAGGGAAGAAGTCCTTAATAAGATCTATGTGATGGTAGTTTATTAAGCCTGCAACCAATCAACGGAAACAGATTTCTGATAACAACGTCTGTGTCATCTCCATGCTGACCATGCAGATTTTGGTGTCAATAATCACTGCGCCTCCTGACATTGTCCTAATTCTCAAGTACCAAAAGTGTAAGGCAGGCTAATACTTAAGGAAAAAAGCCTAATGCAAGGGTTTCCTGTGACTGATAGCTAGCCTAGGGCTTTCCCCCAGACTGGACTGGATTAAACCTTCCGACCTCCCTTCCTTGGAAGCTCACTTGGTGGTTGAAAACCTGGAGTCACATCTGCAAAGCCTCTCCCATGCTGGTTTTGTTGGGTGCACCAGCAAGCCAGATTCACGGCTCTCCTGAGGGCCCCCAACCCAGGGTCTACCACCAGTCCTGGCACGGAGTTTTACACTGTTCAAGCCTTGCTCCTTGGCATGTCATTTTCTTGGAGTAGACCTGACAATGCCAACAACACTGCAAAACCTCATTCCTGCCTTTCCTCACATCTTCCTCCCGTGCCAGGAGGTCTCATCCACCGGTCCTGTTGGTGCTGCCCAGCTGCTAAAGCTCTCTGGGAATTTCCATGGCAAAACCCCACCCTAGCTTCTGTCAACTGAGGTTTTAGGGCAGCCTTGGCTTAAAAAGGCCTCGGTATAGAAATGGCAGTCACCTACTTGTTTATATTGTGGTAATACAGGGTCTTCTGAGGGGTTTATTTGTTATGAGGTTTTAACCACGCTAGGTGAGGGCACTGTGCAGTTAATTTCTATTCCCTGTACAAAGAACCAGCTGAGTTCATCTCACGCATGTCGATGAGAGATCAGCCTGAATCGAGTTTGTTTTAGCTGTTAAATCACATTTTTCAATTGTTTAAATAGTTCAGACAGAATTTGCACAGTAACATTTTAGCGCTTTATAGCTGTCAAGAAGTAATACAAATAATTACCACCTTCCCTGGTGGGTTTTATCTGATTAAAGTGACATGTCTGCTTATGCAAGATATTTGAATAGAGACATTCAATAAAGTCACTAACATTTAATTTCCCCTCTCCTCCTCTTTTTTCTATTTTAAGCTACATTTCATATTTATTTTAAAGTCTTGTTTTAAGGTTTGGGATATTTTTCTTAAAAGACTTTAGATAATGAAACAATTTAGCAGAATATTTTACGTGCTTGGAATGAAATATTTCCTCACAGTATAGCAAGGTACTAATGCACCTTGTTCATGCCAAGGAGTACAGCACCTGTCTGCACTAACTGCTGTGGAAATACTGCTGGAGTAAGGGGTGAGCCAAGGCGGAAGCCAGAATTTTCTCCAGATTGCAACCAAGAACGGCTGAAGGAAGCAGGAATTAATCTGGGAGCTGCCTGTGGTGTCAAGGGCTTGGTGAACTTACACAGAAGCAGACTTTTGTAGCATGTTTTACTGGTACAAAATTCCCTAGGATTATATATTCTGGAATACAACTTCCCACTGTTTCATCCATTACCTGGCTTCACAGACAGAGACATCCCTTGCCAAAGCGTCAGCTTTCAGGGTTGGGCTCATAGGCACATAGGTGATAAAAAGGAGATGTTCAAATTCCAGTCATAGTCTTGACGCTTAACTCACTCAGACAACGAATTTTCAGGTTCTGTGGCGTAGGATTCACACCCCGCTCCTGCAAGAAGCGGTAATTCAGACCTCTCTCTTAATTCGTCTCTCGGGCTTGTGTTCTTTAGAAGGTCAGGTCAGGTTGCCACAGTGGTATTTTTGACTACAAAAGATCTTCCAGGTTATGAACAGCAGAAAGCAAAAATGAGCCCTTTAGAGTCCCAGGCAATACGCAACAGCTGCGAGACCCGTACTTTCTGCTAGTCCTAGCTGGTGTTTGCACGCACGGTTTCGCGAGCAGCGGCTAACACAGCTTGCTGTAGCCGAAAAGGCGGATGGCAGCCTTGATGTTTGCCCCGAGGAGCTTTGTGCCTCGGATCCCCTTACAGAGGGAAGCTTTGGCAAGATGAGAGACACATGAGAAAGCCTGTCTGGGGGGCTGAAGGAGCCGAGGCCACCCCTCTCCTTGCCCGCAGGGCTGGTGCTGGCGGAGCGGGCGGTCCCTGGAGCTCCCTCTCCCACGGCAGAGGGCTGGGGCCAGGGCCGCTTCACGTGTCCCTGCCTCTTTAAGCTGCTGTAAAATACTGCCTAGCTCTCGTCTTTTCTACCCCGCTCTTAAAATACCCACCAGATCCCTAGCTTCTTTTCTGCTTTATTTCCTCTTTTTTTATGGTCTCGGTTTAGATGTGACATTTCCCTTGGTTTGGTGAGACTGCCGAAGGTATTTTGCTCCAGTTTAAAGCTGTCAGTGGTCTGCGTTTGGATTTCTGTGTAGATTATGTGAGATGAGTGAGGCTGAACGGTTTATAGCTCCTTTCCGCCCTAAGCGCTGCCCTGTGCTGTGAGTCCTGTAAGCCAACACATAGATATTTTGCCCATAAAAATGATTCTATGAAATGCAGCTTCTTAGATTACTTTATCGTTACTAATGTTCATTGATTTCTACTAAAAATCCTTCACAAATACTAAAACACTGTGTGGAAAGATACAAACGCCCACAGCAAAAAAGGAAAACGGTATTTCTTTTTACTGACACTGTGTTTCTTTGAATCTGATCCTCGGTTACTCTGTGGCTACCTTAAGCTGTTTCAGAGTATTAAAAAAAAGCACCACTCAAAGGGAGCTTAGATATAATTTAATCCTACTCTAAGAACACTTTTCCCTGTCAGTGCAATATGAAGTGGTCTTGGTTTCAATGAGAACCTTCCCCTATTCTTGCAGAGACTCAGGACACTGAGGGCAGGGCAAACGCGGATTTATTTACCACAGATTTTAACTCTGTGCATCAAAATACAAAATACTCCTCATTGGCCTACCCTAATAATTCTGCACAGCCAAAGAGAGAATCCAGTGCAGCACTATAATAAGCAACTGCAGAAATGTTTATCATTCTTGATGGCAAAGATTGAAAAACTCACCATTTATTTCAGAGAGATAAGTATGACACCTTAACAATTCTGTCTTTTCTTTACTGCAGACATTTCCGTTTCAAGCCCCAACAATATTAAGGAAGAGATTTATTGAAGTTCATCACACAGCCTGAATCCTTTGGAGCCAAGGTATTTATAATGATGTAAAAGTGACAGTGTCAACAGTGATTTAAATCATTTAGTCACTATGATAAACACTGTGTTGCCCTAAAATTCGAGAGATGTACTGAGAATATAAGTCACCCAGAATAAAAAACAAAATCAGTGGCAAATGGTTTGGGTTTGAAAAACCCATGGTGACCTAAAATAAAAGATTGAATGAGAGGAGCTAACAATGAAGTCATAATATCCATGAGATAAACGCTTATGATATCTCATGAGCCGATGAGATAAAGACAGATATCCTGTGTGAATGCAGTACCTACCTTTATACCTGAAGAAGTCAGCACTGCATTTATCAGCAAGAGTTAGAGTAGAACAGTATAAAGCACAGACAAGATGTTTGATGCTTGCCAGACAACAACTGCTCTGATCATCATTTTGCTTAATGAAGGTTTGATGTAGATCAACTCTTGATCAATTTGTTAGATGGAACCTGGGATAAATTAGAAAGCAAGTTATGGAGATGGAGAAGAAAAAATAATCAGACTTCCATCCTCAACATCTGTACTTTATATCAAGGTAGGAGGAGATGCAAGAGAATGAGGCAGGGCAGGAGATGTCACTCAAGGTGGCTGAAAGAGAGTAAGAGAATTGATCTGACAGTGATCAGGGAAATTAACAACGAGGCAACAAAAACGTTAAAAAAATTTTCGTGATCTCAGGAACCCTGGAGACAGATTTAAATCCAGAATTCCTCTCTAGAGGCTTAAAGAGACACGGGGAAAACAAAGCAGCTAGGTCTCAAACTCAGAACACAAGACACAAGCAGGTCCTTCTGTAGGACATCAGGTCAGGAGCTGGGAGAGCAGGGGAAGAGCAGAGAGGTGGTGTCCTCATCAGCTTGAGAGACCTGACAGCCAAGTTATGCCGTGCTCAGTCTGTCCAGTATTTCTTCTTGTTCCCTTGGACTTGATTCCCCAAATTTCCTTCTCTCCTTTCCTAAGCTTGTCACTGTCAACACCGTCTAAAAAAATCGGTGCTCCTCAGGTCACATCTCACCTAATCAAAACACACTGTACCAAAATTGTCCTGCATAAAAAGTCCTCACCAATATAATTTTGGTTTCTAATATGTAATTTTTAAAAAGTGCTGATGTTCATGCATCTCTGTTCACTTTTCAAAGAGGATCAAAAAAAATATTCATGCACTGAACAAGGTGCAGGAAAGTTTGTTACCATGAGATTTGTCAGGCTGCCGGCAAGAAGCGCGGGGCTGGAAGGCTCCGCACGCCCCGACCACAGGCACCTCCTCAGAGGAAACGGCTCGTTCTCCCACGACTGTCGTGTACCGATTCCTCTTGAACTAGTGCACCAATTGGGCCTTCACCGAGGAAATGCTTGGGCGGTCCCATCCGGAGGGTAGTGGTCAATGGCTGAACGTCCAGGTGGAGGTGGCTGACGAGCGGTGTCCCTCAGCGGTCCGCACTGGGACCAGCACTCTTTAATACCCACTCTTTAATACCTTTGTCAATGACAGAGACAGCGCGATCGCGTGCACCCTCCGCCGGGTTGCAGCCGACGCTGAGCTGAGCGCTGCGGCTGACACGCCTGCGGGACAGGATGCCTTCCAGAGGGACCTGGGCAAGCTGGAGTCGAGAAGTGGGCCCGTGTGAACCTGGTGAGTTTCAACAAGGCCACGGGCAGGGTCCCGCTCCTGGGTCAGGGCAAGCCCCGCTATCACTACAGGCTGGGGGATGTGAGGGGATTGAGAGCAGCCCTGCCGAGAAGGACTGGGGTGGGGGTAAAGGTGGACAAAAAGCTGGACATGAGCCGGCAAGGTGCGCTCGCAGCCCAGAAGGCCAACCACCTCCCGGGCTGCATCGGAAGAAGCGTGGCCTGCAGGTCGAGGGAGATGATTCCACTCCTCTGCTCCGCTCTGGTGAGACCCCACCTGCAGTGCTGCGTCCGGCTCTGGAGCCCTCAGCACAGGCAAGACACGGACCTGTTGGAGAGGGTCCAGAGGAGGGCCACAAAAATGATCAGAGGGCTGGAAGCCCTCTGCTATGAGGACAGGCCGAGAGAGTTGGTCTTGTTCCGCCTGGTAAAAGAGAAGACGCCGGGGAGACCTTCCTGCAGCCTTCCAGTACTTCCCGGGGGCTTCTAAGAAAGACGGGGACAGACTTTTTAGGCGGGCCTGTGGTGACAGGACAAGGGCTTAATGGTTGCAAATTAAAAGAGGGTGGATTTCTCCTAGATAGACGGAAGAAATGTTCCACAATGAGGGTGGTGAGACACTGGCACAGGTTGCCCAGAGGGGTGGGGAGATGCCCCATCCCCGGAAACATTCCGGGTCAGGTTAGGCGGGGCTCAGAGCAAGCTGAGCTCGTTGAAGGTGTCCCTGCTCGTTGCAGGGGGGTTGGACTGGATGGCCTTTAAAGGTCCCTTCCAAGCCAAACTCTTCTAGGAGTCCCTGAGTCTACGAACTTGTATCAACCTTCTTGCAAGACAGAGAGACAGGCAGCGAGATAGACGGATAGAGAGGCAGAGCGATAGACAGACAGACAGGCAGTTGGTGGACATTGTTGTGCTGCTTTGGCCTGGGACAGAGCCAGCTTTGTCCATAGCAGCTTCTCTGGAAGCGTGGTTTGGGTTTGTGCTGAAAAGGGTGCTGATAACACAGGCATGCTTTCGTTATTGCTGAGCAGTGCTTCCACAGCGTCAAGGCCTTTCTTGTCCTCTTACAAGGTCCTTCCAAATTCTTCAAGGTCAAAGTGTCTTAAATATTTCCTCCTTTTTAGCAAATTAGGAATTAAGCTCAGCTCACCTTGGAAAGTTAATTTTCCATCAATTTTGTGTGCAGCTGCCTAAAGCATGATAGAAGATGCCCTGCAGCAACCTTTTGCAGATGATGTAAGAGGTTTTGTTTGTTTGTTTGTTTGTTTTAAACACTTCAGCCAGTCAGTTGTGGTTCTGGAAGAAAAAAAAAAAAAAAAAAGACAGGCCAGAAGGGTGATGTAAAAAGTATTTAGAGATCTACTTGTAAGATGGATCTGGATGTTACAAGACTCAAAATTAGTAGCTATTTCCACCCAACTTTTTAGATTCAAAAGGGGCACTTAAAAGCTATTGAAAGCTGTGGGTTGCATTTGGCGTGAAGTCAGTGTGGATAGAAGCAACATAAGAGCAACAAATAGCTGTAGCGAAGTTATCGTGAGTGCATTTTCATTAGGCCTGAGCAGATAGAGGAACGCTGGCATAAGCCCGTGGTGCACGTTCATTGTCAAAAGCGTGTTTCGGCACAGCCCGGCGGCGGCGGTCGCAGCCTCCCCTGGAGGGGTCCCTGAGTCAGCGGTGGCAGAGAGGGGCTGAGAGGCCGTGCAGGTGAGTGTGGGTCTGGTCCGGTGGCTAAACACAGTAACTTCCTTCATCTCCCTCAAAATAAATTAAAACAAAATCGATTTCTAGGTTGTAGCAAATTGGTGTGTTGAATTGTTTGGAAAACATACTGGCAATGGTTCAGCCTGGTAGGCACTGCCCTGGGAACACTGCAGAAGAGCCTTTTTGGTTTTGTACGGCCATAAACGGGAAATATGCTCTCAGCTTTCAGGGTGTAGTCCTGAAAAAGTTTACCCTATGGGAACAGCTTTAACGGAGAGGAACAATCCCCTTAAACAGAACTGTCTGCTACAGTGAATAAAATAAATATCATGTAGGGTTTTTTTTAAAACTAAAAACGTAGTTTTTGTCAAATTGTTTTAATTATTAAGACATTATCTTAATTATTAAAGAATTACTTGATGCCTCAAGCAACCTTTTGCAGATGATGTAAGAGGTTTTGTTTGTTTGTTTGTTTGTTTTAAACAATGGACTGTTCTACTTCAGTATCTCTCAGATTAAATGTTACGATTTTTGTCTTTCAAAATATTGGTTCAAACATCTAACGGAAGGTTTGCCAGGCAAAAAACGAAAATTCAGCAGTCAGCAAAAAACTCTGGCGGGGACAGCAGTGGAGGACAAAACTGTGCCTAACTCCGGAGCTCTGCCTGCTGCCCTCTTTGTGCCTGTCACTGCTGCCCAAGAAGAGCAACCAAGAAGCAAGCAAGCAAGAAAAGCGGTGAGGTGAAGCGACGTCCGCTCGCAGCGCTTGCCTCCCGCAGTGAGCAGGCTGTAAGAGGCGTCCGCGAGTGGTCAGGACCCCGCTGCAGGCTGGAGACCCTCAGTTATTTGGGGACTCCACAGAAGGGGTGTGCTCCTGTTTGCACCGCAGCTGAGAAACAACTTTTTTTGGTGCTCCCTTTTCCCTGCCCCTCTTTACACTCCTGTTACAGCCGTGAGCTGGTCCCGAGATCCTGTGGGTAAATGGACTCCCCCAAATTCCCTCTGGCTCCTGCTTCCAAGCAGGAAAGACAAAGCAAGCCCTTTTCTTCCTGAGATAGTGTATGCCATGTAAACACAACAGTAAAGAAGAGTGAAAATGTCAAATACAACTAAATGCTTTCTGTTGCCCCGTGAGGAGTGGCAGGCTCCCACTTACACCCTGTATAATGTGGCTATCCCTGTTGCTCTGTCTTTGAAGCAAAGGCAGCTGCATCCTGCATCTGCAAATCCCTAGCGTGCTGCTTTGCCTTCTTTTGGCTTTTGCACTATTTCCTTAAGGCAACTCCCATTTTTACTTCTAACAGTGCGTTCGTTGACTCCTCAGGGCCCGAGGTTTGACTTTTTCCTTCGGCTGACGGCGCTGGTCTAAGTCTGCCGCGGTGGGCCGGCAGCAGCATGAGTCTCGCTGCTTCGCAGCCGCAGCGCTGTCGGGCTGCTGACCAAGCGGCGCTGCCGGCCAGGGCACGTGCCGGCTACCGAGCCAAAGCCTGCCGGCTTCTGCACCTCTTCCTGGCCAAGGTAACCATGTTCATTTGGGTTAACTTTTCTCTGCCGGCTCATTAAAGCAGATTCCAGCGTTTTGTACGATGGGAACATCCTTTCGCCTGCTGCCTTGTGATTTCTGAAGGTATTTGGGGAACCGCAGCTAAAGTTAGGCTCTGAAAGAAATCGTCAAGCCAGCAAGGTCTGCTGTGGGAATTGGCTGCTTATGGGCTCTCAAATGGACTTCTCTGCCTGCTCTGCACCTCTCTTTAGGTACTACCTCTGTTTAAAAATCTGACTCATGCAGCTTTGTTCGTCAGGGCAGATGGAGAAGGACAGAAAAGAGATTAGTTTTAGAGCTGGCTTGTCCTGAGGTGATAGCTCTTCGAAATGTCAGCACTATTGATGATGGGCCTACTTCCCCCATGTAATTAAACACATCTGCTGAAATGTCACTGCTGCCGCCCAAGCGATCTGATGGACAGCTCTGGTTGGGGGGCGTTCTTAAACAGCACAGCCAAATTGTTGGGATGCTGTGGTCTCCGTCAGGCATCCTCTTGGTTCACCAGTGATGAAATGCTACCGAAGGCAAGGAGGGTTAGTCAGTGTTACATAAAGTGATTAGTCTCGGTGTCTAATTGTCCTGTCTCTAATATGGAGTGGGTTCACATGACCTTTTCCCACAACTCCCAATTTTGACACGTTCTACTGCCTAAACCTTGTTTTCTTAGTCCTAATTGAGCAATGCACACGGACTCCCTTCAGCAAATCACTGACAAAGGAGACTGTCTCTTTGTTTTACTTTGGGTTTTATTTATTTACTGAAGGTACAGAAACCTGTTCACTGACACTCAGCAATCTCTTAGTCCTCAAGGACAATGTTAGGACTTCCTCTTCAACCTGCATTATACCTTGCCTTGCTGTTCTGCCATGGGAAGGCTAACATAAACTGGCCCAAGGAGATTTCTAATGGGAAAAAGTCCCTACTGAATATCAGAAAGTACACAAAGCTCAATATTCAATTTGGGAAAAGTAGGTCATGAATCTCTCCTCCAGTCACGCTGTATGTCTATCTTAAAAAGAAAAAAAAAGGGGGAAAAAAAAGAACCCTTAGCTTTTAGCCAGGCAAGAAATGTTCCAGGAAATGAAAATCTTATAACTGCTGCTGCTTGTCAAAGACCTCATGAAAAAGAAATGGAGAACAGTCACCAAAGGAAACTTGAGATGAGTTGTGGGACCCACTGCTCATTTTCTTTTTCCTTTCCTCTTTGAGGGAATTGCTTTCACCAAGCAGTGCAAAATATCAGGGCGTGTGCAGACAGCATTCTTCTGGAATTTGTGACAAACTGCTGTGGAGCAGTGTTAGATTCCACTATTATGTGCAAGATCTGGTTTTGGAGATAGTTTGTAACATTGCAGGCCTATATTGCAAAAAAAAAGAATGAGCCATTTCAGCTGTCAGTCTCATTAATTATTACGCTTTCTAGTATTACTGTTATTTGTTGAGGCCAGTCCATTTTTCCTTAAGCATTTATTTTTCAAAAATGTAACCCCTTGCCCAGACCCACAAACCTCAGGATGAAATATGTGCAGATTTTTATTCCCTCAAAAGAAATTTACTATTTGAATTTTGATCTGTAGATCTGGTGTAGTTCTGGGTGAAATATTCCAACTTTCATGTAAGAAAACCCAGGGGTGTAAATGGCATTCCTCCCTACTTCCACTGTTGGACAGCGATAGCTCTCAGAGGCTTCCCAGCCAAGATGAATGACTTATTGTGCTAGACATCATCAAACATATAGCAGGAGACTGTGTCTACCACAAAGATATTATTTTCTAGATGGAGAAGCTGCATAAAGGGCAGCCAAAGGAAAGTGTTGTTAGGTATATTTCACAAACAAGGAAAGGAGACACAAACGTTAAAGCTTAAAACTCCTCAGATGCATTGAAACCTGTGGGAGCTTGGTGGATTATTGCTTGAATAAAGCAACATAACCTATGTCATGCAGGAAGTCTTTGGCAAAGAACTGAACAGAGATATTACAGAACCTGTGCCAGAGATCAAGAGTCTATCTTTCTTTTTGAGGAAAAAGAAAATTTCTGTCCATGGGATGTTGTGCTGACACATACAAGCAAGCAAGTAGAGGTATAAAAGAATACGTCTATTCTGGAAAGTTATTCTGCAAAAGAATTTTTCTGACAATATTTTCTGAGGTATCTTACCAAGTAGGCAGAATATTAATTCTTTGTTTGTCTGGGAGTTTTTTAACCTGTCCTGGACGTTACAAGAATCAGAATGCCATGGAAGAGCAGGCTGGAAGAGCACTGGTAGGTTTGCTTCACAGAATCACAGAATCATTAAGGTTGGACAGCTTCCAAGCTGTTCACTTCGGTTCACTCACTAACCTTGAGTGTGGATGGAAATTGATACAGGAACCACCAGAACTGAAAGCATATATTTCTAAAAATTGAACTTCATAGAATCACAGAAGGGCAGAGGTTGGAAGGGACCAAGGGACCTCTGGACATCATCTGGTCCAATCACCCTGCTCAAGCAGGGCCGCCTATAGTCAGCTGCTCAGGACCATGTCCAGACAGCTTTTGAATATCTCCAAGGAGAGAGACTCCATAACCTCCCTGGGCAACCAGTGCTCAGTCATCCTCACACAAAAAAAAATGTTTCCTGGTGTTTGGAGGGAACCTCCTGTGTCTCAATTTGTGCCCATTGTCTTTTGTCCTGTCACTGGGCACCATTGAAAAGAGCCTGGTTCTGTCCTCTTTGCACCCTCCCTTCAGGTATTTATATACTTGAGGACCAATATGTCAGATGCTTGAAGGTATTCAATATGTGCATTTTTATGGACGTCTACAGCTGTTTGGAATAGCCTGAGCTTGCCTATTTTTTTTTTTTTTTAACATTATTTTGGAGGGGTATAATTTATGTCAATGGGAATTATAGGCAGAGGTGTTCTGGGTCAATCTCACTGTCCTGTTTTCAGCTGGGATAGAGTTAATTTTCTTCATAGAAACTAGTATGAGGCTGTGTTTTGGATTTGGGATAAGAAAATGTTGATAACGTGCTGATGTTTGGAGTTGTTGCTGAGCAGTCAAGGACAGTCCAGCTTCTCGTGCTGGGCTGCCAGCGAGCAGGCTGGGGGTGCACGGGGAGCTGGGAGGGGGCACAGCCAGGACAGCTGGCCCAGGCTGTCCAAAGGGATATTCCATACCATATGATGTCATGTGCAGTATATAAACTTGGGACGAAGAAGGAGGAAGGGGTGAAGGGATATTCGGAGTGATGGCGTCTGTCTTCCCAAGAAACCATTACGCGTGACGGAGCCCTGCTTCCCTGGAGATGGCTGAACTCCTGCCTGCCCGTGGGGAGTGGTGAATGGATTCCTTGTTTTGCTTTGCTTGTGTGCGTGGCTTTTGCTTTACCTATTAAACTGTTTTTAGCTCAAACCATGATTTTTCTCACTTTTACTCTTCTGATTCTCTCCCCTGTTCCACCGTGGGGGAGTGAGCGAGCAGCTGCGTGGGGCTTGGTTCCTGGCTGGGGCTAAACCACGACATTCACAAAGCACTTTACTGCATTTTTAGGTAACCAAATAGGTTAATCTTTAAATGCTACATATGGTTAAAAATCTGGCTACAGTCCTGCTGTATAAAGCACTCACATATAAATATATTGCAGACTGAGAGCAGATTAGAATATGCAGTGTGCAATGAAATGCAAGTTATAGCAGAGTATTTAAGACAGACATGAACCTTCACAATGCCTGTTTCTCAAACCTGGAGGAAAACAGATTGTTGAAAAAAACCTGTTCCATGGGATTATCCTATGATCTGCCTCTCCTCTTTCAGTTTTACGTGCTCCTTTTAATTACCTTTACTAAATTTACATTTGATGAATATCAGATGCCCTGTTATTACCTTTACCAGCATTTGATTATCTCATACAACGCTTTTCCAGTCCAGATGTTTTTTCCATTTCACAGTTGTATCAAAATGTCTTGGATGTCTGGAACCAGAATGGAGTAAGAAACAGAAAACATACAAAGAAAATACATATCTCTGAAACTTTGAACTACAGATTTTCTCAGAAAGAATAGAAAAGAAAAAAAAGTGGTAAAGGGGAAATGAGGTCTGAAATTCTGAAGAAACCCTGCATGGAAGAAATGAAAAAAGACATTTTCTTGAACAAGGTATAATTACAGCTAGATAGAGTTAAACCAAATCCTTTTGCTATACAGTGTGTGTGAGTACAGTGAAAAACCCAAAGAAAGAACGTACTTGGCTGCTTGCTGTATCAGTATGATTTTGGTTGATGCCCACTGCTACCTTTTCAGACAATTATAACCACTGACCATGAAGCAGGGTCTAAATGAAGTCCCCTGAATACACCGTTCATCTCCTGTAAGAGGCAATGAGCAAAACAGGAGTTTACTTCTGTGAGGCTCTGTTTAGATCTTTAAAGCAAGAACATAGAATGAATAAATTAAGCTGTGGGATTGTTTATTACAAACAGGCTGTGTATCTTAACTTTTCCCAAAGGATTGCATAACCACAACTTCTAAAAACCACAGACACACACACTTTAGATTAGACTATAGCCAAACCAATTATAGCATAGTATAAAGAAAGAAATTGCTATAAAGCAAAGTATGAATAAACCCTGTTTTGTAATAACTAAGGTATAGATACATTTTATAGGTAGCATAAAAGGCCTTTTCCTCTTTTTTTTGCTGGCTTTTATTACTTTTTCTGCTGATCTTCTAGGAACATAACTTTGAATCACTGCATTGTAACAAAACTTTCTCCTCCCTTAATTAGTCCAGACAAGATGGGCAGACACAAGGTAGAAAGACTGAAAGCCATCTGCTTGGGGAAGAGTTCAGAACAGAGAATACAAGGAAAATTATAGAAATAGGAACTACAGATATGGTGAGTGAGTAGGAATGGTATTGATATGTCCAAGGAATCATAAGGAATACATGCTTTTTCATAATGTGCTGAAATCTAGATCACAGCCAGGCCTTCTTCTCTGTTCGGTACCTACAGGACCTATAACACCTGCTTAGTTCCACCTGTAGAAGTCTTTCTGGTGAGACTGGGTGATTTTGGTCTAAACCTTTCCATAAATAATAAAGGTGATGTAAGAAAAGGTGCTGTGTGTTACTTCAAGTTGGGTGGCACCTGTGCCTGTCCCATCACTGTGGCGTGGAGCCGTGCCCTTTGGGAGAGAGCCTTGCGGCAGCCGGGGCAATGCTCCTACTGCCCAGCTGCACCCCAGCAGGCTGAATACGGAAAACAAGAGTTCCCTCTATACAGGGGGTTAAAATGGAGAGGGGAGAGAGGCAGGGAGTGTTTTAGCACCCAGGTGACAGCAGAGGGCTGCCTGGCTTGGGAGAGCCAAATATCCTCACAGCTCCTCCATTTGGTACCACTGGAGGAAAGCAAGCTCTTCCTCCTCTTCCAGCAGTCTTTAACTGCATGCCCCACTCCCCATCCTCCATGCCAGGCTGGGGAGTTTCTGTGTTTTATGGGCAGATCTTTGACAGAGCTCAATGCTTCACAGTGGAGTCCATAAGTCTACATCTTGCCATGCCAAGGACAAAGTGAAAAAATTGTTCTGTGCCTCTATGTGACACTGTCCTCATGAGCACATTGGGGTAATGACACCAAGGTACCATTCCTCTGCCATGACAGACATCCATCCCACTGATGTATGTGTGTGCCTGGCTTTGGTTTTCACCCGCTTCTGCCAGACGTCCTTTGTCAGGAGTGTGTGAGGACACAAGCACAGCTCTGCAGAGAAGTTCTAGTGCCATGGGCTGGGGGAGGAAAAGGAAAGTGAGCACCATCAAACCCCAACTCTCATCTTCAGTCTTGATTTGTTCTGTGTTCACAGGCCTAAACTGCAAAAGCATTTACAAAGACTGAAGCACTTGTTGTTCAATAAATTATTCTGCTGTCAGTTCCTGAAAGGTTGTCTTACAGCTTACAGATCAAAGTTTCAGGAGCAAGACAATGTCCACATCATCTCTACTCATCTACTGTGTGACATGTTTATTTGATGCCTTTCTACTCCCTTGCCTTTGCATAGGCTATTTAAGTTATTTGGGTCATAGGTTCTCATGATGCTATATAACATGGAACTTTTTTGGACACCTTCTTCCTGCCCATCTTTAATTCCCAGTAGCAAGTGACTATCACTCTTGTGGCAATTGCAGTGATGTTTATATAGAAAAATAATACTAGAAAAATCCTTAATACTTAGCCTTCCACAAACCACTCCAGCAGTTGAATAAAAGAATAGGAGTCAACATCCCAGGACCAGACAGTTTTCCACAGAGCACCTGCATGCGCTAATGAAGGCTTCAGATAGATAAAGAGCAAAGACTTGCAGGGTTGCAAAATGCTAAGCTATACAGAGAATACCACATGTGTGCTTTTGTTAGGCCCTGCAGTTTGTAGACATTTAGATAAAAGAGAATGTATTTAGGGGAATTAATTATTTCCCACAAGGTTCAAGAAAGAGAGAGTTTCAGACACTGAGTAGGGAAGAGTGACTTGTAGGGGAAAGAAGGCAAGGGAGTTTGTGACAAGGCAGCTCAGGGCATGAGGAGAAGGAACTAGGGCACTCTAGCCCACACTTTCTGAGCTTCCAAAAGTTGCATTGCTCCTTCCAAAACTCAGATTATGGTGGAGAGAGAGATCACTGTTGTGACTTAAGTTTGAAACCACAAACACGTTTGGATATTGAGGGAAATACCGATGTATTGGTTGCCCTTTGACTTCCTCTGAAAAAGAACAGGAGCCATCTGTTCACTTCACTCAGAAGACAGCTCCCCGAGTGATTTTCTGTGACACCAGAGATCAGAAATCACTATTGGATGCCTGTGCTTTCAGCATTTCGTTTCTGTGTTCCAGGGAAGCTCAGCTAGCCATCACTTCATCCATGCCTTTATTTTACACGTAGTTGGTGTCTCCTGTTGCCTGAATTGGAGATCTTACCCATCAATTCAGCTCTTTGTTATCATTTGTGAACATAAGAAAGAATAATTGATGACATTGGTGTATAATCCTACATTTAACAATTTCCTGAGGGTTAAAGGCTTTTCTATCTATTGCTTTAGAGATAAAAAAAAAATTCCATAGGCTCAGGTCATAATTGAAAACACACTACTTTCGATATAGATTAAAGCACACAGAGGAATGAATGTCTTTAATTCATGTAAACCCAGCCCTGCAGTCCCCCTTTTTCACCGTTACCGTCCGTTAGCCACCAATTTGAAAACACCAGAGAAATGATTTGATTTCATAATCAAATAGCTGAGCAGAAACCATTTCCTCTAGCACAGTTTTCACATTTATATTTAAATGAACTGCCTGTGGCCGGGAAGATCTGCCTCATTTAGAGACAGGAGTGAAAAAGACCTATTGTGAGACACAAAGCAATGCAGAATTAAGAGATCTGGGTGAATTGCAAGTGTCTCAGAGCCAAAAGAAAACATACCATTCGCCCACGTGTGTTGAGACTGAGCCTGGAGAAAGGTTGGAACATGGTAAGTCTGGTCTCATGCATGGAGCCTAGCCACTGCAGAGCTGCCTGCAGCTGGCCCAGGACTGAGGAACCTCCAGGAAGGGACCCTGCTTTGGGGTTACCTGGTGTGGTCTTACTGCTGGAGAGATACCAGCTTACTCTGTCTCCGGCTGGATCTCCAGAGAGATTCCACCGCGCACCCACAACCTGTGGGAAACTTTGGAGATTGATGGGAAATAACTGAGAGCTCATCCAGCCGGTAGAGAAGCTATGAACTAGTTTTGGATTCAAAGCGATGTGCTGGAGACCTGTCTTTTCTGTTTCCTTGGTAAAGCTACGGTTAGCAAAGAGCTATTAGCTTAAACACCAACTTAGTAACATTAACGTGTCGTACTTGGTCCTCCCACAGACATTTTCTTCTTTACAAACTGCTCTACAAGCAGGAGCTAATTGATCCTTATGACACACTTCTCAGGGGAGAGCGTAACAGCCTTACATCTCTTGACAGGGAAACTCAGGTATTGGAGTAATTTGCCCAGTGCCTGCCAGGACACCAACTTGAGGGAGATGAGACGAGCTAGCAGCGACCAGTGATCCTACCCGGCTGAGGTCGGAAACGGTCTCCTGCCCGGCAGGACCTGCTGCCTGGCCTCGTCCCTCCTCCACAGGAGTGCTGGTGCTCTCTCCATACGACAACTCACTGCAATTTCACAGGAGAGGGAATGAGAATATGTAACTAAAGCGTAACGCAGGAGGAGAAGGTCGGGGTGGGGCAGAACCCCTCTGAGAGAAGACTTTCAACAGCCCGCTCCCTTCCCTTCCATGTGTTTTGTCTCCAGGTGTTAAAACACGGAGGTTGCCGCTCATCCCGTGTATTCGCCCCTTGGCGCGGGTCTCTGGTTCCCTAGCCAGTTTCCCCAGTCGAATGTTTAGGAAAAGCACCGAGTACCGAGAGCTCCCACTGCAGAGTAAGGGCAGATGTTCTGCATCTGCTCACGCCGAGCCCTGCTGGGGAGCAGCCCGCCCCAGCACCGGGAGGAGCAGTCGAAAGAAAATGCCAAGTGAAATCTACTGGAGCGGGGAAAATGTTGCCTTCCTGGCTGCTTCTGAAAGTCTTCCTGCTGTATTTTATTGCTGAAGAGAAGTTAACTGTATGAGTATGGAAGTTTGCAGGGACCTGTAACCTGAAGACGTAGGCAAAAACTGAGCATTCACCGAGCTTTCTGCTACAGGTTGGAAGAGGAGTGAGGCGAAGGGATGGCTTCCCCTGAAATAAATCCTCTCTTGCTGCTAATATATATGCATTAAAATGGACAGAAGGGTTACAGCACCGTGCAGCTGGCTGTCTTAGAGAAGTAAAACCTACTGGCATCTCATTGGGAGAGAAGGCAGGAGCGATGGAGTTTGTTGAGGGCGTCATGTATTTGCCAGCCCTTCAGGAAATCTTCACACTGGTGTTTAATACTTCTAAAAACTATGAGATACCGGTTTTAGAAAAAGGAAGCTGGAGTTACTATTTTCTCTATTGCTTGGTCTTCTTTCTGTCCAAAGCCTTCTTTTAAAATTAAAACCACATATATACATTTTAATTATACACACATATATGATTTTAATTATATATACACATATAAAATAAAAGGAAAAAGAAAGACAAGGAAAAGGAAAAAAAGAAACAACATAAAAATAGTTTTAACAGAAAATACTTCCCATGGTCACTGTGTTCTGTAAGATGCAATTCAGAATTTATAAATTACTTATAGTTACTTCCCAGCTATTCTCCTCACCTCTTTCTTTCTGGATTTCTATTAATTTCTTCCCATCATCAGTGACTACTATTGGCACTGTTACTTGCATTACCTACCTCCAGATAGCTCAGGGCAACTTACATCTCTTTTTACGCATACTGATATGATACGACTTCAAAAGAATACAATTACAACAGTTACCAACGGCCAAACTGCGAAAGATCAGAGATAAATGTTCATTTTCTTCCATAAAAATGTCATTAAACTTTGTTATTTTCTGTGTAACACTCAACCTAGGCAGGGTCTAAGCGGAGAGTATGGACTCTGTAAGAGTTTTTCCCTTAACCATTTGGAGTTGGTATTACAGGTGATATTTTTCCTAATGCTGTCTAGCAAATTTATTTTGGTGGAGGTTAACAACAGCAGAAATTGTGGTTAAACAAAATGGATAAACAGCAAGGCCTGGACTTTTGGAAACATATTTCAAACTTCAAACAAATCACTAGTCAATGTATTTGGAGAAAATTCCTTTCCTGTCCTAGAGCATCTGTCCTCTTAATAATAGTTTGTAAGCCTTTGGGAGCAAGCTTGAACAGTATTTCACTAGAATCATGCATGTCATTACAACTATTCTTCTTCACAATAGGTCGACTCCATTTAAAATGTTGATCACTCTAATGGTACTCCAGGAGAAGCTGTCTGCAACTGAAAAAGCAAAAGAAAGTATATTCTGAAGACAGTATATTTTCAACAAAGCAGTGTGTGTCCTCAACTTAATTTCTTCCCTTGCCCACCTTTTGGACCCAAAAGGGAGATGGGTCTAAACTGTGCTGAGGGGTGTCCAAGGTGCAGACGTGGAGGTGTGGAGGCTGCTGACGGTCAGAAGGGGAGTCTCTGAGGGGCACAAGGCACCTTGACCACCTCTAACACTTCTGATGTGCTGCAGTCCCACTGACTGTTTGCATCCTCCTTTTTTATAATCAGCTGGTTTTAGCCTCCTAAACAACAGGACTTGGACTACCCCATGCTCTCCACAGGTCTCTTTCTTTGCCTTTCAGGGTGCCCTCCCCCTGGTAATGCTTAAGGATTTTGTTTAAAATCAACTGTATTTTACCACGAGGCCTCAAAAGTTGTAATTTCCATAAACCTGCATGGACTGAAGAAGGTGCCCCATACTAAAACAAGTGTCCCACACTTATAGGTATCAGTACATACTGAAGGGAAGCCTAATGTCCTCACCGTTTATTAGCCATCAGAGATTCAATTGGTGAGGGAGAGACTGGGAATAGGTCATCATTACTACCGCATCTAAGGAGCTGCTACTCAATGCTGGGTTGCATTGTCTTTTACGGTGGGCATTACTGTCATTTCTGTGGAAAGTTAATTAAGTCTGGATGTTAAAGCCAGCAATGTGTTTTTTTTGGATGGCATCTGGTGGCACAGTGTAATAGACTATGTTATTTGCTACATCATTGCTCATGAAATATTGTTAGCAGGGTGCAGATCATTCGTCCATTAACATCCTGTGAAGTCACCTTGAATCCCATGTTTCCAGAACAGTGGAAAAGAATTCTATTTCACAGCTGAAAAATAAGCCATTTGGATGATTTTAAAGTGCCTGGTACAGAATCTAGCTATTTCAACAATGCTCTCTTACCTACCACAATTTTTCAGCTTTAAGAGCTCATCTGGAAGAGATGCAAATATCACTACAGTTGGTCTGAACAAGTGATACGCCAGAAGTTAATATGACCCTTTGTCTCTGGTGATAGTTCTCTAAGTAGATGTTTTTAAGGTATGTACCATACATATATTATTATAGATATTATATCAATCTAGTCTCTATTTAATCACATTGGGATGTGGAAGAAAATTTTTAATTCTCATGTTCTGTTGCAGCTCCAGCTAAACCATCATATGCATATTGCAATCCATTCAAGACAAACAAATCTTTGAAATTAAACAGTCTCTAAAGTAATCCATTTGGAGAATTTTCCTACCCATCCAGTTTGGAAGCTGATGGCCAGGGAGATTGACAGTTTTAAACTCTGATATTTGCTGTGAGAGACCATGGACAAAATAATGATGGCCCATTAGTCCAGATTTGTCTGGAATTGCAAAACTCCTTCATCCTGCCCTCCCTCTCCCTTGCTCAGAGAACATTTGCACAGTCTTCTCTTAATATTTGACTTGCTCTTTCCAATGGTGGGCAGAGTAAAATGAGAGTAGTTCACACTTCTCTCTGAACTACTGTGAGCTTTTCTGTGGATGCAGCAATTTGGTACTGCACAGATTCAGAGAGAGGTTTCCTTTCCAACTAAATGCTTCATTTTTAGAGTATGAGAAAATAAAGTTGTCAGAAACTGATGGCCCTCTAGAGGTGAGTGCACTAGAACTTGAGTTAACACTGATGTCTAATTTCAAGGAGAGAGAGAAGCAACCACGCAACAATTCCACAGCCCCATGCTGCTCTAATGTTTCACTAAGAACTAGACACAAGGTCAAATAAAGAGTCAAATACTGGACAGATGAATGAAAAAGAAAAGAGTTTCTTTGAGCAGAACTACATGAAACCTTCTTTCTTGCTGAAAAAAGTTCACACCTTTTGAAGTTCAAACAATGTCAAGAACCAAATGTGAACTTTGATATCAGTTGTGAGACACAATGCATAAAAAATAGAATGTCCATTGCTCCAGATTTTTCTGTAATTTCTGTCTGGCTTTCATCACTTGATCTTTTTTGTGAAAACTCTTTCTTCTTGATGGTAATCACCATGTGAAACCCTTGGGACAGCTAGCGTATGCCACACTACAGATGTCTGGCTGTTCTGATGCCACCCATACATTTGATGGAGGCACTGAGGTCTAGGACCAGCCTCATACTTTGCGAAGGATTCAGTAAGGAGTGAGAGATGAGAGGGAGAGGAGTCGGGGCTTCTGCAGTTGGAGAGTGGCTAGGTGAAAGCAGTAAGCGTTATCAGAAGTTTAGAAAACATGATCTAGCAGGAAAAAAAGATCAAAAGAAAGGAAGTGTCACAATTTAAGGGATTACAACAGTGGGAAGATGTCACAGTAAGTCTTCAAATGCATAAAAAGCTACAAGAAATAATAAGTTACCTACAGCAAGGGAGGTTAATGAAAAATGAGAGAGCCTCTGAATGTTAAGGAATGACCTGCTTGGGAAGACTGAGGAATCTGTCTGCACAAAAGATGTTGATAAAAGACAGGTGATGCAGACATCTGTTAGAAATTTGATCCTGGTGAGGCTGCGAGAAGGACCAGACGACTGCTTTTAGCTCTGTTCTGTGTTTCTACATCTTTATTGCCCTTGGGCAACGTACCCCTCACTAGATTACCCATTTCTTGAAAGCTTGGCTAAGTTAGCTTACTCTTGCTCCTCTCTAGGTGCTCTAGCTAAAACAACGTACGGTGGAGCCTGCCATTACCTTTTGTCCGTACATTTTCCTGCTGGGGAGAGCTAGTTGCACCCCCAGCCTCTTCTAGTGCTAGCAGACACCAAGGGTCATAGACAGACATTTGAGGAGAGGCTCAGGTGGTTAACCGGGGTGTTTAATCCCATTTTAGTTCCTTGACACCCTCCCTGGCCTCTGGCTGCCCCTCTAGAAGGACACGGGTGGTACCTGGCTGCCCTGCCCCGCTGCCTCAGGCACCCGAGGCCACCCTACGCCTTGGCACACCGAATCTCACGCTTGGCTTTCCAGTAGCAGACAAGCTATAGTTAAAAGAACTGTTCCTCTAAAGCAACAACTCCTGTCCTACCTGTGTTCTGACGTTATGGACAGTGGGATAGCCCTGATCCCATGCACTGCGCAGTCACACTAAGAGGGTGCAGGGCGGGCGGTAGGAAGCACTTGGCCCGGCCAAAAAGGGAGCAGGCTGCACGCACCCCTCTGTGGGTGTAAACTGCTGCGCAAAGTGAAGTGCTGTAGGAACCCCGATCTTAAACATTTTTGTTACACACATCTACCCCTCTGGGCAGCACATTCCTTTGTTTGCACATATTAGCTGATGATCTGATAAGTGATCCTGCTGGCATCAGCACCATTATTAATTCATGTGGAGACACACAAACTTTTTAGGGAGTGCAGGGCAGAGTCTCTCTCTGCCTTGGCAACAGGTGATGTGTCAGGGGGGATTTGCAGCAGCGGGGCTGGTGTTTGCAGGCTAGCTCATTTGGAATGAGTACGAAACGCGGTGCTTCCACCTTCCATGTCTTCAGGATGTTATTCCTGGTAATTCCCTAAATTAGCTGTTAATTTGCTTTACCTTTGAGGCTCTATTTGTCTAAATATTCCCATTAGAATGTATCACAGGTACCTGGGTTTAAAGCTTCCTATTGTACCAGCTGCAAATTTATGTTGTTATTTAGTTATACAAGAGAAATAAATAATCTGCACTGTGTGTACTCTGATCCTACACCATTGAAGTGTTTTGGTCATTGCCTTCAATGGAAGCATGATTAAAATTCTTATAAAGTGTTTCGTTAAAGTCTCAAAATACCTGTGGAAGTCTGTGATAATTAGTTCAGTTAAAACTGTATTCTGAAAAACCAAATGCAGTAATGACAGCCCGGAATTCAGTGATTTTGTGTAGTAACTCCAAACTTGGCTTAATTTGCATGCTAAAAGCAGAGGCTATAGCCCCCCCTTCCTTAGGGATAATTACCATGAATATAAGCTAATGAGCAATCATCACCAACACTAGCAGGCTCTACGGCCCCAGTAAATAGGCTGAGAGAGATTTATGAGATGGATCCATGAGCGCAGGCAGGTAGAGCCGGGGGAGCTGCGCCAGCCACCGCCTTCAGCTTCCTTGCCCGTCGGCTCCCCAGGCTCCCAAGGGAATCGCTGAACGGCACACGAAGCAGCTCCGGCCTCGCCACGCGCTGGAGGCAGTGCAAAAAACCCAGTTGCCAAAACCCCACCCAAACCCCCACTGCGTTGACACCCAGTTTAGCCCCTGTCTTTTGGGAGAACTGAAGCGACTTGCCCAGCTCAAGAACTAGAACTCGCCTAAGGCAGAAAACCTTATTCCACCAGGTTTGCTTGGCATTTCTGGCTCAGTAAACACTGAAGTGGTGTTGCTGAGGGGGAAATGTTTGAAGCGTGTCTGATTGCCGGAGCCTTTTAGCATGAGCTGCGGAAGCAGCGGAGTGGAAATTTATCACCTTTGCCACAGCTCTCCAAAAGGAGTGAGCTGAACAGAGCTGGAGCACAGATTGCCAGCTGCCAAAGGCCGGCATTAACAGTAGCAAGACTTTGCCTTTACAGGATGGCTCTATGCAATCTGAAAAAAGGATTTTTTCCAGTAATAAAGCCATTGTCAATAGAAGTCATTGTTCTCCCATTTGTACCAATGGGGGTAGTACATTTTTCTCTTCTTACTGAGCTTTAAGTTTAACAATTCTTTCTCTTTATTATTATTGATTTTAATGGATGGGTGACCAGCTTCAGAAAAATCCAGTCTGGTTTTGGTGTAGCTTTTGTGCCCTAAAAAGACTTTTCAAGTTCGATGTGGAATTTGTACAAAACTAAAACATCTTGTGTTTGAATCAGGGAAATTCAGTGGAGTCTGCCAAGTTTTGCTGTGCAAAATTGGATTATTCCATACCTAATGTGCAGTCAAAATTCACAGTTGGGAACATACAGAAGCATAGCCAAAGCATGCAATAGAAAGAGCTGTGGGTCTCCTATATGCTAAAATGAAGCACTATTTTGCATGCTCTAGTCCAACGTCTGAGTGTTTGTTTATCATTGCACGTAGTGGTCTGTTGTACCCTCATGTGATTCATTTGAAAGTCACATCATTTAGGGTTTTTTTCCTTTTTTTAGCTTAGAAGTTAGTTACATGAGTTAAAAATGTCCTGCATTTCTAGTTTGTATTTCAGTCATGTTCCTTGTGGGTCCTCTAACTATATACGACACTTCTCAAAGATCTCTAAAATACAGTGTTTTCATTAGCTGATGCTCTTAACGTTTTGATAGGGTTAATAATATGCTTCCTTCTCAACTAAGCTATCTCATTTTCAGCTTGTTGCCAAAGCATAAAGGAAGTTCAAGATGTTAGAGATGTGCAATCTCAGAAAGAATGAGTCTTAAAGAGTAATTGAAAACATACACCTTTTGTCACTTTCAACTTACAAAAATCAGAATAATTTAACATGCTGGGACCAGAAAGATAAATCTTTTCCAAATGTGACCAAAAATATCTGAGAACAAACAGAGCCAGAGGAAAGAGAGTAAAGGTTTTGGGTTGGCAGAAAAGTCGGGTGCAGCCAGTTACTAGGATTTCTCTGGCAATGTGCTATCCCATAGATCAATGTGATGCTGAGAGGAAAGAGGGAAATAAGAAGCCCAGGAAACATAAAGGTAGAATAAAGGCAAGAAGGCTGAACGTGAAGAACAAGCATCAAATTGTAAGTACAGATAAACTATAACAAATCTAAAGGTGAACAACTTTAAGGGAAACTGTCCTATCATTATATTTTGATTTTTTTTCTCTAATGTCTCATTTGCTGAAAGTTCTTCAACATCACTAACAGTAATACCAGTCCATTAATAATTCCTGCAGCGCTGAAATACTTCTTTGCTGAGGTGCCTGTAAACGATGGCGAAACAATTCAGTACTCCATGTGTATAACTGGTTCTCTAATATCAAACCCTTGGGTTGAAGGAATGAAATGAACTTCCCTATCATGTTTGACACTCATTGTTTTTCATTTAGTTTCTGAATTTTTTTTCCTTCTGATCTTTTTAAAATGATGATATATTCTGAGTTCTGCAACACCAAAGCACAGATCTCTCTCTCTTTAAAATGTTCTGCATTTTTTAACACCATCACCCCAGTGCTTTCAAACCTGAAAATAAAAATCAGAGCTGATATTTCACACAGTGCCTTATTGAGAGACTTAATACCCTTGTTTCCGCATTAAGTCTTGGGTAACCTGCTGCTGATTGTTAACCACAAGGAGTTTCTTTTGGTCTTCTGGAGGGACCTGCAGGTGTTGTCTCCCTTCTGCTCCACCACCCACTTCCCCTTTGCTGGTTACTTTCCGAGCATCCACATAAAAATTCAAAGCACACACAAGGCAAAGTCATGGAGCTTTAATCTTGGTCCGAAGTTAGTCCTGGATCCATCACAACTGACACTTGAGGTAATTTGACATTGAATAAAGAGTTATCTTAGGCCCTAATTCTCATAGCAGCACTGAAGCTGAGCAGTAAATAATGAAGTGTACCATCTAATTGAATAAGGCATTAGTGCTCAAGAAGCACTTGTTGAGAATAAGCATATGAAACTATCAGTGAACAGTGACAAACAACCTAGAACTGAGTTTTGAGCTGGACGACCTTGATGTTTCAGCTGGACTCCTTAGGAAACAGTGAGCCTTCATGTAGACCTTACTTGCCCTAGAAAGTGCTCAGACTTTTCTTAATTACTTCAGCTTACAGCTACTTAATATGTTTAATGACATAATCAACTAGACACATCCTGTTTGCTGCTCACTGTGAATTAAAAAAAAAAATAAAGAAAGAAAGCATAATTCAATAACTGCTAAATAATATTTTATAATGTTACTACAACAGTTCTTTTGTAAGTTACTAATCACGATTATGCAAATGTTAATTAAGGTTATTACTGCTCAGTTTCTATAGACTGGGGAAAAACTAATTCATAGGCACAACCAGCTGTACCATGTTGCCTTAAAAATTTTAAGTCCCTACACTTATTGAAACAAGAAATCGAGACTCTTATGGTACATTATAGTCACTGTACAGAAGACATACATTTTCTGGAGAACTGACCTTCTCTGCCATTTCTCTTCCTTACTTATCTCCTCTCATTTTACTTCCTAGTGAAGAGTAGGATCTTTCCAAATAACATTAATGCAGGAACGGGGCTAGGGAGGATGAGAAGAGTGGAGGAGACGATGAGAGTTTCCATCTGAGCTGAGCAGTGGATGTTAGCCAGGGTATGCTCAACCCTGCTTTAACAGCTTCTCTACTTCAGGAGCCTGTGAGGTGGTAATGGTAATACCACATGCCCTGTCCGTACTTCTGATGGTGTCTCTCGAGTCATCCCCTTACACCAAACTGTTTCTCATCTTTGCTGGGTTTGCTGCCCCTTTTATACTCCCAGAAAAGCATAAAAGGGGCTGTGCTTAGTAAGGAGTTATATATCCCAAGAAGCTCATAAAGAATATGGAGTGAGTAGTTCCTCACACACCATGCAATATCCACAGGCTGGAAAAGACAGCAAAAAAATGCTGATGCTTTGCAAACACTGGCATAGAAAAGAGTAAAAGTAGTAAAGAAAGAAGCTAGAGTAATGCAAGTGGAAGGAAAAATGTATAAAAATGTCACCCAATTCCCTGCCTCGGTGACACACACTGCCACCTCGTTGGGGACCTGTGACTGCTCAAGTTGCCCGGTAAGTGGATAAAAAAAGCCTAAAAATTTCAGCAGCGGGTCGAGGAGGACATGAACTGCTAAGGTCCTGGAAAGTGCATGGCCATGCTCGCACACAAGCATGAGCCATTCGTCAGCGTTACTGGAAGGTAAGCAGAAGCATCAAGCGAAGCCCACAGTTGGGGGCAGAGTAAAACACCGTAGCCCATGGCCCTCTTAAGAGAGGCTGACTTCAGTGCTGGCAAATGCAGGCACGTGTAACGTCCTTCGCTGTGTGCTTCCCAGCACCGCCCGGCTCCTCGCCCTGCCGCGTGGAGCCTTTCCTCCAGAGAGCCCCTCCTGCTTGTGTCTGGGCTCCCGTTGGTCTCAGCACAGGCACTGGCGTCACCTCTTTTGCGCTGAGCAGATGCTATGCGGACCGAGCTAAGCGCGGGCGGTTGGAACTGAGGCTTTCTAAGTGGAGCCTTTGGATGTGCCGCTGGGGCAGTCGTGCCAAAAACCAGGCAGCCGCTGAGGGAAGAGCAGCAAAACCAGCAGCTTGCTGCCAGGGGCTGTGCCAGATGCCTTGAGGACTACGTGGAGTTGGGCTGAGCCGTGGGGCCAGGATCAGACAGCCAAAAAGAGAGTCATGTGATGGCGTTTCCTCCTCTTTAAATAGCACATCTGCCAGCTGAGTAAATACCGAACTTGGTAACATCTTTCATCACTCAAACAGCTCTTGTTTTTTCCTCCCAGGCAGAGCTCATCTCAATGCCCGTGTCTCAGAGCAAGGGTCCCACCTCTCTGGCACTGGGAAACCTGAGGCAGAGAGAGGTGAGTAAACCGTACCCCTCCCGATCACATGTTTCTGGACACATCCAATAATAAATGCTTTTTCCCCAAGATTAGACACGAAGCTGCCAAAACCAAGAACTAAGCCCCATCTGTTGGTCATCCCATGCTGACAGAGGCAAGCCCTTCCTTCCTTCCTTCCTGCCTTCCTTCCTTCCTTCCTGCCTTCCTTCCTGCCTTCCTGCTTTCCTGCCTTCCTTCCTGCCTTCCTTCCTTCCTGCCTGCCTTCCTTCCTGCCTGCCTTCCTTCCTGCCTGCCTGCCTTCCTCCCTCCCTCCCTCCCTTTCTCCCTCCCTCCCTTCCCTCTCTCACCACTCGCCCATCTCTGGTTTAGCTGTAAATGCCTCAGTGAAAGGGCAGCCGCTTAGCCAGGGTTTTACAGCGATGCCAGAGCATTACTCTGCTAATAAGGAAAATAACCAACTAAGCCTTGCTCCAGATACTGAAAAATACCAAATTAGGAGGCAGAAACAGATTCATGGTCTCTCTCTCCCCCAATATTGGTTCAGTCCCTTAATCAAGGGCCGTGGCCAGAGCTGCAGACTGCCTTAATTTAGGTTGGGTCTGTAGCCACCATTTGTCCTTTAGATTAGCCTGCCCTGCAGAGACTGGGACAAAACTCATTCCTTGCCTCCAAGCTCTAGGCACTCTTCCCCCTTGGGTTAGCTTTGGTTTTCAGGTACATGGGCTCACATTTTTAATAATTGTCTGTAATTTAGCCTCAACTCATTCAAGCCCCTAAGTTTTGGGGTGCCTGCAGTCTTCTCTATTAGCTACTGAATGTGTTGAAAAAGTATGTGGAAAGTAGCAAAATCTATTGATCCCTTAGGGCGTTCAATTTGCCTCATTTGTCAAAGCAAAAAGCAAACATCAACACACCGCTTGAGCTAAAGAATATCCAGGAGAGTGTTGCAACCAGACAAGCTCTGGTGTCCGCAGAGTAAACGCTGTAATTTCTTTTGAAGAGCCTGGTGATATGAAATAATGAACCAGTGAGTTTTGGACTAAATTGACTATCCATTTTTGTCTCGCTGGTTAATGTTGCATTCTGTGATTATCTAGTTTCATCCTCTTGTTTCAGCCAAAGCAGAGTATTTTTAGCACAAGCCACAGCATACCTCTTCATCAAAGGTCAAAGAGTTTAATTGTGGCTGGTCAGTAGTAAGCACTTAATATCGAGAAAGGGAAGACCAGCTCCACGTGTGCTGCGTCAGTGTTCTGCTCCAACAAGTTAGCTGGAGTACTATTTTCACACTCAATCCATTCATAGAGAAAACATGCTGCTTAATCCTGTCTCCTGGCCCGTTTAGTCTGTCTGCTCCCTTAGCCACTCAATTTACACTAACTACCAAGTGAGCAAGTGTAAGTATTAGTCAGAGCCAATAATTCATCGCAGAGAGCAGAAAGCAATACCTTTCATCTTCCTGGAGTGAAACACTTGTGAGTGATGTTAGAGTGACAGCTCTGGAATTGCAATCTGTCTTTCTCTCACATCTGGCAGGCACACGACTGAAAGGGAGTGCAACACCCTTCTGCAAAGCTACACTAATCTAACTCAGCTATGAATTGCAAGGGCCATGGTAGAGGTAAAAGCACAGCTGCTTTCTTGGACTTGCTCAACGTTCAGAAGATCAAAAAGCTCATTTTCTACCACTTAAGACTGTGGTTACTTCAGCCCAACTGTGTAAGACAACTGCGTTGGAAAAAAAGAACAAGGTTTGTCTTCAACTTTTTAAGGTTGTAGGCCTTTTTTCTTGTGTAAGCAAGCGAATCTGGTACCATACCTAGACAATGATTTTCAGGGACTCACATGAGTTAACAACCTGGATAGAAAAAAAACCCATTAATATATTTTAGACTAATGGCATGACATGGGCTATCTAGCAACTTCCAAATCCTGGTCTGAACAATGACTGTTAAATTTACAGAGCATGTTTAACATAAATAATCAATTAATGAATGAAGTAGGAACTCTGCTTTATATTTTGAGGACAAACTTTAGTCACCTGTAATTTACTAATACTTAACAGCAAACGGTTCATTGTGATGGCATCCAAAGAGCTATAATCTGATCAGAGCTCTTAAATGCTTAGCCTTTTACTGTATAGACATGCAGTAGTCTTTGCTTGAAAAGAGCAGTCCAAAAGATGAGATGTATAACGATGAGGATGGAAATAAAACAGGATAGCAAATAAAAATAGTAACAACTCAGATGTACAGATCCTTCCAGAGCAGTAGGAATGACACACAAAAAAATCTCCAAATTCTCAGATGAAACTGCCTATACAGAAGCTAGATCCCCATACTTCTTCCAGCAGACACACTAAGGCTGCCCAGCGCTGCGTAAGGAATCAAACTTGAAGGACAGGTCTAAAAAGTGACACCTATATAGATCCTTATAGTAAAAACCAGCAGACTTGGCAGTCATCACAGTGTTCACAATATGCTGCCTCAAACTTCATGACTCAACTCAGGGTATAAGATCCAGCTCCTGCTTCAGGAGCTCAGACCCCTGTTCTCAGCTGGAAGCTGGCAGTGTAGTTGTGAGGACACGTGGTTGAGCTGCGTTCTCCAAACTGACAAGTTAAAAAGAGAAAAAAACCCACTGGGAGTGAGCAAATTCAGTACAGCAGGAAAGGGAAAACTAGATCTCTATAACCAGCCTCCCTCTGCTCATATTACAACACCAACAAAAAGGCGTTTTCCAAGCATAAACTGCGGCCCTGGGTCTTTTGTCTTTGATCAAGCCATGGCTGTAAGCCCGACCTTGGGCTGGGTCCTGTGGTGGGTGAAGCCTAAAGCAGCGCTGGAGCAGATGGCTGGGTGAGCTGGTGGCAGGTCTCTCCCCTGCTTCGGCCACCTCTCCTCCCTCCATCCCTTGCAGGCAGTGGGCGTATGCTCTCCCTAGCAGTGCCCCAAAACGCGCTAGGTGAGAGGTTGGAGGGCTGCCCTCTGTCGCGTGATCATTTTTATCTACAGAAAAAAAAAAAAAATCTCTTACAGGCATTCTTCCTTGCAAAGAGAAGCGCTGTAGGGAGAAAGAGAAGTTTTTCACCTTCCAGTCTGAAGGGAAGAAAACTCCAAGGTGAACTCCGCCGTGCGGGCTGAATGCTAGGTTAGCCAAACGTGCAGCTGGAGAGCGAACGTGAGTGAGCCCGCGCTCTTGGGGCTCCTGTGATGGGGCTGTAGGACTCAGAGAGACCAACCAGAAAGGTGCGGCTTGGTTAAGGTTATGCAGGAGGTCAGTAGCTGAGCCAGAAAGAGGACTTAAGGCTGCCTTTGTCCTGCCAGAAGCTAATGCTCTTTCGACTAAATCACAGTGCCCGTTCTGCAAATAAACCCTGCCTGTTCCTATTTAAAAAATCAAACCAGATGATCCAGAGGACCATGAAGAAGAGAAGATAAATTAATGGCCCTCAAAGAACAAGAAGTGTGTGCACGGAGCATTCATATGAGGGAGAGGAGCAAAGCAGTGTAGAATTTGTGAGAGAGAGATTTCTATCTTGAATATTTGTGAGTAATGTCTCTACGAGCATGATGGTAGGATCTACTATTGTTTCCTTCTCTTTTTCTTTTGGTCCCCCTTTTTCGCCTCATCAACCTTTGAGTTTTGCCCAGTAAAAATTCTTTCGTGTCACTCTTTTGATTCAAGTATTAGGGGAAATGAATAAAACTCTGGGTCACAGAAAAACATCTTTCTGTGAGCAGGTTCAGTGTCCTCCCTATTAACTGATTACTAGCAGAACACCCCAGGCTCATATCCATCCTCCTACTTTCCACCTTACCTGTGAAATCTTTCTCTTGCCCTCCCTCCAGGGCACGCAGGGGTTTCTGTGCTGTGTTTGTAGTGTGAGCCGCGCAACCATGCCCCGCTTCATGGCAGCGCTTCTGAAGCAGAACGGCAACGCGTACAATAAAGCCAGCACCTCCACAGCCCACGGCACTTCTTTACCTACAACTCCCAGCGGGGGCTGTCAGCCGCCAGTGATCTTCCTGAAAGAAAGAGGACCTGAGAGAGACCCGACTGACTCTTAATCAGGTAGCATATGGTGACGAGAAGAACAAAGAGGCCGTGCTGACATTTACCAAATTAAATGGTTAAGTAGGCTGGAACGGGCCTGACGCTGATGGCAGACCTACAGCAACAGCCCACTGGGCACTGCTGTTTGCAAAACATGCGCTGAGGTTTGGACACTCCTTGTGTCAGTGGTGCGAGGGAAAATGAAAGGATAGCAGATGGCAGATTGGCAGTTTGAAGGGAGATGCAGCCTGGCTTGTCTTCCTATTTCGCCATACCTAGATCAATATTTTATTCCCTTGCTCCCAGGCTGAAAGTGCTCTGGCTTGTTCACTGTGTCATAAAAAAAGCTGCTGTACAGAGTTCAGCTGTCACCCTGCTAAGTGGCGGCAGCGTGGCTCCGGGCAGCAGCAGGCACGGCCTGTGTTAGCCTTCATTACTCGAGAAAGGAGTTGTCAACAGCTGTACCCGATTGCAAAGCTTCTGTATCAGCGCTTTCGAAAACCTTTGCAATCTCGACAGAAACACCAGCAGCAGCAAAGTAAAACAGTTTCTTTTTTTCATCAGTTTGACATTTTGGAAGACAAGAGAGAATGCCAGCAACTGAGATGACCCTACTGCTTGGCAGGCCAGGCCAGCAATAGCCAGATGGCAGAAGGTTTCTTCTATCCCGCTCTCCCTTCCCTCAAGCCGAGTCTTTCAACACCAGTATTTGACTTGATTTTAAGGCAGCGAAGACTTTGATCCAGCCGTGCTCCGGGTCAACTCGCGTGCTGCACATCAGCCCAGAGTGCCCTTTCCGCGGCCCCTGCGCACCGACCTCGCCTCGGAGTCACACCCGCGGCTCATATTTTGTCTTCGTCTTCCTCTGGCAGCTTCACCGTGCTTGTCTTTCAAAGACCACAGACCACTTGGAGGGCCAGCGACCTATCTGCATTCTGGAACACTGTTTCATAAAAATGACCCTTCGGGCTCATTAGGGCTTTGCAGTTTGAAGCGCAGCTGAAGGCGCTGTGCCAAGGGGCTGTTGTGAATTCGGACGCTCGCCTTTCGTTCCGCTGCCTGGGCCCAAGGCGCTCGAAGTCGCAAGTGAAATTATCCTGAAACTCTAAAGCCAGTCAGCAGCAGAAGGTAGATTACATCATGAAATAAACCTAAGCTATGAAAATACCAATTTTGCCTGCGTAGGAAAATTTCAGAACCAGGAAATGCAAGATGTTTTCAGGTATGACAACAGTTATTAGGATAACAGCTTGCATACTGTACAGATAAAACATATTACTATAATAAAAGTCAAGAAAAACACATCCATGTGAATAATGGCTTGGCTGGTTTTGCTGCTAACCTGAAGAATCTCACATTAATTTTTAACTGGGTTGACCTAAACCAGAAATGATGACTGCTTTCTTCAACAACAACCACCACCACCTACCCGGAAATACACTCTTGGGTTGAATAAAGGATTTATTTTGACTTACAGCATTGTTCGTTTTGGGGTTGTAATCTGTTTTACTGTTGTTGATATTTTCTATTTTTGTTTTGAACAAATAGACCCGTTACAAAACAAGAGCATTTGCTAAAAACCAGAACCCCACAAATCTTTGACCGTTTTATTGTCCCCCCATGTTTCTGGCCAAAACTGTTCTCTAACAGATTCAAATGAGTTTTGGCCTCTACAAAATGCAATTTCCTGATAAATTTTGGACAAAACCCCAGTCAACTTTCTCCCAAATTTGATCAAAATCTCCAGCTAATGCTTGCTCTTGGTAAAACAACAGTGAGACCACAAAAACCTGAGGGTGATAGTAAATAAACATTTTCTGATTTCGTATGATGTATCTTTAAATCAAAGAGTAGTTGCATTTGTCTCTGTTTTTTCTATTCACTCATTTGCTTTCTGTGTTTGAGATTAATATTACCTTTGTTCATTTTGAGGGGGTGGGGGAGAATTTCTGACTCAGGATTCAAGCCCTTGGAGCATGAGCTGTAAATTAAAACAGATGCTTTGCTGAAGATAACCCAATCAAATCAATATGGAGCCAAAGGAGGCCCTCACATGATGAAAGCTGGCTTTTAAAGTACTGTAAAGCTGTTTTACTGTTCAGTCCATCCGCTTCCTTTTCCTGTTCAGCTCTGGTACGGGACAAGCGGAGGCCACTGACCCTCTTGCAGAGCCCAACGCCGAAAGCTCCCCACACGACCAGCGACGCGGCTGCTGTTGCCAGAGACGACGCATCGGCGCGGGGCTCATGCGCCTGTGTCGGATGAGGCTGCCGCGGTTGTAGCTGTGTTTCGTGCTGCTCCGTGTTGCAAACTACAGTCCGATTCTCAGGTGCGGGGCTTGGCGCCAAGACGAAACGCTGTCACGGGGAGACCCGTGGCCACAGGCATGCGCCAGCGGCTCCAGAGGCATCTGCTCCGCGCCCCTCTGGGCGCTCGGAGGAGCCACGTGCTGCCCCACTGCGAAGTCTTTCTTCCGCCGTACCCCGCTCCGAAGAAATCGGGCTGCGTGCTGTGGCCACTCTGCAGACCCGCAGCCTCTTGGCAGTTTTGGGCCCCCCTCGGGCTGCCCTCGGGGGCGCAAAGGGTGGCGGGGAGAAAGTTGCAGACGAAAGTGCCACTAATGCACTTTAATTCCCACGAGTGCCAGCCAGCATTTGGCATTTTTCTTAAATACCCAGCGCTTGCAGTCATGGGATTACAGGATAACTTCTAGCGTATCTTTTCTTCTTAAAGTAAATTTCTGACCTCATGTTTGCAGAGAAACTCTGCAAGATATCCCTCCTAAAAGCCCAGGAACAAGGTAACAACATAAAAGAATTAATTCTATACAGTTTAAAAAACCCCAGCTCACAACTTTTAAGGCAATTGCGTAACTATAGGGATCAAGAGAGTATTGAAATGATCAGAGTGAAAATAGTTCCTTCTGTTTCAGCTTGCCTATCTATTTTTATCTCCTCCTGGTCTGACTTAATTATTTTTGTTATCCCCCTTCCTCCAACTAGCTAAGAACTGAATTGTTTTCCCCTGGGTTTAGCCTGGCATTTACACACTGGCTAGCTTGGTACTAGACGTTGTAGTCTTGACTTTTAAAGGACATTTTTCAATACCTTTGTGAGTAAGCAAATAAAAGAAACCAAACTAAACTCTGCTGCTGCTGAATGAAACACCTTATTTGCACATATTCTGGAAAAACCTGCTGTTTAGAGTAATTAAATTCTTCAGAGCTTGAGAGTTTACACATGCAAGTAGAGATCCTTACTGCTGCTAGAATTCATTGCAATTTTAATTCATTGCTATGATTGCAGAGGGATGTTATAAGTCTCTTTAAAAAATGGTAACTTTTAAAAATGTACATTTTAATTTACATTTAAAAAAATATTTATTTGTATTTGGAAAAAAGTGTATAAAGCCATTGATTTTTTTTCTAGATTTCCCATTTTTTTGCAAAAGGTTTCAAGTTTTAAATTTAAGATTTTAATTTTTGGAGCAAAGTTTTTTTAAAAAAGTAATATTTCTTGTTTCTCACTTTAAATTTTATTTCTTTTCCCTTCATGCTTAATTTAGTCAAAATTACAGCTAAGTCTAAACAGTACGCAACTTTCTTTTTATCTGCAGAAGTTAGTTTACTCACAACCTCAGCTAGCTTTCAGTGTGATCTATTCTGAAAGCATAGTCCAAATATTATACACATAGCAAACCATATTGGCAGCTGTCTCCCCACATTAGCTCTCCAGCTTGGCACCAAGTTGCATATCAATAGATTTACAACCTAAGTCACCAGAGAAAAATATTTATGAAAACCATTTTTGACACTGTAAACATACAATGGTATGCCCAGAGGTGTCATCTGCGCAGAGTACTCATAGCATTGTGGATGCTCTTTAGCTAGCTGAAGTTTTAGAGGACCTTTTGTATAAGAAAAGACGGGGATAAAAAAAAAAAAAAAAAGGATTCATATCCTGATATGAAGAGTTGCCAAATGTGAATGTAACTTACGAGAGAGCTTTCTGGACACTCACAAGTGGGATAATCCTCCTGTATTTTAGTAAAGCTGGCCTTTAACTCCATCATTTCTCTGCATAATAGAAAATAAAGGCAATACAATCTACAAAAACTTTACTCAGAATCTTGGCTGCTCTTTACTTCGCAAATCTTAGATTTTATCTTTATAAGTAAGACTAACTGATAAGTTTTGATATTTCAGACATGAATATCTCTTTGTTCCTAGGATACTACAAAAAGCAACAGAATTGAAAGGAGACTTTACAAAGCTCTGAAAGCCAAGGAGCAGATCACATGTTTTGCCTGAAGCTAAAGAATCTACTTTCACAGCAAAAACAGAAATGAGAAGATACTCTAAGGATCTTACCAAATAAAGATATAGACTAATCTGAAGGATGTATGATGAGCGTGGAAGGAAATGCAATAAAAGAGACCGTGTTCAAGGTGTGAATGGGCGAATCTTCGTAGAAGTGTCAGATGGCACAGTAATCTTTCTTTTTTTTAGTATTATTCAAGTTACTTAAAACTTGTACTAATTACCACTTCATACAAGTGACAGTCATCTAGGGTTTATTCCTCAGTAAGCTATCATGCAGATCCCAGAAAATTTCCTAGTAGAAGTAGGTCTTTGGGAAGAATCAGGGAGAGGGAGATCATCTTGTAGATTTGTTCTGGAAAGATGTTTCCATTTATGGAGTGTATTATGGAGAGAGTGACAAAATGGTGGATGAAGATGAATATCACACGTCATCCAGAAAGCATCTCAAACAGGACACAGGAGACTGAAGAGGGTTAGACATATACAGTACTTTGACAGTAAGCGTACGGTACTTCAGTTTGAGGTTGCAAGGAAAGAGGATCTGTCAGTGAGATCTCTACTGATTCACACACATTTTCTTTCTTGGTTTAACATGGGGCACACACAGACTATCCTTCAGATGAGAAAAACAAGATCTGGCTTGACCTCCAGTACAAGGAGTTATGTAGCCCTCATATCAGTGTGACTCATGAAAATAAACTTCCCTGGCTCCCCATCTGCCATACATTAGCCAGCAGCAACTTGTCCTTGAAATGAACTGAGTACAGGTTTCCATCTGGACAGCGACCAGTTAGTCAGCTTGCATGGTGACCTTTTGCCTTGTGATTGCTTTTAAATGAAGTCTCCAAAATCTGTATTGTTCTGAGTAGGAAACATCTGAAACCACTTTCCAAAGAGCGCTTGGCACCTCCCCACTATTATACCATTGTGCAATTTAAGGTACAGCATCTCACTTATTGTTCAGTCTAACCATTTGATCTATAGCCCTGCTTTCTCGCTGCAGTCACTCCTCTGGAAACAGAGATATCTTCCATTCTTTTAAAGATTGAATTAAAACTGCTGTCCCCAGGAGTCCTTCTGCTAGATCCAAATATCCAGCAAATGACAATGTACTGAGATTGCCTGTCACCACTACTAAGAGGCAGGCAAGAGGAATCTTAAAGCAAACTTTCTTCATTTTGGGTATATGATGGTAGACAAGAGTATATCAGTAAGGTTTGTCTTGGAGCCCAGTCCTAGAGGTCATAGGGATAGCTTACAGGTGGCTCTACATCTTTTGTGTGATACTACTGTGATGGAGTTGTCTGTCCCCCTTTGCCAATGAAGAATATTCACTGAGAGTGACCAAGACTACAGCTACCTCCAGTCCTATGTTCAAAGCCTAATGAAGACCTGGCAATCATTATGTGCCTTGTTTGGCAGATGCTCACTCCTCTTGCTCTCCCTCTGACAGCTCTTAGCTACTTTATATATACTCTATACCTGACGAGGCTTACCGCAAGTGCGTGTATTTGGACTGAAGTTCAAACCAGGCACTAAAGGTCTCTGGAGGCTTCCATCAGTGCTGGAAGGGTTGGAACAGCAGCAGTGTCATGAACAGTGTCACTATCACACCTTAGCAGGGCAAAAAATGCGGTGAGGAATTGAGTGGACAGGACAGGGACCATGCAAGAAGAAAGTGGGAGAAACAGCGGCAATGGGGAGAATCAGAGATAGAAAGAGGAAATGTGGTGAGATCCTGTGCTGAGGAAAAAGAGAAATTAAAGTATTGGTGGGAAGTAAATGAGAAGAGCTAGAGCAAAGCAGAAACAGTTGAGGGCTTAATGAGGGAACCGAATGGGATGACAGGACCCAACAGAAAAGCCAAGAGTTACTGAAGCTAATGACAACCTGCATGAAACTTGCAGGAAAGTTCCCCTCTGCTAAACAACTGCCTCCATCTCAGGCTCCTCTGGTTAGCTCAGACTGCTGCCTTCTTCCCAAAGGTCCTTGCCCAGTCTTCTTATGAGGCTTGCTGCAATTTCTGCCCCCCCCACATCTGCTGTTTCTGCCCCAGGGAATTCTGTCAAGCATTTCGAGTCTCCATCTGATGCTGTTCATTTCTGCCAAAACACTGTTTAGCAAAACCAATGTTTATGGCTGTGCACACAATATAGGTAAACATGCAAATTGGATCATTAAAGAAGCTTCAGACGATGTCTGATAAGCAGCTGCACAAAGCTCAGCGGCCACATCATGGAGAAGGAGCAGTCTGCGTCTTTCCCAAGGGTCGTGGAGAGCACACTGTTCCCAAGCAGCTTTGGAAGGCATCCTTATTACCGTGCGTAAAGTCCCACACCACTCCCTCCACAATTCTGTGTGTAAATCCAAATCTTTTGCTTTGCTGAAAGCTGACATACAACAAAACCAGATATCTGTAGGAGATGTCTTCAGTGGTTGCAAGTGACCAAGGGTCACTGCATTAGCACATTTTAAATAGACTCCTTCGGGAGGAAGTGCAATGTTGTCAGGCATCCAGGTTTCAAAGTCTCAACATCAAAGCAAAAGAGCTTGCATTATCAGAATGACAAATAAATATCACTGAAGCATTCCCTAACAATAATGGAAGGGCTGATAGCTGAGAAAGATTGAGCCAAATTCACTTAGCTCAGAAGGCCTCAAGAAATTGGTGTAATTTCTTAGCTCATAGATACATGAGTGGAAAACTAAATGTAATGCTTGATAGCAAGAGTTCCTGCCACGCAGAAAACAATGGAAATAAAAAAAGAATTGCTGGAGCCAGGAGATATGAGTAAAGATTGGAGTTTTAGCTATATCAAAGAGTATAGTCTGAAAGGAAAAAAAAGTAAATAAGGATGTAGAAAATGTCCTGATATACCAAACAGTTTCTATTGAATTCCAAAAGAAATGGAAGTTGGCATAGTCCATTATCTAGAAATAAAACACATTTTTAGTTCAAATGCAGCCATTTTTCACAAGGTCAAAAAGACTCAAATCTACCAAGAACGAAATATGAACAAAAATAGGCTAGCTAAAATTGCATTCTGAATGTATTCATCATTCATTTGATCACACATGGCATATAGTTCAGCAAGGATCTGATTATATGATAAATGGTTACTGGTGTAGCAGCAGAACATACACAGCACAAAGAAAGTGCACTTTTACCGTATTGTTACAGAAAGCTGAGATTTTACCAACGTGTAAAGGGTAACTGGAGTAGGGCTAGTGTTAAAGCCAGTAACTTCCAAGAAAAACTTTAAAAGTTGCAGGTCCTGGCAGAATTATGCAATCAGCAATTATTAGTGAGTACTGAACTAATGACTTCATTATACACTGAGAAAGGATGGGAATGACGGCATACTTCAGATAAGGTGTAAAACTGATCTCATGAATACCTCTTGTCCTTAATTAACCCATCAATCCTCTGGCTTGAATGAAGATTCAGTCCCAAAATCTTGACCCAAACGCCTCTTGGAACATCTTGGACAACGCAGCATTAATTTCAGCTTCATTCATGTAGGAATATGCCCCTTAACAGGCAACACTTTGCAGTCCCAGAGGAGCTGTGTTTCAGCACAGCATGAAGTCATTCTTAGAGAGGCAGGTCAAGTTTTACAAGGCACCCAGCTATGAGGTAGTTGAGGATGAAAGATGTCATATGACTCTGTTGGTAGAGAGGCAGAGGCTCAGAGAGTCCAGTCCAAATAGTGACCATCTGACCTGACCGTCCTGTGCTCTGTTGCTGCTTCTTTCAACGTATGTTTTGCTCGTTGACCCCTATAACTGAGGGTGAGGGAAAACAAAAATTGGGTAAGACCAAATCAGTATGTTGAACTTCTCCCTGTAACAGGGTTTATTATTTATCCAAGAGAAATGAAGAGAGGGAGGAATGAGGAGATCAATTGCGTTTAACCGATCAGTAGAGTTGACCTCACCTATATTTCTAACGTAGCTGCTGTTTTTAGAAGTATGCCATCAGTTGTGGACACAGCTCCAGTGTGCCTGGAGGAGGAATGAGGCTAGCAGGACAGCAGGCTTCTCATGTCCCCCCTCTTAGTCCCTTCATAAATCTATGTCAGACACATGCAGCTACAGCTACTTCTGATAGTGAATTGTTTGGTGGCCTTGTGTAATCCTGCATTAAAGCTGTTACAGCTGATACCCTGGGCAACTATGGCAGCACAGAGCTCAGGACCATCCTGAAAAACAGGACAGGGCTTCGGGCACCTGGGTTTTGCATCAGCCCGCAGGTCCACCGCTTAATGGACATGAAAAGTGAATGAGTCACATCAAAACCAGCACTACACACCAGACGCAGCTTATGAAAGCAAGAGTATGAGCACTGGAATTCATGGTGGGAGTAACTCCAGGGCACTCAAAGTTATACATGCTGTAAGGATGGCTTTAGCTTTGCATATTTATGCTACTTGGAGCTGTACAGTATGGTTTCTTTGGTGTGAATGACCCCCCCAGCCCTAAATTATTTGGCAGATATTTTCACAGGTTATAATAGTTAAAATTCACACCACTAATGTCTTGTGCCTTCTGAACCATGTTCACACAGAGTTAATTACAAGTTAAAAAAAAAAAAAAAAGCACAATTGTGGTTAAACAAATAGGCTCTATGGAGGCATAATCAGGGAATCATATCAGCTCTCTGCACTCTTGCACTCTATCTTTCTATATGACACTGCAGTGTCACGTTGTTCCTGAAGCCCATAGAGGAAATAGGACATATTTTTATGAGGTTGCACTTCTAGCTGAAAAAAAGAGTATAAAAGGCTTCCACAACAGAAACATGTGGTCAGATTTCCTGGGTTCCTTCCAGCAGCTCAGTCTCCTCGAATAAAGATGATAGATGTGATCACAGAGAACACAGGACGGATGGGGATAGCAGTGTATCATGTTCTGGCTGCCGCCCACTGCTTTGCTCATGTGAGTGGGCTGGAAAGGGGAAAGATGAAGAGATCTAGCTTTGATTTCATGCTCTCTCATCAATGGAGGAACCCCAGCTGTGAAGCTACAGACAGCACAAAACAAAGCAGACCAAAGAACCTGGTCCTTATGCAAATATTTAGAACTACGCATGCTGTTACCATATGAAACAATACCCTGAGGTTTAGAAGTAAAGTATTTTAAGGCATACTGTGAACACTAAACAAAAGTAGGCTTTCAGCCTGGGGAAAAAAGAGATAGTCTGATGTTCTAGATTCTTGGGCAACACTTAGAGAATTGTACTTCTCACCACCTTGCATTGCAAGCAATACTTAGTTCTAGGGTACTTTTTTACAGTAATGATACTTGTCCTAAATCGGTAGAGTGACGAAATTTTAAATGCAGGGTCTGAAAAGCAAAGCAAAACATTTCAAAAAAGAAGTCTGAGATCTACTTTTGCTGTACAGGAGCATTTCAAGTAAATCACATCTCAGTACTGATTAAAGTTCCGCCATCTGGAGTTCACCGAAGTGGCATCTGGCACTCCAACAATTTTAGGAAATATGCTGGAACTATAAGAATAAAAACGAACATCCTGGTTTTAAACAAGCAGTTTCTCCAGCTGATCTTTTTAAGAGATATGCTCCAGTTCAAGCAGAAGGCTTGGCACACAAGCAATGATGGTTGGTGAAATTCTATGGCTTACGTTGCGCTGGAGGTCCACTGGCTGAACATAATTCTTCCTTCTGGCTTTAAAACTGTTGCTTAGAAGCCTCACCTAACTGAGGTGCTTTAAGTATATAATCACCACAGAAGCCCTCTATTGTCCATGGCCATAGGCACCTCCAGAGCATGACTGAGCCCCAGTAAGGCATGAATTATCTTTGAGAGTGCCTACTTACTATTCTCCATTGACTAGAGAGACTGCGCTCCTAAATTATTTACAATTTTAAGCAGAATGCATTTGGGTCTATGACTATGCATACTTTATCAAAGGCTTAATCTTAATTAACCACTGCTCAACCTATTGCATTAAGATCCTTTCTATACCTCTGCTATTTATGATCAATAACGTAGACTGTTGACTAATTAGACTGGGATCAAAAAAATTCCGGATGCGAAACCTTCAAAAAGATGTAGACACCTGATGTTCCCAGGTGCATACCATCCTGCCTGACAGCATTTTAGGGCATCCGAAGGTCTCCTTCCACACATCTCCAAGACTTCCTCAGTCTTGTCAATGCTAACAAACTCAGTAGCTGCTTCTGGCCATTGCGGCAGAACAGAATCCACAAAGCAGATTTTTACCCAACTGATGAGGTTAGGGATGCTCTGAATATGACTAATCGTAGTCATGGAAAACAAAACCACAGCCATCACTTACATTGTCTAGCACAGTGATAAAAGGGGAGAAATATGAGTTGTTCTGACCCTTCTTTCTTTTAAATAATAGATTAGTGGCTAAAGCCACCATAGAGAATATATGGGACTACTCTGGGTGGCTGATTCCATTTTCTGGAACAGGATGCGGCCAGGTAGGCTAAACTTAAATGAATTAAGTGCAAATAGTCTATTTATATTCAGGGGCTTTTCTTATTTGGCTTTATTTCATTACAAGAGGAGATGCCTGGTTCTGACATTGCAATAACTGACAAATAACCATGCATCAAAAACATATTTTAGCAAGTAATCCTCTTTCCACAGTCCTGTTCTCCAGCAGTCCTCCCAAAAAAGTGTCCTATACAACACATACTGTTTTTTAAACAAATTTCTTTCAGAATTCATTATTTCTGTGTTCCCTAAGCTCCCTTCGCTAACACAATTGTACATCAGCAAGTCAGTGATCCATGAATTAAATTGACAGCAATCAGAGCAGCACTGATTCTACTGGCCAAAATGTATCTGTTCTACTGATGATGGCAGTTGTGAATATACAATTAGCTATTTATAAGCAAACTTCCAGTGTTTCATAAATGAGAGCATTTTGTCCACAATAATATGAATAAATGTGTTCACAAGCCTGTTATATTTACAAATACTTTGGGAAAATCTCAGTGTCGGCTGGACTGAACTTCAATGACATCTTGTGTGTTCAGATGTCACCTTCTGTAAGGATGCACACTGGAAGTTCACAGCAGCCATCAAGCATTATTTGTATTTGAATAATAGCAAGCAAAGTTCTGCTTCTGTATTTTAAGTGCAGTGTATAGTAGTATATTAATAGCCTTAAAATAAAATAGGAAAACAAAACTTTATGTGAGCCTTCAGTCAATTTTTTATATTTTCTTGTAATAATAATATGACAGACTATTTGTAGTAGCTTGGATGTGACATTGAATGTGTGCAATGAATTTTTCTTTCTTGCCATTTTTCTTTCAGTCAGTCTCTCTCTTTCTCTTTCTCTTCTAGAGCTTTAAACTTTCCTACTTTTCTTTATTTACCCTAATATATGCACCCTATTATTTTTGTTGTGAAGTAGCATACATTTATGTGACTTTGTTTACCTTGGAGGATGTAAAAGTACTCTGCAAACTTCAAATGATTAGAACACTGTAAGCAGGCAGCAACAGAGTCACCCTAATTCTACCAACCTTGGGCTAAAAACTGTGATACCGTTTAACGATACACAAACTTCAGGGTCTCTTTTCAAAGTTGAGGTCAGCAACTTGTGTTCAGGATTCGTCCTGTGCTCTGGATGATATCTCTAGCTGAGCTTATGCAGATGTAATTACCCAAACTGGAATTTTGCCCGGACAGGAGGATCAACATGTTTGTGAAATGTGCCATGAAGTCGTTCGTGAAAAGTAGTTGGAAGCTCATTTTTAAAAAGTGTCACCCTAAAGGCAAAAGAAACAGAACTGCTGGAAATCACGGTACCTCCTCGGAGATTTTCTAGCACCAACCATGCCTCAGTCTCACTTGTGATGGGATCTCTCCCTCATGGCTGGGAGTGCAGAGGAATACACTGCTACAACCCTGGCTTCCTTCTGTGAGCGATTTCCTCACACAAGGAGGAAACAATCTCAACTCTTAATATTTTTTTAATAAAATGTTTTCCTCTACCTCCTATTCCATTGCAAACTTCTGGAAATAAAAAGCACGTTTAAACGTATCCAGTTTCATTTTTCTATGTTTTGTGTTTCTTTTCTTCTGATCTTTTTGCTTTCATCTGCTGACTTTATTATACCAATTTAGCTGCCACAGATGTTTTTCTCCCCTTTTCTTTTAATGGATATGGCAGTGAAATGACTGCTGCTAGTCTTCTGCCACAGCCGCTACTCTTCTGTGCCTCCTTTTCCCCTTACCACCTCTTTAAGTGACATTATGCAACGAATCCTACAAACACTACTACATGCTGACAGATCTTTGTCAGCAGACTGAGTTCCTGCTCAGCACTGAAAGTGGTATTCCAGGCCCTCTCATCAGCTAAGGCAAATTGACACATCTTCATTGATTTTCCTGAAATCAGCAGAGCTTCAACAGTTTAGTTCAGCTGCATAAATGGAGTGCTGAGTTCCCAAAGTACACCCAGAGACTAATATTGGTTTTTTTGATAACTTCAGCAACAGCAGCAAAACCATAAGCTCATCCTCAGTTTTCTCCTCACCACTTTTTAGAAATTTCCCGTGGAGATTTTTCCATGATGGACTCTGGTCGGCACCAGGCAGAGTCACTTTCTCTTTCAGTGGCAGCTTGCCTTGCTGCAGCGTGCCGGTGGGACTCAGCAGAACTTCCCTGCTGCATTTCACACGTTTCCCCCGCGTGATACGGGTGTGGAAGAGACATTTGTGATAAACACTTCGAGCAGGTTGCAGCCGCAGGCAGCCAGCCGCTGTGCAGCGTGGCCAGCACAGATCTAGAGCGAAGTATGACGGCAGGACCCCGATGCAGACAGCTGCCGGGTCCTGTACCTCGGTTTCCTTCACCTTTGCGACACGGCGGTGGACCCCCTTAATAGGGGACACTTGACAGCAGCAGCCGGTCAGCCCCTGCCCCTGGGCCTTGGGGGTTCGAGAGTGCAACAGGAGAGGAGACGGGAAGAGCTCTGTGATCTTCCTCCTGCTCAACGCTGCAAGGTTTTGCCAGAGAAATGCAAGTATCAACATTTCAAGATGTCCTCCCTGTTCCTCTAAAAATTGGAAGTTGTTGAAGATGATCAAAACTAAAGGGGAGAAGTAGAGAGAAGTTCGTCAAATCTTTCCATCATACACTGTTGTAGAATATCTTCTGCTCTGTTTGACAGCTATTTCCTAGGAGGGCAGAGAGTACTCTGTGCACCCCGCATAACTTAAACAGCAGGCCAAAATCACATCCATATGACATCTCTATTGCTTGTTAATTCAAAGGATTTCTTTTTCCTTTAGGTTCCCTCCAGCTCTAAATGCAGTTGCATGTTCAAATATAAAGCTTCCCGACCCTTACAATTCTGAGGGACTAAAATCTGAGCTGCTGGTTTTAGTTTAATCTTTAATCTCAGAAGGAGCTGGGATCCTTCCATATATGAAGAATCACATATTGCCCATAGGTAGAGCCCTTCTCAACAGCATAATCTAGACGTTATATATAACACCTCTCCCTTGTGAATTTCCAGATTCTCGGATTTTACAGGTAAGAACACCAAAACTCCAGATGGTAAGTGTTTTGCCTGAGAAGATGTCTGTGATTACAGAGATATTTCATGACTGCCATTCTATTTGCTACATAAAAAAATCATAGCTGAAAATCATAGCCGAAGCCCTACTGCTTTTCCTTCCACTATTGCCTTTTCCCTGTAATGTAATATTTTGGTCTTGTTCCTTTTCTACATATGGCCCTCAAGTCCTTCCAAAGTAGTATGCTCCTTGGCCAATTCCAAGTAGTTATTGTTGATTTTAACAAGCATATTACTGCATATTTGGCTGACCACAAGCTACAGTAGATTTAGTTTCATACCGTTTTCATTAACTGCTTTCAGATCTACTAAATCTACTTGCCACATGGAAAGATAAAATAAAGATGAGGGCTATAGCTGTGTTCTATTTCTTGGTTTGTAAGACCAGCGTCAGGGTTCATTTACAATCCTTTATAGTGCTGTTCACCCGTGGTCTACTCTACTGCCCAAGCTTGCTATTGACTTCGGTGTTTTCAACAACATCTACAGATGTATCCAAGAAATGCTTGGAATGAATAATGTGAAAAGGGAAATTATAAGGTTTGTTTGCAAAAAAGTTGTGAAGAATATGCTTGCTTCTAGGAAACTAGAACAAGAGGATGTTGAAGAAAAAGATGAACCCCATGTATCTCCATCAAAATTCTTCTATTTAAAAAATGGTGGTTCCATTTCTGCTTGGTTCACCTGAGGTGGAAAGTCACACAGAAAAAGGGAGGTGAATCATTCCTTGTACCTGAAAATGACAGGAAAAAGAAAGGGAAAATTGCTCAAAAGAGAAACAAGAAATTGCTAAGCTCTTAAGCTTTGGAAAAACGTAACCTACAAACCATGGTTGGGACAGGGTGACATAACAGGTCTGGGTGTGAATCATCACTCAGGACATTTATCCAGGAGCAATCCCATACAGCAAATCTGGCTGCAGGAAACTCTGGAAATCACGGCTCAGTCGGGTTACCCTCATTTTCTTACTGGTAACATGTTGCTCAGATTGCCACCAGCCACTGGGATGATCCAATTCTAACTCGGTGTACTTCAGATGAAGCAGCCATAGCTCTTTCCTCACTGTGGCACTTATGAGGCAAAGTGTCCTTATTGATATTCTGTGTCTTGCAAGAAGTGGTAACACAGAAGCAGCAGGGTGCTTATTGCTCTTGTCTGCTGAAAAGCCTGATCTGGAATCAGAAAAGCATATTATGAACCAAACAGACTGTGTTGAAATTGGGATATACTGCTTGATCTGTTCTTTCATAAAGAAACACATTGAAGATAATTTTCTCTTTTACCTAAGTAACTTAAGCAAGTTATTAGTAGACTGTTATTTCCATTTTATTGTCTGACTCGGTTTTTCACTAATGAGATTTCCAACAGCACCTTAATTCACCTTTTTACTAAGTATCCTTCTCTTCCTTCAGCTTCTTCATTAAAGCCAACTATTTTTTGTTTGTTCTACAGCTCTCTCAGCACAGACTATGGCACTAATTATTTTTCTCCCAGTCAGATCATTACTGTAACCTAACATTTATATTTGCCCCCTTCCTCATTAAAGATGATAAATGTTCCTTGGTACTAAGTATTCATGAAAGCTGAAAAGACTTCCATTAGATCTTCAATCTATGGCAATAATTCATGTGATAAAACAGAAATCTCATGCTAAATCAAGGTTTTCCTAGCCAGGGGCCTTAAATGTTCTAGGATGAACACAGAAGGTAACTGTACAGTTCCCAGGATCTCAGGAGGAAAACCACTGTGATGCAAGGATAATTAAATTATTTTCAAGCTTCTCAAGTGCTTTAGGAAACTCTATATGTCACCAAATGTTTCCCACATACTAGTTTCTACTTTATTTAAATGAGTTAAAGTTGTAAAACTTAAAGAGCTATCACATCATCCAGTTTAGAATGGTCTACACATATATCCTTATTAAAAAGCAACACAGGTTTGTTTGAAAGGGTCCTGTTGATACCTATACAGATTGGTCCAATTTTGTAAAATGTTATAAAGATCTGGCTGGAGAATTCATGTGTGTTTATCTCAGCTGTGTGCTGCTGGCCTTCTGTTGATAGCAGTTAGTGAGTATTTTCCATTTATTTCAGGTGGCAACAAATTCTGCTTTTAGGGAACAGCATATTCGCTATTTGGTTCCAAGCAGTTGTACTATGGAACACCATGAATTCAGTGATACAGTGTGAACTCATTAATTTCTTTGATGCAATCATTTCTGTACTGTATCGTTACAGATAACATAAAAATATTTTCCCTTTTGTCTGTGAGCGCTTCTGTTTCTAATCTATATACTATATTCCAAGACGTATCGCTACAATTCTACAGTTAATGCAAACTACATTTCCATTAGTGTTTCGGTGCTTCACTCCATTTCGTTCTTAAACAAGTTAATGGTTTCCAAACCAATTTATCTCCAAACATTTGTAATAGATTGCATGGGCTTCATGAGGTCCTGCTTATTTGAGTTTTCTAGGGGAACTTACAGCAAGGTGAAATAAAACAGTGAAGGACATACTCTAAGGAACAATTTTATATCAATACAAACAGGTAGGAACAGTTAAACTCATCAGCCTTTTCCTTTGCAATTTATGTATGCCACCTCCTTATTAGTATGCTCAGTGTTTTTCCTTTTCTTATGCGCTACCACAGACAACCTTTTTCTTTATTTCACATGTATCTGCACACCTTAAGTATCACCTGATATTTCTGGGTTTGAATAAATCTCAGGTTTCAAAGGACATCTTAAACAAAGCCATTATATTCTGTGTATTAATAGATGGTGTCCTGGAAACCCTCATAGCTTAATTACAAGTATTCCTTCACCAAGAAACTCCATGCTTTTTGAAACTTCAGCTCAGTTTCTCTCAAAGTTCATCTTTGCCTGTTTGAGTCTTGAACTGGGTTTTCCAAAAGATTTGTAAGCTTGGTTTTCAGTGAAACCTCCAGTCCAATGAGTTTTCAGTTTTATTTGGTTCTGCACAGCCGTAATGACTGTACATGCTTAGAGAAAGTATTTGTTAAACCTTTATTATCACCAAACCATGACTTTTAAATGTTTGTTTCAAAAGTACAACAGCTAAGTTCCACAGAGAGTGACTCCAGGTCTGCCCTCCTATCAGTAGCAGTCCTGGGTGATCACTCTGACAAATGGTACATAGAAAGTCAATGTCCTTTGATTATTAAGGACGATTACAAATTCATGATGACACAGCCTGCCTTGTTTAATACCTACAGTTCTTGAACTTTTAAAAAATCTAGTGTCCAAGAGAGGGCAAACAGGAAAAAGAAGAAATCTGGTGGAACCAGCCTGTCATTGAAATGAAACCTCTTTTGTTTTCCTTGCCGAAGAAGACTGACGGTGCCAGGTCATAAGCACCTAGGATTTGGAAGGGCTGTTGGTGTCCTTATACCCTCATACATGAGAAATGTAAGTGATGATGCTGAAACTACCACTCACGGTGGTTTTAGGAAAGGATTGGAAAGCCAATGATCTTTCAGAGGCTTTTTGTCCTCTTGCTTTTTACTATCTGCGGAAACAAGAACCATCTTGCAAACAGGGGTTTTACCATTCCAATATTGTCCTATTTGGGCAGTTAAATGACTAGGAAGACAAAACTGAAGGTTTTTTTCCCTTTTCTGAAAAAAAATCTACCACTTCTGTGGGGGATTCAACTCTGCCTTTACTTCACATTGTCTGTATTTTCCAGTGTATAATCCAAGACTTTATTCTTAGCATCTCTATTTTTAATTTTTTTAACCAATAATGCTTTCCTTATAGCAAAAGGAAAAAATAATTTAATTGAAGTAAAAGAATAATGCAGCCTGAGAACCACTAAAAAATGTGTATGTAAATGAGCAGTGATAAAAATCAGACATGTACATATTAATATTTTGACAATAGAAAAAGAACAGAGAATGAGATAAGACTTCTTAAAAAAGAAGTCCTTAAAAACAGAAGTTATCTAATTGCTTATTTTACCTAGAGGTAGAACAATCTATTTCTAGCTATCACATAGTAATGAGAAGTCATTATCTTGAACTCTTCTTTAATTAACATCAATCCTGATTAGTCAGAATATATTAGGCTTTTTGTCTGTTACCATAGTAGTAGAATCTCCAGTAAAGGAAGTATTCAACCAGACATTATCATTTGCACACCACTTCCATGTAATTATTATTTTACAATGTTTCACGGATTTTTTTTCCATTTTTGAAAGGTGAAATCTATTATTGGTCAACCCTTTCTTCTCCAGAGCAGATCCTGGCATGACAGGTTTTTGCATGGTGTAGGTGAATATAATGACCTATAAAATGTTAATGGATTTTAAACAAAATGGGTGCAAAAGTCCAATGTTCAGAATACCTGTAGTTGTGTTGCACTATGTTGAACTTTGAGGTTCTCTAACTTTTTAATATTAACATTTCAGGTTACAGAAAATACGTAAAAAGAAACCTGCTTAAACAGTATAAGCTATTGACTGTTTAGAGAAATGAAGGGTTTGTTTCCATACCAAGTCTTAACACCACAATGTATTTGGATGTACCTGTGATCAGAGGTAGAGTGCAGGGTAAGGTCTAGATGAGTTAGCTGTAGGAGTAATGTAGGAGAGAAAAAAACATGTGAACTATTCTTCATTTTGCTTGAGTTTTTTCCTGATGGCATATCTACCCATATTCTTTTGTTTTTTGATTCCTAGCTTTCTGGTTATCAATAAATGGTGTAAGATTTTGTTGAAAATAGCAACTCCAAAAGAGCTTCCTGAAACTCTCTTGTGAAATTTAACAGGGAATAACATTTTTGCAAGAGAATTCTACTGGCAGGTCAAAAATTGTTATGAAGTATTTTTGGTTTTTTTTTAATTCCATTAAGTTTCACAGGCATTTGGAGTAATGTCTATTGAACCACCTCTGTAACAAATTGATTTCATCCGGAGTGAACCAAAAAGAACCCCAGACCTGGTGTTGTCAAGGTGGCAGTTCACTGATCTATGTGGTGTCACGCAGGAGCATTGCCCCCGAGCAGAGTGAGAGCTGGGCAACGCTGAGCGGGGCTGAGGGAAACGCAGGTACTCCATTTGAGAGAGGTGGTGTCAGGAAGCCAAACCATACTGAGTAGCCACCCGGGCTGGAAATGCCATGGGTCTTGTACGCCGTCCAGCTGGGGTGGGCTTGCACAAAACACAGCCCATCCAGTGGCATTCTGGCACTTCTGTTCAGGCTGCAAGTACTTGATTTTGGACCTGCTCTTGTTCAGGACAGAATAGGAAGGGACAAAGTTGATCCTAACATCATGTGTCATCTTGCACTCTCCCTAATTAACAGCCAAGCAGGAGGACAGCTTGGTTCTCCTACAGCCAGAAGAGTTTTGGGTTGCTCTAGTCAGTTCGTATGGGCTGACAATAATTCTGCAAAGGTTGCTATGCTTATTTTGGCTACATTTTCTTTTTCAGGGTATTAGCACCTAGGAGACCATGTAGTTAAAATACTGATGCTAGCTTTCTGCCATTCAGGGATTCCCCTTCACCTAATCATAAGGCAAGTGCCCATTCGTGCAGCCCTTTGGCAGCTGCACTGCCTATGGGTCAGTTTTATTGCTAAATGAGCAGAAGTGGAAGAGAGTTACACTTCTGTAAAAATAACAACCCCCTGCAAAAAAAATCAATGCTTCAAGTTACAGATGCAGATTAAGGGCACTTCAAAACTACCCCCGTTAGCTACATGCACACTAGTTTTGCAGGAAAAAACCCAGAAGAGTATTCCCAGCTACCACAGGACTGATATTTCAGCTTTACTACATTTCCAAGCAGGGAAAAAGGGATTCAGTCAAAAAGGAATTATAAAACTAAAACCTCTTGCAGCACTTTGAAAATTGAGAGGGACACAAGTCTCTAGTGAGCTTAATGAAGTATCAGAGTAAGAAGTGATTTAGCTACCTAAAAACAGTGCTTTTGTTTTCTATTTAAAGTAGGAAATCAAAGGCATGCCTTTAAATATTTTATTCTGTGAGGCAGCCAAAAAAGGGTTTGCTTTCAAGCCTGAATAGTGAATATGGAGATAAAGTAGCACTTTTGAGAGCCTTTCATATGACTTTCTCCTTGGTTGAAACACTTGAAATATGGAAGTATAGTGCGGCCACACTCTTCCAGGAGGAAAAGGAAAGGCTATAAAATGACTTCAGTGTTTTGTGACGTGATTCGGGAACACAGCGCTAGACAAATTTTCAGTTTAACTGGAGGATTAAAGAACAGGACATGGTCAGAATGAATATTTTGCTCCTTTCATGAGTGGTCCTGCTTCAGCAATTAAATACTACCCATCTGTTTTTTTGAACTTGGAGTGATAGCTTTTAGTGAATCAATTACAAATGTTCCAACCAATATAACTGTTACACAGCCTGAAGTAGGAAAAACTAGAACTGAACTTGTCCTTATTACGTATTAGAGAGCCCAGCATTTAGATGGTTCCAGTTTCCAACAAATCCAAGAAGCTCCCTTTCTGAGTTCTCAAATTTACCTTCACCCTACTCTCCTGCACACATGCTGAGCCCTTGTTGACCATCGCTTTTGGCACCTTAGTATACTTGCATTATTTCCTACGTTTTATTTGAACTGCAAACAGAGCCATGGAAAGTCCTGCTTAAGAAATCATCAGGAAGTGGAAATACTGACACAAGTGTGTTTGCCATTTGCCTCCTTATTATTTGTGTTTGGGTTTCCAGTGAGATGTGCATATTGAATCAGAGGTAGAGCACAACAACAAAAGGGATCCTACTCTGTCAGCCTACATGGCTGCTTCAAGACTGTTTCCACATATTATAGAATCACAGAATCATTAAGGTTGGAAAGGACCTCTAAGATCATCAAGACCAACTGTCAACCCAACATCACCATACCCACTAAACCATGCCCCAAAGTGACACATCTACATGTTTTTTGAACACCTCCAGTAATGGTGACTCCACCACCTCCCTGGGCAGCCTGTTCCAATGACTGACCACTCTTTCAGTAAAGAAATCTTTCCTAATATCTAGTCTAAACCTCCCCTGGCACAACTTGAGGCCGTTTCCTCTTGTCCTATCGCTAGTTACTTGGGAGAAGAGACCAACAGCCACCTGACTACAATCTCCTTTTCAGGTAGTTGTAGAGTGATATATTAACACCCACATTATCCGAGACAGACTTTTTTCCTCCGAGGAACAACAACCACCACAATAAAACCCACAAAAACCCAAACCCCAAACCAAAAACCAAACCATGAAAAAAAGTACCTTCAGACTCAATGCACACTGAAACTAAATGCTCTGAATTCTCCATTGACTGCTGAGTCTCTCCAGCACAGCTGAATATATATGCCACTGTGTCAATGAATGCTTGGTAAAACTTGCAGAGAATAGTGTCAGAGGTGACCGGATTGAACAAATCTAACGACTTCATTTGCAGCAGTCAGTCCTTCTCGTCTGACAGCCGTCCTCTGCAGAGCATCATGTAGCAAATCACTGCTTCCACGCAGACCTGCAGCTGGTGAAGGCTGGCTTTTCTGATAGCACAAGCAGCTAAATTTCTCATCTGCTCCATGCTACAGCCCAATCCACCCTCTCTAGGCAGACTTGCCCATTCTTTGTGTTGAACCTTTTAAAAAAAGAAACAACCAGGAGAGGAAGTCAAAGCCAGTCAAAGCCTATTCCCTAGAAAATTCTTGTTGCCTATTCACTGTGACTTTTGCGGTTTCTTTCTCAAAGACTGCTCTGTATAGCCCTTAAACTTTTCCAGTTTAAACCAGTCTGTATCACTGGCTGTCCTCTGCAACCTGGCCTCTCCCCCACCATGCAACAGTTCCTCTTTTTACTACTTCTATTCACATGAAAAACTAGAAGTCATTTGTCTGAAGTCAGATTAATTACTCTGGTATAAAACCCGTGAGGTACTAATCCCTTTATGTCATATATGTTCATTCAATCATTCAGTCCTTAACTAAACCTCCTTATCTACAGCTGAGTCTTCAGCTAGTTGGGACAGGGCTAGCTTCTTGTGAGGCAGTGAAGTTCTGGTGATTTGACTCCATGCTGAGGACTTAGTCTTCAGTATCTTTTTAAATGTTCATTGATGCTATAGGTACTCTACATGATAGACTTCAAATGTCATGAAACAGTAGGCTGCATTTGGGTGTTTTGGACCCTGGATTTGGGTGCACTGTTGACCTTGTCCTCACTAGCCCCACCAGATCTACTGAAGGAGGTACTACCATGATGGATCCAGACACCAGAAGTATGTATCATTAGGATTCTACTACTTTAATTTTTAATTTATTTTTAATGGCTCCTTTCTTTACTTAACATACACTATTTTACTACCTCATGTTTTGTTGCCTCCTGACCTTCTGTTCTATCTTTCAAAATCAGCTGTCTTGAAACTCAATAGGAAAGGGTTTTTTCAGATTTGTTCACTGTTTCTCTCCTCATAAGCCTCCTGGGTGTTGGGATATCTGCCATAAATCATTTCATATATTCTTCACTTAGCTAGCTTTACTTTTTTCTCTGTGTGTTACTCAGCCATTTAAATGTTACAGAAAATCCTGACGCTTCTGTTTGATTTTGCAGAGGTGAAATCCATTTGTTCAACCAAAAATCATTTTCATACCTAGATATTTCCTTTGTTCTTCTTGTATTTATTCATTTTTACCCCATTAAGCTGCAGAAAAATTCTAAGAGTTCCTTGCAGTGCACTTCTGAAGGAAGCAAATGAGCCTGCCACAAAGAAAACAGGATGCTTACCTGTCAGGGACTGATCTTTAGAAAACTCAGACTACCTCTGTAAGCACGATCTAATCTGAACCTAGGTGACAGGGTAAGCTTCGTACATCACTTGTCACAATTGCTTGTCACTCCTTTGTTCAGGTGTTAAAACAGTATCTCACTTCACCAGCAGACACATTAAAAATCAATCAACGTCACTCCTGAGGGAGCAAGTCCCTTCTCAACATGAACTATGGCTCCACTATTCCTCAGAATTTTGACTTTGATGGCTGATTTGTTTTTCTCAATTAGAAAAAAAAAATCTGACAGCCTCTGTGCTTACCGACAGAGAATGCAGTTCAAAGCATTTTAAAAAGAAACTTCCTTGGCAATTACACCTACTAAAAATAAGTAGTGCTTTACAATGCCGTTAATTACTATAATTACCGTGCCTTGAGTGAGGCTTGCAACAGGCAGGGATCGTTTCAATGCTATGCATTGTAGCGAAGCACAACTATGAGACATTCAGTTTTCACGATGCATATTTTCTCCCAGATCCCTGAGCATAAATTTCATCAACATTAATATGAATTCCAAAACCCATATCCAACTGCAAAGGATCTCATGATGCTTTTATACTCTCAGGATCTAAACTATAATTTCAACCATTAACAAGCACCATTTAGCATTAGATTTGCTAATGTTATATTATAGTTCTGGCAATTCTATACAAGATGCATTACAAGCTCAGTGAAGACTAAATTGTGGTACTGAATAAACACTTTAAATAATGAAGCAGAAATAAACAGTGTACATTAATTTAAGCATTTTACTTAAAATTTTCTTTACATTAAAAAACCCCAAGCATGGTTTGCAAAATTTAAATCATATCATACCAGTAAAAATCAAATATATTGCTCAGAGATAGATACTTGTAGGAACAAACTCTAGCTGCACAATGTACTCCCCATCATCTAAATTTTGCCTAGGCTCAGGTTTTGACCAATATGGTTCAAACTTGTCAGGTCCTGTCTGTGGCATCATGTGGGCCATTTTGCCAATAAAAGAACAAGTCAGGTAGTAGCTGAATCAACACTGATGACATATTTCAAAAGACTCTGTTCTCATGGTAAAACCCTGTGAAACAGCAAGCAAATACATCTGGCAAGTCTTTGCGTACATAAACTAGGGGACTGTTATCAACATTTTTATTTCGGTTAGTCTCGTACTCAGAGAAAAAATGACTCTGTTGTGTTACTATGGGATGTTTCACTGTCACCTGCACTCACATAGGCTGCTTTAATCCTGGGGTACACACCAACAACCAGCCCTACCCACTCTGTGTCTTGTACAGCCTAATATCAGCAAAAAACTTCTGTGACAGCATTTGCTCCTCCAGCAATACATAGTCTATAAAATTGGTTGAGCCAACAGTTACTAAGTTATATATACTAGCTTTGCAAGCCCAATGCATACTTTGCCATGAAAACAGGTGCATCTGCAAATATTTTTCATTAAAAATGTAATTAATATGCATAAACTTGTTTGCCAAGCAATTTGCACATGAAACCAGAATTAAATTAAATACAGAAGCCTCTTCCCTCTCCCCCACCCCCCTTTCCTGTCTGGATAAAATAGAATTTAGAGAAATTTCCTGGGTAAATTTTTGAAATAATCTGACTCAAGCTTGTCATTGTTTCAAACTTTTCTTTACTACCACAGTAATTCTCAGATAGAAAGTTTTATTTCTAAAACTGTTTTTGCCTGCAGCTAGAGTGTCCTGATAACATGGCGGGTATACTGCCATGAAGAACGAAATCTGCTGTCTCAGATATACAATAGAGACAAAACAAGGACTGCTCTTCACAGAACTCAATACCATTCCAAAGAGGCTACCCCTATGGAGAGACCTCAAAATGACCCAATTTCTTACCGCAGAGATGGGTCATTATAAATCAGGTTCCTTTAATTGCTAATGAATTGTTAATGAGAACCTCACCTTAAAAAGATATTATTTATTCACAAATATTTGTTAAATAGTTCTTATTAATCAATGTGCCTTTGGCTGTTCACTGTTGCGTGTTTGGCCACCCAGATCCCATGCACCACAGCTTGTGGTCCTTGGCTGGAGGACTGAATCCTTTTAAAACCAGAGTGATGGGGAGCAGCTAATGAATAACCAGGGCTGACTCTAGGTTTTTTGATCCTATTGGCAAGACAGGGTTTTGCAGCCCTGCGGATGAAGGCCAAAATTATGCTGCTCCGTTCACAGAAAGGGCACGAAAGGGAGAAGGGAACAGAGCTGGGAGAGAAGGAGGGGAGGGAAGGTCCCTGAAAAGACATACTTGCTGGGATGGCTAAGGAAGGAGATGGGTGGACTAGGACCAGCAATTGCTACTTCTGGGAGAAATTCCTTCCTTAGCAGTAGTTGTCATCCCACAGACCCCGATCTTGGCTTTCCAGTGCTCTGTGTTAGGTAAAGCAGGTGGTGTGGCTCTGACCCACTTGCTCCCCCAGGGGCATTAGGTATGGTCTCGTGTTGCCCATACCTAATGCCACTGTCTGAAAAGCATTCTTCCAATAATAGTATTTGAATAAATAGTAATTTATGCTAACTTCCTCCATGTTTTTGCAATTCAGACACTCTGCCAGCAGTTGCCAGTAGTCATGAGTAATGGGAACCCACACATTAATTCAAACCAAATGTGGTTTTGGTTTTCTGGGGTTTTTTTTAAGACTTAGTAAGTGGTTCCTTTCCATTATTTTTATACTCTCAGAATGATTCATCTCTTTCCTATGATCTATTCAAGCTTTGGCTGTTCTGGACACACATTTGAAAATCGTGAAAAACTATTCCCAATAGAACTACCCCTGGATTGACAGCAAGACTTCACCACTAACCAGCCCTCACACAGTTTCAGCTTGGTTAACCAGCATAGACATGCTGTAATGTCGGGAGACAAAAAGTTGCACATTCCAGCCCTGGTCTCCCAAGTCCTTCAGTTTTTCCTGAATAGGTATAAATACATCCACAAGAAACACAGCTTGACAATCTTCTTTCACTCTTCCTCCTACTACGTTATGAATCAGAGAGTAAATATTTTGAAAGGGAAGCTTAGAGACCAGTCTTTTGCTGTTGTATGACAGCACCAAGAGATTTTTTTCCCCCAGTTTAGTTTACTTTGATCGTGTGTCTCTAGCTTCGGTTATAAATTGGCAGTTTCTCTTGCTCCTCAGCAGAAAATTATGGTAGGTGGCCAATGAAAGTGAAGATGGAAAAAAACAAACTAAATCATTATTATTAATCAATAAGTGAGATTTTTGCACTAAGTGTCACAGTTCTGTATCCAAATGGATTTTTTGTAGAGCATGAAATTGCACAAAAGTAGCTTCCAAAATTGTATAAAATTATTCCTTCAGCTGAAATGTCAAATCCATAGATTTTGGTGATTTGGAAATAATTGTGTGGATCTTAATTTCTTTGTTTTTGTGAAAATCAGTATATTGTGCTTCTGGCATCTTATTCAATGAAATTAATTTTAAATGAAGGATTGAAGCATGAATTCAATTGAAAAAAGGTGCCTCATGTAGGAGAAATGTAAACTGATTATTTTTTTCTCTCTGTCATCGTCAGTGGCAGTCAAATTGGCCAACACTTTAAATTAAAGTCCACCTCTGAAGTACTCAGGTAGTGAACAAATCATATTATCTGTCTATATCAGTTCACCAATAGATTGGAAAGTTCATTATTTGATGCTCTGCCTTCTCCATTAATTAGTTAATGTTTGTAAAATGCTTGGAAAATGAAAGGAGCTATATAACTATATAAGCAACACTATTATCATCATGCACTTCAGGGCAGATAAAGAGTAAGCTAATGAAGGTCTGCAGTAAGAAGAAAATGGATGAAATTTAAATGATGTGTGTTCTGCAGGGACTGGGAGGGTGACCATGTGGCACAGAGAAGTTCAGATAGGACTAAATCATTACAGTGTGATTCAGAGATTTGTTGAACACCCAGCATAGAAATAAATCAGTGATCTTAATCCATATCCTAAAGGACAAGGCTCTCCTTCATATCAAATCATCACCTTTTAATAGGGTTCTCTACAACTGAGAAAAATAGCACCTCTGCAAAGTGTGCCAGGGACAGTACAGGAACACTGAAGTACCTTCTCCCCCTTCCTGACTCAATGTCACAATAGAAGTCTTCTAGTTCCAGAGCCATGTGAATAGCTCTTTCTTACACCACTGACAATTAAAAAAAAAAAAAAAAAAAAAAAAAAATCAAAATGCATCTTTCTCTCTGTTTCCAAACAGGAAGTGAATAGGTTTCTATAAATTGTATAAAGGATGAACATTATGAGCCTCTGGGGTACTCTACAGTGACAGAAAAATCAGTGATGCTATAATAATAACAGAAAAGATGCAGAATTATGGAGTGTCCTCCGTAGTTTGTGCATCTTCTATTATTGTCCTCATCAACCTCTGTTTATTAAATTAAAAACAACTACAATAGCTTATGTTATATTGAGCACGTTTCCTGATAAGATCAAGTATGAAAGGTTCAGGTACGAAAGAAGGGCCTCGCCAGAAGGGAGTTGAACTCAGAAGTTAAGCAGAAATGGAAATGGGGAGTGGAATGGGAGTGAATGAGAGAGCTTCTGTGGCGAGTGCGTTTTGGCACAACAAAGTTGAGAAAGTGTGAGCGTTGTTCACATTTCTTTTCTGTCCCTACCACACTTACTATCCTGCTATGTGATTTTTTTTTTCCTGCTCAACACCTGCTATGCAAGTATAAATGACATTCAATTTTAAGCACCAGTGCATAGCATTTTTTTTTAATGTAATGCTCTGTGATTCTGGGTCTAAGGGAAACTGCAGCGGGTAGCACAGCCATTCTTGGCTGTAATTAAGGCCTTAAAAAAAAGCCAAGGTGGAATATTCATCAAGATGGTTTAAGACATGAGGCTGCACCTTAAATACTTAATTCTGCCCCTTTATGCAGGTGAAGGGGAATGCATGTAGAGCCTGCTTCCTGGTCAGGGTGCTTTCAACTCGCAGATCTGGTTTTGTCTCACCTGGGCCCTCATCAGAAATATTTCATTCATGGTCCCACCCACCCTAGACTTCCTCAAGTCAGTGAACAGGGATGCGTACCTCCATCGCCCATCCAAATCTCCCCAGGTAATGAGGTTTTCCGTATAGGAGCTTCAGTTATGCGGCGGACGGAAGGTGGGGTGAATCCAGGAGCTGAGACAAGCACGGAGGGAGCATCATCACCTCATTGGAGAACTGCAGCTTCACCTCTTGCCTCTGGCTCTGGGAGAAGACGGCTCGGCTGCATGACCGTGGAGCACTCCCATAGCACTTGTACTCACACAGGCTCCCCTACCCTCACGGGCAACCAGCCACGGCCGCATTATCTCACGCAGCCTGAAAAAATGAGAGAGAAGAGTGCTGAAAAGCCACAAACTTCACGCCATAGCAGCAAGTCTACAGTCACTCTGGGACATCCAGGATCCTCCTTTGGGCTTCGCCATTCTGGCAGGGCTAGTTCCCCCGCTTCTCGGTTGTCACTCATTGTCATCAGCCACACATTAGGCTGGATTTTTTTCTAGATCAAGACCCAAGACTGCTCAGGTGAAGTTTAAGCTTAAGGACGTAAGGTAGCAATGGAATTCAAGAGAATAATCCTGGTTTTAGATTGTTAGATATTTTTCCTTTAAAATAAGGCATTCTCCAGGTTTGCTGTTCTCAGAAGCTTAGATAGAGGTTTCAATATTTTATTGTAGCCTTTCTGAGTTTGTTTCAAAAAACAAGGGAAGAGGGAAGAGTTAAAGACAGGGTGTTAATAAGGTATTTTAGGAAGCAGACATGCTGCCAGTCGTTTGTTTTTAGTTAGTGGTTTGTGGCTGAATCCAGCTTTACTATTTTCCTTCCAGCCTTCATAAGGCTGAGTTCGTCACTTGGAAATCTACTTTTTAAAAGCTAAATCTAAAAATCTGTTTACACACAACTGCTGAGCTGCTGCTAACCACCATCTGTTTTTAACACAGTTCAATCTGTAAGGTTAGGAATTACACATTTAGCAAGAAGGGCAGCAACAAAGAAATGCTCAAATACAGAACTACAACCCCGTCATTTTATTACTTTTTTTTTGGTTCTGCTTTTATGTCATTTTGCCTCTAGATTTTTGCTTCCTTCTATAGTTACTTTAGTGCCTTATTGCTATAGTTCCTGTAGAGAGAATATAGAATATGTGGAACTCCATTTGTCCACATTTTCCTTCCATATAAAACACTACTGCTCCCTTTCTGAAAACAAAATCTCATGAGGGGAATAAATGTTAATGACAAAATCCGAAGAGTAATGCTGTCATTGATTCTAGTAGATCTAGTGTTGCCTTTACAGTCTGATCTTACAAACTCTGGGAAGAGTTTTGATAATCTCTTCCTGAGATTTTTTTGCAAAACCTCTTTAGAGAAAATCTGCTGGCTCTTCTACTCTCAACATACCTGCATGCTTTGCTGAAAGACCATTGCTCATTATTCATGAGTTTTGGAGAATTTAGTTTAAAAGTCACTTGAAAACTTCTTTCTTATTTTCATCTTTTTGAGGATTTACATCATCCTGATACTTTGCTCTGTATTCTGTGTTCTTCAATGCCTTAGTTGGCAAAAAAGCAAGGGATTATAAGCAATATTAGGCAAAACTATTTTTGTCAAATTTTCTCATGGAGAGTGTGAAATATGGCTCTTTCAAAAAATATACCTCAGCCTTTTATACAGGAAAGGCACATTAGATTAGGGTGTCAAAGTTAATAGTAGAGAACTTGGAAGATCTGAAGGGTGTGCATTCCATATTTATACACTCCTAAGTGTTCAAACACAGTTCTGCCTCACTTTGACCTGAAGATGGAATAACAAATATTTTCTAATCTTTCAAAACAAGCTTAGGAAGAGTCTAATTAGCCAAACTTGAGCAGATTTAATTAATATGACTCTTAAATGATTATATTTAGATATTTAGTTTGTCAATACTGTATGCACAGTATTTTTAAAAAAAGTGCTAGTAGTCAGGAGATGTAGCAATTAGACACTGACCGAGCTGCACTACTAAAAGATATACACTTTCTATTCTCTAGTTACAGAAAGCATACTTCAGTCAGAAGTCAGAGCAGAGACAGATTCTTGGACTAACCAAAACTTCCATGGCCAGTGAGGGTTTGGTAGTTTAATCTGATCTTTTGCCTGATTTCCAGGAGGTTGCTCTGGAAATGCTTGCCGGTATTTTTGGCACAAAACACAGAAAAGTTCATGTTTAGATTCCATACCATTTGCTTTGTCAAGGGAAGATGACAGAGGAAGCACTCCATTCTTAAAAAGAAAAAAAATGTTTAGTAAGCTCATGGAAGAGACAGGCATGAGTGATAAGAGAAGAGAAAAACACTTTCCAGACATAACCTAATATTTAAAAAAGCAGCTGCAGTCAATTTGTTTCGCTCTTTCCCCAAAGATCTAATACACAGAGGTCAGCCAAAACTGGGACAAGAAACATCAGGAACAGTTGCATAGGCACTACGTTGTAGTAAAAAGGAACAGATTTTAATGCAAAGACAGATGCATTAAGAGATAGATTCATGTTCATTAGAAGTAAAGCAGGAGAACTGCAGAAATAAAAACAAGGCTCCCTTTAAAACCACTGGAGAGTTTTATTTCTCTGCAATTTGTGTTCTGTGAATTCAGATCAAATCTGTGCTTTTGCGGGAACTCACTGTGAAATTACATAGTCTCACCAACATGAAGTACTAGACAACAACGTCAAGGTTGAAAGTCAAATACTCAGCAGCCGGAAAAAGCCAAAATAAGGGTTACAAGGGCAGCCTCAGTTGGATTCCTTTATATGTATATGCTCATTTTGAAAAGCAGCTGCCATAAAACTTTAAAACTGCACTGAACAAATTTCCTCCCCTAATCTTATCCTTGGAAGTGGCTGAACTGTTGTTGCTGAAAATTTCAACTCAATAACTCCAGCTGAGGTATATGCTTAACATGACAAGTGTCAATCCACAGGATTACATTTGAGCAAAGTTATAGGCAATTAGGGAAATAAAAGCTATTATTATAATAAAAGGAAGTACTGAGCAACCTCAACTACAATCTTAGCTGCTAGTCCTGCATATGACACAGTCCATTTCTTTAATGCATACTTCTCACTGCTGTTGCAAGGATTAAGAGCACTTCATGTGACTCAAAGTGTAACCAGCTGTCACCAGACCATGTTTTCTTCATTCCCTGCCTTCAGAAATAACTGAGTTCAATAGATGCACATTTTAATGGAAAAAAAAACAAAGAGTGGTTGAAAGAAGACTCAGATGTAATTATTTTCATAGGCTGCTCTTGTTCCTGTTTTTAAGAAATAGAAGACTACTTGACTATTGTCAAATGATAGATTGTAGTACGATATGCTCAACTATGCTCTAGAGCATGCTGATATAAACGAAATAAGGTATAAACGAAAGGTAAGAGAAAGGAATAACAGAAGTGGCAGTCCTGGTTCACCATCCTGCCTCCCTACTCCTCCTTCCACCTCACTAATTTGCTTTGACTGTTGTTTGGATAGTAGGAGTGCAGCTCAGTCTCCACCTCTGCTTAAGTCCTGGCTCCCTTGAGGCAAAATACTTTTGCTTAACAAAAGCACTTAACTATTAATAAAAAATCTGATACTAACTCCACTTTTTCCTGCTGGGCCCTTAAACAAGCATGTTTCTTAGGCAAGCAGGAGACCAGGAAAATTGATGTGTTTTTTCTTCATCCAACAGATCTATTCTTGCTATATAAGTGCATCTTATTTATCCCACTTTTTTCCCTTCTCATGTGTCTTCCTAGATGAAAGCCAGCCTTAGTTGTTGTCCGTGTTTGCCCTGTGCATTATTTTTACTGTTTTCCTCAACTCAATCTTTTTCACCTCTTCCCCCTCTTGGAACTCTCTTCCCACAGTAAAAATTTATTTTAATTATGCACATGGAAAGAACTGCCAGTTTTACCCAACGCCTCATTTCAGAATTTTCTGACTTTTGTGCAATTTAGCTGTAATTTTAACATAACTGCTGTGTGTGTTAGTGAAGGGGAAAATGTTGTGTTAAAATTACAGGTTAGTTAGCTGAGGAGCAGTGTGCAACTGAGATTGCGGCCTTAGTATCCATTATCTGATTATTTCCTTGCCAGCACACATACACAGAAGAACAATTGGTAGGTTAATGAAATAATCATATCTGTGCAATCTGTTTAAAATACAATTACTTAATATCATCCACATAAAGTTTTAGACTGAAATGCATTACTTCTGGAAAATTCTGCAGAATAAATTAAATTGTGATCATGTAATTATCTAATGAGGTGTTACACAATACATTTTTGCAAGCAGTAAAGTGAGAAACAGAACTAAAACACATAAAAAACTTTCACCAAAGTGATAAAAAGTTTCAACTCTACAATATTGGAATTATGGCAACACTTATTTGCTGTTTCAGACTCAAATACTTTATGTAAGACTCATAATGTACTTCCCCCATGATTTGTACGTGTACATTTGTACATGAAATTTCATCCGAACTTCTATGAATGTGATATGAACACTCAGTCAGCCTCAAAATACCTGTCTGAAAATACCATTAATACATTAGGGTACATAAGGGCAAACTGAGGCACAAAGAAGTTGCCTGAATGACTCAATTTCTGAAAAGCCTCTATTACTTTCACTAATACATAGAGAGAATCAATATTCTGACCTTATATTCAAATTTCACATAAACCCCAGCACTCTCACACAGAGACAGATTTTTGGAAGAGCTGAGATCTTAGTATTTTGAAACGTAAAAAATGGCTAACATATCTTGCTAAGGTAGTTCGGTTCAGGCCAGTGTTTTAAGGAATTTTGAGTACCTAGCAAGACTTTTACTTCCCAGCTTTTACATGCTTTTGCAAATCCTGCCAACCGCGTACTTGCATCTTCATATTCCTACACAATTCTGTGTAGCTGGCCCTTAGATCCAATTTTTAAACATACTCATATGCATGCCTAACTTTATGCATAAACTTAATTTCACTGTGTGTGTGACTGTGATGGCAGGACTGGAGTCTCAGTGAGACCAGCAGATATGGGCCACAGACTGGAACCCCACCACATCCCAATACTGGTACCTCGCTCCCATGTGCGCGGGTCTGAACGATACATACGTGCGCATCCGGCTGTAGGGTAATGAGCAACATTACAGATACATGCACTTTTACTGGTACTTTTGATAAGTCCTGGATGAGACTTCTGACTGCATCATTTGGCTTTGTTTCTAGCATAATTACTATTCTTAAATAGCCTGTTCAGAATCCATTCTAAAATTCTTTAAATCAGCCACACAGTGCAGACTGTTCAGCTTGGTGGAATCCGGCTCAAGGTGCTGACACCTACTTGCTGGCCCCAACTATTAACAAGAGTTTCTCCCTCAGGTTGCCTAAAGATGTGCTGCAATTCATGTCAATCTGTAAACACTATACTCAGCAATAGCTTTGTTTAAAAATAGTTATGTACAGTATGCTCAGCTAACTCCCGTACATCATGTCTTGGTACCTCACATCCAACCTGAGCATGAGGAAAATTGGAATAAAGCTGTAAAGTCAAGATAATCCAAAATAACGAGAGCGAAACTGGACAAATTTTGTCAGTGTCCGGAGATTAACCGCTCTGATTTCTGTAAAGGAATCTAATCCTTGAACAAAACTTTTCATCAGACCTTTAAGATGAGCATTTCAAGAGAGAGACCAATGGAGAATAAATCCCATGTCCATATAGAATATTTCACCCATGAAGGGTGAGTATTATGTTTCGCTCATGAGTGTAAAAGCTCCATAAGTCATGACTGCACAGGCATGAATGAATTATGAAGGTCTTTTGCTTTAGTAAAAGGAGCAGGATCAGCATTTGTGGGCAAGACATTCTATTTATTCTATCTATTTCTTGATCTGTTTTAATTTAAAAACATTTAAAACTGCCAGTTCTACTAGTAAAGAAATGATCAGAGAGAAAAACAGATCAAATTCATTAGAAGCATATAATATGGGTTTCTATAGGTGATCATAAATAATGTTGATTTCTGCAAATGGTTCCCGATACCATTTTTCAACGAATAGCAGGCATTCACAAGACTATCCTGTTTCGTTCACTGCTGCACTTCTGCACCAAATGAGACAGGAGACCTCAGAAAAGAAATAAATGTGCACCTGTGTCATTTAAGACCGTCAGAATCGGAGATTGCACAATTCTGAGCTTTTGCCTTCAGAAAGTCTATGTCATCATCAGTTCATATCTTGAATCAGATAGAGAGCACAAATAACAATGCCTTTGAGAGAATAAAATGTTATGAACTTTGTAAACTGGAAGAAGAATACAGTAAAGTTACATTTAGGGCTGGGTCCCCAATGCTTTCCCTGACAGTGCAGGCTCCCACGGGGCCTCATGGGAGCTATAGTTCAAAGTTCCTCCCATCCTTCCCCTCCCTATTCTCTTTTCCAGAGCCCCTTTGCAGTCCAACCAGGATTGAGGCAGACCCCAGCACACCTTGGTTTTTCCTGTAATTCATTGATCTGCCATCTGGGGCGATGAGATTCTGTAGAACTACTTCTTTCCATTCTTCTAAGCGAAAATCCTGAAGTTCATATTTTCCCACAGAAAACTTTCAAGCAAGCATATTTTTCATCTCCAAACTTTCAACCAGAGGGAGATGACTTAAGAGAAAGATACATCAATGATATGAGGCAAGAGGAAGAAAGAAGAGAAGGGGAAGTGAAGACCATGCAGTTATAAGGCTAATAAAGAAATCCCTGAAAAGTTTTAAAAATAGAAAAATGGTTTTGTTGCATCTATGCTTCAATGTTTCATCCAACATTACCAAATAAATTTCAGTGAGACACTAGAGAGAACACTTTTGCCTCTAACTTTTTTTAAATTTTCATACCAGCTCTGGCTGACATTTCCCTTTCAGAATAATTATTGCTGGTTTTTAATATTATGATGAAATACAGTCATGGCAAGCCCTTTTCTTCTCTTCTTACTCTCCAAATGATCTGAGCTCAGGCCAACTCACTGCTGTTGATGGATCCATCCTTTTCTTACAGATGTTTCCAGCCACTCATCTAACCTTTCACTGCTAGTGAACAAATGAATGAATCGATTTAACAGGAGGATGAGGTGTCACCACAATCCCTGTAGATAATGGCAGTCACCATCCACTTCCAGCTAAGCATATGCTGTGTGAGAAGAAAGTATTGTTCTGTCTTTCCAACTGTTCAGATGATAGACACTAGTCGCTGAAGTAAGATGACCTAAAAAAACTTCATTGATCTTTTGCAGAGAACTTCCACAGCTGGTGCTCTAGAAACCTCATGCTGCCAAGATGACACCAGAACACAGACATTAATTACCTTATTATTTGGTTATCTTCATCCTCAGAGTCTTCCTATCCAACTTGAAACTCTACTGAATAGTTCACAGAATCCAAAACTGGTGTCAGGCTGGTTTATTAGTGTTCAATAATTGTGAGTCCCTCTTTATTATCAGACAAGCCTGAATCAGAATTCATGTGAGGAACTGCCACAGACTTGTAGCCATCTGACACGGTTTGCTTTTTCTTTTTCCCCACAATCATTAAAACAACTGGTATTTTTATTGCCTGGTATCTCTTTATTCACATTCAGTCAAATGTCTCCAAAGTACTCAATGCTTCAGTGTGTAATGAAAAAAAAAACCAACCACAAAAAAAGAGCTCCAGTATAGTCAAACCCAACATAACAAAAAGTGATGGCAACACACTTGTGCAAAAATAAGCTTTTCAGCTGCCTGCCCATTTTGGGATCAACGAAGTGTTTTAAGGAGAAGAATGTATCTGAAGAGCCATATTTGATGTCCATATCTCATGTGCAGAATTGACTCTACTCTTTCACCTCATCATACAGAAACAGTTCACAGAAAAACAGTGATCATATACTGTCTTAGGGTGGTTTTGAGGATTCCCGAGAAGGGTAGACACATATACACAGACTACAAGGGGAAAGCAACAAGCGTTTATTACCTACAAGCATGCGTTATGCTAAGGGTATCTTGCAAAGCAATTGTCTTACCGACCCGAGGACTGTGAGGAAGATGGCCCATCCATACATTCTTGTGTCGTCCTGCGCCGCGCGCTCAGCCCAGCAGTCGGTAGGTGCCAGCTTTACGTGGGCAATGGTGGCCTTGCCATACACTGATTCCCTGCTCTTCGGGAAATCCCAGTATTTATACAATTGTGGAGGAGTGGGTTTTGACACACGTGACCAGCGAGTGCCGAAACACACCTCTGTTGCTGACTGTCAGCATAGGGAGACTATGGCATATGCGCCCGCTGGTCAGGCGCGCTGCGCACACCATAGCCATCCCGTCTATTGGTTCGTAGGCTCTCTACACACGGCATATTGTCAATCACGCTTAAGCCAATAGCAAGATGTTGCAAGGATTCCTACCTCCACGTCCTTCCCTAGTATTGTTCAACTTTCTTATCTCTGTGGGGAACCATCTGGTTTCTCTCACCCGGCCTGTTATCTACTTCTCACCCAGCTATCTGTTCTCCTCACTGTGCTAACTGCGGTGTTCTCACGGGCCGAAAGTCCATCTTTTAACCCCTCTGCTGCGGTTTCCTCACTGTCTACTTCTCACTCAGTGTCCAACTATGGACAAAAAATTCCATCTTTTAACCCCTCCATATACATATACCTACTTGGGTGGCTTTGCCTCCTTCCTCTTTCTCAGAAGCAGTTCCAGATCACAGTGCTTTCAGTTAAAAAGAGGTAGCTTTGTTTGGTTAATTGGTTTCTTGTTCTCCCAGAACTTCAAGGAAGCAAAAAAGAACCAGAAAAAAATGTTTTCTAAAAGCTCAGAACTGTTTTGGTTCTATGAGTGTCATCAGTAACTGCAACAAAAAAGCCTCCTGAACCTAATCCTCCAGCCTGCCAACCAGTTGTGAAGCACACAGACATACTAATCCATGCAAAAACCCCAAATAAATCAGGCAATCCAGATTTCAGGAGGAGAGTGTTGTGTATACTGTTAAGAGCATAAGAATAGACAGGCTCTTTTAAACTACCTTTTAAGCTCAGTCAGATGCAACCAGCCCCCAGCAAAATGGGTCCAGTCCACCCACAACTCATATAGCACACATCCTGAAGCACAGGAAAATACCACTGCCAGATGACAGGCAGATAATAAGATTAAATTGGGTCTCAAAACAAGGAGGAAAGATTAGAGACATGCAGGAGAGGCATCAATTAGAAAATGAAACCAGAGAATTAAAAGCTGATCCTGAAACAAAAGCGATATAGTTCAGATTAAAAAGAAGATCCCCAAAGGCTCACCTAGAAGAGTTATTGACACAGATGGGTGGATAAACCAGAGATCCATCAGAGATGGGTGGATACTATTTCAATAACTCTAGGTTGGAATCATATTACTATGAAAAACCCTTAAGACATTCCTGCCATGTGCCATGTTATGGCACAAAGAATTGCTCTAAAAGAAGGTATCATCTTGTCTTGAGTCTGCTAGTGTATGCTGAAGGCCTACAGCTCAAAGAAGCTCTGATCCAACTAATGCTGTCTCCCTCATAGTGCCTGTGGGCTCTCGGGAAGCTGGGAGTCACTGAAGCAGTGTAGATTGGCCTGATGCCTCTCCTTTTTCAAAGGTAGCCTCTATTCAAAGGAATGAGAAGAGGTCTAGGCTGGCAGCATTGTACGACTTCTGTGGGCTCTTGATGGCCAGTAGGCTTCAGATATTAAAGATAACATAGTAAATTCACTCCTTGTCACATGGCATTTTCAGACAGCTCTAAAGTCTGTTTCAAGGATGTAAGCAATATGAGGAAAAATGTTAAAGATAAGATGGGATGAAGCTCTGAGATCCTTTTGGCCCACTGCAATAAAAGGATCTCCCATCCATGTCTCACTCTTTATTTGCCCTATACACTACAGCACATACAAATTAAAAGACACCCAAATACGCTTTCTTTGCTCAGTTTATCTTTTGATCATCTCCCTAGCTGCTCCTGAATTCTAAAATGGGCTGTACGGACATAGTCCTGTGAGTATGCCATAACAGAATTGAGAGCTGCAAAGCCATATCATAGAATCATACAATCCCTGGGTTGGAAGGGACCTTTAAAGGTCATCCAGTCCAACCCCCCTGCAATGAGCAGGGACATTTCCAACCTGATCTCGAATGTTTCCAGGGATGGGGCATCTACCACCTCCCTGGGCAACATGTGCCAGTGTCTCACCTCCCTCACCGTGGAAGATTTCTTCCGTCTATCTAGTAGAAATCCACCCTCTTTTACTTTACAACCATTAGCCCTTGTCTATTACTACAGGTCATGCATAAAAGTCTGTCCCCATCTTTCTTAGAAGCTCCCTGGAAGTACCAAAAGGCTGCAGGAAGGTCTCCTTGGAGCCTTCTCTTTTCCAGGTTGAACAACCCCAACTCTCTCAGCCTTTCCTCATAGGAGAGTTATTCCATCCCTCTGATCATTTTGGTGGCCCTCCTCTGGACCCTCTCCAACAGGTCCATGCCTTGCCTGTGCTGAGGGCTCCAGAGCCGGATGCAACACGGCAGGTGAGGTCTCAGCAGAGCGGAGCAGAGGGGCAGAATCATTCCCCTTGACCTGCTGGCCACGCTTCTTCTGATGCAGCCCAGGACACAGTTGCCCTTCTGGGCTGCGAGTGCACATTGCCAGCTCATGTCCAGCTTTTCACCCACCAGGACCCCCAAGTCCTTCCCCATGGGTCTGCTCTCCATCCCTTCATCCCCCAGCATGTGCTGATACTGGGGGTTGCCTCGACCCAGGTGCAGGACCCTGCACTTGGCCTTGTTGAACCTCATGAGGTTCACGTGGGCCCATTCCTTGAGCTTGTCCAGGTCCCTCTGGATGGCATCCCATCCCTCAGGTGTGTCAACCACACCACTCAGCTTGGTGTCATCTGCAAACTTGCTGAGGGTGCACTGAATCCCACCGTCTATGTCATTGATGAAGATATTAAACAGTACTGGTCCCAGTACTGACCCCTGAGGGACAGAACTCATCACCAATCTCCATCTGGACATTGAGCTGTTGACCACTACCCTCTGGATGTGACCATCCAAACAATTCCTTATCCACCCAACAGTCCACCCATCAAATTCATCTCTCTCCAAGTTAGAAAGGAGGATATTGTGGGGGACCATGTCAAAGGCTTTACAGAAGTCCAGATAGATGACATCAGTAGCTCTTGCCTTGGCCACCGATGCGGTCACTCCATCACAGAAGGCCACTAGGCTGGTCAGGCAGGAGTCGCCCTTGGTGAAGCCATGCTGGCTGTCTTGAATCAGCTCCCTGTCCTTCATGTGCCTTAGTATAGCTTCTAGAAGGATCTGTTCCATGACCTTCCCAGGCATAGAGGAAGGGCTGATGGGTGGGTAGTCCCCAAGGTCCTCCTTACTACCTTTTTTAGAGATGGGTGCAGCTGGTGTTGCTCTCCATGCTCTGTTATGGCTTGCATACCTCTTCCTGGGAAGGACGGGAGCTTACCACCTTTCAGGGTCCTGACACATACAACTACAACAGGAATGCTAATTATCTGCAAGTAAAATCTTACTTTTAGGCTCACTATTAAACAAGTGGCACCATACCAAGTGTTACAAGTCTGTTGCAGAGACTCCAAAATTCGCAGGGATTTTTAAATAATTTCCAAGATTCCCCCATTCTCCTCCTCCCTGCCAGCTCTGGCTGAAAAGCCAGATGCCTGGCAGGAATGACCATGAGGGCAGGGAGAGTTCCTGTTCTCTGATCCACTTAACTGATGAGTGTCTTGGATTTGTTTGTTGTTTTTCAAGGGTTCCCACTATGCTCTATCCAAGATGCTACCAGACTGGAAACTTATACACTGAACACAGCTAGGCATGTTGTAGTGTTAGCAGAAAATTAATTAATTAATATGATTTATGTAAATATAGGAACTGTTTAGAAGCCTTCATTCTCAATGCAATATTCAATATTTGTTTAATATCTTGTCAGATATTAATTATATCCCCAGACAGGAAATTATACTCAACTGTAGCAAAATTGTTCTTACCATTAATTCTGTCAGAAACAGGGAAAGATTAACTGTACTGTGTCTGGCATGGATTATTTAGCAGTGCATAGGCTATTAGTATGAAAATGCATGCATCTTCTGAAAAATGTATGGAGTAAAAAGGATTGTAATTCCATTAAGCATAACAAGATGAAACTAGTTTAAGAAGGGAAAAAAAGAAGGAGGAAACAAGGTCTTTAACTAGAGACAAATAAAAATTAAAACCATAAATAGGATTTATGGATTTTTAGAGACAGGCTAATCCTTTTAAAAAAGTCATTTTGACCACTACTCCAATGCTGTAGAATATCTTTGATCTGGTCCATAACTATTCCAGTGCCATCCTTCAACCTGTAACCAGCCTTAATTATAATAATTTGTACCAAATCAGATGCATATACTATGTCAGGAATAACCCACAGTTATATCCGGTTTACTACTACCAGTTCAAAATCCTCTGAGCATTTCGCATCCAGGCTTATGCCATTCAGAATCTCCTGGAGTCAAAGTTCACTTCAGTTCTGCAAGTGATTCATAATTCCTATGGGATTCTCTATTGTGGAAGCATCAAAATTCTGTCTGCCATATACTTCTTACCCAGTTACTATGAACTTTTTCTAATCAGAAGTAGAAATAAGAAAAGCAGGTACCAAAATCACAAATTGTTTTTCTGGTCTCCTACAGATACAAACCAAACAGATGCCCCATCCCCGGAAACATTCCAGGTCAGGTTAGGCGGGGCTCAGAGCAAGCTGAGCTCGTTGAAGGTGTCCCTGCTCATTGCAGGGGGGTTGGACTAGATGGCCTTTAAAGGTCCCTTCCAACCCAAACTCTTCTATGATTCTAAATCAAATCATTTAAAGGCTGTTATTTAAGAGGAACTTTTGCCAATTCAAAACATTGTCTTCTTTCTTTTTACATTTCATTTCATTTTTTTTTCATTGTCCTTTCTTTTGTTTTATAAAAATACTTCAAAATTATTAGGATTGACCTGTATAGGCTTTGAGCAGCTGCACAGCTCACATGCAATGATATACTTAATCCAGCGTCTCTTCCCACCTCACTAGCATAAGAGTTAACTCTGTCATAAACTTCTCCTGGACATAATAAAAACAGTATAGCTGGTCTCTAAACTGGCATTTCATTTAATGTTTACAACTGCCAAAAAACAAACTGTAGATTTAGTCCACACAATCAAATGGAATAAGCACAGACCAGGGTACTTTGATAACCCGATATACTCTTGACACTCCTATTACAATTTTTGCACATGTCTACTCAATGCTTTTTAATTATTCATGCCTATAACAATTAAAAATACTGATGAGTTTATCTCATTCCAGTGCTTACAGCTCCCCGATGCCATGCCTCTGTAACACCAGGCAAATGCATCTCGTCTTTGCCTGTGTAATCCACCATTTTGTTTTAACTCATTAGTCTCTGCCTTTTCTTTGAAAGACAATGCTCTTTTAACCACACTCTCATGCAACATGCTTTCCAGTAAGAAATTCTTAAAACTTCAAAAAGGTGGTCAAATACTGCTCCCCGATACGTATCTCAGCTTCAATGGTCTGATTTTGGCTTCCATAAACTCCGTGGCAAAACGTAAAGATTTCTGTGGAAGAAAGACCTTTTTGTGCTTTTAGGGTATACCCAGTGACGTGATGGATTAGACACCAATACCCGCAGCTACCTCCAGAAGAGTCAACACATCTATGAAGTGCAGCGTGGCACCGTGCTAGAATAAATGCCAGGAGCGTTGCCGCCATCTCAGCCCAGCATGGCCGCCTTGCGGAAGAGGCGGTTCAGGCGCAGTGCCAAACGGAGGCATGTACCCATCAGGTGAGGTCTGCCCCCAGTTTTGGAGCCAGCTCTTTGGGTACTAGCTCTGGGTTCTCTGCAGTCTGTCCCACTTGCTGTTCTTATATGAACACCTCAATGCACAAGGTGCCAGGAATCAAACTGGTTTCCAACCCTGGAAACTTCGACAGTTGTTCTGACGCATGTGAGAGATGAAGGAGATGGTGAATGAGTTGCTTCACCACCTCGTTTTTCAAAGAACATGCACTTTCTGCTGCAAAAATTAGCATCAACATTAAAATACGACATGTTTGGAAAAAATTACATAAAAATTATTGTTACACTGTAAAACCATCCTCCTTGAATATCACCTTGATCAGATAGTTGTGTGGGACTAGAAAGACTAAGAATGAATGAATGATATCTTGTTCTTAGCTCTGCATTAGTAATTTGATGTCTTCGTATGGCACCTCAGCTGCATATGAAAGACGTAAAGGCGCTTCTGGTTTCTGCAGTCTGCCTCAGGAGAGAGAAGTGATGCAGAGGTAGCACTTGAAGAACAGAGGAATTTACCTGAAGAAAAGAAGGGTTTTGCCATCTTTAAGCCGGACTTGGAGAGGGTAGGACCTAACGTTTCGATCTGTATGATAAGCTAAAATCAAATGGAGAAGGGGTATTGGCAATCACTGCTTCAGTTTGTAAAGTTTCCTAATATATTCATTCCCTTTCAGCTTTTCTTCCACTCCCACACTCTTTAATTTGTTTGGAAGAGAGAGCACTCTCCATTGCAAAGTCACTCAGAGCTCTCATTTCCACATGTCTATCAGAGGAAGATACCTCACACAAATATTCTTGCTGATTTTGATTCAAAACAAGATCCTATGCACAGCAATGCCAGTTCCTTCGGTATTCGTTACCAAGGCACGTCCCTAACAATGATTAGGCTCTTCCCTGCGATTTCCCTTGCAAAACAAATGTATGACATGTTGCCCTGATGACAAATCCAGGACAGTTTTGCTGAATTCAGCAAACATGGTAGGCATGTGAATGTGAGATTAAATTGGCTCCAGGAGGGATGGCACATAGAGCAGATGTGTGGAGATCAGGGTGTTTGAAGCCAGACTGCAATCTGCTTGCAAAGGTGGCCCTATGGACGAGGGGCTCCATAACAGCTCTCCTGTGGGTGACATGAAGAAAAAGTGAAATTGCTACCTGAAAATACAGAACTGATAGATCCAGGAGACAAGGAATAAAAAGCTCTGAAAGGTGAGAGTAATAGCCCTTGATTGTGTACCTACTTCTAGTTCTTTCCTGCCACGGTGGCTTTGTGGTGAGGTACTGATTTTTCTTCTGAACACGCTGAAGGACATTATATAGATTAAAACATGCAGAATGTTTCAAGTGTAAAGTTAAATTTGAATTTTAGTTCTAAAACACTGTTATTGAAAGCCAAAAGTAACATTTCATGCTTCCATTTTAATGAGTTACTGACAATTTTTCCACCCCATTTAGGTTTTAGCGCTTCTTTTTTACAAGCGGTTATTCTAGCTGATGGGGAGCAAGGAAGACTCTTGTTCATCCATATATTCCTGGTGGAACTGTCTCTCTCATGCTTACAGATCTGTGAAGAAATCTTAAAGAGAAACTTCCACAAAAGCATATTAAGTATCTAACTCCTTCTCCAGCCCCATCTGCAAACTAGTAATATGCACATAAAAAGTTGTAATACATGATGATACCTGTAGTAATAGTTTACAGCAGACTTGGGGCTCCTCATTTGAGGACAAGAGAGTCTGTAAAATAATTCATGTGTCTGTGAAGCAAGTCAGAAACACCACTTCTGCCACCCCCAACCTTGCCCAATAACAACTTACAGACCATGAGGACTGACATGTTTCTGAGAAGGTTCTTCCCCTTTTCAGGATTTAATTTTTCTGTTAGGTTCCAGATGAAAAACAAGCTAATATTATTCTGGTGGGATTACATTATGGTTTACTAAATTTATAAAGACAGAATAACCCACACAGATTGCCTCAGACATACATAGGTCTAAACTATACAATATTTTAATATTTAACACTGCTGAAACAATTACTGAGTAGCTTCATTGAATTCAGTGGGATTACCCATTCAAGTAAGGATTCAGCTAGCACAGTAGGAGGTTACAAATCTACCTTATAATTTCTAAAGCTGTAGATTGGAATATGACACAGTTAATATACTGTAGCCTGAATTTCTGGTGATTAAAGAGACACACATTTAAGCAGAAATAATCAGAAAAAGAATTCTTAATTAGAAATTTATATGACTATCAGCAAATCGCTTTGAGATCCTTTGTCAATGAGAAGTGCTATATAAATGCAAATTTCTTTCATGGTATTAAAGTTATTTATCCATTTATATTGTGGATTTTTATTGTATTTTGGTTAGTAAAATACTAAATATGAAGGGCCAAATACATCCTTGTTATAAGCTTTTGAAACTAACAGGATTACAGCACACATGAATGACCCTAGTATCTAGAGGATACTACTTTTGGTCAGTGCAGAGGGGACTGAGGAGTGACCTTGTTGCTGTCTACAACTTCCCCATGAGGGGCAGCAGAGAGTGAAATGCTCTTCTCTCTGGTTTCTGGTGGTAGGACTTGAGGGAATGGCTTAAAGCTGCATCAGGGGAAGTACAGATGGGATATTAGGAAATAGTTATTTACTGAGAAGGGTCATCAAGCACTGGAACAAGCTCCCCATGGAAGTTGTCAAGGCCTGTTGGTGTTCAAGAACTGTTTGGACAACGCTCTTTCTTAGATATAAGGTTTAACTTCTAGGTTGCCCTGTGTGGAGTCAGAAATTGGACTCCATGATCCTCGTAGGTCCTTTCCAGGTCAGGATATTCTGTGATTCTGTCACCCCAGATATCTATTAGGTACTATTGAAAACAGAAAGCAATACAACTTTAGCATAAGAAATACCATTTTCTTATCTAATCCAAGGTCTGTGCCTTCATCACACTTTCATATCTCTTGTCCCTTTGTATTCCTGATTTATTTACAACTAATTTAAACTTCGAAAAGTTTTTAAAAAGCTGTGGCCTGTTCGCTCACATTAATTGACTCAATTCCATAAAATACTGTCACTAACATGTTTTCTGTATGAAAATGGTTCCTTATAAGATTTTTCCAGGTCAGAACACTCAGATGTTTTGTTGTAACGAAGGGAAATACCTAAGATAAATATTTTAAGGAAGAAAAAACAGTTGGAAGGAGGGTTTAGGCCTTTTTTTTGCCTATTTCAAAAAACGGGTGGTTGGAATAAAAATGTTAGATGCAGAGGGAGGAATGAGTGTTCTCTGAAACCACAGCAAGACAAGGAAGCACATCCATACAACGTGTTCTGTTTTGCAGCAATACCCAGCAGAAGGACTGAAAAAGTGATCATTACTATTGCTTTCCTGCATTTATTCTACGAAGTTAGTAACTTGTGTTACGGGTCTCTCATGTTAACCATAAGGAGTTTCAGACATGTGGAGCAAGACCAGGCCAGTAGTGCAGGACAAGTGAATGTTCAAGGGAGGCTTGAGCAGGTTAACAAGGAACTAGGGCACCTTTCCCACTGGCCAGCTTTGATCACCAGCTCCTGCAGAGCCTCATACCCGAGAGTCTCCGACAAGTTTCACACTAGGAAATGCGAAACATCTGAGCAATGTTTGTAGCAAGTGATACAACAACTGCGCCATACTTCCAGAAAGACTGTCCAGGGTGACGGCTTGGAAGGTAGAAATCTGTCACTTCGCACACATGGGGAAAAATAAATAAATAAAATTGGATCACTAAACCGCCACTAGAGATCATGGAGGGAAGTACAGAGCTGCAGGGCCTTGATGCTGGCTGTACGCTGCAGTACTGGTTACCGTAGCAAGCTCCTCCTTCTGGTTGAACATGAGGGAATTTAAAAGCCTGCTTTTCTGGAAACAGTTTTTGCATTGGTGCTTTCAGAGGAAAAAGTATCCCACTTATCCTTAAAGGTAAAAGTAGAAATGCCAGTCCAGACACGGGCCAAGGTGTACGCATTACCGGAAGACATCACATGCCTGTGCCACTGGGTAGTTCTTTCACAAGTTGTCACTCTCCACAAAATGCAGAAAGTCCAATTCTTCCCATACTTTCCCTACTTATAAAGGCTATTCAGAGCTCTTAAAAATCAAAGCACCTTGAGATGGATTTCAATAAGCAGCGGTGCTTTGGTGCAGAGGATGGAGGGATTGGTTTCATTCAAGAACACATTAGAGAACGCATGAAGTACAGCTGAATGGAGGATAGGAGCAATTTTGGAACATATCCTGTGCGTTTGCTAGCACAGTGTACTGAAAAACACTTTCACATCAGATACAGCCCTGACATCTTCTTTCACATCCCATGGCATTATGTAGCTGCTCTAAACCAAAGCAACAAAGTTGATACCAGTCACTTAAACAACACACACTTAGTTGTAGCAGACTATCCAAAATCAGAAACAGAAATCTCCATGCAGGGTGCAGCAACACACACATACGTATTAAACATCAATATCCACACACTAATTTTGAAACCCAAACCAAAAAAGTTATGTTCCCTGAATATGTATAACAAATGTAATAAATCACTATTTAAAAAGAAAAAACAATGGTAGCAAATGCACGAGTAAAAGTGATATGAAGCTTTTATGGCTACATTCATGCATTGAGGAAGAAAGGCAGTAATGAATGTTCTTGTGGAGGATGGTTATTACTGTTTACATCAAAGCAAACTACCATTTAAATGCTAATAATTGCATTCTCTGCCAGTGAAGATTGTCTTGAAGGAACAGAATGATAATCCCAAGGGACATTCAGAGATGTGTATTAGATCTGGAGTGACAACAAATTACCACGGACTCATTGAAAAGAATGACCAAAGCATTTAAGGATGAAACTGCTGAATTCAATAAAAAATTTCCAGGTGATTTCATTAGATAATGAGAACTTATTACATACTAAGTTACCAGAAGATCCTAGAAAAAGGACAAATAGTGCCAAAGACTAACAATACAACACAATACAGGGGCATCATTTGTTTCCAATCCTAAAACCAGACACAGAATCCTTACTGCTTAGACAACATTGCACTATGAAGTCTGATCTTGATTTCATAAGCTATATATCATCGAAAAATATTTTTCTGATTTCAAGTCCTTTGGATTATTTTCTTTACTACACATTTCTAATACATTAATCATTTGTAAGTTCTCTAAAGTCCCCAATAATGTTTTGAATTATCATCTGAATTTAAATTCTCATTACCTGCTTTGTTAAATCACCTGGCTTAAAGCTGAATCTGAGGTGGCTCCTTCCCAGGGTCCCATTAAGGGCACCAATTCTGTGTCAGGGAAGCCACAAATCCAGGCAGCTGCTAAGACTTTTAGCATGCACTTTATTTAAGAACATGAAAAAACTGAAACAGGTCAGACTAAAGATCCATCTGACCCAGTACTATTCCTCCTACAGTGAACAACAGCAGATACTTAAGCAAGTAGATACTTTAGAACAGCATAAATGTACCATGACACTTCAGTATCTTTTCTTTGGCTTCTGTAAAATTTTTGGCTCAAGAACTTCCTGCTTTGGAGATCACTGACTTTCGGTTTAATACTACCAATAGATTTTTCTTCCACAAATGAGTCTAATTTTTTTTTGAACCAATGTAAGCCTTCAAAGTTCCTGACATCCCATGGGTATGATCTCGGTAGCTGAACTACACATTGTGAGAAGGACTTTCTCTGTTTTGCCCTAGTCTGCCTCAGGCCACTTCTGTTTGCTGTTGTCAAGTCATAGTCATTCTCTCCTCCTCCTTACCCAGCCACCCATGATAGCATAAACTTTTGCCATAGATCCCCTCGGTTTTCTGGTTTTTTAGGCAGCATCTTCATTTATTTACCATGTAGAAGCCATTCCATACTCTACCATCCATGCTTTTTCAGAAGACATATCTGTAATCAGCAAAGTTTACACCAAACTCACTGATTGTTGAATATATACAAGTAGGTGCGTAGCAGAAGAACACGGAGTATTCTTCATGGCAACAGCATTCTACTGCACTATGCTATACTTCAGTAACTTTTTGGTTTACTTCCCCCACCTACTTCTGCAGTCAACTCAACAGTACTGGTTGGGTATAAAATCTTCTTAGATACATAAGACTTCCCCCCCACCCCCCCACCCCCCCGTGTTAAGAAAATAACTATATCTTTTACCAACTGCTATAAAAATATTAAGGAGAAATGTAACATGGCTACAGATCTGCCACTGTACTAAAATGGATACCTGGTCTTGCCCACAGATGATATTACAGGAGAGAGGAAAATCCTAGGGACTTCTTTCTCTAGGGAGTATTTCTGTCCTACATGTGGTCTGAAATTATCTGCAAAATCTGGGTCCTCAGCAGAGAACTCAGTATGTTCACTGTTGAATAAATGACTTGCGCTTCTGGAGCTGAGCAGTAGATAAAACATGCAGAGAATGAGATGAATACTATAAACAAAAAAGTAACAGAAACAACTAAAGCTGAAAGAAATTAGAAATAATTATCTGAACAGAAAATAAGTAAAGAAACTGGAAAAACTAGGAAGTTATCACCTCTCTGTCAATTTTTGGATTTTCTAAGCAGTTTTGTCTCTAAGACTAAGGCAATTAAAAGTTTTTAAAAGCTCTTTTGAAAATGGATAGTACTGAGCGTCTATGCCAGCAAGGTAAGAGAATTCCTGTGCATAAATCTAGAAATAAGGATATACAGGCAGCAACATCTGCCCATTATCTGGAATCGAATAAGACTCAAAACAAAAAAACATCAAAAGCAGCAGGAGATGTTAGCTATAAAAGCAATACAATCCTGATTATTTTCCTGACTAAGGAAAAGACATCATTTAACTTCATTGGGTCCTGGATCTGGCACTAAGTCCTATTATACAGGCCAGATGTAAGGAATTTATTCCCCTTAGGAGAAAGCAGGAGAAGCAGATGGCTGTTTCTAGCAAACACATTGCAAGCCATAGGAAAAGTCTGTCTGTATTTCCTGTAAAAACTAAAATTTCACTAGAAATAAGAACATCTCTAAAACCAATGTATTCCTTTAATGGCTCAGAAAACAATAACTTACTTATTATCCCATCATGCCTAAAGGCACTAAACATCGTATACTGGATTTGTTCCTTTGTTTCTCAATTCTTTCTGTAATTCAGATGGTGGATGGTCTCAGCTTTTGTACTGCTGCACCCTAATCTATTTTTAATATCTCTGTGTTACAGTGTTCAGCCTGCAGGGCATGTTTAGTTTGAAGTGGGTGAGTAAGTCCCATTTAATTCAATGGCCAACTGTGTGCTCAAATAACTTGCTGCATCTAAGTCATTTGCATCCACCAATAAAAAGTAACAAGAAGTTAGCCTTCTCTCATGTGGGACCTGGATGGCAATGCGTAACTCAGCAAAAGGACTGGTATTGGGAAATACATGCTTGTGCTACTGCATTACCCTTTGCTAAACAGAAGTTGGACAGTCCGTAACTAACAGGATGATGTGTTTTGAATTTTGGCTACATTTTTTTTTCTCCTCATCTCACTAATGGTTTGCAAATATTGTTTGCATTAAGGCAGCATCTTAAGGCATTCATCAGTATGAAAACTGTACTGGAAAAAAGCTTTATACTCTTCTGTTCTGTATTTGCCGTATAAAGACCACTTTAATACCAACCAACAGAATGCACATTGACAGCAGAGCACGGCTGACAACAACCGCTTGCAATGCCGTGTTTCCTGGCGTAATCCAGCGGCCTGTGCTTCCAAGTCCGGGTTGTGACCAGGCTGCAAGAAGAATCTGAAGCACTCTCGAGGAGGAAATATTTTATTCAAAGATGTACTGCTGCTAAAATAATAGCAGAGGGGATACTGGGAATTGCCAGCCGTGGAAATTGCCATTTATTATAAAAAGTCCACAGAATGTATTGCTTTTTGAAATTGTGCTACTATAAAATATCCTCTTGAAGCTTGCTAAAGTGAGATCTAATTTAAGGCATGTTGCCGCATCCTTGTTTTACATTGTTCTCTTGCAGGCGTTACAGCAAGAGTTACAAAAGATCACAAGCTGCCATCATATTTTTCGTATGACTAACCATATAGCTTAAAGAAAAAGAAAAGAAAACTTAACTCTGATATTCCTTTTCCTCAGGGTTTAAAAAAACCCCAACAAACCCTGTAAATGTTTTTTTTCACTACCTTGAGTTTTATGTCCTTTATATCTAAAGCAAAAGGAAAATGTTGCATTGTGCAAATAGGGCTTCAGTGGCAGCTTTAGGAAATTCTCCTGTTATATATGGATCAGCGGCAGAAAAGACAGCTCAAGATCCACCTGCTGTGCCCGTGTTTACTTAGACGCAGCTCTGTGTGTCCCTCCTTTCTTGCAGTACCTGATGCGAGGGAGAAAATGGGCTTGGTAGCCTTTAGAGTGGCAGTGTTTCTGGGGATGTCAGACCAGAATTATCTAATCCTTAAGTGGATAAGGATGATTCATTATCTTACCATGGCTAGGTCACAGTGCAAAACTAGTCTGTAAAACAAACTATGTTACGGTGAAGTCCATTCACTTAGCATAATTTCAGAATCTAAATGTTCACACAGTGCTACTGAATTTTCTTGACTCATCATCACCTTTGGTATGGCTTTGCTTCAACCATGGGACCAAATGAGCCGGTAATAAAGATTTGCAGAGTCTGGCTCCTGCTCAGCACAACAAAACTCATGGAATCACCTCATCAAAGAGCCAGGATGAACTGCTGCTCCTAATGAGGTGAATGAGAGGCTTGATACTGATGTCAAACAAGAACGTACCTGAGGCTTCTGAGCAGTCAGCAACAACACACAGAGAACAACACAAGGCCAAAGGTAACAGGTTACACTTTGCTTCATCCTCCATAAATGCAGCTATAGCTCAAAGATGACTCAGGAAGACATCAATTTGCTTCGTTCTGTAGATGAGGTTATTTGAAGGCTTCTTTCTGCTTTTCATTTTCTTTTACCTTTCTGAAAAACAACACTATTTCCAGATGAATTCTCCACACTTGGTCTCAGTCCTAGAATGATTGTTTTTTTCAGTGAAATAGACTAAAATCTGCTCACCTATTTTGATTTATAGGAGAGTAAAGTAGTTCCACATTGCTTAAAAAAGTGATTTTTTTTTCCTCAAAGATTACTCAGATGCAACTACAATTGCAAAATATTCCCTTCTATATAAATACTGTGCACTGAGGAGAAATCTCCAAGCTAATGAAGGGTAGGGCGCAGCAAGCAGGGGGTAAAGTTATACAAGTATTCAGTTTGTAACACTGAGTTTATCATCAATAGGAAATATCTATTATTTTACACTGACATTTTTAGGACTGCAAAATATTGTAGGCATTTAAGAATGGTGTAGCACTGGCATTAGGTTTCTGTTACGGACTGGCTTAAACCTCATTGAAAATGGTGTATTTTTTTAGGATAAGAGAGAAGTTAAGTACATTTTTCAACTCAAAGGTAAATGCAAGGCTGCTGGGAAAAATGAAGGACTGACATTAAGAAAAGCATTTCAGAATAATATTTTGTTATTATATATATATTATATATAATGTATATATATTTGTTATTTTATATATAATATTTTTAATATTATAATTAAGAAAAGTGTGAGAAATTATGAAAACTGATCAACAAAAAGATAGGAGACTGAGACAAAAACTACCACCACCCAGACTCTAAGGTTACTAGTCTGGCCTTCAGAAAAAGCAGAAATTGTAAGCCAGGCTGCTGATGGAGAGAGTTGGTGCTGTGGCCTGGTATACATCTTAATGCTCCTAGAGAAGTTTAGAATTTCTACACTTTCAGTGCAAGAAAAGCAAGTATCTTTGTGTATAGTATTTGTCTAGTGACGGATTCAATGGATTCCAATACATTTCACAGAAAGCAACTTTTTTTATTACCTTACAGCTCTGAAAAGACAGACACATGAATACAACCTTGATTAGGAGTATTGCAAATAACCAATTATTTTTTATTACTTTCACTCACTGTAGGCAAGTTAAATTAATGTTCCGAGGTAAGACACTCAAGTAGACAAGGAGGGAGGGAGAGAGTGCTGTGAACGACCTTCAAGGTAAGACAGATTGTGCAGTGAGGAAGAGGAAAAGGTAGAGCGGCAAGTGAACTGGGAAGGAGAAAAAAAAAAGAGAAAAAGGAGCTGTGTGCTTAGAGCAACAGGCAAAATAGAAGAACTCAGCAGCTGCATTTTAAATGGGTAAGAGGTCAAAGCCCAGTTATTGTAGAAAGAAAAAGTAATTTAGTAGGAATTTAGAGGATGATTTGAGCTAGGATTTTCTCCTGTATTTGCTCAGGGTAGCAGGGACAGAGAACTGTAGATTACCATTAAAGAAAATAATCCACAGGATAGTTTCCTGAGATTCTCATGCAGATAAAACCTGTTCTTTATTTCCCGAAAGGTACAGGGAAGGGAATGCAAACAAAAATGGTACAGGTGTTTCCCTTTTCCCAGCTGTGATGGGAATCACAGGGCTAAGGACTTCCAATGCCTCATGGATATTGATGGAAGAATTTTGATTTGAGGAAGAACAAATACATTTGTTTTCTCTCCGAAGCAGGATTATCCTTTCACTCTAGTAGAATCCAAGAACCTCTGCAAAAAGGAGTCAAAAACTGAGCTGTACTGTGCAATAATGTCTCCCGTACTTCCAAAGGGCCACATATGTGATGCCCTCCATCCTCCTTAGCCAATATCCTTTTCTTACTGTTACCTTCTTTTTTAATTTTTAATTCTGTATTTTAAATCCTGATTTTCAAAAATATTAAAACGGGACTTTTACCTCTCCTTGCTGAAGAGAAGGAGAAGCACTTGTTCACGACATCTATTCATTAAATTGTATTACATCCAGGAAACATATAAACACCACCTCTTTGTAAGGAAAATCTTCTTCAATATAAGACACCTTACTGCTAAGTCATATCCATCTATATGCCACATCATGTTCATCTACATATATTGATAGTATGTACATATTTAGATGTATACAGGTAAACAGTATATGTTTGTAAACACCATCTGAGCAGCAAAATACCTTGCTAGATGGTTCACTTTATTTTTATTATCACCTATTTTTCTAGTAAAGCAGATTTCCTGAATTATTATCAGTAATTATTAGAGTCCACCACATTAAGATATGGGGCTTTGGCTTTCCTCAGAAGATGTGGGGTTGTCAGCCTTCATGATTTTATCATAGCTCTTGGCATTTTTACTATATTGAGGTTGGGTCTTACAGCTAAAATCACATGAGAATACTGATTTTAATTTATTTTATTTTATTTTGAAAGAAAATTTCTACCCTCCATAGTTGATGAGAAAAGCTTAAACCTATGACATGGGGGGGTTCTAGAAGTTCTAAAACTAGAAGGCCAACTAAATCCCTCTTATGCCGTCACTACTTAGTGATCCTATAATGTGGTCAGTGAATGTATGAGTGCATGCATGCATGTGTATTTTAACTCAATACCATTTTTGAGCTTGCTTTGTGATTATGAATCCTTGAGATTGACAACACTCACATTGAACCCTGCAGCAGAATTTCAGTAGTTCAAATTTCATGTTGAAATGTAGAAAGGACATCTCAAAGAAGTCAGTGCCATCCATTATACCATGGTTTTTTAGCTACTAAAATTGTTCTTGTCAGTTTTGCTATAGGAAATGAAAGATGGGAACTTTTGGTCTTATAATCACTGCAAAACTTTTTGTGCAATTTCTCCTTTGTTGGCTTTATAAGGAGACTGAAAATGCATCCACTGAATGTAATACTTCAGATGTAGATCTGCCGCTATCTTGTCATATCTTAGAGTGATTTTGAACAAGACCTTTCAGATGTATATCAGAGAAACACACAAGTAGGTGGCTGAGGAGGGAAAAAAAGCAAAGCGAGACATCCTTTCAAGTTTGTCGTCTTTGTTAGTGGTGAGGACTCAGCACTGATGAAAGTTTTCTACCGTTTAAACCATGTAACTTCCTGCTGTTTGAACTGCTCAAGCACCAACGATCCTGTGCCTGCTATGGCAGGGGGAGTTTTCCTCCCACTGACCGCACCATGCTGAGATTCAAATGTTGATTACATCCTTCTTATTAAGACAAGAACTTATACTGCCTTTCTTAAAAGCTGAATTACCGCATGATTTGCACAGAGAGGGAAATTGTTCTAAGAACAGTAGCTATATTGCACTAAATGGAAGCCAAATTTGAACAACATTATGTGGTTTTTTTTTTTAAATTAAGTTTAATTTTTATATTATTATGATTTAATCTCACTGTACTTCCAATTTCTTCAGAAGAAAAAACCCAGATTATCATAAAGAGAGGTCTCTTAAAATATTTCCTTCTAGAAGGAAATCAGTTCCTCATGAAGGACCTTTTCTCATTTTGTCCTTGCAAGAATGCCACACTAATTTTGAAAGCCCCAATAAGCCTCCAGAAAACCTGCAACTTGAACTCACTTTTAGCAGCCTTTGATGTTTATCCATTGCTAATAGTGATCTATTCTATTCCATACTATTTCAAAAGCTGTAGGAGAGAAGTTCTTAGGGGAAAATCCAATCAAATACAGAAAACTAGATTCACTCCTGATTACCAGGTTTGAAAAATACCATCGGGCTTAGGTATTCATGTGGTGTCAGGCACCATGTATTGAATCACATCTCACACTTAGGTTTATATACTTCATTGATGATGATCTTGCTTTTTCTTTTAATATCTCTTGGAAAGAATTCTGAAATTAATGTGATTGACATAAAATTGGCTCTTCTTTTTGCCTGTTTGGTCAGCTGCAATCTTTCCTCAGCTGACTGGGAATTCACTGTTCAGGCACATAAGAATCATGGGCTCGATTCAGTGCACCGCTCATGTCCCAGGGTACCCCCACTGATATCTGGCTGCTGCTACAGAAAGACATGGGTATCCTGTGGTGGTTTTTTTGTTTTTTTTTTTTTTTTAAATCAAACTTGCTAGTCCTATCCAGGAATCCTGGATACCCCTATGGTGTCTCAGACAGCACAAGATGCCTATGCTCAGGTAACTGAATTGAGGCCTAAGTATCAGACAACAATTATTTTTCTTCTAAGCCCGACAGCCAAAGAGTACTGTAGCCTCACGTGCTCTGACAGCACACAGGGCTGTTCCCATGGAGTTGCCGTCTTCCATAATTCCAGGTTAATCTCATTTGATAATCATCAAACTCTTAACAAATATGAGGGATTAGAGCTTTACTTTTGCATGGAAAGTAGTGACTATTCCTGGAGATCTCTCTCAAAAGTACAATTCACCCTTACACCTGCACCAATGCATTAAAGCAAACAGAGGGAGAAGTTGCTTCCCCTTCATTAACTGTCCTTTACAACCTCATTGCTCAGCTTTAATAAGAGTGGATCCCATGCTGAGAACGAATCCAGAAGGAATAGATAGAGGAGAGCCACTTTCATGAGCTGTAACGCCATCAAATACTTATCTGTAGTGAATTACTCTACACCTCTTAAAAAGAAAAGTCAGTATCTAAATACTATAGCCTGTCTCTTACGTGTTCTCTTTTCAAAGTTATTTTCACCTATTTTACTAATCTATTTTACTGTCTAATACCATTGACTTAGTGAAGTTCATCCCATTATATATCAGTACAAATAAGGGTGGAAGAGAAGTAGGTCCAGATTATTTCCTTAAATTTGTATTTTTTCAACAGAAATTTTATATGATGCATAAAATACACAAGATATGGCAAGCAGTTCCTCTTATTTCAACAGCTAAACATTCAGCCTCAGAAGATGGGAGAAAAACCCAAAGGTTTAAAAAGCACTGCAAAGACAGATAAGTTTGTCATGACAGTGATGACAAAGTCACAGAAGCCCGGGACAAAGAAGCTGTGCACAAGCAGTTCAGGACACACAGTATCCCAAATGTTTGAATATTGTCCGTTAGAAAGAGTAAAGCAATTAGTCTGCACTGAAAACATCTGTCCACTGCAGTCATCTTACATAAAAAAGCTCCAATAGGACAATTCCCAATTTTCCATTTAAAACCTGAAATAATGCGATTTTTATTTTAGAAGGAAGTCTAAGTAGAAAGATTATTTCACTGTATGATTTAAAAGAGAAGAATCTGGGCTCAGAAGATTTCATTTCTTTGTGCTTTACTACTTGGCCATGGAAAACCCAGCTGCCTCTCATATTGGCAAATCAGCTAATCACTGTGAAATAGCCATTGTTTTGAATGGATAATTGACTACAGGTGCAATGAATTACATAGCCATGTTTGGAGCCAAAGATATAAAAAGAAGTTGGTTTGGGGGTTTTTGTTGTTGTTGGTTGGTTTTGGTGTGTTTTTTTTTTAAATTTAAAACTTTCCTCTCTAAGGCACCAATCCTTTGGAAAATGCAATTGCCGGAACAACCTTAAGCATTGCCTTAGGGGAGACACATTCCCTCTACAATGCTATATGGAACCACAAAATCAAAGCATCTGTTTCTTTTATGTTATTCTGAAGAAAAAGGAGGGACAGGGGTTTGAGGGAGAAAGAGGAAGATACAAGTATACACTATAAGACCCACAGTCAACCTGTGATCTTTTCATCGACCACTTAATAACGAAATAAAACAAGTATACAGAAACACATTCTCATACCCTACACTGCACTGGGTTTCTAAATGATATAACCGTAGCCCTGCCTTGAGGATTCACGCGCTATGCTATAAAGTGACAAAGAATTTAACTAAACCAAATAAGTTAAGTGTGAACAACGCACACCTCTTGCAAAAGGGTCCAAATACAAACTAGAGCCCTATATGCTAGTTGCTATACAAACACAGAACAAGAGAGAGGAGCTCTCGATAGCTGAATAATTTGTCACAAGAGAATTCTAAATTGCTCTGCAAATTATACATTTAAGAATCACCATCCCCCGCATTGCAACATATGGTATATTTAGGATGCCACACAGCATCTGTTCATCTTCACACAGCAACCTCTCACCACAGTTCAGCAACGGGAGGTAAAACAGTAGACACACCTTCCCCCAGGCACAAGGCGCAGCAAGAGTTAGGCAGTTCCTTCCCTTCCACATCAGTATTGCAGCCCTGAAGATTTAACCTACTAAACCTGAAGTACGGCGAGATAAAGACACGGACTAATGCTGGAACGCCTGACATCTTATAAAACCAGGCAAACTGCTTCAGATCAGTATCCCGTCTCCAACAGTGGCCATACATAAATAGCTAAAGGAAAGCAAGAAGAGGGCAACCATTTTAACGCTTCTCCTGAGTGTTCTTCCAGCTAATCTGGAAAGGGTTTCCTGATCCTGATGTCATTTATCTACCTAGTGGCCCCCCAAAGCGTTTCTCTAACAAGTAATTGTCCACGCTCCCCTTGAAACCCTGTATCACTTGTCTTGCAACAGCAGCCTCCGTTGGGAAGGAATTGCACCGCTCTACTAAGAACCAAGCTGAACAGAGTATTTCCTTGATTTTCTTCCAGCTTGAAAGAGTATAATACTGCTGAGGTGAAAAGAGCAGTGTTGTTTCTCGCATTGGCAGAGATTTGTCCATCTGGTAATGAAAGAGAAGCAGTGGGAGGGGAAGAAAATAGAAGGGAAGAATTAAGTGGTAAGCAGAAGCAGAAAAAGAGAGATAGGAAGACAGTTTCCTGAGCTGAAGATCTTAGTGCGACAGATAAAGAATAGGACAAATCTCTGGACTGTCTGTTGGGTTTAATACACTAGAGTAACAGTGAACTAGAAATTTTCTTTAGAGTCTTCAAAGAAAAATTATTCCCTGTCTGTGTGGAAGGCATTTACATGTATGCCTCCTATTAACTCTAATGGGAACTAGACATGCAAATCTTCCAAGAAAATTCCCACTGAGTTTTGTGCATAAAATCCTGCAAGAAAGGATAGGTTAATAGGCTCATGGGTACAAAATAATTGCATGCTTATTAACCTCTGGCATTTTTCTTGAAAATAACTCTAATGAGTACTGCTTTTTTAATAGAATCGAGGGGACATAACTATGTTAAATTACCCCTGTGCTGTTATGTGGAAGGTGGTGCTTAGAATTGGTAAACCACATAGCAGAGGATTTAGTCAAAACTGGTTGTTGTCTAATTTATATCTGACATTGGCTGGTGAATTTCACTCAACTTGTTCAGTAATTTATTTGATGCATTTGGTACTTTTTCCTCAAAATCAATTGCTTCACAAATACATAATAAACAGCTATCCATATATATTTATGAAAAAATATATTACTACTTATCTCTGCCATTCCTAAGCCTTATTCAATACTTGTAAATACTTATTGAGACTGGACATATGTCACTTAAGTGCGCTTTTTCAAATGATTCATCTTAACATTTGGAAAGTAATGGCCCATATCCTCCTCTGGTGTGAAGCTGAAGATTGCCGGGAATCTGTGCCACTCCCTGGCTCCCTCAGCGTCTGCCTCAATGGGTTTGTCAGTGAGATTCCTCTCTCTCTGTAGGCCACTGAGTGCACTCCTTAAACTGCAGATGATTATGTTTTAAATTACAAGAGTGCTTCACACTCCTATGCCATCTTCAACTGGAGGAGATGCATCAAAGGACTACCTGGCAATTATGTAGTCTCAAACACTTTTGTGAAATAGGAAACTGCTTTTACGCTCAATTTAGAGAAAATAAATTCGGGGGGGTTAATTAACTTGCACAGTGCTTCTCAGGATATTTGGTCATGGAGCTTTGGAGACACTGTGAATCTTGATCTAACCATCTCTCTGCCCATGTTCATGGCTTTATTTTTATCTTCTCGTCGATATTTGAGTCTTGCTTTTGCTGCTGGCAGGGATTTTGCCTGTCACAGTGACCAATTCACCAGAGTCTCATGCATTTTCCCAGTCACCTTACAGATTTGGTGCTGCTTGGGCTACTTAGGAAGGCAACACCACAGAGAAATGTCACCGTTTCACAGGAAGTAAGAAGGCCCAGGAATTGAGTGACTGTGATTGAAGCTGGAAAGGTGAGCTTAAAGCTACAAAGAATCTGATAAGCTGGATTCTGCCTTGAGATATATTTCCATGCATTTTATGAGTATGAGTATCATATTATGTATTACCAAGATTAACTCTCTCACTGTAATTTCCACAAGGTGCAAGCAGAAGAGAAAGTAATTAAGAGAATTCAGGACAGCTAGGCTGAATACCACTTCAATTTGCTAACAGTGAGCTCTGTTAGATCTGTTGCATAGGGGACTGCTCTCCTATATAGGACAATTCTGCAGAACGAGAAACAGCAAAGTCAAAGAACAAGGACATATGGGCTTTCTTTTGTTGGATGGGAACCACAGTGGGTGTTCACTGTAGCATCCAGTAGTTTCCTAACCTACACTGCTTCTGTGGTCACTAGGCTGCTGTTGAATTCGATAACAGAACATCACAACTGATAGTAAACATAAGTCTGTTGACTTTTTTCTCTAAGAGCATAAGTCAGCCAAGGTCTCCATACCACAGCAATTGGCTTGGAACAGAAGGTGACAAACTACGCAATATCCCTAGGAAATCAGGCTTCAATTTGCTAGGTGTATGCTGTCAGGGTGCACGTATCTTTTCTAGCTTTGGGAGACACTCTCCTTGGGGAAGAGCCCTGTCATGCCTGAGACTGCACACCTATCAAGCACTCTGATCAAAGCTTAGCAGGAGTCAAGTGAAAACACTGCTGCCTTTATTTGCAATCAGCTTTAACGCAAAAAACCCACATAATTTTGATTCATTATTCCTGAAGCTGTTGAGGGTTCTGTGCCATCCAGTATGCTTGCAGTTAACAGCACCACAATTTACAGCTTTTCCTTGAATACCTCCATGCTCCCATACACTGTCAGAACGTGCTTAATGAAAGTCATTTCTGCAGCAGATACGAACCACTTTTTCTTTATAGGGGCTTTAAATTGTAATGGTATATTAAACCACAACTATGGATTGGAAAGGAAAAAAAACACAAGAACATGATTAGACATTGAAACACTCAGTAAAACTGTTGCTTATAATGAGTAAGAAGATGAAGATGTACAAATAAAAGCACAGCATGTTTTCTTTGAGCATCCTTATTAATGAAAAGGACTGTGGGGCTTCAGTATTAAACAGCCGATGAACAGCAGCCATTTACATCTGAACAAATTGATCCTAGCAAGATTAGCAGAGCTGGGGGACAGATTTCAAGCCTCTCATTACTTCATGTGGAGACAGATCTTAGACAAGGACTGCCTCCTCACCTTCAATAGGGTTATCCCTGAGTAGTGCATTTAAGGCAATTTCTATGCAGGCTGGGGTTTTCAAGGAGGCCAAGGGACTTAGGTGCTCAAGGGAAACAGGCACTTCGTTCCACTGATCTGCAATGGAGCTGACGCATCCACCTTCCATCAATTTTTAAAGTAAGCCCAGGTTTTTCTTTCCTTGGAAGGAACTAGTATAAATGCATTTGTTGATTGTCGTGCCACTGCGAACTGTACTGAGGTTCTATAAATTGCTGGAAATACTTGACCAATACATTTAACTTATATTTTGAGGTTCTCTTTTTACAAAATTATTATGCAGCAGAATGAGAGTTTTGCAGCAGCAGAAGCAGGAATATTTTTTCATGGAAAGCTGCCAATCTCCTGACTTGTCTATAGAAAAAGATGACTGAAGCAAAAAAGTGAAAAGAGGTTTTACTTGTGGGTTTTTTTTAAAGGCATAAATAGAATGAAAATTGCAGAAATGACAGACCAAAATAAAAGACAATGGCAGGTAGGTTTCCAACTCTAAAACCTTGAAGTTTTTATAGTCACCCCGCATGCCCCCTTTTGAGATGAGCCATAATACTAATCTATACAGGGGATTCACGTAGATGGTTTGTGGGAAGCTGAATGGGCTTTCACTGCAAGAGAATATTCCTCTTTCCTGGTCTGTGTAGGAGGACCCAGTTATTCTTTCCTATTTAATCAGCATATTCATTTAGAATGTGCTGACTGTTCTTGGATTCATAACTAATAGGCAATATACCAGTTTCATCAAATCCAAAATGAAATGTGCAATTTAGAAAGCTAAATAGAGCAATGAAATATGTGATTATTTAATAGAAAATAGTGATTTAAGATCCTCAATCCTGTTCAGCTATCACTGAATTTTGTTTGTAACATACAATCTAGCATCATCATTTTTTAAATACACTGTACATGTAGCAAACCATTTAATATATGCAGTTTTGCTCATAACTGTTTCTGTAACTTTAGTGCATAATAATATATGCAGTGCCAGACAACAGGAAGTCTGGAACACCTTAGATCCTGGAAGGTCTGCTCAGGCACTGCTGACATAGCCCCTTAGGAGACTGCAAGACTGTCTCAACTGGCCAGAAGAACAGAAAAGAGAACAGGCAAGAGAACCTCATAGGCAAGTTTTCTGTGATCTATATAGAGATTTTTTCTTATGCTATGGTTTACAACCATAATTGCAATACACAAAAGAAGTCAAAATTGGGTACCCTGGTCTTAGTAGTAAATATTAATGAGGATTTGCATCTTAAAGTCAGCTCCCATCCAGAAATTTCAAAGTTCTGTTTTCTCCTTCTTTCCTCCTTCCCTCTTTTACATCATCGATATGAACTATCAGTACTGACTATATCCTATATATCTGGTCGGGATAATAAATTTGACAAACTGAGCTCACATTTCAGGAGGATCTTCCTAGGGTTACCATCTTTTCTGAAGCCCTCTCCTTACAGCCTCTGGCTGCAGAAGACACAGGACTACTTTTCCATCACTCATGCTTCCACGTGAGACAATACATAGACATATTCTGGGGATGTTGTGTTCTAGAGTCTATTTCTGCCAAAAGAATTTTAACAATGAGCCAAAGCTATCCTACCACCTAAGTCCTTAAGAGAGACAGCTCATAGACCATAAGCCATGCAAGGGGAGAAAGCAGAAACAAATAAAAGACAGAATCACAGAATCATTAAGGATGGAAAACACCTTTAAGATCACCAAGTCCAACTGTCAACCCAACACCACGAAGCCCACTAAACCACGTCCTGAAGTGCAACATCTACACATTTTTTGAACGCTTCCAGTGATGGTGACTCCACCACCTCCCTGGGCAGCCTGTTCCAATGCTTGACCACTCTCTCCGTAAAGAAATTTTTCCTAATATCTAATCTAAACCTCCCCTGGTGTAACTTGAGGCCATTTTGTCTCGTTCTGTTGCTAGTTACTTGAGAGAAGAGATCAACACCCACCTCACCACAACCCCCTTTCAGGTAGTTGTAGAGAATGATAAGGTCTCCCCTCAGCCTCCTCTTCTCCAGACTGAACAAACCCAGTTCCCTCAGCCGCTCCTCATAAGACTTGTGCTCCAGACCCCTCACCAGCTTTGTTGCCCTTCTTTGGACACGCTCAAGCACCTCAGTGTCCTTCTTGCAGTGAGGGGCCCAAAACTGAACACAGGATTTGAGGTGCGGCCTCACCAGTGCCGAGTACAGGGGCACGATCACTTCCCTACTCCTGCTGGCCACACTATTGCTGATACAGGCCAGGACGTTGTTGGCCTTCTTGGCCACCTGGGCACACTGCTGGCTCATATTCAGCCGGCTGTCAACCATCACCCCCAGGTCCTTTTCCGCCAGGCAGCTCTCCAGTTACTCCTCCCCAACAACCCCTGTTGCATGGGGTTGTTGTGACCCAAGTGCAGGACCCGGCACTTGGCCTTATTAAACCTCATGCAGTTGACCTCGGCCCATCGATCCAGCCTGTCCAGATCCCTCTGCAGAGCCTTTCTAACCTCCTGCAGATCAACACTCCCATCCAACTTGGTGTCATCTGCAAACTTACTGAGGGAGCACTCGATCCTCTCATCCAGATCGTCGATAAAGGTACTAAACAAGACCGGCCCCAAAACTGAGCCCTGGGAGACACCGCTTGTCACCAGCCACCAAGTGGATTTAACTCCATTCACCACAGCTCTCTGGGCTCGGCCATCCAGCCAGTTTTTGAACTGAGTCGATACTAGTAACTTTAAAGCAGTCAAAGCATTAGAGATTTAGAAAAAAACCCCAAACCTAGAGACATGGCAAAATAAAAAAAGCTAATGGAAGAAGCAAAGAAGGAAATGGCAACTCTGCAAGATCAAGGGTCAGTCCATTGCAAGGACATTTCCCCATGTGACAAGCACCTGACCAGCCAAGACTCTGCACATGTCTGCCCTGGGAGTGGTAAATAATTTAATGCTCAGCATAACAGCATGTTCATCTTCACTTGTTACTGGGAGAATTAGCAAAAGTTAGGTAATTACTGGGTAATTGTTATCACTGTGTATTCATAAGTGTATCATCCTGCTTTCAAATCTCCAAGACTTGACAAAGGCGCCCAAATAAAAGTCACCCATAGGTATGGGGGTTACAGTGTGACAGAAGGAGGTAATCCCCTCTCCTTAAATATTTAGCCCACTGCATCACATCTTTCTCTCTCTCTCTCCCCCTGGACTAGCATGGAAACAGAGGCAATGGGATGTCTTAGAAACATTTTAATGGTAAGGTAAGTATCTCATTTGAGAGATTTGTTACTCTATTTCTTCTCCCAAAGAGAGTTTTGGGAATCTTCTTATAAAGAGATGGAGAAATTGGCTCATTAAAAAGGCAAATTATCAGCACAGGTTCACTAAAAAGGAGTACTGTCAGAAGAACATGACAGAGTACATTGATGAGGACATCAGGACAGGAGCCAGTCTGAGGTAATATAAACTAGAATCCAGAAAGTCTTTTGCAGCATTTTTTAATGGGAAGTTAAGCAGAACAGGCCTAGTTTCTGGACTAAAAGTCAGAGCAATAACCTGAATATAACGCTGACTTTTGAACTGAGAACAGAGGCATTTGTAAATAGTGGTAAATCCCATTTTTAATGGGGAGAAGTGATCTCTAGCAAAATGGAGTGGTAGGCCCACTTAACAGTTTTAATGTATTCACTGTCTGAAAAGAGGAACAGGTTGATATGCTGATTCTATGTAAAAGGAATATCACAAATCTTATTTAATTATATAAATATTAATCCTTTCCTGTAACTGTACCATAAACCACAAAAGTTATCTGATAAAGGTTAAAAGCATTAGACAGATTGGCAAGATTATCCTTTTTTCCTTTAAGACTAATGTAGTGATTTTTACCCTTTCAAAGAATACACACCTTCTTATAGCAGTTGGTTGTTTAGCAGCTTCAGGATTTGTGCTTCTGAACTCCCAAAACGTGTGACCAGCTAAGGACCACCTGAGGAATAGGGGCCTAGTTTAAATCTTTTTAAATGAAAGCAAATTATTGAAGGTTCTTTTGGTTTCCAGATTCTTTGACATATATATATACACACACACATAAATATATATATAAAAATCTGTTTGTTCTCTGATAATTGTTAGACAGGTTGCAGCTAGATCTTCCAGGTTATAAAGGGGATTAAGGAGAGCCAGCCAATTCACTGTGTTGCAGTATTGATGCTTCAGGAAACGTCATGATGCAGTGATGTTCCTATGAGTTTGTTCTTTGGTCTCAGAGGTTCTTCTGAATAGACTCATAGGTTATTTGTTACTCATATGAACCTCTCCTCTATCCACGCAAAGTCCATATGCCCTCTGTCACTGGAGATGGACCACTCTTCCCATGAGCTCAAGATGCTGCATCTCAGCAAGCTTGCCAATTTCTGTGGTGCTGTGTTTCTTGCCAGCGAGGGACGATCTGTGCAGGGCATACAACAGGCCTTAAAGAGAGGAAGAAGGATAGAAACGGTCTACACTTCCCTCTTGTCCCCTTTCTACAGCCACTTCTACATTTGTTCAGATCTGATGTGATGGGGAGAGGTACAGTGAGGAGAAGATGTGAGAGAGGAACCATCTATGTAAGCAGCAGGGCCATGGCAACAACAAAAGAAAAAGAAAACTAAAAAATGTTACACGCAGGCAGTTTTTGGGATAAATACAGGTTTTTGGCAGTTCCAAATGGATGCAGAGAAGTTAGGATTGTGCTTGTTTAAATTCATTACTTATCCTGAATCCACTAGCACCAAAGGGTGCAAGATAATCAGAATTTCTTTCAGAAGATTCTGCCAACTTCTGGTAGTGCTAGAGCAGCAACAAACAGAATACCAAAAAACAGAATAAAGATAACTTTATGAATGCTTATAGTGGACATTTTATTGTACCACTTTTGCAGCTTTTATACAGTTGGCAGCTTAGATGATTTCTTGTCTCCAAACTGACTGAAATAGTGTGCAAGTGAAAAGTAGCCAAAATTGAGATGTTCACTTTGACATGAACTCAGTGGTCTCAGTCACATTTCAAGTTAAGAGATGCCCATGGCCCAGAAAATCACAGTCCCCAGGGAAATACTGTACCACTGCATGAGGGCACCCAAGGCCTGTCTGGAGATGAAGACTCCCGTTCTCTCTGATGGTGGATGTAAGTCATTCAAGTTTTCAAAATAGGGGTAACAGGATGCTCTGTGAGAATGAAAAATGTAATTGGGGAGGAACAGTGGAATGATGCAGGGTAATTGTTGTCTAGCTAATCAGGGACATAGCTCTGCCAGCTGAGCCACTGAAAGTGAAGTGACAACACAGTCTTTCACTAATTTAAAGACTGATTCCATCGTGGAGCAATTAATTTCTCAGTTCACAAACAAAAGGTCGGCACTTGGATCCCAGCAGAGAAGGGAGCATGTTTTAGCCTTGCCTTGCAAAATTCCTCTTACCCATTCAACCAGGGGAGTTTGTTTCCTGGCAGACAAGCAACTGTCATTAGTTTTTAATTATCAGTAGAAATTACAAAAAAAAGAATAGTTGGTGCTTGGGCTAGCCCATTGCCATCAGATTTGCAAGGTTGTTTTAATCTGAACTATAATTGCATATCGGTGCACAACAATTCAGTACACAGAGGGGATTCCCAAAGCGTGGATCCTGAGGATGTAGGATAGAAGGATACTTGGGCAGTATTGAGCACTGGCCTCACTGAACATGGAACAGCATCCTGCAAAATGGGACTGATGAGACTTGACATAAGAGAAAATCATCATCCTTGTAAGTGGGCAGCTGATGCTGACAGGACAAGGCAAACTGGGGAGACCAATAGAGACCTGTTGAGCCATCTATTCACAGATGTTAGGAATGTGGTTTATAAATCAGGAGGAATCTCAAATCTTAGTACATTGATGAAACTGCAGGCATTACAGGAACATGATGGAGCAGACTGTAGGACTGATATGTTAGTATCAAGCATGAGCAGGAACAATAGGGAAGGCAAAAAGAGAGAAAGGGCTGCAAAACATATGAGAAAACGGTACGTGCTTGCTCTAAGTTCAGATAGGAGAGGAGAGGCAGAGTTGCCAGAAGTTCTGAAGGAGGAAACAAAAAGGGGAATTCCCCAACAGCAGCCTATTACAGATTCTTGGCTAGAAACAGAGAATGAATGCAGCTGTATTTGGGAGTGGATTAAAACATACAAAGCACAGAACTGATATATACAGGAAAATGGAACTAAACACATGATATTTTTCAAGGGTAGTAGCACAGGACAAGGACAATCCATAACATTGTTGGGATGTATGTTGCATATATGCATACATACATCTCCAATTAGTCAAATTTTTCCTTCCAACAACAGGGGCACTTAGTGCCATCAACCTCTGCAAAAGTCAACTTCATAGTAGTTCATAGAATCATGGAATAATTTGGGTTGGAAGGGACCTTTAAAGGTCATCTAATCCAAAACCTGGCAATGAGCAGGGAGATCTTCAACGAGATCAGGTTGCTCAGAGACCCCTCCAACCTGACCTCGAATGTTTCCAGGGATGGGGCATCTACCACCTCCCTGGGCAACCTGTGCCAGTGTCTCACCTCCCTCACTGTGGAAGATTTCTTCCGTCTATCTAGTAGAAATCCACCCTCTTTTACTTTACAACCATTAGCCCTTGTCTATTACTACAGGTCATGCATAAAAGTCTGTCCCCATCTTTCTTAGAAGCCCCCTGGAAGTACTGGAAGGCTGCAGGAAGGTCTCCCAGGAGCCTTCTCTTCTCCAGGCAGAACAAGTCCAACTCTCTCAGCCTGTCCTCATAGCAGAGGGGTTCCAGCCCTCTGATCAGCCTTGTGGCCTTCCTCTGGACCCTCTCCAACAGGTCCATGTCTTGCCTGTGCTGAGGGCTCCAGAGCTGGATGCAACACTTCAGGTGAGGTCTCAGCAAAGTGGAGTAGAGGGGCAGAATCATCTCCCTTGACCTGCTGGCCACGCTTCTTCTGATGCAGCTGAGGATACAGTCGGCCTTCTGGGCTGTGAGAACACGTTGCCAGCTCCTGTCCAGCTTTTCATCCACCAGTACCCCCAAGTCCTTCTCGGCAGGGCTGCTCTCAATCTCTTCATCCCCCAGCCTGTATTGATAGCAGGGCTTGCCCTGACTCATGTGCAGGGCCCTGCACTTGGCCTTGTTGAACCTCATGAGGTTCATGTGGGCCCATTCCTTGAGCTTGTCCAGGTCCCTCTGGATGGCATCCCATCCCTCAGGTGTGTCAACCACACCACTCAGCTTGGTGTCATCTGCAAACTTGCTGAGGGTGCGCTGAATCCCACCGTCTATGTCATTGATGAAGATATTAAACAGTACTGGTCCCAGTACTGACTCCTGAGGGACAGAACTCATCACCAATCTCCATCTGGACATTGAGCTGTTGACCACTACCCTCTGGATGTGACCATCCAAACAATTCCTTATCCACCCAACAGTCCACCCATCAAATTCATCTCTCTCCAAGTTAGAAAGGAGGATATTGTGGGGGACCATGTCAAAGGCTTTACAGAAGTCCAGATAGATGACATCAGTAGCTCTTGCCTTGGCCATCGATGCGGTCACTCCATCACAGAAGGCCACTAGGCTGGTCAGGCAGGAGTCGCCCTTGGTGAAGCCATGCTGGCTGTCTTGAATCAGCTCCCTGTCCTTCATGTGCCTTAGCACAGCTTCTAGGAGGATCCGTTCCATGATCTTCCCAGGCACAGAGGTGAGACTGATGGGTCAGTAGTTCCCAGTGTCCTCTTTGCTACCCTTTTTAAAGATGGGTGCAATGTTTCCCTTTTTCCAGTCACCAGAGACTTCATCTGACTGCCATGACTTTTCAAATATCATGGAGAGTGACTTTGCAACTACATCAGCCAATAATGTAGTTGATGACTACCCTAAGGATGTAAGCCTTGGTTAAATCATCATCTGGACAACAAGTTTGGGAGTTTTCACTTTCAGCCTGTCAGGATTACAGCCAAAGGCATCAGTGTTGCTCTTGCCTGTGTTAGTTTTGGAGTGGGTAAATCAGAATTCTGGGCAGAACGGGAGGAGGACTGGGTCCACAATATTCTGCCTCTGTTTTTGGAAAAGCAATAATATCTGCTGTGTGCCAGGGGACAGTCCAGGTGAGCACAAGCAAAGAAAAGAAATTCAGATGCTCTTGAGAGAAGGACATTGCAACCTTCAACAAGTCTCAGGAAATGCTTTGTCAGAAATGTAGTGTGTTTCTTTTCACTAGCACGCACTTAGTTTTCTGCCTAGAAACTTTCTTAATCTAGCCAAGAAAAATTGATTCTGATCATCCTTTCCCCAGACTGAAACTGGCTATTTCAAGGTGCTGGTTCTCAGCATTGTTCATTTACAGAAACCTTTGTGGTTCCAATTCTTGATAGAAATGCCAAAGGGTGATGGAAGGATATACTATCACTTGGATTTCATCTTGCTGAAGAATGTTTTCCATTGTTGTTGTTATTATCATAAAAATTACAGCTTGGACTAAAAATGGTGATGCCATGCAGGATTAATAGTGCCATAAAAAATTTTATTCTAGAACTCTTTAAAAATATTGATTAAAAGAACAATAAAATCTGATTTTTGCCTGCTGTTTCAAAGTATCATTTGGTTCATTCTAAATATGAAGCTGTAAAGTTAAGAACTCTCAAATAATGAATGAAGCAAAATATACACAGAAGCCATCACCAAAACTTTGCATCAGGGAGAGCAATAGTCACTATCCACTCCTGGGAGAAGAAGTGACTACTGATTTATTGATCAGTAAACTTCAGGTTTGCTTTTTCTTGTTTTTTCCTCCTTTTTTTTATCACTTGGAAAAGCACCTAATTTCACTATTGAATTTCTAAGATGACAATAGAAACAAGTTTTTTTCTGAAAGGTATTATGCTGATATAAGGCCATAATTTAATCAGGCAGTACATGCAGCTTTTGAGCATCCTGTACCACACCAGAACCACTGTTTGGCTATAACTCTGACCTGGCAAGAAATTAATCTGCCTATCTACATTTCTTTAAGAAATCACTCTGATGGGGGAATTTTGCACCAACAAGCTCTATGAGAGATTAAGTGTCACCTGTTGTCCTCACCTGCTTAACGTTATTGAGACTAGGCATTGTCTGCCTTTCCATAGCCAGCATAAAGCTGGCATAAAGCTTAAAGTCTACGTAAGCTCTTGCTAATTTAACAGAAATGTGATAGAAATTCAACACTGGATCTGGATCAAAAATTGTACTGCTGAGCAATCCATTCCTGCACACACCTGGTATTAATGATCACAGAGACACATGGCTTAAGAGGAAGGCTAGCAGTGTGTGAACTAGGTAAAGTCAAAAGGAAAAGAGCTGTAAGGAGTGTTGTACTCAAAAGGTGGTAGTACTGGGAAACAGGTAGAAATGACAGTCATGGGACCATGCAGGAGATGATAGGGAGAGGTGTATGGTACATGCTGTCAGTCAGGAACAACTTATAGAGACGCCTCCATGTGCAGAGTGCTCAAGAAACAAACAGCAGTTTGGATACAGAAAGTGTTGCTGCTCAAGAAACCCTCTGAGAAACTCCCTAGCGGGTTGAATATAGTTTAGCAAAAAATTCCCCCGAAGTCTTAGCTCTACATAGGCACCAGCGGAGATCCAAGGAGACCTTTCCTTTCAAACAGAAACAGGCTGTCCTTAGGCAAGAAAGTGATGGATACTGCAGCAATTCATCTGCATTCAGTGGTGCTGAGATGTGTGTGATAAAAAGGCTCTTACTGTGTTCATTCTGCAAACCCTGAGAGCTTGACTGATTTGACCACATTACACAGTGTTGTTTTTGGCTACAAGGGGCTTATCAAAGCCCTGATAAAATGAGTACATTAAGGTACATAAAGATGTAGCCCTCTTTACTGTAGGATCTGGGCACTGATATCTAACATTTAACCTCACAACACTCCCGCGATATAGCTTCTGAGGCACAAATGGCTAGAAGTTGTATGTTCAAAGATACTTCAGAAACTATGTAGCTCTTCAGGCAGCCAGTTTTGAAGGTCTAGAGCTTCAGTTTAGATGCCACACTCGGTCTCAAAACTTCTCTCTGGCAACTAGAGCTTCAAGTTAGATGACACATTCTCAAAACTTCCCTCCAGCTACTACCCTAAGACTTGTGAAACCTTAAAAAGGGGACCAAGTCTCTCCAAGTTGACACATAACAAAACTGCCAAGACACCAAGATGCTGCAACATAGCTAAGCATGAGCTGCTTGAGCTGTTTGGAGCTCTAGTTCAGAACCTGGAAGCTATGAAGGAAGATTTCCAGATGAGGCTTTTCTTCAACTCAGAGATTTTTAAAGGTGAGTGCGATCCTTTTTACAGGCTGGGAATTCTGAAATGCAGGAAACCGAGGATAAGGGATTCATGGTCAAGTTTCTCACAACTCAGCTACAAATCTGTATCACTGGACTAAGAATCATAGAATGGTTTGGGTTGGAAGGGACCTTTAAAGGTCATCTAGTCCAAGAAGTCAGCTTGGACCTAATATTTCCAGGTATTTACTTGACGACCTTTGAACAGATGTAAAAGGCAGCAACCTGGTGATGTAGGACCTTGAAACTTGAACACAGTTAAAAATCTCTGTGCTAGATGAAGCACAGCTGAATTCTGAACACACCCCACTTAAATTCCAGGTAAGTAAGTGCTGAGGAGCAGGTAAATTGGCCTGCATTGAGCCTTGTGCTGCAATGACCAGATAACTTTCTTTTTTAAAGACAGCTCACTATACTTTTCTGAAGAACCTTACCAGAGGTAACATCAGTAACATCAGATGCATTGCACATCTACGAGATAGAAGTGTGGTGCTGCCCAGAAATGCTGGTTCAAGTTCCCAGAGCCAGAGACCCTCTCTAACACAGCCTTGCATCCAGGATACCAAGCCCTGCTCCACTGCAAGGTAATGCAGTTGCCCATTCGATCTGAAGGCACTAATAACAATTCCTCTTTGTGTTCAATAGCATGAACATACCATTTGCAGTGTAAATGTGCCACCATGGGCAGGGTGAATTGCACAGGGCAGTCAATGTCAGAAAAGGACACATAGCTTCCTTACTCTCAGGCTTCACCACTCTCTTTGCCGCACTACTTCCCAGCATGGGTAGGGGCAATGGCTGGGCTTGAAACACCAACCTTCATGCACCTTCTGACAGTCGTGTGGGGAGAAATTAGGAATGGATACTGAGGCACAGCACTGTGGCAAGGGTAAGAAAGAAATCACATCGGGACAGATTCCTTGTAGTGGTCCCATTCTTCCCTTGTTGCCACATCCAGATCTCAGCAGTAACTACAGCCAGAACACAGCAGTGCAAAAGAAACATGTCTCTACAGAGAAGACGCTACAGTGAAGAAGCAGCCTGAGAGCTCATCAAGTTAGTGCTCATGTATTTGAGCTAAATTTAAATAATTCTTATAGACAGGGACTATTCTTTGATGCTAGTCCATATGTGAAACTCTCAACAAATGAATACTCCTGCTCTTTCTGATTTACTGTGCACACAACACCTTCTCTCTAAACTCGACAGTAAATATTCTGTCTGTTTATTTTCTTGAATAAAAGGGAAGGACCAAGCTCAAGGTTGCAAAGTCAGTTTAAAAGTCAAATTTATTCACAGAACATGTGCAAGGCTGTAGTAGGAAAAAACCCAACAAATTAGGGTGAGGGCATATAAAACAGAGTAAAAAGGAAAGGTTTTTAGGTACCGTTTTATATGCAGTCAGTTTTCCTGCTACAACCTAGCTCTCCACGCAGCCACTTTCTCATTCTTGCTCGGATGCCGTTCACATACGCAATCACTGTTAATCTCAACCCTAAATGTCTCCCTGGAAACACAGACAGATGCTTAAACATTTGCCAACCTGCTAACCTACTGGCAAAATAAGCACAGAAGTGTGTAATAAAGTACCTTACGGGTTTCCAGGAGCCGTTACCTTCATTTCTTAAGACTTCAGCAAACCGGACAATACAGGAGCAACACTATCCTATCCCATTTGGGGCGGAAAAAAAAAAAGAGGTCAGGCTGTGTCTGTCTGAAAGGCAGCAGAGCTGACGTGAGACATTACACCTCTCCGTGACCGACCAACACTAGGTGGCACTGGTGGCATTCACACGCATTTTCATCCGCCTTTTTCTGAGAAGGCACCCGCTGGCACCTTTTGACTTTCAGCAAGCAAGAATGCGGTGGAAAACAACTCAAGTATTTCTCTCAGTGGTTTATGAGCCAAAGATTAAAAAAAAAAAAACCAACACACTCTTTTGCCATATGACTGGGGGCTGAAGGAGGACTGACTGACCCTCCCTTTCTCTCTCAGCACTGTCTGACTGGGTCTTCAGCTTGTTAAACCTCACTTCCAAGGTATTTAAGGATTACAAACCAACTGATAGAAATACTACGTTGCACATAATGGTGTCTATATGATCATTAATTATGCTGTTATATTACATGTGAGAGTTGCCAAAGGGCTGGATTCTGTGACAGTGAGCTATCAGTGCTGACTGATGACATTAATATCCTTATCTTAAAGTGTGATTAGACATATTTGAAAGTGTTAATACTACACAGGGGTTAGCAGCATCACAAATTATCCTCCTCTAACCTGACTTTAGAAACTCCCTAAAGGTTGCTTGTCAGTATTGTTTACTTGCTCACAAATTCAAGAAAACAAAACAAAACAAAGTAGCAATAAAAGGAAAAGGAAATTGCTTTCCTTGGAGCTCATGCATTAAAGCAAATCGAAGCACAGATTAAAAACAGTACAAGAGAAATCATTTTGGTGTGACCAAGAGAATCAAAGCACCAGCAAGGAGCAGGAACTGCCACCAAGTTGGCAAGCTCTGTAATGAAGGTCACCACTCAACCACCCTGATTTTAGATTAACTACTTGCTCCGAGTTCTAGGAAAAAATCTGACAAAACAGGGTAATTCAGAGATGGAAGAGGGTTTACTTAAAGAGCATAAGTAATTGAGCCTTTTTCATTATAAATGCACTAAAAATTGCTCTTTCCAGTCAAAGCACTTGCACAGCAGTACTGGTTTCAGCCTGTGAAACCTTTCTTAGCAATGGCAATTTGAGCACGGGGTGCTCAAACCCATCCATGGGGTGCTTTGTTTTGCTTCTACCTTGTAGAAGCCACAACAGCCCCAGCACAGTCCCTGCTGCTGAGAGCCTGGTGCTAGCAATTCTTAACATCATTTTTTTAGAGACGAGATGTAGAGGTAGGAGATGTGCAGGGCAGAAAAACAACTTCAGGCACCTTTTGTAAATCCCTGCTGGAATATTTAATTTCCTTTAACATGAAAGGTGAATGAAAGTGACTGCCCAATGACACATCTAAAGGTCCACCTCCGTCTCCTCCTGATCTAATCAAGCTGGAAGTTTCCCTGAGATATTGTCTCTCTAAGTGCACAGGTGGGCAATTTTACTTGATATCCAACCTTTCAGTTGTCTTTTCTTCTTTTGCACATTTCTGTAAAATCCCAAACCACCCAGTGCTCAGTGAGTTCAGACATTCTATCCTTCATTTAGAGATGTTATCAAAAAATCACAGCTCTAAGATCCTAGAGGTCATCTTCCAAAATCTGTTTTGAATCAAAAGAAGCAGAGAACATACACAAAACATTGATTCCCTAGCACATCTGCAAATCAAGACCCTTCACGTGAAAGGTCATCTTATTTCCAAATCTTTCCAAGCTCTGTCTGTCTACCAACACTCAGTAACTCCAAAAATGCAGCTAGCCAGTTTAAAAAACTTTACCCTGTGTGATTTCTAGGTTCACTGTCACCTCTTTTCAGGTCTTCTCTGCTCCCTGTCTTAAAATCTTCTGCCCTCGACTGTCTACTTAACAGGAGAGTGCACAGGAGGTAGAGCCAGACTTTTATTGGAGGTACGTAGTGGAAAGAATACATGCTGGAACATCTGAAATTGTAGTTTTCCACTGCAAGGGTGGTCAAACACTGGGGCTGGTGCCCAGAGAAGTCGGGGAATCTTATCTCAAATTTGGATATGCTCAAAACTAAATTGGTCAAGGACCTGAACCAAGGTCCTGTTGTAGCTGGAACTGGTTTGAGTGCGTAGGCTGTACTAAGTGACAGTGGTCCTTTGCAGTCCAAAATTTTCTATGATTCTGAGTTTCCATGTCACATTTGTTAATAAAAATTATGTTATATATTGCAGAAATGTTCATCGTCTTTTAAATTTGTGATGCTTTTGTACCTGTGCATAGCCACTATTTGTCTACAACATTCTGTTGTACTTAAATAAGGATTATTTACAGGATCAGTAAAAATTTGGCTGACCTGATCTATTCTCATCTTACTTCTTTCAGTAATGGCTAAAAAAATCATGTCCATGCTACCTAAGGGTATGCTCAGTTATAGCACCAGAGTTGATCAATATTTGCACTGAAAACTGCTGGGAAACTGCCTCAACATTAGATGCAGCATTTATACTTTTTCTTCAGCAACAAGCCATGTGGTGCAAGAGGCCAGCTCTTGACACTGGAGAAGGAGGCACCAAAACTGTTGCATATACCTGTCTCATCACCAGAGAGCACCTCAAAACTTCTTTAAGTGCAAATCTTTTAAAAAACTGTTGCCCTGGCCAAAACTAAATATGGTTGTTATCACACGTCCTTCCCACCCTACCATTCTCCTCTGTTAGGTTTCAGCTAGCAAGAGCATCCTTCCCTATGGTGGAAGTCCCTTTGATTTTTTTGCTAGACCCTGTATGTGAGCAGGGAAAAAAAAAAGGGGTGAAATCCCTCTCCGTGTTTCTTTTGCAGGTTGTATTCCTATGTAAGTCTTCTGACAGAGGCAAGGAGCTGAAGGAGGGTGAACTCCTGGCTACACCTCCATTGTGACTCACTCCCACCTCACTTTCTCCTGTCCCATCTTTCTTTGGCTGTTGGGGAGGCACCGCGTGCCCTGCAGTGTACACCTTGTAGCTGGGTGTCACGCATCGAAGTTCACCCATGTGAGCTCTGCTGGTCCTAAAGCTGCTTTATGGCAACCTAGAAGGCCTGGGAAGGCCTGAGAATAATGATTCAATATTCAAATTCAATATTCAATTTAATAATGATTCAACCATTTAATAAAAAGCATGTAAACCATTATAAAGACTTAACGTGCTGCAGTACAGCCGAGTAACTGTTCTTCAGAAATGTGCTGGAAAGATTCTTCTCCCTTTAGCCCTGCTTTCAATCATGTCTCAGTCCAGTATCATGATTCATTTTGCTTCGTCTTACGTAATGTGACAGAAGCAGAGATGGCAGCCCAGCCCTAGAAACTGAAACTAGTTTTCTGAAAAACATGCTTCAACTGACTTATGATTATAGATCATGGAAATTCACTGATTACTGCAAATGAGGAAGATACAGTAAGCTTCCACCAAAGGGATACAGTAGCTATAAGCAGGCTGGCATAAGCAAATAAATGCACCCTGAGATTAGCATTTTGAAAGCAACGGAGCAAAGAAGGTATGAGAGGGACTAATCATTCACAGAAAACAAACTATTTTATTTGGTCTGTAATGAGGCATTTGAGGGTGTTTTAAAGTTTCAGATTGTCACCGAGTGAACTATTCTCCTATTAATCTGTTAGAGAATTGGTAAACAGCCACAAAAGGAGAAGCACATGCCTACAGCATTAGAGGGAAAATTGCCTACAGATTACAGTAACAACTGTTTTCCAAAGACGGGAAGAACACCTGAGAATAATATCTCTGCTGATACCTTTATCTCGGCAAATGAGCAAATGTTTAACAATTATCTACATCACCAAGAATGGCCAAATTTTTCTGAGTGCCTCCATAAAAGCAGCCAGGGACCAGGTTTATGAGATATAGAAGAGCCAGGTAGAGAATTACCAAAAGAAAAAACGAAGTATTAATTTTGCCTGAGAAATTGTAGGGGGAGGGAAAGAAATGGAAGCTTTCTTCATTTTATGCAGGACTACTTCCCCCCCCCCCCTTTTTTTATTTTAACCTCATCCTTCCTACACACCTTTCTCCATGTCCCGGCACTTGTAGGGGTACACCACTTCAGGGAGGAGGTGGGTTGTCTGCTGTTACGCAGGCCAGCGTGCCAAGCTGCATCAGCCAGGCTACATTATCCACAAGGTGTTTTAATGATTCTGTGTATTATGTTCTCTTTTCCTTACACCATGTTGCAGATGGTCTCTGCCACCAAAAAAGCTGGGGGAGGGGGGAATGGGTTTTCCTGAAAACCAGTTTAAAAACATTGCCTTTCCAAAGACTTCACCAAGATATGAAGACTAGTGGAGAATCTGGAAAAAAACCAGAGACACCAAAAAAAACCCCAACTCTACCTTCACAAGAAAGAGAAAGGGTTTTTTCTGTGCGTTTGGTGGGGTTTTTTTTTAGTCTAAGGCTGGGAATTCAGACAAATAGGCTTAAACAATGCATTGGTGTAAACTGGTGTGGCATCAGCAGGTCCTTCATCTTCAGCCACGAGCAAGGCTCAAAGCGTATGTATGCATGTCTGTAAGGAGCTGCGTGTGCGTATTGGTGTGCACACGCCTTATTGCATACACCTCCCTTATTACTAAGGCGCTTTTAGCCTCCATTCCCCCTGATCTGGTGAGGAGAGACACTGCAGTGGGTGCTGGCAGCGGGACACCAGGCAGCCTGTGTCTGCCGGACAGACTTCAGAGTGACTGCACCTTCCTGGCATCAACCAGTACAGCACCACTGCCCGATGGTAGGATACGAGGCAAGGCTGTTGGGCATCTCCAGCCTACCTCCTCTCCACTTCAAGCAGGTTTATCATTGGTGTCCCTTTTTCCTCTTAACAGGATATAAGAGGAAGTAGAAGAGCTACACTATATATCTTAAGTATCTTTACAGCTTCTACAATACACGGAGAGTTGCACTTGGTACTTTAAATGAAAGACCTGAGTTTTTCCACTGTACTTTGCTGTGACGACAGTCCAGACTGTCTACTCCAAGGAAACCCTAAAAGTAAAGAGTTTAGACAGGCAGAGGCCAGGACCATCATAACTGTGCCCTGCACACCACTCACATGAGAACTGCTGGTACGCTGGACGGGGGCTGCTAAGGGCCCAAGTAGTGAAACTAGATTGCTGAAAGGCAACACTTTCTGGACACATTACACTGGAGAGAAAGGAAATGGCAGATATTTTTCCCACAACAAATAATAATTGATGTCTGTGGACTTTAACAGCCATTACTAAGACTCCGTTTACCCAAAATATCTTTTGGCTCACACCTTGTGCCTGGAGTATTTCGAAACAAGAGAGAACAAATTTTTGATGACAGCAAAGACATTAGAGTTCATATACATTACATTCTAAGATTGGAACAAACAACAGAAGAACACTGAGAGATTGCAAAAACCTGATGTGCAGTTTCAAGCTCCCTGGATAGAAATATAAATTTAAAGAAATAACCCACTCTGAGGAAAAGTGACTGAAAAAAGAATGCAGATAGATCTCCAGGACTTACAGGTCAGTATATCTCCATCTGCAGAGGCAGGAAGTATACAAAGATTGATGGGAATTGTAAATTGGGTGGGTGGAAGAGTCTATATCCATACTAGCTGCTGAAACTGCTAATACAGAAAAAATGAATGGTAATGCGAAGGAGTAGGAAAATATCGAACAGTGGATAAAGAGCTAATCAAAAGTGCCAGACAGAACTTTCAAGAAATGCCTTTAAGTGAGCTATCATGTCCTACTTTTACTTTAAGGTATATTGCTCGTGGCAGACAAGTCAAATGTACCCAGAACCTTATCTAGAACTGTATTCCAGCTGTATCTGGAGGCATGAAAATTATTAAATGCTTTGATATATGAAAGAGGTATAGACAACACCGATTACAAAGTTTTAGTGTCATTTGCAAAAAAGAATAGTAGACGCACCTTTCTAATTTATGTGAACTATTTTTTTTCCGGTGCTGCTCAACGGTTTAATACTACAAAACACACTTGGAAAACATGTGATGATACCAAATGCTTTGTCTTGAGCTTTCAATAGATCCAAAGTTCAACAAAAACAATAGTCTGATACTGTGCCAGCAAATATCTGAAGAGACATTGAAAGTTTGTATAGATTCATTTGCTTATCCAAAAAAAAAAAAGACACCCCCCAAAATGTTTTGGATTCTGGATGATAGTATGTTCTTGCAGGTACAAAGAAGGGCAACCAAAATGATTGAGGGGATGGAGGAGCTGCTTTATGAGAGGAGACTAAAAAGGTGGAAGGTCTTCAGTCAGAATTAAAAAAAAAAAAAAAAGAGACCAGAGGGAATAAGAGTAAGGTTGATTAAATTATGCAGGCAGCGGATAAGCTGAATGCAGAACAGTTGTTTATGAGAAGGAAGCACCCATGCAAGACCTAGAGATCGGTTTAAAACTGACAAAAAGGTACTTCCTTACATGGTAGGGAGTGAACTCCTAGTGCTTGCTATCACAGCAGGCTGCAGAAGCAGGTTCAGAGAGGGCTTAGACGATCCATAGACCAGAGGCTCATAAGCAGATAAAAAATGTCCCAGGCAGGGATGTACCCTCTAACGCACAGAACAGTCCTGGAGGCTGGGGCGATACCAAGGCAAGGGACTGACTGCAGGGAGTGACCAGTCTCTTGACCTTCCCCAAAATAAACACTCCGTTGCCATTGTCAGAGAAAGAGCCCTGGGCAGGATGGACCACAGGTCTGGCTGAGTGGGGCACCTCCTACGGTGTTAAATGTGACAGTCCTGGCGTATTCTAGTGAAATTGGTTCTTCTGTTAATAGATAGATGCAACTAGGAGAACAACCAACCAACCACTTTATGCTCCTCGCTCTTTTTCTCCTTCTTGCCATCTCTTATTCTTTCCTCTGCTGTTTGTTAAGGTATCAGTTTTTATATTAAAGACTCACTGTAGTTCACAGTGCAAACACTGGCTTCTTTCTATGATTACCAAATAACTGAACACCTCCCAGATCCACCTCTTCTTCTTGTCCCCATCCTCCTCCATGTGCATCCCATCGTTCAAAAACACACGCTCTCACACGACAAAGGAAGTGCTATGAAAAGCCGCTAAACCAGGAGAGCTTCCCATTGCATCTCTTTTCCTTCTTTACCCAGAGACCCTCACTCCCAGAGAGGTATTAAAGTGCAACTTCCCTCAGTGCTGAAATGCAGCCAGCTCAGAGGCAGACTGCTGCAAGTGTTTAATAGTTCCCAGCAGCACTAATCAGTAGGTAAGGACAGGAGGTTAAGAAGGATACTATGTAGGAATAAAATTAAGCACTCCTTTTCAAAGACCTTGGATTTCTTCAAAGCAGTCAGGGAGAAGACAGAGAGAGAGACAGACAGACATAAAATGCAAGCACTGGAGAAGGCAATCAGAAAGGGTACTGAATGGATGATGGAATTATAGAGGTGAATGATGGTGAGATGTTTGGCAACTAACCTGAGAGGAGGGAAAATTTGGGGTTTGGAGCCCTTTAACCTGTGCCACATGTGTCAACAGTTTGGTTTAAGGAAGACCTTCTTCATAATTTAACAATTAATCCTTGATGAGACCTTGGCAAGGCAGATGGCTTTTTAAGCTGTGGTATAGAAAAAGATGTTCTGTGGTAAGAGCAACAATCTGTGAAGCTATTACACATTTCCCAACCCACCTTATGTTATTTTTTAGCAAGACTGCTTCTCTGTGTAATTCTGGCTTTTATCTTCCAATTCTTTACTCTTTTTTTTTGTTTTGGTTTTTTTTTTCCCCCCAGCAAAACAGTTCTTTCAGTAAGACAAAATGAGTCAGAATAAGAGATTCAAAACACTTCAGTTCTCAAGGCAAGGAACTAGAGAATGTGTGGTCCTGGGAAATTCAGAACAACAACAACATTAAATGAATTGCGGATTCTGTGGAAGAAAAAGCAACACAAATTAGTGTTTAAAAGGCATGAATCCTTATTTCCTTAACACAGACATACGCTATAAATCCAGATCACTAAAAAGGCAGACTCTGGTCTGGCCCAAGCCAAATGTGCATACACGCATGCATTCCTGCGGGAGGTTCCCTATTCCTTATCTTCTTCCTTTAGCTATTAGGGCCATGTGCACATCTTACTTGCCACTGAGAACTGCAGCCAGTACACAGCTTCCTGCTGTGAAGATGTCAGTAAAGCTATCCAGGGAGACTTCAATTAAAAAATAATTGAATAAATTAATCATATTTGAATATCACAAGTCATAGGTGCAAAGCTTTTTTATTCATTGGAAAGACTGCTATCGACTACCCGCAGTGTTTATCATTAGTTCATCTCTCTGTGAGAAATTCCACAGGCCTGGACCTATGTAAAAAAACATGTCAGGACAGCTAGACGTTGCCTGCAGCATCACTGTCATGGAGTCCAGTAGCTGTTAATATAGATCATTCATCTATTTGCTTTCTTTGATCGGAATGTAAAAAGAATTATTAATGCCCAATAGGCAAAACATCATACATGGAGCCAGTTCATGTTACATGGGCCATGGTGGAGTGTAAGATTTCTGAAGCTTGGTAAGTTCAAGTTTAAGTCTCACCTGTATTGCAGGATCCACAACTGTTTAAGATGAGCTGTCACATACACTTTCATTCCTGGTGAAGGGACCACCACCTTTCTGCTAGGTGGAAGGTCCTATCCACCTGCAGTGGAGGCTTACTGCCCCCTTTGGACAATATTTTGGGGGAAGGACTAGTTTCTTCCTCCTTTGTCTTTTATGTCTTTTTAAATCCTGGATCATTTTAATGACATAGTTTACAGGGTAGCTCTACAAACACTTGTATCAGCAACAACAGAAGGTGGAGCTGGGGATAACAAGCAAGAAAAGAAAATACTTGTCTAAATGCATCCCCACCAAAACCAATATTTAATGAACACACAGAAAAATGAAAGTAGTATAAACATTAGTTTATATTTGAGTTAATATTGAAAAACTATTAATTTGTTTTAATTAAGTACCAGTAGTCATGAATTCCTTGTATGGACTTTCCTAGTTTGCTGAAAGAATGTTCAAATATCACACAGCCATATTATGCACTTTAGAAGAAATGAAAATATAGTGTCTTCTGATCATTGATGAAGGAGAGTTTCTAATGAGCGCAGTCGGTGTGGTGAGCTATCTCTGAATTCATACCAAGCAAATTAACTCCTGAAACTGGAAAATGCAGCAAGCTCTGCTGAGTAGTTGGGCTAATCCACTTGGCATGTTGGTGTGCTAACCCGGCTGTGCTGCTCCCACATCCAGCCAGAAACCTCCACCCTGCTTTGCACTGTGCAAAGATACAGCTTGCTCAGAGAGCGCTCGGGAGCCCTTTATCGTGCTCCATTGCACAGCTGGAAAGATGCCTCCCATCTCTCCCATGTGACAATAAGAAGTCACATTGTGCCACCAGGTTTGTCAGAAGTTGAGAAGAAATCCAGCTTCTTCATCCTCTCCAGGCATCTCAGAGCCCTGCTAATCAATCCGCCAGGAGTCTCAACCACCTCAGCAGCCTATGGATCAGTATGGATTAGTTGCTAGTGAACAGGTATCTCCTGCCTGTGTCTCTGAAGGACTAGGGAGCTGTGTACAAAGGTTTGCCCCCTGCATCGCTAAGGGTTTCAAAGAAGTCAGATGAATACATATAAATGCATGTGTCAACCAGGTCTGATCGATTTTCTTTATTGGAGAGGCAGAAGTTCGATAAGTGGCACAGACCCCAGCACTGACAGCGGGTTGCCTCCCAGCTTTCCCAGGAAACAACATCAAACATTGTGTGAAGAGCTTCCTCCATCCAAAAAAATACATAATACATTGATTATTAATACAGATTGGTACAATGGCTAGGATCCAGCCCAAGGTTAGTCCACCTAGATCCCTTTAAGATCTTTAATAATACTTTCTCCCTTGCCTCTCTCCTTCACACATTTCAGTTTCTGCCTGGCCCCGCTCTGAATGCATGAGCACAGGCAATGTGCAAGGTGGCCAGCCCGGGGCCAGAGTAGGACAGGGACAACCGGAGCTGGACTTCCTGTCACAGCAAGGTGAGACTTGCAGATGGACCCTGTCAGAAGGGATAGGGCATCACTGTAATGACAACAGAAATACTTTCTTTAAAAGAACAAAATAAAAACACACCTGAAAAAATATTTTAGGCTTTCAGTTTAAAAAAAAGTCAACTTAAATTCATGGCTGGGTGCTGCTTCGTATCTGTATTTCCCTGGACTTCTAGAAATCGTCTCCAGCTTGATTTGCTTAATCTTCAGGTTCACCATTTAGATGGCAGAAATACTGAGTCAGGGCTGCAACATAAACAGAAGATTCAAGAGGTTTATAGCATTATTATACAATGCATTTAGAGAAGTTTGGAAGACTGACTGACTTTAGGTTTCTCATATACTTGCTATTGAACAGAAATTGGTATTGAGAACACAAATTATTTTCACTGCAACTTTCCTCCTCTTGCAATTCTAAGCAAGGACGAAATTTCAGAAATTTGAGGTTCATTACTAAGTTTCCTCAGCATAATTAGAAAACACGATTCCTATAAGATGTTAACATATATCCTCCATAAATATTAATGGAAATTTGTTTGTAGTATTACTGAGCTGCTGTTTCTATTTAGTCCTTGCTAAAATAATCCCTGGTCTTGGTGATGCAGAAAGTTTTCACCACTGCGATACAGGCATTTTCATAGCTTTCTTTCAAAGCTATTGGGATTTGGGGCTTTTGTTTGCCCTGTGGCTTTGGACATTTCGTACAGTTTCTGTGATTCACTGCTGAAATTGCTTGTTTGAGTAATTTCTCTGTGGAGTAAACAATTTTATAATCTTTTTAAAAAACTCCTTGCTTTTGATGCTTTTATATTCATTTGGGCTGGCAGAGCGTTAAAGAAGAGTTACTGATCTCGGAAGAAATTTCTTCCTGTTAACTGTGTCTTCATTCTACCTTTGCCTCTCCAGCAGCGAATACACCCCAAAACAGCAGTTTGTCACCCTTATGCAGTTCTTATGTGAATTGTTCTTCGGGGAGAAAGCGAAGCAAAAGGAAATATAAAGAAGAGCTAATCTCAGATCAATCATACTTATTTCTAAGGAGTTTGACACAGGAGCCACAAACATTTCTGTATGATGGGCTCCACGCTGATCTGGCTCCTCGTGTCAGAGCAAACGCGGGCGTGCCGTGCCGGCTGCAGCCCAGGGTTCCAAGAACAGGCGCGGGAGGGCTGTGCGGGTTTGCCACAAATACCTTTGCTGTGCCAGTGGGAGGCACACGAGATTGCTGGAGTTACCTTATACTGCACCCAGAGAAACTGAGTGCATCAAAGGAAATAACACCAAATTTCTCTGTTACGTTTTTGGGGTGTTTTTTTTCCCTCCATGAAGGATATTTATGGAGGGATTATTATTTTCATCCCTGTCTCTACTCTGCATACTGTGTGTCTCTACCACACAACTCCAGACAAGGACTTGCTTTGATTTTTGAGCAGACTTTTGCTTAGAGACTTCCGCAGTTCTTTTCAGTTTAGTTGAGATAGTACATGCTATTCTAAAAGATCAATTGAAACACAATTTAAAAAAAAAAATCTCAGCATCCTGGAATGAGGTTTGTTAGGCTGTGGAATAGTCTCCCAGGGATGTAGTGGAAATGACTTTGCTTGCAACATATATAGAACTGCTGAAATAAAACACTAGAAATCATAAAGACCAAATGAGATTTTTTCAGGGACTGAGCTGGGATTTAGCAGACATGATAGGTCAATGCAGGCAATTTTGAATTTTTTTTTTCTCCCCACCTCTAACTATGTGTAAACAAGAAAGGAACAGTTTTCATTTAAAAAAAAAACAACAAAAAAAGAAGCAAAAAAAACCCCAACCAAACAAAAAAAACCCCAAAATCACTTCCTTTAGGGAATATGTTTTTCCATGGTTTAACTGAACACATTGCAAAAATATTGTGAACTGTAGTTCCAAAATCACCACATATTACTTTTGTTATGGTTTAAGCCATATTTGCTTTAAGTATCCTCTTTGAAGTGGATACTGTCTAGATTTTAAGTAATGTATATCAGATTTTCTAACATCTACACCTTGTTTCACATTTCTGTAATGTGAATGCATATATTTCTATTTCTGAGCTGGTAAGAGTTAGATCCTTGTTATTACTTCTCACTGTTCCTCCACCCACAAACTACACTAGGTTTAAGTTTCCACGAGCAAAACCCATACTGCAAGTTAAGGCAATCCTGCATAACATGCCACAGCATCTATCCATCAAATTCAGCTGTGAGGATGTCATTTCCTTCCACCTCTTCATATAAATCGCAATGAAACAAGAGCTATGAAATATTCCTGTCCTATATATTTGGAAGGAAGTCACTTTCATGCTACCTTAAGTGTGGAAGTACTGGTAGATGCCCATGGTACTTCCGGAAAGGACAGGCTTAAAGTGTTTCTCTCATTTGCCTGGGTAAAATGTAATAAATCATATATTCATAACTTGAAGGTAAAGCCAGGGTAAAATTCTATTTAAATGCAAGTGGATACTTCTGGAAGTTATGGTATTCCTCTGTCTCTCATCTACATTGTTTGATGTACGAAAGAAAAATCAAGATGTGTCTTAGGAGGATGCAGGGCCAAGTTCTTCCTTGTCATTTTTTGTTACATCACAAGTACACTACAGTCCGCCAAGCACTGCCGGACTGACGCAGTCAGACTGTCTAGAATTTAGCCCTGCAAAAATGGAAGTGCTAGGTGAATAGGAACATAGATTCAAACCTATACAGAGCTTGTGGCTTTAACACAGTGAACTAAACTGAGATTTTCAAATGCAGATGACAAAGGCTAGCTGCATAAGAAGATTTACATCTGATTTTATAGCTGATTTCAAATTGTGCTTGTCTTTAATCTTGGGTGGAAGGGTATCAGAGCCTCTGGGGAAATAAAATAAATTTAAAAAGAGAGAGTAAATATTTAGATGCTTAGCTCTGGACATGTAATGATGACCAAAATGGAACAGCTGGGATACCCTGATTTATTCTTTTAATAGATAGCCAAAAGGGAGCACTTTGCCTTTCCCTGTTGCTTGCATTTCAAGAGCATATCATTGCATGAATTTTTTTCTGGGATAATCAGTGACTGTCATGAATATCTGTAATGAACTTACAGATCCTTTGGATGAATTCAAGGAGCCTTGGATCAGTCTCAAAAGTGCAACATGTCTTTTAATAACTGATCCCCTGTACATCTGGAACAGACAAACCTGTACAAGTGGTAGGTCACAAATTCACCATCCCCTACCTATGGATAATTTTAAGGATTTGGATCACTCTTTTTAAGCCTGAACTCTATATTCAGTTTGCTTTCAAGCTCCCTACTGTATCTGGTTTTCCTGTGGGCTTTTGTTTTTATTTTCATTTGATTTCAACAGATGTTATTTACTGCTATTTCCCTCTGCTTTGGAGAGGATTTATCATTGAGATGTGTTTTGATTTTAGCACACAAATACATTAAATCCAGGCATGAAGCCTGACTAAAACAGCTGGAAAGTGACACTGAAATTAAGGCTATAGAGCTGCTTCTCTAATCTGCCGAGCAGTTTATATAAATGCAGTTTAAATAAAATGAGACTGCAAACAGAAAAGCTTAAAGGATATTAAATCCTGGCTCTATGAATGATGGCCAAGCTAGCAGGAACCACTCCACAGTGTGTAATCTTTTTCTTTCATGTAACAAGGTTATCTGGCCTCACAAACTTCTTAGGTTAAATTTAATTAAAGCCAATGAAGAGAAAATGCAAAAAGGGAAAGGTAGCTGTTTTGATCTCAGAAATTAAGTATTTTTAAATACATATCTCTGTAGGCTAGAGGTATGTCTCCCTAGTTGTAGTGGGAGACTTAGCGGTAGAAAGCTTAATTTCATATTTCTTTTGCCTGTGATATTTATACACGTACACACCCTAACAGTGAGCAGGGAGAAGCAAGTGGGGTGAGTGGACTTTTCCCTGGGAGATAAGAACTCACTCAATAATAGAGGTTTCTCCAAGGACAGAATACGCCACACATGTTGGCAATGAGTTTGTCAGTGTTCCTAACATTTCTATACAGTTGTAGTTCATGGATTTATCTTCCCACAGTTCTATCATGCAGCAAAAATCTTTACGTGATCTAAATTAAACACTTCTGCAATGGCCTGGAGACTACATATCATTTCTTTGTCCTCATGGAAAAGCTCTGTGCCACCCCACCTGCTGTTCCAAATGCCAAATCTCAGAAATATCGCTGAATGGGAGGGCTGTTGTAAAGAGGAGCTTGCTATTTGATTTGAGTTTCCGTCTAGCCTGGTGAAACATCTCCCGATCAGTTTGTATCACTGAGCTGTTGCTGAGCTACAGGCCCAAATCTAATCTCAGATTGATGAAATGCACCCACGAAGACATTTGACTCAATCTGCTCATAAATAATAATAATACTTTACATTTATATAACCCTTTTCAGCAAGAGCTCTCCCAAAAGGCCTTTTTGACCTCCAATTTATCTATTGTGACTCTCACTGAACTAGAGGCAAGTGTAATGCTCTCTACTCCGCTACCGCATACAGCCTGGAAACAGCCATGAGACAAATTACATTTACGATGAGATTCCAGTCATCTTAGCTATGTGATGCTTAATAATCCGTCTCAGCAGAGATCACCTGTAACATTATTATCATTGCAGTCACTCAGACAGCTGTCGACTGTATAAAAAGCTACCTGCCCAGTAAGTACTACCCCCTTTTGTCCAAATCTGGAATTTCCAACCCTCAAATTATTACACAGACCTTGACAGTATTTACTGTAGAAAAATGATAATTTTAAGCACAGAATTTTACAATTCACTGTTGACTAAAACCAGAAGTTTCATGAAGTTGAAAAAAAGAAGTTCCTGGACTTAGTCTGGATTTAAGGTGTTTGTGCCTCAACCCTAACCAAAGAAATACCGAAATACTGAAATTTATCACTGTGACACTGTCATACCAAAAAGGTTATATAGGTCATATCAAAATAGGGCCTTGTTCTGGTGGTAGTCAGGACTTTTTTCCACTTCGGCTTGTGAGGCTAGATTTTCGAAGGCATCTAGGCATCAAACAATACAGATAGGGATTTTCAGATTCATGTGCTGTGCCTATTGCAGCTGTTGAAGCCTAAATACCATGAATAAAATTGCCTTTGATAAATCGTGAAAGTTGGCTGTTACAATCTGCCCGCACACAACACCTATCTACATATCTGCCTAAGAAACTCACTATAAGACATTTTCTCCTTGTTTCTGCTGAGTACAATTCCTATTGCCATCCAGAGGAACAGAATTCAGCCAATGTGGCATTTTTACTTCTGTGTAAAACTTTTTCATTTGTTTAATACAGAGAGTATAATGTAACGTTTTTTAAACAATCTTCAATTACTTAGGTTACTTTAAAAGAGCTTTAAGGCTCACAGACTATACCAAAGACAGCAGATGACAAACTTTACAAGAATACATGAATACACAGTAATAGAAAAAGGTGGCACCGACACCAGCACTTGAAATTCTCAGCTTGTATGTGAGAGATCCAACCATAAATTCCTGTTCTGAAACAGGAACAAGGACATGAACCTTGCAGTGAGAGTGTGGGGATTTTAGCTATTCTGGCATGATTTTTTATGAGCTCTGGTTTTATTGTAAAATTTTAAGGAAGTGTCTTGTTAATCCATCTTAGCTCTATTCCCAAGATCGTGCCCATAGAGGTATTACATAGCACCTGGTTCTTGCAAAGAGGCCAATGGGATCAGCAATTACCACAAGTAAACAGGATGCTGATATTATCATATGTTACAGATGGATTCCATTACAGTATTGATTCAAAGGAAAAAGTCTGATGAACCAGTGATTTTCTCTACACATCCTGGCCTGTTCTGTCCTTTTTTGTTTTTCTCATTTGCTGATTGTCTTGTCCCTACATCCAAGCCTGCAACATTTCCCATTTCTGTTTGCTGTCTGCATATCACTGCTTGAGAAGTTAGATATGTGTTTGCTGTACAGAGACAGCAGTTTTCAAATCTGTTTAGACTAAAGTCCCAGGTAGGGTTGAAAATCTCACAACTCTCTCAGTGTTTCAGCTCTGACAACAGACATCCCATAAAGTCTTACAGTTAAGTTAAATATATACTATATGCCAGCTCTGCAGTTCAGCATCTGATAGCAAACTGAAACCAAAAGGTTAAGTCAACGGTTCTGATCTTGTAACCGAAGTCTGAGCTACTCATTCCCACCTTCCTTCAGATGAAGTAATCACATAAAAATAAAGCACCTTCTAATAAAAACAGTAAGTGTTCAGACCTCCGTTAAAGACAGAAGGAATTTTGATAGTTCTGATTTTATGGACTGTAGACTAGGGTAGCAAAAGTATGTTGATTTTCTTACAGGGGATGGAAATAAAGTGAAATGAAAGCAGATGGATCTGCCCTAGCAGTGAACCATTGGATACAATACTTTGCTTCAGTGAGTATCCAAATTATTTTCAGGTAGTTTGGCACATAGGTAATTTATGTGCTTCATTCTCTGCCTGCTATTTAGAAGCTGTTTCTCAAGTAGGGATTGTTCTCTGAACTGTTCACCTTTGCATGCACTATTTCACTCTTAACTCTTCTAATATTCTTCTTAAGGTTAACCTAGTGAATTCAATGTACTTTTTTGTTGCACTCTGAGGCTCTGCTTGTGGCTGGGGTCAAACTGCAAACTGCAAGGGTGCTCTTAGGTGGCTGCTTGCTCAATGGCTGCATGTATCATGCAACAGAGGCTGTCCCAGCCACGACATGTTTGCTGTCACTGATGAGAAGACACTACTAGGCCACATTGTCCCTGCAAAGGGCAATGCTACCAAGTACATTTTTTAGGACCAAATATATAAATTCTTCTTTAGAGACCTCAGATATAAAACTTGACTTCTAGATGTAGTACATTTCATTTAATAGTCTGGAGTATAAAACAGAAGACTGAAGCACAAATTATTGTCTCGGATGAGCTGTACCAGAAAACTCAGCATTAAAATACATAGCTCAGGTACCCCAATTTCCTGGTCCTACAAACAGCAAACAAAACGTTCATCCGGCTGAAGAATATCAGACACTCAGCTCAAATCAAAATAAGCTGAAGATTAAGGTGATTGAGGAGTCGGTGGGTGTCCTAGAGGTCCTCTGTCTCCACTGCAGGATGGAGTTGGGCTCAGCATGTCACCGCACCTCTAGCCTTGGCCTCAGCAGCCCCTCTGGCTCACTTCCTAACACACACAGCCGTTCAAATACCCCTGTCATCCCTGTATCAGCAGAGCACTGGTATGCTTGAAAGGCTTGTGAGCTACAGTAATCCAACATATGAATATTCAAGAAATGCACATGGAGATTGAGAATGCTCAGACTCCCTGGGGATAAGCAAGCCTGGTTTCTACAAATATTTTTACTTTTGTAGTCCTCACCGAGACTTTTAAAAATCTGACTATTTTTATCCTTACTGGTATCAGTTCTCCCCTTCACTTAGCAGGGGAGTCTAGGATCGAGAGGTGATACTATTCTTATTGACAGATGCAAAATCTTTACAGGGGAGGCAGCTGGAAAACCAAAGACTATCTGCAATGGGATTTTAATACCTGGAAATCATAATTCTGAACTAAGTATCCAGGCTTTCTATACAAAAAGACTCAAACACTTCAGAAGAGTGGGATACACATGTGCCTCAGTGCCTACAACAATCCAAGTTTAAAAAAAAACCAAAACAAAAACCAAAATAAAACACCACCACCCCCCTACAAATAGTCAAACAATCCAAATGTGTATAACAGCATCATTATTATAAGGAGATATCTACAAATTATCTGGGTTAAGCTACAAATGCACACAAACTTCTTATCTTCGGAGATTCCTAAATCTTTCAGAATCATCTGAAAGGCTACAGACCTGACACAAGTAGATTTACAGAAGAGGATAAATCTTGGCAAAACACTGCATAGTTCAATTAACCTGCTTCAGGGAAATCTAATTCAATTGCTGGAATGCAATCACTTCCGATAAGGTTTGATACTAACGGCATTATCTGTCTGTAAATGTATCTTCACCAGATGTTCTTTCTAAGGCAACTAAATAAAACTGATAGCCACCTACTTCAAGTAGCAAACTATTTGCTGTTACTATAATTTGTAAAGCATCTAGTCAGAAGTCAGTAACTAATTTCATTAAGAAAAATAGAGATTGTAGCTTCCTCTAAAAAAGAAAAATCCCCTAGTGTTTATTATTTCAGTATTCATTTTCTATATAATTCTCCTGGGACACTACTTCATTACTGTGTGGCCCACTTCCTACAGACTGTTCTGCTGTGCCATTTCCTGAAGAGTGAAATGAAGTCCAGTATCTCATCTCATGGGTGTTTGAATCAACTATTCCAAAATTTGATGTTTAAGAATGTTGGGAAATGACTTTCCCACATTCCTAACATTTGAGCAGTTTCAGTATATGCAGCTGCACACATTTTTTCATTGTCCTAGTGAAAGACAAGCAATGTATAGCTCCTAAAGTCCTTTTACAGTGCAGGAATGTGACATGAGGTACAACTGGAACTCATGCAGACAGCTTGTGGTCAATGTCAAACAAGGTAGGTAGGGCACCAGTGGGGGTCACAGAGACACCGCTCTGGCTAACTGCGCAAATACGTACTCGAGGATCTGCAACCACAACACACCCCGCGTTGCTGGCAGCTACACTCTTCTTGCTAGATTAAAAATCTGGGTACGTGTTAAGGAGCTGCAAGCATGCTTCTAGAACTATCCTTTGTATAAGAAACAAGCCCACGTGACACTGATCTCCTTCCATAACCTTCTGTTGATAAGAATATTAGTAAAACAATCCTATTACTATACCAGTATTCCTCCAGCTTATAACCTGTATCTGACAAGCTTTACTTTGTAGTTCTCCTCACACACTTTATCAGCTCCATCCTCAGAGCCTGAGGTACCTTACTGGCATGTTTAGGCAGAATGTTGATTGGGGTTGCAGATTTCCCGCTTTACAGGATGTCACTACTGCAAGGAGAGTTAAGAGTGATACCTCTGGGTCATTTCTCATTTTCAAAACAGACATCAGAAAGATCATTTTACATTGCCTTGGTTGAAGACAAGGTGTTAGGCTAAATGGCTGTTCAGTTAGGCACAGAACAGCCATTCTTACGTTCTTGCATGTTTTAATGCTCTCTGATACTTAAGGAAATAAGTAGTTAGAGGTTCTGAGTTACAGCATGGTGGCATTTGGAGTGTACAAGAGCAAGGAGTGCAATGCAGTCCTAATGCTGATACTGAAGCACTTTTTACTGTACAACTCATTGCTGAATTCTATCACAAGTAATTTGTATTTATGAAACTGCATAATAGACCCAAGTGGGTTTTTCAGATGTTAAGCCTATCCAACGTAATCACACTGTAGTGAATGTATCTATTGTCAGCATTAGCACTGAGAACTTAAAACTTGAATAGATTTTTGTTACCTAAGGAAATTTACATATGTGAATTTAAGCAGCAAATATCCCCAACCTATCAATAGTGAAGTTTTCTTGTTTTGTACAGTAAAAAACTTAAAATAATTAATCTTTTGTAGAGGCACAGTTTAGCAAGATGCGTTATTTTGAAAATAGACCTTTAAGCTTTGTACGCCTGCAAAATTTGCAAATAGATGAGAACCAACCCCTAGTAAGTGAGATAAGGTGGTAAAGCATGTACTCTTTAACTAATTGTAGGCATAATGCCTAAAGATCTCGTGAAATAACTTCTGTTATGCTAGGTATTAATATAAATTAGCTCAGCTGTAAGCATGGCCTCTCTTTTCTAAAGCGCTGAATAGATTTGTTGTGACATTACTGTAAAAACCTCTGGAGATGCTCTGTGGATAATGATGAATATTGAATTAATTTCCATAGTATTAAACTAACTGAAACATTTGACTCCTAATTGTATTACCTGTTTTGTTCCTGCAACCCCACCAAACAAACTTCATACATAAATACTGTATCTTCAGCTTAAATATCAGAGCACACACCATAGCTATCCTTCTCCCAAATAGCCATTGGCTTATCAGAAGAGACAACTGGACTCCGCAAATGAAATTATTTAAAATTCTGTTTAATAAACCCAAATGAATCTATGTGAATGTCACACCTGGTCTTTGCCCAGGGATTCAGAAAATCCTGCTACCTCAAAGAAAGAGTGTGCTGTTGGGAGTGGAACGAAGAAAGCCCAGACCGATGGATTTCTACATCTCCAATTACAATGCACAGTGATGACTGTTAGAAAGTCAACATCTTCCAACTCTTTCTACAGAGCTATTCCCTTCATAGTTTAAGGAAAAGACTGCATTATCTTGGACACCACTGTGTAGAAACACTTGATGCTCTTGACTACAATACAGTCTTCTCATACTGAGAGGATATTTCCATTTGTCTCCCAGAGGACTTCCTAGTCAGAGCCATCAACATTGTTTGAGCTGACAGCAGACAAGAACTTTCTTCAGAACAAGAACTTACAAACAGCTGTACCTGAGCAACAAATACATGAGCACATTTATACTCTCTAGAGAAATGGAGAATTGCATGCAGAGACTCACGGTCAGTAAGATACTGGTACACAAATACAGAAGGGCATTAGAAGAGGACTCCCACCTTGCGCATCTGTGGCTCACAATAATCTTACTCCAATTCCCATTCCCCATTTAGAGGGGGGACCTATGGAGCATACAGATGAAAGGAAAGAGGTGTGGGAAATCAGGGCAGATACAGGGGCAAGGCTGTGACTCCCACTTACAAAACATCCTACAGAGCGAGACTGGAACTGGCAGTAATAAATCTACCACTCAAACAGGGTGCTGACTGCTGTTGCCTATAATCCTCCAAGCTGGTGGAGAGATTCACCAGCTCCAGTGGGACTCGCTATCAGCACAAGCCACTCATCTCTGGCTGCAATTTAACCCAAGTTAAATTGGGTTAAGGCCCTCAATAACAGAGTGACCTAACTGGAGCTTGGAAACCAAGTGCTTTATTTTACCTCCCATTATAGAAGTTTTCCCCTTATGCGGCATGAATATTTCCAGCACAAGTCCTGCTTTTCCTTATCATGTTTGAATCTGTAGCAGCAGAAATAACAAATATGATCAGGGGAATCTCTGCAAAAGCATCTGTCAAGTTGTTTGGGGTTTGTCATCCCCAGAATGAAACTAAGACATGTTGCTGACATAAGAAACAACAATTGCCTTTTCAGAAAGCCTCTTACGTTACTCCATGTTAACGGGAACAGTCAGATTAGCAGGGAACATTAATTAATCCCCACGGGTACTACATACCCTATTTCCTGAAAGGCAGGACGTGCTTTTTAGATAAGAATTTGCAAGCACAACTAGCATTGAGCACAGTGAAGGAGACAGGTGAGACAGGTACAAAAAGGTATAAGGATTTTGTTTGACTGCAAAATGAGCCTTGTCTCAGCTGCTTTGACTGGATCCCAGTTCATGAGGATACCCTTTCCCTTTAGATTTGCACCCAAGAACAGAGACAGTTTTGTAGGTCTTAAAACAGACTTGAGATAATTACCTACTTCGTATACTCTTAAAATCCTATATATTTTTGCAGTGTTTATAGCCAAGGCTTCCAGGGTTCAATCCAAACTGCCACAGGAGCCCATGAATGAGCCACACTGAACAAAGATTAGGCAAACTTTTGTCTCTTCTACCAATCTCCTCAAAATAGGTCATCAGGTTTGTACCTGACTACCTAAGGTACTCAAAGTATGGCTAGTCATTTATTGGAAGACATCCAGAATAAGTTACACATATTTTCTGCTCTGTGCTGGATTTAACCTGAAAGTAAGATTTGTTTCCAATTTCTGATTCCTGATAATAGCTAAAACTAAAAGAAAAAAAAAAACAGAGAAGTAAGAGTGGAGTTTGTGCTTGGTTGGTTTTGTTGTTTTGTTTTTATTTTTAAACAGAAAGATGAAACTTGAAATAGTCTTCAGCAAAAAATACAGTCAACTTCTACTTTTTAAAATTCGCTTAGATTTTAAATCTGAGAATGTCTATGCATATGACACTTGCAAATAGCTTGCTTAGTGCAGTATCTTTATAGGAATGAGTTGGAATATTAGCTCATTTAAGATTACTACACATTGCTTTATTCTTTAATTGCCAAAAAGCAATGCTGTAGATATGATGGTTTATTTACTGTTTGTATTTATAAGCCTATTAAGAATGAACTTAGAATTAATATGGTAGATGTGTCAACCACATCATCCTCTTTCCTTCTGATTTTCAATTATGCTCTTAATATACCAGGCAACTCTCTTACAGCACAGATCTGGTTCCACCAAGTATTAGAAGCCATCTTTGACAGAATGAGTTTTTGCCATTATTCCTGTCAATGCTAAAGAACAAACACAGCCTGGGGTCAATAAACTGACCTCTAAACCAGAAGATTTCAGCTTGTGGTGTGCAAACTACCTGCAATTTGTAAAACATTAGAAAGTATTTTAAATTACTGGGGGTTGGGGGTGTGTCAATGTGAGAAAAAAAATCCTATCCATTAAGTCAAGGAAAGAATTTAAGAGAGGGGGAAATAAAAGTACTGGATGACTATCTAAGATTTAGTCTAATTTTTATTTGAATGTAATTGTGTCAAGCAGTAAGAACAGTTAATTGTTCTACCTTGTATCAGCGCAAGTGCAACGTTGACTTTCTGAGGCTTTCCTGCAGGACTTACCTGGTTTTTATGCTCCACTGATTACCAAAGCAATATGATAATATTAAAGCTTTCGGCAGTAATAAAGATTATGCGGTCTGAATAGGTATTCCATGAAGCTGTTTGTAGGATCACTTTTCAAAACAGAACAATTCTCATTTATGTTAGAAAGTTGTGTTTCATAACCTAAGAGATCACAAAATTCTAGGTACACATTGAAAACAAAAAGCTAGGACTGGTGTTTGCTTTCAGCCTAGTTTGATCAAATTCAGTTTCTGCATGTGAGAATGTGTGTGTTTTTATCTGCCTCTCCCATCTGATTAAATAGCTTTTAAGCCAGTTTCAGCAACATTGGACAGAGAGTAAAGGTCTTTGAAGTAGGTGTCAACGTTCTGGATGTCAAATTTTCTACAAAATTACAGGAAAGAGGTAGCTAGGTAGAGATGAAAGGCCATTCATTGCTTGTACTGAGTATGTTACAGTATGACCTCAATTCATATTAACCCTCAGGGAATTTACAGAGGATAGAGAAGTGCCGAGTGTCCCAATCTGAGAAAAGTTTCAGTCTGCACTCAAATCTTTATTAACTGTGGCAAAGAATCCTACCATGGGACTCCAAGCCACCATGAACCAGACCTCATTACTGCCACTTCCCACCAAACCACCTTCCCAGTTCTGTTCAGATGTGTTAGCAACCTGCATGAGTAATAACATCTCCCCAGAGAAGTGCCCTTTCTCTGCTGTATAAAAGCACTAGTCTTTGGGTTGGTGTTTCAAAAAAAGTTACTGCTGTACAGGCTGTATGATCTCAACGCATTATCACTCACCATGGTGCAAGCACTGTTTTGTTCCTGAATCCAAACTCTGGAAACTGAGAAAGTATGTAGGATGTCACATCTCATACAAGCAGGTTGAAAACCACAGAGATACTGGTATTAATGTCCATGCATTGCACTTTGAACTGACTGTAAGTCATCCTGCTCTGTATGAATCTACAGACAGAAGCTAAGAGGAATTTAACAGCCTGCCCCTCCCCTCTTTAGTTTCTATATAATAATAAAGACAGCTAAGGAAGATTTAAACCCCAGCACACATTAGAGTTGCTCAAACTCATACCCAACTGCCAGTAGCACCAGCTATTTCAGCAGCTACAGTACAGGCATACAACTCCCTTTCTCCTAGGAATGCCCTCCACACTGAGTGACAGAAGATGATATGAATAATATATTGCCTCTAAGCCACCTAGGTATTCAAAGCCTTTAGGCTATTTCTTGTTCACACAGAAACAGAAGACTAAAGTGTCCTGATTTTTTTAATAAGTACAAGTTTTGATTATTTTTTCTGTACTTCCTAATCTTCCTTGCTAGTTAACTAAAATGTAGCACAAAATACAGCTTGTAAAAAAACATGAGACATACGGTGTTCACAGAGGGGAGTGGCTGCAGAGATGCCTGCAGAGTATGTTGGATGCTGGGAGAGGGAAAAGAAAAGGATTTCAACATTAACTATTGATTTTTCCTTATCTCTGGTTACATTTGCATTTTTTAGAACCCATTCAGCCTTCTCCTATTCTAACAGCTCAGATGCTGAAATGACTAGGGATAACATGCAGATCTAAAGCAGCCATTTGTTGCCTAGCATTTCCTTGGGACATTAAGGTGGATTGGCTACCTCAAACCTCTTCAGCTGGTAATCTGTCAGAGTACAAGAAGTACTTCAGCAATGTTTCTAATTTTTTATTTTTAACAGTAATTTTCAAGCCTTCTGGAATATATTACCAAAGAGCCAACCCCAAGTGGGGTGGCTGTAGTATAAGAGCACCTTGAGTTTTCCTCAAAGTACAGACTTGCAAAACTGATCTTGCACAGTACTACCATCCTTTGACCTGCCCTCCATTCCCAGATTTCCTTCTATACTCTCAACATGAAAGTCTACATGGGAATGATAGGTCGTCTTTGTCTAACTCTGGCTGTGCTTTGTGTAACAGAAGTACCAACCCCTGCATTATGAACCTGTAATCACTTACAGCAATGAATATCTATTTTCACTTTCATGACAGTAGAGGAGACAAAAAATCTGAAGAAAGAATATTCACATAACTTAAAAAGAACATTGTCTGTCCCCTTATTTTCACTTTGCCTCCCTTCTCCAGCGACATTAAGTATAAGCAACCACAGATTTTAACCACCACAGAACAAGGGTGTTAACATTAGTCTCTGAACATCTTACCTCTGCTAAACGTTTTGCTGCTTGTACTTTCTCATCACTCTTGTGCTGCCAGTGTTTGATAATGTTCAGTGAAATCGAGAGACGCCAGTGCTCAACAGCACTGAGCATAACGAGTCATTAACTCACAGCACAGAACATTCGGTAATGGAGGCCATGTAAGAACTTGGTAAATTGTTTATGGAAAGATGGTGACTTGGTAGTGTGTGATTACGTTATTTGCTAGCTCTCAGCAGCAAAGAACCTCTGCCTACAAGTAACATCAGTGAAGTAATTAAAAGAAAGAAAACAACTGATTCTACTTGATCAAAATGGGGCTTTTGGGACATTACTGCAACAAAATCAGAAAGACAAAAAAAATCAATAGCTCTAGCAAAATATATTTGACAACTCTTGTATTTCTGAGTATAGATGGCTTCCACCCCTTCTCACAGGGCATCATGCTTGAGTAATTTAATTAGCTCTGGACAACTGCCTAATGTTCACACCAAGTTTATCCCTGCTGGCTTCAACCAGAATTTCTAGCAGTACCCTTATTTGGCCTGCTTCATTTGATGTACTTTTATAACTTACAGCCCCTTCCTCATCACAATTCTTTTTCCTCACTGCAAAATTTTTCTCCAAGGCCAACACCTTTTGAGCACCCATTTCTTACTTCAGGTCTGTGGGTGGTGCAAGGATAACCAGCAGACTCAGTTTCCTAAAAGGGGAATAACTTCCATTCCTGCCTCAAATTCCATGTCCTTCCCTTGATACATACTGTTCACACATACAGGGTGAGGATAAATTAAGCATGGAAGGTAACGTTTGGAAACTGGCAATTGACAAGAAGTTTATCATGCAGTACAAAGTAACATGTTATAATACTACTTAAAAGTTTTAAAAACTTGCTTATAAACTGAAAGAACAAAAATTAAAAGCGTGATTAGTACTAAATACTTTCTCTGTATTATAATACTATAAATAATAAATACTAATACCTTCTCTGCACACTGTGAGAGAAGGATTATATCACACTAAATAAGCCATAAGATTCAGTAATTAGACTTCTTAATTCTGAAAGATACTATCAAAAAGTTTGGAATTAAAAAAATCTAGTTGAGAGTTGAAGTTCTGCTGCCTATTTAACAAATGACCAAGATACCTCACATCAGCTTCGCATACATACTTGGAACAAAGTGAAGAATCTACTCTAGTTTCTTCACAGGACTCGCTGTGGTTTGGGGGAGAATCAGCAGGAGGTTCCCAGGGAAAGCGCAAGTCCCAAGTACACATCCATCCTAAAACAAGTCAGGAGAACAGTAGCAGTATTAACTCTTCATGGTTTTTTTTTCTACATATACTAACTAAAGAACCTAAAAGACTGCATTATAACTTTTAACTCTCCTTGCTCATAATATGCTTTGATTTAAATAAATATATAGAATAAACAGAGAAGACAACTCAAGCATGAAACTGACTGTGACTATGCTCTCCTTTACTGTTTGCCAAGCAGAGCTGCTGAAGCTGTACCCCTATTAAGAGAGGCAGAAAAGCCACCATCTCATTCAAAAATCCTTGTTAGACGTAATAAGAGCCAGTCTGAGTCTACGATAGAAATGTAAGAGCAAGTCACCTGATTGCAGAGGTACACAAGACAGAGATAGAAAAGAATAACAGGGCTTCAGGCTTATCACTTGACAAAAGGATCATTACCAGAGAGCCAAACTTATGAAGGCTCATCTGCATTTCTAATTTAGAACTGATGGCTTTAATTTGGTTGTTAAGGCTAGGGAATCCATGAGTTCAAGACAGAAATTTCTCTACATCTGTGCCCTGCTTCTGTATTGGGAAACTGATTAATAGGCTTGAAAGACAGATAAGCTATCACAGCTGCAGAATAAAATAAAGTAAGCTAGTTTGCAGCCTTTGTCTTCTAAAAAGGCAGGACAACTAAAAGAGCTTCACCACACACCAGAAGGCCTTTCACACTCGGGTACTGCTGGCTCACTTCTATGGCAGTATGAACACGAACTGCGGGGTGTGGAACAACTTGCAGTAAGATGGTGAAGAAGGCAATTAGCAGGAGCAGAAAACTCCAGGCTATTTTGCTTCTTCCCACACATTATTTTAAGAAAGCTCCACTGCATGACACATAGCTCCCTTTGCTACCTACTTTAATCTATATTTAAATAACATTAAACAGGTAAGGCAGAGTAACTTTGCTCACCCAGCAGAAACCAAGTAAAGATGAACAGGGAGGTTGCATTCATCCTCTCTTCCAAAAAAGAACTAGCGTGTGTTAAAGAAAACTAGCAGGTGGCAAGTTCAAAACATGTATTATGTTTGTTGTGTAATGCTTAGGGAATCTCCTTGGCACAAAATGCTATTGATTTAAAAAAATTACATGGGTTCAAAAAGCAATCCGGCAAAAAAGAAGAGGGAAAAGAACAGGATTCCTCCTTTTTATCACATTAATGCCACTTGGAAAACTCAGCTTTGTAGAGCTGAACTAAATGACTCTAAGTGGCTATCTTAGCCAGAAAACATAGAAAAACATTGTAGAAATGATGTTGGTGAACTTGCAGAGAAAATATTAGATGCCTGTAAGATGAGAAGATGTTGGGTTTTTTTCACTAATAAGTGACATGCAGAATTGCATACTGACTTGTCTCGTGTTACTTAGGCTTTGTGATTACACCGTTTATAGTTTACTCCTAGTCAGATAGTTAGCAAATACAGCTAATTAGGTGAAGGGGTCAGCAAGTAGACAGCAAAAGGGGTCAACCAGTCATCCAAGAATGCAATCTGCATTATAAATAAAACAACATACAGTGAGATCTTTTCATCTGGCTCAACTACAGTAACTACTCTACTAATCCCATCGAATCACATTTTATATACTCCACTGTGAAACACTTGGCACCAGACACAGCCTAAAAATCAGCTGGAAGAAGCAGTGTCTCTCAAAGGCCACGCTACTTACGTGCCGTATGTGCTCTGCTTCTCTAAAAACATTTGCCACAACCACTTGGATGGGCCAGCTACAGAAACCTACCTAGGATCTGCTTACAATCCATTTTTATTTCATTGTTGCTGTTGGGTTTCTGTTCAGTTGATACATCCTGAAAGGATTAGCCTCATTTCCTGCAGAACCCACCATAATGTGACACCCCTGGCAGTGTGTGTGCCTTGGCACGTTCAACCAAAATTACAGAACAAAAAAGAGGACTTAAAGATACTCAGTTCCTACAGGTTTCATACAACCCAGAGCAGAGGAGAAGGAAGACAGGGATTAGCATTTTGAAAGTTTGCTTCCCCCAAGCATTTTTACCTTTTCAGGCAATTTCTACAGCCAAATATGGCAGCCCACATTTTGTCAATACTCTGCAGAGGAGAGCTGATAGGGGACACAGAGGAAAATGTTCTTGGTGTTTGCAGAGACGGCAGAATATCTTTGCATATTTCAGTCCAAAAAACATTCAACCAAGTGGCACATCCTATGAGATTCCTTCATCCTATTGCTTAGGGAAATGTGTTTTTTGGGTTTTTTTGGTTTTTTTTTTTAACAGAAAGTGAGTGTCTTGCTCTGTTTATTCTGCTCCTTGCTCTGTTTTTCTCTACAGTAAAAAGCTAAGCTTAGCCAGCTCCTTTCTTTGCTCCTCCGTTGGACAGTGAACAGTTGGGCTTTCAGGTCTATTTTGTATTCTGCTGAATGCTTTCTTCTCCACTGGGAAAGCATCCTAAACCTCTTCAAACTTTGTCACCTTTTCTTCTAAGGTGAAGCACCACTGCATAAGATGAACAACTTGATATGTTTTAGAATCAGTAAAGGATACTTTTGTCCCTGGTATTATTACAAATTGTACCTTTGCAATGTGTTATTTACTCATACATTTACTTCACTCACTCTCTTAATGGCAAAAAGATCACAACCGCAAACCTGAATTCTATCCATTTGTCTTATCTGGGCTCTTCTTTCCTTGCTACTATCATTGCCTTTGACAAAACACTGGCTTTTACACCTGTGTACAGCTTGAAATTAATAAATGTTCCATTTGCTTTCAGGCTAAGAGCTTGTTTATCTTCTGCTAAAATCTTGTCTGTTGCTCTTGTGCAGGATTACCTTGCACAAATGATGCTGGTGATGTCCTCTTGTCCAAGTTGTTCATGGTTGGCTAGCATTTGCAAATTTGTGGAAGTCAATGTAACACTGTAATGCTTGAATGTTTTTCAGAGTATATGGCTTTTTGCTGCTTCCCCCAATCAAGGCAGCTCTGCGTGTTGCTTTTGTGAACTCAAAACTTTGAGCGTTACTTCCTTTTCTACCCACATCTCCTTTCGGGACTTTCTGCAGTGACCCCAGTGTCGGAACATTGTTCTCACAGAATCACAGCATCAGTGATCATTCTCCTCTCAGTTCTGCCCTTGTTATTGCCTTTCTTTGTCAAATCACCATGCTTTCTTGAAGGTTAATTCTGGTTTTCAAAAAGTGTCTCCCTTGACATTTTCCCTTACACCCCTAACTCTGATCAGGATCTCATGTAGCCCCTTGCAAATTGACAAATTCGCTCTTTAGCCTCACAACAGACACATATTTTTCTGTATGTTCGTTTTCTTTTTCTACTCTGATCAAAAGCTATATCTCATATGTTTCACTTTTACCTGGAGTGCAGGATTCATTCCTTAAATTTCTGTAATGTGGAATATCATAGTTAGTCACCTCTACCAGAGTTAACAGTACGCTATTAAAAACTACAGGCTGTCATAAAAATGAGGCTATATTCTGTCTGTCTTTGTTGCACCTGGCTCCCACTGTTTTCAGTGCTATTTGAGGACATTCCCATCACCATCGACATTTCCAGAGTGTTTCAAAGAGGTAAATTGCTACCAGTGGTTCCTTAGTTCAGTAATATCAGTGTTCAACAATCACTGAGAATTAAGCAATTGAGCAGAGATCCATTTATTTCAGCGTGCAAGCTCTGACTACTTAATTACACAAGTCTCTAGATCATACAATTGCCTATTTTACATCTTAAATACATGACATGATTATTACAGAAGTGAAAAAAAAAAGGCAGTCCACGGTAGATTTGTGAGGAGAAAAAGCATTCATAAAGGACTATTTGAGAGAGAAAAGATGGAAACAAAGTTAGGTGCAGAAGGGAAGGGTAACGACAAAGGAGAGGAAAAAGTGTAAACAAGAGGCTCAGTTAGTTTTGTTTCATTGTCCCCAATATACCATTGACCATTCAAGAAAAATGTCATGGAGAAGTCCAAGTAAAGCATTGCCCCTACAACAAGTATCAGTCTTACTAGAAAAGATGATTCTCTTTTTTTTTCCCCTTCCTAACCCAAGCAGGAGCACGAGGAGGCTCTTCACATTCCCTGGTCACCAGCATGAATTCCAGCTGATAAAATTAACTTGACCTAATGGTGTGAAATAAAAGTAATACTTTCTGTTACAGCCCTTGTAACCGCCAATAATTAGGTCACTTGAGTTACATTCCCTACACTACGTAATGCCAATGCATTAGTGAAAAAGAATTACTGAGACCAGAAAAAATAGGATTTTAAACCATTACAAAAATGGACCCACATGATATTAGGGCCAGAGATTGTTCTAAACTTTTGGCCTGGCTTTTGGACATTATTTCTTGCCTTACCTCCTGTGTGTGTCTGATTGGGCATTGCCAGCTCTCCCAGATTTGTACAGCCAAGTGATAGGAGCTCTTCAGCTTAACTGACCATGATAAGCTTTGTGCATTCCCCTGGTAGCCCCCATGTGATAATTGTGTTTCCTTTTATTTGTCCAACCAACACAGCAATTAATTACATATATTTCAGTGTTAAGACCAAGCTTATTCTCTCTCTTCCCAGCGTCATTTGACGTCTATTAGCCTGTGATAATTTCCCTGCCCAGGTCAGCTCCTGTATTTAATAAACAGTAAACGTACTGAAGGATGGGACGACCTTAAAACATGATTGAGCTCAGCATTCAGCCCATGAGAAATGTGGGTGCATGTCTGTACTGAGGGATTTCAAAAGCCTTGAAGTATTTTGTTTAGATGCTAGAGGCATAAAGTCCTTGTTTTGGAAATTTTTTTTTCATTACTATTATCAACTCCAAGGACCTCTTTGGTTTTTCACTTTTCAGTTGGAATCCTATTCACCTTAACATTGACTTGATTTAAAGTTAACATAAACTGAAGGAAAAAGCTTGAACAAAATTCATATTCCCTTTATCTATGCACCAAAAGTAAGTAGGATGCAGCTGAACAAAACGTTTCTTTTGGGCCAAAGTGATTTCTGGTTTTCTTCTCTCTAGCTGCCCTTCTTCCTGGCTTCATGTGTCAGGTAGAGAGTTTTTTAGCAGCGCAGCACCAAACCAATGCCTCCATTATTCATCCAGCATTACCTGCGTGCGCCCCTGCCCTAGGCACTGCCCCGTTCCCTTCCCAGGCTGCTGGGCCTGGCACCAGGGAGGCCTCTCTCCCTCCACAGGCCAGCTGCGGAGTCCCTCTTGGGCTACATTCGGTGTGGTGAGGGGGAACGGGAGGACAGCGGGGTGGAGCAGGACCCATTTTTTCCACAGCAAAAAGGAAGCAGAGCTGATGTCAGCTGCTAACGACCCCCTGTTCACCTCCCGAGGGAACGGGGATGAACCTTTTGCCCGCCTCTTGCAAGAGTCCTTCATCAGGCTTGTCTTCTCTAGGACACAGAGAGCGAGGAGGGGCCGGACTGCGGCTGGGTCTTTTGGCTAGGGAGACGCCAGTTAGCAAATGGAAACTTTAAGAATTGCCCCTACAGAAAATGAAACAAAGATTTTTACTTTCCAGAGATACTTCACTTAACCGACTGTTCTGTGGACCAGCAAAACCAGTCACCTAACAGAGAAGGCCTGTAGAGGTCAAGCAAAATGGCAGTGGAAGACTTGGGAATATTTTAAGGTGGTTGCTGACGGCAGGGCTTACTGAAGGCTGTCATAGGTATAGAATTCACTGTATACACTAAGAATGCAACATTTTCAATGTGCCTCTCATACAGGAGGGGAGTTCATACAACCTGAGTTTAGAGATGACCTAAACCCAAGGAATTAGGCTGCAAAGCCACTTAAATTCTTCTGTACTTAAAATGTAACCTTTTTCCAAACCACTTAAGCTGACAGCTAACTCTTGTGGATTATCAAATTCTACTTTTCACCAATTGGAATTATCTAGACTATGTCACGTTTTCCATTTTTTTAAAACTAGCATGTGGAAAAGCATATTAAAAACCAATTTCACCTAAAGTCAACATTATTGTCCAAGATATGTTTTGTTTAGAAAATTTAATCAGGCTCTCTTTGCAACACAGGGGAACAAATTCGCCATTTCTGCAGTGCTGAGATGAGAACTCTTTTGTGCGTAAAAATACAAAGAAGGAAGAATTGCATATCAAATTGCAACTAGATAAGGAGCTTTATGTGATGAGAAGAGTGAAAGAATTTGGTGGATCATTGGATTTTAACGTTCCTACTTTTATGGAAAATGGCACGGGGGCCTTTCATAACCATGAACATTCAATGCTCATTTGAGCAATCACACCTCTCACAGCATGCTTGTTCCCTGGCATTTATGCTGCCAGAGCTCTCTCAGCAGCCCCCTCATTACAAATCTCTAATGCCACTTCTTGTGTCATTTAATTTTCCTGTGAAGGTCTTCTACTCACTGCCTTACCATACTGTTTTGCTCAGTTTGTGATGAAATCGCAGCCAAGATAATATCAAACACAGTACGAATTGAAAAGGGGGAAAGCATTTAGTCCTTGGCAACTTCACTGAAATTTTCTGTCCCACAGAGGAGGACATTTCGATAAAGTACATCCTCAGAAAAAACTACTTTGCCTCAAGTGAGTTGAGGTGCTGTACTTTGACAAATACAAACCTTTAAGTTGTATCTTGGAATACAAAATGCTGTAAAATTCACATTTCAGGATACAGTGGTTGAAAATCTTCTGTACATGAATACCAATCCCTGTTAGTACTTGACCCTTGGAAAGGTCATTAAATGGTAGTCTCTGAATGGAGCCAGGAGGCTGCAAGCAGTTTCTTGGCAGAGTTGATCAAAAGGACAACTTTCAGCTGTTGGCTACTTTTTTTTCCCCTTTCCCCAATTGATACTGTAACTGTGAGGAATTTTTTTGAGAATGTGGGACTAATCAAAAGAGTGAAACCATGAGAAGGATGGACGTGGGGAAGAACAATTTAAGCAGCAGAAAATAGAAAACTCAGAGTGTAAAGGGAAACAAATGGACTTCAGGGAAAAAAAAAAAATAAAAATTGTATTTTAAGAGTCTTACTGATGCCTGATGAGCAAAAGGGTTAATTACCAGATAAGGGAGGAATTTTGCAAAACTGCTTTGACTGAAGAATGGAAAACTTCGACAGAAGCAATAGAGATAAACAGACCGCGGCCCCCGTGAAAGGTGAAACAGCAAGCCTCTGGAGATGTCAGACGCTGAGGGGCTCTTACTGTAGAGCTGATACCAACAAACTGTCAGCCTGGCAGCGCAGCTTCTCCGCATAAAGATGCAGCTTCTGAAAGCGCTGTCTCAGTGACGCAGAGAGTGGAGCTGCTGCTGCGACAAACCCAGCCTGTTGGCTGCGCTGTCTGGCAGAGTCCGTTCGCAAACTTTGCTTCTGACTTTGAAAGGTTTCCATCCCCGCTAACTCCCTTTCCCCGCACCTCTGCACCCCAGCAGGCGGTTCTGTACATCGGTAGGTCAGTTGTGTTGGCAAGGTGACACACCGGACAAATCTGCTCACTAACCTGGTTGTGCCCCCGTACCAAAACACCTTGGAGACAATCCACGGGTCGTGTGCGTGCTTGTGTTGGGGGGAAGCAGGGGGACGGGATCAGTAGACGGGAACGATGCCACGGAACAACTTCACGTGAGCCATTGAGTCCCTTTAGTCAGAAATAACTTTCTGCAGGAAAGCCCTGCAACATTCACCTTTACCTGCCCTGCAGGAGAGAAGAATCTTGAAGGGGGGGTGTGGGTGTGGAATCAACAAAACCGGCCATCCCCTCGTTTTCCTCCCAGAACATATTGCTACTCGGCACAGAAATCCACCGTGCAGGCGACAGATTTTCCTGGGCTCCAAGACAGCAGTCGTTATCAGCCTGAGGAGCAGCGGCGGCCCCCGCCCAGCCCTCAGCCCGCCTCCCCCTCGCCGGGGCTGGCCAGCGGGGGGAGCTGCGAGCCCGCCGCCCCCGCCTGAGGCCGCCGGGGGGTGGGGTGGGGTGCGGGGTGGTGTTAGCAGGAATAAGGGAATTGGGGGGTGGGGGGAAGAATAAAGTCAGTATCATCACACACAGCCCCTCAATTTACTGCAGGTCTGCTGTTCTTTCCACAGAATTTATTATCTTCCCAACGAAATTGGCCAGTCAAACCTAAACCAAGCAAAAACGCGGGACGGAAAGCTAGCAAATCTATCACCTAAATATCGCAGGATATTTTTTAAATAGCAAAGCAATGGCACAATATAATTTCATTAGCGACGAGAGATCAGAGGCATCCTGGCTTGTTTCCAAGTACTGCCTGGCTGCAGAAATGAAATATTTACAAAATTTGTCAGCCTGCTATTAAGCCTTCAATTCTGCAACAAACACTCCTTCTCCCCATCCCCTCCCCAAGACCCGCCCGAGAAATACTTGTGTACGCATCCGACGAGGCGCCAGAAACGAGCCCTTCTGTTTTCAGTAAGGTTCATTTTTGTTGTTCAGCGTGAGAGGTCGCACGTACCGCTCGCCAGGTGGGGTCGACTATTTCCTGTTGTGTCTCTACAAAACCCACGCAGATGCTAGTTAAGCGGCTACCTCTCTTAACTGTTTGACACCTTTTTTTCACCTTCATTAAACAGTATTTCCTATTACACAGTAACTTGAGTTCTCTCACTGACCTCAACTTCTCACTCGTTTTACACCGAATGAGCGCACCATCTTTTTTTCCCCCTCATCTTCTCCCTCCAGGAGGTAGCTACCTTCCACACCTCTTGCATGGCCTCTCACAACTCACAAAGCTGACTCCTGCCTCAGCTCCTTCCTTGCAACCAGGCCCGCCTTTGCATCCTCGCCCCTGGCTCCCCAGCCTTCCTCCTGCTGCCTGACATCTCCTGGCAGGCACAGCTGGTCGCCCCGATTTATCGTTCCCTCACTGGCTGTGCTCGCTCAGGCATATGGGGTCCCACTACAGGCGGGAGGCTGCGACGCTAAACTTCAGCTAGGAAGATGACATTTAGCAGAGGCCCCGTGCCTCAAAGCGTGGTGCTCGTGGGGACATTCTCCTGCAACCACCTGATGTTGCATCCTTGTCTGGGCTTCTGGCTTGGTGATGCTCTTCCTCTTCACATAACCAGTCACAGCCTCCTCATGTTTCATTTCTCTGAGACACCAGAAGACACTTTCCTGTTTAAACTAATAGAAAAACTAGCTTGTGGATGACTGAGGGACCACAAGCTCTTCTTAATTACTTCAGTAACCTTTTTTTTTTTTTGCTTCCTTAGACATGCACTTTAAAAGGTCCTCTAATTGTATGGGGATACTTAAAGGCTACTGAACGTCTGTTTGAATGTCTCATTAAAATGGAGATGTGACCTCAACCTTGTTCTTGTTGAATAAGCTGTGCTAATGGGCACTTTTGTTAGCAACCATGGAAAAATGCTGAGGCTGACCTGTCCTGGTTATACTTCAGGGGTGCAGCTGCAGCTTTTTCACAAGGCAAATGAAGTTGCCTGCTCAGTTATAAAGCAGCATCCATTTATGGCTCAAGAGATGAGTTTTCTAATTCATTTGTTAGACAATCACTGGATTATCTGTTCAGTATATTTTCCCACATGAAGAGAGTCGTCCAGAGAACACACACACAAAAAAACCTCAACCCAAACTAGAAAAGGTATAAAAGGCAAGATCTGCAAAGAAATGTTTGATGAACTGGGTGGTTTTGATCTAGAGAAGAGCAAACTAGGAGAGAACTTCCAACTGAGGACCTTCCTTGACAGGCTAAACCTTTCCAAACAAAAATTCCAGAGCGGTGACTCAGGCCACCACTCAGACATAATTCAGACATAATGTTGATTATGCAGAGGACTCCCCGATCCTCTACCTTATTCCCAAACTCCTTTCATCTCACGTACAGATTAATACACAGGCACTTAAGATGTTCAGCAGATGATCCACTCTTTATCTCCTTGTCCATACTGTCAGCCTATTACGCTATCTCTTCTCCCGCTTAGTTTTAAGCCTGTGTCCAGCCTGCTGCAAAGAGGAGAAAAACAACTTGCTCTCCATGTCCCCGGCGAATCGAAGAATCGACTTCACTGCAATATGGCAGGCTTAGGCTAGACATTCTGTAAAGTTTACTAGTACTTCTGGGTAGGAAACCAGGACAATAGCCCACTCAAGGAGACTATGGAGTGTCCATCCTGTGACATATTTCAAAGCAGGCTATGCAAAAATCTGTCAGGATTGAGAGTTCCTGCAGTTTGCCTTAGGCTCAGGATGATACCTAGGAAAATTGCAAGGTCCCTATATGCTGTATCCACTAAGAGGCAAGGCAAGGAACAAAACATCTTCTTTGGCAAAAAGGAAAGGAAGCACCGTGTAAATGGTGCTATTGTCACACTAAAGAGAAGAATTCAATTTACAACACTGCTATTCTATACTTACCAGGATCACTGAGTTTGCCTAAATATATAATGTCTAGCTAGTAATTCCCTCAATTTATAAATCAACTTGTTGAAATGCTATTGCTTTCACATCTGTGTCCGAGATGATTGATTTTCACCTTGACAGATATGACTAGAGCTCTATAGTAACTTTTCTTTCACCTTTGTTTACAATATATTTTTGAAGAAAGGGTATATTATAGGCAACAATGAATTAAAGGAAAAGGAGAAAAAAGGCTACCGTAAGTCAGAAAATCATGTCTCTCTAATCACAAGAGATTAAAAGAAATAAGTGGGAGTTTTTAATGGTAACAAACATCAGAAAATGAAAACATGCAATAAAAATGAAAAAATATCAGTGAGACCTGAAATTTCATTTTGTAAATCTGTATTGCACTGGTTATAATTTCTGTACTGAGATTTGTCCTTTTGTAGCCATCTAAAAAGCACAAATGTAATTCTGGATTAAGATGTGATAGAATAATACTGGGGGTATAAAGGAGAAGCAGCAGTGCATTTCAAACCAAATAGTGGTGAACTAGTCTTTAGTGAGAAGCAAAGAATTGTTGACCTCTGTTTTGTGGAATTAAATCCAACTAGACGATCCCGGCTGAACTTGGAACTAGTTTCTTCTAGATGACTATCTGTGCAAGTATCGGAATGTGCCTCCAAAGCGCATGAAGATGAAATACAAATAATGGGATGTGATTCTAAATTGCTCAGACTGTGAGTGAGCCAGCTCCTTCCTTCAAAACCTATTTCCTGGAACGATTCCAGACTTATTTTCAATTAAAATTGAAGAAAAATCGAAGAAAAAAAGAACAAAACAACTCTTGCTGTACTTGTTCTTCAGACACCCCTCTTCTGCCTCAAACTGCAGCTCTCGGGCATGTGACTTCATTTAAAAAAATGAAACACTTCTAGGCCATCTGCGTTTTTCTGCATAGCAAGCAGCCTTATGTAATCCTGTTCTGCTGACCCCTCTCCTGCTGCAAGGCCGGTCTGCACAGCCATTGCACTAGGAGGAAACAGCAAGAGGCCTTTCAGAATACTCTCTCCCCTAGCACCGTCATAAATCAGCCTCCCAACTCCTACACTTCTGGGCACTGCATCCGTTGTTGTGTCTGACATAAGGCCATCCCCTGGGTTTTAAAGCATATGTCCTGATCTTGCCTTCTCAGCGGAGGATTTGAGAGAGGGGATGAGAAATTCCAAAATCTGAATTCCTTTGGAAACTCAGCGTCATTCAGTGTTGGTGATGTGTCCCCTTGGCTTATCAGATGAGCAGCCCATTGCACGTCATCCTAAACTTTACCACAATTAGTCATGAAGCTAATCCAGAAGAACTGGGAGAAGGGTAGCGGCTGCATTGTTTGAAGGACAGCTAAATGAGAACATATGTGCTACCGAGGAACAGCTACAGCTACGTCCTTCATTCCAAACTATATTGTGAAACAAGGCTGACGCAGCCTCAAAACTATTAATTTCCTGTCTTGTTGATAAACTTTAGTACCCTGCTTAAGAACTGTGAGGCCAGAATGAACCTCTCCACACCTTCTCAACCCTCTTACCATTTTTCTAAAGGAATTCTTTCTGGATTGATTAAGTTAAAATTGAGAATATATCAAAACAAAGGTGCTGTTACATAATAATAATATATTGTTACGTATGTTCACCCTTGCCACAGCATTTTCTTGGCTACCTCTTCAAGAATACCTGTGATCTAAGCATATGGCAACTTCAGTTGTGGCAGCAAACCCAGAAATACAGGGCAAATGTTTCTGTTCCTCAGTTTATCTATCTCTGAAGCAGCCATACTAAAGGACTTCCACCTGAAATTCATTCTGACAACTGAAGACTGGCTAGCTTTTGGTACCATATGGGAAGGACATAGTTCTCCACAGAGGTGGAGAACCTACTCTTTTACTGTCAGTTTGAACTACAGTCATGTTTTTGGGGCTATTTCAATGTTTCATCTAGCCAAAAAGGCAGATAATTCCTTGCTGCTGTCTCCGATACGTTCGTTCTCTGACTTCTACCAGTGTACCACTTTTTGTCACTCACACTAACACATACAAATATTGAAAAGCAGTATTTAATTCTATAACATACCAAGATGTTTGGAGACTTGAACTATGTCCATAATCATGGAGTTCTGGAAAGCTACACCAGTTTGAAATATCAGCAGTGATGTATTATGTTATCTTGCCTGTGATGTTATTTCTATTGTTATTATATAGATTTTTTTTTTTAAATAACATTTTTCTGACAATGGAAGCAGTTATTTTTAAGCAATAGCCTGTAGGACAGCAGGCAAACAGAGAAAGCCAGTGCTCCTGGTACAGAACAACAGTCAGGCTCTCCACCAGAAATTACTTCATTTTGGGACTATGTAAATGATTCTTAAGAGTGCTCCATCCAGGGCTTGGGGAACCAAGCAGGGTGGCAGGTTAAAACCAGAGTGTATGCTAGATGGCCTTAGCATACTCAGCATACTTAGCAATAGATGCCAGAGCACACTCAGGTTCTGTGGAGAGCTTCTATGGAAGCCTTACCCCTCACCATCACACAGCCGTTTTTATGCAGCCTCCCCTCATCCCCTCCCCTTCACTTGCATGAGTTTTCCAGCAGTTTGTCCAAAACTGCAACCGACAGGCCAATATTCACCTCGGTAGCCTGGCTGCTCTAGTGTCCCCAGTATGACACTTCAAAGGGCAGTGTGAGCAATGTTAGAAGATGAGGAGAAGGAAAGGAATGTAGGAGGTTCTAGAGACACGAGGATGGGAATAATAAACAACTGCCACAGTTACCATACAGAGGGTCATATTTTACTCTTGCTTTACCTGCAGGCTTACCAGAGAGTGGCATTTTGGGAGTTCTGTTTCATACCGAGGGGAAGATAGAGACCCAAATGCCCACAGGCTAAAATTAATAGAAATTCTCAGTATGCCATCTCAGTATCTCCATTCTGTTGTTTCACATAGTCAGTAAACCCAAACTGTAGCACTGTAGCCATCCTCTGTTTTGGTTTTCAAATCCTTCCCAGCATGTATGAATGTGAATAACAGTTTTGAAATAAAAGCCAAAGTTTTGTCATAGGCATGAAATACTAGAGCCATGTGCCTATAAAACATAGGCTTTACACATTGCCTCTTAAGATATAACTGCACAACAAAATACAAAGTACAGACTGATGATCCAGCCTGCATACCTGGAACAGTTCAGCTTTTCCCTGCTTCTCAGCCCATTCCAAATGGGATTTGCTATTTTTCCATAGCAAATTGCATGGCTATGCAGACACATGTTCAGGTGTCTAACAGAGAGGGTATTGAAGCACTGCAATAATTTTCCTAGGAATATGGCCATTTCTCCATCACTTGGAGTCTTTAAATCAAATCTGGAGGTCTTTCTGATGACTTGCTGCATCTCCAGTAAAAAAACATGCTCTTTCTAAGGGAATTTTTGAAGAAGAGTTTGTATTTTGTAAGAAGTCATATTAGATAATAATAAAGATAATTTCTCATCATGAAATCTATTACTCTTCCTCAGTGGAATTATTCTGGATTGACAGTTTTATAATTAAGGCAGACTTTGATTTTGCAACTAAAATACGACATTATCAACCACACAAAAGGAGAGAGCAACACTGAATTTTTAAGTTCACTCTAACCAATGCTATTTCTGACTTTTTTGAGTGTTTAACACCACATCACTAACAGACAAAGCACTAATGGCATTAGCAAAATTATCTGGCAAAATACAGAAATTTTGCTAGCATATATTATACAGGCTTTTCCTCAAAACAGATTTTTGGACTCACTTTCTAATATCTGCAATCTTTTAGGTAATCATAGGATGGAAGTACCTGCCTGAGAGATGAGGTAGCTTTCTTTGTATTAGGCAGCTGAAATGAATAATACCTTAATCCCTTGGCTACTTCATTTGTAACTGCTTGGTAATTGTGAAATGGTACATTACTGCTAAAGGATTAATTTAGTTCCTGCATGAGAATTCTCGGCACATACCACATCTGCAGCAGCCCTTCTCAAAAGAAGGTGACTCAGTTTCATCTAACACATTAGGAGTCTGCACCTTCTCTGCTTCTGATTCATTTCTGAGAACTTAGAGTACAAACAAATAGCATTTCCACAGCCCTTGCTGATTCAAATAGTATCTCTCCTGAAACTGCAGGTGAAGGAGTGTTCATTTTCAGACCACTGCATATAATACCAGAGATGAATAAAATTACATGTTTGCAAAAAATGCCAGAGATAAATAAAATTATAGGTTTGCATAAAAAGAGGCCATTGTTGCACGCTTCCAGCCAAACCTCTCTATGGAACCAGGTGAAAAATAGCTGCTTTCCCAACTGTGAGCATCAATACATATTTTCATGGGGGCTTTTTCCTGCCCGCTCAAAATCCCTGAAAATAAATACGGAAGAACATAAAACTATACAAACTGCTGTCCCCTTTCATATCCATCTGAAGGGAGAGAGATACAGAAAAACATCAGAAGAGGACATAGGAAGTTACCATTTCTTAAGATGCCTAGGCTAACAATACCAAATTCCAGAAAGATGCAAGGTCATGTCACCAGGCAGAGTATTGAACCAATTAGAACATGGCTCACCAAGATGTAACAGAAGAATCGTTCAAATCTGCTCTAAAATTGAAATGTATAGTGGAAAAGTCATGTACGGCCATTCATTGTGCAATGTTCTGTTCTTACAGAATCCTCCAGGACTGGCATATCTGAGCCATAAGTAACATATTACTCCAGCTCTAGACTGTAAAACATAAGGAACTAAAGATATAGACAAATTTAGCAGAGATTTCTGCTGGAAGTTGAATTACACTATAATAATATTTTTGCCTCTCTGTCAGAGCTTACACTCAAGGCTTTGCAGGAATTAAATCCAGTAACACTTCTTGCTACAAAGGCAAAATAAGGAATCTCTTTCTCTCTAGACTCAACAGAACTCCTGTACTTGTAGACACCTATATGGGGTGTAAAACAGGATGGGAAAATACCTTCTGTTACTCCTCTCAACAAGGAACATTCGGCATTTCAGAGGCTGAAGGCCAGCAGCATTCACTTCCCTTTTGCTCCCTTCTCCCTAGTGGGACAGAATCGGATGGAAAGCAAAGAAACTAAGGAGAGATGCACATTAAAAAAATTGAATGAGAAATATTTAGGACATTTGGGAAAAAGATAAGAAAATAATCAGCCAAAAAATGAACTGAGAGCAGGTAAAGGAGAAAGAATTTAAAAGCAGGCAGGTGTATTAAAAAGGGTTCTTCAAAATCCAGGGTGGTCCAAGATCTTCACATTGAAGACTGGCAGCCACTTTGGGATCCTTCCCCATGCCTTCATAGGCCCTGCCATGGCAGTACCACGGAGGCTTGCCCGTGGAAGTACCTGCAGTGCACAGGAAGAGAGCTTAGTGCAATATTTTCAATAGCCATCCTTTTGAAACTGCAAGGTTGCAGTTAAAAGACAGCAGGCTGGATGAAATAATTCTGTAAACTAACTTCTCGCTTGAGCTTTAGGTTGTAATGCTCTAGTTTCTGCTTGTGCATCTACCACTGCTTGACTGGCTCCTTGGAACTAAAGGCAGTATATATACTTATGAATGATAATATTTTGATGCATTTTTCAGCTCTGCACCTCCATCATTCAGTTACAAATGATAGTATAATAATTGACATTTTTATGATGTCAGCTAGTACTGCAACTTGCAAACATACTTGATTTCCAATATCAAGCAAATATACTCATCCAATGCCCAAAATAAATTTGCTTATCTTAAAACTGTGACAGTTAGATACTTGAATTTTCTGTTGAATCATCATATTTTATTTGCATGTGTCACACCAAAGGTTAATAATATTTTTTCATTTAAGTAGAGGTATTGGAGATTGGCAAAGCCTGCCAATAATTCAGACGTAATTGATGTGTCTGCTTGCAAATTCACAGATTTCGTATACATCTTGTCTGTTACAGTGTGACTCATTCTTCTGCCCATGGTCATTTGTATGGGATGACATTTGTGATTTAATTTTGCAAATGAAACTTAAAGCAGCCAGGTAGCTTAGTTCCTTTGGCCTGATAATTGGACAGTATATTATAGAACATTAAGGTCTACTCCCATTCTCTTTCAGCCCCGTTCTCAGCAATGCAATCTATATTTATATGATGCTAAAAAATTATTGATATCAACTGTTTCCATCTGTTTTACAATGAGATACTGAAGAGGCAAACAGACTCATGGGTAATGCACGGAGTGGACTTTGAGAGACATGTATTTAGATCTCAGCTCTTTCCTGTTCTGTCTCAATGGCTTAAATCCCTTGAGTTTCAGATCGCTGCCTGAACAACAATATTAACTCTGTTTTTCTTATGTATAAAGGTAGAGATAGGAACCGTTTATCTTGCTGAATATACGTACTGTCTAATACAGCAGGTCTCAACCTTCGGAGCCTCCAAGCATGACTGTAATGCCAATACAGTGAAAGGCAATAGCATATTCTGTATTGATTCACCCATTAAAACCATTCAAATATTTGTAACAAGAAGCCTGTTAAAAGGAACTAAAATTATTATCCCAGACTCTGAAGTTCTCCCATATAGTATTTTTGCTATGGTATTTGCATCCTGCTTCCTGTGTGATGACAGTGGTGTCTCAAGAATTTCCTCTCCACAGCCATATTAGGTTCCTTTTCAAAGCACAAGACTCCCCCATACACTTGCTGTCCATTGTGTGACACGACGCTGAAGTCTGAGAACGGCTCAGGGAGATGAGCATTAAAGAAATTTCTCCTTGAGAAGAATTTTTTTTTTTTCAGTCTGAGCTGATTTGGTTTTTGCTCATGTTAGAGCTTGTTTAAGGTTGCATTCTGTACCTTTGAAACTCACAGGAGTTTTGCCACTGAGCTGCGAGGGGAAAAACTGAAAAATGTACTTTGTGGGTTGAACTTGCAGGTGAAGTGGATAAAATCATCATTGTGAAGGCAAATCTAATGCAAGGCCATAGAGGAATTTGGGTATATTAATGTACCCCAGATGATGAGTACAAACTTTACACCTTTCTAAACATTTCCTCACCCCAGAATTTTGAAGAGTATGTTTTGCTAGGGGCAGCTACAATTCCCAGGAGGAATACGGTTTCTTTTGATTTCTCTCAGTCTGCATTCCATATGGCGACACAGAACGCTGCATCCTGTCCTCAGCAGCTGCAAAGCTAATGGGTGTTGAAGAAACTTGCCACCTTCAGTCCTTGCTCCTCACTGTGCCAACAACAGCTCCACACCTACCAGTTTTCCAGACGCAAAGGTGGCATGAGCTGGACTATCTGATAACAGGTCTGGTTAGAGCTATTCTGGGTGTAAAGACTTCTGGTCAGAAGATGCTAAATAATATCTCCAGGGAAAAATGAAAAATTATGTATGTTTCCAGTAATTCCAAAGAAATACTGGCATCCTGAATGTGATGATGTATTTCTTCAAATATCCAGTTCAAATATAGAGTCAAAAGTTTCATTTCCTCACTGGGAGACTTTTTGTGTTGGGTACATATATCTTGAAGTATTAAAATCCCTCAGCCTGTAATTAATTAGCTCAAGTAGCTTTGATGATGTTTACAGAGAGAAGCAGTGGAGATTGCCTGCAAGGCTCAAGAGTTTTAGCAGAACAGGCCTCTTCTGGTAGGCAGGCATTTTAATAGCACTTCTCACTGCAAAACAGCTCAGCCAGGGTTGTATTTTGATTATTGCTAGCCTGCTGTGGAAGGTGGAACTTCTCTGAATGTGAGTGTTTGAACACCTGATTAACTGTTGTAAATGTAAGGATAAGGCTGGGTGAGATTTGACAAGGAAAACGTGCATCTTGTCAGAGAGGGCTTGAGTCAGAGCTTCCAGTGCTTGCAGGGCTGCTTCCAGTTTAGTGTATGAATGCTCCAGGTATTTCAGATAACAAACAGTTGCTGCAGAGATGTAAAAGATAACCTACTGAGGGAAGGGAGACCAAGAGCAGATGGAGGGCTTGCTTCTGAATAGAAAGAATTGAGAGAGAGAAAAAAAGGAAGTTGGGACAGAGAGAGAGAAAAGGAAAAATTGGCAGAGCAGTATATCAAAAACTTATCACAGAAAAAAGATCCTGTGTTTCTCAAGGTTAACAATGTCTGACTCCGCACTACAGTTTTACTCAAACCATTTATGCTGTTTGGTTCGTGCTTTACGTGCATTCAATTACAGGGGTTATCTGTTCTCCATAGGGATTATCAATAGGGGTTATCCAATTCTTTGGGTTAATTCTTCACTTAGTCATCTACTGATATAGAAAAAATGCCAAATACTTTAAAGGAAATAGCAGTAGTAGGGATCAGGCTGTATCTTTTGTATTGTGAACTATGATTTTTTTTTTTATAGTTGCTGCTGTGGATACGTTTTCAAATTGGCTTGTGGCCCAGAGACAAGAGAAACAAAAATTTTCTCTGGTATCCTTATCATGTTTATTTTCCTCCCTTACTTAAATGGGCATGTTCTTTTTGCCCTAAGGTTACAAAGTAGCAGGTGCTTTTCAAACTCTCCAAAAATATAAAATAAATTAATGCAACTTTTTAAATGGAAAATTATTATAAAAGCAAAACATTTATAGGGTTTACATAAGAAATCGTAGTCTAACTCAGATAACTCAACATGGACAGAATCACAAACTGAGAGTTTAAAAAGAAAAACCTTGAAAATATGTGACAAGGAAACGTGACTTATCAAGTAAATTTGAGAAAACTGATCTGTTTCTTGGTATTCTACAACAAGAAGGAAAGACTAAGTTAGTTTATCTAGTAAATAATTTAGTGAAATATACTCTTTTATCTCTTGTTATTGTACTCAATATATTTTCAACTCAAGCCCTAGTCCTAGATGTGTTTATCTTAATTATAATGTTTAGTTACAACTCCAAATGCTCAATGACTGATGATTTTCCCAATGGCTACAGCTATGTCAGATGCCAACAACTAGGAGAATATTTTCCCCATAATGCCTGTTGCCCTGAGGTTTGATCCTGTATCACTGAAATAGATGGGAATTTTGCCAATGATTCCAAGTGGTGCAGAAGAACATCTATCACTAAGATCTGCATAAATGTTCCACCTCTAATCCCAATATCCAGTAACTTCACACAGCTTCCAGCAGAGCTTCCTGTAAACAATTCTTTAAACTACAGCTTCTGGGGCTTTGTTGAACCAAGCTGAAAGGAAACACATCCAACACAGAAGCAGAAGAATGCACAAACTATAGCAATGTTTTTTGGCTGTGTTACATTACATACATAAATTTACAGTCATACATACACTAGTTAATCAATCAACTCCAGTCAGAAATGTGGGGTATCTTAAATGATATTGTACCATGGGACTGTGTTGAGGCAATTCCTTTTCACTCTATTATAACTTTTCATCTTGAGCCAATATTAAATTCCATTTATCACAATAGGTGTCAGTAGCTATAGCATTTTCAGTAGCATCTTCTAGATAAAAACACCCCAATGTCTCTCTGCAGCACCATTAGCAGTATCGACTGCTCTATTTTCTCTCAATAGAAAGCCCCTCACAGATACCTTATTGTGAAAAAGGCATCCTCAGCAGCACTAAACGTCTTTTGAGCAACATTTGAAGGAGATGAGATTAAATACTCAGCAAGAGTTATGGACAAGGCTCTCTGCCATTTTCATTTAGGGACTTTGATCGTTAAGGGGACGTGCTTTTCCTTGTCGGTGATGTTTTATTGTCATTTAAGTGGGCTCCTGCCATACAAAGGGATGGAAAGTTATTAATACTTTGGCTAAAAAACCCTTCAACCATTCGTCATTCAACTCTCAGAGACAGAGCAACTCACAGCAGCAATGAGGTGATCAGAAGAGGTATGGAGATGACAGCTGATTTTTCATCAGTCATTTATCTTGCTCCCTTTTGAGACTGCATGCTGGGACACAGGGTGTTCAATCGGTGCCCGAGGGATTAGCGCAGATCATCACTTAGAGGTAATGAAGGAATGCTATTATACTTCTGCAACTGTAAGAGATGTTAGCAAGTGCCAAGGAGTATAGTCTAGCTGTTAGAGCAAAGGACAAGGGGCAGCTGTTTTTGCTTTATAGCTGCTTGGATAATTATTTCAGCTGAGACATATTAAAGGAGGTAGGAGTGGAATGGTGGGCAGACATGGAAATCAGAACATCTATTTGTTCTTAATGAAGTGGCCTCTTATTCCTCCTACCAGTCTGCCAGTAATGTTAAAGGAAAATAAAGGCATTTGATACATCATAGGAGAAATTACCTGAAGCTTTTTGCTCTTGCAAGTCACTGCATACTGCTATTAGTGTGTCTTTTTGGGTAAATTACTCAGCTCCCGTGTAGAGTATGTGACAGAATATGCCTTTCTAGTCCCTTCCACTATGCTCATTTTAGTCATGAAAGGTTTTGTCCACTGCAATGACATCTGTATTGCTGCAATCAGGAGAGAAAATGCATGACATACCTTGCCTTCAGTGGTCAGGAAGCTGACAAGCAGAGCTTTCTTTCTGACCTCTGGGAGCATATCTCCATTAACAGAAAGAAAACAAAACTGGTCTCAAAACAGACAGTGACAGAAACTCAGGAGGCGGTCGGAAACTGAAAAACTGTTTTTAGATGTTATGGAGTCATTATTTCTGTCTTGCACTTCCAAAACTGCAGTTTTGGGACGACATCTCTTCAAGTTTTTGATAGATTTGTGGCCAAATAGCTCACTCGTGCTATTACAGCATTTTCACACCCAGGTAAAAACAAGCAGCTTGGGCAAATAGAATATTCAATTTAACTGCTACGAATGCTTTGCTTACGTTCAAAACAATGTAGGACTGCTTCTTCATAAAAACAGATTCATACCTCTCTATTTATTAAACTATTATCCTCTCAGGTATAGCTATTCTCTAAGTCAAAGGAATGTTTTTTCCATTTCAAACAGCTGTATCACTATGGAAAGTGGGAAGTAACGGAAAAGTTACAAGGAAGCAGCAGGGAACAGTCCCATCCATACCCATGTGGGAGAATCCTAGAAAGAAGCATACTGCAGGAAAAATCTTTGAGGTTTTTTGTTAATGGTCTTGAATACCAAGTTGTTCTATTCAGCAGATGGCTACAGGCTACAAGCAGGTACAGTGCAACAAGTATTTAACTCTTAGCAAATATTGTGCTTATGTTAATTTTCTAGAGATGTATGTAAATTTAGATATGAACATTACATGAGTCCCATTGGCACCTGACATTAAAACCAGAGCTCTGCCAGAGTTTTCACACCCCTCCCTGTCACTGTCTCTGATTTTTGAGTTATATCTCACCTGATTTCATGGAAAATTGACTTTATTGAGTACAAGTGAAATTGCAGAAGAATGCCCTAAGAATACACATAGTTAATTTTTACCCTATCCATAAGCTGAGTACTTTTTGAAGCTTGGAGTTTCATGACTGCAGCACGGTTTTCACAGTTATCGCCAGCTGCTAGAGATGACATTTTTTGAGTGACACACATGTTTGACAGTTGCTTTATGGACACATTTGCTTTCAGTGAGATAAATTTGCAGATCAGGCACAATTGCATCAACTCACAGACTACAGCCGAGGACAAACCTACCTCGCTGTGCTTCACAGTCGCCTGCTAAACTGCAGCGCTGTGCAGTCAGGGATACATGTTCGTGATGCTTGCAAAACTTTGGCTATATTTAGCTTTGAGCACCACGCTCTAAGCACTTGCCCACCATCCCTGCCAATGCAATTTTGCATGTGAAATGACCTTAGAGACATCTGAAAAGCTTGTTGTCTCAGCAGCTAGTTTGTAAGTCTTAGCTGAGCCTGAAAATTCCTCTTTAGTTCCAGCTTCACCTTATGCCTCTCAAAAATAAATTCTAAGTAATGAAGGGCAAGAGAGAGACACACCGTGCGTGCTCCTCCTGTGTTTGTTCAGAGTTTCCCTCCAGGTCCTCACCTTCCTGTCCTCTCTCATCCTCTCCTCATGCTCTCTGAAAATACATGACTGGAAAGGTCAAATGTTATCTACTTCCTCAGTTTGTTGGAGGCTGTTTAAAAAGTTTCTTCCCAAAGCTCTGCAAGAATTCAGCCCCTTTCACTTTTTTTTTTTTTTAATTTCTTGTGAAAGTCAGATGACACTCAGGAAAGGAAGAAAATACACTGGCTGAATTTAAAAGTATGCTGCCAATATTTCTTGCTCCATGGAAAGGCAATCTCCCTCAGCACACTGGAAAACGTCCAAACTAATAGCTGCAATTAATAGCTAAAGTAATCACATCCTATGCAACTGCAGCATGTGACCCCTTGTAAGCGTGAATATATTTTCCTTCTGGCACCCACCAAGAGGGAGAAGTATTATCTCGCTTGCATAGGAAGCTCAGAGCAGCCAAACCATTTGACTAGAGCCCCTGAGGACAACCGTGGTAGGTAGCCCTGTGGATCTGCTGCCGGCCTTGGGGGCCTCCTGGGCCGCTGCAGCCCATGGCGGCCTGCCAGGCAGGAGGCAGAGGCCTCCCTTCTGTGAGGGCTGGCAGACGACCAGCAGCAGCTCCTGGTGGGCTGGCCTGAGTTGGTAGGACAGGGCTACGGATGAGGAACCCACAGAGGAGGTGGGTGACACTGTCCCTGCGCAGAGCGGGGAGGGCGGGGCAGGGCTGCCCTCGGGGCCTCCCCTGGGGCCGCCGCCCTCCCTCTGGCTGCAGGGCATGGCTCCAGCCCTGGCTCCCCTCACAGCGTCCCCAGTGCCCTGCAGTGACCCAGCAGGAGCCACCAGAGCTGGCACGGGGGGCAGGTGTCACCTGTTTCAGGGTGTCACACCTGAGAGGCCCAGGGGACACTGGGCCTTTTCCCCTGGAGGAGAGCCACTTCCCCAGGCACAACATGGAGGGACATCCATCCCCTCTTCCTTCCTTCAGCCTTTTCATGTACCGGGTTGTGGCCAAAGCTGTGCTCTCTCTTGCTTGCAGTTTGCTATGGAGCATACCTGGCCGAAAGGTTCATGGCCCCTCTCAGCCTCCCTTCTTGCCACAGCAATGCACCGCAGCACAGGGTCCATGCTCCTCCATCATTCAGAATGACTGGGCCCATATCCACATGTGGTCCTTCCTCAGGGCACCTTGTGCCCCCAGGGATGTAAACGACGGGGCAGCCACTGATGTTAGACCAAGCAGATAGGTTATGAGCACCCAAAGATAGTGAAGATAAAAAGAAAGTAGTTTTTCCCTTTAAAAAACAGACACCTCCCTGTTTCATAGCCTGACCAAGCAGAGGGCATTTTATGCACCAGTGCCACCATACATAGAAAACAGCCTCAGGTAGGGCTGCTGAAGGACAGGAGAAATTCAGCAACAAGGCAATCTATTCATTTAAAACAGTTACAAAGTCTGTGAAATTATGCTTTATCCTTCTTAGACATTTCACTTAAGTGAAAAACAGTCAGTCTGGACAAAGTTCAGCCGTATAACCACAAGCACACTCAAGGTTCAGTTGTGTAAATATAAGCAAACCAAGTTTGACAGCAGCCCCAATTAAGCCACTGTGAGCAAGTCAAGGGGTGAGAAGCCAAAGAAACAAACAAGCGGAGCAATAGCTGGTGCCCAGTCCTGTGCTCAGCGCTCCCATCATGCAAACCAAAATGCGGTTACATAGGATGTAATTAAATGAGACACCACTTCGACCTGCTTTTTGTGAATTTGAATGCATCCGCTTTATATTTAAAAAAAAAAAGGTGGTATCATTTATGTAGCTTTCTGACCTTTATACATGATCAGTTTATGACATGTCTGTACTTTCTTACCCTGCCCTGACTTTCCTCCCGCTATCACTGTGAAATGGTTTTGTTCATTTATTTATTTATTTTCATCTATTTTTAATATTTTTTTTTCAAAAATAAGTACACTGAAAAAAAATTATAATAAAGAGCATAGCTACAAACCTCTAAGGGAAAAGATAGAATCCTTCAAGCCTTGGCCTCCATACAGATTTATAATTTTGTCTGGAAGTCCCTTTCCCATATATTCATATCAATAAAGTGCTCAGAAAAATGCATGGTCTGATTTCTATTTTTCAAAAAATGCATGTTCTGGACTAACACTAATGATTGAATGGAGTGGGGACAGATCTACATTATTGATGTAATCTGTTGATCTACATCATGATAAATCAACCTATAGATGTTTGTCTTCCTGCTGATATACATTATCTGGACTGTGACAAGTGTATCCACTCCTGTAATGAAGTTTATGTTGGATTTACTGCAAGTTTTGCATCTTTCATTCCATAAGGCAAAAATTTTTTTCTGATGTTTTATGTATTTCTCTGTAAGAAGTCTCCTATTTCTGCATGTGGGCTCAAGGTGATCAGTAATCCACAGAGGTAGCAATGGAGCAAAGAGCAAACACAAAGGCCTTTGCCATTCTTAAACCCAATTCTTCCTAGGTAAAGGAATCACAAGATTAATTGCTCACACTCTTAACTAATTTTATGACAACACAAATTATCTCAGTGTTGCTTCCAACTATATATTGTGGAAAGATATTTCAGTACTGGGAAGATCTTTCTGGGAAGCTGCAGATGCACCTTTGCACTGTCCTGATAAAAAAGTGCATCTGATAAGAGGACCTGGAAAACCTTCTTTATTTTCGGGTTTGGAATTGACAGATTAAATTTTCCCATCTCTTCTGTACTTTATCCGTACAAAACTAAACTGCTGAGGCATTCTTGGGGTGGAGTAGTTTCCTACAAGAAAAATGGTATTTCAATCTATGAGAACTTCAATTCTGTAGTCTGTAAGCCCCTTTAGGTTACTGGAGTTACAGCTGTGGAACCTGCTACTCTTGGAGTTGATTCATACCCCTTCATTTGTGTCAAAGGAAAAGGGGTTAATAGTATTTGCTTCAAACTTGGCATAGAAGTTTGAACTTGAAGTTCTCGGAACAAAAATTGTGCTTGCAGTCTCCATCCTGTTTGGAAAACTTAAATGAATAAAAACGTATGAAATGAGAGCTTTTGAGAAAGTCTATAACCACAGGGACATCTCTAATAACCTGTTTTGGCTCCTAAGTTGCCTGCAGAGAGTTGGTTTAGACCAAGACCTTTGGAAATATGAGGAAACAATTTCCCACAGGACAAACTGATGTAGAGAAATACAGTTGCTAGTTCATTCCTTAGCTTGCAGAAGAAAAAGTTTCAGATGAATAGACTTTTTCATAATCCCTAAAGAGATAAGAAGTCAAAGATGCAGGTATGATTAGGTTTGTGCTTTACTTGTAAAAGCAAAAATTTCATCTTGGTAACCTTCAGAGCAACAGGCTTATGCAGTCATATGCTGGAGCATATTAACATGCAGAAAGCATTCAAGGAAATATAAGCCTGTTTCCTCTATTGACATATATACAAGTGTAAAAGGGTGCCATGCACAGTCTTCATAAGATACATGCCCTGATTTCTCAGAGCTTAACCAAGAACACATATCAAGCCTAGCCTCAGAATGATAAATGGTGGCAAAAGGTGAATATAATTTTACTCCTTACAAATGGAAACCAGTGATTTATGGTGTTATGCTTTGGATGTAGCTCTAAGACATCTCCTATCAATCATCCAGAATAAAACTATCGCTTTGGAGTGACTGGAGGCAGACAGACCTGCTGGAAACTTTGGAAAAACTTTTCAAAACACAGTTGCTTCAGATTAGGCACCTAACAACAGACCTAAGCCTGCACAGGAAGCTACAATTTCAGGAGCACTGAAAGCCCCAAGCCCCTACCACAAAGTGACTGGTAATGGAATTACTACCAAATATTTGGCAGCCAGGGGGCAATATTTTTGCCCTTAAGGAGCTACACTGATCTGGTGTTCAGTTATTCATAAAAGTTCCATTTTTCCTAATACATAAAAACTGCCTGTTGTATTTTTATGTTTTGGACATTTACTTTCCAATATGATGGTACACAATTGTAAACAGTTTAGGAAGACTATGGGCAGGGAGGACTTAATAGACTAGCTCCAAGTTTATAAGCTCATAAATATGTTACATAAAATAGACCAAGTGAAGCCAAATCAGAAAATTGGAAAAACTTGAATTTTAACGTAGCTTGAAAAATTTGCTGGCTTCTTCACTTCCTACTTTCACTCCCTTAATTGGATTCTGTTTATTAGCACTATATGATGCAAATGGAGGGGTAGAGCAGTTAAAAGCTGAGCTTTTTTAACTAACTACAAGGGCAATATTACATACTTTGAGTATATAAAAAAGTTACAGCAAGAAAAGCTAGTCTGATGAAATGCTGAGCTGAGCTTGGGAAGCAAGTTACACTGAGGTAGAGCTCCTGCTTAATGGCAAATGCAAGGTAATTCAAGGCAGCTTACCCCTCACCAAAAGAGAGATAAGCAATAACTTTCTTGACAACAGTCCTACAAGCTCCAATTCCTTTAAAGCTGCTCCACTTTAAGACAGCTTTCAGGAGAGGAAAAATCGGGGCTGAGCAGGCATTTGAGTCACTGGCCTGCCAGGTACTCCATCAGCTTCCACGCTAGCCTAGGATGAGACTTAAACTTGGGAGTGCACAGTAATATGCGTTAACCACATCTCCCCTTCTGCCTCAAAAAAATGCAATAGGCTTGCCAGAAATAGATATGCTTTAACCAAACGTGTTGTTGCACAGCTTTGAAATGTATAACTAAATTTCATTTTGGGGATGGGTGTAAGAGGAGCATCAAATATGTTAGCTCAATAACCGTAAGTTAAAACATATGAAAAAAACATCATTTCCCCTCCACGCACCTTTCCCAGAACTGTGAGATTTAGTATACCAAGACTCAACATTTCAGTTAGAAAAAGGAGCTCAAAAGATATGGCAGAACATATGGCATGAAGAAGGTGCTAAACGGCAGAATTTAAAAATGATTTGCAAGATGGTCCATAAATATTCCAACCCCAAACACAAGCTGTTTTTCAGCAGACCCTTGATGGAAGTATATGCACACAAAACGATACATTTCTCAGCTCACAAATGGCCTGTTCTAGCGTCACTCTAAATGGCGTGATGTAGAATTAACCTGTGTGTAGAAGGAGCTCAGAATCAGGCAGTTGCTACCTTGGCCAGAGAATGTCATTGTTTCCACTGTACTCAACAACAGCGGACAATACTCAGTGACGACAATGGCTCTCATAGAGAGCATTGCATCTATTGGCCCAAAGGATGAGCTCATCTCACAACTTCTATTACTCCAGCATACAGGACTTCTGGACACATTTCAGCTGAACCCTGGGTGCATATTTCCAAATGAAGTAAACAGGAGACGCTGATGAAAAACACCCTGTTAGGCTTTTACTTAGTGTAGCAAATTACTTGTGTATAGCTACATTTTAGTTGACATCAGTTGACTGGAGTTTCTTACTAGGCATTTTAATAATGTAATCACAAATATTTAACAACAACAACAACAAAAGAAAGGAATCCATTTAAAATCTAAGACTATCCAAGCTCTTACTGCTGAATGCCACTGAGGAGATCAGTTGACATATAAAGTACTGCAGAATGCTTCTGAGAAAGGAAACTTAAAGTCCTTTGGGGCACACTGTTTATTCTCATGTAAGTTGGCAAAAATCTATTTACTGTCCACACAAATCAGACACAATCTAAAATTTCCATCTACCAAAACCCACATCTTTGAGTGAAGTAAAAACAGAAGAATGTGGCTGAAAGCTTCACAAACTGAGATCTCATCACAAAGATGGATATTTAAGTTAGTTTAGCCAGGTTTGTGATTCAAGAGAACATTTCGCCACAGAGTTCTCTCATTTGGGTCTGCTTTTGGGTGGTACTCAACACACAGCTCATAAAATTCAGCACAGTAGGTAACATACCATGTGACTGTGAATGTTTTGTTTCACCTCCAAGGCATCTCTTAAGTGCTAGTCTTTGAGGGACTCAGTTGCTTTCACCTGCACAAGCCTACAGCTGGTAGCCCTGCAGTAAAGCCACAACCTTCCTGTTTCATGACTCTTACTTTGAATCCTTTTGTGCATTGGAGAGATGCTGACAGGAAAAAAGAAAAAAAAATTGCACACAAAGGTGTCTTGACAAGGACTCAGACAACCAAGGCCATGACGTGCCTCTGAACTGCCTCTCCTCAATGTCTCATTAAGCATGGATGCTTTTGCTTTGGGGAAAATAATACAATATACTAGCATAATCTTTTTAAGTTGCTGCTGTAACCTAGGTCTAAAATACATAACATAGACTCTTACTTTTTTTAAAAGGAAAGGATGCCTTGGGACACCAACTGTCTTTATGTACAACTATTCTGCTTAGAAGCAAAGGCCCATATTTACTATTATTTGCTTACAATATTGCAAATGTTGTTGGAAGCGCTGGAGAAGAGAAACTATGCACAGAGACTGGGAGTAAAGGGAACCAATGTAGATAGCAAAAGGGGCAAAATGAAGGAAGTGGGACAGCAGAGGGCAAAAGTAGACAAAGATGCAGTCAAAAGATGACCTTCAAGAAACGAGATGCTGGTGCATAAATACTCATTCTGCAGAGTGCTCTCTCTGCCAGCAAAGAAAACTCCTTACAGGAACTACAAGTGCTGCAGGACAAACCCAGAGGCCGCCAGGTCCTCTCTACACAATGAGAATCATCCATGTTGGTACAAGGGGTTCAAATGGTAGGCAGCATCAGTGATGTGAACTGAACTGGAGGCACTTTGTCCAGGGTCTTAGAGTCCAATCTCTCTCTGTACAAGTATCACAACAAAATCCTTCCACAAGCCACCTGAGACCTATCTTGAGACCAGGTGGATACTTTACTTCTGCCACTCCTACTGAAAGGCTGTTTAAGGACTCACTTCTCTGATGGTTAGATAATTCCCTTTCACTTTTAACCTTAATGTAATCACATGTGATTTATACTTGCTTCTCCTCCCCCTCTTATGTAGCACTGTATTTACTTAGGGTGATCAATCTCCTCTCATCCTTCATTAGATTAGCCAGGTCAATACTCATAGATTTCCATTCCCCACATTATTCAAGTAGCTCCCACTTGGTTGAGGCTTATTTAATTTCACACAGCTATTGGAGAGCACTGCTCTCTACACAATATTCTAGATGAGGCCTCAGCTGAATCTCGCACCATGAGATTACTATTTCCCCTCTGTTGACAGTATCTCACCTGAAATTGCCCCCACTTTCACCCTTTTTCCCGCTCCCTCACGGTTGTCCTACATAGACATTCTGTTTCACTCTCCTCATGTTGCTTTGGCAATCTCCTTGGCTGATGGTAATCCTGTTTTTTGGAATTTTTTTTTGTTTTTGAAACAAAACCTTTTTCAGAAGGTTTTGTTCTGAATCTCAACGTGTCTAGCCCTACATACCACCCTTGCCTGAGTATTAATCTTCATCCTATTTGTTTTCTTGTCCTTAAGGTTATCCAGTTCTTGGAGTGTAACAGTCCAGTCCTACAGTGCATTGATGGCTCCTCCTTGGGCTGTGCTGTGACTGCAGTCTTTTTGCTCCTTCCTCATTTTGTGCCAGGTTTATTTATGAAAATACTGAACAAGATTGCCTTTGAGACTCATCTTTAAAGAACACTGGTAATAGCATCCTTCCAGCTTAAATGCTTCCCTTAATAATATGTGTCATCTCCCCACTAAACCAGATACTTTACCATTGTACAGTTCTTGCACAAGTCCACATCTTCCTCAGCTGAATACTTAATTTCATATTCTGTACCCTGTTGAGTGCTCTACTGTGGGTTAAACAACACTTGCTGAATTTCCTTTGCCTAAAAAGCAGGTGTCTTACCAAAACAAAGAACATAAACATATGTGTTATCATGCTATGAACTTCCTTTGATAAATTTATGTCATATTTGATCCTGTTTTCATTTATCTGCATGTAGTCTATTATTCTTCCCTTCAAAATGTGTACAAAGACATATGCACAAATGCACTCAGTTAGACGGGCCTGCAGCTTTTTGGATTGCTTTTCCCCTTGCCACTCAATGCCCAATTATTGGCAATACATTTGCTGTTCTCTATTCATAAAAGCCCCCTATGACTTGATTCCACTGTAGAAAATCCTTGAGCTGGACATCCGTTTTCGTATGCCAGTCCCTTCAGGTATCTAATACAGAGTCCTTGTGAGCTGGAGTGAACTAAGATCACAAAGTTTATTTTTCATATCTTAGTTGTGGAAATTTCCATTCCCTTCTTCCCATTAGCCATCTCCTCTATCCTTTTGTTCCTGCTCCTTCCCCCAAATTCAACTTCAAAGAAAATAAAGAAAAGTATTTAACATGGCAAATGAGATTGTCTTTAATTATATCCCCATCCTCAGTGCACAGTGTTTCCATTTTATTTCTTGTTCTTTTTATTTGCATGGTTGAAAAATCTTTCACAATTTGCTTAAATTTCCTTTACAAGATCTGTCTCAGCTTGACTTTTGGCAGTTATCGTTTTACCCGTGCACTTCCTGACCTCTCAAATGCAGCTTTAACACTAGTTCTGACATATGTTCTCACTATGTTCTTACATATGGGTAATTCCTCTCTTCATCTAAATTCCTTCCTTAATAAATGCTAAAACTGATTGAATCCTAAAACTCCAGAGAAGGAGTCATGAATATTTTCATAAATAAACCCACCACATTCAGATCATTACTATTTATGAAATCATGTTATTTGATGCTGAGAAACATATGCTGATCAATAAATAAGAATGTCTGCAATTCTTAAAACATAAGAAATACCAATATTTTGAATGAAAAATTATATAACCCCTCTTTTTACCTGAAAATTAAAATTCTCCTATTTTTAGAGGTATGTTCAGAAGTACAGTTAGCATATCTTGAAGTTTAAGAAAACATAACACAACTACATCCAACAAGGATTTTCAATCATGCATTCTATGATTAAGTTAAAATACAAAGTTTCCAAAGTAGAAATCAGGAAATGGAGCACATTTGAACTACTTACAACATAGATACTAAACTTGAATTAAGCCTTTAAATGATAAAATGGGTGAGGAAAGGGTATAAGTAAAACCAAAGAGTTTAAAATACATTGGTGAACACGCTGAGTAGATTACGCTAGAGATTAATATGGTAACCTGTGAAATTTTCTGTTCTGTTTTCTTCAGGAAGTGGTAGAGTGTCTGGTCTAAGAAGACCTACTTTTTCTGACCATCATCACCTATACATCAGAAATAAACCTTATTCTTTACTCCTCTCTCTCTGTGGTGACTGTACCTTTACGCAGCTTTCCAGTCAGTCAGTGGCAGTCCTTCCTGTCTTAGGTAGAGGCTCGTGTTGTGCAGTTGCTGATGGATTAGAACCAAGGCTATGAATCACGTCATCTCTGCCTCATACCTGCACCCTGACCACTCACTGAGCATTGTGGTTCAACAGTGAGAGGGGAGCTGGAAAATGGATGCTCTCAAGAGGTTGTGCATATCATGAAACATGGTAAGAAGAAAGAGTGAGTAGTAAGGGGAAAGCTTAGGAAATTAATTTGAAACAGAAGCTGCTCCCTTCAATGAGGAAATGATTTAGCATTAAACAAACAGTTGCCTTAGTAACTAGTGTATTGCCCTTTCTCTCCTTTCACTTTGAACATAACCATCTCCGAACTCAGTTTTTCATCACCTTTGCTGTTTGCTTAGCTGGTCTTCTTCAACTGTCAGACAGCCAAATAGCTTTCAGTGACATGTAAGTTTATTTTCTTTTTATGAACTGCCCTAAAATGCAAAATGCATTCCAGGACCTGCTCCTCAGCTCTTGTTAATGACAACTTGCATCAGATGTGGATCTTTCTTTCCAGGCTTTGAGTAGGTAAGGAAAGTATCATATCTAAGCAGACAAGCGTATTTCTGATAGAAAAAGAAGCATCAGGTGTCATGTATTCATCAGGTCTCCATATGCACAGCAGACTTTCTGAACATCACTTTCTGAAAAAGGTACCATCCAGGATTAATATACTGTTTAGTGTTTCTCTTTATGTTTACCTGGTCCTGTGTAGAAGGTACAAATTTATTGCAAATGAGCAACCAAACAACTTTAAAGAAGAATGAAGAATGAATACTTCGTACATGTTTAAAGTCTGTATCTTCTTCCTAACCTCTGCAACTGGGCTTGATTAACAATTGGGGAAAATAAAGAAAGGAATCATGTTCCTGGCTCTTAACTCTTGACATAAACTTTGGATGGAGCTGGGACAATGATGCTTTCTCAGAGTCAGAAAGTATTCCTGTATATCCAGTTTAGATATAGTCAGAGAGAACAAACCTGCAAATATCTCATGAGTTAGTCCAGCCTCTTTTGGGGACAACATTACAGAGCAAAAAGCTATAAAACTGCCATTACATAAATAATCTATCTATTTACTCATAAGTTCCAGGAGAAAATGATCAGAATATCCATACTCTTACAATACTGCTCCATGATCTGTAGGATGGACAGACTTTAGGTATACTCTATATATGTTCTCAGGTCTTAGAAAAATATAAAATGTGGGTATCATTGCCCTGAGCGGCTACAAATCCCAACACACATTTTTTGTCTTGAATTTCATGAAGCAAGCCAAGAAAAACTAAGCGTTGAACTTCTCTCCCACATGGAGGGCCCTAACTGCTAATGATCATGGGACTCCAGCCTCAGGGTCAGCCATAATAGAAGTCCAGAGTGAGCAAAACAGTTTCTGGTATGCAGCCTGTGTTCCTTGCTCCTGTATCCCATGGTAATGACTCCATCTTTTTTCTGTATCAGTTTTAAGCCTGAATTTGCCTGGAACTATGCACCGATGAATCTCACGGGATGTCTATTCTATCCCAATTACAAGCTTGCAAATTTATACAGAAAACAGACACACTTTTTTTGGTGATCTGTCTGCTTTTCAGCAGCCTTGACACATAGCTGTACTATACCTAAAATGAAGAGATTCAGTGTGAAATCTCAACATGAACCCTTCTATGGTTATAACTGCTATTACTATATTCTGTCAAGTATGACCAGTGACAGGGAGCAAAAAGAGGTAAAGCCAAAAGTAGGAAACTCATAATTTGAGAAAGAAATTCTCCCCATGCCTAGATACAGGGCAGATCTGATGCCTTGAGTAGGAGAGGGGAAGGAGGGCCAGGGACACTTAGTCTGAGTCAGAAGCAGGACACTGAAGTTACAGTTCAATGATCTGATCCCATGCGGAAAAAAACGTGTCCTTAAATTGATGTTCTAGGGACAGCAAATTGATTCATTAGGTTTTCCTGATGTTTCAGTAAGACAATACCCATCAATCTTTAACACCCTTCATAGCCCTAGAGATAGACAGTTGGATATATCATATGTCCTGGCATACGAGACACCTGTGTATAAGCCACAACCTTCAAGAGGGGAAATTACCATCAAGAAATTGCTCCATCTAAAACTGCCAAGATCTGTACCATAACCAGTGGTGGTAGAAGCAGCAGCTCAAGCAACAGTGGCAGATACTGCAGAAGGACCATCAGAGATGACAAACTTGCCTGCATCTTATTTTCTTATCTTTTTTTATTAGGTAGCCTCAATGTGTTTGATGTACTTTAATGTTAGACCCTTGTTTGTGAAAAAAAGAAGAAAAGCCAAATGGGAAATAAATTACACACTCTGACATGCAGCTAGAATGGCACTGCACACTACAGACTCATTCTGGAGAGCTTAAGACTCAATTATTTAAGCAGAGAGCTTGTATAAAGATTCCGGTACTGAAAAAAGCCTTTTTTACCTCTTATGTGAATTAAGATTAATTATAATGCCTAACTGACAGAATATTAGTCAGAAGCATTTGAAAAAAAGATCACATTTGTTTCTTTTGTGTTAAATCCTTTAGCTTAAAATAGTTCATAATTGGTTTTAGTCTGATGATGAAAGCAGGGCTGCCATTTTTTTAAATGGACAGTGTAAATCCAGAAAGAATACTTCCAGACAGGGCTAGATTCTGCAAAGGTCAGTCAAGATGAGTTTCTCTGCTTGACAGTTACTCAGCCATTTTGGACAGCTTCATGCATGGAATTCCATTTTTCAATTATCCAAAATTCATTAGACTTAAAATTGGTGATCACCAGAAACAAAATCAGAAGAGTTGCAGCCTGACATAAGATCAATATTGGAAAAAAAGACTGCTCAAACACTACTGAATAGGCTCAATAGCTTTCAACTAATGTGACTTGCAAAGAAGTATATGTAACATTTCCAAACACTATGAAAATTAATTTTCTTAGATGGCTGGTGTGTAAAGTTTCATGTTAAGTGGCATTTCACCCATCTGTTTGTACTTCATGAGAACATGATATCTTGGATTTCATGTGAGCTCACTGAAATTAAGGGAGTATAGCCTGAATTAAGCCTGCAGGATGAGGATTTATTAACATGAAGAGGTTGTAAGATTTGTTTCATGAAGGATTTTGATATTTTACTACCTCACTGCTTTCAGGACAGGAATGAAAATCGAGTATTTCAAAATTCTCAAAGGAAAATGTTCAAAGACTAAAATATTCAGTGTCAATTGATTTCTACATTATTATACTGTAGTATGATCTAGAAATAAAATACAAATTCCAAAGTAATTTCTGGGGAAAATCTAAACAGAGTCTTTATTATGAGAACACTGCATATGGTCATGTGTACCCAACTTGGCAAATATCCATTTTCATTAGAAGTTGCATTTTTGATGGAATTTTGTCCCAGCAGGTTTTTTTTGAGCCAGCCTCTGTTATTATGTATTTACAGAAAGACCACAAATGAAGACTGAGTAGTTTTTGAGTGATGGAATGCCAGTGATTTCTGTTAGATATGCAAGCAGTGGAAGAGATATTTGGAACCATTATTATTAACAAATAACTAGAATTAACAGTTGAGCTAATATGAACGTTTATTCACATGGATCTATTTGCACACATCCATAGGACGTACGTGTGCAAGAGAGAAGAACAGCAAGTTAAAGGCTATTTATATAAACATATTAGACTGCAAATGAAGTAAGAGACATTGCAGAGTAACCCTGCCCATCATGAGGAGGAGGTTAAGAAGAAACTAGTTTTATTCCCTGTCACTCATGATGATTAAAGTACTTTTCTCTAAGGCATGCAGTGATGGCTGCCCTCACACAGACTCCTGGAATGAGAACAGCTTCTGTGAATAAGGCAGGGTGAGATTTTCAGACCCTCAGGGAGGCACGTGCTAGGGAGCAGCAGCAGTAACAGGGTGAATAATACAAATGAAAAAGATCTGGTAGGGTGGAGTTCTGCCAACAAGCAGCAGCAGCAAAGAGATTACTGACAGTGGCGTGGGACAGGAACCCAAGCTATCAATAGCGAGGGGAATGAGATATTAGAAGCCAGGAGAACTGGTTGGAGTTTCTCCAGACCCGACCTGGTATGCCTTGCTCCCCTTACACCTTCTGTAGGTGCTCGGGCAGTAAACATGCCAGCTGGAAAGGCAGAAAGGATTGGAGTCAAGCACCGAGATATTGATTTAAAGGAGATTTTACAGCCATTTTCTTGGATAGCTGCTGTTCAGCTACCTTCCCGTGTCGTTTGAGAATGCTTGCCAGATTAGAGCCAGTGAGACAGTGAGCCGTGCTTCTCTGTTTGTTTGGGTTAAAAGAAACTAGCACTGTCCTCTCCCTGCAATGTTTAAAAGGCCAACAGTTGTACACTTCCACAGCTCTTTAAAAGGATGAGTCTTTAAAGTGTGCTGTTATTGTTTCTTTTAATTCATGAAATATAGGTACAGGTCCCAGGGACCTCTTATAAGGCTTGCATGGAAAATAATGCAAAGTGTAATCTACTAATATAACCACCACAACTCTTACTCATGTAATTTCTGCTTTGAACAGCCTAAGGGGATGATAAAGAAAAGCAAGGCTTTACAAGACTCATCATTTAACCAATTCTCCATCTCTTTATTTCTTCTTATCTCCTTCCAGTTAAAGAAAAAGCTCACATACTGTGTTTAGACACAACAGAGAAAAATACAGCTGCTGTCCATTAGGCTAGAATTCCTAATTATCAGGAGCGATACCCAATCTAAAATAAGACCTCTAGCTCTGATATGTGCTGCAAGGTGGATGCAGATAACTGAAGCAATAAAAGGAAAGGAGGGATATAAAAGGCTAAGGGAAAAAAACAGTAGTGCCAGTATAACTTTACATTCAGTTACAAGTCAGGATCATGTAAGAAACAATTATTTTCTCTACAGTCAAAATCCTAGTGTTGGAGATTACTCCAGTACAGGCTACAGAGTATTTAAAAAAGAAAGGCTTGAAAGCCCACAGGATATAAAAGTGTTTGTATGATTTGAAGAGACATGACAAACATGCTCATCAGGATTATTTTCACAAAAACCTAATTTTTAAAGCATAAGCCATGTGCCAAGTAAAAGCCTCTAGTATCTCCCCTGTTTCTTAGAAAACCTGTCTGACTTTCACGTCTTCTGTATATGCAGTCATCCAATGCTTTAGGACAGGAGGCAAAGGATATTGTAGCCATCTTCAAATCTACAAGTCGGTATAGCTTTAATGTATGGTAGACTCAGATCTCAGACCTGTTCAAACATGATAAGCAAAGCATACAAAATAGTAAACATAACAAACAATTGTGCTTCTATTGACTGAAGAGTATAACTATATAAAGATTGTTTTTATAATTTTGTAAATTAGGCTTCTTAAACATATAAACCCAAGCAAAAATAAATTTTATCACCAGCAACTATAGACATCACACCACGTGTTTTTTAGCAATGTTTAAACATAGGTCCTTTAATCCTCAGGATGGGTCTTTCTACAGCTTGAATTGAGCTGCAGACTGTAACTTACCCAAATCAGCCAGCCACAAGAGAGCAATCTGAAATAAACTATGCAAGATATACCAGAGCCATGCTGTGGACCAACAATCATTAATTCTATCTCCTGGTATCAAAAACAAGGCAAAAGCTAGCAGTCAGGCAAGACAGGCTAGGCTGGGCCACACCAGGAGAAACGCAGTGCCACTGAGTACAGGTGAACTCTGTCATCAAGAAGCTCGTCAGACATGACTTCCTATTTTTTTCTTCAGAACTTGGGCTTCCTCTACTCAGGCAACTAAAGAAAGTGTTCTAACCTGTCATGAGCCTGGCAAGCATTAAAGAGGATCATAAATGTGCTAAGAGGCATAATAGGTTGCCTAACACCCCTCTCTGCTCTCACAAAAGACCAAACATACCCACGTCATTCCTGACAGTTATTGTTCCAACAGGAGAACCCATTCTGGACATGGAATACAGACATCCAACATAGGCACAACCAACCTCCCCATGGCCACCGTGGTAAGCGCTGACTTTTTGTCAGATGTCCTATTCTGGCAGTTTATCCTGTTACAGGGCAAAATTAATTTGCAGCTGACTTGCCTGGACAAGGACTACTGAGAAATTGAGTGTTATGAGTAACTCAGGTACCATCTTTACACTGTTAACATCAATAATCTCAGCTGCTCTAGAATCTGTCCATGGCCAATTTTCATAACATTCATCATTTCCAAGACAGATATTTTAAGAAATGTATACATGGTAAGGATACATTCTACCGTATTTCCAGCCTTTACTCTGCTACCATGAGTTGCCTGCAGTTTCTAACAGAAACCAGTATGAAATTCAGTACCTTTGCAAGAGTACATGCTTACAAGATTCCCTCTCCTGTATTTTGCCCAAGTAGTAGATTACTTCAGCAGAAATCAAGACAAAAACAAAACAGTCATCTTAACCTTCAACTACGTGTAAGCAGTATGCTAAATTAAAGCAATGTGTGGAACATACTTTTTGCTGCTGTCCCAATAAGAAATTAATGAAGGCCCTCAGTTATTTTGATGAAAACTAGGCCATCACCAGAATTCTTTTCCTTCTTTAAAACAAAGGAAATCTACTATTCTTTTCCTGACTAAGCTGCTGCCCCGGGCAGAAAAAAAAAGTATCCTGTCCCACGGAAACTAGGCAGCTTTTCGCATTGTGAGACAAAGACAAGGTCTACACTGAATGTGAACTGGCTTGTGTCTGTAATCCATTGCTGGTTTTCTACTGTCTAATACAGTCTTGGATGATGAACTAGCTACTCAGCCCTCTTCAAGTGCCGCTCCCCTGTACAAGCTAAAAGCCAGTAAACAATGAGACAGAAAGATTCCTGTGGATTTTGAACTGAAACTCATAAAACTAGGAGAGCAAAACTAGTCCTCATACTGAGGCAGCCATTCCTAGCATGGTCCAGGTAAAAACCTATGTGCGGCGTAACAAGCTTAGGCTACCAGGAGCAGGAAACATGATGAATGCACAAGCAAAACATGAAGGAGGCAGGTTTATGAACTTATGATTTTATTTATGAAAATCCTCCATCTGCCTTTTCAAGTGGTTCCAGCTTCTCATTCATATTAAAGATAATTCTGAGCTGTGTTTCAACAGCATTGCTAAAACAACTGCTTTAGGGAGTAGCCATCCACTTTCCCAACCTCTGCTTGATGCCTTGCAGAGAATAAATCATGCATGCTACTGCCAGTTCAGAAGAAGCAATGTCACAAAGGAAATAATACACACTTTTCATCTCCCAAGCATCCTGTTTTTCTGCAGTCATTTAAGTTTAATACAAACTGCAAAAAATGCTTTGTATGTGTGGCTTGCTTTCCTGTGATCTCACCAGGTCCTTCTTATTATAATCATGGAAAAAGTGGTTTAACTACATTCACTGAGTATCAGCTTCTCTGCCTCCACAGAGAAATCTATATTAATACACAGCAGAAAATGGCAAAGCACAGAATTCTATTTATCCAAGAGTGTTTGACTGGAAGAAGGAGCTAGGTTTGATAATGAAATCTGGTTCTTTACAGGGTGCACGCTTCTACATGCCAGTCTCAATATATGACTAAGACTGTTTGGACTGGAAAAGTCACTCGGTTTGCCCTCTATACTGCAAACAGTGATGACTAATGGTATCACTGAATGAAAAATATGGTCCTGATGCAATCACACCTGGAATACTGTGCCCTGTGCCGAGCAGTGTCATTACCAACAACCTATTAGCAGACGAGGGCATACTCAGAAGAAGGGGAAAATGTGATTAAAGAGGTAGTGCAATTGCCTTAAGAAGAAAGACTAGGAGAGCTAAGTGGCATTCCACTAGGCTAGCATAGAAGAGGGGCAACTTTATGGAAAATACTCACTTGAACTCTCCACCTTATCTAGAGGACCTTTGCTGGGAGGGTGTCTCAGGGCAGCAAATGTTCCAGGGGCAGCTGGCCTCTGGAGACAGAGTGTGCATGGATCTCATTTCCCAGGGAGACCAGGATGCCAAAACAATTTCCCAGCAACAGTGTAGTTATTTCTTCAATAGGAATGTGAGAGAGAAAACATACCTAAGCCAAATGTTGTGTGTCTGAACCTAAAGCACATCCTTATCAATTATCTAGGTCCAATTGCTGGTGAAATCTGCAAGAGCTCAACACCCAAACAACTTAAGACATCGTTTGCCAATGTGACTGAAACACTTAGAGAATAAATCCAACTGACTTTCATGGGACTTAAATTCCTCAATGCCCAAATGCAAATGGAGTTACTTAAAATTTTCCACGCTTTTGAAGAGACTACTATCTGCTACTTGGCACAGAAAGGAAGAAAGGCAGAAGTCATACACTACAAGTGCTGTAGCCAATTGTTCAAATACTAAAAGTCATTGGGAAAAAAGGGGAACAATTTAAAAATAACTAAGAGAAGTTCAGTACCAACTACCTTATGGTAACAGGCACAAAGCAGAAGAATAGACCAGTTCTACATAAGGGAAGTAGTGATGTTAATGAGAACAATTAAGACAGAACAAATACAATACACCTGAATGCCAAACAAGAACCAGCCCTACCCAAGGTACCTTCAGTTAAAATTTCACACATTGCTTATCAGCGCAGGGAGCGAAGGGGTGCCAAGCTTAGACTCATTTCTGTCTGTCACCAGGAGACCCAGCCTGGCTTTGACCATGTCATTCTGGGTAAAACCATGTAGTTCAGCCATTCTGGACAAGCCCTCTGAGCATCACGCTGTTTCCAAGGTGTAGTAAAGCAACAGATGCTGGAATTTAATAGTAGCGTTTTTCCTTTAGGAACTAGTGACAAGCATAAATGTCTAAAGCAATTCAGAAAGAAATTTTGTCTTAACAAGGCATTATTTATCCCTTCAATACCATCACTAAAAAGAAAGTACAGAGCAGTTAGAACACAAAGTTAGCACAAAGACTCTCCAAAATAGAGTAGCTAGAACAAAAATCCCATAAAAATCAATGTGAGGGAGGAGCTTTACCCAGGGTTTTACACAATCCCTCTGTGTCAGGCTACATGACCTGATGCTGGTGGTATAACTGTTACATAAATCACTATATATACTGTCCTGGAGAACATACCGTGAGTGCCAGCTGTCATCATGGGGCATGCAGACTGTGACAGCAGGATGCATAACAAAGTTTGAGGCAGGGCTTCTGTATTCCGATCACCTGCCAGCGTGCAGGAGTCTGGCTACTATATGCACTTCAAAATCTGAGATAAAATGACATTTCAAAGATTTCGCAATGGCAAGACAGGGCTTGTATTTAAGGACTGCCTCAGCTAATCAGGGATCTCTGGTCACCTTTACATTTACTTCCCTCTCCTCCTTTCTCTCCCTTTACACATTCACAAGTTCCCTTACCTGATATTTTTGCCAGGTGGAATAAACGAGGCCTCCTTGCATCTCTTTTTCCTGTTCCACTCAACTCTGACTGATACTCATTGGATAACTCTTCCCCTCCTTCCCTGCAACTTGGTGTCCCTCTTTCTCAGTGATGGCATCTTTATACGCAATGTTCTTTGTAAGCTTTCACCTTTAATATCTCACTGTCAGCCAAGGAAATTTTTCACTTAATTTCTTTTTTTGACAGTTCTTTCCCATCATCCACTACAAGATCCTCACCTTGACCATTGTTTTAATTCCTGTTTGCTTGCCACTGGACAGATTCCTACATTCAGTCAGTTAATAATGTGCTGCTAGCTGCAGAGCAGATAATCTTTATTTTTAAAGTGTGTATATATTATGCATAACTCATTCCCCATAATTATACAGAGTGCTCTCATTTCTGGAAATGACTGCTCTTCTTATTCTGGCTGGAAGTAATAAGATACGTTACAACAGGCTCCACAGACTGCAGAAACAGCACCGTATACAATGCACTGATAAACTTACAAGAAAGCCTCCTCAAATGGTTTCTCATTTAATTTACTGGGAAACAAGATGTGCAGATGAGAGGTTTCCTTCAGCACAGTGCCCACCAATCTTGTTCTATTAAGAATGAAGGGTTTTGCACTGTCTAGGTTTCTCATCTCCCTTTTCCTATACTTCTTAACCTGCCCCCTCTAATTGCCTGTCGGCACCAGCCTTGACCACTCAGTCACCTATATCTCTTAATCTTATCTCATGTACCTTTTCCCTGTTATCACTATGAAGGGAACATCCTCTACAATGTGATCCATAAGAATATTCCCTTATCTTTTTCCAGTGAAAAAGTCTCCAAGAAGAATTATCTCAGAAATAACTCAGCTGATAGGCTATTGTTTTGCTTCAATGTTTTTAAAAAGTAAATAGCAGAATTAATACCAGTTGACTGTATCCATAATTTCTGTCCTCCACAGGCAGGCTGCCTGCCATTAAAAGGTTCAGAAGTGAAGTGTCGAAGCATCTGCATCTCGAGGGCTCACAGACTTCGTGGGAGGCCATGCATGTACAACACCCAGCTGGGCACAGGTACAGCAAGAGACGTTTGGCCGCTGGCTTGCACGTGCCACGCTGACATGCCTCCAGGCCTTCTCAGGTCGATGTAGCTCTAAGCCTCTGGCTGTTCACTTGCCTGGCTCTCAGGTTTGACTCTCTCCGCAGACAGCTCTGCCTGTCTCTTCCAAAGTACTGGGATACCTCAATTCCCCAACAAACAGTAATGCTACTGGCCAGAGGGGAGAGTGTTGCCAACCTGAAATCGTGACAGCTCCAGTCCCTCTCTCACTGCTAAAATAGTTTTGATGGTGCATATATATTTGTGACTCTTACTGACAGTGCACTCATATCACGATAACTCTGCCAGACATCTTGCCAATGTCAAACAAGCAAGCAGTCTAGGAGCATTAGTAATCAAATTCCACAAAAAATGGAAATTCTTTCTTTCGTTTAGTGACAGGAGCTTTCATATGGGTCATCCTAGATTTGCACCAGATAACCCAAGGATTAGTTCTCAGAACCATCAGAAGGCTTTTTGTCACCAATCTCTACTCTGATTTAGGACTACAGTTGCTGTAAATCCCCAATCCTAACTCAGTGGTAAGAACATATTATCACCCATTGGTTCTGCTCTCTTGCACCCTTGGCCTGTGAATACAATGATATCATCCTATTGTCTAATGCCACCATCATTCCCAAAGTGCTCAAGTTTCCTTATTCTTTATGCATGAAATCCAGGCATATTTACAAACAAATCAAATACAAAGGCACTTTGTTGTGAAAGCTGTGTTTGTCCTGCAAACTGTAGTTTTTCAAGGAAGCACACTGTATTGATCAGCCTCTGTCAGAACACATGAATCAAGCCTCATCAATGCCTCAGCACAAAATGTAACGCAACATCACTGCTGTTACAGCTTGATGGGATGCTTTATTCAGCCAGGCAATCACACGGAGAATTTTAAAAAATGCCTTGTTGAAGACAACTGAGTAGGAAACCATGGCTTAATGAAACAAATATACCAAATCGCAGTCAAATGCATCTTCAATCTGTTTCTGCTCTCCTCAGTAATTCTACCAATTTATTACCTATGACAATTCACACTAACGTCCCCTTAACCTGTAACTCAGAGAGCAGACACTATTAAATGTGATGAAGGAAAGAATCCTGTCCTGGTTTCAGCTGGGATAGAATTAATTTTCTTCACAGAAGCTGGTGTGAGGCTGTGTTTTGGATTTGGGATGAGAAAATGTTGATAATGTGCTGATGTTTGGAGTTGTTGCTGAGCAGTCAAGGACAGTCCAGCTTCTCGTGCTGGGCTGCCAGCGAGCAGGCTGGGGGTGCACGGGGAGCTGGGAGGGGACACAGCCAGGACAGCTGGCCCAGGCTGGTCAAAGGGATATTCCATACCGTATGACTTCATGGCCAGTATATAAAGCTGGGACGAAGAAGAAGGAAGGGGTGGAGGGACGTTCGGAGTTATGACATCTGTCTTCCCAAGAAACCATGATGTGCAATAGAGCCCTGCTTCCCTGGAGATGGCTGAACTCCTGCCTGCCCGTGGGGAGTGGTGAATGGATTCCTTGGTTTGCTCTGCTTGTGTGCGCGGCTTTTGCATTACCTATTAAACTGTCTCTATCTCAACCCATGAGTTTTCTCACTTTTACTCTTCTGATTCTCTCCCTCATTCCACTGTGGGGGAGCAAGTGAGTGGCTGCATGGTACAAAAAACTGCACAACGGATAACCCTCACATAGCATACTCCAGAGGGGGCAGGAAAAAGTCAAAAGAAAAATCAATACATTTGCCTAGAACACCACTTAGAGAATGAAACAGTGATATATTTGGATAGCAACTAATACCATACTGCATATAACTGCATTCTTACTATTCCCAGCAAATAAACAGATTTTCTGCAATATTTGTACTGGTGCCATATAAACTATTTTTCTTGTGGTACTCATGGATCTTATAGGAGAAACAAGATGAAGACAAAAATCTCCCAAAACTGAGTTGTACCTGAAACCATCAGCTAAAACCTGGAGAGTTACTGAATGACTTCTTGGTTAAAAAAGGCTTCCCTGTCATAGTATTTTCTAAATGTTGCTTTCTTTGTTCTCAATATGCACAGATATCACAGCTCCCTGAAGAGCATCAGAAATAAATCAGAAGTCTGTCAGACTTTTTTCTTTTCTTTTGAAAGGCCTCAGACCAGCCAGCTGTGTCCTCATCCACAGAACTGCCCTTTTGCTTCCATTTCTCTCCAGAGACACACACGGACTCAAAGCAAAGCACAGATCCTCCTGCTACCTCCTCCTCCCCCACCACAGAGAAAGTTACTCAACCCTTTCACGCTGGTTTCCCTTTCAGCTTCGTTGCCATACCAGTATGCACTGGCTACTAGCCCATTTCCCTTTAACCGCACCTATTTCTACTGAACCTACTCTATTTGAACGCTTCAGGCCTCCATTTACTCTGAGACCTTGGGATACCCCTTCAGTCCAAACTCCAACTTCTACGCTCTACCTCCAAGCCAGCAGCAGGCAAAAGGCGCAATTCCCAAGTCTGGACCACGAAGGGCAGCACCACGCAGGGCAGTGCTAAGCCGCAGCCCTACAGGATCTGGTATCTAGACACAGTTTTTGAGCAAAATGTCAGAGATTACATAATTTTGGACATCTCCTTTGGAAGTGCCGCATCTCTGCTAGACACTATCAGAGAATGTGACCCTACATTTTCAAGCAAGGAGAACTGGAAACCCGTCACTTTTTAAGTGGCAATCTCCACTCGTCATTGGGGAGGAAGGTTATGGCGCTGTTGAGGCAGTATGCACCTTAAGGAACCCCGGGTAAGTCAACGGCCTGCCTGGGTCTAACATCCCTGCCTCTAACATGGGATCAGATGCCTGCCTCAGAGCTGGGACGTGAATTTGAGCTGGGTTCATCCTCCTCAATTCACTTACCAAAACTGCAAGAAAGTACAGCTCAGTTGTGATCTATAAATATCCTGACCTTTACCTTGGGTGTTTGGAAAGAACAGGAATTTCCATATTAAATAATTCACATGTATCCAATACCAGAGGGAAGGAATTAATTCCTGTTCTGTGTTTACACAACACTTAACACGACAGCCAAAAAACAAAATGCAAATACATTAAATGAATGAAAAGTAATACTCTGGAGAAGCATACAAAACTTAAATGACAGATAGTTTCAAACCACAAGTGACCATAGAAGACCTTTCCCTAATGACCTTCACTCCCAGAGATGAGCAATGTGTTAAATTTTTTTACAAAAAAGAGAGAGAGAGAAGAAATCAAATCTACACATATCAGAACTCACTGAGAGTCACACAGGATATTTAGCTATTCCCTCCAACAAGAAGCATCTCCAGTTTCTCTTTAAATGGGTCAGGAATATGTTGGCCTCATCTGAAAGTTTCAGGGACGTGAAAGCTTTTAAATTTTTTCTAGATCCTTAAAGAGAACTCATGCAAAGTTAATTTGTACTCTTGAATCCTCATGTCTAAATTATTAGTTAGTATTAAATACTTGAAATGGAAGATTTTCAAAGAGTTGCAACTTTGGAGGAATGCTAGACTGAATTGACTTAAGAACTAGTTGGGGACAAATAATCTCCTTTCTAATTATGAACAAAGTATTAATATTTTTTTTTTAGTAACTTTGTGTTTTACTGTTTTCTCCAGCTACACTCACACAAATGCCCACACAGCTGGAATGGAACAACATTTAAATGAGGGAAAGGAAGTTAACACAAGTGATGTCTGACAAATCCAAATGCAACAGCTAAGTGTATTAGATGTACAAAACTAAGGCATCTTTCTAAATCTGAATACACATACTTTTATGACATTTACGGGAAGACAAGAAAACAATGTTTCCTAAAAGTCAATGCAAAACCATAGCAAAGCCAATTGTAGATAAACACTACATTAATTTTGTGCCATACCAACAATTTATTCTTCATATAGACATTATCAAAGGCTGAACATGTAAGGGCAAATATCTTTATCATTAGATCAAAAAGAAAGAAACTTCTCGGCTCTCTTATATTAAATACAGGAGAATGTCCTAAAAGGATTCTAACAGGCGTCCATACTTTTTCTGAATTCTCAGTTTACTTAAAGCTCTAATTTCTCAAAAAATCTCGAGAGATTTTTATACTTGTCATACATGCAGTTTGTTATATCGTGCAAGAAAACATTTGCTCTAGGAGCAATTTTGGAGGTGCCAGGCATGTACATAAAACAGAGGTGGCAGACAAGAACATGCATTCACACAGAATTTTTCCGTGACTGGAAAACACTACTGGTTTGTCCTATTGCTGTAGTCATACAACAACATATTTACATTACTGTTTTTCAGGGATAGGCTAATACATCAGCATAGAGCTAATACTTAGCTTTAATGAGCCCACAGTAAAGAAATATCATCAAAGCTACCTCTTGACAGCAAGAATGTACAGGAATTGTAGAATTTCTTGAGACGTGGTGAAATGAAACATTTGAAAATGCTATACTATCCTAAGCTGTTGTGCAACATCTTAGTGAGATGCTAAACACAGTTGCTGTTCTCATTCTGGTAAACTTGAATTTCAGAGTTGATTTAAATAATTCCTTGGAATAAAAGGTGTTTGCATAAATGTAAGGATGCAATTACTGAGATAGGTAGAAATGCAAAAGATTTATGTACATAATGCATCTCCTGAAAGGAGAGATGATTTCCATATTATTTTTTCTCTCCCCAGCTCCATAGTACTGAAATTCACATTTTTTTTACAAAACAAACTCTGCCTAATTCAAGTTTTAAGGAGAAGCTGAAGGGGTAGAGGGCTAAGCAAAAAGCTAAATATTGTAAAGTTATTGTAAACTACACCTAAGATTAGATAGACCACTGCCTGAATGTAATAGGCAGACCCCCAAATTACCCAGAGAATGGGTAAAAAGAATTTGCTTAGAGGCATGCCTACAGGATGAAATCTTGAAGTGTTAGTATGAGCTTTCGCTTAACTGCTGTGTTGAGGTCAGAGAAGGAGCACACCATCTTCTTTCAGTGATTTAAGTAACATTGCCAGCAGTGTACAGAAGGTTTGGGTTTTCTCGCAGGCCTAGAGATTAAAAAAAAAAGTTAAGGCATGATTTCACATCCACAGCGTGGTGTTTGTTATCTCCTGTGCCTTCTCTGCATCAGCTCATTTCCACTCAGGTAGCACATCAGAATGTACCCTCGCTACTCTGACAAATACATGGGGCAGCTACAGGAGGGGCTGCTATTGCCAGGGCAAATTACTACGCAGCTCATCTCATCAGTGACATCAAACTTTTCTACAAGGTAGTGGTGCTCCTCACCCATGGCATTATTGCAGGTGCCTCAGGTACTGCTGGCACCTGAATGGCTAGATTAAAGTGAAAGTTCTTGAATATTTCCCCTTCAGAGAAAAAATCTTATCTCCCAGAAAAATCAAAACAAGGAAAAAAACACTCATCTCGACGTCTTTCTATCTAGATCTGTGTTGTAGGCCAAGTAGTAAGGAAGGTGTTTACAGCAATGAGGCACTAATGTACTCATTGGAATCCAAAGCGAATCTTCAAAATTCAGAGGATACGCTGATGTCACTGAGGCATATAGAGCGATATTCAATTATAGGGTGAAATATATGTGCCAGAACATTTTTCTTTGACATTCCTTGCGTCATCATCAGATAAAGGCTCCTGCTTCTTTGACTGAGCCTTCCTTGAATTCTGCTGCCCTGGGTTGCCCCCCCGCCTTTCTTTGCCTGTGCTAGAATTGACTGCAAGTTGCACTCAGACAATTCTACACACGATGCAGAAGGGCGGCCCTTGGCCTATGGTCTACTTAAGTAATTGGCACGATATAGACATGCAGAGAGCTGGCACTGCTTTTCTGCATGGTAGCTGAATTTCACTTGCGCAGAAGCCATTACCTCCCTTTGCAAAACCCTATCTGAGGGCTTTAAGCAAATATTTCCAGTTTGCATGCCCAAACGTTGCAACAGCTGTGCTCTTCATTATTATGGAAAATTAACTTTCCATGTTGGAAAACCATGCGCTGTACTAAAGTCAAAACCCACTTGGACCGCAAAACATTAAAAAAAAAATAAAAATGCATAAGCATTCATCAGATAACAGCAACAGCAATGGAGAAGATGTTCTTTTATCCTAGGTGGTAATATATTATTTCAGAAGGCGCTATCACTTGATGATAATGCTACTTTCATTGTATATGATGATTAATGGTAATTGCTTTTGTACTTCAGTATTTTTCAGAGAACACTTTGGGTTCCAGTGAATACATTAGTGCCTCATTGCTGTAAACACCCTCCTTACAACTTGGCCTGCAACACAGAACTAGATACAAAGTCATCAAGATGAGTGTTTTTTTCCTTGTTTTGATTTCTCTGGGAGATAAGGCTTTTTCTCTGAAGTGAAGGAGGAAATTATTCAAGAACTTTCACTTTAATCTAGCCATGACTGGTATTCTAAGTCTTCATAATGCATCTACAACTCCAATTCCCTGTTAGATTGGTTTAGTGTTAGGCCTGTGATGAAAAAACACAATTTCTTTTGCATTCCCAGGCTTTCCCAGTAATGTAGAATGCTAGAGTTTATGGGATGGAAAAAAAGACATCTTTTCTGTTTTTCACAGGAACCGTTGTATCCCTAGATACTACATTGTCCCACTATCCTCAGATATCCCTTATGTAATGATACACATTTAAAAAATATTGTTTTTACAGACTTCCCTTGGACTGGCTTATGACGGTAACCTTTACGCTCTCTTTCATTTCCTCAATTCTCAATTATTTTTAAATACAACTCCCAGCCCTGCTGAAGTCTCATTGCAAGGATAGTGAAATACTACAACAGATTGCCTAGGGAGGTGCTGGGGTCTCCATCACCAGAAGTCTTTAAAAACAGATTAGACAGTATCTGCTAGATATAGTTTATGTATTGCTTATGTTGCCTTAAGGCAGAAGGACAGACTAGATGATTTTCTATGATGCTATGACTGTCAATAGGATTTTTGTGTTTACATAACCTAAGGATTTATGAAAAGAGTTATCTCGTATTTCTTTGGATCGAAGAATTAAGTTTGTGGACTCTATCACAGCAGTTCCCATTACCATGCTACAGATAACACTAATATCATGGATACATCAGTAAAGCAATTGTTTTGTAAGAATTAACTTTGATAGCGACAACTGCATAAGGCTGAAATGCTTCTCTGCTCAAAGGTGGTGTTCAAAGTGAATGAACCATCTCAGTCCTATTTAAGATTCTGCTAAAGGGCTAAAATGGGATTATAAGTGTCCCAAGGCCTTACCCTGATGATGTGATTTCTTTCTCTGCTGGCAGCCCACCAAGGCATATGCCTCCTTCTAAAGACTTCCATGGGACTGATGGCATATAACCTATATGGTGATCATCTGCAAGGTAAGAATTTCATATGAGGCATGCTGGAGAATAATTACTATTCTATAATAACATCTTGATGTTATATGATACCATAGAATTCATATTAATTAATACAAATAAAATAATATTCTTTCCATAGCAACCATATTATTGTAATCAGTTATTGCTATTACAAAATATTGACCACATGGTCATCAAGAAGCAAACCCAGTCCTAAATTCAGCAGTGAAAAGCTGAGACTCCATCTTCAAATTTCCTACTTGCTTCAAATCAAAATGCCAACAGAGGGATGTGATTCAGTGAAGCTGTTGGCTTGCTGCACATGAAATTATGAATGCAACCATATGTTTGTATAACAAAAAAGCTAAGGAAGCCTAGGTACAATGTTCTTTATGTCATACACACCTACTATGCCATATGTTTTTGCTGCTTCTTTACTGAGAAAAAGTCACACACTAATTTGATGCAAGGCAAGTAAATAGACCTTGTCTTAGATAGCAAAATTCCTTACCTGAAAATTTTAGTACAGGCAGCAATAGACTCAGACATTTGTGCCACACACATACTTTCACAGAAGAGATCTCCAGTTTCTTTTTCAACCTCTAACAACTATGTAAAATGTCAGAGTTTCCCACAACCCTGTAGAAAGTTTCTGTGTAACTGTCTCCACAGATGGAAAGATACCTGCTCTACACCAAAGAAACAGGACCCCAACAACAATATTTTCAGTCATAGTGCCTAAAGTTATTCAGAGACTGAGGTCTTGAAATGCTCAAAGTTATGTGGGTCTGGCAGTAATGATTTACACGTTTACTTATTATTGGTCAGACAATATCCATTTGCTGAAACAGAGACTTTCTCAGAATTAGGCATAAATGATTCTCAACAAGGATGTCTGCAAAACCCGTGTCTGGGCCTTCAGTGGAAGAGTTTGGTCCAGATGCCCCACCCACTCCTTGCAGACTGGATCTGTGTCTGGCTCTTCTTGGGGTCCTGGCTAACCTTGCCAGGTTAGAAACTAGATAGAGTTTCTCAAGTCAATAAAGGAGAAAAATGAGAGCTTGTCACACCACAGTAGTCAATAGAGAAAATGAGGGATCACTTTCGCTCTGGCCCAGTTACATTTAAGCTCAAGTGGACTACAAAGGTTGAATTTATGGTGTAATGGTTAGGGCATTTAGGAGACTGTAATCCAAGAGAAGATTGAAATCAGTTAGAGAGATCTGTGCCTCTTTCTACAATATGTGCTTAACTGCTAGCCAATTTGTTATTCCATACTAATCCACATTTCCTAACCCTCAAATTTCACATATCTCTTCTCCCTTGTCATTACTCTTCGTGTGAATAATTTCAGAGCATGTCCCTTTGGTTCTGCCTCAGAAGACAAACATCAACATACTGACAGTTTTCTATTATAGAGAATTCTTGTTTCAATGAACCAAGGCAGTTTCAGAGTTAAATTTAGGACCATATTCATGAATATTCACCAGTATTTCCAGGCATCTATTTAGTTATAGGGATACCTTTTAAATATCTGTTTTCATTTTGCTTTTTCAGATCCAAAGCTAGATAGAGTATACAGAATCTAATGTATCATATTTGAAGGGTTGAAGAGCAGCTGGGATTTATTCCACAGCGGCTAATTGGGATCTCTGCTTTTGGACTTTACTTGCATCCTTCTGCCAATATAATTCTTTATGTCATCCCAGTAAAGCCATCAGAATGTCAGGATAGATTAATTTGCTTCCCCAAGATTAAAGCAGTGAACACATCAATTTAATCCAGAGTTTTGTGAGATAGTCTCTTAATCATCAACAAGGAAGAAGGGTTATGCACTAATAAGAATTTTATAATCACTAAGCAAAAGATGGAAAAGAAAAAAACTGTTTTCCAGTTTGGCAGGTTTGCAAATAGCTCCTGATAAGAACAAACAGTGCTTTTACTGCTCTTATCAGTGCTTCACTTCAACACACCAGCCTTGCTTTGTCAACAGGAGTAATTCAGCTGAGCCTTAGAAATGTGACTCCGAATGCATACAACTCTACCACGAAATCCTCTCCCAGTGCTTTATGACAATAGCCATGCTGCTCTGGTGCTCTGTCAGGTAAATATATATGGTGTGAGACCCTTGAACTTTGAATCAAACAGGTATCTACTGCTGTCTACCCTGGAGCTGATGACATGTCTCATTAGCGTGGCAGGTTGGGAAACGCAGGCTGCCAGGCCTGGTGGCTTACAGGAATTCTTCTGACCTTCTGATAAGGACAGATGGCTTGTGATACAGAGAATACCCAGTATCATAATGTTAGTCTATGGTAGTAGGGGGATGACTCCCAAAATTTTGATAGCTTCAATAAGCCTCTTTTTTTCCATTGTATACTGCTAAGATTAGTCTTCCTTTCCCTATTCATATTGTTCACAGAAGTCCTTCCCTACCAAAACTGTCTCAGACTCACTCCACTCTTTCACCTCACTGACATATCTACACCAGCAGAGCGGAAAACCACACTCTGTGCAAACAGCACGCTAATCCCTGACAGATCCTCTTCCTCCTCTTGCTCACAGCATAGTCTTCACAACAGCCTGAGCGGCCTGTGAAGAGCAAAAATGCAAACAAACTGTCCTTCATTTGTTTTCTGAACCGTTTGTATATACTAAATTAATATTGACAAAAGTTTTCATAACTGGGGATCCTGTATTGCTTGGCCTATTCAATCATAAGCTTCAGTGATTTCCCCCTCCCCTTGCAGGGCTTCCGTGATGTAACAGAGATGGGGCTTTTGAAACCAGGAGCCAGTCTAGACCTCATGAAAGTTACAGATCAATAGAGGTGGCGTGAAGCAGCTTGGCACTGTGCAAACGCACCAGTCTGCTCTGCTGCTGCATCTCAATTATGCTGTGTGACACACCTGCTGTCCTACTCCTGCTCTTCCCTTGAGGCAAGCCTGCTAATGTGCTCATTTATATGGTCCATAACAGGGGATTTGGAATAGATGCCTTAGAGACTCATTTTCACCTGCTGCCTTATCAGGGATTTGAGCCCGGTTTGCCGGAGATGAAAAGCCAGTGAGTATAACTCATTTGCGTCATTTAGTTCTCAATAGGTAGCCAGTTAGTGAATAATGGACGTGCAATGACTTTGTGCAGGTCATTTCCTTTAACAGATGTTCCTTTGTGAAGCTGCTATCCCATAACAATTTTGTGGGTTTTCTTTGTGCATTAACTATACTTTCAGGAGCTATTTATTGCTTTGCCATTAAACAAGATCAAATTAATTACATGTTAATAGCAAAAAGGCAACAATTACATATTTTGCATTTCTACAATATTTCTGCGGATTTCACATTCTACTACTTTCAGAGGCAGACTGACTGCAGAGGAGAGAGCTCTTACAGTTTTGTTAGTGATAAGAGAGACAAAGAAAGGTTTGGCTGCTGTTCTGGAAACTCCTAAGTCTCTCCACAATCACAGAATCACAGAACAGCTGATGCTGGCAGGGACCTCAGGAGATTGTCTAGTCTAACTCTCCTGCTCAAAGTAGGGTCAGCTGGAGCAGGTTGCCCCAGACCATGTCCAGTTGAGTTTTGAGTATCTCCAAGAATGGAGACTCCGCAAGCTCTCTGAAGAATCTGCTCCAGTGTACAACACCAGTGAAAAAGCTTTTTTCTTATGTTTAAACAGAATTTCTTGTATTTCAGTTTGTGACCATTGCTTTTTATCCTTTCACGGAGCACCACTGAGAAGAGTCTGGCTCCATGTTCTTTACTGCCTCCCAAGAGGCTTTTATGCACATTGATAAGATACACACAAGGTTAAATAATCCAAACTTTTACAGCTTCTCCTCACACAACAGATATTGCAGTCCCTTAATCATCTTAGTGGACTTTTCAAGGGGCTCACTGCAGTATGTCCATGTCTCTTGCACTGAGGAATCCAGAAATGGGCACAGCACTCCAGATGTGATCTCACCAAGGCTGGGTAGAGGGAAAGGATCACCTCCTTCAACCTGCTGGTGACACTCTTCCTAATGCAACCCACAATGCTATTGGCCGCCTTTGCCACAAGAGCACATTGCTGGCTAACATTCACCTTGGTATCCACCAGGACCCCAGGTCTTTTTCTGCAAAACTCCTTGGGTGTATCCCCAGCATGTACTGGCATATAGGGTTATTTCTGCCAAGGTGCAGGACTTTGCACATCCTTTCGTTGAACTTCATGAGGTTCTTCTCTGCCCAATTCTCCAGCCTGTTGTGGTCCTGCTGAATAGGTGAAAACTATCTCATTTATCAACCACTCCTCCCAGTTTTGTATCACCAGCAAACTTGCTGAGCTTACACTCTGCCCCATCATCCAGTTAATGATTAATTAACCATCTTGGTTAATGAAGATATTAGAAAGCATTGGGCCCAGTATCAACCCCTGGAGTACACCACTAGTGACTGGTCTCCAGCTGTACTTCATGCCACTGATCACAACTCTTTGAGCTTCACAACTGAACTAGTTTCAAAGCACCTCACTATGCATGTATCTAGTCCATACTTAAGTACTTTGCCTGTGAGGATGTTATGAGAGACAGCATTGAAAGCCTTACTGAAGTCAACGTAAACAACATCCACTGCTCTCCCCTCACTCACCAAGAGAGTTGTCACATCATAAAAGGCTATCAGGTTGGTCAGGCATCATTTCCCCTTCATATATCAGACTATTCCAATCACCTTTGTATGTTTGGAAATGGTCTCCAGAATTAATTTGCTCCATCACCTGTCAGGGATAGAGGTGAGGATGACTGTCCTTGTAGATCTCTGGATCCTCCTTCTTGTCATTCATGAAGATACAAGTGACATCTGCATTCTTCAGTCCTCAGGAATCTTACCCACTGCCATGGCTTTTCAAAGCCTGAGAGTGGCCTCACAATGACATTGGTCCACTCCCTCAGCACTCATGGATACATTTTCTCAGGTCCCATGGACTTGTGTACGTCCAGTTTGTTTAAAAGTTCCCTAACCTGACCCTCCTTCACCAAGAGTGGAGTCTTCCTTGCTCCAGACTTCCTCACTGGTTTCAACAACCTGGGATTCCTGAAGACAAGTCTTACCAGTAAAGACTGAGGTGAAGAAAACATTTAGTACCTCAGTCTTTTCCACATGCTTTGTCACAAGTCCCCAGTTCCATCAGCACTCAGCCCATGTTTTCTCTAGTTTTTATTTTGCTGCTGATTTACTGGTAGAAGCCTTCCTTGTTGCCCTTCCTGTCCATTGCCAGATTCAACTCCAGGTGGACTCTGACACTCCTTACCTGATCCCTGCATATTTGGACAGTGTCTCTGTATTATTCTGAAGGTCACCTGTCCCTGCTTCTAATTCTGGTATGCTTCCTTTTTATACTTTATATACTCTGAAATGCTGCATATCATCACATCTTAAGGAATGGTAATAAGAATTAAAGGTATTTAGACATCTTCACAGGGTAGTTGCCTTAGCCACTTGGGATGGGATTTACTTCATCCTGTTTTAATGACCAGAAAGACATATATCCAATCTAAGTTAATCATCCCCTGAAATTAATCTTAAAGTGACGAACAATCTCCTGGAGGTGACCGTCTCTCCCGACTAAGTACAGAAGCCCTAACTATATATATACAGTTTAGACTACGTGTCTAGTTTTCAGATGACAAACAAATTCCATGCCTCAAACCACACTGTCCCATTTCAAGCAGACAGTAAAGGAAATAAGATAAGTATGTGCATATTTGTTTTTATGTGTGTGTGTCCACTAATACACACACATGTACAGGTGCTGGAGAACTAATCTCCAGAGGTGGAAGCTCCTTATTTCTGTGAACTTTGAAAATGTAAGCCCCTAAACACGGAGATGGAGCCATATGCAGAGTTCTTTTGATTCTTCTTAAACAGAACAAGAAGTTATGACATCTCATAAAGCTACAACCATCTACTACACAGAAAAGAAGTGTCTTCTGCTTAGCAGGGGTGAAAAATACAGAATATTGAAGCCAGTGAAAACAACAATGACTGACAGGCTGGCTGTCAATGCATTACATGGTCTTAGATGCTTCTAACTTCTTGGCAATTAGGTTGGTAAAGCTGCAGCCTTCAGTTGGCTCAACATTTGAAATTCTTGCAGTATAAAAAGTTAAGTGCTGTGCCTTCCTTTTTGCTTGCCCTTCATTTGCAACCCATATTCCTAGGTCAAGAAAAACATTGATAGAAAGACAGCTACACAGGTACACAAGGATTTTGCAGGTAAGGCGGGGATTTACTCAGGGAACAGGTGTAACAGCCTACAGCAAATGCATTACTGGAATAAGCAGAACTTGCTGAGACCTTCATACTTTGAGAAGCTGGTTTAAACTGACATCAGAAGGTCATGTGCTGAGTCAGATGCAGAGCTTGTACTGTACTGCTCGGGGTTCAGCATCAATCCCTGTGCTCACCTCTTGTACGGATAAATACACGGTTGCCTGTATCAGAAGGCCAGGGAACCATTCCTCGCAGCGCTTCAGAAGCAGCATTTACATCTTTCAGGATGTAGTTATCTAACAGACAGTGAGAGGCTGGAGAAAAGCCCCATCACTGAATAGCACATGGATGGGGGAAGAGCTCAGCATTTTGAGTCCAATCTTCAGTTGGTGAAAGTTCACTTAACTGCTGCCCAAGGGATAAGACATTTTTTGTTGTTAAAAGACATGGTCACATTTCTTTCTTTGAAATAACATTTGAATAACAAGTAGTTGAAACAAAAAATCTATCAGTAGTGATTAAGTTAGAATGAAACCACAGTGATTAAAACATCTACGTTATTCAGATTTCAAACGTGTCTGGATGTGATGCTTTCAAAATCCCAGGGCTTAGCATGAGTACAAGCTATCTGCATAGAAAATTAAGTATTTTCATTAACTTTTGATTTTTGCTCTCTAAGGACCATTAACACTGTGTATTTGGACAGTACAGGCTGGTGCCCACAATTTAAAGCAACTCAAGAGCTTTCTTGAATAATCTCGATTTATCCAATCTGTTCCCCCTTGGTTTGAACCCCAGGGGTAACAACAACCTTAAGGGACCACTGTTAAGCACTAGCACAAAACACTGAAGCTTGAGATTGTCTCTTCCAGATCTTTCAAATGTGTGAGCCTGATAAAGACCTTAATGGAGCAGGGATTTTGCATTTGCCATATCTGGAGAGGCAGGTAATGCAGAAGTATAGCTTGAGCACTAGGCAGGGGCATAGCTGATTTCAGAGGAGATTGTAATAAATGAGGGTTTAGCTTATCATTCCCCACAGGCTGTTGTGCTTAGTTGCTGTGGTTGTTCAGGTCTCAAGGTCTGTGAAAGCATGTCGTGATGACAGCCCACCGTCGTGATACTTGTATTCAGCAGCAAAACACCACATCCACTGCAGTGATATATCTCCTGAACTGAACTCAAGGTCCAGACCTTGAGCTCCAGCCAAGGGCCACTTTCAGGCAACCAGGCACCCAGTCACCCAGAACTGGTCTGAACACAGCCTGGCAGCTGCACTGAAGGAGACCTGAGAGATTGGTTCTGTGGACCTAGCCTTGCCAGGAGGCCTTGCAAGAGTCATTTCAGGCAGTGGAAAATAGTGGTTAGCAACAAATGCTGGGACCCGGCTTAGGCTCTTGAGTAAAGCGGCCAGCCGCCTCAGCCTTCTCTATAACGAGAGGAGAGAGAGGCTCCCAAGAGCAATTCAGAGCAGGATTCTAACCAAATGCCCAAAGAGAAGCCTTTCTGCCTTCACTGACATCAGAGAGCGCTAAGAGGGCCTGGACTGTTGAATCGGCTTCTTGGCTTGGTGAGCAAAGTTAAGCTAACATCCCTTTCAAGACCTTGAGCAGGTCTGAGGAACAACCCATTTCCTCACTCATGTTTCATAAAGTTTTCAGAAATGCATTTGGAAACCTCTGTTTTCCTATACCCAAGCAAGACAACAAACCTGGGTTGAATGTTCAGGAATTGTGTGCAAAACCACACAAGACTGAGGCACTGAAAGTGAGTTTTAGATAAAGTGCCAAGTACATACGTAATCCTAGGATTTGTTTTTTCCTGTCCCACTCTATTAATGCCCAAACTCCACACCTGCATTTTATAGAGTCACTGCTTCATATAATTACTCTTTCATGTAGGAGCACAGAGTGGAAGGTGATACCTTACTGTGGAGAACTCCAGTACCCTCTGCATTTCTTCTGCACACTATGTTATCTCCAGCTGGCTTTCCAACTATTGGTAGGTTTGGATCCAATCTGGTGGTAGTTCTGGATCCGATCTGGGGGTTTTGCTGTTCCCAAGGGACATTTTGGGAGGTAGTAGGGCTTAACCTACAGTTCAGGATTCCATGCCCATAGTTTGTCCTCTGAAAATTAAAGACTGCAAAGCTCAGCTCCTCCCGTCTCCTTTTTTAAACTCTATTTGAATCCCACCCAGTAAGATCAGCACTTTCTGAAAACTACAATGCATTAAATATCCTGTAGCACACAAAGCTTGCTTCGGTGATCACTGTTTTTGAAATATCAGGCTGTCCAGACACTTGGATGTAAATTCAATATATACTATTGATTAAAATACATTAATTCTAACATTAGGCCACACTTGTTAGTGATGCATCTACCCATCACTATGCCTATGCTTACAGCAATTCAAGGAGGCAGCTTAATAGGCCGGACAGATCATGTGTAGTGATATATGTTCCATGGAATAAAACAGTCAGAAAATGGGTAGGCACAAGTTTACACACAATAAGGGAGGCACATCAGAGAAGGCAGCTAAAATCAGTAAGATAAAACTGTCACTTGTGTACATGCTATTTTACCCTGTCCTGCTCACTGCTTTTCACTTCTCCTGGCTTTTTCATTTCACACTGTGAAAATTATGGCTTCTTACATCAGATTTCTAATGAATTACTGCTGGGATCCAAATTCTCAACAATACACAATACACAGTGTTCCTGAAGTTCACCTCCACAGTCCTGGCACTCATTTAATACCAACATTACCCCTAGTGTAACTTAAATCTGCTCTAAATTAAGCTGGCTGGGTGGGTTTGGGAAAAAAACAATTCCCTACAGTAGACAAAACCAAAATATTGCTGCTGGCCAAGCCACCCACATACTCTTTTTTCAAAGAAATTGTTTTCACTGATGTCTTCTCTGAAGTGACCAGGCAACTGTTTATTTAAATTTCCTAACTGTGTTTCCCTTGGGAACACATGGCATCCTCTTGTACACAGCCGCCTTTTGCACTAGGACATAATTCACCCTAAGCATTCTCCCCATGCTCTCCTGAGTGAGCTGCAGGCCAGCCGTCACGCTGGGGCCCAGCTTTGGCAAGTGGCATTGCACCTCTGAGCACTGCAAGCTGGGGTCACTGCCTTACGCATGCCCACAGCTACATTTCCTGCTGTCCTTCCATGTACATCGGCAAACGAAGGAAAGTTTTCCATTCTGGAGGTTTTTATTTCAACACATCTGCCTTAAAGTGGTCTAAAAGAGTGGAGGTCATGTCCTTTATAAGAATCAAAACAAAACAAAGTTACAAACCTCTGCCTGATTTTCTTTTTAAAAAAAAACAAAAACAAAAAACAGGGATATCAGTATTCACCTTCCTTATGCTTCTGCAGTTCCCCTTAGACTGGCAGCTCTTCTGCTCTTGCATTAAAGGTCAGTGTTGAAACCATTCTCTCTCAAGTATTTCTTCCTACAGAGGTTAATTAAAAATAACAAAGGGCCAGATACTCTTTAATGCCTTCTGTTTTGCACAGTCATTTGCAGAACCGGATCCATTCACAACTTGCACAGGGATCCACAGCTCTTCAGCCACCCTCTCAGCATGGACTACCAGGTCATATTAATATGGAGCAGGACGGGGAAAACAACTACTGAAGCAGTGCTTAAATATTTCAAGATCATTGCAGTTGCCTGATTGACGCAAAGGTGTTGGCAGGCAGCCTGGTCACCGAAACAGCTCAGAGAAAGAGGGCATATGAGCTCAGCAGTGGATTTCAACTTCTGGGATCCTTAGCCGTTGTAAATCCCTTTCACTGAGGAAGAGGGCTGTGGCTTTAAACAGTTCCTCTACAACGACACCATCTACCTTTTACAAATTTGCTGCTAAATTTACTGGGCAGAGCAAGAAAACACTACCCACTCAGAACCCCTTTCTCATTTTATACAAGTACTGGCATATCATGGAAGTGTAAATGGCCATACAGTTGAGTAGCAGTGGAGAACCAAAATAAAACCCATTTCACCTCCTAAATTAATTTGGTTTTGCCTGCATGATTTCTCTGTCATTCTTCCAGTTCTCCAGTCATCCATAGACTTTCAGCTTAAACAAGACATGGAGTTTAAATGCAGGATGTACATAGGAAAAAGACTACTAAAAATTCTTTAGCTATACTTTAAAGAAGGAAAATAAAGAGAGCACAGGCCTGGGCTGGACAACATTTTTCCACAAACTAACTTTGCTGGAAAACTCGATTTTCAACTAAATTAAATATTTCCACAATCAAAACCTTGAAAATCAAAATATTTTGCTTTGAAAATGCTTCCTGATATCTTGAGTATATTGCAGTTCAGTTAGTTCATATCCTCATTTTTCTGAGTCAACTGTGATGCATTGTAGTTCTCAGCTTCAGTGATGTGAAAATCACCCTGGAAGCCGTAGTCTGGCCAGGGAATCTGCTTTAGAGGAGGCAAAGGATGAGGAGGTACCCAGGAGTACAGCACCCAAGGCATTCTGACACTGTTTTCAAAGGAGGGATGAAAAAAACACATTAAAAATGCAAAAGTTAGGACATGTGTGTTCCCTTTCTCCTGTGGGTCACTGTTTTCCCCACTACCTCGGAAGCACTATGTTTTCCTCAGTAGTGTTCTTTAGAAAGTGTGTAAGGAGGAGCTGCAGTCAGTAACGGCACATTTTTCCATCTTCATGAGCAGTATGGACAGGAGTGGAACTGGGGAAGTGGTTCTATTCTCAGTGTTGCTCTCACTGACTCATCACTTTACATCCACTATAAAGCTCAGGGAAATTCTCAAAGGGGTAATGTGAGGCTTGGTTAATTCTGTTAACTGGTTTGTGGCCATTACTGCCTAGATGTTACAGAAATTGAACATAAAAGAGCTCAACCTTGAATGAAAAGTGAGGTAGAAGCATAAAATATGAGTGCTGCCTCTGCCACCACACATTTACTTTTATTCTTCATCTCTCTCTGTCAGATTCTGTATCCCTTTCTTCTGCTGGGTAGTAAATGCAGCTATGCTGGGAGGCACGACTGCCTGAGAAAGCTGAAGCCCACTGTGAAGGTAGCAAGAGCGAGTCCTCTGAGAATAGAGGATTATGGACAGACTTCTTTGTCATGATGGAAGAGTACCTTATTTTCTGAGAGCAAGAGGTATTCTAGGGTGGAGGAGAGGCCTAATCCCAAGTGAATATAACCAAAGTTCAGCAGAATACGGTACCAAAAGCATTCCTGAAAACAGGATCAAAGAACAAATGAAAAATACAATGGAATCACTAATATCACCTCATCCTTTATGATTTAAAAACTTTTGGCACCTGCAAGAAAAGGGACAAAACTGGCAATGTTGCCACACTTACTGTTTCTGGGGAAATACAGACCCATGGTTTCCAGATAAAAATACTGTTTGTGAAGTTTGATATATTTTAAAGCTCTTTGTAACAATTCATTGCATAATTCAAATGGCCTCTACACTACAAACATCTAACATATTTATGCTGGCAGGACTGTCAGTGCATTTTTGTTATAAGAAGCTTGGAGGTCTGCTACAAATAATCTCCAAAGGGTAACTCTAATTAGCGGCTAAAGCTGGCATATTTCCTGCTATCTGAAATTAGATCAGAGAGTTAGGCTGAGATGAAAAAGCCCCATTAACTTCCTAGGCTTCCAGTTCCTGTTTTTTTGGTGGAAATTAATGTTTTGAACTTTATCAGCTACTATCTAAAGAAGTCTGGAGTCAGTGGTAACAGAGCAATTTGAGAGATACTTTACTGCCAGTGGCTTCTGTTGAAGTACTATAGGCACTCTATATAAATATCCACGGGAAAACTTTATTTAATGGTTACATGCAGCTGAACAATAGTCAGGAAAGATGGTCGAGTGGCCAGCATGCTAGCCTGGCAATTATAAGAAGGGGGAGACGTTCCTTGCTCCAAGGTACTATTTAATCATTTCTGCACGACCTAGAAAAAGGCATTCTTTGGGGGAGGGTGAAAGTAGGGGAGATTCACAAAAGGTTGGCTATAGTTAAGCAAATCTTTATTTTTCCTATAGCTTGTGGAAACAGAGAGGCTCCTCCAGACAAAGGAGCTCAGTTTTTTGGTGTCCAGCAACTACAGTTAGCCTTTGTGTAGACCTCCATTTGTCTTCAAGCTTATCGCCAGTAAAACAGAAATGGCACGCTCCACCTCATGGGAACATGAGACAGATGAATATTTTCCTCTGCTTCCTAGAGACCTCGACCTGCCCCGGACAGGCACATCACCAAATTCCATCAGAAGCAAACATCATAGCCCTCTCCCAACATGGCTCTCCAGCTTCCCTAGGGCCTTTGGTGGTGAGACTGAGCTTTACATCTCAGTTTGCTTCAGCAGCTCTGAGGTTTGCCATGGCTGCATGTTCCTCCCCTTGTTTTATCTCTGCACAACTTGGAAAATATTAAAATGTATAAGCTCTTTTTAAACACCAGGACAGGGAAGGGACAGGTAGAAAGGCAGTAGAAAGGAAGGCACAAGAAATCCTCCTCTTGGGAAATATATTTAAACTTCAGTTATTAGAATTTCTAAACGAGAAAGAGATTTGTCAAGTTGTATTTTGCTCAAGCAAACACATGGGAAGGGAGGCAATTTTTACATCCTGAGGCTAAGCACAGGAAAACAATATAATTCTAGAGTTAGGATGTAGACAAAGGAGGAAACATGTTATTAGGTCAGGCTACTCTTGTTTAGACAGAGCGGTAGAGAATTTAGGCTATCTTTTAGTTCTGGTAATCAGCCTGAGCAGAAAAATCAATGTCTTAAGCTCTTGATATCTATACAAAAAATAGTAAAGTCAGGCTTGTGTTTCCAAAGAAAGTTGTGGGTTTAAAGCAATCCATTATCCATCAGGCAATGCGGAAATTTTCTGTAGAATCTACCACAACAGAAAGATTTACATTTTAATCAAATCTGCAATGGAAACTGGATCTTCACAGACAAAAATGCCAGTGTAACTTCACCATCTTCTCCACACCACAAATTCTACCACACAGACCCTTGTATTTACAATTTGAGATCACTCTTCTCCACCTTTCATTTCTAGCATGAGTGCTTTTTAACATTATCTCTCTAGTTTTCCTCCTTAAGAGGACAGATAGGATCTGTATAAAAAGGCTTTAAGGGAAGAAGGAAGAATCTACCTTCTTAGGCATGTCTTCACAGCAAAGTCAACATAACTGAACTGTTGTCTCAGGAATGGGTCCCATCTGAATGAACAGACATTTTCTTAAAGCCTTACAAAGTTTTAAAGACAAGTTTGTGGCAGCAAAGCCAGGGGCCAAAATTCAAATGAGTGTAATTCATTCTACCAGCAACCAGAACACCCTACAGGAGGGAATGCAGGCAACACACAGTTGCATACTACCAGACTTGCAGTATCATCGTGAAGGTTCATGTCCAGAAAATTCAAGCAAGTTCTCTCCCTACTTTCCAGCAAACTGCAGCCTACCATGGCAGGGGAAGCAGTGGGTGCATCTCTGAAGTCTCAGGATTGAATACAGATTTGTGTAGGGTGAAGAAGGCAACCAGGCTGAGGTTCTAGGGTGGAAGACTGCAGAAGCAGGCTCGTCTCTGTCACCAGAACATTAGATGACAGAAGCAGAGCTGCTTTACATGCCCAGCAGAGCAATGAGTGAATCAAATGAGCCTCCAGCAACTAACTACCATAAGAATTTTACTTGCAGTCTGCAGTAATTTGCAGAAATGTCTTTGTACAGTTACTAGGCATTTCATGTGTCTCTGTGAATGCTATCTGTAACCTGTATCCTTGGGGAATTAAATAATCCATTCGGTAGGAAGATGTAGACTCTGGTAGTCTTGTCCAGAAATATGAGATCAAACAATCAAGAATCCCTCACCTGGACTGCTGAAGGAAGCAACGGGCCTTCAGCCAGCAAAGTGTGTCTGGCTTTGGACATACTCTGCAAAAACACCAAGGGTGAGGGCTTAAATACTCAAGCTCACATAATATCAGTTAAAACAGCATTTCTCTCCACAGGACCAAACAGTGACAGAGACTGTTTAACAAAGGGAAATTCTTCAGCCAAAAGGAGTCTATTTGTTGCCAGAAGGCAACATGGAGAGACTTAGTCTTTCCTGGGGATTTAAACCAAACCTAGAGACAAGACCAGAGTCAGACCGCATTCAAAAAAACTGATGGTAAATATAGATCTCTCATATTTTACATTTTAATTGTGTGGGTGTTTCTTTTGCTAAGCCTGTTTCCTTAGTGTACTGTCCTGTTGTCCCCAAAGGGTGTAACTAGGTGAAACACGCCAGCAAACTGTGGACAGTTTGGGATGCCCAAGAAGCAACCTCTGGAGCTGAACAGAAGGTCTGCAGAGTTCAGTGCCGTGGGGTTATGTAGTAAGGACACTTAGAACTATTAAAAAAGATGTGTCTTTATGTAGACGCAGGGAAATTAATGCCTATGGGATAACGTACTTTGAACTAATCAATAGTCTAGAGAACATTAAAAGAGAAGGATAAGACCTGCTTTTAACACAGGTATCATATACTTTTCTTGAAGGACATGTTACTATTCTGAATCAGTTTTCCAGCTACAGTTAATAAGGTCTGGCTTCAGCTCAATTTGGGAGGACACAAAGCAGCTCTTTATGATTCCCCCACCCTAGGAATGGCTCCACCTTGGTCTGCTCCTCACCCTGTGCAGTAGCCCCAAGGGAACCTTCAGCTTACTGGACATTCTTTTTATTTGACCTCTTAGATTTGGCAGAGTGGCATAGAGGAGATGTGGCATCTTGCAGAAACTAACGCAGTATTTCCAGAATCAGGACTGGGGCAAATGAAACACACCAGCCTGTGGTCTCTGTGCTGGGAAGGCTGCTTCACGCTACTCCAAGACCTTTTCCTTTGTTGACCCCCTCCTGGTACTCTTGGCACAAAAGCAAAGGCAGCATGCCTACACCTCTAGCACAGCGGAAGAGAAAGTTCAGAACAGGCTGTGGGCATTGCATGCTCTGTGTCCTGCCCATATGTGCACAGCCTGTGCAAGCATGCCTGCAGATGAGCTAATACACACTCAGGCACCTGCTCTCTTGGGTGTGCTCCAGTTGTTCTTGCACTGAACCGTATCAGTGAAGCTAGTCTTGAGACCTTGGAGCTGCCCTTAAAAAACAGTATAGACACAACAAGTGTGTCAGCAATTCATAAACTTCTGAATGACAAACCTGCTGGATCCTCTAACCTAAAATGCACAATACCAACCAAAGACAAAGTGAGTGAGCACCAGAGTCCCTTTAGCAAACAGTCACTCCTTCTTCTCTGTTCCAACCACAGTAGCAAGGAAAGGATTTCCATTAGTATATTAAGTTAAATAAAATGTTAATTGTGTTTTAGAAATGGTTAGCGCTTCCCCAACTCTATAGAGGAAAGTTATCTGTAGTGTTGTTGTTTTAATGTATACGCTGTTATTAGTTAGAGAAGGTGGCATAAGGAAGTATACCTTGTATACATAGCAGAAGTGGCTGAGTATAATGGTAGTTTTGAAGGAACTTTGCCCTCTGCCTCTGGCAGCTGCATCAGGTATTCCTGAACCTGACTCCTCCATGGAGTTTACCTGAAAAAAGATAGCACAGGTCAGGAACTAGAATTGTCATGGAACACACAAAGCAAAATTTTAGAGTAAAAGCACAAGCTGAGAAATTTTGCTGAAAATGCAACAAAACAGTATGAGAGATTTCAAGTCCAGTAGGTACCTCTGCATGTCACCATCCTAAGTCACATTCAGTACTATTTCAATTGAGTGAGAATGTTGCTTTAAGCATGCAGGCTGTTATCTACACCTTTCTGATTCTCCTGTTGCTGAAGAGGAAGCACAGCGCATGTATCAACATACTTTGGTCATCCTTCACTGATCCCTAAAGTAATTACAGAGCTCTCTTGTAGTGCTGTGCTCACACATTATTCTGTACGACATTAAAAAAAACCCAAAAACTAAGCCCAAGTTATTAGAGACTGCGCAGAATAAAAAATTGGAATACTTGAGACAAATTGAAGGAATATTATGTAAGGATTACAGAAGAATGTCTAAATTATTTCCTAAGACACTCAAGACTTAGGAAATATGATGCAAGGGAAGAAGAGATAGGGGAGCTCAAAACTGTGTGATTTTATGGAAGGTGCAAATAAGAAATCACACATTTGGTTGTGGAAAGCTGTCCATTTTTCTCTGTACAAACATTCGGTGGCCAGGTTCTGGACAGCACTGAGGAACCACTAAAGACTGAGATAAAATGGCAGAGCTCTCTATATGGTATCACCAGCAGCAATGTTGGTGCAGCAAGCTGCACTGTTGCAGGCAGATGCTAGTGACACGACTGGATGGGGTTTTTTTTTAATATAATTGTAAAAAATTAAAACAGTATTGTCTTTTTTTAAAGCATTTTCCCCATGTTTCACTGTAGTGCTACAGATGAATAGAAGTAAAGTAAATCACCTCCTGTTGGATCTTAGCTTCTTGCAAAAGGCTTATAAGAATCATCTCTCTGCCTGTAACACAGGTAAATTGGAAGTTCTGAGTTTACTTTTTAATCATGTATATGTTTGAAGAAAGGCATTGCCAAAAGAGTTTTCCATTTCTGTGCAGTAAATATTTTGGCCATTCTCAAGCTTAACAGCAAATCCAAGGTCAAGATCAACACACACAAATTCCACGGAGCAACACAAGCAGAAATTATGAACTGTACCTTGTTGTAGCTGCTGGAGGTCAGGTCTGAATGAGCCATTTGCATTTGGCAAGAGGTGTTTTCTCCAGCACTGACTTCAGAAAGGTTTGTTACAACAGAATTTTACATGTTATTTTCATGAAGGAATAGTCATATTAACATCATCATTCGGTACCATTTTATGTCACACATTCTTTGCTATGGTCTTTATATATACGGATGAGGCAAAAATTATGTCTTTCTGTAGCCAGTCACAGCAACTGGTGCACTTCATGGATTTTCTGTATAAAACCAATGCCACATGCCAACATGGCCCAGCACAAATAAAGTGCAAGGGAAAAGGCTGATACTTTCACTATGTTTTAATACCACTAAGATTAGAGAAACAGGTTGATTTATGGTTACCCCCTAGTCATTCTTCTACCCCCACATGCATGTCTTGTAAGAAAGAACAACAGTAATGTTGTTTCCAACATCAGTGTAAAGCTTGTGGAATGCAGTTAACTGACTAGTTTGGCTAGATGTTGGAACCATTCCATCGGTTTCTTCACCTCACTGCTAAAGCAGTTCTGATAAAATGGCTTTTTAGCTTTCTGTGTATAACTGTTGATGCTCAGTAAAAAAAAAAAAAACACACAAAGGAAGAGTAAGAGTTACCCAAGACAACCTGATGTATCCTCTCCAACTGACTGATCTCCTCCTTGAAGGTAAAGTCTATACATTAATCTCACCCTGAAATAGCAACTTAGGATTTTAAGTTTACTACTATAATGGCTGTCAGAGCAAATTGAATCAGGTCATGTCAGAGTCAATGAGGATCAGAAGTGGCTTGTCAGAACATTTGAGAGAAAAAAGTGGGCAAAGATGATGCTAAAAAATCTCTGTTGACCCCTAAGAACCCTAACCTCAGCTATAACCTGTTGTGTCTGAGTTCAAGGATCCACCAGTGCAGCTGAATATCCTTTCTCTCTGGTAGTGCAAGTGTTAGAAGAGTAGATATTAAGAGCTGTTAGTGGCTCTGACCAGCTGTATGGATGCTTCTGTTGGGAAAATCCCTGCTTTCACTGGATTGCCTACTTTTGCTTCTGCTCTGTGCCACAAGTGTCACATAAGACGAACAGAAAAGGGCTCAAGGACTGGACTGAGTCTTTCAAACTGCCGAAGTACTTGCAACATACTGCAACATCTGTACTTTTCCTGGATCAAGCCTCGCCAATATTACAGGATCTGCTGCTGGAATTGGCTGAAAAGCACAGCTGATGCAGCCAGACCAGAACTCCAGATCACACTCCCAGATCGGTGTGCTGGCTCAGGATTTTGACAGCAGTGCAGAAAAACAGTGATTATTTTTGTCATTACAAGAAATGCAGATGGCATATAGCTGGAGTACTGCTGTCAAGTTCTAGCCCACAGCCCTTCTAATGTGCCAACCAGGAACCACCACTCCTCCACAGCACTCAACAGTAATTTATTCTTTGTACTATCACAAATCACATTCTGTCCCTTAAAAACTTTTGTTCAAGGACTCCACAATCAATTCAGTTAGGCAAATGCTAATTTCATTGTAGCTAGTAAATAGAGGGCTCATTCAGCTCTCCTTAAAACTGGAAGCAGAACAGGCTTTTGCCATCAGAAAGATGAAGGGATAGGACAAGCATCAGGCTGGCCTGCAATAGGAAAGGAGGGTAAGGAACAGGCCTTAACAGAGAGCCAGGTTGAACATCTTGGAGAGTGATGCTGGTAGTTTCTCATGTAGAGGAGGATTAAATATTTTTTATTTAAAAAGTTTTCAGCTGTGGTGGATTGACCCAGTCCAGAAGCCAAGCACCCACACAGTTTCTAACTCACCCCACCATGCTCATGGGATGGGGGACAAAATAGGAAGAGCAAAAGCCAAAAGAACTCATAGGTTGGGATAAAGACAGTTTAACAGCTGAAGGAAAGAAGAAATAAACAAGCGATGCAAAGGCAATCACTCACCACCTCCTACATGCAGACTGATGCCCAGCGAGTCTCCGAGCAATGGCCACCTTGGAAGAAAAAGTCCTCACCACCTTTTTGCTCTACCCCAGCTTTTTTGCTGAGCATGATGTTCTATGGTGTGGAATATCCCTTTGGTCAATTTGGGCCAACTGTCCTGCTGTGTCCCCTCGCAACACCAGCCTACTCCCTGGCAGAGAGGTTGGAGTGGGAAAAAGAAAGCTGTAATACCATGCAAACGCTGTTTAGCAATAGCCAAAACACTGGTGGGTTATCAACACTGTTTTAGACAAAAATCCTAAACACAGCACCACACGCGCTGCTATGAAGAAAGTCATCTCCCGCCCAGCCAGACCCAATACATCAACTTCGGCAAAACAAATTCCCCAACGCTCCTTTTAACTTTTAGCTTGAATAAAAGAAAAGGAAGAAAACCGATGTCTTTCTTGGTAACACAGTGACTAAAGTTATGTTCCAAGCAAATGGGCAATTTAGGAATGATATTACCACACAATTCATCAGATGATTGGCGTAGTGTATTGAAGTGTTAATCCATGATTTCCTGATTGCATTAAGAAATCATTGTTTTACTTAAGAAAGATAGACTTTATGGTTACCAGTGAAAGCTTGAGCTTGGGATCGGACAGGAGTACGCTGTATATAACTGATTCAGAAAGGTTGAAACTGTACCCTCAAGACAAAGATCACTGACTCTAACTGGGACATAATCAAGGACTGTTGGTGTATTCCTAATCAATGTCGTTTTTACATATGGCTGTGTAAGATACGACATCTAGAGTGCTGTAGGTCTGGTTTGGCATCCAGACCTCTGGATTATGCCTCTTTTGGGACAAAGTAGTGCCGCTTGCCAGTGAGTACAGTCACTTCACAGCTCTTCCTATGATAAATTGCACAGCATTGTACCATGGAAATTGGTCTTTAGTATTTTATACCAATTGTTGCTTATTAAAAAAATTACTTGAAACACCAATATAAAAACTGCTAAAACAAAGTATTTATGATTGTGGGATTACAGTTCTTCAGACCAGGAATCCGGGACTCCTAAATGGAAAGAGAGGTGCTTCATAAAATACTGGTGACTGTAGTTAACCAAAGGGGGAAAAAAAAGTCATTAAATAATGGGAACTTGTTTCATCAGGCAGGATAATTACAAGCGCAGGAGCTCTTGTTCTGTAGATTGCTCAATGGTGCAAGATCACAGCCATAGGTGGAGAGTGGTAAAATTTCCACAGAGGGGTATAATTCCTGTGCAATACATATCTTAAAGTCATTGGAGGACTGAGAAGCTGAGAATAGACACCATAAAATTGAACTTGACAGACAAACCACTGCTAGATGATAAACCAAGGACTTTTTGACAGGAAGGATCTCACAGTAAAAACAACCTTTCTGTTCTAGTGCAGCCAGCTCAGGGCAACACAAAGACATCATTATAGCTGCCCAGAAGGAAAATATTGAGGTCTCTCATATATCATCTGGTGAGAACACAGGTATCCAGCTTTCTAATCTCAGTTCTGTTACAGTTTTACAGAGTAACCCTGGCCAAATCATCTCAGAGCAAGATTGAAGTGACAAAGCCCTACCCAGATTATCATGGGGGATTCTGCAATCTGCAAAACATTTTGAACTCACAAAAGTCTTAAGTACCTCATGGCATTCTTCCCCAGCATGAGTGAGCCTCTTCATGGCAGCAATTTTTTCCCCTCCTGAGTAGGGGGTGGAGAGAAAATATCAACAAGGGTACTTTTTTATAAGCGACCCATTGCTCTGCTTGACTCTGGGGTAAGATTCACTGAAGAACTTGAGGACTGAGGTATGCCCAGAATCACCTGGAGAGTATTCCAATCTTTTCTGTGCATGGCACATAATAGGCATCCTAAGGGAAGAGGTAGTGTCATAAATCCTGGGTGGATCCAGTGAACACAATCTTTTACAGTGGGAAAAGGTACAAGAGCAGTTGTTTTTCTACAGGATGTCGACATTGATGTCGACATTGATAGAAGGAGGAAGCTGCTTCAGTGCTCTGCCTGTGGGCTTGCAAGTATGTTCTTTTCACCTGACCCCCCCGTCCCCAGCAGACTTCAAGCCTGCACTCCTCATATATAGAATATTGCAAATGGAGCCTTAGTTCCCTCAATCTTAAACTTAACAAGCATTATAAAGGTTAAGAAAAACATTTTTAGGTTGAAAGAAAGTATCAAAGCATTCTTCAGTGCTTTAATCAAAGACAAAGGTGTAGGAAAAACCTTGGAAATGGTTTGGAAGCAGGGCATCCCACTAGCTCAACCGAATAAAAGATCAAAAGGGGAAAAGCTGTGTGAAATAATTCTCCACCTAGAACTCCATCTGCATTCAAACTCAGTTTATGGATGAATGAATGATGGAGATCAGCTTAAGGGAAGTAAGCTACAATCACCATCATTATATGAGAAAATACAATCACAGCAGTCAAAACACTAAATCACTAAAAATGCCACCTTCAGCCCAATTCTTCCTTTACAGTAAGTTTATGTTTATGCAATTTCAATTTGTGAAAGATGCATTGAGTTTCATGACCACCACACAAAGAAAACAATATTTTATTTGAAGGACATGCTTGCATTTTAAGATCCAGGAACACCAATGCTGTCATCCAGCAGAAGAGGGAACTGATTTTCTCCCATGAATGTATTTAAACAAAGGGAGCTCTGTCTACTCTCTTTTCTGATATTAGATTAAAAAATGTTATGCTTAGTCTTGAGCAAAAGCATAATCATATGCAAGTAATATTTTATCAATAACCAAGCTATTTATTATTATTATGGACCTAGAAGTTGCTAGAAATATGTCTGGGGCTCTCCGAACCCAGAGAGGTTAAAGCACAATACACAATGCAGGCAAATGATGCAAAATATTTAATGCAAGTGAACACTTGATAGCAGCAAAGTCAAGTCTGCCATAACTGGTAACAAACACATGCCAGAACAGAACAAGCCCCACATTTGAGGTAGCATTTCTCAATGAAAACTGAACTTCTGTCCCTGAGACTGGAATACATGACAAGTCAACTAGTGAAATGGCCGGAATAATCTAGTAGCGTTGTCGTTAAGTACAGGCCAAAATATTTGGTTTATTCTCTTGTAATTCTAAAATGTGTACTACCTAGTTCTCAACAAAAATTGCACCCATGGCATTGGCTATATTGCTGCATCAGACCTAACTATGACATCTGGCTAGGTATTCAAAGAATATGGTTGCCTTTCCATTTACGTATCAACAGTGCAACTGAGGTAATGAAACAGTATAATTTACAAATGCAGAGATACTGAAAAACTCATTTGTAGAAACATACTTCTCCTCCAGACTGCACAATGTCTTCACTATTTATCATAACTATTGCTCAGAAAGCATTCTTGACTGGTCCCAGTAACTCTCATCATGTGCTTGTTGCAGCCACGAAGCCATCTGGTTCCTGACTGAATGACTCCCAGGCCACAAGCAGCCCTCCCCATGTTCTGATTCAAACATATAAATATTCACACCAGAATTCACAGATGGATATATGTTGGCAGGAGTATCTATAACACTTTCCTTCCTGGGAACGAAAGTTTTTTAGGAAATAAATCTGTGGTGGTAAAGGGAAAAAGGGTCAGGCATTCTGTAAAGTAAATATATGTCAATGGATATTTGGAAGCCTTTCTTTTTAAATGATACTTGCCCACCTTTAATCACATCCATTCCATCTAAAAGAGAAAAAAAGAATACTCACAGCAAATTCTTCTCCTTATCATATGCCTCTCCATTAAATCTGTCATTTCCAAGGCTTTTCCACCTCATAATTCTCAAACCATGCCAACAAGAACAATCCTCAAATCACAAAACCTAAACAAATAGAACAAGTTAATCTATTGAAATTTTAAAAGGCTGTAATGTCATAAAAAGGCCTGTGTTGATCTAAGACCATCCTGATGTTAAAAGTCGAGGTCACCCAAGGCCCTCAAGCCTGAAGCCTGTTTATTTGTAACAGTTGTTAATTGTATTTCACATCACTTCAGTTCTTCCTTCATTTGTGTGTCAAACAGCCTTTGATGAAAGAGGTAATTAAACATTTCCAAAGCTATTTGCAGTTAGCATTATGGTTTTAATGAAAATAAATAATGCAGTAACAAAGATCAACTGTCTGGTTACCCCCACCCCACTTTTTATCTTTTTTTTAATTCTTCTAAGTGAAGAGCAACACTGGGAGAGGATCTAGCTTCAGCTTTGCCCTTGAAAATCAGGTAATGTGTGTTTTGAATTCAGTTCGCACTCACAGCACACATGCACACAGCTGTCACCCCACTTTGATAGTGAAAGCAGACTAAGATTAGCGCAGCAAATGCCCATGACCTTGAGAACTATCACTACTGATATAACAAGTAGCTTATTGGTGTGTAGGCGCATACAGGAAGTCAAACCATTAGAGTCTGATCCTCACAGCTGTTGTTGCATCTCCTGGAAGGCTAGAGAAGGGCTATTTTTAAAATTGTATGGCTTCAGGGTCAAAATCAAAACTCTTTCCAAATAATGGTTTCTCCTCTCTTGCAAGTACTTAGTGACTTTGCTGTTTTGCTTTTCCACAGAAAGGACTCAGAAATGACAATGATAGCCTCATAAAACCATAACCAGATGTACATTTCTGAGCACAGTGGTTCACATATACTCTAAAACAAACTGAAGTCTCAGTTCCCAGGCAGGTCAGTACTCGGTAATAAGCTCTTGAGAAAAGCCGCTCTGGTAGCTAGTGTAGCGGAAATTCAAGGAAGCCCTTTCAAAGCTGCATGCTTCCCTTTCAAATCCATTTCTCTGTGCTCAGGGCCAAAGAATATTTAAAAAATTAAGTGTTACCAAGTAAAAGCAGTCTTGTATTCCAGGAGGAAAAGGGTGAAGGGAAAGGAAGACACACATCCATAGGAAGCACAGGGGTATGTATAGCCAAAGTTCATGATAGGTCTTAGTTTTCTCTAAACCACAGCTTCTCCTGGATTTTGTTCGTTTATTAACAGCATCACATCTAGCTGTTAAAAGGGCAGAAAATATCCTTAAAATATGAAATGAACTACATAACTGTAGATCTTCCAGTTTTCTCACAGCACTGCATATTTAATGTTTCTCTTTAGGCTGCAGATCCTGAGAGGATAGGGGAATGATAAGGCAAGATTTTCCATTTCCATTAGAAAGAGTTTCTTTTTATCATCCACTGTTGCACAGAAAATGCACTCAACAAATGTATTTCAAAAGCGCTCCACAGGCTGAGAAACTGGGGAGGAGAGGAATCCAAAGTGTATTACTGTACATGATCCCAAGGTGTGGGGCTGGGTGGGGACGGAGGGGAGGGAGTATCATACTCGCAGTGTTGGAAGTGATGGAGCTAGCAGGATGACCTGACTTTGAAGACCACTTGCAAACAACAACCTTCATTTCATGTATTGCTGTTTCAGATGCTAAGGATGATACTTCAGGTGGCGACGCTGTTTATAATGCCACTCTGGGGCAGAAAAGAGAGGACTGATCACATGAGCAAGATTTACATCTGGCGGGGTTTGTATCATTCAGACAACCTGTACATCATTCACGGTGCTACAGACTACCAAAGGTGGGCTCAGAAAGCTAAAATTTAAAACTGCAGACCTTTTATGCTATACAGCAGGGTTACAGCAAGGTGTAATTCATTCTCTTTGGAGAGGGAACGTGACGTTCATAAGCCTGGGGAACCAATAAGGTAAAAGTGTTTCAAATAGATGTTACAGAAAAAAGCACAAAGATAGTATGGGAGAGAGGGACAAAGAAGGGACAGATGGTTGTAAAGGGCAATGTTAGTCTCCTTCTATACAGAGGTGTTATTTGCTAGCAATAGCTTTATTAATGGCACTATCAATCTCTCTTCGAACATAATAGAGTATTTTTGCCACAATTTCCCACTCTCTCTGCCCGAGCTGTATCAGGGGAAGCAACAGTGACTGGCATGCTAAATTTGGGTGTCACACTGACATGCTTGGCACAGGATGAAATGTCTGTGCTGGAAGCTGCAAGCAGAGCTGTGTTCACATCACCAATTCCCAGCTGATGAAGCGCACTAGGGCTGTGGGCAAGGCATCAAATCAAGCTGAACAAGCTCTGCTGGGCTTGTTCACTTAGTCCCAGCAGCAGCACTGGCCACAGCCAGCAGCAGTGTGGGAGAAAAAGCTCCAGCAGCATCACAGGGGCCGTGGAGAAGGCACATGGGAGGGGAAGGACCAGGGGAAATAAGAAGGCAGCAGTAGCCATTTCAGACAGCAGAAGGGGGACACTGGCTTGTAGCGGGCAAACATTAACAGAGCAGAAGGTTATGGCAGCCACAACTGTGAATGTCACTGCGAAGCTTTGGGAACCAGCAGTCTATTCATTTATCCCCTTAGCTGCTATCACCGGCAGAGACGAACCACGGGTAGCAACAGTGGGGAGTTTGGGCAGAAGTTTCCCAGTCTGGACACGGCCCATGGTTCCATTATGTCTCTCTATAATGAAGCGTTTCACTGATGCCAAGACAGTTCAAAGAGCAAATACTCTGAAAATGGTATTCTCAGCTGTGTTTTTCAGCAAACTGCCTCACGTGCAAGACTCACTCACAATTAGTTATGTTGGCAGCCAGCATTACATTGCACCTAGTGAGACACATAGAGTAACTGAATGTGACATGCCACCATAATGACAGATCAAACTAGGACATTTCAGAAGACAAAGTGCTCCAAAACGAGAGGCTTAAAGAGGCACTAAAGAATTTATAGAGAATGAAATGCAACTTCAGAGAGGGTGATGAAATTATCAGCCTCACCAACAGCAAACATGGAGCCAAATGGTGGGATCATATAATGCCGTGCTACTGACAGTCAGCCTTGTTGGGACTCTCAATACATTCATCTTCTTAATTGAAGCTGAGCTGAACTGATTTGATCACATTAGTACTGTCAGACACAAAAACATTCAGAGAGGAAGTTTTATAACTTTTTAAAGTGTTTGAACTCTGATTTTTTTAAATTAAGAATGCATGTTAAATGCAATTAGTGAGTAGGAGCTGGTAGAAGATTTTTGTTGGAACTTTCTTTTTTCTTTTCAGTATAGACATATTTTTGCAAAGATGTTTGTTTTCCTTTAAATATTTTCAAATTTTCACAAGAAAGAAAAAAAAAAGAAAGGATTTTAGAGGCCAAAAAAAAAAGCGCTTTCTAAAAAATCATTCCTCATCCCTCCAAAAATCCCCACCTGTGTTTCCAGTGAAAGTTCAAAAATACTTTAGGATTAAATACAACTCTCCACTCCCTTCCCCCACCATCAAATACTGCCTGACTTCAAGTTTCCCACTTACTACAAGGACTAGGAGTCTCATCTAGTGATGGTTGACTTGACTTTAATGAGAGCTGAAAGCACTCAGTTCTCTGTGGAAATGAGTCAATGCCTCACAGTGAAAGTCCTTAAGATGTGGAGTGATGCCTTTATTCAAACTTGCTACCTGCAGGCAGGAGGATGTATCCCTCGCAGAGCTGGGTAACTGTTGTTCATTTTCTGCAGGAGGAGCAACAGCATTAAGGAGGCTCTGGCATGAACTGGGCAACGGGGCAGTTTTTGTTATGCAAGACTGATCCGGTAGGGCTCAGCCACCAACCGAAGCAAACCCCCACCAGCCTCCTTGGCTCTGAGTTGGCAAATGCAGCCTGTGCTTTTGGCATATGCAAATACTCCCCTGCAACTCAGCAGAATCAGCTTCAGTTCCTCCGCTACAGAAGACTTCATATGAGATCCTGAAAAAGTCACATAAGGACAGGGTTTTGAAAGTATTTAAGTTTTGCAATTTTAATGTTTTTAAATGATACAGACCAGGCTTGTAGGTATTGATGTGTTAGAAGGATAATGCTTACACCAGCAATGTAAGGAAGGGCAAAATGTGTGACCAAGACAAATGCATACAAGTTCTGAGGCATCCAAGTAATACACAACATGGGCCATAAGAACCACACACAGGTTCTGCTATGTAATTCACATCCTTGCTATAGAACAACTATAGCATTTTCACCAAAAAATTATCTTTTAAATATGTGTCCTGGTTTCAGCCAGGATAGAGCTGGTTTTCCTCACAGAAGCTAGTGTGAGACTGTGTTTTGGATTTGGGATGAGGAACTGTTGATAATGTGCTGATGTTTTGGGTTGTTGCTGAGCCGTCAAGGACAGTCCAGCTTCTTGTGCTGGGCTGCCAGCGAGCAGGCTGGGGGTGCACGGGGAGCTGGGAGGGGACACAGCCGGGACAGCTGACCCAGACTGGCCAAAGAGATATTCCCTACCATACGACGTCATGCCCAGTACATAAACTGGAGTTGGCCGGGGGGGCGGAAATCGCTGCTCGGGGACGGGCTGTCGATCACGGGGTGGTGAGCAATTTCTGTATTGGGCATCACTTGTTCTTGTACATTCCTTTGTTGGTATTATCATTGTTGTTCCCTTCTTTCTTTCTGTCCTATTAAACCATGTTTATCTCAACCCACAAGGTTTTTCCTAATTCTCTCCCCCATCCCGCTGTGGGAGGGAGAGTGAGCAAGCGGCTGCGTGGTGCTTAGTTGCCGGCTGGGGCTAAACCACGACAGTCCTTTTTGGCGCCCAACGTGGGGCCCGAGGCTTGAGATAATAACGGTTGCAGGTCACAATATCAGTTTGATTTGCATCATGCTCTCGTCTTTGCTGTACATGTTAAGGATCGGTGTTGGTTTCTGCAGGCTGCTGTACTCTGCAATGATTAGTAATGTCTCGCCTGTGAATTTTGTTTTTAGAGCACTGACCTTGAGCTTAATGTGGTATCATCTGAGCTCTGTACTAAAGCCGTTACTGTATTTTGGCTACAGTCTTGTGGAGACGATTAGCAATTATACTTCTGCCTCTGAAAGGTTTTTTATGGAGGAAATGCAGAATGGTACCTTTGATACCCTCTATCATAACATTTCCTCCTTCATCACAATAATTTTTCAGTATTTTGAACACCCTTGGCTGGTTAAAATACCTCTATTGCTACTTCTGGGGAACATGGTTTCAGTTTTGTCTAAGGTTGGCAAGCAATTTAAGAATATCACCCGGAGATCTGCCCCAAGGCTGGATAGTTATGAATGGCAGGGCGTGTGGAACAGCATGGGCAAATGCCTGGGGCGGTGGGCACCTCCGGTGTTTTGGAGCTTCACTCCCGAACAAGTGCAGAATCCTGATAAACTAGCAGAATATCTGGAAGAAGTATGCTGTCAGCCTGGCAGCTCCAAGGAGACACAAATCATTGCCATGTGCTGGGGCCTGGCCCATGCCTACCGAGCCCTATTTAACACTATGCAAAGGGGAGAGGGGCTCTCTGGGTCTGATGGCAATGTGGCAGGCACTGTGACTACTCCAACGTCTGTAGCAGGCACTGTCACTACTCCAACCCCCACGGCGGGCACTGTCACTACTCCAACCCCCACGGCGGGCACTGTAGCTACTCAGACTGTTGCAGCTGAACCAGAGGACCAGCCCATCCCGGTATCAGTTGCCCCTGTACAAAAGAAGAAATCTTGGAAGCAGAAGTCAGCTCGTTTAGTAAGGGAGGAGGAAGATCCTGCTAAGAAGGAGCCAGAGGAAGAGAGTGAGGAGGCAGAGTGCTCTGAAGCAGGGCCATCACAAGCACGGAAGAGGGAAGAGAGCGAGTCATCGCTTGAAGAGGAGGAAGAGGAAGAACTTATAAAAGAGACGGTAACTACCCGATCTCTATCCCTGAGTGAATTGCGAGATATGCGAAAGGATTTCAGCCGTCGTCCAGGTGAGCACATTGTCACCTGGCTGCTCCGATGCTGGGATAATGGGGCCAGTAGCCTGGAATTAGAGGGTAGGGAAGCCAAGCAGCTGGGATCCCTTTCTAGGGAAGGGGGCATTGACAAAGCAATTGGAAAAGGTGCACAAGTCCTCAGCCTCTGAAGACGACTCCTGTCGGGTGTGAAGGAAAGGTATCCCTTCAAGGAAGATGTTCTATGTCACCCAGGCAAGTGGACCACCATGGAGAAAGGTATCCAGTACCTGAGGGATCTAGCGGTGCTGGAAGTGATTTATGGTGACTTGGACAATGGACAATCATCCAAAGATCCAGATGAAGTCAATTGCACGCAACCTATGTGGCGGAAGTTTGTACGGAGTGCACCATCATCATATGCCAACTCATTAGCAGTAATGGCCTGGAAGGACGGAGAGAGACCAACGGTGGATGAATTGGCTGGCCAACTCCGGCAATACGAAGAAAGTCTCTCTTCCTCCCTACAGGCCTGCTTCTCTGCTATAGAGAAACTGTCCCGAGAGTTCCGGCAATTCAAAGAGGATATGCCCTACCCTCCACCCATACGGACCAGTGTCTCAGCCATTAGGAGTAAGCGCTCTTCTGTTCAAGAGAGAAGATATAGAGGATACACACCACGAGCCACCCTGTGGTTTCAATTGCGTGACTACGGAGAGGACATGAGGAGGTGGGATGGAAAACCTACCTCGACCCTAGAGGCACGAGTACGCGAGCTGCAAGGAAAAACAATTACAAAAGGGGGTTCAGGTTCCTCGAGGAAAATTGTCGCTCCACTTTCCAGTGGGCAGCTTCCCAGAAAGAATAGAAGAGCTGATCTCACCTCTGATCCTCTTGAAGGGACTTCTGATTCCTATTTACAAGAAGTGGGTAACGAGTACTATGAGCAGGATTAGAGGGGCCCTGCCTCCAGCCAGGCGGAGGAGAGGGACAACCGAGTTTATTGGACTGTGTGGATTAGATGGCCTGGCACGTCAGACCCACAGGAATATAAGGCTTTAGTGGACACCGGTGCACAATGTACCCTGATGCCATCAAGCCATATAGGGGCAGAACCCATCTGTATTTCTGGAGTGACAGGGGGATCCCAACAGCTGACTGTACTGGAGGCTGAAGTGAGCCTAACTGGGAATGAGTGGCAGAAGCACCCCATTGTGACTGGCCCGGAGGCTCCGTGCATCCTGGGCATAGACTACCTCAGCAGAGGGTATTTCAAGGACCCAAAAGGGTACCGGTGGGCTTTTGGTATAGCTGCCTTGGAGACGGAAGAAATTAAACAGCTGTCCACCTTGCCTGGTCTCTCAGAGGACCCTTCTGTGGTGGGGTTGCTCAGGGTCAAAGAACAACAGGTGCCGATCGCTACCACAACAGTGCACCGGCGGCAATATCGCACCAACAGAGACTCCCTGATCCCCATCCATGAGCTGATTCGTCGGCTGGAGAGCCAAGGAGTGATCAGCAAGACTCACTCACCCTTCAACAGCCCCATATGGCCAGTGCGAAAGTCTAATGGAGAGTGGAGACTGACAGTAGACTATCGTGGCCTGAATGAAGTCACGCCGCCACTGAGCGCTGCTATGCCGGACATGCTAGAACTTCAATATGAACTGGAGTCAAAGGCAGCCAAGTGGTACGCCACCATTGATATTGCTAACGCGTTTTTCTCGATCCCTTTGGCGGCAGAGTGCAGGCCACAGTTTGCTTTCACTTGGAGAGGTGTCCAATACACCTGGAATCGACTTCCCCAGGGGTGGAAACACAGCCCTACCATTTGCCATGGGCTGATACAAACTGCACTGGAACAGGGTGAAGCTCCAGAGCATCTGCAATACATTGATGACATCATCGTATGGGGCAACACAGCAGAAGAAGTTTTCGAGAAAGGGAAGAAAATAATTCAAGTCCTTCTGAAAGCTGGTTTTGCTATAAAGCAAAGTAAAGTCAAGGGACCTGCACAAGAGATCCAGTTTTTAGGAATAAAATGGCAAGATGGACGTCGACAGATCCCAACGGATGTGATCAACAAAATAACAGCTATGTCTCCACCAACTAGCAAAAAAGAAACACAAGCATTTCTGGGTGTTGTGGGTTTCTGGAGAATGCATATTCCAAATTACAGTCTGATTGTAAGCCCTCTTTATCAAGTGACCCGGAAGAAGAACGATTTTAAATGGGGCCCTGAGCAACAACAAGCCTTCGAACAAATCAAACAGGAGATAGTTCATGCCGTAGCCCTCGGGCCAGTACGGGCAGGACAAGATGTTAAAAATGTGCTCTACACGGCAGCCGGGGAGAATGGCCCTACCTGGAGTCTCTGGCAGAAGGCACCAGGAGAGACTCGAGGTCGACCTCTAGGGTTTTGGAGTCGAGGATATAGGGGATCTGAGTCCCGCTATACTCCAACTGAAAAGGAGATATTGGCGGCATATGAAGGAGTTCGAGCTGCCTCAGAAGTGGTTGGTACTGAAGCACAGCTCCTCCTGGCACCCCGACTGCCGGTGCTGGGCTGGATGTTCAAAGGGAGGGTCCCCTCTACGCATCATGCGACTGATGCTACGTGGAGTAAGTGGGTCGCGCTTATTACACAGCGGGCTCGAATAGGAAATCTTAATCGCCCGGGAATCTTGGAAGTGATCATGGACTGGCCAGAAGGCAAAGATTTTGGAATATCACCGGAAGAGGAGGTGGCGCGTGCTGAAGAGGCTCCACCATATAATGAACTGCCAGAGAACGAAAGGCAATATGCCCTGTTTACTGATGGGTCCTGTCGTATTGTAGGCAAACATCGAAGGTGGAAAGCTGCTGTATGGAGCCCTATACGACGAGTTGCAGAAGTGGCTGAAGGACAAGGTGAATCAAGTCAGTTTGCGGAGGTGAAAGCCATCCAGCTGGCTTTAGATATTGCTGAACGAGAAAAATGGCCAATACTCTATCTTTATACTGACTCATGGATGGTAGCAAATGCTCTATGGGGGTGGCTGCAGCAACGGAAGCAGAGCAACTGGCAACGCAGAGGCAAGCCCATCTGGGCTGCTGAATTGTGGCAAGATATTGCTGCCCGACTAGAGAATCTCGTCATAAAAGTACGTCACGTAGATGCTCACGTACCCAAGAGTCGGGCCACCGAAGAACATCAAAACAACCATCAGGTGGATCAGGCTGCTAAGATTGAAGTGGCTCAGGTGGATCTGGACTGGCAACATAAGGGTGAATTATTTATAGCTCGGTGGGCCCATGACACCTCAGGCCATCAGGGAAGAGATGCAACATATAGATGGGCTCGGGATCGAGGGGTGGACCTGACCATGGATGCTATTGCACAGGTTATCCATGAATGTGAAACGTGTGCTGCGATCAAACAAGCCAAGCGGTTAAAGCCTCTCTGGTATGAAGGACGATGGTTGAAATATAAATATGGGGAGGCCTGGCAGATTGACTATATCACACTTCCACAAACTCACCAAGGCAAGCGCTATGTGCTTACCATGGTGGAAGCAACCACCGGATGGCTGGAAACATACCCTGTGCCCCATGCCACCGCCCGGAACACTATCCTGGGCCTTGAAAAACAAGTCTTATGGCGACATGGCACCCCCGAAAGAATTGAGTCAGACAATGGGACTCATTTCCGAAACAACCTCATAGACACCTGGGCCAAAGAGCACGGCATTGAGTGGGTGTATCATATCCCCTATCATGCACCAGCTTCCGGAAAAATTGAACGATACAACGGACTGTTAAAGACTACACTGAGAGCAATGGGTGATGGGACATTCAAAAATTGGGATAATCATTTAGCCAAAGCCACCTGGTTAGTCAACACTAGGGGATCTACTAATAGAGCCGGCCCTGCCCAATCAAAACTTCTACGTACTGTAGAAGGGGATAAAGTCCCTGTGGTGCATGTGAGAAACATGCTGGGGAAGACAGTCTGGGTTACTCCTGCATTAGGAAAAGGCAAACCCATTCGTGGGATTGCCTTTGCCCAGGGACCTGGGTGCACTTGGTGGGTAATGCGGAAGGATGGGGAAGTCCCTCAAGGAGACTTGATTTTGGGTGAAAACAGTCAATGATTTGAATTGTATTATGTTAATTGTTCAGAATGACATTACTACTATGGCTGCTATCTACCATATCAATGGTATTATAGTAAGAATCACCCAGACTGATGAAGAATGAGCTTCACTGAAACCAAGCAACGTGCAGCAGTGATGAAACCAGAACTGGCTTCAGCAGTTGATAATGTGCTGATGTTTTGGGTTGTTGCTGAGCCGTCAAGGACAGTCCAGCTTCTTGTGCTGGCCTGCCAGCGAGCAGGCTGGGGGTGCACGGGGAGCTGGGAGGGGACACAGCCGGGACAGCTGACCCAGACTGGCCAAAGAGATATTCCCTACCATACGACGTCATGCCCAGTACATAAACTGGAGTTGGCCGGGGGGGCGGAAATCGCTGCTCGGGGACGGGCTGTCGATCACGGGGTGGTGAGCAATTTCTGTATTGGGCATCACTTGTTCTTATACATTCCTTTGTTGGTATTATCATTATTGTTCCCTTCTTTCTTTCTGTCCTATTAAACCGTGTTTATCTCAACCCACGAGGTTTTTCCTAATTCTCTCCCCCGTCCTGCTGTGGGAGGGAGAGTGAGCGAGCGGCTGCGTGGTGCTTAGTTGCCGGCTGGGGCTAAACCACGACAATATGCAAACACATTTACCTACTTCCTACAGGTTTGCACCTTCTGTCTGGGGTTCCTTCTCCTCTACTTCAATAACCTGAGCCTCACATGTCTCCCACATCATACCCGCTAGGGAAGAAATGCCATATGCTGTAGCTTATCTGTAGATACATGGATGCATATTGGCAGGGCAGTGTGTATGTGCTAATTGATTAGTTACCTCGTGCAATTGCCAGGTTTTCATCTCATTTCCCACAGTATGGGCAGCATTTGGATAGATTTTCTCTTCCCTGATGCTACTTTATAAGTACTTAATTATCTTTAACATAATTCCAAATTTGCCTGAAGTGGGGAGAGAAGGCTCTAAACTTACAAGACACACAAACCAACAGCATAAACTTAATTTTTTTTAATATATGTAGACTACAACACTATGGGCCTAAATCATCTAACAAGTAGTGCTAAATGGCACCCATTAGTATGCCTGATGTACAAATGCACTGCATTACATTTTGAAAGTTATGCAGACCAGAAAAGAGGAAAGAGGAAAGCCACAAGCACATCCTAATCCATATAAACAGAAGCCCATGGAGTGCTTGGCCAAAATGTCTCAAAAAAATCTGCCTCTTCAATATGCACAATGTCACAGCACAGCCAGCATATCTCCAAGAATAAAACACTGTATTTGCACAGAAACCCAAGACATTACTGGAGGTGACCTGAGACTCCATTTTTGGTCTCAATGTCACAGGTGCTTCCAAACACCTTAAATACTAATTTAGGGAGATGTATATACGTTGGCATTACACAGACTCTCCTCTCTCACATGACATGGAGTGCATGGCAATAATGTGGGAGAAGAGGGACAGGAGAAGATAAAGAAAAACTGCTTAGTCCTTCCATGGTCCACTCTGCGTCTTCCTTGAAGGTACTGAGGGCCTGAACCCAGCCCCGGCCCCAAGAGCATATAGAAGGCATCAAGGGAGAATACATGCAAAAAGGAGAATTACTGAGTGGATACCGGTTGTATATACTCAGTACTTCTAAATATCTTTAAGTACAGAAAACATATAGAGTACAAGGCCTTATGTTCATCCCCCATTAGGAAGATCACAGGCTTGAAAGCAGCCATAAGGAGGACACTATCAATTTTGAGCTGGCATAAGACACCTCTCACTTACAAGGAAGATTGCTTCAGGTCTCAAAGAAGCACAGCGGTATGCCTTAAATGAATGCCTCCATTATCTTCTACTTTCTTTAGGGCTGTGATGTTCTCTCTCAGAGGCCAAACCACAGACTATCTCCCCCCGAAAGTTTCCTCAGTGCTCACCTGGAGCTTGAGCTTATACTGACCTCCTGTATAGTGACACCCTCCATTTAATTCAGGGAAGCTGTAGCGCATAAGGCTCCTGCTGGGGCCGAGGCCACTGGGCACGTTTCAGGAGGTGTCAGGAGCTTCCGCAGCCCAGCTTCTATTGGAGGCTGACAACAAAAATCCAACCGCTCAGGCACAGCTGCAGCAGCAGAACCCCCTTTGCTCAACTTGCCTCTGATATGCCAAGCCCTGCTGAGCCTGTGGAAATCAGGTTTACAATAGCAGCTGCAGCCATTAGCTCCCTCTTTTGTGATTTCCAGCATTATTATGCTGTTTGCGAACTTCGCTTTAAATGACCAGACTATAGGCTGGGAGAGATGAGACTTAGCAAAAACCCACATGTACACAGTAACACACAAAGTGTGACAAACCCCAATGGCAAGGTTGTGCTAATAGCTTGTTATTCAGTGACATAAAATCACTGCTAAGATAATACAGGCAGCCTAAATCTCTAGCAGCCCTTTGACTGAGACAAGAGACAGACCCAGAAAAAGCGCCTTTCACATCATTCCACACCGCAGTTAAATGCACACAGGACACAAAAACCTCAAAGAAAACAGCTACCTTTTTGCCAGAAAAAAATACACCTATTTTGCTCATGTATGATGCACAGGGGGTAAAGCACTCCTCTCACAGAGGAAAAAGGCTGAACTGTGCTTTGGAAAAGTTTTGCTTTAAATTGGACTTCTAAAAGCAGTTCTTGGAAGCAGCTGTTCTTTGTCCCTTTCCCTCTCCCATACAGAAGAGCCTTCTACTTTCAGCCTAAATTTTGACCAGGACATTGGGGAGCACGGCAGCAAAAATAAAACTAAATACATGTATCTAAAGGCCCGTTCCACATTTGAAAGCCGAACAGGCTGTGGTTACGTAGTCACACGTTGTCGGATATGACTGCACTTGTGCAATTGTCTAAGGTGGACAGAGATTTAGCGCTTCAAGGCATGCAACAGACCCCTCTGCGCGTGGAAACAGAGACTGTGCTGAGGGCGCAGAGCCCGCTGAGGCAGTCTATGTCCAGCACGGCTTATTACTTCAGGCACCGAATTGTGTTTATGTGGCCCTAGCTGCATGCAGAGCTGGCGTAGGTGTGGAAGGTGTACAGTTATGTTCACGTGGCAATAGACCTGTGAAGGCGTGGAGCGCAGTGCCGACGCGTCATGTTGCTCTGCCTGGAGCCCGCTCAGTTTCAGAGGTGGTCCCGAGCGGATTCCATGGAGCTGTTCGTACAACGCACTCACCCACACTCCTCAGCACACACCGGGCTGCTTACCACATGTGCAGCCCGTCTCTGCACAACTACCCTGCTCAAGGACGCAAGCTGCCTCCAGGCAGCTGTGCCTGTAAACCTCTCTGGATGGGAGAACGCTGAGTAGTACAGAGACACCAAAGCTGGTTTACATTTTTACATTTTTACAAGCCCCTCTTCATTCAGAAACAAGAATATCGCATGTTCCATAATCCAGAATATCCTTGTTCCCCATTGCTGTATACGATGATGACCATGCAAGAGACATGCAGATGCCATTAATCTATGCATATCCATGCTAACGACACAGCTGAGGCACAGGCATTGCTGTCAGAGGGGCTGTGTTAATTTACATCATCTAAGGATCGCTATGCAAGCAAATGCACCAGAGCAGGGGTGGCAAGGATGATTGCAGTCACAACCAATTTGTCTCTACTGAGCCAAAAGTATAATTCCTGATTTGGCAGGGACAATAAACACTGACCCACTTAAACCTCTTGTTTACAAGAGTTTGGCTCTGTAATCTAGGGAGGAAGGTGCCCAGCATACACCACACTTTACTCTATGGCTGCTAATTGTCTTGGATGACTCTTTATTTATATAAATAATTTACTTGGTGTATCCTGCCAAGAAGACACCTGAGTCCTACATAATCTGCTAATGCTGACTTTAATGATCCATGTCCAGCACATGGGTACCACCATTCCCATCTTAGTCCCCTCACCCCCCAGTAAGTCCTTTGCCCATTTGTGCAGAAGGACAGATGAAATGATCAAGGACTAACAATGGCAAGGCCCAGGTTGGAGCGACTTATCAGTTTGAATACAGCTCCTGTGGGATCTCACAGGCTTCCTCAGGGAAAGTGCTCTGCAGATGAGGCCTCAGAAAGCTCAGAGACCTACTGCAGCTGGCTGAATTATTTGCAGTAAAACAGTTGATCCAGTCAACGTAGACTCTTCTTCTGGTCATTGAAATGTTAAATGTGTAGGATCACATTTGTGAATGAGTCTGTTCTTTAGACGGTTTGAGCAGGCAACAAATCCATTCTAATCTATGAAGCTGTTGAGATGTTTTTCTGATGCTTTAGAGCTCAGCCATGAAAACTTAACCTCAATGATATACCTTTTGTAAGGGATGAACCTAAGACTCAGTAAAGCCCTCAGCTTTGAAAGTTTTAAAAACGTTCAAATTAGGCTGAAATCTAACCTTGTAAAAGGTGTGTATTTAGACCAGGTGCTTTTTAATCCATTCCAAGTAACAGATATTTTTGACTGATGTGCTTATACCTTCTCATAGTAGCAGGACAAGGCACTGTAAGCTTTGAATACAAATGGAGAGATTTTATTCCCATCAGGAATATGACAGATGCTTCATATTCCTTGCCTGACATATCATTTTAAAGAAAAACTGTGACAATTGAAATGCTTAAAGTTTGCCAAAACGTAGTTTGACTCCACCTGAAAAGTGTACGTTTGTCGCCAGTGTGTGTCCCTACAACTCTGTATCATGTAGCCCAGTACTCCAAGAAAGGTGCTTTAGATTTCATAACACATTAGTACCTATTAGCGAGACATTTGTGCCGCACTATGCTTCGTTACCTCAGACTCTAAATACTACAGCATTCTCTAAGGGCCCGTTTCTTCAGCTGTGTCTGTCGGTACCCTTTCCTCACACGTTTTGTCCCACTAAGGCCTGTTGGTTTAATTTTATGGATAAAAGTTTGCAAGATGAAGCTTAGATTACTAAAGTGATGACAACCCGCACACGGAGAGCTCAGAATATTTACAAAATAGTCCAAGCTGAACATAATGACAGTTGAATGTTTATCACTGCTAGAACAGAAGAGTGCACTGCTATTGCTAATTCTCCCTGTTCTACAGCTAAACAATTTTAGTCTCCAGGACAGCAAGTCAAGAAATATTTACAGCATACCATGTATGCACTGTACAATGGAGCTGCAAGAACACCACGTGCAAAGATACTGTCAGCCTTTCAGCGTCGAGCAGGTTCTTGCATGCAAAACCAAACCTATTGGTAGCTTTTCTGCCAGATGTATTTGGCAGAAAGCTCTATGTTCAAATATAGGCTCCTCTGTAGCCTCAAGAATTGCTCCTCTAAATATTAACTAACATCAGGAATGTGGGAAAATGTAAACAGCTACCCCAGCCACTCTAAGCAGATATTGCTTTCCGTTTTGTAAATACTAAGTGCGGATAAAAAGTATAAAATCTTTCTAACATTAAAAAGATGGGAAGGCAGGGGGAAGACTACCTGATGGTGGAAAACCCAAATAACTGTCTCTTAATTTTGATGTGTCAATATCAATGAACACCAAATACCCGCTTTTTAAGTATTCCTGGTAGTATTCCCTTGCTTTGGTTTCCTCATGAGTCTTTGGTCATATCACAAGGGCAAACACCTTTTTCATTTGCTACTGTTCCCCCTTCACCATATCCTGTATTTGCCAACCACCTCACAGTTTGTTGGCAAACACTGGCAACATCCAAGCAAGTCAGACAGGTCCATGCCCAGCCTCTCAGAGAAGGTCTCATCCTGCATTTCCGGAACATCTTATTGCTCTGTGACATTTGTGCCATATGCCACATCAGTCAGAAGACATGAGTCCGTTCTCTCTGTAGTAGGTAACAAGACATCTCTGCCTTTAAATTCTTTCATCTCATCTTACTTCACTACTGTCATGAATGTTGCCTTCACATAGTCCTTCCGTAAACTTTTCTATGCATGCTTCTGGACCTCTCGTTAGCTTTAACAGCAGTAGAGCCGGGTTTTCATGCTCCTGACCAAAACTTCTTGCAGCACAGATAAAGAAGAAACCTGATTCAGATTCCTATCAGACGTCAGTTCTGTCATGATCAACAAGAAGGTTCACTAGCATTCACAATCCTGGTATACAGGTAATACCACAGGAAAGAATCAGTACTACACATGGCTCACCCTTGACACTTTACAACACGTAACAGATAACTTGACACAAATATCTTTACTCACAATGCTCTCAGTGCAATTACGTGACCTTTGATATCATACAAAAGAATTAATATTAGTCACAGTTTATTCGCCCATATGCCTGAAATGTACGGAAGATGCCACTTCAGCTAACAGAACATGCATAACCTTTCTTCTCTCCATTTCACCAACAGGTCGTGAAAACCAGCTCCTTCTTGGTGTGGCCCAGACCGCAGTTTGTATTAAACAACATATATAAACATGTATATAAACCCAGTACCAGTTTAGCAGAGAGAAGCGTGCAACAGCAGTGCAGTTTTCTCCTTAGAGCGTGTATCAATAAACATTGCTTCAGACCCTCCATGTGGGAGAAGTTTCTCCAGAAACTTTGCTGAACTTCTACCTTCATGCTGTAAATTGGGTATTAATGCGCATTAATACCCAATTTACAGCATGAAGGTAGAAGTTCAGCAAAGTTTCTGGTGGAGCAAGAAGTTCTCTACTTCACTAGCGTGTGAACTGCTGTGCTAGCAATACCTGCAGAAGAAAATTTGGGAAATATCTACTTTGAAAAGCAGATCTTCAGCCTAGAAACATGGTCACAGAGTGAAGAGTTCATATTTCAGGGCTTAAACTCACTGTCCCAAAGATGCTGCACCCAGAGATCCCTCCAGACCTGGAACAAAATGAGGCCTTTTCAGCTAACCTAAAGACAGACAGGATTGCACAGTTGTGTGTGCTGGGTATGAGTTTCTATGCTGAACCTTCCATACTGTTTAGGATAAGACATTTCTCAATATTGATCATTACATCAACTCATTCTATAAGCTAAAAATGTCATCAGGTCCAGAGAGCGCTGGGGAGCTGAACTAACGTATGATATTAAACATTAATATCCAAAGAATACAAAAAGGTTAAGTCATGGGGTTACCTTTGTGTTTCCAGTTTTCATCAAAGAACAATAAGCTGTTTCTCACTTGGCAGTCATGAGTTACAACTCCTTAGTTGTAAAGGAAAACGCAATCCATTACATTTTCTTGATGATTCAGGCAGACTCCTGTATATTGTTCTTCGCTTAAACATTTTGACTGATGATCAGATTCATTTCAGTTTATAGCTTCTTCCTCCCCTTCCAACAAAGCTCTAAAACTGGTGTTAAGGTTAAAAAGCATGACAATTCACAAATCCTGCTTCTTACTATTTGGTAAATGGCTCCTACATGATTGCTTTTGCTTTCCAGAGCATCATCATCTTTCACTGTTTTTGCATCCAGCAAGCATCTGTAGTTCCCCCACCCGTACATTTACTGCTGTCTATGCTACAACCTCTATTAGTCATCCCTCCCATACATAATATGTTAATCTCCACTTTTTCCTGCAAGTTCCTAGTGACCCAGCATATGTTTTATTTGTGGCTTTAATAAAAACTTTTCCCTCAGAATAAGGGAGATTCAGAAGAGGGAACTAAAGATATACAGCCAAAATAATGGGATTGCATTTCACCAGGATCTTGAAACAAATGAGAAAAAAGCCTGTACTGAAGTGGAGACTCATTACCACCCACCACCATGGAACGCTGCCTTCTGGACACTACAGAGCAACATGCTGTAGGACATAAGGAAAGAAGAGAAGGTTGGTGTGCCACGCCCATCAGACTAGTGACTACCCAGGGTAACAGGAAACAAGATTTTCTCTTTTCAGTCTGCCATTAATTTGCTTTCCGGACCCAGAGACACTCAGCTTATATGTTTTAACACCCCCTTTTCGTAAAGCAAGTAAAGCAGCACCTTTGTGAAATGCTTTGGGTATAAAACACTAGATAGGTCTTGTCTAGCAGTCAAGTTTTCAGGAGCCCTCCCTTCTGACTTCCCTATCAGATTGTACTCTATGGAGTGCAAAGTCTTTGGTCTACATAAAGATGTACATTGAGGTAGCAGCCAATGTCTGGGGTTGCTCTGGGTATTCTGCAAATACAGCAGTGACCAGATCTATACAGATAGTTTGAGAAAAGTTCTGGGCTCAAACTTCTTCCATGAGCTTTCATTGTTTCCAAAGGTTCTCACAAGTTTATCCTGATCTCTGAGGTCAAACGTTACATGAATCAGAAGAATGTCGGTGTCACACTCTTTGGTGAATTCACAGAGCAAATGTACTTTTATTTCAAGAACAGAGGATTCAGTCATCTCTCCTATTTATTATTCCCTCCTGAATTCACTTCATATCAACAGCTTTTCACTCCCCAAATCCGTTTTCTTCATTCTTAGCCATTCTTCCCTCCAGCACAACCCTTCGTAGGAGCGGTATAAAGGATTCCTGGTTAGCATAGGAGATGCAATCTCATTTTTCCCCATGCTGGTACTATTGAAGCTTACCAGAGTGATTAATTGATCATCTTCTTGATATATTTGCTCATGTCAACTCCAGGAAAGATTCTGTCAGTCAGGTTAACATTAACACCACAGTATCCACTCTTCAAAGCTTTAACTAGATCAGATATGATATAGACATGTCACGGGGATGGTTTTCATCTATCATCTGACTCAACGAAAGTGAAAATCAGGTGTAGGAGTCTTACTTTCTTCTCCTGTATTTGTCTCTCCACTCAGTCTTTCTCACATACTTTCAGACAAACAGGGGTTATGCTGTGGCAACTGTGAATGCCTGTGTTTCTCAGATCCTCTTTAAATTGGCAATGTGAAATTTTTTTGTCCCAGCACATCCCTTGATCTCAGAATGAAATAACATTAGAATGGTTAAAGTATGAAGAGTGACATAAATGATTTATAGTGCTTTGCAGGCATACCCAATGGGAGAGCTGTTATTCTCTTTAAAAGTGAATACACTTCCTACTTTAAAGTGGCAGGACTTTTATGAGTAAAAGAAAAAATATATATTAAAAAAAAGATATATCGCTGTTTTCCCCAGGCATAAACATCCTTCTGTCTTATTATCTATGTCTCAAACATCTGGCTTTAGATCGTTAGACTCCCAACGCAGATACAGTTGGGGGTGATCTATAGTGGAGAGAGGAAGAACAGCAGAAGCAAAATTCTCATAAACACCTTCTGGGCCTGATTTAGAGAAGGCAGCCATCGTGGGGAGCATCAGCTAGAAAAAGCTGCTTCTTCAGCTAGCTCCAGATACAAGGCTCAGTAAGATGAAGAGACAGGATGCACGCTTCAAGAAAGAAGCATGTGGAAAATGGCACACTGGGTGCAGGACAGAGATCATGCAAAAAAACCCTCACAAATAAATATAAATATAAATATGTTGCCTTTCTACATGTCCCATCCCTGTCTCCCCCCAGAATCTCTGATCTCCCTTCTCCCACAAATCAAGCTAGGTCCTGTGGACCGCAGACATTTGGTCACCCTTCAGGTAGCAGCACTGATTGAAAACCATATCTCCTCTTCCCTGCTATTTCTTATTTGTTATTAACCTCCGCTGGGAATAACTCCCCCAAAATAATGAAGTGCGTGTCACACAAAAACATACCGTTCTGCTATGAGAGCTGCTTCACAGGAGCTCTCCCTAAGCCACCTCAGAAAAAAACAGCTGGTTAGTTTAAAATGTTAATTGGGTGGTTTGAACAAACTTGGCTAATGTTCCCTAATGTGCGGTTTAGGGAGTGCTCACACTAATCACTGGGCTAGAGGCAGTAATTCCTCATTTCGTGGGTAATGATGACAAGCCTGAGGCAAAAACCATCTCCAACTAGCTGGACTGGAACTGAAAGGCGGTATATTTTTACTTCTGTCTTAAAGCAGAGATAAGGTATAACATCTCTGAGATGTTTAACAGACCGTGGTCAACTTCCTAACGCATTCTAATGTGAAAACTTCAAACCACATCTGAGACAAACAGAAAATGCTGTCTAAAAAGTCATCGATTAAAATGCCTAAGCTAACATACCGTTTTCTTTATCTTGACAAAGGTCGACACTGCCTTCTCTGCCAAATCCCAGGGTCCTGCACACCCTCCCCAGCTGAACCTTGCACTAGCATCTTCAATCATTTCTCACACTGTTTTGGCTAAGCGTGCAATCCATTGCTCACATTAAATGTACAGCATAACTAAGTCTTATTGGGGTGCTTCCACCCTCACAAGGTTTGTCCTTTTCTGAGAGACACCAGTAGAAACAAAATTTTGGAATGCATTTGTTATTTTGATTTAGAAAGAAAACAAAGATATCTCCCATTCAGAAAGATGCTAAAGGCCCTTGCAAACCACATTTGAAACACTGCTTCTTTTATAGCTACATCTCACCCACCAGAAAGAAATAAGAAATGAATCTCTTTACCAAAAACAAACTAGAAGAGAGGACTAGAAATATCCTGTCTTGGATCTCCCAGACACTGTTCGTACCACCACAAGCAATGAAAAATACATAGTATCTGCAACTACTAAAAAAATTTTAAAAGCAAAAATGAACTTACTAAAGTTAGAATTTTAACAACAGGAACACATTTTGAAATTCTCTCCCCCATCACGTCAGCTGATGCAAATTGTCCAAACTTTGGTGTACACCTCAATAGAAGTCAGTAGTACATCATCATCTCCTGGGTCACCAGGACCAGGTTTAGCAGTACGTAAAATCACCATCCCTTCTATATTAAGATGAGAACTAGAGCTGGTTTCGTGGTTTCTGAAGGTTGCTGAGACAACACTCCTGATTATGCTGCCCTGGAGAATGCAGGAGGTTTTGCGGGAAGAAGAGGCCAATTCTATTTCAGTTTCCTACAGAACAAGACACCACAGCTGCACTGTCATTATGCAGGGTAGGGTCCCAGCTTTAAATGAGACTTTGAGTTAAGACATGATTTTTTTCTTTATTTTTTTTTTAAATCTATCTCATCTTCTATAGGCAATTTCAAGGAGCAAAAAAACCCTTGTTTTAAAACTCAGTTTTCTATTTTGGAAATTGGGAAGTCAAAGCATTTCTTCAAATGCTCAAAAGGCAGATGAAGTCTTCCTCACTCAGAAACTGTGGCCACTGAAACATGCACTATCAAAATCAAAATATCTACAGCATTAAGAACTGGAACAGAATTTTCAGGCTTGAGTATCAGCAAAGCTCTCAAGTAAAAAACAAAATTATGGAGAAAGAATGTTTGTTTATAAACAAAACAGAAAATGAAAACCTTTAGGACAAATGTTGTCTAACTATTTATAAGTGGGTTTTTTTCTAAAAGGGAAAATATTTTTTCCTATGTGTTGCTCCAAAATGCAGTCAGCACAATACGTACTGGATCAAAATCCACTCTGTGTCCAGGATTTTGGGGAAGGTTGAGATTGTGAGGGTCTGCCAGTCTAACTGAAATTGCAGCTCAAGCCTCTTTCTCAATGTTAACTATTTACAGGTACCTGTTTTCAGATCTGAGATCTCCCAAATGTCACGCCAGAGCTGTCAATTTTGATTAGAAGATTATTTATAAAGGACCAAATGGCAAAAATAGGAGGTGGAATCAGCACAGGTTACCGTTTCAAGTGACTCAGGGACACTTGGCTTTGACACTAATTCCCTATCTGCGTCACACGGACCCTTAAGTTATTATATTCTAAGCGCAAGATAAGTCTCTGTTTTGTTCCTGGCATTTAGGGAAATAGCTCTTACGATTGCAGTGCGGCAAAGGCATACATGAGACAGCTTTCGGCTAACCAGCTCGTTCCGACAGCTGACAAGTGGAAGGAGTTATAGGTCCATCACTTCATGGCAGGCAGCTCCCACTACCTCTGCTATTCACCTTACCTTAAAGCAGAAACTGCAGTGCAGACATACTTTTAGCATGCCTCGGCACAAACAACCCCGGGCTACGCCCTCAGGCGTGTACAGATGGATACGGACAGACTGAGGAGGCTCTCGTAGGTCTTCGCAGTGCAGAAACCTGAGGGGCTGCTGGGCTACTGCGGCTGTGGAAAGCCAGCCCACACTAACTCTGCCCTGTGTAGGCAAAGCTCCAAAGGTTGCACAAACAGAAGTAATGGAGTTACGTGAGGGATGTCCTTAGCTCACTACTGACAAAAAGCGAGGGCTGCCCAAACCTGTCTTTTCATCTAGAAGTTCTCTTCTTGACTCTGTGTGAAGTTAGGCCAACTTTCCCCCAAAAAAAAAAAATTTCGGATGGACAGGTGGTGAGACCTGAGTGAACCATAATGTTAGTATCCACTGGTGCTTTCAGTGAGAAATTCACCATTAATCACTATGCCTGTCCTGAACATGGGTAGGCAAAATTTGGCTATTTTAATTACTTTATTGATTATTTCTCTAAGTCCTCATTCTGAAATCTCAAAAAGAAACACAATGAACTGGGGAAAATGTAAATCTTGATAGCTGTATAAGAAATGACTTCCCTAAATATCCCAGCTCTAATGAGCACAGCTAGGTCCACATTTATATTTCTACCCACATGTGTTTTGGTTAATCTACGCTCTTCTACAAACATCTATTGTATGAAAATACTAAGTAAGTACAACAAAGAATTGATACTGTGGAGTTATGAAACTTTTAGAATAACATACATGCAGACTTGATATGCAGCTCAAGTAAAGCAGGCCCTGACCCAGCAAAGCACTCCAACACATGCTTTATGTTAAGTCTGTGAATATTGTCACTGAAAGCAAATGAGACCACTTGTGCATTGAAAGTGTTCTGCTGGATTAAAGCCTAAAGAAAGGGGGGAACTGCACAAAAGACTTTTTATGACAAGCTGGAGAGAGAATTCCCACCAGTACTGTCAGAAACAAAACACGTCTGGACATCTTCTCCACTGGTTACTAGGACATCTAACTCCCATTTACCCATGCCACATAAACATCAAATTCCCAGGAGTTTAAAAAAAAAAAAAGTTTAAAAAACCTAAATGGTTAAGCGAAAAAGGGGGAAGCTATTTTCCTTCAAATCATGGTGAGTACTCTGTGACTCTAAGAAGAAAACTTATTTTTGCTATTGCAAAATAAGACTAACCTTTTAGGCACCTGGAAAACTATGATCATAAAGGAAAACCCCTCATCAGTTATGGGAAGCATTAGGCTAGTAAAGGGCGCACCAAAAAAAAAAAAACAAAACCAAAAGAAAGGATAATATCTGGTTCTTTCTAAAGCAAATGACCTTATATATTAGGTTGGTAGCGTGTAAGTATCTTGGGGAAAATAAAAATTAGTCCAAAGTCACACAGAGGTAGGTACATTAAAAAAAACATGAGCCAGGGTAAGTTACCACTTAGGGGTTGTGCTGGTTTTGGCTGGGATAGAGTTAATTTTCTTCATAGCAGCTTCTCTGGAAGCGTGGTTTGGGTTTGTGCTGAAAAGGGCGCTGATAACACAGGCATGCTTTCGTTATTGCTGAGCAGTGCTTCCACAGCGTCAAGGCCTTTTCTGCTTCTCCCCCTGCCCCAGCAGCGAGGAGCCTGCGGGGCACCAGAGGTTAGGAGGGCCCGGAGCACGGGACAGCTGAGCCCAGCTGACCAAAGGGCTATCCCGGACCATAGGACGGCACGCTCAGCAATAAAGAGCTGGGGGCAGAAGAAGGAAGGGGGCACGTCCGCAGAGACAGCGTTTGAATTCCCAAGTCGCCGTTCCGCGGGACGGAGCCCTGCTTTCCTGGAGATGGCTGAGCACCTGCCTGCCGGCGGGAAGCGGCAAACAAATCCCTCGCTTTGCTTTGCTTGGCTTTGCTTTGCTTGGCTTTGCTTGGCTTGCGCGCGCAGCTTTTGCTTTATTTATTGAACTGTCTTTATCTCAACCTAGGAGTTTTCTCACTTTTACTCTTCTAATCCTCTCCCCCATCCCACCGGGGGCGGGGAGTGAGCCAGCAGCTGTGTGGGGCTTCATTGCCAGCTGGGGTTAAACCACAACAGAAGTATACCAGAATACTGAGCAGCCACGCCAGGGAGAGCAGGTCACAGGGATGGAGCAAACTGGACATGATTTTATTGTACTCCAGACCAGTGAAATGGTTCCAGGAATGGTTCCTGGACTCCTGAAATGTGATGTCCCACCTCTTTTCTCCAGAGATGTGCAGATCTGCACTGCCCCTCCCACTCCCACTCTGAGACATAGGTAGATGCCAGCAGCCAAGCAAAACAACATCTCAACATGAATAATTCAAAAATTAAGACCAAAGAGTGGAAAAAGATCAGTTTTCATGTACCTCAGCTTCGCTGTTACTCTGCTACCTCAGTCACCATGTGTGAATTGCGAATGTGAGCATGACTGCATCATCAGTTATACCTAAGGAAGTGATTCTGCAAACAGTGGCCTTATGTAAATACTTTTTAGATTTTCTGTGCTGAATCACAAAACCTTGGAGTGAAAACACGGTGAGCAAAACAGCAGAGATATCTTTGATGATTAAGCCCTGGTGAAAAAGTTGCACATCCTAATTAGAACCTCACCAAAAACATTCTTCTCTTGTCCTGTCAAAAAGCATGAAGGAATGCTCATCCACTGGATTGCTAAAAGTTTGCAGGTTCTTTGTACTTTGCATAGACGCATTCAGTATTTTATTTCTCTGCTTTGATTCCTATAATTTCAGTCCCACATAAAAGCCCCAGGCTGCTGTCAGAGTACCTCAGAGACATAAGCCTTTGACATGGAGGGAAGCAGTATCTCGTCTAATGACAGCTCACCTTTATAGCACAATTTCTGGGAATGGAATCCAGTCTTATCAAATTTAATTTTGAAAAATGAAAACTATATTTTCTGAACTGAAGATCGTTTAGTTTTTTCTCCTCATCTGATTTCCACAGCCTACCAGTAAGATTACTCTCACTGAGAGGTATTATCCAAACCTGTATCAGCATGTATTATTTTTTCCAGTCAATCATTTTCAGATTATTAAGGGAATGTGTTCAATGAGTGATTTCCAGCAGTTTGAGATGCACCTTTTGTATAACCCAGGCACCTCTGATGTACATTTCACCTAGCTGAGGGCAGTATCTTGCACACAATAATACACACCCCTCCTGAGAAACCCAACCACAGGCACATCTTGGCTCACTCTCTTGAGACTCTCTAAGCTTCAGATACCAATCTCAGAATAATCATACTGAAAATGACAACTTTCTCAGTCTCAAAGATTACTTCCCTTGAGGCTTCTCAGTTCTTCTTCTCAGATCATTTTCCTTCCTTCATACTCATGTCTTCTTTCCCATCCACCTCTCCCCTTCCTCTTTTTTCAACTCAGTTGTCTCCTTTGTTCTGTCCAGTCTTTCTGTCCTTCTACCCTCCCCTCGCACTTAACCGTTCAGTAAAGAGACAAGAACCCATCTCCATCATTTGTGTACATGTCCCCAGACAGACACTTGTTTGTGACTTGACTCATGGATGCCTCTCTTAAAATTCATAGACACATAAAAAGAGCAATTCCTAAAGCAGCAAAGTGGTTACAAACTTGCAAGGAAAGATCAAATATTCTCTGAAAGTCTTTGTCAGAGAATCACCATATGCTCACTTTTTCACCAGTGAGCTAGAGCACCAATGAATTGAAAACATCTTAATCCCTGTGATTATGGTAAAAAAACCCCAACAACCTTAATGCAATTATTCCTGAGAGTAAACAATGATCAATTTGAGTAAGGGTGGATAAACAAGATGGTTTGGGGTTTGTTTTGTACACATATAAAATTGGTTCTCTTATCTTGGGACTCTTCTCTGACTGTTAATCTTCTCCATGTGTTGTGCAAACTATTCTTTATTTGGGAACTTTCTTACATCAGTTTTGTGTGAAGAAAGAAATCAGACATACTTTACTGCTTAGCTATCCTGTTGAGTCCAAACAAATAGTCCCATCAGGTGACATCACCCTTACTAACCTTTAAGTAATTCCACCTACACAATGCTCCTTCAACAGCACTTACAAACAATGAAATGGAACATAAAAAAAAATAAATCAGAAAATGTTTCCAGTTGGATTGAGTCATCTGTACTTGTGAACATCTCGTGAACTATTCTGCAGCTCCAAGTTGAAATGAGACGTATTAACCTGCACAAGCGTAAAGCTATACACAGGCACTTAAATCTCATCATACCGATACATCCTTGCCCTCAAAAAACCCTCCTACAGGACTGCAGTAATATTGTGATGATCTCCTACATAAACTGAGCAAGTAATGAACTGGCTGTGACCTCCTCATACAGGCAGGTTATGAGAGAAGGCAGATCATTTCACATTTTTGCAAAGTGAATTACCTACGTACTGTTCTACATATGCAACATTCAAAACAAAAATAAATATTCCACACTCATTTCTCACCTCATAGCTGCTGGATGTTGCCATCTCCATCTTTGCTGTCTGGGAGCTATCTGCTGGTTATTGTCAAACTATTTATGTGCATAAGAAGAGGTGCATACGTTCACCAAAACTGAAGGAGAAAGAGTTTATCCTTCTTTTGTCATTGCTTTAGTAGAAGGTGTCTGTAGCAGAAGGTGTCTGTAGAAGACTCTTAAGAACACTCTTCCACTGCTGCAGTCACTGTCTTTTTGGAAATTGCTATTTTTAGAGCACTTAATGAAGATACTGTCAGTTAAATGACGTCTAAATGAGACTTCAGTCATCTTTCAGCTTTGAAATACAGTACAAACATGAATGGATATGTTCCAACATAAAAATATGAACATTTCTGTTCCTGCTTTTATGTCAGCTTCTTACACAAGAAATAACTCTAAAGCAAAATTCCCAAATGCATTAACTTTCCTTACTTTAATGAAATTAAAATGCAGGTGCTTTTCTTGAATTCTCTAGTGGTCTGGTTTTTTTACACAAGATGGTGTATGCTAGTTGTAGTACCCTAGAACACTACTAGACAAAAGTAACACATGGATAAGAAACCAGTAGTTTCTTCATTCAAGAAATGTTAGAGAGTTGAAAAAGCAACTCTCAAAATGAGGAGAAAAAGTATTCTGAGGAGATTTTCTTTCACCTTTTGTCTCTTCCGTATTTTTTTTTTTACCCCAGCAGATTTTAATACTTTTAGTACAGATCTCATAACACAGTATCTTTTGTCATTGATAACCTGCCAGGACATCACAGTGATGCTCTTGCTACATCACTGGCTTGCTAAAGAGAACAGACCAATGACAGATATTCACGACTATAATTCCACTACTGGGCTGTGTCAAGTTTTTCCTGATTCTCCAATCTGTGCTTATCTAGCTAGCTGTCAGTTTGCAGGACATTTATACATCTCCCATTTCTGGAATATCTGAGGGCTCAAATTTACAGATGCAGTCAGACTTCTATACATGGAGACAAGATGCTTGGGTTTAGGGTTTTTTTCAATGTCCTAATTATCTAAATTAATATATATTTGCACTTTTAGGCACTTCAGCCTGTTCCTAACCAGCCCTAAATGTTTTATGGAACAACAATTTGAATACATAGTCATTGCTCTTTAATTCTTAAACAGTCTAACCTCAGCTGAAACACATCCTTCGCATACCACACTTCCTGTCAATGACTTTTAAAGTATTTAGCTTTTATTTGTTAAGGTTTGCATCTAAGGTTGGTACATGTTTCCGCAGTTTCTCAGGACATCCTAAGCACAAGTTGCTGTTTCTTCAAATGCCTCTAAAGGTATGTTTACGCTGCAAGTCAAGCCCAAGTTCTAAGTTGTTCTCCAGGTCAAACCTGCTCAATCTCTTTGTTGCTTATATACAAACATACACCCAGGTACAGACTGAGGACAAGCAGTCTCAGGAACTCCCTGAGGTGGAGCCTGAACACTGACAGCAAGGTAAACACAGGTTGACCTTTCTGTTCCTGGTGATGTGAGTAAATCTTACATATCGAGGACCAAGCAGGCTCATCTTATTCTATCCTAAGCTCCACCTAAGCACAGCCCGAACATTTCAAGTCCAAGCTATAGCCAGTCTGTATAGTTGGATGTGGAATTACATAGGCTGCAGAAGTCACCATGATTAACCTCTAAGCATGCTCTTAATCTCCTAACACACTGAAAACTAAACAACTAAGTAGAACAATAAATCAGGTCAAAAGTCCTCCAGCATTCTCACCACAGTTTTAAAATTACACAGGATGAAGTTCAGACAAGACAGATCATGCTTAGACAGATAAGAGTACTTCCACAGATAAAATTACTTTGCTAAAACTAAATCCATGTTGTGTCCTCCTTTTAGGTAAACTGGCTAAGTCCTCCATGCACACAGGCCTATTGCAAAGAGAGCAGAACTTGCCCCTTCCCCAGTTTTAAAAGAGACCCTTTAAATTCCAACTTGTAAATGACCCTTGCATTAGCCATCCTTGTTAGCTGTTGGGAACAAAGATAAAATACAAGAAGAGAGCAGTTGGTGCTCTCCAGAAATACCTGTTTCCACTTACCCGGCCAGACATGTGAAGGAGCACCAGCAGCGCAGGACACTCCAGCCACCGCCGTGCGAGATGGACCAAGCAGCTGCAGGGTCAGGGAAGAGCACATCTATAGAGAGAGGAACACCAAGCACGAGTTCATTAACCCGCTCTCACTCATCCTAGCATGAAATTCAATAAACGGAGCTTGAGGCATGGTGCTGTAAGTTTAACATCTTTAAACGCGAAGGGGAAAAATCCAAGAACATTTATGAAGAATAAGCAAAATCAGGCATGTGCCCAGTCTGTGGGGGTAGCCAGATGCCTAATAGTGATTACTGCACACTCTTTCATCTAAATAGACCACAGGGAAGGAAGAGATGGAAACAATTTTACTTCATGTCCTTTATTTCAAAAGTATATGTGCAAGTGGCATGGGATGAGGAAAAGTCCCCACTCAGACTGTTTGTGCTCATAGGACATTTTAAAAAAACAGTACAACAAAAGAAACACATAAAAAACACCAGCCTTTTCACCTGCCACTTTAATGAATGTCTTTGGCACTGTTCTTCGGGCAAGGATCAATACCTAATTCCCAAGACATTTATTTAGGGATTTAAGACTTCCAATTGAGCCCTGCCTCGGGAGTTGTTCCCCTTCTCCCTGCCCCCCTGCTTTTTTTAGAAAGGAAAGAAGGAAAGGGGAAGGGGAAGGGGAAGGGGAAGGGGAAGAAAGGAAAGGAAGGGGAAGGGGAAGAAAGGGAAGGGAAGGGAAGGGAAGGGAAGGGAAGGGAAGGGAAGGGAAGGGAAGGGAAGGGAAGGGAAGGGAAGGGAAGGGAAGGGAAGGGAAGGGAAGGGAAGGGAAGGGAAGGGAAGGGAAGGGAAGGGAAGGGAAGGGAAGGGAAGGGAAGGGAAGGGAAGGGAAGGGAAGGGAAGGGAAGGGAAGGGAAGGGAAGGGAAGGGAAGGGAAGGAAGGGAAGGGAAGGGAAGGGAAGGGAAGGGAAGGGAGGGGAGGGGAGGGAGGGGAGGGGAGGGGAGGGGAGGGAAGGGAAGGGAAGGGAAGGGAAGGGAAGGGAAGGGAAGGGAAGGGAAGGGAAGGGAAGGGAAGGGAAGGAAGGGAAGGGAAGGGAAGGGAAGGGAAGGGAAGGGAAGGGAAGGGAAGGGAAGGGAAGGGAAGGGAAGGAAGGGAAGGGAAGGGAAGGGAAGGGAAGGGAAGGGAAGGGAAGGGAAGGGAAGGGAAGGGAAGGGAAGGGAAGGGAAGGGAAGGGAAGGGAAGGGAAGGGAAGGGAAGGGAAGGGAAGGGAAGGGAAGGGAAGGGAAGGGAAGGGAAGGGAAGGGAAGGGAAGGGAAGGGAAGGGAAGGGAAGGGAAGGGAAGGGAAGGGAAGGGAGGGGAGGGAGGGAAGGGAGGGGAGGGGAGGGAGGGGAGGGGAGGGGAGGGGAGGGAGGGAGGGAAGGGAAGGGAAGGGAAGGGAAGGGAAGGGAAGGGAAGGGAAGGGAAGGGAAGGGAAGGGAAGGGAAGGGAAGGGAAGGGAAGGGAAGGGAAGGGAAGGGAAGGGAAGGGAAGGGAAGGAAGGGAAGGGAAGGGAAGGAAGGGAAGGAAGGGAAGGGAAGGGAAGGGAAGGGAAGGGAAGGAAGGGAAGGGAAGGGAAGGGAAGGGAAGGGAAGGGAAGGGAAGGGAAGGGAAGGGAAGGGAAGGGAAGGGAAGGGAAGGGAAGGGAAGGGAAGGGAAGGGAAGGGAAGGGAAGGGAAGGGAGGGAGGGGAGGGAGGGAGGGGAGGGAGGGGAGGGAGGGGAGGGAGGGAGGAAGGGAGGAAGGGAGGAAGGGAGGAAGGGAGGAAGGGAGGAAGGGAGGAAGGAAGGAAGGAAGGAAGGAAGGAAGGAAGGAAGGAAGGAAGGAAGGAAGGAAGGAAGGAAGGAAGGAAGGAAGGAAGGAAGGAAGGAAGGAGGAAGGAAGGAAGGAAGGAAGGAAGGAAGGAAGGAACATGCCATATTCTGATTTTTGCCTCCACACTCTCTCTCATCTATCACTTTTTTTTAATCTCACAGGTTTCCTCTGACACATTGTCTCCTTATTACAGTGCTTCAGTTCAGAGCTGTCTACCACAGCTGGGCTTTGAACACCATCATCCCAGCAAGGTTCAGCACATTTTAGGAAGACACTTATTTTAGAGAAGATGGTTTAATTATGAGGCTGTATGCTTAGAGCGCTATTCATTTATTTCAAGAACATCCAGTACATACAATTTTCTCCTGGAGGGAGAAAGTCTGCAAAAGAGTGTCCAGATAATGCAGCACTTTTTGGCTGTTCAGAACGGCTTAAGGCCAAGCACTGCTCTATTACTCCCATACAGCTACTGTTTTCAATAGGAGCAAACACACAAACTAACAACAGAATTTAACCCTTCCATTGTCAGATTCTTTCCAGACTTGTGTGACTGGTGCTAGCCAGACAGAGTCCTAGAAGTAATGTTTCTGCTGCTAAATTTATTTCTTTAACTTTTCAGTGACTGTGTTAACAGAATCCACAGAATTCCAGGAAAAGAAACAAGTGGCTTCTGGATCTCATCAAAAATTGCTCATCTGTTAGTCAGCATGAATCATTACTATAGCAGGGTTTCCCAAAAAGCATCATAGCAGTGGGGAAAAAAGAAAGTAGACCTTTCCTAATCTCATTGTTTTTTAAGTAGGAAAATTAAGTAAGTAGTAGCAGATTTTATATGTGTACAAAAGACAAAAACATGTCTAGGTCCCTGTTTCTTGGGCATATAATCACATTACCACAACTTGACAAGCACAGTAATAATTTTGTATTAGGCTTCCATGTAGCTGTTCAAGTGGTTTGTAAATTATCCATACCTTTGCACAAGGCCTAACTTCAGAAAGGCTGAAAAGAATAAGTATGGACATCCCTAGACTGGCAATATCCCTAGCTACTAGACCAAAGGTAAAAGATACTAGAAGATATGGTAACTGGCAATCGGACATATTTTTACACACAAGATTGCAGTGTTGTATGTCCTGCATACACTGAGAACAGCTGTTGGGTTAGGCTAAATAGAAAGTGGGTACCCATGGTGTTCTTTGGATATTATTCTTTCCTCTTTTCCTATGCCTTAAATACAGTAATGATTTGATTACCTTGGAAAGATGCATTGGCTGCACATACCCAAAAGAAATTAAAAAATCAGAAAGAAAAGTTAGAAAAGTTGCAAACTCTGTCATAGAAACTGCTCACCAGAGAGAAATCCATGTAGCACAAACTGAGCCCTGCAATTTGAGAATGGTGCATTCAGTGACCCACAGATTAAGAGGGATAAAAGCTGCCAACGTTACTGTCTGATCATTGGAAAAAGGCGGGAAGTAAATGCAACTGGAAATCATTATGCCTTGCGATTTTATTTTTAGCTTACCTTTGCTGAGTGCATTTGGCATAAATCTTACAGTTTAGAGATGGAACAAGTCTTAATAGTCCCTCTAATACATCCTTCTACAGTTTCCTAATCAACCTCTGCGGAGCATTCACTGGTACACCAGTCTGTCTGTGTTTATGTTTCATGGAGTTTCCACCACTTTCTTTGGAAAACATCCTACATCTAATACACAAATTATTCCACCTGTAAGAGGCTGGGTTGCAACCTGTCTGCCCTTCTTACTCAGTCTGTTCTCTTTTTCCAGCCTCTCCCAGGAGAGGAGATAGAGATGCTGGGAATTCCCAGTATGAAAAAGGTTGGGACTTGCTGATCACCTAAGTCTTTCCTTTGTAACAGTGGCTGCTCCTCAGCCTAAATGCTTTCTGCCTCTGGGTTTGTCCCATTTCACGTGCTCTCACTGATTCTTCCCATTTGTCTTCATCTGGCACTTGAACCACCTAGAGGATGATCCTGTGCAACATCAGCTGCTGCTTAGTCAAGTTAAGCATATTACACATTTTCAGTCTTTCCTTGTAAGCGATCACGCCAGCCCCTCTAATCATCTGTGTTACTGTGTGCTGAATTTCCTCTGATTTGCCTGTATTCAAGCATCAGGAGCTTCCAGAAATGGTATCTGAAGTTGTATTGTATTCTTATGCAGGTTTTTGAACTGCACTTGGACAAAGTACAGAACAGAAGAGCCAATTACCCCAGCAGCTGCATTCAAGGGCCTCACAATTCCATGCCACAACACACTCATCTGAACCCAAAATACCCTATCAGAGAAGAGCTGGGCATGGAAATGAGCAATGCAACAGAGCACCACAGGCTCGGGGTGTTTTTTTACTAGGGAAAAGCAGGGACAGAGCTCCTTGCTATTAAAGACCAAGAAATGGCTATCTGTAAGCTCTGACACATCAGCAGATCTCAGCTGCTGCAGTACCATCAGCAGTGAGTGGTGCAAAAAAAATGCAAATCACATCGAGATTTACAAATCAGACGAGAGCCTTTGAGCTGGACTTCTAAATGAGCTGGAAGCTAATTCAGGTACGAGGAGCTCCAGTATTTTCACCCTGCAAGAGACACAGCGCTGAAAACAGGCTACCTTCTCTCCTTTAAGAGACACTTTCAGTAAGTCTCAGGTAGAAGGCGGAGGGGAAAGTCTCCAACTGCATTTCAGCAAGCCAGCATGGACATAGCAAAAGCACGGCTCATTCTCTAAAGGTCACAGCTCAGAAGCAAATGACTAAACCTCCTCCCACCAGCAAACCCTATCTCCAGCCTCCTTTTTAGATCTCATTCGACAGCAAATAATTACTTTGGGTAACTACAGTGAAATTATGTCACTGAATTACTGAGAATAAAAGAGCATCTTAGGTGGTGTATGATGAAATGCACATACATACACTGAGAATGCTTTCCCCATCTCAAGATTGGAAATAATTCTTGAAAACCTGCTGAAATTGAATACAAAAGGAAAGGAATCTTGTAGTTGTGAGCATTTACATGCTGTCCTTAGGAAATGCGCAGCTTGAATAAAGTCACTGCAGCTCAGAGATGCCGATAAAAAAAAAACTGGCATATAACTCATGCTGGTTTATGGTAATAGCAGCTTTCTTGCCAAAAGGTGGCTCTTAATTTTCTGTTCTATTACATTTGTGAATGTGTTCACTTTTCCCGGTAAGAAAGCACTAAACCAAAATGGGTGTCAGAGTGTTCCCTGTAAGGAACCACACCCAAAATCCTTGGTAATTTCCAGCTGACTTATGCTAGCATAAATATGGGATAACAGTGCCAAACCAGGTCTCGCAGCCAGATCCTCAGTGAATATAAACTAACACTTCAACCAACTGCTGCAACTGAGAATTGGCCTCTTTGTCTCTGACAGTGAACTACTTTCTATTATGCCTTACAGGGCTCTGCCACAGAGCCCCACTAAAGCCCTGGTTAATATGGGACTTTATTTTCCCTATCTGTGGCAAAAGCTTATGAGCATGAGCCATGGTATGCACACGAATGGACATCAAACACTTAGTGCTTCTTATTTAACTGCACGACAAGGAAGACCAGGGTTTACACAGGCCTGTCTGGAATTGCTTTACCACCAGAGAAGGGATCAAAAGATACGCTAGACAGAAACTAATACGACAGTACTACTACCAGTGCCGTGTTCTGTTCATTGGCTGCATGAGCATGTGAACTTCACAGTTAACACCAATTCTGGTCTATTTTATGTTAGTCTTATACCAAGCCTACTCTGTTCCAAAATAAGCTGATACTACAGCATTTTTCCGTATGACTGCAATGCCATTTATTGCATTTTTCTTGCAAAACAAAAAAGGGAAGTGAACTTTGTGCAGGGTCTGCTAAATTGTCACAGTAATTCGGGGACGCTGCCCCATGGAAACATCTCTTATCAGCTCAAAGATACCCAAGACACAACGGAAAGCTGACCCACCTCACCACTTCTTTCAGAGAACTACCGATACCTCCAGAATACACATCCACAGGACATTTAAGACAGTCTTCTTAACATGACTTTTGTCAGTCTCTTACCTCCTCCTTCTTCCCCTGTCCGTGGTCCCCCCACACCCATCCCCAAGATTTATAGTCCTCTGCATGCTTTACTCTCCTTTGAAAGCAAAACGATAATCACAGGCCCACGAAGGTGTGGATATCACAGGCACAGCAAACAGAGAAGGCACCTCTTCCAGCCTCTCTGCTCTCCGGAGGTTCCCAAGGGGAAGATAACTATCTAGGACTCTAACATCTTTTCCATGGAGAGCTTTTTCCTGCATGGTCATTCTCCCTTTAGGAAAACTCTCCCTCTGTACTGTAAATGAGCTTCCCTAGGATTCCTGGCGGCTGTGTTAAGGAACCAGGGCTACATGACGCTGTGATAGCCCCCAGGCACACCCCAGGCCTGGGAAGGTGGAAGAGGAACCTCCCCCGAGTTGTTCTGTGGGTGAGCAGGCGCAAACCACAGGGGCTGTGATTCATACAGAGACACCTCGCCCAGGGAAACCTCAGGCTGCCCCTCACCACCCAGCTGTTTTTTCCCGGTGTCCTCCTTTCTCCCTCCACATCAGACAGCAACAAACTTTAATCAAGGATTTTTGTTCCTGAGATGATACAGTAGTGCTTTCTGATTTATTGCTTTCCATTCCTCCCTGTTTTCCCAGCACTTTTTTTATCTGCACTTGTCTCGGTACTTACCTTTCACCTTTTCTTCTCCCTGTTTACAGGACAGCCTGATTATAGCAAATTACCATCTTTTTACAGGTCAGCCACTCTCCACCATTTATCAGCAGTCCTGGTTAACAGGGGAGGTCCCAGAAGACTGGAGGCTTGCCAACGTGATGTCCATCTACAAGAAGGGCCAGAAGGAGGATCTGGGGAAATACAGGCCTGTGAACCTGACCTCGGTACCAGGAAAGATAATGGAGAGGTTCATCTGGAGGCCGCTCACAGGGCATGTGCAGGACAACGAAGAGATCAGGCCCAGCCAGCATGGGTTCATGAAAGGCAGGTCCTGCTTGACCAACCTGATCTCCTTCTATGACCAGGTGACCCGCCTAGTGGAAAGGCTGTGGATGTTGTCTACATGGACTTCAGTAAAGCCTTTGACAACGTCTCCCACAGCATTCTCTTGGAGAAACTGGTGGCTCGTGGCTTAGACAGGTTTACTCTTCATGGGGTAAAGAACTGTCTGGACACCCAGAGAGTTGTGGTGAAAGGAGTTAAATCCAGCTGGCGGCTGGTCACAAGCGGTGTTCCCGAGAGCTCAGTTCCGGGGCCGGTCTTGTTTAATATCTTTATTGATGATCTGGATGAGGGGATCGAGTGCTCCCTCAGTAAGTTTGCAGATGACACCAAGTTGGGTGGGAGTGTTGATCTGCTGGAGGGTAAGAGGGCTCTGCGGAGGGATCTGGACAGGCTGGATCGATGGGCCAAGGTCAACTGTATGAGGTTTAATAAGGCCAAGTGCCGGGTCCTGCACTTGGGCCACAACAACCCCGTGCAACGCTACAGGCTTGGGGAAGAGTGGCTGGAGAGCTGCCCAGTGGAAAGGGACCTGGGGATGCTGGTTGACAGCCGGCTGAATATGAGCCAGCAGTGTGCCCAGGTGGCCAAGGCGGCCAACAGCGTCCTGGCCTGTATCAGAAATAGTGTGGCCAGCAGGAGTAGGGAAGTGATCGTGCCCCTGTACTCGGCACTGGTGAGGCCACACCTGAAATACTGTGTTCAGTTTTGGGCCCCTCATTACAAGAAGGACATTGAGGTGCTGGAGCATGTACAGAGAAGGACAACAAAGCTCGTGAAGGGTCTAGAGCATAAAAGTCGTAGATGGCGCAGCTGAGGGAACTGGGGTTGTTCAGTCTGGAGAAGAGGAGGCTGAGGGGAGACCTTACCGCTCTCTACAACGACCTGAAAGGGTGTTGTGGTGAGGTGGGTGTTGGTCTCCCAACTAACTAGCGATAGGACGAGAGGAAATGGCCTCAAGTTGCACCAGGGAAAGTTTAGACTAGATATTAGGAAAAATTTCTTTACGGAGAGAGTGGTCAAGCATTGGAACAGGCTGCCCAGGGAAGTGGTGGGGTTACCATCACTGGAAGTGTTAAAAAAATATGTCGATGTTGCACTTCAGGACATGGTTTAGTGGGCATGGTGGTGTTGGGTTGATGGTTGGACTTGATGATATTAAAGGTCTTGTCCAACCTTAATGATTCTGAGATTCTGTGATTCTGTGATTTGGATCATATAGATAATGGCAGAAGGATTTTAAGAGCAGAAAAGATATCTTACGTTGTCTTTCCTAGGAATTTTCTAGAGTTTTTACCAGGGGAGGTTGGAGGCAATTTTTGTTTAGTGGCGACTCTTACACTTAAATCTGCCTTACATAATTCTGTAGGGTCTGTTCAACATCTAACGAGCAGAAGACTTGGAGAAGTGGAAAAACAGTCTGAGGGACTTCAGCATCCTACCATGGCCTCTGAGGGCAGGTCAGACCCAGAGATCTGATGCCTGATGTGGATGCTCAGTATTCAGGGATCAGGCACATGGGTTCTCTCTTCACCGCTGTCAGCCACAGATTTTTAGTTATAAATTTTCACCACCACTACCCCAAGCTTTCCTCCCATTTTCCTTCACTTCATACCGCTGCTGAATATTACCCACGATCCTCTCTCTCTAACCAGAGGTCCATGTGAGCAGCTTTCTCCAGAAGCTTTCTCCTCAGCACAGCTAACAGTCTTCTTAATTCAGCATTGCTCTGAAGCCTCTTTACCCTTCAAAAAAAGGCTAAATATTTTTGTTTGCCAAAGGCTCTGTGAGTCACAGAGAACATGACTCCTGTGGTATAAACAAAGTTCAGGACTGAGGTTACATATTCTATAAGAGGAAAGCTCTCAGGCAGTGGAAACAATAGTACATCCAGATGCCAGACCTCCCTCAGCAGACACTGTCCCAAAACCCCTGCATGCAAAGAAGGTCATATTTCAGCCTCCTGATCTGAAGACACCATGGCTCAATTTATGGGCAATATTTCTGGCTATACAGCTCTTCTCTCAGAAGTAAATGTAAACTAATGAGTTTACATTTTATTAGCTAAGGAGTTAATCATTACAGTAATTCTTGCTTTACTGCATATTGCTATAGGTTCAAGGCACATAGTGGCTGCATCAGTTGTTCTTGGAAGGCAGTGGAAGTCCACTGGAATATCAATATAAGTATCAAGGGAGGTACTGTCTTTTTGTTACATAAATACATGTGATAAGATCACGCCAGCTGTTTACTGTCAGGATCACTTACAGCATGGGGCCCTTACTGAGGCGGTTATGAGATGTGGTTGTTCCTAAGAGAAATTTCAAGACAAAAAAATACAATAGTATATTTTGCTGCCAGAAATACCAAAATAAAATTTTCCTTCCTATTTTCCCAATAGGGTTTCCTCAACACTAACAGGAAAATATGAGTTGAAGTATTGGGTATGGCATTGGGTTGGTCATGATGCCTTGTACATATTTTAGTGAAGACAGTTTTTTATGGACATATTTTAATCTTGCAACATATAGATTATGCTTATTTAGGCATATACCAAAATTAAACAGAAGAGATCAACTGAACTGTAAAACTCTTTTCCAGTAAGCTTTAACCTGGTTTCCTCAATGATATAATTTTAACATCTTTTGGGGATAAATGCCAGTGAGAGACTTGCAAAGAAAGCTTTAAAGGCAAATGAGTATAATGTCACTGCTGAATATTCTGTATTTAAAAGTGTGTATTTCAGGAAAGGGTATGGAAAAGGAAAAGATCAATGAGAATTCTTCAGAAGGGGGAGATGCCACTCTGTCCTCCCTAATGCAAAAGGGCCCCAAAGAGCCCCCATCCCTATTGCAAAATACAGCCTCTCACACCGGCAATATGGATCAAGGCTAAACGTCTTTATTCTGAACAGTCCCTTGTATGTTGTATGGACATGGTTGGAGCAGCGACATGGCAATTATGGCTACATAAAGCCCTGGAGCCCATTCTGTAAACTGTAGAAGCTATGACAATCCTGGTCCCCAGGCCTGTCTGTGGGTCTGCCAGAGCAGATGGGATCTGATAGGCACCGGTTAAATCTTTCTCTAGATTAACAAGTGAGTTCTTTTCAGGATTTTCCTCTGGCCAGTTTGCTACAGTGCAAAGCTCTGCCATTCACTTTTGCTGTCTTTACTATGGAGCAGGACTGGCAGCTTGGTAGATTGTTTGGGTTTTTATTGTTGTTGGTGGTTTTCCCTCTTATAACTTAAGGGGAACCAGACAAGATGCAACTTTTCTCTGAATTGGAACCATGGGCTAACCATATTACAGGCTCCGTTCTCTCCCCGTCCAACAGGCCTGTCTGTTCCTCTCCCTACTCCCACCAACATATTTGTGCCCAGTTTAACTGCTCATTAAATGGCATTAATGAGATTAAGACAGTATCTGTCACAGTAATTTTATCTTGAAAAATTGCTGTTATGGCCCTTTGATGTAACAAAGAAGTTCTTTTTTTTCTCCTTGTTGCCATGCCAAGCAACAAGCCATTGCCACGGTCATTTACAGAAGCACAGAAAAAATGCTGAAAGTGCTGAAAGTGAACTTAAAGACAACTAATCAGTCTCAAATGCAGCTTAACTTCACTTTTCTCTGATGCTTGCCTGACCTGTTCTTAAAAACCTCCAACAACAGAGACTCCATAACATTTGCAGATGATCTATTCTGACGATTCACTTAGAAGCTTTTTCTCAACAACTACCCTTCATTTCTCATACTGCAATTGAAGTCCATTATTTCCTCTTCTACCGGGAGTGGATTACATGAGAAAAATATTCCTTTTCACTTCATAGCAGCATATATGAAAAGTTACTTTGCCCTCATCCTTCTTGCCACAGAACTTTTTCCTCTAAACTAAGTTACTCCATTCTTTCAAACTCTCCACAAAGGTAATTTCTCCAAAGGAGGAAAAGTATCAATTGTTGGACACCTGACAGTTGGAAATGCTTTAGCTAAACACCTGTCTAGTTAGCAAGTGTAATTGTTTTCAACAAAATTAGCAAATGACTGGAACTATCAGCAAGACTCTTCCACATGGGAATATAAAGTCTCCATTGGCAAGGACATGGCTGAATTATTTTCTCTACATCTTTTGTCAGTAAAGACAGCTTCAGAATGCACTCTTATCCACAGATTTCTTGCATTTATCAGTAATTCAGTTTCCAAAATAAAAGTAAAACAAATACACAGTTTTTAGACTTGCTCAGTCTGTTAGATTTGGCATCTTTCCATCCCTGTGACTAAGCGTAGCTATGTTACTGCTTGACTTTGATTATGTATCAGATAGCAGTAACTCTATAATATGAAAAAAGGAAGAGCTTTTAGAGCTCCACAGCATGAACATACCAATACTAGGTCAATCTCCAGCTTAGAAGAAGTCCTGGATTCTTCAGAAAATAATAATTTCTGTCTTGGCAGCATCCATGAACAACACTTTCTACTATCTCCAGTTGGCTGGAGACTCCATCCCATCCTGGAAAATGCTGATCTGGCTTTGACTCTTCCTATCTGAACTCCAGCACAGTGATCTGGCATGAAGCCACAGCCCTTTAAAAACTCCAGCTAAGAGAAGAATGCCCCACACCTCTCCTGGCAGCAACACGGCTGCCAGGAGCACATCAAACCTCCAACACTCTGCCCGGGGGATCTGCACCAAGTTCAAACCTTCCATCATTATCTTCGAAGTGGTCCACAGCCTGAACTGTACACGTGGAAATCTTAGGTGAAAGACAGAGAATAGCAAAAGGTACAGGATAACTGGGCATGCTCGTATGTTTCTGCATACATGTACACCATGCCTTCAACAGGCTGCAGTGACCCTGAGGGAAAAAAAAAGCAACAACAAAACGTCTCCCCTTTATATGTAGGGAATGTTTAAAAATTTTAAAGTAAAGCTGTCACAGTTTCCTATCTACACATATCACCTTAAGCCCCTTGCAATTTCATTCTAACTGAAGGTAGGAGAGTAGAATCATTTCATCCCGATATGCCACAGTCCCATTTTTGGAGCTGAAATAAAAGGAAGGTTGCTTCTGAAGAGTTCCCATAAGGCTTAAAATAAACTATTTCAGAACAAATAGCATCTGAAAATATTTAGATAATATGGTACAGCAACATTAAGAAAGCCACAAAAAATTATTTACCTATGTCATTAAATCATGCTTACCTGCTCCCACTTTGCTGCTGGAATCCCCCAGGAGCATGTGCTTCTGACAAAACAACCTGCCTAACGAGGCAATCTGGGTGAAGAATACTGGAAACTAATCTAAACAAAACTAAAGGAAAAAAATGTTATGGCTTATCTTATTTTTTGGACAAAGACTCCAATGAAACTTCAATCTCACAATGAAGCACATTCCAAGGGGTTCTGTTAAGCTTCGGCATGCCTCAAAGGGACTCTGATGCCTCTTGGAAAATATTCTGGTTTAGAACAATTATGGTTCTACTGTATTTTTCCTCGGTTTCTCATCTTTTTCTTCTCTGCCATGAAAAAAACCAAAGGTTTTACTTGAATGAAACCATCTGCTTCTGTGGCTTAAAGAATACCTGAAGTTATAATGCTCGTCTTATGAAAAAGCTATCAGCCCTATAGTTGGTAGTTGCACTTAAAAACACAATTTGGGCTTTTTAACAGTCAGCAAGACGCAAAAGTGGAAGACGTTCAGGGCCCATGAAGTGACTTCCAGCCTACTATAAGCACTATACTTCCCAGGCACCACATGGAATTTGTGGTTGGCAATATTTGCTTGACAAGCAAAAGCCCAGCAAAAAGCAACAGTTAACACACCTAACATCACATCCATAGGTCCACTGGGAACAGAAAAGGAAATGCTCCTAGTACCTCCTCTTCTTCCCTGGCAAGTCTTTTGTGGATCACCGGGCTACTAGTAAAGTTTAGTAAAGCAACTTCACATTTTCACTTTTTGGGTTCATTATTCCAATGTAAAGTCAACCAACCTCTGGCTCTGTGCTCTCTCTAGAGGCTCATGTAGAAAAGAACTTATCGTCTCCTGTTACAGGAGGCTCCAGCAGAAAGAAGGCTTTATTTATCTATTTATTAAAAGGTTGCTTTTGCAGTTTGGCTTTTTCATGGAGAGAAATAAAATTAGAAGATAGCAATCAATTACTATTGGCCATCAGCATGCAAAGCACTTCACAACAGACCAAGACTCCTGTTCCCAGCATGCCTATAGTAATGGAAAAACATAGTTGCAGAGCCAAGATTAGCATAAGTAAACATCTACTGCATAGGAACATTTTTAATGATATATTTTGTTAAAATATTTCTATTAATAAGGCTTAGTGAAATGTTTATAAATTACACTTCTTATGATTAAAAATGTCCCTTTTCTTTATGAGTTTGAGAGATTAGAAAGGAGCAAAACAGGGCACAACAGATGATCAAGTTTCTGCCTTCACAGGAACACGTTGTCTTGGAACTGTAAGGCCTCAGTTCTCCCACTTTCTTGTATCCTAAACGAAATCAGTTTGTAATGAGCCTCTTTCTCCACATCACAGCTATTAGAGTTTGTAACCAGATGGATGAATGCTTGTTTGATAAACTCTTTATTACATATCCTCTGGCCAAGCTTTTCTCAAAGTAAGTCACTTCAGTGACTGCAGTAACATGATGTTGCTAACTTTACAGTTATTAGCTCAGGACCTTACCACTGTAGATATGGCAGATTAAGCCACAGACCTAAAATCCAAGCTCAATTAAACTATGCAGGGCTCCATGCCGCTGCATCAAGCATGCATAGCATGGTAACAGAAGGCTATTTTGAGTATGTCTACACTTACTTACTCCCAAACTTACTAGTATAGCTTATATATTAAGCATATTCTGGATTAGGCTTAATTGTTCCCAAGTATATAGTCCTTAAAGACAACCAGAGAGCATACAACTTATAATTTAATTACATATCCAGGGAGGTTATGCAGAACTCAAGCACTCCTTTTACGTAGCTGCAAAGGGAAATCTCAGTTAATAATTTAGTAGTGGGCTTTTTTCAGGCCTTTCCATATACATAAAGACCTTTCTTGATCCAGTGTAGGAGAATGGAACTACAAGATGAGACCCATATATCTCTCCACATGTCTCCTCTAACAGCTTTCAAGTGCTGGCAAGGAGATGTAAGCTCATCTCCTTGCTCCCTCAGACAATGTTATGTTGTCACAGCAGGAAGCAGATGGGAACTCTAGTGCATTTTTTAGGGGTCAGTGCATGGAAATGCAGCTCTTGAGCAAACTCTTTAGCATAACAACATGTGGCATTCATGCCCAAGTCTGCTGTTAGCAAGGTTGGGATCAAACTGGAGAGTTAAGCTAGGCTTTGATTGTTTCTGTACGTTCTTAAAATGACATGGTTTGGCAGCTAACAGCCAACGCAACCTGAGAAAGCTCAGAAGGAAAGGGTCTCCCACTTGTTTGCTCTCATGCTCTCTGGGAAAGCTCTCACAAAATTATGGTTCTAAATGAAAGTAATTCGCAAGGCTGCAGGACTCGGCAGACTCATTTGAAATAATTCACAATGAAAAACCAGTTCAGACAAATGTTAATTGAAATGTTCAGAAACAAGATTAAGGCAGGGGGAACCAATTGTCTGAATCCTAAGTTCTTGCAGCTACTAGTAAATAGTCCAATTCAAAAGACCTTGGAAAAAGATGCTTTAAGCCAAAGGACCACGCCAGCCATCAAGCAAGCTCTCAAAACACAACCATTATCTGGTTAGATCACCATTCTAACCATATTGAAAAAAGAAATCTATAATGATAAAATAATCAAATGAAGAACATATTAAATTTTAGGCAGAGAGATGAGGGCAGAAGTCTTTATTTACATGAAACTGCCATTGCTTTCAGTGCACCGCAGAAAGGTTGAGACACCTACTCAAAGGACTACAGATTATAACCTTACCTGAAGGGTCAGACCCTAACCCCATAATTTTTCTCCTCGGTGCTACTTCTGTGTCCTAGCACAAGGGCAGAGTTTTCCTGCCACAGAGGCAGAAAAATTTTATTTTTTATTTTATTTATAACTTTATTTATAACTTTATTTTGTTTATAACTTTGTTATAAAAATAACAAAGGTCCTACCTAAGAACAGGGGCACTTCTCATAGGCTGGGGTAGGAGATGGAGAATGGCTAGAGCATGGAGTATTTGAGAGCAGAGCACAGGGCACTGTTCCAGCTGATTTGAGATATAACTCACCCTTTGGATGCTCTAAAATATGCCAAGAACTGATGCAATCTCCATGCAGTCCCAGGAAGAGAAGAACAGAAAGTTACGCGCTCTCTGTACCACACTGGCTCCTGTACTGTGCTTCATAAGCCATGGGATTTGGCTCCAAGTCTATATGGGAAATTCCAGCCAGAAATGCAGGTGTGTCCAACACATCTGACTCTTTGCTAAAACTGGGAAACTATCAATGTAACAGGTTGTGTTATTTAAGATGGACTGGTGATTTGCAGCCACAGGGAACCCAAAGCTTTTGCAAGGTCCATATCCTCAAATGATGCTTCCTGTGGTGATGCTATCCTGCTGCTTTCCCCAACAAGGGCTGAAGTCGCAAAAGCTCAATTGATCCTTAAAATAGAAATTAGAATCACTCTCATAAAATGAAGAGCCTTTTCCCATAACTAAGCCAATTCAAAGGAAATGACATTATCTTAAAATATATATTTTTTTAGACCTTTAACTTTTTGTACGATACAGCCTAAAGAATCTCCTCTGTGTGAGGAAATGAGACTTGTGCTTTTGTCTGTGATGCCTTTGATGGTGGCATTCAAAGTCATGTTCTAAAGATCAGTATCAAGGATGATTAAGGAGATTGCAGTCTGCGTTTGATTTTTTTGTGAAGAAAGGGAAATCTTGTAGACTAGAATAGGTATTTCTGCCACTATTTAACAAAGTAACTGTGCCAACGTTGGCTTGTGATAGGACAGGGGGAAATGGCCTCAAGTTGTGCCGAATGGGTTTAGATTGGATATTAGAAAAAATTTCTTCACCAAAAGGGTGGTCAAGCACTGGAACAGTCTGCCCAGGGAAGTAGCTGAGTCACCATATGTTGTGGTTATAACTCTAGCCCAGCTGAAAGCAGGACACCATCCCTGGGGGTATTTAAAAGACTTGTAGACACAGCACTTTGGGACATGGCTTAGTGGTGGAGAGTTGGCAGTGTTAGGTTAATGGCTGGATTCAATGATCTTAAGGGTCTTTTCTAACCTAAATGATCCTATGATTCTATGTAGCCATAACAAAATCCATAGGGCCCGCTGCCACCCGAGACAAACCTCTACATGAGTCACAAAAGAGGACAGAAAATGAAATAGCAAAACACCAAAGCAGCAGAGAACAAAGCAGCAGAAAGCCATAAAGTGTTACATGATGTACATGAGGAAGTAAGAAAGATGCAGCTCCTGTCCGCATTGCTCAACCCTCACCATTACTTCTACTGCTGCTCCCTGCAGCAGCAGCAGCATAGCCTGATCCAAGCCATGACCGTCTCTGGTCCTCAGGAAGACAGCCAGCACATGCTCAGGAAATGCAGCCCTGAGAAAATCCTATGGGGAAAAAAAAAATACACTTCTGATAAGGGCTGGCTAGAAAAGAGACTGAATTATGAACAAAGCCACCATGAATATTCTTTATAAGTAAGCAGGATTACATGCAAGGAAATGCCTGACTCCTAACATAAATTTTTCTTCCTACCCAGATTGCTGTGGATTTTGACAAACTGCCTAGCTCAAAATGGGTTAGATCATTTCTCTCTTTTTTACAGGAATTCTCTACGCTTCTTGAACTGTGTATCCACCAAGATTCAAACTTCCCAGAAGAAAACTCGCTTCAACTAATTCATACACAATTTCTGCCTCACCAATATGCCACCCTGCACTCTTGCCTTACTCCATAACACAATCTTGGTGATATTGATCATTTTCCAAGAGCAGAAGCAGCTATTTATGGCACATGAGCTCTTATGCAGACCCATCCGTACCACTTTACCTACCACCTGGATGGGGCAAAGAAGGTAAACACTGGAAAGAAATGAGATAGCTGGCAAGGCCATAAGTAACAGTCTGAGAAAGATCTTTTTCATTTGCATGCATCTGACCTCACTGGTGTTCACAACTGATTAACATCAACTGCCATGGATAACACTTAATTCACACAGAAAGCTGCTGCTAGTTTCACTTCATTAATATTGACGTCTGAACTCTGTAGCTACAGTGGATTACTATTAATAATTATTTATGGCCAGCTATTTGCACAGAGCATGCCTGTCTAGTGCTGGGAGTCAGGTGATGGACCTTCGACAATTCACAAGCTGCCCACCTCTGCAGCTATGCAATAGCCGCTTTACCTCATCTCTCTCAAGCACTGCCACCACTCACACTTGTCCTACCACAGCTGCAATGTGTTTTCACAGGTAAATGTGTTTTCACAGGTAAAACTCAGGCATCTTTCACGCTTCGGAGTAGGGCAGGAAGTTGCAACAGATTAATGTTTCTTCTTTGATGAAAAATGCCGGGGTAGAGGGTGAGAAAAACTAGATGCTCTAGCAAAGGTCAAGACTGTAAAATATGCAGGTGCCATATATTTTATTACTCTAGGCTTCTAGTTCAGAAAGACACCTGGAAGTCCAGCTCCTCTCAGATGTCCAAGCAGCAAAATTCCACTTTGCTTCTGTATTTACAGGTGCAGCTACTAAAGTTTTATGTAGTGTACAAAGCCCTTAACGTCCTCCTCCAGCAGTGAGCAGGGTTGTAAATTTAACTTCATACACGTGCTGGTGTGTTAGGCTGGATTAAGGCCACAGCATTCGGTACACGTCAGGGTCAACTCGGCATGCATCAGGAAGCACCTCCAACCTACCACCGCACACGGCTCCCGTGAGCAATCCAGCCCCGGGTGACTAACGAAGAAGGGAAGTGACAGTGAAGGCAAGCACGGGTTTTGTACCAAATCAGGTCTCACAGTTTCCAGCTATCGTTACTCAGTTCAGGTCAGACCAGCAGTGTCCCACGCAGCACTCCACAGCTCGCAAGTGGAAAAAGTGAACCATCTCCCTGGTACCCACACCACAAACCGTCTCTCCTGGGCCAGGACTGCTGCTCTGCTCCCGGCTGCACTTCCAGGAATCTGGCAAACAGCCGGGGGCAGCTTCGCTGGACTATTTCTCATGCAGCTGACTTGATAACTTCTACATAACTACGGCTTAGTGTGCCAGTTTATTGCCTAGTCCAGCCATCATCGTGTTTCATTTTAGCTTGCTTTCTCCCCCAAAGCTGGGCAACTCAGAGACACTGACAGGAATGGCCTAGTGAAACAGAGAGAACTGGAGCCTCTGCCACCAGCAAGGTGCCCGGGAGTATGAAACCCGGAGGAAACTTTACACGTCTACAGCTTAGTACTTTTCTCTTGCCCTCCTCACACTATCTCCCAGATGCAGAAAATCCTCAGCCACAGGTTCATAAAATAATAAGCTTCCACTTGGTTTTAATGTATTTTCTCATATTAACTTTAGCCACAATTAAGACCATTTCCCCTTAACAGCATTTTCTTCCTTCAATGCTAAATATATTGAACTGAGTATAGCCCTTTTCCAGTGAAAAGGATCTTTCTTTTCTTGTAGACAAGTTCAGAATATCTTTATTATTTCAGTTTCCAAGAGACACTACAGAAATTGAGCAAAGCAGTATCATTTTACCTGGTTTCTAAGCTTCAAGACAGAAAAATCACTGTATTTGAAAGTGCTTGACTTTGTAAAAGATTATCATTTTCCCAATTAGTTTGCAGTGTCGTCATCACCACTTTGTGATGTGAATACAAGCCTAAGCCAAAGAAAATTTTGGCCTCTTCAAGATGTTGCATGTTTTAAATCCCTCTTAGCACGGACTTATTGACTGTTACTTCTGCTGTCAAAATCTTCAAAATGCACCAGATTTTAGAATTTTTAACAATGAAAAAAAAAAAAGAAAACAAAAAATTGCCATGTCAATATTTTTGCTCTTTTACTCTATACATAAGACTTCCTCATTGTTACAACCCTGTTAAGAAAATCTAAAGGAAGAAAACAAGAGTGGATTTTTAAAGAAACACTCTTTTAATTTGGTTGAGAAAAAAAATCCTGATGGCAGTGACATTTTTACCAAATCCTATGTTTCAATCAGAAGGAAAAAAAAGAAATTAAAAAATTTGACCAGCTGTACCATACTTGGGTCTATGGCTGTATTCCCAGGATTTAGCAATAACAACACAATATACCTCCCCCCGCCCCTTGGCATATACTTTTTAAATATGGAAAAAGCCTTTTCAACTCAAGTGGTGTGAGCAAACACACATACACAGAGATAAAAATAATCAAGATAGCATTCTTTAGTCGACAAAGTTTGCTAGATCTCCATCATTAAAATTCATTAAATTTAACTTATAAATTATTTAGAAGGAATTAGACATGCTTCAGGATAGAGTTCTGAGGAAGGAGGCTCCTATGGCCATAATGGTTGATAGTGGCAGCAACTGGAAATAAAACTGTAGTCTACAGAAAATCATAGAATCATAGAACCTTTGGGTTGGAAGGGACCTTTAAAGGTCATCTAGTCCAACCCCCCTGTGTTGACCAGGGACATCTTCAAATAGATCAGGTTGCTCAGAGCCCCATCCAACCTGACCTGGAATGTTTCCATCTACCACCTGCTGGGCAACCTGTGCCAGTGTTTCACCACCCTCATTGGGAAACATTTCTTCCTTATATATAGTAAAAATCTGCCCTCTTTCAGTTTAAAACCATTAGCCCTTGTCCTATTCACTACAGGCCCGGCTAAAAAGTCTGTCCCCGTCTTTCTTAGAAGCCCCCTTGAAGTACTGGAAGGCTGCAGTAAGGTGTCCCCAGAGCCTTCTCTTCTCCAGGCTGAACAACCCCAACTCTCTCAGTCTGTCCTCACAGGAGAGGTGTAATGTCAACTTTCTGAAAATTATTTTTCTGCTGAATCTGAAAAAAACCCTGAATTTCTCATGAAATCTACAACCAACACCGCCCACACACCCCCCTGGGGCTTTTCAAAATGTTTTGCTTTGATCAAATTTAGAAGTTTCTCCCATATTTTCTCTTATTTTATAATATAATGCAAAATACACTGTGAACAAAAGACAAGTGTCTAGGCAAACAAGGCATAGTCTTATTGATATTTGGTTTTTAATTTCTTTACAGGCAATTGTACTGAATATGACATGTCCCCATACAAAACCTGGGTTTCAGTGAAATAGCATTTTCCAACAGGAAAATGTCTTTTCAATGAATTTTTCTAGAGTCTCAATCCCTTTCATGATACCCATCTCCGATGACAAGGAAAGTCATTTACTGCCAAGCTTGAAAAAGTGGAGGCTGAATTCTGTCGTCTTGCCTCTCTTGTCTCTGCTTGTTCACAGGAGGGGAGCTTCTTCAGATGAGGGTGCTTCTTCAGAATTACTGTTTTTACAAGAAGCCAGAATTAACTCTTCCTCCACCATATCACAAGCAGTGAAATCTGGTTTCCTATCACCCTTTGTCTTGTGGTTGGATTCTCTTGTGTCTAAGGAGGTGAAAACTGACTGAAGAGTTTTGTGCTGTTTTCCTGTATGTATCATGTAAACTCTCTGGCGTCCCATAGAAAATGGGAAACGTTGCAGCCTTTCCCTCAGTGGAAATAGTAATTTAGTCTCTTTCCTGCACTCAGTCTTCTATTTCCCAAAAATGTTTATGAAATTTGAATTTTTTGGACCTCCAGTGTTCTGTCATATTTGGCTGAAAGTGCTCTGACATTATCAGGCAGGCACACAGATACAGATGCATGGTGTGGTCACAAAAGCATCATCTCCTAAGGATGCAAGATAAAAAGAAATTTGCAATAGCTGCCTGTATGATCCTCACACTCTTCTGCAGACACATTCAGGCAAGAAATTGTCTGTTATGAGATAATTAGCAATCTGATGAGCAAATCACATATGAAAAGTGTTATATAAATCTCAACATCATTATAGCTAAGAACAGGGTGATAATTACAGCTAAAACTGCCTGAATACTTTCATTCCTAGTTTGGGGGTTTATTACATTTTTTTTTCCCCCAACACTCATAACTCCACTTCTTAGACCAATCCTACTCTCTTTGCTCCAGTGAAGGCAACACCAATGAGACCACTGATGCAATGGGTTTCTTCCCTGCTGTCTGCCTGGAGCTGGTCTTCTGGAAGACTCAATTAAAGGAATTCAGCTGCTGTTAAGAGGAGTTTGCTGTGGTGGGTGCAGCAGAGCACTATACATTTGGATTTAAGAAGAGCTTTCACTTTCACTGATAATAAAAAATGAGAACAGAGAAAACATAGCAATTGAAAAATGTTACCTGCACCCTACCTTTCCAAAAGAACACCTTCCAGCCTTTTTTCAGAAAAGAGAATATTCCTCTATATATAAAGGTAATCTGCATTACAACCATAACAGGAAATGAAATAACCTTAAAATACAAATCAGGAATATATCCAGTATGCAAATCAACATCTTTATGAGCTACAATAATGAACAACAAGAAAATTAGTACTGTTCCAAACTACCTTTTAATTCTTTCTGCATTCTCTTAGCATCAACAGATAAACAGGGCTAAAGATCTTGCTAATTGCCACATACAGCACCACAGTCAGCATATAAATATTATTTAAAAACAGCACATAGTTACTACATACCCCATTTAACCTCACAGAGGTTGCCCGATTCTGATCTCAGTTTTGTGTAAATTGGGAATTAACCTAACCATGTAGAGATAATCAGCCTCGCAGAGATGTAAAGCTGGCTGAAACAACGTCCTCACTGAACCCACACCACTTGCTAATACTGGTCACAATTTATAAATGAAGCAATCAAAACTCAGTAATTTGGTAAAACCAAACATAGTGGTCATGAGCCATCTTTTAAGTGCTTCATCAAGCACTTGAGCCTTTTGCAAAGCACTTGAGCCTTTTGCATTGCCACACATGAAACTCAGGCTACAGATTTATTAGATCTCTGCCACGTGCATGAGGTATAATGCACCAGCAGTTGGTTAGTAACTGACCACATGGAGGCTTTTAGTTGTAGCAAGTCAAAGGTCCCCTAACTTCTGCCCAGGTAGGGGCAGACTGCCCAAGCTGTCTTTCACTTACTGATGGTTGTTGAGATTCAGGGCATGCACACAGAGTGCTTCTGTGGAGCAGATGATGCCTGACAAGGTCCTACCCTGTGCTCACCAGGTCATGTGTCACATTACTTAATGCCAATGGCAACTGTTGGTATGAAAGCTGTTACTTCTGGGAAAACTTAGGAAAAGCTGATATTTCTCTGTTCATCTATATTATGCAAAGCTTTACACTGAAACAGTGGGCCTTCGAGGTGTAGTTGTGCAAGCTGCTCGAGAGTTAGATTACTCTCTAAATTCATAGTTTAGAGTCAGTTCTTGAACTGGACTTGCTCCCTATGAACAACTTGGAGCTCATGTTTCTGAGAAAGTGCCTGCATTTTTTGTTATCATCCCTTTTCCAGGAACACTTCCTTAGAATATATACAAAAAATACATAACTGTCACTCAGACTCTCCCTTACTGATTTTGTCCATCAAATGGAGGTCAACTCAAAGTTCTGGCATTGCTTAGCAAAAAGGGAGGCCTGAAGACAAAGTGGTGCAAGAAGGGACAAGAGTGTCACATTTAGGGTTACTTCAGTGTAATGGGTCATGTGAGAGGGGCACTGGCCTTCCCTCAGGCAGACAGTCTGTCAGATCTATTCTGAGTCCATGTGAAGTCCCTGGCTGTTTGCTGAGATTCACCTGCAAAATCATACTGGGGCATTAAGGCTGGACAATGGATGAGTTTTTCAGCAGCGTAGAAAGAAAATGATACTTTGTAAGGTCCCATCTGCAAAGCCTAGTGCAAGTTGAGAGTTCAATGAAATAAATACAGTGCATTTACATTTGCAAATAGACTAAATAGCACACAACATGTTGAGGAATGAGGGTGGTCTGATACTCCATTTTAAAGCCACTTTTAGAAACCTCAATAAAACCATGTATTTGATTAACTCATTCTTACAATCTAAACAGAGGTAGTTGGAGAAGGACTGACAACTGTATTTCAGTCTTTTTTGTGAAAAGATGAAGCATGTTTGGAGCTGGTAACCCACGCCTTCACCTACTGTAATTGTGGTAATAAACACAAAAAAGAAAACAAAAAGCTTACTCATCCCTGATTCTGCAAACACCTAACCCAAGCAGAATGTGTCAGCAGTCATCCCCAAAGCAAAACATACTACATGTGTAAGTACTGACACAAATGCAAGGATCCTTGTGTCCTTTGCAAACTTGTAAAATACTAATAGAAAAACTTGCTCAAGTCAATTACTCTCAAAAATAAGGTATAGAAAATATTTCAGTACCATCATGCAGTGTGTGATATCTGCGTGTGGGTATTTCGATCTCACAACACACTATTTGGCCAAAGGCCCAAGAGGAGGAGTTCATTATCCCCCTGCCTAAAAAGCCATACTTTCTCTATCATGGAAAAAGCAGAGGAGATCATTTTCAGAGAATGGTAAACTTTCATGATGACTTTCCAAGGTTCTAATTATTATTATTCTACTGCTCAGTTTTAATTATTTTGAGTAAAAACATTGATTTTATCTTTTTCATACCAGGACTTTTCAATCATGTTATATTATATAGTAATGTGTCAATCCAAAGCTTAACCTCCAACACCAAGGACAGATAAATTAACACTGGCACTGTTCATTTTAAGTGTCTTAAGTGGTTTACAAGGTTTAATACAGAGAAGATTGTGAGCATACTAGGGCTAAACACCCGAGGGACACTGGGGAAGAACCAAGAACTGTGACCTTTGGATGTCTGACTTTGCAGACACAATTGTTTCAGTGGTTTTCTTTCTCTTTCACACCTTTGGTTTTTGGTTGGTGTTTTTTTTTCCTGTTTGAAATTCTAATTAAGAAAAGCTTCCCAAATGCTACTGCTCAGAGCTCACAGGAAAGCCTGCCGAGAACTCCTCATATATCTCACAGCAATAGTTTTATGTGTAGCATGAAAGAAGGCTTATATGACATCCTGCAGCTAACTGCAGCTATTCAAGACTCATTTACAGATATGATGACCATCAGTAACCTTGTATTCTATCATTTGATATCAATGCTCTTCTCAGAGCTGACAGGAAGTATTGCTGAACAATTCTGGGCAAGTCAGTTTTACTTCTCTATTTTAATGCTTTATTAGGAGTTTTGCCTCTGTGTCTCAGCTCAGCCCCTGAGTCTTGCTGCCCAACTCCTCCACAAGCCAATTTTTACTGCCTTCTTCCACAGTTCACTTGTTGTTAAAAAAGGTTAACAAGTTCTCATTATTTTACCTCCTTAACTGGAAAACACATCTGAAAGCAACATAGTTAGCCTAGAAGAGCTAAGGAAAACAAAACGGTGACGTTGTGGATTAAATATTCAAATCAATTGCCTTCTTGCCCTCTTTCCCTGGCTGCCTTTAACTTCCTTTTACTAAACGGAGACTCTTCTTTCTGAGCAGTGCCTTCACTGAAAACGCCCCAGCCACCTGGGAAGTGCAGCCACCTACTACAAGAGTCACCGAGCGAGGAAAGCCCTTCGGGTTGCCCTCTCTACCCCACGCTAACCAGGAACCCTATCGTACATATTCTCCTATGTAGGCCAAATGCTTGGAAGTCAGGTTTGCGGATATGACCCGACTACCTCCAGAGATGACACCACCAATGGATCGAGCCTGAAATTTTCTTGTAAAAACAAGAATGAAACTCCTATAAAGTTTGGGGGATATAAACACACACATACAGAGCATTTAGAGTGAATCTCATAGGTATCACCTCAGAAACTTGAGCTTTTGCTAGCCAGCAGAGGAAATCAAAATGCCAATGAGGATACGAGACAACACAGAAGAAAAGCCACCACAGCAACTCTCAATACATTTATCTCTCACTGATAATTTTGATGGGAATGATCTAATTGCCATTTTGGTGCATTTTATTGAAAAGTGGATTCCATAGGGTGCTAGGCAACCTTGGCTTTTACATATTATGCCTAGCACTTTTCTCTAGCTAAGCTTCACTGAAATCCACTAAGCCTGAGTGTAATTGTAAGTGCATTAGTGCCCAGGACAAGAATGTTTAGCACACTTTTCCTTTAAAGATGTAAATTTACACTTGTCCGCTATTTATGGGTCATGTCTCTCAGCTTGGCAATGACCAACCAGAAAGTGATAAAGTGAGGAAATGTAACTTGCCATTCATTCAGCGTAAATACTTTGCAGAGCTACAGCTTCACAATTTAATTTCTTCGGCTAAATAATTTCAAATAGTGTAAGCAATGATAGTGGATGACTGGAAACAGAATCTCTCAAAGTCCAAGAAGACTGAAAGATACCACAAGTGATGACGTATTTTCTTTTAAATCCCCTTCATCTATTTTCAGATGTTTCTGCTTCTGCTGGCTTAACAGCAGCTTATTAAAAAACAATGAGATATATACAACATCCGTGCAAGTAATGCAACTACCACACAGGCTAAAATACTGGTACTGTGGTATACCTACACATAAACCAAAAATAGTAATGTGCATATTACCCTAATCCAAGATTTTACGCAGATGTGCTTCTGATCTATGGATGTTTGTGAGGTTTTGATTTAAATCATACATGCTCACAGTTAAAACCTGAAGAACAAGAGAGTGGAAATTTCTAGCATAGTGGGTAACAATGCAACAACAGATGCCTTTCTCAAAGTATGGCTCCCCATAGAAATGTTTGGATTCATGAGGCAAGAATTGTGTCTTAACAGTTCCTGATACAGCTAAGGATTTACCCCAAAATGCTGGATATTGAGGAAGGTCGGACCATACTCAAAGAGCCTTGATTTCTGTTCTATTTTGCTTTTTATAAAGTTATATTCCTTTTGCTGAACTCCTGTAGGTGGTAGTGTTGGTATAATACGTTACATGAAATTACTGAGGCCTCTTGGGACACTGCCCAACCCTCCAGAAGACTTCATTTTTTAAGGCATGTTGGCTTGCTGCCAGTTTATACTCCCTCTAAGGATGGTACTCCTTATTCTTAGGATCTATAAATAAATCATTAAATTACATTAATACCCATATTTGCTCAAGAAACAGTAACACCTGTGGTGTCAGAACAGGTATGGAGGGGAATACAAGCAGAGTCTATAACCAAGACAACCCCCATTCATCCTGTTATTCTTGAAGTTTAGCTTACCTTTCTTAAAATGATGAAAAAATAACATTGCTTCTTTTTCTACCTCTGTCCTCTACCTCTGGTTAAACAAAGAAAAACCTGTAAGAAGTTGTCATCTAGATTCTTCTATGGCTTTTTGTCAAAAAGTGAAAAAAATCAGAGATTTTTAACTTAAGAAAAATATTTTTTGTTGAAAAACAAAACTTAGGGTTTTACTCAAAAGCAGATACAATTGGTTTTGATGGAAAAGATAATTGTCAATCTGATAGTTTTGTTCTTTGCTCAGTGTCGTGGTTTAACCCCAGTTGGCAACTAAGCACCACACAGCCGCTGGCTCACTCCCCCCATGGTGGGATGGGGAGGTAATTGGGTAAAAGGGTGAAAATGAGAAAATTCTTCGCTTGAGATAAAGATGGTTTAATAGGTAAAGCAAAAGCCGCACGCAAAACAAAGCAAAACAAGGAATTCATTCACCACTTCCCACTGGCAGGCAGGTGCTCAGTCATCTCCAGGAAAGCGGGGCTTCATCCCGCACAATGGTGACTTGGAACATAAATGTCATCATTGTGAACATCCCCCCTTCCTTCTTCTTCCCCCAGCTTTATATGCTGAGCATGACATTATATGGTATGGAATATCCCTTTGGTCAGTTGGGGTCAGCTGTGCCGGCTGCGTCTCCTCACAACCTCTTGTGCACCCCAGGCTCCTCGCTGGTGGGGTGGTGTGAGAAGCAGAAAAGGTCTTGATGCTATCCAAGCACTGCTCAGCAATAATGAAAACATCCCTGCGCTATCAACACCATTTTCAGCACAAATGCAAAACATAGCTTCATACTAGCTACCATGAAGAAAACCAACTCCATCCAAGCCAAAACCAGCACACTCCAGTTACTGGGTGTGGAGTCAAACACACAGAAAATGCCTTTCTGTAGAAATGCAAAGCCTCTGTTTCTACTTAAAAACATCATAAAAGTGCCTTGTAATAATTTTAAGTAAGCCAAATAGAGATAAGCTCCAAGTCTGGCTCACGAAAATAATAAGAAATGTTCTTCCAGATGGTAGGCAACAACTGGTGATGCAAATGACTGCCACACAGATGGAAAAGGGCTTTAGGAATTTCTTATCTCCTTGGAAAGAGGAGCCCCAATAAGAAAACCTCTCTGATAACAACCCAACCTCAAAAAGCCCTCATGAAACTTCAGTGGTGTTGGTCAGAGACACTTGCAACATGAACAAATGAAAACATGGCTGAGGAAGTGTTTGGAAGGCAGCAATCCATGAGAGTGTACACCAGCACCTCCGGCTGAGAGGCAGCTTCACTGCAAGGATCCGAGTTCGTCTCGGTGCAGTTCTCTCAGCTGCTCTTGTCACACCCGATGACTCTCCAAGGCAGCAGCGCTAAAGCGAATGCCATTTCATGCTCACTCTAGATTTGGCTGTCATCAGTGAGCCCAGCAAATGCAACAGACCACTCCACCTCTCTCTCTTTACCTGAATGATATCCGTGGTCTCTGCTGCTTGCTCTCCCTAGCAGTGCAAGTAGTAGTGAACAAGTCATCTTGGCAATGACTTGTTCCAGTTAAAGTTGTGTTTAAATTTAGCAAGAAAATACATTTTAGTTGCCTTTTTCCCACTTCCCTCCCCCCACACCCTCTTTTGGGCAAATTCAAGTGAACTGTTAAATGTCAAACAATGTAAAGATGAGGCAGTCCCATTGAGCAGCAGAATGAATCAAATATCTTAGATGCACAAGAGTAGGCTGGCAAGTCTCTGTTAAAAAACCCATGCAGTAAATTTAGAGCTGCTGTTTCCCCCTACTAATCAAATTAGATGTTTGACAGCATAATGTCTGTGCCAGATAGTCCAAGAAGAAAGAACTGCCCTCAGATACATTTCCATGAGATCTGGAGATTCACAGGACAAAAATGAAGACACAGCTGAATAACTACAGGAAGTAGTAAATCATCATCTTAGGGAGCATTAAGCAACTGCTAGATTTACAAAACTCTGCTTCACACAGAAAAGGACTGCAAAGTCTATCCCTTGTAGGTCACCTACGGTTTTGAAAAACCTGGTCCTTGTGTCTGACAGAGTAAAGCACAAAGAATGCAAATCTGGAAGGAAAGTGAGCTTAAATGTTAGAATTAGGCACATATCACTGCCCACCCACCCCTCCAAACAAAGTTCAGTATTGAGGTTTTTTGGAACTTTTGCATGCATATCAGGAGCAAGCCTGGCACTCCCCTTACTTAGAAGTGCCACATGCCTCATGTTAAGTATGAGGTTATAGCATACAAAACTTTATCCTCTTTAATCAATAGTTCAGCCCTGATTGGTAGCAATTCAAAATAACCTCTTTCTGACAGACAGTTTTCATAGTAAAAAATAATTCAGCCTAGTGCTCAGAGACCTGACACAGACATCACAAATGGTACTCGCTAGCTGAGCCATCTGAGCCATGGGGTCTTAACTACCATTTTGCATTACTGGCTGAGGTCCCCCACCAGAAGCAGAAAAGAGCAGTAGGAGAAATGTTATTCTGTGCTTACCCCGCAGGTTACCGATATAGCAAATTTCACAAGCCCTAAGTTCAAACCTATAAAATGAAGTCTCCTGAAGTGAATTGCTATTAAGGAAATACTACAGAGTCTCTGCCGGAAAAGCAAGACTTAGAATGCCATTCCTTGAGATCCATCGTAATGAATTCCTTTCACCCTAGATTGATGTACCGCCTAGGAAAGATTATAAAACACATGACTATCACTGTTAGTACTGAACTGCAGGATCTCCAAGACTTTCTGGGAAGCTTTAGCATATCCGTAACAAGCAAAGCATTCAGCAATTCCTCTTTCATAACCTCAGCCTTCTAAAGAAAGAAATTAAATGATAGTTCAAATATAAGCCCAACAAATCACTTGAAATCGGAACTAAAGAAGATCATGCTTCTATCACCAAAGCTGCTAGGCATTTACCGTTGTCCTTCTGTCTCATTAAGTTTGTTCTGTCTTAAAAAGCATAAGACTATGTGAAATGCTAAGAATAGCAGAACAACAGGAAAATAATATCCACAGATATACTCATGCATTCCCAGCTGTAATTTGTTCTGGCCTCCTTTATTCCCCTCTGGCTATTTTTCCAGGAACTTGAAGATGCGTGGTTACTACTCATGGAAACACTGAGCTTCTGTTATTTGCAGAAATACTCACAGACAGTGTGCAGAAAGAAGTTGTGCCTAAGGAAGGCAACAGGCTAATAATTTCAAAAAAACGTTAAGCATACATCCAGGTAAGGAAGAGGCTCAGTCTAGTGTTTGTTAGGCAGCTAAACTACAGAGTGGATGACCACAAGATTTATTGAACAAACAATCCATCCTTATCGATTTGCAGGTACAATAAACAAACTGCTTCTTACAAATTGAGTGGATACCTATTAGCAGGATGACTTACTGAGAATTAAATTGAGGAAGGGGGCTGGGTGGAGAAAGGAAAAATAAAAAATAAAAAATACAGCTTAAGAAAAACTGCCTAGGTAGAAAATGTTTCCAGCAGGCAATTTTCATAACCAATTGCTCAGTTGCTAAACAAGTGGTGCACACTTCATACATACTCATTCAGCCACAAACACGTTGTGTGAGAAATATAATCAAGTCTAGGAAAGAGAGAATGCAAGAGTTGAAAGAATTAAGGGAACTAGCAAAGGAAAACAAATCACTTCATCTCTGGTCTGCTGGTTTGAATCCAATCCATATTAGTAGACATGAATAATGGTTACAGACACTGTAACCCTCCAGTGTCTGACTGTGAACTGGTCCTTGTGAAATGAGTTGGCAGACGTTCTCCTGTCCTACTAAATGCAAACTCGGCAACCTCTTCCTCTCCTCTTTTGCACACTTGTGCACAGCCTTCTCAAAAATGTATTGGCATCATAACAAGGATAGAGCAAAGCTTGTGAGTGTCTGTACATAACTGACTTCTGAGCTCTTAGACATCATGAATACAAGAAATAGAAGCAGCAGGCCAAAACATAAGCATCCACAACCATTGTCTATTTTCCTCAAGATGTAATCTGTTTCTTACTACAGAATTTCCTTGCCTGCTCTGACCATCATTTTCCTGTCACTACAGAATTACTGTCATGCTTTAAATGTCTGGCCAGTTTCTGATTAGTGATTCAAAATAATAATAATCTCTCAATTTCAAAAGCATTAAGGCTAAAAAGCTGACCTAGAGAAAGATGTCATGCTCTCCCATGCATAAAAATGAAAAGAAGTTATAATGTCTTATGTTAGACAGATTTAGAACTTGTCCAACAAAAAGAATGTTATAAATTCTGCACTAACAGGTTGAAATGAGCATTTTTTTTTCCCTCAAGCAAGTAAAGTGTTAATTCGCTACAGTTTTCATAAGCATTGTGAACATATTTGTGGGGCATGGATCCAGTTTTGAAACAGCTATAAATTACTATAATTTGGCAGCAGTATTTCATAAAGACAGAGGACATGTACAGCATTTATTTGCCGCAATAATCATTCAAGATTATTTTATTTAAATTGCACTTATAATCTAAAACCTGCAGGTTCGATGTTAAAAACACCTGCCAAGTAGTCTGAATTTGCCTTCATGCACTGTGAGCCAGGCAAGCTCTGCATAAGCTCCAGTCATGACCAAGTTTTGATGACCTATGAGCACTAAAGAGCAGAGCACGCTTAGTGCTACCAGCTCTCGTCATTTCATCCTTGACTAATACTTTGTCAGAGGCAGTAAACTACAGTTTCAATGTAACTCAGTACTTCATGATACTTTGGAACAAATTTCCAAGATCTGCATTCAAAGAGAAAAGACAAGGATCTAGAATTAGCAAAACCAACTTTCCCAGTTTTCTGATACAATAAAACAATAGGAATGATAAATTGCACTTACATTCTGCCTGGTCCCACCTGTTTGCAAAGCGTGCCTTCTTGGCATGCTGGAGGGACAAACAGAAGTGAACCTCACTCAGCTGAACTGAATCCACCGAGCTGAACATGGAAGTTATTTTTTCCTGCGTTGTCTTCTGTCAGCACCCTCCTGTCTGTGGAGGAAAAGACCCAAACAAATCAGTGGTGTATCTAAAGAATATACACGTGTAAGCCACTGCCAAAAAGCAACTATACAAAGTCTCGGTAATTTGGAAAGCAATTCAGCCCAAAAGCATTTGGATTAGGTTCCACCAAATGTTGTCCAACAGTGATATTCAGCTGGCTGAAGAGCAATGGTTCCTGTAGTAGAGGCACGGGTACTTCAGGGTGTTTGGGGGTTTTGTGGTTTTATTTTGTTTTGGTTTTTTTCAGGGAAATCATTAGAGTACATTTTGAGGTTCACCCTCCTCCTTCAGATGCGTAAGCCCCCAGTGACGTTCAGGGCTGCCGGAAAGGTAACAGCTCAGAGACCGTCTCGCCTCCACGTCCTGCCGTTCAAGCTGAGCGCAGGCCCCAGCACCAACAACTTCCTTCCCTCCTGCCTTTCTTCCTGGAGGGGGAACACAGACACAGGCTGCAAACTGAAGAGCTGATTGCAAAATGATTTAGTCTACAAACAGCCGTATTTGAGCAGCTCACGGAAACCAAGTTAGTAACAGGCCTCTTCTGTGGAGCCCTTGTAATCAATTTTTAAAATGTCATACAACTGATGGTGGCTGAAGCTAAGATGCCAGCAGAACTTGTATTAACTAAAGACAGTCCTACAAGTGCTCTCACGCACCAAGTCTCTAAACTGGTTTAGGCACATCGGTAGTACTTTCACACTGGTAGTGGCTGGCCTTGTTTACAGAGAGTTATCACGTCTAAGGCAACAGCTGAATTCAACAGCTTGTAGGCCTCCCTCCCACGGACCTCTCGTTGTGTAGGTGTGGGGGACTCGAAAGTGCAGAAGCAGGAAGGAGCTGCCGATACCAGTGCGTGACGGCTGTTAGGAGAATTAAAACTTTACACACAGACTACACACAACAGTCTCTCACCACTCCCTTACTCATATCGGCACATTTCTGCTCGTAGATGGCTATGAAAGCATATAGCATCAAGATATAAACATGTTAAAATGACTGCTCCATCACCCAACATCACAGGAAACATTCAGCTTAATTGTATAGATCCAAGCACTTTGAAACAAGCCACCAGGTGCCATGAGGCTAAAAAGAATCCATGTGCCAAGCCATTTGAGTTTGTGTTTGGGGATTTTTTCTCCTCCTTTTATCTCCTTTAACGTACATACGTTTAGTTGCTTGAGTCTGTGCCCTGCAGAAAGTGGCTGAAGTGGGATGAAGTCTCACCAACCAAATGAGACTGAAAGCCTGCGTGCAGAAGGAGAAGAGGAGCTGCGAAGGTGTCAAATTTGCACCTGGAGCTGGAACATGTTAGACTGAAGATGGCAGGCTCAGTGGGGAACACCAAAAAGCCTGACTGTCACATTGCCATCGCAGTGAGCAAAGAGACGTTTTTCCATATAACTGAGGTGCGGGAGATCTCAAAAATGGTCTTAGCACTTGAAAAATATGGAACAATATTGACATATGCTGGGTTTAGTACTAGACTAAAAATTATTTCAGTTTTTCTTCCAAAAATGCAATGAGTACCGTTGGAGGATCGGAAGGCTGTTGCCAGTATAGTTCTGCTGGAAGAGCTGAGGAACTTCCTGAGTACTTTTGTCTAAAACAAACAAGAAGCTTTCCAGGAAGTTCTGAGTAATCATCTGACCTTGTGTGTAGTAGCTGAACAGCTACAGAAGGAAGAAACTATCCTGAGATGGAGACACAAAGATTTAAATAAACAAGAAAACACACCAGCCTGCTTGAGGAAATTAAGAACAGACTGCCCCAGGCAGTTTCTTTTTCTTAAGAAAGAACATGCTGCAGGAATTTCAGCAAAGAGCAACTAATCCACTGAGACTCATGAGAGAACTCCAAAAAATGAATGAAATTTAGGAGTTCGTAAAGACAGCCTACTGACTTCCCACAGGGGATTTCTTCTGGTGCGTAACACCAGGTGAGCCTTCCCTCCCCTCCAGAGTTTAAAGTTCTCCCTGCCTTTGTGTGGGCCTCTTAATGCTTTCTCCAACTAAACCGGATTCTGTCTTTGGAGACGATGTGGGTATCTATATTCTCTGCAAGAGACCACCGTGTCTCTAAGCACCCTAACATAGAAGAATTAAGATACCCTGCAACCTGCAGGGTTTGGACAGGGATCCCATCCCCACCCACAGACATCAAATCAACTCCTAATAGCAATATGACTCTGTGAGTAGTTTTTCCACCCAAACCAAATTAACCAGAGATGACAATGCTATGACCTTTCCAGTCAGGCAATCCTGCTTTTTATGCTTTGGATTCTTCTACACTAGGAGGCTTCAAAGGGACTAATAAAGAAAGGGGCGGGGGGAAGATGAGCAGATCCAGAGAAAATGAGCTTTTTCATGGCTACTAATGGACACTGTGGGAATCTTAACCCTGACTATCTCTCTAATTTAATTATGAGTGTGATGTGGATTTTTGTGTTTATTTTATGTATATGCAGGTATATAAACACACACAAACAAGTGTCTATCCATGTGCTACAGCTGCCTCCTCAGCTCTGAATATTGGCTGTCTTTCTGGCTGTGTAAATACCTCTACACACCAGAGGAAATGGAATTAAATCCCTGGAAATTCAAAAGGGGCCACAGACACACACATGCAAACACACCCCCATTACAGGTTCCTGCTGTTGCTTTATTATTCCATAAATCACAATAGCAACACTGTAGGTTAGCAATCGTTTTAGGGTTACAGATACCACAGTGTCCAGTCTGTCCTGAAGGCATCTCTACCATTCCCTCTTAGTTATCAGTATTTCCATATAGATCCCATGGTAGAAACCTTAACTGATGCCATATATAAATCACAGCTCATTGCGTTGCCCTGCAGAAGATTTGTCATGCTTTAAGCTAATTTTGCCTTGTGTGCAAAAACACTGAGCACAGACCCTGTCTCTGAGATAACGTTCTTAAACCTTTCATATCAGCACAGAAGTAGTTCAGTGGTTTCTCACATCCAACTCAATCCTCTGAAGGATCAGAACAAGAGATGAAAGAAAAAGTGGATTACAAAGAGGAATTTAAATAGTAGTGTTCTGGCCTTGCTAGAAATAAGTATTTGTGTTTGTGTAGATGTCTAAAAATACTTAAAAAAAGTATTTTAAAGTGGTAAACTACACCACTGATTTTTTTTTCAGTCTATACAATTTTTTAAGCTAAACTGATTCTGAAGCGTACATTGTCCCTCATTCAAGAGTTCCAGCAAACACAGTTTTCGGGTGGACTGTGGGGCTTGCTTATTTTTAGACCTTTAAAGCCAGGGTTGCATACAGATGCATGGATGACTACCCCACCCCCCTCCTTTCCTGCAAAAGAAAAAATAAACAGCCAAGGTTGATGATATCTTTAGAGCAAACACCAAAACACTCAAGACAATAGAAGTTTTATTTCAGAGTCCTAATCAGGGCCAAGCTTACAATCTGCAAAACATTCAGTCTTGATGTGCTCAGGAGGAGGAAAGGACAGCTGTGTGTCAGCATCAATATACTCTGTGAAAACACAAACCTAATTCTGTGCCCTTTGATCTGATGGTTATAAACGGTAGAATGACTCAAGACACCACTTTTTTCCACTACAGATTCAAAGAAAATGAAGCAGAAAATAGTTACAACCTGCATGAATACTAACACCTTAGCAGACGCAAGCATTTGCTAAATGTAACACTGTTCTTTCTGTCCCTTCCGTTCCCGCAGTTGTATTTGGCTTTATGTTCATACAAATGCTCTCCTTTGCACAAGTCAGATTCCAATCTCAGGAGTTATCCTTAGGAAAATAAACTTCAGATTGAAAAGTAGGCCTGATTTTGATCTTACAAATGCTGATATAATGTAAGAGAGTAATCAAACCTGGTGATGTTGCTCCAGTGCAAAACTGGACATCTTTCTCTTGACTCTTATGTCCTCTGGCTTAAGCCACTCATTTGACAAACTGGCACCTAGCCAGGTACTCAAGACCGTGCTTAAAGTTACAAGTAAAGGAACAGGATGACAATGACGACGATGATGATGATTGAATCTAAACAGGTATAATGCATTTTTATTATTAATACATTTCTGTGCAATACATTCACTGCTGCTACTGCAAACCGGAGAAATTCCATTGAAACAGACTGAAAAACAACGCCAAGATAATTACTGTCCTCCTCTCCAACTCTGGAGTTGGGATGCCAACAACTGTGATACCACAATCAGAACAGTTTATGATCTACCAACAGCAAATACCTTCCATGAAGCATGCAAGGAACAGGAGCTCATGGCGTTGGTCCAGTGTTAGAGGGACTTCAAGCTACACTCAATGTCAGGGCAGAGCAAGGAAATATTGTTCACAGTGTAAGTCTCTGAATCCCTAACTTTCAGTGAATCTCCACATGACAATAAGTATGAGTCAGGGGTACTGTCCTGGTCTAATCACCACTAACATACACACCTTACTCAAAAAAAGTAGTCACATGATTAGGGCAGTCTCTGAAGAAACGATTCATCAAAGCTCTTGATAGTGTAAGCACCACCTTGAATTTTATCTGGAAAATCCATCATTCAAGGACCATAAAGCATTCCTATACACTAATTAGACATTGCAATACCTGTGTAAACTGTAAGGCATGACTATGTCCATTGTACAGGATGAAAACCAGATCCAGAAAAGATAAAGGCAACATTCTCAAAAGTGTCTATTAATTTTTGAAACCTTGGGGGTTAGGGGTATTCTAGGTGCAAATCTCTCCATAAGTGAAGTACCAGATGCTTTGGTACCTTTGCTCCAATATCAGTTTTAAAAGTTCACACCACTTCCAAGAAAAAAGACCAAGATTTCTCAGATGTTGAGATCTTCAAAACAAATGGACATTCTTTGAAGTGTTATCCTTATGACTGCACGAAGAATGTATACAGCTGAGTCACTGACAGAGTTGGAAATGAAATTTCTGGGTCCTCACTGCTTAGGAAGCTAAACAGTTGTGCTATACCCTCTTGCCCTCTTTGGTAGGCATATGGATTTTATCTGTCATCTAAGCTGACCAACCCTATAACCCAGCAGCTGACCTCCAGCCAGCAGGCAAACTTTGAGGCCTCATTAGAATTGGGTCCATAGTTTTGTCATTCTGATTTAGCATGTTTGTATAGAATGTGAATAATACACATGACATAGTTTTTCCTCTTCTCAAATGTATTTTGTACCTCTCAAATATATTTTTTAAAAGTTTGTGCACAAGTAAGTGCATGCCTGCAACATGCCATTTCCAATGTCTGGCTTGGCCTTTTCATTTCTATTGCTTTAGACATCCATTTCTGTTGCTTTAAACAACCATTTCTATCAGAACTATGAACAAGGCTATGAATGGGGTAGAAATGAACAGGTTGATGAGAGTCTCCCATAGCCCAAGGAAAAACCTGCTGTTAAGTAAAATGCTGCTACAGACTGCACAAGACAAAATTTAATATTAATCCTTAAAAATGAACTTGCAGGTCTGACATTTAATGGGCACTTTAACAAAGCATGAGTGGCAAACACAACCTGCAGCAATAATGAATACGCCCACAGTAAATAAGGAATGGAAGAGGTTTATTTGTTTTCAGCTTTTGTTCATATCTTTTTTAACTATGCAGACTAAGTTAGGGCCAAATTTATTAGGACAGTGTGAGAATTTTGTATAATGAGTAAGTACCCCACAGATAATTCCTTCACATAAATGAGTTCAACCCTGATGAAAATGAACCCTGACAATTGTGCTGTATGCTCTGAAAAAAGGGTCTAGGACAAAGCTATGTTAAGAAAAATAGGACACCTGGTAACACAAGTGCAAGCAATGACTCTACCCTGACAAAATCTGAGTACATACTGGAAGAGCGGGAGCATGCAAACTAAGACTATGTAAGGGACCTGTCCATCATATATTGGCCATTTACACAGGGTCAATCAAATGTTTTCTGATTGATATTTACTCTGAAAATCAGAGTAGCACACAGCTTGCACACAAAGTATTTCAGTGGCAAACAGTTACTAAAGGGCGTCCCTGTCTACCCCAATTATTTGAAAAGCGGAAAATGCTGCTTCCATCCGCACTCCTTTGCCTCTCCTTCATTTCCACTTGAGCCTCAGGCCTCAGTGCTTCAAAGGCATAGAGGAGTTTCTCAAAGCGCAGTCAGCATCGCTCTGTTAGGGTGAAGCTTTTAGCTAGTGGTAAGGGGGATTTACCTAATGGGAAATCCCATGTGCAGAATGCCTTTCATCACCTGTGGTTCTGCTGGAGGGGAAGGTTTAACAGGGAAGTGTCTGGACTCCAGACATGAGTAGCAGAGAGAAAATTCCTTTACAGGGGGTGGGAGGAAAGCTGACACTAAAGTTGGGTGAAAATTGTCCCTGCAGCAGACAGCCCTATCTCTACCATAATAGTCCTGGCGGGGAGTGGAAGGCAGACAGCGCGGGTAGAGATTCGGCACCCTGCAGGGTTCCCTGCAGGCCATTGGGAACACTGGCAGCAGAGCTGAAAGACTCTCGGCTGCTCTCCTCAGCCACGCAGGGGCCAGCCCCTGCAGTCAGAGCACAGCTCACCCACCACACCACATCCCATGACTTGTGTGAAACAGCATTTTGTCACTAGCATCACCAAATTGGGTCAGCCCTGAAAGAGAAGAACATCTCCTACTGAGGGGCTCGCTACTGTCTTCACTGTGAGTTTCCGTGGGTGACCCTTCATCCAAAAAAGATGAAGTTAACTTCAGTTTAACAGCTGACAAAAATCACAGCCTGCAGCAGTAAGTCTGCAATGGCACTAAATAACCAAATAGCAGGATAACATGGTATGATCACATCCTCACATTTCTTGTTTCCTGTGTTGTCAGCATGCTGCAAAACTAAAATCTCACCCTATGCTTCAAATATAAAACGTTGCTCCCCCACTGCCCTACATGTTCCCCTATTATTTACAAAAAGCTGGGGAAAAGTCTCACTAAAAGATCAGAATTTGCTAATTAATTGGAATCTGGTGGCATTTTGTATCTTCTTCATGCAAATGTCAACAGCTACACAAGGCTGCAGAAAATGAAGATGATCGTACCATAGTTACTTAGATTGCAAGCTGTTTTAGACAGAGACAGCACAGCTTTTGTGCAAAGTGCAGCACCCAGTGCAAGAGGTTTCAGATACAAAGGTAGGACTCCTGTAAATGTAAATTAGACTTTATGCAGAATCAGAAAAAAGTTGTAAAGAAGAAAAGGAGAGGAACTACAGGAAGTATTTCATCTTCAAAATACACCACAAGCAATATAGAGTCATAGAACAATTTGGGTTGGAAGGGACCTTTAACGGCCATCTTATTCCAACCCGTCCTGGTTGGGCAGGGATGGGGCATCACAACCACCTCTCTGGGCAACCTGTGCCAGTGTATCACCACCCTCATTGTGAAACATTTCTTCCTTCTATCTAGTTGAAATCTGCCCTCTTTCAGTTTAAAACCATTAGCCCTTGTCCTATTCACTAGAGGCCCGGCTAAAAAGTCTGTCCCTGTCTTTCTTAGAAGCCCCCGGGAAGTACTGGAAGGCTGCAGGAAGGTCTCCCGGCGCCTTCTCTTCTCCAGGCGGAACAAGCCCAACTGTCTCAGCCTGTCCTCATAGCAGAGGGGTTCCAGCCCTCTGATCATTTTTGTGGCCCTCCTCTGGACCCTCTCCAACAGGTCTGTGTCTTGCCTGTGCTGAGGGCTCCAGAGCCGGACGCAGCACTGCGGGTGGGGTCTCACCAGAGTGGAGCAGAGGGGCAGAATCACCTCCCTCGACCTGCTGGCCACGCTGCTTCTGATGCAGCCCAGGAGATGGTTGGCCTTCTGGGCTGTAAGCACATGTTGCTGGCTCAGGTCCCGCTTTTCATCCACCAGTACCCCCAAGTCCTCCTCGGCAGGGCTGCTCTTGATCCCTTCATCCCCCAGCCTGTGCTGATAGTGGGGGTTGCCCTGACCCATGTGCAGGACCCTGCACTTGGTCATGTCGAACCTCATGAAGCTCACAAGGGCCCACTTCTCAAGCTATCTATGTAATATCCTAATATAATGCAAGTGCAGCAGTATAACGGAATATATCCTGCTCCTCTAAGTCAGGCACTTAAAAAGCCACTGATTTTCAAAGATTTTTCAAAGCCATTAACCTATTCAAGACAACTGGGCTTCCCATAGTCCCGAGCTTCATTTTATACATCTCTCCTCCATGATCCTGCCTGTTTTGCTACTGGCTTTCAGAATCCAGTGTCTGCTTCTAGAGTGGTAAATGGAATTTGAAAAGTGAGAAAAACCAGGAGATATGAAAGTTTGGAGTCTGCACCTGTACTGCATCACTGACCAAGCTTTTTCCCCTTCCTACAGCACTATTCACCCTTATGACATGCTTCACATGACTAAAAGCATAGGGACAACTCTGTCAATTTAACCAAAACATTCTTGGGGGAGGTGGGTAAGGGGTGAGAAAGATTTAATCATCTTTGATCCACTCATTTTGAATCTAACACTATGCTGAAGAAGAAGCTGAGATGCATCTTATGTATATTTTCCACTCTCAGTAGTGTGAATAAACTCATTGCAATTCATTATACACAAAACTGCAAAACCCATTTTTGTTGTTTAAAGTGTGCAGTTAAAAATAACCGTTCAATCAGTTCTAAGAGTAGGGGATTTAAATGTTCTATCAATCTCGAATGGAGCTTCTTACTTTGCATCAGAACAGGGGTACCATTTTACTAAGCATGCTTTAAGACTCCCTTTCCCCAGACTAAATGTGTAGAGTAAATCTGACAGACCATCTCAGAAAGTCAGCAACATTCAGAGGTATAATCTACATTTAAATAATGGATCATATCCAGAAACTTAAACAGTAGTTTTAGAGATGTGTGTAGCAATCTTCATGGCACATTACGGGAAATAGAGATGCAGTGACGTTAAGTCACTCAGTGAAGGTCACCCAGCACATTAGCTGCATCCCCTCCTACTCGTCTCTTTGATCGCACTGCAGCACAGCTAAAAAACAGTCCAGGTCACGCTGCCTGACCTACTTGAAAATTCGCCTACTACGACACACGTTTCAGCTGAGGCATTTGGGATCTGGGCCCTTGGTAACAAGCCATCTCTCCTGACAGGAAGCACCGGGGAGGGGGAGCGAAGCGACCTAGGCTCTAGTCCAGGCTTTCTAGCCTGTTGCTCATCGACTCCTTTAACATCCTGTTGCCACCAGCATCCTTGAGAACCTGCCATTTACCTTGAGTGGGCCAGGCCTGCGCCCTTCATCTGCCACATACATGCATTGGTACTTTTCCATCATCACGTAACACTTTCAAACTGGAGCATGGCGTGCAAACTATATTACCCCGTGTTACAGCAGTCACTTCCTAGTTCAGACGGAATCTGTTGTACAGCACTAGTAAAAAGCCTGAGGCCGCAAGCTGTGAACTTTCGCCTAGATACTGATGAACTTATACTGAACTCTGACTTCGTTACATGAGGGAAGGCCCCGAAACCGGTGTAAATTAGAAAGATAAGATAGTCACATCCATCAGCAGAAATTGCCTCCTTGAGAAAAGAAAAAGAATGGCCCGCCTGGAGACGGTGAAAGCTTCCAATGAGGAACAAGGAGACCCCAGACCCAAACACTCCAACTGGACCGAACCGTCTTGCAACAGGAGAGGAACTTCAATTGTAAGGGTATAGTTGCCCAGAGATTCTTTCGTTCGAGGTCCCTCTCCGGAGGCACCCAGCTCGAGCTGTTCTACACTGCTGTACTACTTAATAAATTCATTTGGCATACGTCACGTCGGAGATTCTGCTTCAGGAAACCCAGGGAGACTGAGGGAAGAGAAGCGCCCGAGAGTGAGTGTATGTGTGTGTGTGAGGAGTCAGAAAGGGCACCCGTTGGCTCACTGGCGTTGCCTGCTGAGAAGGAACTCTGGTCCTAGCGGTTAAAGTCTCGGGTGGTGTGTGTGCGACTCCTTGATCGGTGTGTGAGTGCTCAGGCAGCAGCTTCTCCTTTAAATCTTGGCACAAATGCAATTATTTTAGTCAGGTAGAGAAGAAAATCATCCATGCTGATATGGATGGCATAAATCTATTTCCGCGATACAAGTGTCACCTAAAACCCTCAGCAATGACTAGGTTAGTCTTCTTCCACAGCTGTATTTTACTCACTTGGAATTTCTGCAACAATAATAAAATAAATTCCCAACCAGGTAGGATAATAGAGTCATAACACACTGAAATAGTTTATTTCTACACTGTGACCTAGTTATAGTAATATCACCTTTCATTGTTTCTTTGGTGACGCTTAGATTGGTATCTTTTCAAGGCAGCAACAACCTTGCTTGGATGCGTGTGGTTCTGCGCCCAGACTGGGCCATAGTTGACTGTCATCTAGTCAAGTACAATTAGAAATCATCAAACATCATACCAGTTGGCCAAAGGGGAAAAGTGAAAGTAAAAGACTGCAAGTCAGTAATTCATATCAAGGAATACACACATGGCTGCATCCAACTAGCTTTGATTTTTCTTTTCTGTCTTAAAAACATTATAATAAGGGGCAGATGCTCTGCCAAGGATACAGGTATGTCTTTTCACCATCTGAGGATCCGACTCAGAAGAAGAATTTTAATAAAGGAGGTTTGAAGCCAATACATCACAGGCACCATTACTCCACAGAAACACAGCCGTGCAGTGACTCTGCTATTGTCTGTACACTGATAACTATTATCATGCAAGTCTGCCAGAAGAACATAATAGGAATAATGTGCCTATCTGCTGGGTTTTGTCAATGCTAAAATTATTTTCTGGGTACTTTCTTGCCCTCCTTGCATGCAAAAACTTTGAAATATGAATGTTGTGGCTCTTGAATTTTGTATGTGTGCTTGTTGAAACTGAAAAAATAAATTATCATGGCATTATGTCTCTAGATCCTTGTAAAGCCAGTATTTCCTTTACAGATTGAGTGTCAGAGTGATGCTGAGAAAATGCAGATGCTAACATTAAACATTTATTGCTCAAAGTCTCCTACATATCCTTCCTGTCATAACTGCCCAACTGAATGAGTTTTGCTACAGATGAGGGAGACAAAACCCTTAAAACACAACTCAAAAGAGTCTACTCCAAGATATTTTCTAATGGCCTTGAATGCAATTAGAGTCATGCACAAGCTACTTCCATCATGTTCTTTCCGAGGAAAGCCATAAGGAAGTCCTTGCATTCATTAGGAACCTCCTAGCAGACCACAGTATTTGTCTATTAACCCTTCAGGATGTTCCAGGAAGACATTATCAATATTTATGGTCAGGTAACGGTCTTTCATAATCCAACAAAAGAATGAAAAAGGAGAAAGGGTAGCTGGCCACCTGCTACCATTGAGGACCTTTTTCTTTTGGTCAAAAGGTACAAAAAAGATGAACCAGCAATAGAAGGATGAGGATGAATGTTTCTGATAAATTCAATGACTGGACCTGCAATTAGCATAGCTTAGCTTCCCATCTGTCCTCATTTCTTCACACAAATTCACTTCTGATGCAAGCTTAGATACAAGTTTTCTGTTGCTCCCAACTCATGCAAACTTTTCTCACTGCAGTACTGTCTTTGATTAACCCAGTGTTAATGTTCCTCTCAGTAAAGTCAGTGAGACTTTCTTGATCCAATAGGGTCATTGACAGAACCTGCCGTGCTCACCTCCCTACTATTTATTAATTGCCTTTTGCAAATTCATAATTCCAATGATACTGTCTTCTCCTTAAACACCCACAAGACATGTTTAGGGATGTTTCCTTTTGTTTTGACAGAAGTGAACTTTTTTTTTTTCTTTTGCTTTTGATTTTTTTAAAGCCTGACACTGAAATAAATGAGGGGAGGTCTCTCCAAGGCAGCACCTGCCAGCAACACTTGGTGCTCTGGGATCACAGTGTATCCCATAAGTGAGACATGAGTCATTGACTCTCAAGTCTTGTTCTAGGCAGTGGTGAATTCCAGGTTCCATCAGGCAGTGCTCCACTCCACGCATTCAACCTCATCGGTTCTGTCATTTGTACCCCCTGTTTAAAGATAACACCTGTGCCTACTGGCTGAGGCCCCTAGGGTTCAGGAAAATTGCCAGCACTCCTGTCAATAAAGCAAATTTTAGTGCTTGACATTTCAGGAGATGACTTTGAAGAGAAAACCTCTACAAACTATTTGAAGAGAGTCCTCAATTCTTCTGTGTCCCTGTAATTCATCACTCAGCACAGGAAGCCTGAGAGACCCACTGCCTTGTGAGGGGACTGCCTCTTTCTTATTGATGATCATAACATTGCAATGTGTCTGCAGCAACTTTGTGTGTGGAAGTTGCACAGGCATGACATAAATCACCTCAGATCTCCTAGCAATAACATGACCCTGAGGCAACATATTCAGTAAATTAAAAATAAATGACGTGATGGCCTGATAGGACTTCAGCAGACGCCATGTCAGACCTAGCCTGAGGGAGGAATGTGCCTTCTAGCTTTTCCATAACAACTGTCTTTTTACAGTGAGTTAATTATCTACAGATTCTGTGTGTTTAGAAGACATAAAACAAGACCAGCTGATTTCAAAACAACTTTAAAACAGACTTTAAAATGCATCTCTAGGGCCTCACATACATCGATGTACAGTATACAAGTCTAGGTGACATCATTCCTTACAGCAGCCATGAGGGGACACAAAGGATGGCACTGTAAAATCTCTCAGGAGTTTGGGGATGGTCCTACTATCTAGGTGAAAGCTTATAAAAGAACAGTGATACTCAAACCCACTCCAAATCACACTCCTAGGCTGTGTACACCCCATTTGCCTTCATTTCCAACAGTGTGGTGGGACTTTCCGAGAATCTGTGCTCCAACCAGACAAAGCTCCCACCTTCCAAAACAGTGTGCAAGGTATTATGTTTTCAACTTTACGCTAAAGAGATGGAGGGTGAACTTAATCGACCAGTCATTAAAGATGAGCTTCTGATAAGCCTGCTGCTAGTCAATTATCCCATTAGAATGGAGATTATGAATCTGGGCAGAGGATTTAAAATCATAGTCAGTGTCTGTGTTTCTACAGCAGTCAAAATCAGACCCACATAACTTCAGCCAATTTAGGTCAGAATGATCATTTTGATCCTGAACATTACAAAAATAATTTCTGCTTTTTATAAATGCATATCCAACAACTCTTCAAGACCAGAAATGTCTTGTGGAGTAAAATCAATGGCAAAGTAAGTTTGTACTTTTGAGCTTTCAAATGTGGGTGTTCAGGTCATTTCCATATCTGGTTTCTCAAACCAGGTCAGAGCTTCCTAAAAAGTAGAGGTCAGCTATAATACAGACACATGGACTGAGTTGTGGAACTGAGATTTACATGCAAAGCCTGCCCATAGCACTGTTCCTCTTCTCATTCTTGCAGCTGGGCAGAAAAAAAGAAAATCCACAAATCTGTATCATACACCTACTCATCTTTAGTATGCACATGTAAACGTACAGCTATATTTTGATTTCACAGAAAACCTAGAAAACAAAGGATCATAATTCATACGCTTACATTCTTTTTCTCTAAGATAGCTGACAGATGCCCAAGAAAACATGTCTGTATCTTCTGATGATTTTTGTGTGGTGTGGTAGTTGAATCAAAGGTGAAAATGCTGGGGAAAAATAAAAAAGGTCAGCTTCCTCAAAACAAAGATAGATGTCCATTCCAATTCTTGTTTATTTACCAAACTTCTCCTAAACATTATTATGGATGACTTTTTCAAATGTGCTGCTTCTCTCTGTTTCTAAGCTTATATAGCATTATCTGAGTTTAAAGGGATCAGATTCAAAGCATGTGTTTTATTTTCTAGAAGTGTCTAACTGATGCACCTAAGAAAGGGTGTTTCCATTAACCCTATGCCAGGTATTACATGTCTTCATACATATGGCAAACCAAACACTCTCACCTTAAAAATATAGCTCCCCTATAGTCTGAAAATGCTCTATTAATTCTTCCTATTACCTCTATATTTATGTTGCCAACATAGATGTCAATTAGCAACCTATATTGTTTTCCTCTTTTTTTTTTTTTTAATGTCAATGTTTTTTTCCTTGTTAAACCTTGGAGAACAGTGAGGATGAAGCCCTTCCTGGGTCATACTCTTGAAACATATCCTTTTAGCTGACTTCCTTTTAGTCAGAGGTCCATGTCATCTGAAATTTCTTTTCAGAAAATGGAGACCGAAAACATATGTACAAAATTTGATATGGTCTCTTCAATACAGTGAAAAGTGGCAAAAATAACTTCTTTGCCCTGGAAGAAACTGCTTTGTATCTGTACCCTATAATACAATCAGACACCTTTTGCAGTATCATTGAACAGAGAATTCATTCAGTTTAAATAGTGTTTGTCCCCATTTTTTTTCTTTTGAGCTAGTCCCCAGAGAAGTCTCTGATCGGCTTGTATTTTGTATTTGTATCCTTCATCACAGCATCTAGTTTAATTCTGTCCTGTGTTCTCCATACACGTGCTCCTCAAGCCTCTCTGGTGCTTCCACACGGCTCTCTTTGCAGGCACACATCTCACACTAAACCCACTGCCCCAAATGTATCAAATACTCTGAGTTTACCCTATGCCCTGTGGTTGCACCAGTGAAATTCAGCCCCACTTCTGGTAAGCAATAGGTATTTAATCCCTCAAAGAAAAATTGTAACACAGGAGAGGAAATTATGCCATCTCATTTCTCTTAAGAAGTCTACACAGTCAGCAGGGTCTATGCACAGACAGGTGAGTCACTGGGTTTGACCAGGACCTCATGGTGTAAAAACTGTTGCAATTGGTTAGGACCCAAGATTTAAATTCCCTATGAAAAAAACAGAAAATTGGAAAACTGTTTCAGCTCAGATTTGGAGAACGCCTCTTGCTTCTGCCCAGTGTTTTAAGTGCGATGGTAGGAAGACTACCTAAAAATAGGCCTTACACAAGGTACATGCAGGAAAACCACAAAAGATTCCTATTGGAGGAAATGGAATTAAATCCCTGGAAATTCAAAGGGGGGACATGGGAAATCCCTATCCAGAGGATACACACACAGAGCTTACATTATCAATCGAGTCTATGAGTCAATTCAAGTGCTTCTGAGTGGAGGAATCCTTCAAGCCCACAAATATAAACCTTTGAAGTAAAACCTGCAAATAAAAGTTACAGCAGCAAAATAGCTAACAAACAGCTTTGTGGTCCCTTCAATAAGCATGAACTCATACAAATTTTTTAGGTTTGAGTCTTTGCTATGATCTAAAAGCAATCTTCCAACACTTGGCCAAAGCAGGAGAAAAATCAAAATGGATAAATTCGACTTTCTACATCAGTGGGCTCAAATCAATTCTTACCTCTCTCATCAACAGTTTTTATAGGTGTTTGAAGGAGAAGGGGGAATGAGGTCATGAAACCAATAAGAGGGAGGAAATGTTTACCAGAACTTGCAAACTGTACATAGAACTTGCTCAGTTTATTTAAATTTAGCTTCCATTTAAGAAATTGGGGGAAAAAAAAGGTGGGGGCTTCCCTTATTGAAGGAAAAAAGTGGTGTTTTGCTGCCTGAGCTCTTTGCAAGTGAATTAGACCAAGTAGGCAAACCCATCAGAATGATACCCAGCCCTGGCCTTCCTCTAGTGAACGGGCTAGAGAAGCACTAACACCCCACAGTGACTTCAGCTTTCTCCTGAATGCAACACTGCCTGACACTAGATTTTAGCAGAAGGTACATTTCAAGTGAATCTGATTTTGATTTCTTGTTTTTTTTTTTTAAATCCCTTCCTCTCAAGCCATTATACTTTCTTTTCTGCCTGGCTACTTGCCTCAGCATCTACCTGTCTCTCATTCCCTCTCTCCACCCACCCCAAAAAGAGGAAGGAATTTTTTCCTCTGTATTACTATGGCAAGCCTTGGTACTGGAATTAGAATCTCTTGCTTTAAGTGCTGGGTAAACTAGTATTTCCCCAAAGTCTCTCAGGAGAGCCAGTCCACAGAAAGTTGTTATAGCAAGAAAATTACGCCAGCAACTGGACTGCAGGCTGTAACTATGTCTGACTTACTGCTTTATCAGGCCCCTCTCCAACTAAGAAAAAGAGTTTAAGTGTCCTATTTGAAAAGCTCTCTCCGCCAAACACCTGGAAACATAGATTGTGGTCAGGCAAAATAAAGTGCAGCAGAGCAATGGAAGAGCGAAATGTCTGGAGAAGTGGAAAGTTCTCAGCCACACCAAAGTCCCTCTGAAATCTGGGCATGCGGAGAAGACACAAGGAGCCAGCTAGTCTGCCTGCTCTTTCTGCAATTTATTGAACTTAAAAGACCATTAGAGCAAGAGTCCTTATGGGTCTGATGCCTCTGGGAAGCTTCCTGCATGGAGTGTTGTTCTGCCTGAAGAGACAGATAGGAATGGTTAAAAGTGAGCTAAAACTTCATTGCCTGATGCAGCAGCTGGCCTTGAGCCCTCCCTCAGCCGCACACCAACAGGAATTTTCAATTCCAGAGGACCAACTCTCTGCCCCAAGCCTTTCTGTTCAAGTGAAAGAAAGTGTCAGTGGATTGCATCTGCAAGAGGAGGAAAAGAGAAAGAAAAGGAAGAAGGGGAGGAAGGGAGGAGAAAAGGGAGTCTGAGACAAAAGCAACCACTATTCTTCTTCCCATGGTTCTGCACTGGCAGAGCAGCTGACATGTCTGCACCCCTACCACTGCTGAACCAGAGTCATGCTACAGCTGATTTGATGCTGACAGATTATTGCCTGTTGGCACTGGTTAGATCAGTGCCTCCCTTGTGTCAATTAAGATCACTACGATATTAATTTATGCAAAGATGAGCCCATCTTTCCTGTACGTGTAGCACCTGTTGGCTGTTGCAGTCTTTATGAGCAAGGGCTCTGCAGGGCAGGGATTAACTTAACAGTGTCTAGCACAGTGCAGCCTTTATCCCTGGCCATTATCACCACTAAATATCAGAAAAGTGGATTATACTTGCTTTTCCACACAGACTTACTATCTTTTGCCTGAGGCAAAAGAGAGGTTGGTCTCCCTGCTCAACCACAACAGGAGACCTCAGTGATTTTCATTTTAACAGCCTGCAGCCTAAAGAAATCGCTTGCAGGCAGCCTTGATCCCGCCAAATTCGGAGAGGGCTTTCAGAGGACTATCATCTCATTCAAAGGACAGAGTGAAGTCAGTTGTACATCACAATATTAGGAAGGCAGTGGGTATATTCTCCTGCCCTGCCCAAGCAAACTACTGCCTGTTCTCAGAGCAGTCAGCTCTAGAAATGGCTTATTTTCTAAAAATGACATAGTCCTGGGCTGATCTGAGAGCAGATGTTTTCTCCAGAAAAAGTAAAAAATAATACATGGCAACAGCTTTTCTATGCGAACGGCACAAGACTAACAGCTCTTTCCACTCCCTGAGATTTCCCTCAAGAATCTCCAGTCAATCAAGATTAAAATCAGCTTGACTGTTCATAATGCAAGAAGTCAAACAGGACACACCATCCAGCTGTCCAGGTGCATGCAAGTCCACTGTTCATTTCACCAGACCCCTTCCAAACATGGCACAGCACATCCTTGCAGCACACAGCATGTACAGGTGCTCTTTAACACAACCCTCAACAAAAAGACATCTTACAGAAAGCAGAAGGGGGAATTCCCTGTATTCAGATGCAATCTGCTTCAGTCATCTTGCTGTAAAACTGTTTCAGTATTGCCAAAATCCAAACACTCAAGTCAGGCTGCTGGAATTTTAAGTCATTACTTTGGTATTCTTATTTTCCTTTTAGCTTTTGAATGCTGGGGAATAGCAGAAACCTTTTTCTCTGGTTCCCCTGTGGTTTAGAATATCAGTTCCTGAAAGAAGATGAAAGAGATTCCCAGATTGTAACAACAGTTTGGAGACCTGAGGCTTCATACAAACCACCACAAAAATCTTAAGACCTGACAATATTGCTGCTTCATATAGCTAAATGGTGCTTAACAATGCTTACATTAGCCTTCAGCAGAAGCATTGGCAACTTCCACAAGGACACAGTCATGAAGTGCAAAGGCCTTACCCTTCTATGCCCAAGACAGACTTCTTTTCTGTGTGTTTTTGGTTTTTGTTTGTTTCTAAGTTATTTCAGAAGCAGGAGAGAAATAAATGGAAAACTGTAGATGTCTCGCATTTTGCTGCTGTAAGAACTATGGTCAGTGCATCCTTTTTAGATATTTTCTTCTCTATTACACCATTATTACTAAGTTACCTTAGTTCTTAAAATAATTCCAAACACCTTCTTTATTTGTCAAAGGAGATGGAAAAACCTAACTCAAGCCTGCTGAGAGTGAGCCTGCCCTGCATTTAACATCACCATGATGCAAGCAGGAGTTTACAGTGAATGTCTTCCATTCCGGCTCAGAATGCAAAACAAGACCGTACATTCAACTTAACATTTTTCTGTGCATCACATGGTAGCATGTAAACTGCACATCCAGTGAATTGTGTAACTTCATCAGGAATAATGTTTTATGCATCTGTGATCTAGACAATTCTCATTTTAGTGACATAACTCAGAAAGAAAATAAAAATGGACAGGGGATTAACTGTGTGTAAGAAGGGAAGGGAGGGTGCATACCAGGTTGCTAACATGAGGAAAAGGGAAATTCACACCACAACATGGAAGTGTGAAGACAGTGACAGAATTTTTGTCAGAATTGGGAAGAAAAAAAAAGGAGTGTGGCTTATGGGCTTCACAGGTCCACTGGCATAAAGGAATCCCAGGGAACCATGCTATGGCAAAAGCAGGGACACAGAGCCCCTCATGTGGTTAAAATGATGGGGAGAACAGTCTCCCAAATAAAGAGGGATAAACAAGGGGCACTAGTGAGAGTTTGAGAGACATATACCCTGGAAAAGGGTTAAGATACTGGCCCTCTTCTGTGCTATCACCACAACAGCTTGAGGTGTCAAGTAATTGTTGAGTTGATTGTCCCTAAAACTGTTGAGGGTGGTACATGGAGATCTTGTGAGTCAAAATGGAGCATCAAGACAAACCCTAGCACATAAGGGACACTTGGTCTGGAAAGCCGCAGTAGGGGGTGTAGCTACTTTTAATGTTATTTAGGACCCATAGTTAATGTCTGTTGATGATGTGCTGATAAAAGCCAGCTCCTGGAAGAAAGAGGAATTCCACACACTAAGTAACTTGATTGTTGCTAGATGTCAAATTCTGCGGTATCAATCACAACCTTAACTGCGAATTAAAGTAATGCCTACTGAGCAGCTCTTTCATAATCTCAGATAGCTGATAAAAGAGTAAAGGTCTGTTTCTGTTAGCCCTGATGTAGCACGTGTATGACATTCCACCAATGCACATGGTATATTGTGGTAAAACAATGTGCAATAATGGGAAATGAGTCTACGAAACAGCTCAGGAAAGCAGCATCCCAAGATATCCCAAGATGAAGACAAGGCTCTGAGGAAGCCATGCTTTGTAGTACAGTCACCTGATTCATCTGCTATTCTCTGAAATACTCTCTAGAGTCAAGAGCACTCTAGAGTAGCAGCTTAACTTTAAAGAAAAGTTGTGGAATATGTGAGTGACACATAATTTTACCCTCTGGTTAAGGGGAGAACAGAGCTTGGTGTTTTTCCAAATTCCCTCTCTCCTCTCTAACAGCTTCCATTTCATCTATTAGATAGAGTTTGTTTTTTCATATATATCCTCTCAGCATATCAGTGGCATACACATCCATCTTAGATGGGCTTGGAGAGCACTACCCAGCATAAGCTACTATGTACATTCATACGACTGGAAAGGTTTCCATTCCAAACTGGTTTCTCCAAGAGCAGCCTGTTGGCTGTTCTAGCACACGCACATTGCTCATGTTGCTTTTTCAGCCATGATTTGCCTACAGCCTGCTGTATGACATTGGATAGCCTCTGTTTTCAGGATTGATCTCTTCAGAGATTTACTAGGCTGAAGAACACATTGCACAACCAATATAGGATGGAGAAGACAGCATAAAGCTACGAGTCTGGGTTTGACTACATATACTATCGGACCTGCAGTAAAATTTGCTGCTGTTAATCACTTAACTTTTTTTGATGGGATCATAAAATTCTGAATACATAAATACTTATTATAATAAAGGATGATCAGAGACATATAAATTGGAACTGTTTGAAAATAGGTTGTCTCTAATTCCAATACTAATGTAGAGATTAAAAAGAGGAAATCCAGTTAACCTTGGAGAAACTCTAGAGACTTTTTGTAGCTGTTCTTTGTCCTCAGTTTCAACCCACAGTTTCCCATACCACTTCTACAGAGCCCTTGAAATGGCTTGTAAATCCTACTGCAAATACAAGTGTACTACAGTTCCAATTCCTATAAAAACTTCCCAAATTTCTAAACTCTAAAACAAGTCACATTTATTACCTGGCCCTCTTCCCGTATTTTTGTTGATCTTTAAACTCCTCATGGCAAGAATTCCCTCTGACCTTGGTTGTTTATAGAAAGGCGACCACTAGGGAAGCAGCTATGTATTCAGTTGGCAAAGCCAGAGGTGAATTGAATAGTTTCACTAGAGAGAGTGTGGAGCAGTATAAAGCAAGTACCAGATGAGAAATCAGGACACCTGGGCTCAGTTCTCAGTTCTGCTATTTGTTCGCTAAGATCCTGGGGCGTGCAATTCCTTATCAATGTGTTCCTGCTTTCCCCCATCTCTAAGGCTTCTCTATTTATTCTTAGCCACCTTTGTACTTTGTGCTTTCAGAGCTGTAGAGGTACAAAATACTATTGTTCTAAAAAACACAGGGGAAAAAAAAAATCAGGCTACTCTGTCATTTTAGTGAAAGTCAAAGCCAAAGCTCCTTTGAATCCCAAGAAAAAAGATTGTAGCTTTTTGACTTAAATTTACTTCTGCAGTCTTCATGACAATAAAGCTAAGTATTCAGTGTGTGCCTCAGCTTTTTGGCAGACCAGGGACTTTGCTTATAATCACTGGACAGTATAAATGTATAGATAAATGTATGTTTAAAATTAGGTTACTCTTCTTCTGTGCTAGATGGCTATCTTGACCTGGAGAGGTGGGTTGGTTTTTTTTTTCCCTAAACAGTTATTTCATTTATTTCCCCAAATGACAGCACAGCCTATTTCTCTTTCTGCTAAACTTTTTGTTTGTTACAGAAGTGCATGCAGTTTGTAAGAAAGTCTCAGCTCACAGTCTGGGCAACTGAAATAGGAAGGGAAGAAAGCTGAAGGAAAGCAATAACTTGCCTTCAGTAATGATTACCTCTCCCCATTGGTCCTCTTCCTAGGCATTATGAGAGAGAAACTTCCTGCTTCATTCAAGGTATTAAAATACAGGATCTGCAATTACTTGACTGAATTCAATATGGATATCAGCTGATTTTGTTTCCCCCAGGAAAAGCATTTTTTCCATTATATTTACTTTAAACAGGAAAAACCTTAAAAAGGGACATCGTGATTAATCACGTAGACTTTTTACAAATCCTTTGAGTTGTCGTGCTATGTATTCACTAAGTAAAACTTGGGATCCAGTCCAGTTATTTTGTGGCTCTCTGAATTACTTAGAAATTATTTCTCAGTCACTGCCTTACTGCTATACTGTGGAGAATATCAAGTGAAAGTGGTAGGCACACAGCAGCAGCATCATGCTTTCTCCTCGAGGGGAGCATGTGGCGTATTTCACAGCCTTGTTCATTCAGACCTATGTGCACATAGGGAACAGCTGACAAAAATGATCCTTATCCATTACTGACAGTTCTGATCCATGGCTACAGTCGCACTTACAGTCCCCCATAACAGCTGATGTAGGTCCAAACCCATGAAAGTCAGTAAGGATGTATTGCTGTCCACAAAGTTGGATTAGGCTGGGATGATGACAGTATCTTTTGGAAGACTATGAAAAAACCTACCCCACATGGTCAAAGAAAAAGGCTCTCATTTTTAGTTATTGCCTTAATCCCAACATTCGTAGTGATAGAGGCATTTGTTGAATTTACGAGCAAGATCAGTCCTAGGATTGATAGAATAGGCTGCAGCCCAGGTTCATAAACTGTTGTGGAGTGAGATGTGGTCATGCTTCCATGGCCTTTAGTTGTATAAAACACCAAACTTGTGGCTGCTCTCCCAGCAAGAATAATCTGTGCATGAGGCAATGGAAACCGTCAAGGGAAAAAGCTTTTCTCCCTCCAGCACCACTTAATAGCTTCACCCATACCACCCTCCAGGCAAGAGTAGCAAGCCTTCCCCTCTGTTCCAGCTCTTCTGTTTCTTGCTTGCCATTCCCTTCTATTGCAAGAGGAGCTTTATTTTTGTGTCTGTAAAATTAAATGTTGCCTATATGGCTGAAAGCTTTAAACCATATGTTTATACCTTTGAGAATTATAGAAAATGATGGTATTCTGCTTTGAATGTTGTTAAAAGAAGAACATGCCACAGAAGTGGAACAAGGTCACTTAGCAACTTCATGAGCCAGGGAAAAATTCTAACCCTTTGGACTCCAAAACATGTAACATTATAAAAGGAATCAAGCAAATGAAGAATCTGCTGCTAGGTTATGTCTTTCACATCAAAAAGAGTGCAAGCCTCCAAATGCTTTGTTGCTGCAGTACAGTACAGACTATATTGCTATTTTGCTTCTACAGTGAAAAGACCATGAGAAAGCTAAAGATTTGACTTCCTGAAACTAGCCAAAGAATTTCTGGGAAATGAGATGAAGAACATTCAATCCATCCAGAGTTCATTAACAACAGTAAAAAAAGATCTTCCTTAAAGTAGGATGCTGAGACTTTCTACTTTCTGAACCAAAAGATAAAGTAGTAACTCTGATTCAATTATAGATTCATCAATACAATGTCTAAAGACTGCAAAAGCCTGCAATATTTTTCAGCAGCTATAAGGTGAGCTGCTCAGTTAATAGTCATCAAGATACCAGCAATATGCAGACATATCACAGGTCTGTGTTATCCTTCACTCTATGCAATCATATCACTAAGATGATCTGGTACTTACATAAATGAAAAACCAACATGTCAGAGGAGGACTTAAAACAGGGTGTGCTCTTATGTTCTATTACCTTTGATGTGATACTTTACTTTTCTTCTGGCCACCCAGACACAATGAAGAAAACTGAGCAGAAATGTGAACATTAGTGACAGAAGAAAAGTTGGTGATGATGGATGAAATTTAGCAGATATGTCTAAGTCAATTAAAAAGGTTCTCTTGATCTTTACAAGCTATTAAAATGCTATATTTTGCCATCAGGAGTGAGTCAAGGCAGCAAACTATTTCACCAGTACTTAGCACATGCATGATTCATTGGAAACATAACAGCAAAACCTGGCAAAACCTGCCACTATTTCATAGAATAGTGCATTAAGAAACCTTAAAAAGCAAGAATCCATTCCACTAGTATTTGCCCACCATCACATCTTAGGCAATTCAGTACACACACTTATCCAGGACCAAGTCTCATGAACACAAGCCACCTCATTTCCTGAAAAGCACACACGGATATCTATGATGGAAATAAGTGCACCAGAGAGCCTTCTCCTGTCAACTTCCAAAATGAACTATTGTGACTCTGTTGAGAATAAATCTCTGTATTGATATAGAACAGTATGCTTATTTCTATTTTGCTTTGTAAACGATAGTTCACTCCAGTTTTGGCTTCAGTCCACATTCAAAGCCTCTCTTGAAGCAGAACCTCCACCCTTCACACATTTTTAATAGCAAGCACTATAGAACAATACTTCCACTCCACAGCCTTGGTTTTCCTGTGGCTGCCGTCTTTATGCTACTTAGTGTCTGTAGTCCTTTTCTTCTCTGACTACTGAAGGTTTTAAAGCATGTGTTTAAATGACTTGCTGAAATAAGGCCAGGGAGAATAAGTAATTACAATTCTCTTCTTCCCTCCCATTTTGCCACTGTACTATTAACATGTAATTAGGGGTCTAATTTTTAGTTAGGGGTTTAAAAAAACCCTGAAGCAAAGAGTTTTAAATTATTGAGCCATTTTTTAAAAGGCAAACTGAAATAAGTGTACCCTCTTCTTCACATATTTAATGATCATAATGGTTTAACACATCCTTCAATCACTAAGGACAGGTTTGCAGAGAAAGGCAGTATTTGCTCTAACTGGAGGTACTAAATTTCCCTCACGGGCATGAGAGTCCACAGCTACGAAAACTACCTTCACTAAGTGTCAGGCTTAAAATACATAGTGGAGGGCATTTTTTCAAATGCAGAAGCTATCAGCATGCCTGTACAGGTGCTTTTTCATTGTTGGTGTCAGAGGTGATTCTTGTTAGAAAAATCTTGTTACCAGATACTTATTTGTTAAGGCACTTATTAATCACAAATGTGATTAGAGACACAGGTCTACCACAAAAGACATTAATACAACCATAAGAGGTTTGATATCCTGTGACCAGTTTGGCAGCTAACTCCTCCTTAGACTCTAGTGGCAACAGGGAATTTCATCATCAGGAGAGGGCCTACAAAGTCAACTGATGCCCACTGAACAGAACTGAGCCCACTAAGGACGGTGATCCATGAAGTGCAAAATATTTCAGCCTGTGAGCACAACACAGGGTTCTGGGGCTGCGGTATTTCATATGCTTAGAAGGTTCACTCTTTGATTAAAGCACATGACCCTTCTTTTTTCTTAATCTCTCCAAACTTATGCAAGTCTTCTGGCAAAGACCCACCAGCTTGGGTGAGGTTTATGGAAGCTCACTTCTTCAAGAGGACACCACTTTCAGATACACAGCAGATACCAGTTTTCATTAACAGGGGTTACTGGCCATTTAACTAAATGCGGAATAGCCCCCTTTTAATTTATTTTCTATATGTTTTGAGGCTGAGACTAGTATACAGCTGATGTAATTCACACATAGAGCTTGTTCTGCACCCTGACACCACACTCAAAAATATCTAGAAGATGAAACAGAAAGCCTCTGTTTTTCCAGCATCTCTTCAGATTTGTATTTAGACAACAACTACAGTACCAAACTTTTGATCGTATCAAAATATCAGCTTTCAGTTAAAAAGTGAGATGCTAGCAGCAAGAAAAGGAAAACTTTAAAGTCTGCCTTTGGCTGAACTGATGCAACAGTGTCAGCATGTATGGGGTACAGGCAGGTGTATGCCGCTGATTACAGACAAACGAGAGCAGTGTTAGCCCTGAAAACGGAAGCATGAGTAAAGTACAGTGTACACATCCAAATTGGTTGGACACTACCAGCCTGGATCCAGATATTGTCCGTCACATGGCACCAGCACCAGCTTAATAGATGAAATTTGCAATGCTGCTTTCAGGCCCTAACTGGTAACTCTGTATGGCACAGTGCCGGGTAGACCTACTAGATCAGATGTCCTCTATCTTGGAGAATATGCTATGCCTCCTTTTACAGCATCCACATGACTTCATCAGTCCTCATACAATATCTTGGCCCCTTGCATGAGTTCTGCAAGGTGATTATTTCCATATCCACTTCTCTGAGGCCCCTGACAATACATCCCTGAGAGTTTCTCTGAGCACAGCAGTAAGAAAATGGAAAACAGCATCTATTCCCATCCATAACAACTACTGTAACTTACTGAAGAATAGATATTAACATAAAGACCCCTGCTAAGATAAGAGGAAGATCCCTCTGTAAAACTGCTATTCCAAGTTCAGAGCAGATCTATGCCATTGAAGCAGGGTCATGAACATTTCTATCACGAGCAGCCTGTGGGACCAGATGAACATAAATCAGCCTAGTCTTCTTACCATCTGGGATGCAGCATGTATAATTGCAGATATTAGGGGATATCCTGATTTTATTGTCACTCTTGCAGATAGCAGCATGCTTCTTCAAGTGTTCCCTTCACTTACAGTGCCCTATTGTCCTGGTTTCAGCCAGGATAGAGTTAATTTTCTTCACAGAAGCTAGTGTGAGGCTGTGTTTTGGATTTGGGATGAGAAAATGTTGATAACGTGCTGATGTTTGGAGTTGTTGCTAAGTAGTCAAGGACAGACCAGTTTCTCATGCTGCCCTGCCAGCGAGCAGGCTGGGGGTGCACGGGGAGCTGGGAGGAGGCACAGCCAGGACAGCCGATTCAGGCTGGCCAAAGGGATATTCCATACCATATGACGTCATGCTCGGTATATAAAGCTGGGATGAAGAAGGAGGACGGGGTGGAGGGACGTTCGGAGTGATGGCGTCTGTCTTCCCAAGAAACCATACGTGTGACGGAGCCCTGCTTCCCTGGAGATGGCTGAACTCCTGCCTGCCCGTGGGGAGTGGTGAATGGATTCCTTGTTTTGCTTTTCTTGTGTGCGCAGCTTTTCCTTTACCTATTAAACTGTCTTTATCTCAAACCATGACTTTCCTCACTTTCACTCTTCCGATTCTCTCCCCCGTCCCACCGTGGGGGAGTGAGTGAGCGGCTGCGTGGGGCTTGGTTGCTGGCTGGGGCTAAACCACGACACCTATAAACCAAAAAATCCTTGCTAACAATCTTACAGCTGTTGGTGTTCTAGGAAGAAGCAAACCAAAGTAAACTTTTTCACTCATCCAAACTTAAGAACTGATTGTTAAGGTAGTATATTATGCCACAAAATTTATGAGGAAACCATACGTTAGAGTTCCAAAAGCAATATAAAAAGTAATTTCAAAAAGTTTATTAGCCAATACGTATACCTCATTATGGGAACTGATTTTGAAACCATCTTTGGAATACACACCAGAAGGTTCCACAGGGGCCTATCCTAAGTATAGGACTATTTGATGCTTTCCTTAATAAGCTCTCTGATGAAAAAGACAGTAAGATTATTAATTTTTCAGGTAGATCAAGCTGGGAGTGATTGTCAGTATGCTGGAGGATACAAATAGAATTCAAAATTATTCTGAAAAAAAGTGAAAGATAGGTCTGAAAACAGGGGGATGCAAATCAACTAGTAAATTGCAGGGTGGCATGCTGAGGCAAAGAAGATCAACTAGACATGCAGTGTGGAAATATACGGGTAAAAAGGGCACTGATAAGTTTGAGTAAAAGGATCTTAAGATGGCTCAGAGCTCTTAACACCCCCTCCCATAATGCCATAAACCAGCAGAAACAAACTAACCCTCAAAGCAAGCAATGCAGGGTAGATCAGTAGTCATCCCTGCCTGCTCAATTACATTTTAAAGCATTAGGTTGTCAACATGATCAGGCATGTAAAATCCCTTAAGCTACAGTCCTTGGTTGTAAAACACAAAATATGGTTGTTCTTGGTTTCTTCAGAAATACTGAATACAGTGCAAAGCCTGCCTCTTTCAAAAGCCTTCTAGTGATCAAGGCTTCAAAGAACAATTCACCTCTAATCCCCATGGATACGCCATAAGGAAAGAGAAAATTCTAAGCTATGCAGCAGGAATAAGGAACTGATGACCAGCATAGAAAAATTCTCTTTTGGATCTGGACCTACAAAGATAGCTAGGCATGTGATAAAAAGATGAGGTGCTACTTATGGACTGTGTTTTTTCATATTTTTTTCTTCCAACTGTGTTTAAAATAAATTAAAAAGACTAGCATTCTTTACTTTCCGTACTAAAGAAATGTACCATAAGCAAAGCAACCTGACTTGGATACTGATTGATTTTGTATGGTGACACAATTCCAGCAAAGAACTGGGATTCCTAGTAAATAGGAATTAAGGATGGAGCGATGATCTATTCATCTCATTGTGTGGGTGTTTGAGATCAGCACCAGATGTCATCTCTCTTCCGTGCTCCCATCCCTCAGCACCACAGAACATACTAAGGACTAACTTAACCCCTCCCTGTCTCCCTGCTTGCTCCTGAAAAAGCAGCTCATTCCATAAGCATATCCTAAATCTTGTTCTTGGAAAGATGAGCTGGTAAAATATTATGCATTAATCAGTAGACATTCTAATTCTCTCGTGCCCTCCTCTTCTTTACAGCTACCATGGATTTACAAGGAGATTCTAAGGCACGTTGCCCCACCCCTGTGGCAGTGCACAATCTGGCTCATGTAATGAGGAATGGCTAGGATGTCCCCCACCCACCCACTCAGGTCCAGACCCATTCTCCACCCCCGTTATTACTGTAGTGGTATCCTGCTGTCTTTACTTTCAATTCACCCTACTGTAAAACATCTTCAGCAACACTATTTGTGCTTCATTTTCCCCTTAAGCAACTGCCAGGAAATAAAATCACTAATTTTTCAGAAGTCTGGATTTCAAAATCACACTTGTCGCCTCCTCACAGAGAATTATTTTTCCTGTAATCAGTGCCAAGCAATTCCTAGGCACATTAGTACAGAAGCTCATTGGGATTCATATGTGAAAGTAATGCGTTGTTTAATAATTTAGTTAGAGAATGCTGTCATCTCTGTAATGTTTCCTGAAGTCAAGTCCTTGATTATTAACATTTATGTTATTGCAATTAACGATGCACATTCTTGAGGGTTTTGCCGACATAAATATGACCTGTTTAAGCAAATTACTCCCCAAACCCACAGTTTTCAGTGGTGTTTTTTTTTGTCCTACAGATGTTTTATCTTGGCACTAGTCAACCACTCACCATTTTCTGCCAACTTTGGTGATATAGTGTCTGCTCTCAGTTTTTCGCACAGGCACAAATGTGTAATGCTGTAAATTCACTGGGAATCACAAAACTGTGTACCAAACTGTACCAACTTTGAAAGGTTAGACAAAGAAGTCAAAATAATCTGTTGTACTAACAGTTGAAGGTAGTCCACTAATTTGGGGTGTTGCTTTGGCCTTACACCACCTGAGATGAACAAAATTTTTATTCCAGGCAATAGCTGCTGCTGCATTTCCTTGAATGACGAGCACACCTATCTAAATAAATTCAGTGAAATCATGCAATTAAAGGTGAGCCTATGCTTAAGTCTTTTCAGGACTACAGCAGCTGCACATGCTCATCCAAGCTCACTTTCCTGGCTATCCAGGGACAAGAAGTATAACCTATATATGTACACCTGTGGGCAAAAAAAAAAATGAGGTTTATTATGGTGGTTACTAAAGTTCATAATTCTTCTACAAACTGTGACTCATGCTTTAAGGTGAATTTTATTACAGACATTAGTCTAGTCAAATATATGATGCAAGCCAGCTATTTGACTTTTACCGATTTTAATATTACAAAGTAGAGAGGGAAAAGCTGCTTTCTTCAGGACACTGGCGCTTAATGACATCACAGACATAGCTAAAATAGCCTTCTTTAAGAAAGGCTCCCAGCCCTTCCCCGCTTTCAAGTCCCTAGCACAATTTTAACAGAGGAAGCATCAGGCACAACGTTTGGACTCCACAAGAACATCTAAAATATCACTGAGATATTGCGAGAAATTGGACAGCAAATAGGTCTGTTGGACAATGGGCATTATCCTTATTCCACTGACTGGCACATGCAAAGAGACACGAACATCAGTTGAACCTTCAGCTCTCAAAAAATGAAAAAAAATACCTCTAATCAGGTAAATTCTGGCAGATTATACTAGCCAAGAAAGTGGCAGCTAAAGTAAATTCATAGCAATGCAACTCTTAGTCACCCAAACGTGGGACTGAGGTCATTAAAAGGCCTACACACTTTCTAAGTGTTACGCTAACAAGTCAACAGTCCTTTTTTTATTTTATAACAAACAAAAAAATGGAGCTTTGTTTGTAGAAACATCAAAAATGCAGCTACAAATATAAACTAGAATACTTAAAGAAGCTATCTTTTTCAAGCTCTCCCTCATTTTGTGAGCTCACAGACTTAGCATCCAACCTGCTGTCAATTATTAAGGCCAGACTGTGTTCTGAAGAAAGCCAGGGCGTTGTTAACTAAAATGAAACTAACGGTGGATTTGACAGATGAGCTTTAGCAAATCATGCTGTTGCAGTTTATAACCTTATTTCACCCAGCAGTCCACCCATCCCTAAAGGGCCAATAGGAAGGAGCACCTGCATGCATCCTGATGGTTTCATTTCATGCTTTGGCATCTTCGGTTGAACAATTTGTTGGTGTTTTTAAGTCGTCAGAGTTGTTCACAAGGACATCGTGCTAAACGTACTCTGGAGGCAATAATAGCCTCTAGCAGAAGGGTGGTGTGAACACCTGAAGCTAAAGCCTCATAGTGACTCTAAGGCAACTTCAGCTGCAGTAACAGTTCACAATTTTGAAGTCTACTCAGTGTCCCACTCCAGTTTTTCCTCAAATCCATACAAAATCTCACCAGCTTCAAGTAAAACAGGAGCAAGCCACCATCCTCTGATATTATCATCACAGCCACAGCAAGTAGATGTGATTTTGCCTCACTGCTGATTTATCCTCTCCTTGTTTGTGCTGCTGCCACCCTGCATGCTTAGTATGAATAAGTTATTATAAGAAACTTACACACAAACGCAAGTAATTAAATAAGAAACTTGTTACCCCAAACTTCAGCTGTGTCTCAGTTATCACTACATTCTTCAACAGGTATTATTGATCAGAAAATAACTGATTAGTACCATTATTGGACACCATATTCCTTCTAATAGTAAGTATTTCTTTAAGATTTTATCTCTCACAGCTAAAAACAGCCTTTAACTGCTATAGTTACTGAATTTCCCAAGAAAGCTCTTAAAGACAATGCTTTCTGAATATTTAAATACATGCTTTCCATTGCGCCTCAACACATTGGGCTATAAGACTTCAGTATTTCAGCACTGTTTGGGACTCGGCTTTGTCAGAAGCTAATTTGGAATTATATACACCACCGTAACACTGTACTCCAATAACCACATCATTTTAACTCCATCAGTCATGTTCGTTCAGCAATGTGCACTTCCTAGGTGGCTACTGCAGAGCTTGGTGCTTGGATCCAAGTAACTGTGATGCAGTTTAATAATGCAATGTATCCTGCTGCTTGTGCACTCAGCGTGATGTTCAAAATACAAGCAAATGAGTAGGGGAGAAATGGGCACAGCAGCTCTGGTAAAACACAGAAATAACTCTGGTTTTTGTATTTGGTCTTAGGTAGCAACCAAACCTTGGAGGTTCAAGTACATTTTGTTGATCATTTCTGTCCTAGCCTTCACAGATTACTTTCATGCATCTCTATACCTGCTGGTTCAAGTGGGGGAAGGAAATGAAACCTGCAAATGAGAGAATCTGCACATAGGGGATTATGTCCTAGTTGCTACACTGCCTGCTTTGCTTCTTTCCAGTGGTTCTGAGCTCTTTACCCAAGCTGGTATGTCATCGCAGAAGATGCAATATCTACCTTAATATTCCAAGAGACCAAAACTAAGACTTTTACTGCAGTACTTTACTTTGAAAAAGAGCCTAAACACAGGAGCTTAGCTGCACAAAGATTTAGCCATCAGAAGAGTTAATAATATAGTCACTATGTTTCTATGACACAGGAAGTAAGTTCACATAAAATGACTGTGTATCTCTTGATGACGCATTATACAAACAACATTACACTCACTTGTTAGTCACATTTGTAAGATTCCTTGTGTTAGTAGGAGATTTCATGGCTTGCCAACAACAGATATTTCCAAAAGGTCTCTCCTCCTGAGTTCTAGACGCATACGGACACACACACGCAGAATTGAGCAATTCATCCAGTGATGTTTCTCATTAATTTCATCTTAAAAATGTCTCATGAGAAAAAGTATTGGAGTGGAATGCAAGAGTTACAGCTGCAAAGAACATCCTGAAACTCATGATAAATTCATAGGCTATATTCATAACCTAACAATGAGAAGTAAAACAACCCTGTTAAAGAGAGGGATAGAAGACAAGACAGCCACATGTACCATGTGTATATATATTTCTAGAATTGTTCAAAAATAAAAGGTGAGAAACAAAGAAAAACACTTAGGCAATTACATAACACCATTAAAGTGCTTCTGTATGTAAGGGTGAATGAGAAGTCAACAATAAGGAAACTAACAAAGAATTGATGTAAATGGTGGGATACTCCAATCAGCAATGGTTTACACCAGTTGAGAATCCAATCTGTTGTCTTTTCAATTCTGGAATAAAAGAAACTTACTATGGGTACTGATTAAGACCCTCAAGATTTACCACACAGGCACTAGTGCTGTAACTGAATGCATGAATCTAAAGCCTTGTGCCTACTCAAACGCTAGTGAAACAGCTAGAAGTGAAACTCATTGTAAATCATTGCTTTTGTCCTATAAGAAATTCTAAGATTTTTTAATGAATTGGAATGTAAACTTGAAATACTGGTAAAGGAAAAAGAGAAAATTCAGAATACTTCTGAAAATGCATAAAAAATATTCTAACATTTCAAACTGGACTAAAACAATTTTGTTAAATCAAATAGAAAAGATTTGTTTTGCACAAACTTAATACAAAATTTTCTTGGTTAGGGTTTGGCCTTAGATAGCAACCAAACGTTGGAGGTTCAAGCACATTTTGTTGATTTTTTCTGTCCTAGCATTCACAGCTTACTTTCAAGTATGTCTATACCCACTGGTTCAAGTGGGGGAAGGAAGTGAAACCTCCAAAATGTAGTTTTGGAAACTGTAGTTTTGGAAATTGTAGTTTGACATTATTTGCCGATTCCTTCTGTCTGACTCTGAGTCAGTAGACAAGACTATGCAGGGCTTTGGTGTATACATGAAAGGACAGATGGGACCAAGGCAAAGGTAGGACACAATGCATCATGGATATTGTAGTTCAGACAAAAAGCCCAAACCATGTTAGCAGGACTTTGAAGATAACAAAAGTCCTTCTATGTGCTTCAGACAGCTCTAACGCTCTCTTAATTTGGAGAACAGTTTGGTACCGAAGTCTGCTTTTCTGTGATTTGTGAAGTCAAATGTTCAGATTTCAGCCAGACCAATATATTTCTTTTCAGTTTCCACAGTGCAAAATTAGAGAAAATGATTGCTAAATATTTTCTCCAGCTGCAAATTTTCATTCTACAAAAACTGTCAGAAATTTTCCAGACAGCTATAAATTGAAGTTACAGTATTTAATCCCACAATAACTTAAAAATATGGCAGTGTAAATGAAGCAGAATCCATAAAAAATAACATTTTGTCATTTTAAATTGTCTTTTTATTCTAAAAGCAGAAGTTGTAAGAATATTAAAGTTTAAATTGTAATGAATGTTGCAAGAAATATAGTCTATTTTGTAGCTCATCTAAACCTTATCAGATCTTTTACAGTGACTTAATGGGCTGTTAATGAATCTCTTAAACATGAATTTGATCATAAAAATTATGCTCTTCACAAGATCTGAAGCTACTCAAGCTTATTCTAATTAACATAAGATCTGGTTGAAGTTTTTGCCATGCAAAAACCTTTACAGTTTATTGTGGTTCATGTTGTTTTACATGGAGTTACTGAAGACTAGAAAAGGGAGAACACGAACAAAGTTTTATTTATAAATCTGTAAGAGTCCACTTATCACAGGACTGGGATATTTGGGTTTCATTCTCACCGTCTCTGGCCTTGGGCCAATCACTTTATTGCTTTTGACTTCCAAAATTCCTCTCCATCCCCATCGATGTATCGCACCCACCTTAAGCTCTACAGATCAGGGATATGACCAGTATCACAGAATCACTAAGGTTGGAAAGGACCTTCAAGATCATCAAGTCCAACCATTAACCCAACACCAGCATGTCCCCTAAACCATGTCCTGAAGCGCCACATCCACACGTTTTTTGAACATTTCCAGTGATGGTGACAAGTAGTCACGATATGATTGTATGACATTTAACAGCTCCTGCAACATTTTGCATTCCTGACCCTTTCCATTTGGCTTTACACCCAGGCAATCTGGCTTGATCATGCCCCACATTCACTGTGATACAATTTCTCAGTAAGCTGGTAAACTAACTGGAATGTCTGCTGAAACAGTCAAGAATTTATACTGTTGACTAAAAGGGTCATAGGTCTCATTTCCTCTCTCATGGCATGTTGCAACTCCCCATGTACCATTTATACTATAGTGGGATCTAACCCTAACTTAAATGTGAAAGTGATCGGGGTTATTCATGTCTATGCACTGTTCTTTCTTCTCCTTGACAGTTGCCTTGCAAAATGAGACACCCCGAACTGTGCTGGTTTTGGCTATGACAGTTATTTTTCTTCCTAATAGCCAGTATAGTGCTGTGTTTTGGATTTCATATGAGAATAATGTTGCTAACACGCTGATGTTTTCAGTTGTTGCTGAGTAGTTGCAGTGCTTATGCTAAGTCAAGGACTTTTCAGCTTCCGATGCTCTGCCAGCGGGGAGGTGCACGGGAAGCTGGGAGGAGGCACAGCCAGGACAGCTGAACCAAACTGGCCAAAGGGGTATTCCATACCATATAACATCATGCTCTGTATATAAAACTGGCGTTGGCTGGCAAGTGGGAATCACTGCTCCGGGACAGGCTATCGATCACCAGGTGATAAGCAATTGTTTTTATATTGTGCATCACTTGTTTTTGTATATTTCTTTATCAGTAATATTATTATTTCCTCTTTCTTTGCTGTCCTATTAAACTGTTTTTATCTCAACCCACGAGTTGGGTTTTTTTCTGATTCTCTCCCCCCATCCCACCTTGGGGGGGGAGCGAGCGAGTGGCTCTGTGGTGCTTAGCTACCGGCTGGGGCTAAACCATGACACAAACTTAAGTCAAGGCCTCAAAATACTACTGTAACGTTACATGTAACTAGTACTGTAAATTCTCACTCACCCCCGTCTTCCCGACCCATCTACAGTGTTCGTCCAGAAATTAGTAACCTTGAGCTGTTGTTCCTGCACAGATTTTAGTGATCTGTAATCACAACTCATTTAGCAGCAGTTTGTTGAGACTGTATGAAGATTAAACCCTTAATCTGAAAACAAAAACATATGACCAATAACATGCATTTCAATAATGATCTGAATTCCCACTATGAATAGTTCAATCAGAAAGTGTTTATATAAAGTATTGGTTGTACGCTTCCAAATTACTAATATTTTTGAAGTTATACCAAAAAATGGACTCAAATCTGCTGTATAATTTCCACTTAACTGATTTTTTAATTTATTTTATTTTTAATAAAAAGCTCAAAATTTTTGCTCTTTATTCAAGAGTTCCACTGTGGAAAAGAATATGTTTCAGTAAAAATTGAGTATAGGTCCTCAACAGAGAAACAGTATGGAGAGGAAAAAAATAAGATTAAATACTGCAATATAAGTTTTAGATATAATCCAATGCTGATTGAAAACATCGGAAGGATCCACCTTAAGGGCACCTTCTTTTCTCTTTGATCTCAGATGGAACCAAGCCATTTGATTTAATTGTGTAACTGAAAGCTTGCTATCTCAAAGTATTTGGTTTATAGCCCAAATCCACAAGCCTCTAACAGATTTGTGAAGCATTATCAACCTTGGCTACAGTTTCTATCCATTCATAAGTTTGTTTGCTGTGAGAATTTTTACACAGCTACTAAGAAAAAGTACTAGATGCTCTTGAAGTGGCATCCAGACAAAAACAGAGGTCAGAAATTATTGGTAAATATGAAGGCTGTGCATAAAGCATCACTATGAGAGAAGGTGTGAAGTGATAGAAAAACACCCATATGCAACATTCATCAAGGCAGTACCCTAAAAAGGACAAAGAAAGTAATTCATCTTGGTAAGAACAAGAAGCGAGAAGAATGTAAAATAAATATCCATAAACTAAACTGTGATTACAAAATCTGGACCTTGGAAAATAACCTGTTTGAGAAATAAAGTACATCAGAGCGTGACTTCTGCTAAAATCTAGAATCAAGATTTACAAATCAGTCACATAAATCAGTTCCTTTTTATTAATAAAGTAGATATTTACATCCAAAGTATAAAGTATTGAGTTTCAAACCATCTGTATGACAGTAATGCTACTTATAAATGGGGTACATGAACTATCCATTATTTCCTACGCTTATAAATCACTCTTATTCACAAAGAAGTTGCCTGACTGGGAAATCATTTTCTCGATTAATAAATCAGGTGCCACCAGACACATAAATTACTGCTATGAATCATAAATCTTTTGACCACTAGGCACATTTCATAAATCAGAAACTCAGTATACACCAAGTGTTCATAAATGCTCAATTATGAACTATTTAGCAAACCAATACCAACACAGAATCCCCTGACACATTCAAAATGGTAAAGCCATAAAGACAAGATTTGCTTGTTTGTTTTTTTTTAAAGCTAAAGCTTCACAGTATCCCCTATTCTATTCGCCACTGTGTAACATATTAGGAGTTTGTTTACTAAAAACTAGAAAGCAATTTAATGCCTTGAGGGTTGGCAAACAGGGGGAGGAAGAGAAGGAAGGGAGATGATACTAAGAAAAGCTCTTGTTCCTGCCTTTTTATACTTCACAGAAAAATTGAAAGTCAAAATCTCTGCTACCTCATACTAAAACCTCTTGTGGATTTATTCTACCTTCCCCTCCCTCACCTTTCTCTGAACTGTTGTATCAAATGTATTTACAACTTCTTTTTAACTGCCATTCTGAACGTGTTATGTCACCAGAAGTAGTCATTTAGCAATAGCTGCATTATGAAACATTTATTTCAGTAAGAATTAAAAATAGGGTGAATAAGTTTCTTGAAGGTAAGGGGAGGATGTGGTATGATAAACTGTACCTTTATGAGGTTTGCTCAGCAGAAAGGTGAAAAACAGTTCTTAAATTGAGAAGGGCCACATCCATTTAGTAGAATGCAGCCTCTGTTGGGTCCAAGTGATTTCTAAATAGTTCATAAATATCGCTGTGTTGGTAAGTGTATAAACACTTGCCATGAGACAGAACAATAAAACCAAGTAAATGCTATATTTGATATATTACAGAAATAAGTAAAAGTGTCATTTAAGTTGTCAATTTGAAGTTTACCATAGCAATCCATACAGTTTAGAAGAGCATTCCAACAGAAAAAATATTTCAATAAATCTAAATGCTGTAATCTAAACAGTGAAATATAGTTTCTAATAAAGAAGAAATAGATATTATTTAATGTAAGGGAAAAACATTTTAGTTTGAGGTAAAAAGAATGCTTTGGTTGACTTGAAATCATTTTCTTCCAAACCAATTTGGTCACTAAACTGGATAACTCATTATTCATACAGGCTCATTTTCATGCTGATACCCTTCAGATGAAAGGCATGGATGTTGTTATAGTTATTGAAATAAGTAAACCAGAGCTACTATGTGATAGAGGTATAGCTAACAATCAGCTTTTGCATCTTTAGCATTTACTGCTGCAAGAATGAATTAATGTGTTGGAGTCATTAAATGAAGATCTTCCTACAGGTGTCACCTCTGCAAAACAGCATGAAGCAACTTCTGTTGCCTATGTTATGTCATCCATAGGTAGCAGAATGCAGGCGTAGAACCTAGCACTCAACTCACAGACAATGGGTAAGAGAATAGATGGGAAACAACTGAGAAATAAGGGTACACGAACAAGCTGCCATTAAGAACACACAGTGTGTTTACCTCTAGACAGAGCTGCTCTGATTCAAGGAAAACAGCTGCATACCATGGAACAGCAGAGCTATTTCACAGCAGGCTGCAGTAAAATAAACTGCAGACTTAACCAGGTACCAGCTGGCAGTAATAACAGTTAGTAATTAACTAATGCATTTCTCTGAAGTGCTCAAGAGTAACAGTTGAGGTTATGCATAGAGTTTTAGCTGTTGTTATAATGGCCTGGGAAGAAGTCTTTTCCATGCTAATAGTCAAGATTAGGACTAGTGCAAGCTTTTGTCCACATCGTAGATGAAGTTGCATTTTACTGCTCAAAGATAAGAAAATCCGTGGCCCCACTCTGCATTTGGCTCTGCCAGCCAGGAGGGAGGGGATCATAACCAGAGGATAGAAACCAGCCATACTTTCTCTCAGATTTCTTTCCTGACCAACAAATAGTTTCAGCAGGGTCGTGAAGAGGGTACAGTGTGGAGGCACAGCAAGGACAGAGCCACAGAAAAGACACGGTATCTACCTATGCTGGTATATAAAAAACAAAAAAGAAAAAAACCCCAATTTTAACCTGTTGCCCTGCATCTCTAAGGGGGTGAGTTTGAGCTTGGTGTCATCAGCCATACAGTGAAAGGGTGCCTGCCTTGAGGAACAATTTTGCTGTGACTGCAAAATTGAATCATCTCACCCCCGGGGGTAAGGACAAACCTTACCTTGTAACAAAGGTCAACAAAGGACAAACCAAACCCTGTAACACCCTCATTCTTGAGAACAAAAAAGAAAAATTAAAAAAATAAATTTCTTCTTATGGTACTCTTCCCTAAGGCTATGATTTTACTGGAGCCATCAGTTGGCTGTCATAAGTACCTATCTAACTTTGTCTGCATGTAAAGGCCCAGAATCACTTGACTCGAGCTCTTTCTGTTTGTTTTGTTTGTTTATCTCCCCCAGCCCCGACTCTATTATAACCATGACACAATCAGAACAGAAACAAATGACATTAACTGTTGTCTGCTTAGAGAAATATCTTTTTTTGCAGCCTGTTGATCCCCTCCTGCCCCTTTTAAAATATTAAGTTTTATGGAATCTGTTTTCCCTGTTAGCAAGTTTTAGAATCAAAACTGAGAAACTTACTGTTCTGATAACATTTATGTATACAAACTATAATAACAATTCGAGAAAGTACAGCAAAACTAAGATATAGCAGTGCAAGAGGCAACTGGCACCAACTGAAATACAAAAAAAAAATTATGTATGAACAAAAGAAGAAACTTTTTTTTACTGTGAGGATGATCAAAAATTAGCACAGGTTGCCCAGAGAGGCTGCACAGTCTCCATCCATGGAGGTATTCAAAACCCAGCTGGACAAGCTGGTCTGGCTGACCCTGATTGTGCAGGGCGTTGGAAGACTTTTCTTTTATTTATTTTTTGTTTCAAAAAAAACTCTGACAATTTGAGGGAAATCCTCATTAGAATGTGAATAATTTTGAAGCTGATTCCACATTACTTTGAGTAAATTTTACTTTTTCCTACATTACCTATTTAGTCATAGTCCAACATCAGTAATAGTCTCTTAACAATTTTGCATGAGTTTGCCGAGGTATCTGTACTTAAGAGTATATATTAAATTATTAATATTTTTTTGAAGAATACATAACAAGTCATACAAGTGTGGGCTTCTCTGAGTTCAGATGCAGCTAGAATATTTGAGTACAATGAATTTGTCAATGTATAATAAACTTTTGTCTAAGTGAGGCACATGCTCAGGAAAGATTAAGAGAGTCTTATATTTAGCACTGGCTCTCTAGACATGTTTAAGACTATATGACAATTTTGGAGGACAATACACTCCAGTCCTGAACCAAACATCTTTGTGTTTTGTAACACCTTAGAATTGTTCTAGACAGGATGTGAGTTTTTGCCAAACACATAGTTGCAGCTACATTTGCTGACACAGGTGTTGCAGTTCTAATTCACTATTGCAAACCAATACTAATTCTGTAGTATCTTGAATACAAAAGGCAATATGTAAGAAACCATTCTCTCCTAGTTGAGTATGTGACAGAAATACTACCTCTGAGCATCTGACTTTATCCTCCCTCTACCCGTACATTTTCATTGCCTCTTCTAAGCTAGTCTAGTCCTATCTAGTTTGTGCCTATCTAGGCACAAACCTCATTTATTTCTTTCTTCAGCACACTGAAGCTTTGGTTTGTACTCTGCTGATAAGAGAGGAAAGGCTTCTAACACCCAAGGAAGATCTATAAAGATGCTCTGTACAGACATTTGAATCATAATAGGGGCAAAAGTACTGGAGGTGGTCTATGACTCTCCCAGCTTGCCTCTAGGAAGCAGGTTGAACTTAGTGAATCTTCAGCATGCAGATCTAAACACAAAGCAGCTCCAACTGTTGCTCTTCAACAGACAAGAAGCAGCATCCTATCACAGGTCACCTGAGAAGCTGCTCCCAAATTCAACAATTACAGCCTAGCAGCAAGAGCCCTTGAACTAAAGGCCATAGCTCAAAAGATCTCACCTGTGAAAAATGTGCCAGTCTATTGCCATGGTTGTTTCTTGCAAGTGCGATTCAAAACTGGTCTGTATTAAGTCTGTCAGCCAGACTTTGCCCTGCCATGTTGAGGGTCTCAGCACCTACCACAGATTAGAGTCTCCTTGAGAGCTGTAAGTATAGGAAGCTCGAGAGGAGCATTCACTTTAAAAAAATTATATTCTTTCCCCCTAAGAGCCAGCACACTGCATTTTCTAACCTTCCTCCCCAGGAGATTGTATGCTTTGCCTACACAGAAATTATTTTCACCTTTGTGAAAAAGCCTACAAATATCGACATAGGGAAAGTATTGAAAAAAGTAATATTTTACCACTATTAGTCTGAAATTTGATTATACATGCCAGTAATTGTTGCAGGAAACACCTTGAAATATATCTCTATCAAAATAAGGGAAAAGACACATTAAAAAATGTGAAGGTTTTGAAGTTTACTTGGGGAACTATGGAGAAAAAGTAAAACAGAGAGAATACACTATGTGACAATTCAGACTGGGATTTCAACCTGGATTGTCCATCAAAATTAAGAAGTATTTCCATGTGGCTCACACAGAATTCCCATCTGCATCTCCAGTTTCAGAGCAAGCAAAAAGTGGGTTTCAGGGTGGGTTTCAGGTTGTTCAAGTGATAGATTTCTATTCTGGCCCGAACAGGTTTTATATTTAAAAACAACATAACTGAGTGCATTTATCAAGTTGTTCGCTAGACTGACACCATAAAACAAGACAGAAGAAAGAATCAGAAACTGCATCTGATTTGCCAGAGAGCATCTGTCACCACAAAGATGAGACATTAGCATGTATCAGCAGGATCATAGAACTTCCCTTACAAGTGAAAGAAGACAGTGGCAGCAACCACTGTCAGCTTTCTCTATCAGAGCTGTAAAAGAGCCAATTATCCCACCTGTTCTTAGAATGCAGCTTCTAAAGACCCACCACCCCATCATGTCTATGATGCTTTAGGACCAGATACTGATCTTGACAGTGAAAAGCACGTGATCCCACAAGCATTTACTCCCCTTGGTCAGAACAGGATGCTAACAGAACAAGAAACAGATTCTATCCAAATGTTTGTGCAGAAATTCAGTATTGTATCATCTCATGCGCAGAACAGAAGGCAGCAACAAGATAGTCAATTCCTCCAGAGTTCTCAGTACAGCATTTTATCCTATCTATCAGAGTTTGTAGTTAGGAAGATACCGTTCTACTTTCAACTACCAAAAGATGATATTGATTAATAAGGACAACAAGGTTGAATGAGAGACTTTGTCCCAAGATCCAGCCATTCTGCACCATTTCTGTGGCCACTTTATCCTCTCTCAGTACAGTGACAAACCAGGCTACTACTAGTATACCCACCATTACTTCTTCCACAAATGTAAAGGTGGGTTGTTAGTGGAAAGCACAGGTTAGTCCTGGAACATGTAAATTCCAGAGGGATTCCTGCAGGTTTGCTAAGCAGGGATATTTTGAAGAGGCTGAGACATGTCTGAAAGTAGCTGAGAATTCTATTTTGTATTGGTCTTCCCTCTTGTGTTTTGGGCCAGACAAAAGACTACCTACTCTCCATAACCCACAGTGTCCTAACAGAAAACACTACCGGTAGCTACTCTTACAATGACACAAGCAATCAACACTAGGAACATTAACAACGTTAGCCTGTCAGGCATCAGCCCATCACTGTGGACGATGGTCTTTCTGACCATGAGAACATAGGATTGGGCACAGTTTGAAGGCAGTTCAGCATTCACCTGGGACCTGCAAGCTCTGTGCAACTGTTGTGATGTGTGCAACTGTTGTGATGTGCAAATGTCCATCACCACAGCCTCTGACCAGGAAGAAGCACTGCCATATCCTGAAATCCCAGAAGCAGTGTGCTTATACTACACGTTTCCCCCAAGTCTTCTATTATTTCAAAGCAATTACTTTCTAATCACACCCAGATGCTTTTAGAGTGGAATGTCTATAGATACAAATTTCACTTTCATATCTTCCCCCTAGATGCCCTGTAAGCTGGAGCGTACAACAGTGACTGAGGAAATCAGGAGACAATGGAAAAATATTACTGATGGGATTTAGCGATAGCTGAGCAATAGCATCATTACTCCCAAATAGGGTATCAAGTCATAAATCTGAATCAGACAGTGAGCCACAAAAAACTCTTGCTAGAACAAGCAACAGAGCTGGCTTAGAAGATTACAGGACCAAGTGACAGGATCCTCATAGCTGCTGATCACAAAGTCTTTAATCAGCTGGACTGTAAGAGATGCAGTGGACAGTAACTAGGGTAACAAATGTACTGGCCAGACTTTTACTACTATAATGCCACTTATTCCTAGGAGAAAGATCTTCTAAACCTTGAGCAAACAATATGAAGTATAATCTTAAAAAAATCTTATACTTCTCCAACTTGGAGCAGATAGAAAAAACTGGAAGCCAAAATTTGCACTTCTAAGAAAACTGATTTCACTACTCCACATCCTAGAAGCAAGTATCAGTCTATTCCAAACACCCCTTGCAGCTTTCTCTATCAGTGCTGTAAAAAGGGGCAATTATCCCACCTGTTCTTCAAATACAGCCTATACTTGCTTATTAATTGTTCCTATATCCTTTGAAACAACTTCTCCTTGACCTCTTTGTGGGATACCTCAAATGGTTAAAGCTTGATTTTGCTCCAATAAAGTCACAGGAGCTTTGCTATCGAATTCAAAAGGAGAAGAATCAAGGCTTTAGGAGATTTCCAAATCTTAGGAAATTGCCAAAGACACAAATGGCAGCAAGACCTCCATGCCACCTGTGGCCTTTGGGATCATTGTATATACTTGTTTCTTTTGATCATCTTCTCTTCCAACCGGACTGTGACCAAATCCACTTTATCTCCCTTTACCCCACATCTATTGTTTCCTAAAGGTGTTCTACAATTCTTGTTGCCTTTCACCATTTTTAGTTTAGTACTCAGCTCCACACTGAACAAGTATCAGTTAAAGCAAATTAAGGACATTAACTTAAAGGAGGTGCAAACCAATGAGGTTAAAGCTCAGGCTGATGCTTTTGATTTTTAAAATCAATGCAGAATGATCAAGCATATTGAATGCTTTATACAAATCTATAGCAGCTGTATACAATTTTTTAAAGCCTGAATTAATGGCCTGATAAAACGCATTTGTTAATTTAAGTAACATTGGAGTTGCAGGGTGATTTACTGAACATGCAGGTTTTTAAAGAACATAAAACACTATGCAGAATGATTCAGCAATTCCAACAAGAATCATTCATGGCCAGGGTTGGAAACCCTGCCAAACAATTTGTGCTTCCTTTTTATGATTTAGAAGTGGTGAATATTTCTTGTAACTAATAATGGGATATATATTTTGACTTCTTCTTCACTAGCTCAAACGCCTCTTAGGTCATTAATAAGGGGGGGTGGGGAGGGAATAATAGTCTGAACTATCTTTTGATGAGGTGGAAGGCTTTAAAATTATTAGTTGATTAATTCTCACAATAAACCTAAGAGATTTGGTAACCATTATCATCCTTTACCTCCTGAAAATGGAAAAAGCAGAAGTGGAAGGACTTCTCAAAGGTCACATGCTAACTTCTCTAACCACATCTTCTACAGGCCAAAGATCCAACAGCCATTTCCCGGTATTAATCCATTGTCTCCTGAATTCAGCAGGAATCTTGACATTAAATCCAAACCACTGTGTTCATTCTCAACCACAGGGCTAGAAAAACACTCAGGTCCATCTATTCCAATCACCCAAAATCAAGAAACACTTGATGCCCCATATCATTAAGTCATGTGAACTGTCACAGCCATGTAGAGTTGCAGTGAAGCTACAGTCTGAATCTGAGCTTTCTGAATCTGTGTGTTTTACTGGGGGGGGGGTGGCGGGGAAAGCTAAGGCTTTAGACAAGACAAAAAGAACGGTATTAGACTCCATTAAAATTGCATTGAGAACATGGTAGAAGTAGGAGAGTAAGTTCATTAGGCACAGCATACCTGATGTTAATAGAATTTTGGACTGAATAGTCTGGCAAACAAATATACTTCCACTCACTGCAAAAATAGTGTGGGAATTTTAGCAAGCACAACTGGTCAGAAGGATTCTGGTTCACACTTCATACAAAGACAATTTGTCATCAGCAGGAATTTCTTTAGCAGTCAGAAAAAAAAAATCCGGTGAGACAATACAAGGCAGTATCTTCTCATTAAGTGAGACAATGGTGACATTCCATAGCAAAATGGTACTTCCAATGTGTTCACCATCATTTATTTAAATGTTTGTGGAAATTTATTCTAGGCTGCAGAAGAAGTTGAAAGTATGAAAAGTTTAAAAGTATTCAAAAGTCAAATACAGAATTTGGTATCTCTGTTTTAGATAAGAGAAAAGTCAATTTTCAAACAAACAAAAAATACCCACAAACCTGTGAGGTTTTATTGTCCTCAGGAAGGAATTTTTGTAAACAGTTTCAAATTCAAAATTACTAGAATCAGCAAGCAGTTTCAAGAGAATCTTCCTGAACCTCTCTCACAAGCTGAACTCCTCAAAACACACCAAAAGGGTTTTGAAACCTGGCGACTAGGTTTTATTAGAACAATACATTCAAAACATCTTCTAGAAATATATATAAAAACTCAGTATAGAAATATTGTAATCAAGTATGCCTGTCCACTGGTAGGAAGGATCCTTTTTTCAGGTGTGCTCCCTTTCCAACAATCTGTTAATCATCTTTCTATGCTGCATCCAACTCTGTACAGTCTCCCTGGGGAGTCTGTGAAAAATATCTTTTTTTCACCTGAGCCTTGATGCTGTCACACCACCCCTCACTGTTCTTCCACCAGCCTCCCTTCTCCTGATACCGACTCTGAGCTGGGTATACATGTGTGAGACAGGCGCACCTTTTCCGTCTCTGGCTTTCCCTCTCATACCCTAAAGGTACATTTCTTTCAAAAGAGTCTTGCTGGACCCTAGGGAAGGAGATACCGCCTTTGCTTACAGAACATCCCGCCCTACCTCAAATTAGTTACAGCAAAACAAACAAGGGGCCTCACATATAACCCCCCTACTGCACTGCACAGCAGTGCCTTTTTTTTTTTCTTTAAAGGAAACATGGCTTAGTAACATACGAACACTGGTAAACAAAACAATGCCATCTGCCAGGAGAAACAAAGGCTTCAATCCTGTAACTTCTTTCCACTGGGCATATCTTTACTTTGCCATAGACTTGGGTCAGGCCGCACACAGCAGTACACAGCGTATGTGGATCACACAGCCAGGTTAGCCTAAGATAGTTAAAGATAAAACATAACTGTTTAACATAGAGCTGCCTACAGGTTCTACAGAAACACACACTTCTGACTACAGGCCTGAGAGCACTTCCTTCCTGCCGGAGAAACGCAGGGGAATTCCTCCAGCAACAGGCACCCAAGGCGGTATCAGAGAGCTGAAGCAGTTGTGAGTAGGACTGTTTGCATTACGAGGGTGGTGAGCAGGCAGAACGCTATGAAGAGTGAACTCTACCTCCTTTCTGTGGATTACTGAACTGGAACCAGGTTGTCATAACCCTCTCAGCAGAAGAGGACTAAGCCTGCGAAGTAACGAGTTTGAATCACACAAGCTGCATCTCCCTCAGGTACGACACAAGCCTCAGGAAATTTTTATTATCATCTCCTGTTTTAAAGCAGGAGATACAAATAGGGCTGTGGCTGGAGCCACATTTAGGCTGCCAGCGGGGAAGGAACAATTTCCACAGGGGAAGAAAAGTGGAGGTGGTTTCACTATTCCATAGCGTAAGTAGCGGACAAAGGTAGGAGCTGAGCATCATGCTACCAACTTACTGAATATTACCTTGTAGCAATACACAAAAAAAGGGTCAGATTCAAATGGTTTTATTCACACCCAGTAAGAGGTTCCATACCAAGAATATTTGCAGGGAAGTGAGGGAAAGCATCACAGAAAAAGCACTATGGAGGCATTTACACTGTTCCTTGCAGTTCTTTGTAAATGAGTAAGCAGGAAACGTTCTTTTTTGAGTGCCCTTAAAAATACATTCTCTTCTCCTACCACGGTAATTTGAAGCAAAACAGTCCTAGCATTTATGCAACCGTGTTTTATCCTCAGGTTTTTGAGTGCGTTATGGAAAACTGGATATGTATCATTACCAGACTGTTGCCACATTATGAATCAAGCGTATATATAATAGAAGCCTGGTTGCCAAACCACATTTGGTTTATCCAGTGTATTTGGGTAATGTTGAGTTCAAATGATCAGCAGTCAAGAGAAGAGAGAATTACAGAGACTGTTTATAAATGGAGGTTTGGATAATTGGGAGTGTACTGTATGTAACCATGTAGTTGCCACACAGTGTTACTAAATATACAAGTCCACTCCATTACATAGTAGTTCCATATAACCAGATGTGGAGAGGATAGGTGCCCCTCTCAGACTCGAAGACATGTCTTGCCCTTCCAGCTAATCAGATTTGCCAAGACAATGAATAGCAAGAATCAACCCAATCAACCAGCCAGATGAGCCAACAACAAGGAAAACCAACTTGGCATTAACACTTAAACTTGCTGTTGGGGATGAAATTGCTTAGAGCCAAAGTACTGGTGACAGTGTTAGAGGCATAAAGGAAAAGTATAGAGCTTTTCTCATGACAGGAGGCATACACTGTTCACTTTCCCCTTTTTACTTTAGACCTATAGGAGGTTTCAAATTAGGAAAATGTACAGGAAAACAACATAAGAACAGATCTCATTTGTGAGGTAGATGTGAAGCTGGAATTCAGTAGCAGAAGAGGGAATCAACAATTGAGTATCCTAAATTTATTAGTGCATACGCTCACTTTTCTAAAGCCCATTCAAAAACATGGATATTACCATTACTATTTCCAGATGTTTTTTAAAAAAACAAACCAGTGACCCCTGCTCAGACACAGGAGTCCCATAGTTAAAGGGATCCAGCTGACGAGAGGAAAGTCACATTTTGATACTTCTCTTTGCAGACAATGTTTTCATGGACTCATACAGAAGAGATTTGGCTCCAATACCACTTCCTCCCCCCCCCCCCAGATGCAGAAATGTCTCTGTGTACATGTGGCCAAGCACATAAAACCCAGCAGTATGGGCTAGCTGCCCAACTAACCATTTTCTACCTCCTATAAGGAAAACTAAGAGTCCCAGGGACTAGACCCAAGCCAAGTATCACCAGTCTGACAATGCTGACCGAAATGTTAGCGTGTCAGTTGACATTAGCGTGTCATGTTTGTGGAAATTTATTCTAGGCTGCATGTCATTGATAGATCTTAGTCCATGACATGCACATAATACACCTGAATTTAAACAATCTGATAAAGTACTTAACATTTTAAAAATTATTTTATTGCCCACTGTGCTATACATTGTTTTAACTTTTCTCTCACTATCTTCAAAGAGCCTATAATGAAATTTCTATCTTGTAGCTACCAGCTAGATTTAAAATCTCTTTCATGTAGGTAGGATGTCTCTGATGGGGTGGGGATTCTTATCTCTTTTCTTCAAAGTGGTTGCAATGCTGTGAAATATTCAGTCCATCCACAAGCAGACATTGGGACTCAGCTACTGACAGAAAGATCAGGACACTTATTAATTCCTAAAAGAATGCAAAATCCATCACTTAGCTGTATTTATAATTTTATGTTCAATTGTTATAATTTACTATCATTTTCATGAGACTTCAGTGGGCTTCTGGTTCCTGTGGTGGTCATATTTCCGTTTCATAGGCTAGCACAAAGAATCATTGAGGTTAAAAGGGACCTCTAGAAATTTTCTAGTCGAACCCCCTTGGTCAAAACAGGGTAAACTAAAGCAAGGTTGCTCAAGCTGAAGTCTAACTGGACACAGAGCATGTCCAAGAATGGAGACTCCACAAACTGTCTGGGAAGCAAGCCAGTGAAAAGGCACTCTCCCAGTAATAACATGGGTTTTGTTTTTTTTAAATTGTGCTTAAATGGAATTACCTGTATTTCAGTTCACACCCATTGCCTTTTGGCCTTTCACATGATACCACTGAGAAGAGTCTGGCTCCATCTACTTTACTGTCTCCCAAGAGGCATATATGCACATTGATGAGACACACACAAAATCAAATAATCCAGATTTTTGCATCTTCTCCTTACATGACTGATGTCCTCATGTCCCTTAATCACCTCAGTGGACCTTCAATAGACTCACTCTTGTATGTCTATGACTCTTTTGTACTGGGGAACCCAGAAATGGACACAGCACTCTAGATGTGGTCTCACCAGGGCTGGGTAGAGGGAAAGGATCACCTCCTTCAACCTGCTGGTGATGCTCTTCCTAATGCAACACACAATACAGTTGGCCTTCCTCGCTGCAAGAGCACATTGCTGTCTCACCTTGGTGTCCACCAGGACCTCCAGGTCTTTTTCTGCAAAGCTTCCCCCAGCATGTACTGGCACATGGGGTTATTCTTCTCAAGGTGTAGGACTTTGCACATTCTTTTGTTGAACTTCATGTGGTTCCTCTCTGCCCAGCCTGCCAAGGTGCCTCAGAATGGGAGCACAATTATGTTGCCTACCAACCACTCCTCCCAGTTTTTTATCATCTGCAGACTTTCTGAGGGTACACTCTGCCCCATCAATCACATGATTAATGAAGATATTAAACAGTATTGGCTCCAATACTGACCTGTGGGGTACACCACTAGTAACTCATCTCCAGCTGGACATTATGCCTCTGATCACAACTCTCCTCCTGGGTCACCTGACCTTCTTGCACCTTGCGTACACTTCTGTTTTATACCTAATTTAATCAGGAGATCATTGTTCATCCACGCAGGCCTCCTACCACCTTTGCTTGACTTCCTGCACATTGGGATGGACTATTCTTGAGCTTGGAGGAGGCAATCGTTAAGAAGAAAACAACAACAATAAAAATACCCAAGCAGCTCTCTTGGATTGTACCCCATAGCATTCTTCCAAGGAGACTCCTAAACAGGCCAAAATCTGCTCATCTGAAGTCCAGGGGTTGCAATCCTGGTATTTGCCTTGTTTCTTTCTCTCAGGATCTTAAACTCTGGCATTCCATGGTCAGTGCAGCCAAGGTTGCCCCTACCTTCATATTCCTGACAAGTTCTTCCTCACTTGTAAGTATCAGGCCCAAAAGAGTGCCTCCCTTTGTCAGGTCCCTCACCACCTGTGTCAGGAAGTTATCATCAATGCTCTCCAGAAACCTTCTGGATTGCTTGTGCCCTTCTGTCTTAACCTTTCAGCAGATACCAGTTAAAGTTCTCATGAAGACTAAGGCCTGAAAACATGAGGCTTGTTTCAGTTGTCTGAAGAAGGCCTCTGCTATTACTTCTTCCAACTTCCAGACTGCTTGTCCAGATGAAAAACACAGGTATTTTCATTGCCAGGCAAACAGGGTAGTATTCAGTATTGAAAAGGTTCTTTGCTTTACATCTTCAGCGCTTTTTATCTGTGGTTCGCACAACACTCTCCATGCCTTACATAAAACAGATGTTTCCAAGTATTACTATTCACGCTTTAGGTAGAGCACAGAGTAACTTGTTACCTCCAGGTACACTGGATACAAATCGTGGGAGGTTTTTTTGTGGATACCTAACAGGAAGCAGCTATTAAACTAGCCTAGCTGATGAATCACCTTTCAATGAATAAGGACTCAAAACATGTACCTGACTTTCAGATGTGAAAAATTAACTGCTGTCAGGTATGTAAAGTGTCTCTCCGATCTCGCCTGCCACCCTCAGTTTCATTTTTAAGCAGCAGAAGTTGTCCTACTGGGGGTGGGGAAAAGAACTGAATAAGTATATCGGATTTCTCATAATGAATCTTTAGCTTATGTTATGGGTACAGATATACTCATAGATTTTTGGAACATTTATAGTAGTCAGCCTTTATGAGCACCCCAAGACACCTGCTGCTTTGGACCAGCTGAGAGATTGTCACAGTCTTCTGCCAGATGAATAGATGTAGGGGCATGTCACAATTATACTTTCTTCCCCTGGATTTAGTTGTATATCACTTCTGAAGCAGTTGGGTAACCATCATTTAGTCATTTTGGCTAAAAAGAAATGACAAGACAAGGGAGTGGGGAGGCCATGAAGAATAAGAATTGATGCATTGCCCACAGAAACCAGCATACCCTCCTTCCTCCACCCACCCTCTTGTTAGTTCCCCCTAGCCTTCTGAGACATTCATATTAGAAACAAGCACCTATAGCAGAGGTTACATCAAAGCCTCTCCAAACTTTTGTATCAATCTCTTCCCATCCTTTCTCCTTCCCCTGCTCTAAGCTACAAAGCATTCACTTTCTGTCTCTATCTTGCTCCTGTTTTGACAGGAGAGCCTGCAGGACAACCACCACCTCCGAATACCTTGAGGCCTTCTTGTTCAGTTTCCTGTGGGCAGGACCCTTACTTCAAGACCTCTTCAGAATCAAACATGGTTAGATTTGATACCAAGCCTTGTGCAGCCTAGAAGGCTGAATGTCATTTGCAAATCCTTAATAAAGAGATTCAAATTAGCTTTCATTCACTTGGATCTTGCAGAGAAAAAACTTCTCACAATTCTGTTGCCTGCTTTTTTCATTTGATCTGAACGTCAAACTGGTTCTCTAATTCCCATATCATCTAGTGGGGTTCCACCTTTTGCTGCACTTTTTAAGCTCACAGGTTCTCACTTGTGTCCCACCACTGGGCACTGAAAATTTCAGAAGTATTATCTAATGGCACAGGCACTGCCATGAAAAACTTCACTGGTGCATGAAGTGGGTAAATGAAGATTACTCTTGCCTAGCAGTGCCAATATCAAAAGTATTACAGCAAAGAGAATCAAGTTTTTCATTTTCCAAAGTTATAACTCCGAAAGAGCAAAGGAAGCAGAATGTTCCCCCCCAACCACTTCCCACCCTTACAAATCTGTTGTAGCAAAAGTGAATATTAAGCCCCTTGGCTGCTATATAGTTTATATATTCTCTCTTCTTATTGCTGAGAGCAGAGAGAGATAACTCTAAAAGAAAAGTCTGCTTTCTTGGCAAAAGTTATGATTGCTCATAAGATACCAGGCAAGCATCCATAGTTTTATTCTAGAACTTTTCAGAATTCATTACCTTGTGCTAGCTATTCAGTTCTATCCTGTGTCACGTATGTGCACAGACAGCTATAAACAACAGCATGAATTTTAATGCCCTGATATCTAAAGTTTGCCTATTACACACATTTAAGGTACCTAATGACTTGGGGACTAACTACAGGAATTCCATTTTTTTTAAAGTCTTAGCTTGTAATAGTCACGATTTTGGCAGAAGAGTCTATGGATAATACACCAAGAGAACTGGCCAGAGGCCACACAACAGACATCAACTGCAAGTTTATATAATCTTGATTTCTAGCATAATCACAAGTCCATACTCCTCCATGGAAAAGGGAAAAGAATGAATTAAAGCTTTACCAACTTGTAGAGGAATCCAGAGCTGTTTTCTACCACAGTACTGTAGGTTTGGATTTAGACCCATAGACAGGTCTACTTGAATGGATTGCTTCATTTAAGCTAAGAGAAGTGTTGCCGTATCTTCTGTGTGGTGCATTAGGTCTAAAATAAAATAGAATGACTTATAGAGCAGATATGGGCTGACTTCAAAATTTACACTTACTTGGAAGTGGTAACTTGTTGCATTATTTTCATGTGCTTTACTCAGTTGGGAAGAGATCATAGCAGCAGAGACCCCTGAAGGAGATAAAAGTGTGGCAGGGTAGACGTGTTATATGCACATCGGCTTGTAGTTCCAAAATAGCTCTCAGTTTTGAGTAACTGAGAAAAGCATGTGCTGAGCACAGCCTCCCTCAGAGGGCAATTTGTCTCAAAGCCCCCCAAATGGCATGTTCGTCTCTCTTCTTCTCCCCAGGCTTTCTCTCTCTGTCTTTTCTTCTCTGCTGTTGCATGAATTTCATTTTCTTTCCTCCCTCACCCTGTCATAAGCCTCATTAATAGCTCTGCCAGAGCTCTTAAAACAGTATGCAAATGAGGCAGCAGGGTCAGGAGCAGTACTAGCTCCTCATAAAGCTTTGGACATACCCAGTATTTCTCTCATCAACATATAGAGTGAGGAAATTAGAATGGTCTGGTATTGCAACTCTTTGTCGATTATGTCAGTGACATCATCCCACCAGCCTAGTGCTGCATGAGGAGAATGAGAGCACTCCAGACCTGTTAGCACCTTTCCCATTCCAGTTATCATTGTCAAAAGTGCTGATGTCCAAATTCAAGCAGCAGATAAGTGATAACCATGCAGCCAGTAATGTCACTGTTCTGCCCAGAGCCAGCTTGGTGCCCCTCCCCTTTCTCCTAATTTCTTGAATACAGACCTGATGGAAGAAGAAAATAAAATTTCACTCTTGATTAGTTCAATAAAAATAGAAAAACCCCAAATATTTATGTGAGATTCACAAGCCTAGTGAGTACATTTCTCTTCCATCAAGTTTTCCTATACATAAACTCCAGTGAGAATCCAGAAAACAACAAAAAATTTGCCCTTGTCACCTCCACTTAGGGGAGCACTCTATCAATACGGAGAAAGCAATTCCAGGCACAAGATGGTTACCATGTGACAAAGAACCACCACTATTTTTGCTTATGACCAACCTCATGGCTACCATAACCTCCTCCTTCTGGCCTAAGACTTCCAAGTGTTTGGGGGTTTGGGTTTTTGTCTGGGTTTTTGTTGTTGTTTTTTACAAGATGCAATTCAGAAGGTACAGTTCCTGAACCTAATGATGGAAGTGCTTTTTTCCATTCTGTCTCCTCTGCACAGCCCAGGACATTATGCATACTTCCCAACTACTTTAAAGGAGAGTGACATAGTCTAGCAGCTCTGATACGCTACGTCCCACCCTACTGTGCATATATTGATCAGCATGCAATCAGAAAAAGAGCAGCTCCAAGTGGACACATAGCATCAAAAGCCACACAGCATATCTAAAACAGTTTTATGAGGCTTTGGAAAAAAAAAATCACTCAACAAGTATATTGATGTAGACAAAGATTATCTGCTGTTTTCATTTTCTGCTGCATATATATCTTCTTACTGCCTAATCTGCTTCAGCTTGTTTCCCTGTTCTTCCTTGAGGCTTTCATGTCACCATCTCTCAAGACTTCTGTTGCTTAAAACTGAATTACCACAGGGACCCAACAGGAACCAAAACTCAAAGCCCTGTACTGAGCTAGTTGCAACTGTTAGTAAATCCACCATCTTCCTTGCTTCTCCTCTCCAAACCCCGCACTTCACCTTAGTAAAAACAATTTCAGATTCTGCAAGGTATTAAGTGCTTTACTGCAGTATGTTGAGTTAGGAGAATCAAAGACAGCAATAGCCAGTGGCACTAGAAAGAAATAAGACTGTCAATTCAAGCAAGGAAATACAGACTTATCAAAATGATTTCTGAATATTTTTTAAGAGATTCTGTTTCCATCTTCTACTCATGCTGCCTCAGGCACCTCACTGGCATCTAAAGATGGAACCAAAAGCTCAACCCACTTTGACTGTCAAAAGCAAACACAATATCATCCTTACCACCCAAAGTTCTTCCCTTTATAAAGTACAGGCAGATAAAAAAGGCACAAAGAATGAACATGTTTGGGGGTTATGTTTTTTTTTTTCTTAAATATCTGCTTTATAGCCACATGAAAATCGGGAATAATTTCCTCTTTATTCCAAATCTACAGCTCAGCATTAAAACCACTAATAAACAGAGGACTATTAGATTTTATCCAGTTTTACCCAGTTAAGACGACTTGTTTCTTACTTGACATTAAAAGGGCCAAATTTTGCTCTCCGATACACCAGTGAAAATGCATGACACATTAGTCCATTGATAGGTACACTTAATTTCCAACTCCATAAATGATGGCATTTGACCATATATCTTCAACATTAGAAAACATTAGGGAAAAAAAAGAAAAAAATTAAATTATGGTTTGCTTCCTGAAAAAAATTACAGAGTTGACAGTGTTGCTGCTAGAAGGACATTAACGAAAGACACATTTAATGCTATGCTTTCGTTTCTGAGCTGTTAGAACACAATTATTATAGAACTATGGTGCTTGTGTTCCACTCCTACCTGTATAAACTATTTATTAAATGGCCTCAGGCAAGATGCTCATAATCTGATCCAATTTGTTCTAAAAGCAGTACAGACCCTCCCCATTGCCTTTAGTAGAGACAGCTTGGGCTTTTTTCCTCTTTTGGCTCCAGCTTATGGATCAATAAAATATGTAAATGCATGTTCAAACTGCAAAATAAAGGGCTAGGTAAAATTACCACTAATCATTATAGCTACATACAGTGTTTGTACAGTATTTTGAAAATCATAAGGGATAGAGGCATTTGCACAGCTGAGTGTTACTAAATAACTAACTCACTTATTTCAGATGTTTATAATTTGTGATTGCACATGTGCTCATGAAAGCAGAATAGATCCCTACTAATCCTGCAGATTTACTATAGGTAATGGAAGCCCGTGGCTGCCTCTTACTTCTTTGTTTCATGTAGGGAGAATGGGGGAGTGCAAGATTTGTATTGTTCTTATGTACCATCAGTGATGTAACTTTAAAGAGCATTATGTGTTTTGATACCTTATCCTTTAAAAAGGTGGGAGGTGGACAGGAGGAAAGGAAACAAAACCCAGAGCCAGTGCTACCAAGTGTTTAGAGTTGGACAACACTAAGCTTCACTTACTAGTGTTTCTGTTGCATAGAAACTCCAGGAAAGACCTTTAAACTGGATCCTCTAACTTTTGGTTTTACCAAGGCAGTCCAAAATGGGTGAAGTGGGAAAGGGCTGTAGGCGATTAGAGATAAACAAATACCTGAAAAGCACATGGGTATTCATCCAAACAAAAAACATTATTTGTTTCACCTGCAATTGTTCAAGGGCATTTCTCAGGAGCTTATCAGCCAGTAATACCTATTTCAAAGTTTACATCATCATCAGATACATACAAGAAATGGATGGATAAGGGTGGTAGCATGATTGCGCTCACTCATTGCTTTGTTGCAAGATATATGCCACAGCAGTTGTCGTCAATACCTCCTTACTAGTAAATCTATGTATGATTCACTGACCTGTATGTTGCCTATACTATTCCTCGATATAAATTTTAATTTTTTTTCTTTACTTTTTTTTTTTTTTTTACTCTAGATATGTGCAAGTCTTGAGCTCTGGTCCAAACTTTTGAGGCCTTCCACCTAAAGAAGACTTCCCTAAGAAGGAGCAAGAGCCTTCATAGTCCATACAAACCCAGCTCAGATATTCACATTGGAAGTGAGCCTTGCTGATTTGAAGCCTAAAGCTGAGAACTGAATTGACACTTGGTTGGAGATGTGGAAGACAGGTTTCACCAAAGATAAGCAAACAATACATAAATTATTAGCTCTTAGTGGCAGCTGGTAGAGAGAGAGCAATGACTAAACCCCCATCAGGATAAATCTACACTGGAATTGGCAGGCAGTTTTACAGAGGGTGTTCTTTTACAGTACAAAGTCCTAATACAGTACAGACTTGACTTCCAGTGGAAACTATAGGTGTTATCATAACATTACTCATCAAGCAGGACAAAAATTCAAATGATAATGAATCAATTTGTAATGGAAGGAATAAGTATCAGGTTATGCTGGATTTTCTACCCTTTATTAGATATAATATTCAGCAAATCTTCACCAAATCATGCAATTAAAATAAACATTTTACTATATTTACAAATAAAGTAGAAGGAATTCTAGGCCCTCTGGAGAAAAGCTTGAAATCATGAATGTAATACAGAAAAAAAAAGACAGTCAAAAGCCATACTTTATTGGGCTGCAGAGTTTAAGGCAGTGATCTATCCTTTATATGTATCACAGTGAGGCTTTTGTGTTATTTTCATTAAAATAAGTGAAATTGTGTGAGAATGTACTGTTTGTAAGTAACTGCTGTTTTCACAGTATATAAATCAAAAGCCTATAAATTACTAGAAGTTATAGTTTCATGAAGATGACTTTAAAGAAATTAATTTCAGTGTTGAATACATCAGCTGGTCAACTGCTTGTAGAAACAGTTTAATTTGGATAGCATGCACTGAATAAGAAACACAGTTTGATACCATTGCCAAGACTGGATGGACACATATTTGCTTATACGAGCCATTTCAAACCTGAATGACCAAGGTTAAATGCTGACATAGCCACATTCTCTTTAAAGTCTAAGAGTTTCACCATTGACTTTCACAGTTGTAAGCTTAAGGAAAGAGTGGAAGAGGTCTGTTAAGGAAATAAAGCAGAGAATACACCTTGGGAGCTATATTGTCATTTCATGAATACTTGTGTCATGAAATGTTCCCTTTGGAATCTATTTCCCTGCAGCATGCATGAGACTGGAGAAAAAAAATGGGCACCTTAAACATTTATTGACTAGAACCAGCTGCTATTTTGTCAAAGCCAGCAGAAATAATAGTAGTATGAATAATAAACCCCAGCCCCTCTGCAATGTGAACACATACACATGCAAAAATCACGTCCCCTCGAGTTTTATGCCAAACCTACCCATTTGTCTTAGGTAGCAGTCCAATTTTGAAGTGGATGAGGGAATCTCCTATGGGAGAATAATCTCCAGACAGACGTTCACAAAATCCCTACAAATCAATTACTGGCTCTAAAAGACAGTTAATCTTCCAGGTTTAAAACTAATGTGGAAATGAGAAACCAAGAGAATCATTAGAAATGCCATCTAATTAGTCTAGAATTATGGTTTCACCTGGTATTTCTGGTGAAACCACCATCAGATCAGCACACTCTGAGCTCATTGGTACAAATACAGTTTATGACTGAGACTGGAAGTAAGCTCAGCACCAAAGACAAAATGCAGTGAACAGTTTTACAACCTCGGGAGGGGCAAAGTCCCATGTCAGGAAGAAGTATGCAACTGTATTTCCAATGTCCATTATTTTCTTAAAACTGGAAAGCTGTTCTGCTAAGCTCTGTATTCAGTTGTGGGGGTCTTGTTGTGTTGGTTGTGGTTGTTTTCCTTTTCGTTAAAGAAAATGAAAAAAGCTTATTAAACAGAGAGAATTTTGTTGCCTGGTATTTAAAGCTACAAAATGTGCTTTTAAATTAACAATATAACATTACAGACTACCATCACTACCAGTTTCGAAGGCAAAAACTGCTAAATCCAAATTTTAAACAGGTTGGGTACAAGGTAATATGGAAAGCACTGTCTACATTGCCAGAGTAGTAGCAGTTTTTGACAGAACAGCACTGGTGGGAAGCGGAAGCTGCTGGAGGTATTTTTAAAGGATAGATGATGTACCTGTCACAGTCTTAAGCAGCTAGTTCTATTCAGCTGCCTAGGCACAGCCCTTGAAGTGCCCAGGAGCAGGTTCCAAATTCTGTTCCCACCACCACCTGTAATTATATGAATATATCACCCCATTACAACTATTTAATGTTTTGAAATATGTGATAACCTGGGACTAATACACCTATGTGCTGGAAGTACAGAACAGCATATTACAGAGTGTACCATTGGTCTGCGCTTCTGCTTGAATTTACTATTGCCAGTTTTTCTAGACTTCCAAAAAAGCGTTCTAAGGGATAAATGTCCTGATTTATTCCCTCTGCTTAGAATCTCAGATCTACTTCTGCTGTAATCAGTCACACCAAAGACAACAAATTAAAATAGGTTGTAGCCGGTGTTCAACATAACAAGCAGCTACTTAACATAAGTTGTGCATTAGAAATGCGGAGGATTATTCCCATATTAGAGATATGGAAACTAAACTCCATGCTCAACACATTGTCTAGGTGGTAACAACAGAAGCAAATCCATCCACTCTGAGAATCTACATAAGTCTGTAGTTATCTCAGTGCATGAGCTTGTATTGCTCTAGTGGCATTAGCCTTGGGCAACCAAGACAAGCCTCTGGTTACAGTTTCATTTGCGTATACATTGCTACTAAGTCACTTATGAAATATTTATTTGCACTGATACTACTAGCTCATTTTATTTTTCTGCAAAGAAACAAAAGGTATCCCCTTAAATGGCACCTTTCTGCCAAGAACCCTTCCTCTCCTTCTGCGTGACACAAGACAAAGCTCTTAGGAACAAGGCTTACCAAGAACAGTAAATCTTAGCTAAGGTTACATACATACATACAGGAAAATGTTACTGAAGTATATCCCAAAGAAAATAAAATTAAACAAAATACAAGAACAAATTAATTTCTATTTGCAAGGATTTTCATATACACAATAAATCCTAAGCACAACTTTAGAAATTAACCACAAATTCTTCATACATGAGCACTCCTTGAGGCTGAATATTCTGCAAAGTAAAGGAATTTAAAAAAGAAACCCTTTAATGTCTTGAATACACATTGACACAATAGTTCAAGCTAAACATGGAAGACCGATTACTACCCTTAAAATTATGTTAATGAAGCAATATTAACCCTAACCAATATGTATTGTCACAGTCTGATATAACAAAACCACTGTATTTTTCCCCAAGTCTATATTCATTCATACAGTAACAAATCCTTTCTTTCTTTCTTAATCCCTTGGAAATCAGTAATTTTTAGATCACTGCAGCTACTATCTCTAGACTATTTTTTCTTTTTAATGGCAACTTTATTTTTAAAAATGTTATACAAACAAAAAGCAACATAAACACAGACTGGATCTTCCATCAAAACCAAAATTAAGCAGCTAGGTGAAAGTTATCTAGTATTCCAGAAGCACTGCCACCCACAGCTCAAATTGCAGCTGGTGAGATTCTTGCTTGCATTTAAGATACTAAGTGTGTTGAATCACTCCTACCCCCAAATCTTTGAAAACAACTTATAAAGATAATGAAACCAGTTTGACTACTAATGAACTAACTGTTATGGTCTGAGAACTTCACACTGATAAATATACAGCTATCTGATACTTACAAAATAAGGATAAACTCTAGCATGCTCTCTCTTCTACATTCTACTAAAAAAATTTTTAAATGCCAAGACCATCAAATTGATACTGACTTTTTTGCTTTCAGCACCAATTATTTTTTGTTAAAATTGAAACAAATTTTTGAAAATAAATTCATGTTTTATCACTTAAAACTATCATATTCCAGAATTAGCAAGGGACAAGAAATCTAATAAGGCATCACTTAAATCCTAGATACTATAAGAATGAAGATCGTAGGAACCATCATAGGAAACCAACCCACAAGACAAGTAACTTGAGCCTCAAATTCCACTGGGGTTACAATCCCCACATTCTCACGTTTCCTATATAGCTTCCTACATGGCACAGGTCAGATGATCCAGTCACAGCAGATTTCATTGAACAAGGCTGGAGCCAAGAGACCTTGTGGAACAGGGTCATGTAATGGGCTTCAATGTTTTCAAGGTTGATTGATTGCTTTTTCCCACCAATAGAAATAACTTGAGAAGGGGCTTAGTGGTTAGAGTTGACTTAATTAATTAGCTCCAAAAAGGTACACAAGAGTCACACTTCTGTTAGTCATTCTGTGAGGAAAATTTGCATTGAGCCTGAACTTTGTCTATGGTGAATAATCAACCTTAAGGCAAAATTGTCATCATGGATTCTTCTCTGTCTAGTAATAACGGATCAAGAAGACAGCAATCAGAATTACTTTTCTTAACACTAGTGTTATTTAGATTTGCTTTTCTGGGATCTGTGCTCTGAGACTTGGAATATTCTTGGCATTTGTATACTGCAGAACTAGACATCTACTTAAAGAAAAATTAAACAAGCAGTGAGGCACTGTCGTGGAGTTATTAGGAAAAGTATTTCGCTTAAGTTAGTAATGAGAAAAAATTCTGAAAGATCAAATAGCTATTCTGTAGAAACAGGATACCAATCTGTTTACATAAATTACTAAGCTTGATCATGGGGTAGATTTAACTGAGGAAAACAGGGGTAAGTGGCAGATTACTGCAAACATGGTGCATTATAGGCCAATTGTGAAAAAAATAATGACTTTCAATATAGCTCCCTGTTTAAGTGTTTTCCAGTTCTTCTAATGTGGGAAGTATATCATCAAACATTAAAATCCATTTAGCTGCTGAAGTACCTGAAAAGACAGACGGTAGTTTGAATATGCCTTCACCAGGATTACATCAGCAAGAGACAGAACCATTGCATGATCTATACCTCCAAAACATAAAATTTTGTTATATGCTGTGCACCAATGAACCTTAGTATGGACCTTCTCCCAAGAGAATAATTAATATTTGCACAAATTTTACAAGCACTCATACTATTTCTGGACTATTTCAATTCCTACCTTACAAGAAGGTAGGAATGCACGGCTAGGACCAGGGACTTTAAGAAATTCTCTAGTTCAGCCCTCTCTGAAAGCTTTCCTCTCTGCCTTCTGGCCAAAACCTATAGGATAAATCTGTTGCTATTACATTACCTAAAACAGTTTGCACAGTAATTACTTTGCACATTGCCTAGCATGTACCTTCCAGAAAAGCAATCCAGAGCAAAAGGGGGAATAAGACTGCATCTGACTATTTCTCTGTCTTCTCCAATGGCCCCAGATGAAAGTCATTATTCAGGCCACGGGGGTGGCCTCTTTTGTTGCACAACCTCTAGGCGACTTTCAGCGTTAAAACAGCGAACTGTGGTGCTTGTAACAAGCTGTCGGACTATGTACAGAAATGTGCTGTGGTATGGTAGATACTGTTTCTGGTTTGGAAAGGAGAGGCCAGATCCTCAGCTGACATGTTGATTATAGAGGTTTCATTCACTGATGTTGAACTTTGGACGTTTTTACAAATTATTATCAAGATGTAAGTCTAATGAAAATGCAGCATCAATATCATCAAAGAAAACAAACCAAATGAGATGGGAGCACGAGCGACTTCAGTAATTAAAGTGAACATGTCTTGCACCAAAGAAGAAATAAGCATTCTAATTTCGGAGTCATTTCACTTTGTAAGCAAAAAAATCCTCTCAATCACATGTAAAATTCCTTTCTGAATCCATTTCAACCTCACACTTTTTGGATATTACTGGTCTAATTGCCTACATTATATCTCTTTCTGTGATAGAAAAATAAATTTTTTTGTAAGCTTTTTTTCCCAGAGAAGAATGTCAAAGAAGTTAGGAACGGCATAAAGGTCTAGAGCTGATTCTAATTCGCAAAGCTTTTGTATAATAATGAACAAAGGCATCTGTAGTTTCATTCGCCTTAATGATTCAATGACTACTTGGAGAATGAATACAATACTTTTTTTTAAGTTTCTTGGCTTTTGGCTTTAATGCAGTTAGCCAAAAAGTGAACAGGTCTGCAAAGAAGAAGCAGGTAGCTTTGACTGCATCGAGAGATATGAATTTTTTTTGAGTAAGCATTACATAAATCACAGACATACTAAGTTACTTTTTTCTTGAGGCTCAGTGTTGCCGATGCTGTCTGCACAGACTTCTTAAAATTGTGCCATGCGCAGAAAACTTGGAAGTATTTCACTGCAGAGCAAAACAACTGGTTTATCTAAGTTTCCTCCATATAGTCATTAGTAAAAGGATTTTTGTGAGTAATCATTACTGTTTGAGACAAAACTGACATTAATGCTGCCTAACAGAGAAATATTTCTCCTTGCCTTCCAGTAACTGAATCCTAAGCACACGTTAAAAAGGTGAGAAAATCCATACCTCTGTGGCTTTGGTGAACTCCTCTACCTTGTGCATATTTACAAAGGATATATTGAATTATTTTAGTTTTAATGACACAGATCCAGAAATAAATTTTCCCTGTAATGCTGTGATGGTCTTTCTATAGAGATGTTCTACTATCTAACATCGCTTTCCATGCTGAGTGATGAATTTGGTACATTAAAGTACAAAATTCTTTATACTGCTTTTAACATACTGCATGCTAATTGATTTCTAGAAAGTTTTGTATTTGCTTAGCATCCATATCAAACTGTGTGGTGTGTTTGTGTAAACAATGTGAGGTTCGAATACCTCTTCTTTGACTACTTTCCTTGCCACATAAACATGCTGAGTTTATGCTCCATAATTATCACCTGTATCAGTATTTCTATTAATTTTTTATTGTCAGGCAAAAAAAAAATTAACCTGGAGATGAGCAGAGACGTGCATAGGAGACAATGACTCCTAAAAGCTAAATTTAGATCAATTGATACAAATGTCAGATTTTTATGTCCTAGTGCTCCCCTTTGAAAGTGAACATAGCAGTTTCTATTCCATATCCACAGTAACAGAACTTACTAGTTTGGTACATTTAGTGGTTTTCATTGTGAATTGTTCTACTTTAAATTTCTTAATGTAGGAATTCAAATATTTTCTCATTCCTTTCTGAAATCTGCTTAGCGTTCTTGTTACTGTTTTGTTAATGACCGCCATTGCTACTTTTCCTGATTCTCAACGGTTTGCCTTACATCAGCATTCCCAACCAAATTCCCCCACTGCGTGCTACCATAAATCTTAGTTCTTTGGTGTTTAAAGGTGAAGGTGACCATCTTCAGCTTCTCAGTAGTATCTCCGCATTAGTTAGGGGAGTTAGGTGACCGAACACTGTTGACAAATTGTATCAGGGACCTTTCAAGATCTGACCCTATGACCTCTGACTACAGTATTTGTTTAGGTTGTATATAAACTATATGCATATAAATATATAAACTCCTGGGTCCTGATCCACTCACCATTCAGGTCAAGAACTTGGCTAAATGTTATGGCTTTTATTTGGTTATGTGCATGCATTTCTGTTTTATCAGGTCACGGGAAGATTGGCTGGCTCCAGGGAGCTTGTGCATACTTGCCTCATAGACTGCAGCCGAAATGTTTATTGTTCATCTAGATCTGGAAGTTGACTCCAAGTTCAGATACAGTCTCAAATTACTCTGGCCCAACTTGATTTTTGTGTTCCTCACTTTAGCTGTTCTTTCACCTTCTCTTCAGATACAAGGATGCACGTTTCTTTCAGATTTCTTCCTTAGTAAACAACTCAAGACAAATTAAAATGCCTTTCTTCAAGTCAGTAACACTCCTGCCTTTGGTTTCAGTGAAAAATATAGGCCCAAACAACTGGAGGTAAGCAGTGTTCCTTCTGTATGGGATAATTTCATTTCCCTTTTGAAACCTTACAAGGAAGTAATAAAAAAAGCAAGGGCATAAAACACAGTACCTGGGGCATAGGATAATACTTTTGAGCCTGCAGCATACTATAGGTATGAAATTATAACTTCAAACAGGTATAATATACATAATGTGAAATGTTCCAGTATGCTCTCCATATCCAATTGCCCAGAATACCTTGCAGTCTGCCAAAGGCCAGAAACGTGTGACCTTCATCTTAAGACTGTATGGCAAAAAAGGAGATTAAAAAAAGAGAATAAAAATACTAAGAAAAGGAACTTTTCTATTATCTAAGTTTTATGAATCTGCAATTCCTTCTGGTGTCCATAAGGTATTGTAACAAAAGAAGATGCTGCAGCAGGTGGACCTGGACCGGTCTTCCAGTCCAGACGGGAAGACATTCTTGACATTCTTCTCACTGAAGTACAGTACAGCTCACAGGGTGCATAGGAAACACAAAAAAAAAAAAAAAAAAAAAAAATTAGAAGTTAATTTGACACGTTAGCATTATTTACCTGTCTGGTCTTGTGTTCAGTGCTTAATCTACTTTCAGGGGAACACATAATGCAATGAATGGTTGGTTGGATGACTGACAACATAACTGTAGAAGTCTGAGCAGTTTGTATAGAAGCAAAATATAGAACAGCACGTTCTCCCCAAAGACAACATAGAAACTACCTGTTGCTTCTCAGGTTTATAGCTTATTTTCCACCTTATAAGGTTAACATCAGCTGTTTTTGTATATTTTATGTGCATATATCAACATTTTCCTCTCCAGTTTCCAAATGGGAATGCAATATATTTCATTATAGCCTTAGATCAGAGTGCTGATTCTAACAATAGTATTTAATGCAAATTTCCAGAGCAAACAGAAGCAAACCAGGCCTGTCTGCTTTGAATGAGATGCAGGTAACAAACACATGTAAATGAGAAAAATAAACCAGTAGGAATGTTTTCAGATAATTCCAAAAGCTTTAAATTGGTTGACTCCTTAAAAGTAAGTTAGTTAGTGTAAACTCAGGTTGCACCACTGAATTTGAAGTAGTGATGTCGACTTGCTTCGTATCAGAGCCTCAGTCATAGTTTATATTGGCACTGCCCCTAACTTCACAAGTGTGAAAGAAAGAAGGATATCTTTCTACTTTGTTTCTGGCTTAGGGCAATGAATGTCACTGAAAGGAATTTTTCCATTTGGCTGTTACTCCTGGATGGCACTATGCCAGCACAAAGCAAAAGCCTTGGAAATAGTTTTGTATGCCTTTGTGGGTGTGGATGAGTTATGCTACACACAGGCTACACACAGGGCAGCTGTAGGTAGAGTTTCCTTGCTGAGGGGTAGGAAGAGAGTTTTGTAACAATTTATCTTATGAGGTTCCTTAAAACACATTTTTTTCTTTTTGGTCTTTCAAATTATCAAATGTTTCTTGGCTGCTAGGCCTTCAAAGATAACACAAGCACAAACATCCACCTTGAATTCAGCCGGCTATATAGAGCAGTTCTGTCCATCTCAAAAAGAGCTTTCTGAAAACCTAGCAAACATTGGAAGGGAAGGGTTGTTGTACTAATGAGACATTACATCTAGCTTGCTTTTTGTTATTCTTCTGTTTTGCTGAAAGCAGTATTGTCTTTTTTTTATTCTAATTTCCGGAACGGCTTCTGCATATGCAAGCCTCTCTATGTGTAACACAGAGCTCGGAAAGACACTGGTCATAACATTTTGCATCCTTCACCCCAGTTACAGTAAAATATAGAGCCTGATAGAGGCTTTCACAATCCAGGCATACTGAGGACACCTGTGAACTCCTTCAGTAGCTCTAAATTGAAGAATTCAATTGCAAATTACACAACTTCAACTATTCAGGCCCTGAAGGTGGTATAGATGCCCCTTAACCTCAGAAGATTCCATTACTGTAGCAAAAAAAGGGGCTAGTTCCTGGTTCTACCTGCACCAAAATTTGGGGATGATCAATACCTTAGTCCATGCATCTACCTTGTTCTCTAAGAATATCTATTTCCCTGGTCATCTTGCCTTCTCTCTAGGCATGCAAAAGTTCCCTTGCCTCTAATAAAAATAGCCCTGAAATCACAGAGGGGGAAAGCCGTAGCTTATGCTCTTTCTTGTAAATTCCCACTTCAGCTCCTTTTATTCTTTATGAGTCATCATCGCTTATTACTTCAGTTGCCCTACAGCTCCTGGAACTCATGCAAAAAAATTTCCAAAGTTACACTTAGGTCATTTGCTGATATCATAGACACTTCCACAACCACTTCAAGCAGAAGTTTGCTTGACCCAATGTGTATATCAAAATAAAAACAGCTACTGGTGGACTTAGAAAAAGAAAAAAAATGTTGTTTAAATTAGAAAGCAATGTTTTCTATTAGGACATTTCACCAAATATGTAATATTTAGTAGCAACCACACTACAAATGAAAGGCAAGACAAAAAGTCTCATGGCACTAGCATGGCCTTCATTTTATTTATATCATTAAGAGGATAATTGACAGGCACACCCACAGTCTTCAACAATTTAAATGCCTGGCACAACTCACACCTGTGACACCAAAGTGGGATCCCCACATCATTTTAGGGGAACGCAACCACTCCCAAAGCATGACAACCTGTGGTACAGTGTTGAAAGCCTTAAGACCAGGTAGCACTGAACTCAACTGAGAAGGGAGGAAGGCAAGTCTCATTAGATAATTGTTTAACACATCTGGTCACAACAACGATCCCCCAGGCTCCTTCAAGAAAGGAAACTCAGGTTTTAGCCTGAAGCAATTGTTTTTAGAGAGAAGCTGTTCTTTTTAACCCAGAGTCCATTTTAACAACTTTAAAGCTAAAGAAATGGTTGACTACTCTGCTGAATCACATTTCAGAAGAAAAACCCCTTGTCCATGTTAAAATAAAAAGTGTGTTAAAAAGTAAAAAAACAACTAACTTTATAATGTTTCCTCTTAATGGAGAGAGGGAGGGAGGGCAGGAGGTTGCAGATATATAAAATGACATGACAACTTCCAAAAATACATTGCATTGCTACAAAACTGCTTTATTTAGGGTATTCCTGTCAATGCACACTGTTTTGCAAACCACCATGAACTAGATGTGCAGAGCTATAAAGCATACAAGTTGTTGTTCAGCGTGTTTCTGCAGACTTCAAACTCTGTGAGCCAGCCATGCTGAGGTCAGAGTTTGAGACACTGCAGCTTAGGATATGCTGTGCTTCACAGAATTTATGCCCCATAAGATACCTTGTTTAAGAAGTATGGTCTCTGTGGCCACCTGACTTTTAAAGTTTCTAAGTTCCCATTTCAACCTCTATGTTGGTTTTAATTTCTTGGTTTCAGAACAGACAGTCTTAAGCAACCTCAAACACTCAACTATCACAGAATTTTGGTTGAGGCTGACATTTTTAATAATGAGTTGCAGGAATGAATTTGTTTCTGTTGTTAAGGTGTTAGGAGACATACTTCCAAGGTGTTTCTTTGCTGCTGTGACAGTTAGGAGCTTCATTTAAAAGTGAATTCAGAGGCTCCAGATGTGATAACCTGAATCAGCACAGCTGGAAATTTGAGCACAGGTAACTATATCAGGCATTATATAACATGTAATAAAATTAAGGGAGCTGACAATGCTGTTCCTTCTGTAGCAGGCAGAAGCCTACTTTTTTCCAAAAATCACACAGGTTTCTCTACCCTGTGGTGAGAAAGTGAGGTATAAGATGACTTCTACTAGGTAAGGAAGAATGCTTCATAGGTTGCTATTTCCTTCCTCTTTCCACACAAACTAATAGCCAGGGTTTCTGACAATTCATTAGTGTTCCTTGCAATGGACAGGATATGGTCCTTAGTCAGATCTTTAAATGGGGAAAACCAGAACTATGGAATCACTGTCCAGCAAAGGATGATTCAGGGAAATTTATTTTTTTTAATCCTTTGAGTTTAAGGCAAAGAAGAAATATTACAAGGGTGGAGAGAGAGAAAGAAGGATTTCAGAACTATCCTAAAATGAAACACAGTTGCTGGGCTGTTGCTAAACAGCTGCTGTATTATAGCCTAGAATGGCATTTAAGTAATCAAAACCCTTTATTTATTCTTTTTATTACATCAGTGGAATTAATTCAGGTGGAAAACTTCACTTATCATGGCAATCTTATTATTGATACTGGTTGAAACATACTTTTAAAATAAAGAAAGTAAAACTTGAAAAACTGCAAACACTGAATTAGAATTGAAGTGGCAGTCCAACATAAAATCTACAAAGTTTTAGTACAGTAAATATTATTATTCTTAAGTAACAATGTAAGTTGGTAGGTTCTTTCCCTAATTAAAACCTAACACACCTTAGAAACCAACCTTTGAAATGCCATCCTAGCTTGACTGTTTTGTTTTACAGAGGTGGTGATAAAATACTCCAGCTGTTTGAGTTGCTTCCTATTCTGTTACAGATCCCGTTTGCTCCATAAATTTTCAGATTAGGAGCAGCCAAACTCTCTGTACACAGAAGTGCTGTGGAAAAAGTATAAAGTTGTTAAACTTTAATGTTCCAGGAGATAGAAATAACAGTCACTACTAGCAAAAACTTGTTGCTCAACAAGAAAGAACTCATGCCCTTATCCGGTACTGCCAGTAACTTCTTTTTCAAGAAGGTAAAGCTTTTCAAATTGCGGAGTGACGTACTCACTCTCATGGCTAGGAGCTCTGTCTGGAAAACACCAGAAATCCAGGCCCAGAGTAGTAATAGCATTGTTGCTTCCTGTTCCTGTAAATGTTAAGGAGGAACCAAAACGTACTCATTCACAAAAAAGGGAATAGAAATATGCACCACATGGGAATTAACCATGTTGCAGGACAATTCCAAACCCTTAAAAGTTTCAGAAATTACACAGCTGTCTACATAAATAGAAGTTTTATTTTATATGTTCAGAATGAATCATTAAGAGCTGGAATAGATACAGTGTTACTTACAATACTAGTATGTATTATAATGAAAGGATTCAAGAGGGAACAGGATTACTGTAAACTGCTAAATTCTCCTGTCTTCACCCATTATTTTCCAGCTCTTAAAACTATAAATACTGCTCAAATGTGTTCAATTACATTCTTCTGTTTAATAAATTAAATGTTCACATAGTATCATAAGCATATATAACACTTCACTATCTGTTTAGGACAAGATCCTGACTAAGATCCTGCACTTACATAAAAATGCAATAATATGGCCTAAAGTGTATAAAAATAGGACAATATCTATACAAATGTTTAAACATCTCCCAGTCTTCAAGAGCTTACAGTCAAAGTGACTGCCTATTTACTGATAGAGAAAGAGTTAAAGGGCTGATAGATAGGGAGTCAGTGACTTCTGTATGGTGTCTATTCAGTCAGAAGCACTAGAGACTTGTACAGTGGACATATTTAGAAAGATTAATCTACTTTTTACTTGAAATTTAACTTTTTTAAAATTCAGAAAACCAAATTTATGAGCCCAACTCGCCCCCTCACTTGAGAGAAACAGGCACCTAACTCAAATGTCAAAATTAAGCACGAAATTACCTCCCTACACTGCCACCACCAATTATATTCTAATAAAATTAGCTTTTAGCTAAGCACATGAATATTGGCATACAAAGCATTTCTACTCACAGGTCACTAGCTCAAATCTGTACAAGTTTGAAAGAAAAAGCCGTTGTATGTGAAAGTGGTAGTCAGTGTTCGGTTTCAAGTGAGTGGTGGTTGCTATGACAATGCTGCCATGACATTTTGCATAACCTTAGAAAAGAGGCCAAGGATTGAATAAATACCAACACCAAGTTCTCCACTTTCCCAAGTAAGTGGTCCCAAAGGTTGGGGAGAAGTCTTACTTGTGAATCAGTCTCAAGAAAATGCAACTGCAGCTGTCTATCTGCTCTGTGAATAACCAGAGGTTGAATTTCAGCATCCAAGTCTGCCAGCAGCATTAAAAATTATACTGCAGTAAACCAAAAGGAAGCCCTTTGTAAGCAGCTTCATGAAGAGCGCTAAAGAGTGAAAACAGATCTTTAAAAATGCCTTGATATTTGTCTTGTTAGCTTAGGAAGGACATGCATTGATGCTTCAAGTTCCTATCCGAGTACATAGAAACATGAGTTCTCTCCTACTGTAATTCTGATTCCAGCTACAGAATTGAAAAAGCAAAGTCGGGGGGAAGGAGGAAAGGAAGGTTTGCAGTTAATTGTATCCTTGTATACAGACATGTACTTCTCTTCCTGCTTAAATTTGGAAGGAAGTCCTTTTATACATAGCATGCTTCCTTACAGCATTCCCAAAGAAAAGACAAAGAGACATTTTTATTGGAAAAGGATCAGTTCTGTTTTCCAGGCCCTATTACGCTTAAGGTGACACTGGAGTACTAAGTACTCCTGGAAAGAAGCACGGACTTTAGCACTAGAAATGACTGTTGCAATGTTTCAGTTGGATTGGGTTTGGTGGTACAGCCTGCAGAGTTCCTTCACTCAGCTCTCAGTCGAACAGAGACAGACATGCTTTGTTTTACTGGACAACCAGGAGAGATTGGCAACACTCACTTCACTGTAAATCACACTGACATATAAACCTTGAACAGGAACTATGTAGCAAAGAGCTAGAACTATGTTCACCACGTGTTCCAAATTTTCTTGTTTCCTCTAGATGTCAATCCTGCAAACACAATCAATGATTACCTGCCCAGCCTAGGCTTATGCACATAGTTGGAGTAGATCATATAAAATTGTTTTATAAGGTTAGCTTGTAACACCCACTCATTACTTACTATAAATAACCTAAAAGAAAGGACTCAATAGCAGCTCCTAACTCCTTTTTGTAAAGGGAACTTGCAGCCCCAAAACTTTAAGTCACTCTTGAAAACTAACCACAGATATCTTTCAAAACCTGAGTCAAGATCGTCATGAAGCCACATTGCCAGAGACTGATAAAATTCTTTAGAACATGAATGTACAATGACTACAATCTTTATTAAGGGTACAGAGCACGTATGTAGTTAAAGAAACCATAAGATCTCCACAGCTGTCAGAGATTTTAAGTTTTTTAGAGTCTGCAAAATACTGCATATACATAATTTCTATACATTTTTAGTGGGAGCTACACTTACTTTCAGTGATATTACTGTTGCCACTTTGTCATTCAAGATCTGTCATTTATCTCCACTGAGTCCTAGATTTCCAAATGCAGTAAAATTAAGAGGTTTTAAGATTTACCTGCTAAGTTATACATACCTATCCTGAAAATGATGCATCTGTGATGAAATATTTTCTAGCAGGCAGGAGTTTGGCCCAAATCCTTGGTGTCCCAATTCATGGAGAAAACCATGAAGCTCATTCCAAAAGCATATAAATAAGTAACAGAAATCAAAATGCAAGCAGAAAAACATGCTTGGGCATTGAAAGTATGCTTTGAACCCTTGGTAGAATAAAAATATACTCCTATTCAGCTACTACCATTTCCTGCTTCTGAAAAGAATTCCCCCATTCATTAATGGTGTATGTAATGTAAGCCTCCCAGGATCTGGAGCCCATTGAAAGCAGACTGGACAGTCAAAAACTTATATGGGAGGTGCTTCCCAAAAGTGTAAGTTACAGTGGTAAACGTCACAAAAAGAGGAAGAGAGAGAATGGACTACCAGTCCCACTCCTACTGATGGCTGATGCAGACTCTTACTCAATTTAAGAAGGTATGAGCTCAGGTGTAGAGACAGCCTGTTAATAGTACAAACAGCAATAACACAGAAAATAAACTATAACAAATGGTTTGCTAAAGGAATAGAATCTGTTAAATTTATGTATTTATGAATACCCAAGTAAAATGTATTCTTTAATACAATGTACCTCCTTTTAGCTGAGCCATGTTCATCGTTTATGCTGTGCTTGCCACAATTCTTTAGTTGTCAGATGAGATGGTTACTCATCAGACAGAAAAAGTTCTTTGGAAGAGTTTATAGATTATAGTTATCTGTTACAAGTGAAACTTCATGTCAGTTGCCCTCAACATTTCCACCTACACTTGGAGATTCAGTATGTTAGTCTTTAAATTAAATGCAACATAGTAGTAATGAGAAGGAAAAAAACTCACAAGATAAAAAGAATCTAATGACTACTCTGTTTCTTCCCCTGAGTTTGTGTGTTTCACACTTTTCATGTAGCTGTCCCACGAGAATTTTATGCCTTATGGCATAAAACCCAAACCCCAAACCAAACCGCTTCCAACTACATGCAAGACTAGGTGCTTAAGAAAAGATTTATTGCAAATTCTAGGACCTTCTTGGTTGCAAATGTCCACTTTCCTCACAGAGGATAACTGGAGGATGGCCAGCATCATCCAAAGCAAATTCACAAAAATACAAAATTAGGTCTCACATCCTAAAAGAGGTGAATACACAAATATCTGATACAGAACTTAAATGAAATAAAGATCAAAATTTTGTCCCAAGATGGAAAGACAGCAAATTATATATATCAAAGACTACTGATCAGTGCATTTTTCTTGCTGCAGTGCAAAGATAATACATTGAAAGCCTGTTGCCATTAGCAAAAGTGCTGATCTTTTGTTAGTAATCAGATTAAGCTGCTTCTTTGAAAGCTTTAATTAAATGTCATACAGATGTGACATGTATCCACTGACAGAGCTCCATACATATAGACACTGTGTTGCATTACAGAAGCTACTTTTGCTCTGAGATTCCTAGTGGCTAACTCTTCTGGTCTTTTTACCTAAAGAACTTGGTAGCTCTGACCTATTTCTCTTAAGCCTCCTCAGTGTGGGTCGCTGGTGAGTGGGTTGCATTTACTTACTATGAGATTTCTTGGACACTGATAATGCCAAGTAAGCAAAGAATCTAGCAACTGCTCAGGAAGACAAGCCTTTGAAGGTGAGAAATCTTGAATGAATACCAAATCCAGGCAGACCATCTTTCAACCTAGCAGGACACCCCAAAGGATTGTTTGCCAAGCAATGACAAACTTTTCAACAAACTTCTAAGAGTTAAGTGTTTATAAAGAAAAACAGTTGCAGGTTTTATTACTAAATGCTTGCAGAGATACTCCAATTGCTTATAAAGGGAAAGAGCAGTTCCATATACTGAATTTGCAAATTTAAATAGGATGTTTTTGTATGCAAAAAGTTAACACGCAATGAAACAGCCATAGAGTGTGAAAACGCTGGGATGTGGGATGAAGGGAAAATAATGACTCTGCTTATCAAATAATGAATAAGCTGTTTAAAATGAAAAATCTGCCATGGATGTACTCTCTTAATCTGTATTTTAAACAACAGCCAAATTCAGACTTGATACTGAAACAGGATCAGAATTATTTCAGATCTGCCAGGGCCAAGCTCTTAGGCTGTCATAACTAGAGTTTGGGTTAGATGATAAAATTAATAACTTTAAAATTATTTTTTTAAGCTTTCTTCTCTCAATCTGACTCAAAATCAGATCCATAAGATATGCCTCTTAGTTCTGGTTCCATCTTAAATTTAAATTTCTTTGTATCGCTTAGAATCCAAACCGTGTTGAATTTTAACGAACCAAAGCTTATATAGGATTCTCTGATTCTGTCCCACTATTCTCATAAAGCAAAAAGCGCTTAGCATTTTAACACCCTTACTTCTTGTTCCAGTATTCCTCAGCCTGAATCAGGTTGTGCTTAATAAAAGGGGAGCAAAGACAACTTCTGCACAAGATTAGTTATGTTACATACGCTACATTTTATTATAAAGTATTTTTTAATGAAAATGTGAATCTCTAAGAAGTTTCAGCAGCTGTATTTTTGAACATTTAAGTCTGACTGTCATCATTCAAACAAAACCATCTTTGCCACATTTCCTCTTTGTGAGCAGAACAATTGCAGGACTGGAATAAAAACTGGCAAAGGAAAAAGATTAGCAGTGGATGTTACTGCTACTGTTGCTTAGGGACTGTCCCCATCACATTCGAACAAGCCTTCTAAAACTTGATGACTGCTTTTCTGTAGCAAAGGAAGTGATCAAATTAACCACTGACCATTTGTTTCTTCTGTCATTAACTCATTTCATTTCTTCCTGATGTCTAAATATATTGTAGGGTGGGGTTTTTTCACTTGTTAGAGATTATTGTCTGCATGTCTAAGTAGGTATTCTATCATTACAATTATCAATGCAAAGACATCATTTTTCTTCCTAAATGATTCCTTATTTCAGACACCCAACTTGAAACGTCTCGGCAAAAATTCAGCACTTCTATCAGGGCCTTTGAAGGAACCACGGCAGACAACAAAAAAGTGAGGCACCAAAAATAAATGGATCGTGTTTGAAAAAGAAATAAGCTGAAAGAGTAGGTACTTTTAAGAGGAGGTTAAAAATCAATAGCGAATTATGTTCTGGAAAGTCAAAGTGTAGCGCAACAAAGGAAACTCAGATGGCAGCACAACTGCCTGTGAAACAAGAGGAAAGAAAACTAATTTAAATAAACCACAGGGTTATCCTTCACAGAAGCAGTTTGTGTAAGAATCTCCACTGCATTTAAGAAACACCATGACCTTTGATTTTCCTCCATCCAGTTCCTGTTGATTTAGCTTATGGCTTCGTTACTTGTAAGTTCAGAGAAAAAGAGAAGTCCCTTTATAATTCTTTACTCTCTACCCTAGCATTCACTAGCCCTTGTTCTTGTAGGGGACTTCAATCTACCAGATGTCTGCTGGAAGTATAACACGGCAGAGAGGAAACAGTCTAGGAGGTTCCTGGAGTGTGTGGAGAATAACTTCCTGACACAGCTGGTAAGTGAGCCCAGCAGGGGACGTGCCTTGCTTGACCTGCTGTTTACAAACAGAGAAGGACTGGTGGGAGATGTGGTGGTCGGAGGCCATCTTGGGCTTATCGACCATGACATGATAGAATTCTCAACTGTGAGCGAAGTAAAGAGAGGGGTCAGCAAAACTGCTATCATGGACTTCCGGAGGGAAGACTTTGGCCTGTTTGGGTCACTGGTTGAGAGAGTCCCTTGGGAGACAGTCCTGAAGGACAAAGGGGTCCAGGAAGGCTGGACAGTCTTCAAGAAGGAAATCCTAAAGGCGCAGGAGCAGACGGTCCCCATGTGCCGTAAGAAGAGCTGGCGGGGAAGGCGACCGGCCTGGCTGAACAGAGAGATTTTGCTGAGACTCAGGGAAAAGAGGGGAGTTTATCACCTCCGGAAGAAAGAGAAGGCAACTCCCAAAGAGTACAAGGATCCCGTTAAGTCAAGCAGAGACAAAATTAGAAAGGCAAATGCCCAGCTAGAGCTCAATCTGGCCACAGTTGTAAGGGATAATAAAAAATGCTTCTACAAATATATTAACAACAAAAAGAGAGGCAAGGAGAATCTTCATCCCTTACTGGATATGGCAGGGAACATTGTCTCCAAGGATGAACGCCTTCTTTGCCTCAGTCTTTAATAGCCAAACCAGGTATCCGCAGGGTATTCAGCACCCTGAGCTGGAAGACAGGGATGGAGAGCACGATAACCCCCCCCATAATCCGGGAGGAAGCAGTTAAGGACCTGTTAAGCCACCTGGACACCCACAAGTCTATGGGGCCCGATGGGATCCACCCGAGAGTACTGAGGGAGCTGGCAGAGGAGCTTGCCAAGCCACTCTCCATCATTTATCAGCAGTCCTGGTTCACAGGGGAGGTCCCAGAAGACTGGAGGCTTGCCAATGTGACACCCATCTACAAGAAAGGCCAGAAGGAGGATCCTGGGAACTACAGGCCTGTCAGCCTGACCTCCGTACCAGGGAAGATCATGGAGTGGTTCCTCTTGAGAGTGCTCACAGGGCATATGAAGGACAACCAAGGGATCAGGCCCAGCCAGCATGGGTTCATGAAAGGCAGGTCCTGCTTGACCAACCTGATCTCCTTCTATGACCAGGTGACCACCTAGTGGATTAGGGAAAGACTGTGGATGTTGTCTACCTGGACTTCAGTAAACGCCTTTGACAGTGTCTCCCACAGCATTCTCTTGGAGAAACTGGTGGCTCGTGGCTTAGACAGGTTTAGTCTTCGCTGGGTAAAGAACTGGCTGGATGGCTGAGCCCAGAGAGTTGTGGTGAATGGCATTAAATCTGGCTGGCAGCCGGTCACAAGCGGTGTTCCCCAGGGATCGGTTCTGGGGCCAGTCTTGTTCAATATCTTTATCGATGATCTGGATGAGGGGATCAAGTGCTCCCTCAGTAAGTTTGCAGATGACACCAAGCTGGGTGGGAGTGTTGATCTGCTGGTGGGCAGGAGGGCCCTGCAGAGGGATCTGGACAGGCTGGATCGATAGGCAGAGGCCAACTGTATGAGGTTTAATAAGGCCAAGTGCCAGGTCCTGCACTTCAGTCACAACAACGCCATGCAATGCTATAGGCTTGGGGAGAGCTGCCTGGCAGAAAAGGACCTGGGGGTGATGGTTGACAGCCGGCTGAATATGAGCCGGCAGTGTGCCCAGGTGGCCAAGGCGGCCAACAGCGTCCTGGCCTGTATCAGAAATAGTGTGGCCAGCAGGAGTAGGGAAGTGATTGTGCTCCTGTACTCGGCACTGGTGAGGCCGCACCTTGAATACTGTGTTCAGTTTTGGGACCCTCACTACAAGAAGGATGCTGAGGTGCTTGAGCGTGTCCAGAGAAGGGCAATGAAGCTGGTGAAGGGTCTGGAGCACAAGTCTTATGAGAAGTGGCTGAGGGAACTGGGCTTGTTCAGCCTGGAGAAAAGGAGGATGAGGGGAGACCTTATCGCTCTCTACAACTACCTGAAAGGGGGTTGTGGCGACGTGGATGTTGGTCTCTTCTCCCAACTAATTAGTGACTGTACAAGAGGAAATGGCCTCAAGTTGCGCCAGGGGAGGTTTGGATTGGATATTAGGAAAATTGTCTTCACTGAGAAGGTGGTCAGGCATTGGAACAGGCTTCCCAGGGAGGTGGTGGAGTCACCATCTCCGGAAGTGTTCAAAAAACATGTGGATGTAGCACTTCAGGACATGGCTTAGGGGACATGGTGGCGCTGGATTAATGGTTGGACTTGATGATCTTGAAGGTCCTTTCCAACCTTAGTGATTCTGTGATACCCAAATTTTGTGCTCAAGCAGAGAGGAACGGAGTACTTTTCTGACTGTTTGCCTTCTTTTCCAAATAGGTGGGTTGGAGGGCAACAGTAAGAGACAGTTTAATTTCACTTCTGCTGCCTGTTCAGATTAAGTGAGACAATGCAGAGGTTCAAAACAGGAGTAAAGGTTACAGTTGAAATAAGATGCAAATCACTACTACCAGGCAGCAGGAAGGAAACAAGAGGAATTCTGACTCACAGGTGTGTCTGAGTCAGTGTTTCTTGTGACAACAGCTGGGAGAGGTGGTAAAATTATGCATTTCCCTTTGCTTGAGCTATGATTTCAACACACAGCCAGTCGTGAACAGACATCAGCATTATGACGTCTCTTCCCCAGCTGCAGCAGGAAGACTTGGAAGCACCAGGACTGCATTCCAAACACTTTACAAATGTGTAGGGTAAAAGAACAAACCACCTCCCTCCTCCAAGCCCTATATTTACCATTTAGAATTCAGTGGAAGGAAAACTTGATGTTTAATATTACTTATGAACAACAACCTATGGTTATCATTTTTGGTTGTATACAGACCCATCCCCTTTTCACTGCTTTTGCATCTCAAATGACTTCCCAACTACTGCCTCACACCCGAGGTTTCTCCCAAATTCTAAATTTCAATCACAACAGCATGTGTGCTGCTTTCACAGAGATAATTACCACATGCATTGCAGTGTAGTTCTCTCTGAAGGGAAACACCTATAAATTTTGGAAGCTTGTTGACCTGAGTCATTTCCAATTCTGGTATGCACTACTTATAGCACAGCCTTATTTTCTGGCTGTAGCTGAAAGCAGATCTTTAAATATTACTGTGAGGGATTCTTGTAGTCTTTTGCAGAGGACGAGATTGTGAGAACTACACCTTCCTCTTAGAAGCTGGAAACTAACAGAAAGGTTCTCCTAGAACAATAAAAGCCAAGTGATTACAACTCTTTACCCCATTTCCTACACACACACAGAGTTAAATTGTTCCCATTACAACAGAGATGCCTTGCATTTTAATAGTCAGATCCTTCTGAAAAATTAAGGAACACTTTCTTGTTACTAATTACCTCCGCTTAGTTCAAATTTGATCCAGAACTATTATACATATAAATATTCAAAAGATTTTACAGCTTCTTCTAAAGCCTCACATAAGGGAAGAAAACTTTTGGGCCATTCATTGCAAAGGATTTCTGCCATCAAAAGGGCATGAGTCCATCTTGAATATCAGATTCTTTTGGGTAATTTCGGATCTACCTTTGATTGAGAAGTAGCCAAGGGCACTCTCAATACTTGGTGATTGTCAAGCAGAATAACTTTGACCTTCCTCTTTTCCTCCATATGATAATGTACCAGACAGCCTAAGTATTGTCATGCACTCTCAAGGCAGGGAACTGCCTCTTAAGAGTTACTAGAGCTGTTTCCTAAAGGGAAAGCCACCTTTTTTTCTTTTTTTTTTAATTATTGTTTGCTGTATGGTCATTCTTTTTTTCGAAGGACACTCATATGAACACACAGGAAATACATCTGGAGCAAATGAAAAGATCTGCTCCTGGAACTGGGCCTGGTGCCAAAACAAAGCATCAGAACTTGAACTGAGAATCTGAGAACAAAGCAGGAGCAGAGATGTCCAGTAACACTAGTATTACATGCTCAAACTATAAGGAACAGCACTTCATTCTTAGAAGTAATGCTACTTTCATACTGAAGAATGATAGGTAACCAGAATACTCAAAACCACTTTTGACCTGCTGTATGTCATATTGTCTGACCAAAAAAAGATTTCAGAGCCACATGAATCATCTGACTACCTACAGTAAGACATTAAGGATAAAATAAAAATCATACTGAAACTACTGTGGAAAAGAACTCTATGGACAAGAAAGCAGCAAATGCTGATGAGCTGAGCTTTACCAGTAACTATTAGTGATTTATTACAAAACAGCTGTATTGGGACATTTAAATGATTTTTTTTTTTTTTTTCCATTGCTAGCTGTCTGTTACTAGTTGGAAAGAGACTCTACTTGCCTGCTTGGCATTTAGCACCATTCTCCACCCACACAGCCTACTCAAAATGGCACTCACACTGGAAATTTTATGCTTTTCAACTTCTATTTTCCATCTGTATCAAATTCTACAACATTCCAGCTGGAATTCCAGAAGTCAGCTAAGTTTGTTGTCTTCATGTGTGCTCTGTCCACATTCATTCCCCTTTCTCTTCTCTTGTCCTCCTGTTAAGCAAGTTGAGCAGTTTAAACTCTAGCATACCCCATGCAGGTTAAAAGTTAAACAGACTGCATCTAATATTCAATATATGAAGGAAATAAAACGAACAAAAACAACTGAAAAAGTAAATGTTGGCTAGTTCCTGCATTCAGCTTTCACTGAAGTTGAGATTTCTTGAGGTAAGTGACCCAAAGCATTTCAAAATGTTTACAGCTCTGGAACAAGCACTGCAGAATTCCTCTAATTCGGCAATGCACTTTACCCTTATCTATAGAGATCATAAAAAAAGATAATTGAAATCAAAGATAGCAGTTCAGTTTGGTATGCATAGTGCAAGAAAAAGCAGCTGTCTCAGGACCATCTTCTATTCTATTCCCGCATCAACTGGCAGAGACAATTCTGCTAAACAACAAACTGACCATCCCCCTCATTCCCCACTGTCTGCCTGTATTTGGTGCCGACTCCCCTCAGGGATAATGACTCCCATGAATGCCTTCCAAGGGCATCCAACTGAAAGCACACCCATGCAATTACCAATCCAGGGGCTGCTTCCCTCTGCACAGAAGACAGCTGCCCACACACCTGCCTTTGTGACACAGCAGCAGTGCTGAGGATAGTAACTTAGGAAACCTCTTGGCAGCCCAGAGGGAAGGCAGAAAAGGCTCTTTTGAAAGTGAACCTTGTCACAGCTAAGTGAATAGAAGATGCTAATGCTTTTCAAAAGTGTAGGAACAGAAATACAGCAGACTAGCAATAGGATGGCAAGTATCTGGGCTTTCTACATTTTCGTTATCAGCTAGGGTTTATTTAAAGATCCATCACCCGTAAAATAAACGGATGAATTTTGAAATGAGCAAAGAAGCTTTGTTCCACGAAATAATGAACTCATGCTGGTGGAAAACTGCAGAGTTTTAGAGGAACAGTTTCCTGCAGCATTTCTCAATGGACAAGGATGTGTTGGCCTCGGAAGGGGACACAATGCAGAACTGCAGACACAAACAGATGTGAGAGCCCTTTTTTGTTGCTTTTTTTCAAAATGTCTTAGGGTTAAAACCAAACTGTACAGTGACAGCAGCAAGTAAGAATACACATGACAAGCACCTCAACTCAGGAAACCTATTTATAAGCTCTTTCAAAGTCACACAGCCAGGAAATGGAGTCAGACCTGCTTGAAGATAGCATGGTACTATCCATTTCTGTTAATAACCCACATATTAATACGGTTATATTATATGAATTTCAATAGGTCTTGCCTTCAACACGAAGGTAATTAGTTTCTAACTTCATTTTCTGGACTCCAACATATATCTTGCTGTGACAGTTTGCATTCATGTTTATAGCATTTCTTTCCAATGCATAAGTGCCTAGTGAACAAGCTCATAGCCCAGGAAACGGTACATCCAGTCTCACACAATAACAAAGACCCATCTCATCACAATCCACAGTGGCCATGCTCTATTATCCATTCCAGCAGACTTCTATAGTTCCAGATACTTCTGCATGATGCAAGACCTCAGCTCTGCACACTCAGTGTATGAAAATATCTTCCACAAAGCTAAAAGAAGCCTTTCAGTGCCTCTGAAGTTGAAGCAGTTGCATTGACACTAGGAAATAATGAATAGAAGTATATGCCAACTTAAGGAGACCCATGTATTTTGGAAGCTCTGACTATGCACAAAAAGAAAGCAGTAAGTCTTGGGCACTGAAAAGGCTCCCAGGAGGTTACAGTAAACATCTTTTGCAGATTAGATTTCCATCTGAGTTGCCCTGAATAGCCAGTTGTCCAATACCAAACTGATCTGAAATAATCAGATGGCAAGTTTTTGCACAGTGAAGTTCTCTCACCACGGCTGACCACCACTGCTTGTCAGTCCCCTGCTTGCATGCATTCTAGCAGCTGCAAGCCAGTAGCAGTGCTATACCCAAGAAAGGTGCTCCAGATGAATGCTCTGTAGAAAAGTGAGCTCAGTTCTCCTGTTTATTCTTCTTTTCCATTAGACATACTGCTATAGATTCCAAAGCCCTGCAAAGACACGGAGACAAGCCCACAGAGATGCCCTTAGTCATAGTCAAGTCTCTTGCTTCCTATTCAACAATATCAATACAGTATCTCCTATTCAGCATGTGTCTAATTTCATAATCTAGTCCAGTGAACAGAGCACTCAGCACTTCTGCCTGTGACTGGCATGGGAGACCAGGTGGGCTAGGCAGGAAGATGACAGACAGAGAGTAGAAGTAAAATTTACCCAGATCATTTCTCCAGGAAACAGCAGTAGGAACCTAGCAGAGACCATTTCAACATTTTTTTTTTTTCAAATCTGTTTTTTGGGGGTGAAATGTCTTTTTGTCAGCTTTGAAAAATAACAGAAGCTCAATATGGTACGTAACTTTCTTTCCTATCTTATTTGTCCTTCCAAGCTTCCCAGTTACCAATACGCAACGTTAAGGGAAGAGAGTTCATGAATTTGTGTGGGCAGTAGGAGCTAAGATTACAACGGAACTACTGTATTGCTTTTTTTGTGATACACACAATGACAATATCACACGCTAAGCAAAGGCATCTGAGGAGCCAAGAAGAAAAGGGCATAGAAGAAAAAAAGAACGTAGAAAAAACAAAGAACAAACAGTGGCAGAAACAAAGGGCAGATCTTCCTTCTACACCTTTTTAAATACTTCAAAGTGGATTTAGAATTTTCTTGAAGATCTCTTCTAAGCAGTTTAATTCTTTATTGGTAAGTCTATCAGACTTTTTTCTCAAAATAAACAGTAAGAACATCCATTATTTTAAAACAAGTTCTCTTTGATAGCCAATTATTTTCCTTTTGTCCCTTGGATAATCATGTAAAAAAGGTTTTACTAAAATAATGTGCAGGACGAACTAAGAATGCTGGTGGGAATTTGACAGAGACTCAATATCTTAGTCAATTGTGCAGTTTAAAAGCATATGGGAAAATTAGATGCCTCTGACTGAACAAGGTATTTTCTGATCTGTGTAAAAATTAGGCATGATCCTGTAATCATTGAAGTCATTAAAGAGAAGACTGGGCAAATATAGGAATACAGCACCCTCAGGATACAAGTAAACCTTTTCATCTTAAAAACGAAATGTAAAACTCTGCATAGTGATGATTTCCATTTTTACATAATTGGTATATTTGTAAAACAGGTTTACTCATCTCTTATAATTTCAAAATATTTTAATGATTTGATGTTAAGTCTGATAAGTAAAGAGGTTTTTTTACATTTAATTTTAATGGTGATTTCATAGACTCACATTCTCCCAGTCATCATGCCAGTATAATGTAGAGCAAGGACAGAATGTAGGGCACATGCCACTATGAGTTTTTATAAATACACAGCTTTCATGTCATGGTTTAAGTAATTTTCTCTTTACTGTAAGATATCACACTACTAGTCATCGTTGGCCTGGACTTTCTCCCAATTAATTTCTTTCATTTTCCTCCCCCATTCACCCTTTTGCAATAACTATGACTGTCAGGGTTATTTAAAAAGACCATTTCTTTCTACTACACCAGCCGTACGTGGAGATGAAACTAACTAACATTTGGCTGTATGGGTAAATTTTAACGCAAAAAGAGAAAAAACTCAAAGAAATTGAGACAGTTTTATTTTTAGGCAGTACCTGGTGTCCACTTTAAAAAAGGTCCTTTGAGAATTACAACCATGCAGTCAAGATTTAAAGTTACATTTAAGCAAGCTCATCTGTGGAAAAAGTCTGAAACCAAACATGTCCACTTGCCCCAGGATAAAATCCTGCCTTTATGAATAAGATTTTAGAAGTTGCCCAAGTTTGTTTTTCTAGTCCTCACATGCATATATATATATATACACACACATATAGATAGACAGAGAGAGAGAGAGAGAGAGAGAGAGACCCCAAACAATGGAGAATTTCCTGTAGAAGTCATGCACATTTTACAAATACACATTTTTACATTTATGCTGCTAACCACTCCTGAAAAGCCAGAGTGAAAATTTAAGCTCATTTTAGCAAAGCACTTGGACACAGATGAAGCTTAAGCATAAGTAAGTACTTTAAAAAGGAGTGAGTGAATATAGGACTAAACAGAGAAAGCACAACTGAAGACATAAATCCACAAAAGCAAATAAGCTTTACAATTTAGAAGGCTATCTGGAGAGACAGATTTTACAAACCAAGACAGTCTCACTAATGTCAATTTACTGTAATTTCACATCTCTCCCGAAAAAGGCTCAGTATATTTTAAAAATATCATACTAACATTACACTAAGACCACCATTCAAAAAAAAAAAAAAAGCTTTGAGAACATGTAAAATTTAACCTCAGACTACACAGTGCTTAAATGCTTCATGCAATACAGTTAAATATTAGTCATAATTAGTGCCAATGCTTTTCCTGCTGATTATACAAGCTCATCATTCTGCAAAGAACACCAGCTGAGTGAAAACCAAATTTATCTAATGTTACTCATACTCCTATTAGCCTGTAGTAACTTCACTTGAAAAGAATAGTCCTGCATTTTTCTACTGCTTGTTTGGGCTAATCTGACATTATTATTATTTCCAAGATCATATTAAAATCCACTAAAATACAATAATACTGCGCAAAAAATATCCAAATGAGGCTTCATATCGCTGCATTTGTGGGTACGCTACTTCATAGAAGAGCTCCAACTGCAGCAAATTTATTACACTAAATTATTGCTGAAGGTCTGACTAGTTCTTAGCCTACTCCTTATTCACAAGCATCTTATAAAGAGTATTTTAATATTTGAAATTCTGGCTGGCAGGCCCAATTAAAAAAGTGTCATGGCATTTTTTCTGTTCTACTCAGTGGATGAAAGAGTTACATTCAAATATTCACAAAGAACATAAAATTTTTTGAGCTCAACTCACTTCCCAGGCATTGCCTCCAGTATTCAGTCAAATTTCACTATTTCAGCAAACAAGCATTCTTTCAAAGTAAACTGCAACTTCTCTAATGCCAAGCAGATAAGCCAGTCAAAGTGAAAATGCAGAAAGCTTGAGTGAGCATCAGTGTACAGTATCTTGTAAAAGAATCTGAACTATAAACTAACAGATAAGCTCTGCAAGTAATTGGGAATGAACAAGTGCTATTAGCATAAACAATGAAGAAGATCCCACATTTTTCTTATAAAAATAAATATCTTAGTACAGTAGCACCTTAGTAAATACAGTTTTAGCTGTAGTACCTACAAGGAAGGGTTCAGAAACTCTGGAAAACATGGTAAGCAAATGCATTTGATTTAACCATATGGAATCTTCCACAATATTTTGCTTTCACACCATTGCTGCTATCAGCACAATGCTGAGCTGTAATAAACCATTCACCTACACCATTATAAGGAACACGTACTTGGCATAATTATTCTTCTGTTTGTTTGAAGACAACTCTACTCATTTAGGCTGAGGAAGGGGCCCTCAACTCATCCAAAATGGTGAAGACTTGGGAGCACTTTGCCTGAATAAAATCCAAAGGTGATGTTTGTATGATAATATCAGTGAAACTAAGCCATTTAACTGGAGTCACAAGCCTGTATTTTTTAGCAGATTTCAATCCCAACTTACTGCGTACAGCATCTTTACTTTGACTACTTTCTATGATTAGTTTGCCTCTTTGATTCCTTTCTTCCTCCTTCAGAGCCTTTAGACAGTAGCACAAGACGACCTGAAATTAAACACATTTTCCACGAGGGTGTTTATGTAATCACTGCATTCCTTGAAGATTTTTAAAAGGTTTTTGTTACTGTCCAAATTGTCTTATTCCAAGTACCCTTCCAGAACTTTAGTTGCTTAGCATTCATCCATGATAAATCCTGCAAATGTTCACCATTTATCCTAAGGAGATTTCTGAGTAGTTATGTGCTATATTTCTGCTTTTTGGCTCAACCAACTACACTCTTCAGAGGCTTCACTGCTCAGTAACTATGTTTGATAGATTTAAAATCCAACTGGCATAATTTAGTCAAGTGGAAGGAAAAAATATAGAAGGCCAATGAGTCAAGGGAAGCAAGTTCACAAGAGAATATTTTCAGCCTTGGACAAAGGAAAAAAAGGAGACGCATGTTATAATTGTTTTCCCTTTACAAAGTGTTTTGCATTTTTAAAATATTTGAACTGGCATGCACTCTGTCACACACACCTCAGTATCTACCATGCTCTGCTTTCTAAAAGTGCAGATATGCCTCGTTTCCATGAAAGTCACAACAACCTATAATCCCAGTGCCCGTAAGTTAAAATAGATATTCTACGTGGGCAGGAGATACGGCAGATGTACAGGAACAGACATTCAGCTGAACTAAGCCAAGGTAACTCTGTGGACATTACGATGTCATGAGGCTGTGCAAGGTTATCAAATTAGGTTGAAAAGCTTTGGGAGTAAGGTCTCATTGAATTTAAGAGTAACAGAATGTGCCTTTATTCAGGGTGTACAAAGTAAATTACTCCTGACATTACCCTGCTTTAGCTGACCACAGGGTTATGAAGAAGAAAAGTAGTAAGAATTCCCATGCAACTCAGCAAGGTGCGTTGAGATTGTACAAAAAGGGGGCAAAATTACTACACTTAGCTTCTGTATGTTACTGAATGGAGAAAGCTCTCAGATTATATTCATTTTTCTATTTTGACGTGTTCATCTCATTCAGAAGATGCCTTTAAAAAGTCTTTTGGCAAGTCCTGAGAAAAGCTTCAATCATTCCTTCCAGCATATAGACTTCATCCCCTAGAAGCTATACAGTCTCTTCACCCGTATTAGACAGTGAAGCCAGACAGCTAAGGAGCAAGTCCATCGTACCCACATGGACAGCACAGGGACAGTCTTGCTGAGACTCTGTGCACATTGATCCGAACCCCCAGCACCGTCTCACACGTCAGCAGCGCAGCTGAGATCTCCCTAAGCATGTCACCATTTATCAGTTATAGCCTCGGGCTAGAAAGAATATCCAAAAGCGTATTGACAGAAGTCATCCAAACTCAATTTATATAGCACAGAAGAACTGAGGAATTAATGAATCCATTTTATTCTCCTTTAATCTGACAAAATTTAACTATGTTGCACATGTAAAATAAATGGCCTGAGCCATGTATCTATGGCAGAAGTGGAGTGTTTGTTCCAAAACAACTTCAGAAAAATGGGAACAAGCGGATGAAAGCATACAAAGTTTTTAGAATTACCAAGCAAGTCTGCAGCTTCAATGCACCTTCAAAAAAAGAAATCTTCGCATTCAGTAGGTTTTCAGAAATCACTAAATACCTGCTTTTATAAGATCAGCCTGCTTTTTCAAGGATTCATGAATGGGCATCTAAACAGATCACTACTTACTATTGAAAATTCTGGATACATTGCCTATGTATAAAAGAAAAACACATGAAAAAAATTTCCAAGACATAGGACTTTCCTACTTCCTCCAGTCTTTCTTTGTAGCAATGACATCAAACATTAAAAACTCAATTGCTGGTATTTCCTTCTAACAAGACGGAGTTAAGCACAACACAGTCTCCAAGCTGCTAACAGATAAGAATATTAACAATAAATGTTATGAAAACCTGCAACATTTAGCCTATCCTTCTTTCATAAAGGGAAAAGTACAAAAATAAGTCAAACTTCAAAGTTAAGGACAATGTAGGAAATATTATGAAGACTGTATTTTATTCAAATCTACATGGAAAAACTGAAGAGAAATTTTCACTTCATATGACAGACCCTTTATTGAGTACCAACCATGTATTGTACCTGGTACCAAAACTATACAACTGTTCAGAGATAGAAGGCTTTAATGATAAATACTTTATTCCTTAAAAAGTGAGCACTGGGACAGTGCAGTCTGGCTAATTTGTGCAAAAGCAGAATAAAGCCTATGAGAAGCTGTCACTGAGCACGGATGACTGCTGGCTAGATAAATTGTCTTAGACTATTTGTTCATCTTCAGCTCTGATGAAGTAAGGGTTTGAGAAGAACTGAACTACGTAAGAAGACATTTTTGGTTATGCCCTATAGTGTTACACAATTTAAAGAAAAGTTGTACCAGATACTTAAAAAAAACAACACGAGTTGCAGAAAGCAGAGAGGAAAATACCAGCACAACAGGCTTATAAGCCAGTATAGCTGGTTTTGCATTTACCAGCAAGTGACTGGTAACTGAACAAAATAAAAACACTGCAGGGGAAAACAAACAAACAAAACAACAACAAACAAATCCAAAATAATTAAAGACACTTTTGCACTGTTTGATACAAGGGTGACAATGTTCTGCTGGACACTTTCTGACTGCCTAGACAACGGGGGTATCCATGCAGAACTGGATACACTGAAAACTGGACAGGAAAATGAGAGAAATTCAAGCTTCACTTCATTATTAATTTTACTTTGACCTCTTTGTATTTCATTTGACACAACATGCCTTAATCTGAAACTTAATGGAAACAAGCATTATACTCTCCCGTACAGTAGAATTAACAGAATAATGAAAAAGCACATTTTGATGTAGTATTCACTGTTCTTCGAAACATGACTGCTTAATGCATTAAAATTAACATTTCAGAAAGGAAAAAAAAAAACCCACTTATTCCTCTCCCCAGAAGTCTGATTCACTATTTTTAATTTTCCTCAAAAAAAGTAGTCTTGTAATGAAGTAGAAAAATACAATCACCAATTGCATTATGCAGTGACTGATGCAAAAATCTTGTAAACTTATTCTAAGAATAACTGAATGCTCTGAAGCATTTAACAAATAATTACAAATATCAAATGCATTCAGTTTGTGTTTGCAAATGACCTATGCAAAAGGTCAAAAATTACTCCATTCTACTAAAATAGTGACTTGCCCTACAAAACATACGGTTTACATTCAGTTTGGATAAAATAACTTATTTTAAATGAACGTAAGTAAGCAGGGAAAAAAAATCCAACATGTTTCTGACACAAGTCAAAGACAAAGTGTTCCTGTCTTTGCTCACAAACAAAATATTGGTAGAACTTGAAGCATACAGGAAACACAAGATACACCACAAATTCATACTCAAGGAGTCAAGCAGATTATAGCACAAAAAGTTGCCTTCTTTTAGAAGGATGGACAGAACATTAGAAGCTGCAATAATGAGTGGCACACAAGGAGAAATTTAAGCAAATAAATCATAGTGCTTAAATTATGATTTCCTAGCACTGCATGATTTCCCTGTTTAAGACACTATCCTACTAAACTGAAAACATTGCTGCTTGCTGAAAAAAAAGTCTGTATGACAGCATCTCATTTGAATATTCCAATTAAATCTACTAGTAATATAGTTCAAATCTCCACTAATTGAGGTTCCTCGACTTGCAGAAGCACAGAGGAAGTCTTTTCTACTCTAAACTATGTTCAATGGACACAGGCTTGTTTCCTGTCAAAGCACATCTCCTACTCCACAGAAAAATGGCAATGGAAAGTCCTTAGGCACATATTTTACAACCACTTACCACAATTTGAAAATCTTAGAAATTATGGTGAAAGCAGAGATATTCAAATGGAAAAAAATGAAAGCTCCTATCCTTAAGTCAAAAAAGAAACCCCAGTTGTATTTGGGCAGGATATTAAATAGGATGTCGGAGTTAAATATTGCTGCTATTGTTTTATCAGACCTAGATTAGGAAGAACTAAGATCACGGTACACAGCAGGAACAGAAAAAAAAAACAAACCCAAGATATTGACATTGATTATTTTTATGCTATCACACAGATGGAGTAAATTCAAGAGGTAGTGCTAAATTGATAGGACTTAGTTAAAGCCTTTGCACCTGCTCTGGCAGATGGATGCAATTAATAACAGAAAAGAAACAGAAGAATTCAAGCAAAATTGCTCCCTGAGGGTTAGCTTGTTTTAAAATTAAGCTGACACGCTTTTTTAATACAATATATTAAGGCGGAGATGTGTTTTGAAGTGGGCTGTCTAGTTTACAGCAAACGAAGTCATTAGTGAGGTGTATAGAGAAACACAGGCCTGGCCCCACAATTAGTTTTCATATTCATTCTGCAAACAGACAATGTATTTTCTAATTGCTCATAGCCAAGCAAATTGTTCTGCTATATTCTTCATGGGAAACAATATCATACTTAAGTTGATTTGCTCCTAGTGTGAATGAAAGATTTGCAAACGTAAGCCTGAGCACCTTAGTCAGTGGAAGTACGCTGGCAAGAATTTTAATGTGCCGTTTAAGGAGTTCACTCCTCAAGAAGCCAGTTGAAAGCAGATTTCCTTATTTGAAGTCCAAACAAAATCAACAAAGATGAAAGACCCTGTATTACAGTGTGTGTGAGCATATAAATACATGTGTGTATGCACACACTCCAACTATATCTGTACACAGTTACTACAGTCATGATGACCTAGGCACATGATGATCTATGGTGTTAAGTTATGAGGACACTCCCAAGTAGTTTTGGCCCATGTCAGCTGCTGTTTTCCCAAACAAATCCCAGGGAGGTTCAGGGTTAGCCCAGGTCAGGGATCACTCCCTGGATGCAGGTATTTTGGGTGAGGGGGTGGTGGTGCAATTTTAGTAAGAATGATGGCAACCAGCCCTGTCATGCCATGCTGCCTGGCCCATTTTATTTACAGGTACAGACAGAGACTAATTTAGCTTGTCTTTCCAAATCAAAGTTAAAAAGAGGATTTAAATCCTCAGCAGAGACAACTAATGCAGCAGCACTGTATTATCATCAGTTGTACTGCAACAGCCTGCAGGAGCAGTGATGGATTTCTACAGTGCACAGAACCTTTGAAAAGCAGGGTTTTGGGTTTTTTTAATAGTTCAACAGCAAAGTGGGTTAAACTGTTACATTATTCGTATTTCATGTGTGATAATAATCTTTTTTCATTTCTAGAAACTAGTGACAAAATTTAAAATAATGTAGGCTTGAGTACTTGATGACCATGAAAAACATAATCTAAGTAGAGGAAAAATAGTTAGACGCAGCTGAATTAACTAGATAATAACCCAAGAACAAACTGCCACTGTTATCACCAATTTTCTGTAAGTGATTACCCACTAAGGCAGGAAAAGCATCTATTATTATACCAACGTAAATTATCAGTAAAAGAATTCTGAGTGCCACAGATGATTGGTTTTGCTGTCTCTGAGTTTGCTATAATAAAACAGGTAAATATGTTGCAATCTACTTCAAAAGTTACCCACAACAGTGGCTTGTAGCTTAACAACCCTCAAAATCATCAATAAATGGCTTAATTTTTTTATAGATCTGAAGAGCCTAGCATCCTTGAGGGCACTGTAAAATAATAACATGAAAGGATTTTCCATTTGCTCCACTTTAATATTCTTAACAGCTATTACAGGTGACTACGTAATAATTGGATACTGGGGAGAGGGGGATATGCATAAGACATTGTACATTTCTAGAATGGGCTAATGAAAATGTATTTAAGCAAATAGTCCTGGAATTTAAAGGTATCTGTTGTTACAATAGTTATCTTTCACCATTTGTTTGTTTTGTCGTGGTGTGTTTTTTTTGTTTGGTTTGGTTTTTTGTTTGGTGTTTTTATAGAACAGATGGGATGTAGGGCACCAAAACGACAACGGGTTCTAGTGGCCCTTAGAGCCTCAGCTCCCCTGCAAAAAGGGACCAGCTGCTTTCTGCTGGGGCACTGCAGACTCTGGCTGAGCTCTGACAAGGTCATGCTCTTCACATTAAACCGCTGCCTGACAGTGCACCGCAGAATGCTACACCCCTATGAACAGCTGCCTTTGCATAATATTGTACATATTCAGTCAAAACGCCAAGAGATTATTTTGAAAGATTAAGGATGCTGGGATAGCCAGGGTATTGTGTTACAATTAGCAAGAAGTCACTTCACATTCAACTTTTGAAATAGCTGACTTAAGCTTTTACAAGCATTGCTACCATATCACTTAACTCAGCATATTGTATACTATATCAACCTTTAAAAAATTATTGTTCTTATGTTAATTCTTCAGTCTTACTCTTCATTGTTCTTACATTTTAGCGTATTTGGGCAAAAAGTCACTTGTACCATTGCAAAAAACCCACACAAATGAAAAGAGCTTCCAAACCACATACATTGACCGACTGCAGAAAATCAATAATAGCTGGTGAACAAGGAAAACCAAAACAAAACATTTCTCTTGCTTCCAACTACTATCAATGGCTCTTTGATGGAATTCATTCAAGAGCGGCAACATGAAGTTTCATTCACAAGGCTAACAGCTCCAGAGGAATGAGAGTAACCAGCAAAGCAAAAAAACCCTACAAAACCAGTTAACAGATAGGAAAATACTGCAATGGATAAATGGAACTGTTAGTTTAATTTTAATCTTTTTTATGTCTGGTTTTTTCCCCTGTCTACCAAGCAGCTGGGCTTTTCAAGAGGTCGCGTGATTTTGCCTTTCAGTAAAATGCTCAGATCTGAAATCCTTACCTTACAAAGGGATTTAAGAGTTCAAAACAAGGCTTCTTTCACACGGCCTTGATTCCTTTATCATATCCTGACTCACAGCCACCTTCATTCCATCATTTTCATTACAGGATTTTACACAATCTTTACAGCAGCCATCCAGACATCATTACATAACTGCTTAGTACCTTCAGTAGGTTGAGAATCAGGCTATGTAACATGGAATTCTCAAAATTTGTCACCTCAGATTTACCTCATTTCCATTCTGCAGTGTTGTCATACAGTGATTGAAACACTGTAAAGTGTTAAAGGAGCAGATCCAAACCATCATGTTCTTTAGTATAATAACAAGTAAAATATTTAGTCAGAGATCTTATGAGTAAGAGAGATGTGGGAAGGCATTTTAATTGTGCGTACATAACTTGCGTGCCTTAATTAGACATCAAACTCACCTATGTGCCTTACATATAGCCCAAACAGAAAGACATTCTTTCCCACAGAGAAATCAAAGTGTCTGACTTAGGTTTCTGCTTTGAATCACCTTGTGGTCTCTCAATGGACCTATACATAGCAGACTAGCTTTTTAGTTTAGACTGTTAGAGAGCCTGAAGTTGGGCAGGGGGAATACCCTCTCACATGTCCCTCTGGACAGCTACGTTAACATACTGTTGCTGGCCTGCTTCAAAGTATTCCAGGTGGCCAACATCTTCAGCCACCACCCTTTCCAGGGCCTTTTATCCTTATGCACCCCACAGATCGGGTGGGCAAGGTAAGTCCTTATGTTCTCCACTGCTAACTAGCACATGCCTTGCACTTCAAACACACAGCAGCTGTTTTCTCCTCCTCTCTCAGCCTTACCTCTCAGCTGTCTTCTGTCAAATGGTCCTTTCACTCTGCATGCTTGAAACCACAAAAGTAATGCTGCGTCTTCCAGTCTTTTCATAGCATAGCATGCAAAAGCTTGACCCATCTTTAACACCCTTGATGTTGAAACCATAGCTATCTCTTTCACCTGCTTTGCCCAGCTGGCTTGCTTCCTACGTATGTTCATACGGCCCTTTGAGGACTGTAATTCCCAGAATATCTGTATGTACTGCACAGCATAGGCAATGAAAAAAGGCTGTTTGAAAACCACTCACTTCCCCCACAGAGCTGGCTATTCTCTTCACAACGCAACACACATACACAGGGATGCAGAGAACCAAGCTGCTCGCTCCTGCTGGCTCTGCACTCAGCTGAACTGCAAGACAACATGACTCAGCCCGAGACAGCTACCAAGTGAAACTCACAGATCATAGCTCTTGGCAGTGTGTGGAATATGAAGAGAATGACATAACAACAATGAAAACAAAACAATTGAGAAAAAGAACCAAAGATTTAACAAGTTCCAAAAAAATGTCAGATCCTCTGCTTTATCCACAACAAATGAGATAACGAAAGAGCGAGCAGTCACTACCAACCTAATCTTATGCAAGCTGAGCTCCAAACAAAAAAAAGGGCAGGGAAAGCTGCCAGAGAAGAGTTTTAAACCAACATTTAAAACAACAGAGGGAAAAGAATAATTTACAGAGCCTACACTGAAATGAGATGCTTCCAACCCACTTAAGGCAAGTACCTGGAAATTTGTATTTTAAAGCTATGGAGTACAATGACCCTTGAGGAAGACATTATTGATATGATTTTATTGTCCTATCTGTGCCCAGAGGAGTAACCTGACACATTTTAAATCAACAGGAAGACACCTGCACTAAAAATACCTATAAATGACAACATAAATAAAAGTAACACTGAAACACTCTACAACTTTTTTCTACTCTTTTCCCTGACTCTTGTTTTGTTGAAAGACAAAAATTATAAAAATGAGGGGAAAAAAAAATCAAGAAAAAGGGCAAACCATTTTTTAAAAATCTTTACAAAGGAGACTACTATGGCAAACACACTTGCTGATATTCAGAAATCTGAAACTTAGAAACACTCCTCTAATGTAATTGTCTTCAGAAAATAGCCTCAATGTTCTTAAGTGTTATATTTTCATTTCCTTGTACGATAATTAATTAGAAGATTAACACTTGCAAAGCATAATTACTCCCTGGAACATCTTCAAAAGAACCTTAAGTCAAATGTCTTGTACCCTATGCAGGTAAGCCTCCCTTTTCTCTCTCCAGCCTTCGGAGGCAATACATAAATTTCAGAGGAAAAATAACATAAAATAACAAAGTAACATACTAATCAGGTGGGTTTTATTTAGCTTATTCCCACAAAAACTGCTTGTATCAAAATAAACAAACACAAAGGGATATTTTTAACTGGAAAGTGTTTACATATTCCCTCACCACCTTTCAGAGCAGCAGCACATGCCTTAGAGGCCTCATTGCCTCTTGCGGCTCTCCAGCCCATTTCCGACATGGGAAAATCTCAGGCTTAAAAACAAACCTCCCCCCCCAAAAAAACACCCAAGAAAAGAAACCAGACATACAGAAGGAAGTGCCTGTTCTCTGTGGCCACAAAAAAAACCCCAACAAACTCTCAAACGCACCAAGGGGGAAGTGCAAACGCAGAACACTCAAAAAGGTAGCAATATGGTTTGCATACTATCAATTAACTATTGATGTTTAAGGCACATCAAGCGCTCCAGCAGGTAGGGGCACAGCAACTTCACCAGAGGGGAGGGGGAGCGACACGTTGCCATAGCCCCTAGCCATACCTTTAACCCCTAGCAACCCTACAGCCAGGGACGAATTAAGAGTGTCCTCGAAGCCGGACACCACTCACCCTCCCCAGCCCCTGAGAGGCCTCAAACTGCGCTCTCAAACCCCAAGCAGGCGGGCAAGCATGACGAGGAGGGACCGGAAGCTCCGCCTTCTTCTCTCCGGGCTCAACCACTGGTCAGTTCTCCTATCACTCTCAGACCTGCCAGCCTCCCCCCCCCCATCCCGCCCCCTGCCCATCTCCGAAGCGTTCTCCCAGCCGCAATCCCGCCCCGTTCCCAGCTCCACGCTCATTTACTGGCGGGCACGTCACGGAAACAGAATTTCCCCCTCTGATTGGCTGTTCCGAGGCAGTGGCTCCCGCCTGTGAGAAGGGGGCTTGGTTTCTCAGCGTTGCCGCCCGTCCTCCCCCGCTCCCCTCTAGGGGCGCATGCGCGGGGCCGAGTGTTGACCTGGAGGGGGGGTGGGCATGTACCGAGGAGAGGAGCGGCCGCCAGAGCGCCGCGGGGAGGGGGCGGGAGTGGGGCCGCCGCCGACGGGGAGCCAGCTTCACTTTCTAGCAGTGAGGGGAGACCATAGCCCGCCGGGGGCTGCGAGCGGTGCCACATACAGACCTGTGCGTGTGCATATATATATATATATATATCTCTATCTCTCTTGCATGTGCCTGTAGGACTCCTCTCTGTCTCTCTCTCCCCCCTCTCTCTCCTTTCACACACGCGCGCATATACCCGCCCACCGGGCAGGCTGGGCTGTGGTACGGGCAGGGCGATGCGGGCGGTGGGGCAGTAGCTCTCCATGCTTCCTTGCGGGGCAGCGGCTGCCTGCCACCACCAGCAGCCGCAGGAGGAGCAGCAGCAGCGCCGCAGGGCAGAGTCCTGCGGGGAGGCCGGCGTGTGCCCAGAGCCGGCGCCGCGCTCGCCCGTGGCGATCGTCAACGGCCGCCTCCGGTGTGGCGGACGGGACGGGGCGCGGGCGGCTGCGCGGGATGCACTCCGCCTGCCTCCCGGGGCCGTGAATCCCGCCGCCGGAGAGAGGGAGGAAGGAGAGCCTCGTCCGACGAGGCGCTTCGCTTGCGCGCCGCTCCGCCGCCGCCCCCCCGGCCCCCGGGCTGACGACGGGGGCAGCGGCCGCCGCGGGGGGCTGAGGAGGCTCCCCCCGCCCTTCCCGCCTGCTCCTGGCTTTGGCGGCGGCTCCTGTCGCCCGCGGCACAGAGCCGCGCGGGGCTAAGCTGTACGTATGCGTGCGCCGCGAGCGAGGTCCCTGACTGCCCCCGCTGCCCGGGCGCTCGCGTGGCTTGCGGGTTTCTGCCTGCCTGCTGCCTTCGCTGCTTTCCTGCTCCCTCCTCCTCCTCCTCCTCTTCTCCGCCGCGGCCGCTGCGCGTCTTCTGCTGTTGTTGTCCGGTGAGGGGGATGTGCCCGCTGCCCGGCGGTGCGGTGGGGTCCGCGGCCGCCTGGGCGGCGGGGCAGGGGAGCGGCGTGGGGTGGGCCGAGCCCTCGGTCTGCCGCGGGTGCGTTCCCCCTCCCGCTTGTTGGTGTTGACAATAAATCCGGGATCGCTTCGGCCCGGGTAAACTCGGGCCAGGTAGGTTTACGCTGTTTTTGTCGGGAAAAGTTAAACTTGTTCCTAAACATGCCCCGGTCTTGCCCTTTCCTGCCTGTGAAGAAGTAAGCGTTACCTCACCGGCTGCGGCGAGTTTTATGGCAAGATGTTTTCGCAGCACCTTGTGAGTCTGTGTTTCTCTGTCGTTGCGGCCAGCTTGGCTCCCAGATGGCCAACTCCCTCAACGGCCGGAACCCGCGCAAGGGACGGATCCTGGGCTTCATTGATGCCATTCAGGATGCTGTGGGCCCCCCCAAGCAGGCAGCTGCCGACCGCAGGACTGTGGAGAAGACCTGGAAGCTTATGGACAAAGTGGTGAGTGTCTGTGTACGATCGTGTATACACGCGGTGAAGAATGAGGCTATTTAAGTAGGTACGCTTGGGGAAACAGCCTCTTCCTGCAGCTCTGACTGCTGTGCTGCCTGTGCCTCGGGAAGTCAGGGGACTTATGTTTTAGGTTATTTAAGCACCATTTGTCTTCTCCCCTCCCCGCCATGGCCTCTGGCTATGTTGTTTTTAATCTTGGTTTGTGGAGGGGAAAACAAATGTGTGTGTTTGCCTTTGGCTATTGTTATTTTCAGATCCTTTAAAATGACTCAAACTTGAAGAGCTGTCCTAACGAAAAGCTGCTTAACTTAGACTTGTAATCACATATTCTCTGTGTTTCGTGTTGGATCACGTTGTTAGTCTGCAAACAAGACGTCTGAAGTATGAAACTTTAGTTAAGCTTAATTGTCCTGTGAGACATGCTTGTGATGGCAACACAGATACGTTTTGTGCTTTTAGGAATGACTGGGGGATGTCACTCTTGTCAGTTTAGTAAACAGATTAGTATGGCACGCCTAACTTTTCAGTGTGTGTTCTGCATTTTAATGATTAAGTACTTCTACTCTTCATTTTGAAACTAGAAATACACTGTACTGAAACTCGGTTTTCAGGAAGTGGGGGGGATTGACCATAGTTTTTTAGATCTTGTAGTTCTCTGCACCAGCCTGATACATTTTGTTTAGCATTATACAAAATGACAGCTTGTATGATAACAGATTAGCTAGGAGACTTCCTTACCAATGTTAGGAACAGTTTGATTATAACACGGGTAACAGTTCAGGAGATGCAGGCGCTGGTTTGCATATGAGGTGATACTTGAGAGTTTCCTCTTGAAACTGCTGGGGAGTGAGGCTACCTGTTAGGCTGGGGTCTGTATGGCAAGAGAGTTACAAGTTTTTAACTCAGTGATTCTTCATGAATTAGTGTAACTGTTTGCTTTGCCTGTAGCTCTTGTAAAATGCAGGTGTTTAACATTTCTTAAAGTTCCTAAGTAGTTACACTGATGTGGTGGAGATCATTTCACATTATATGCCTTGATAAGTGGTAATTTTGAAGTATTTGATCATGGCCTTGTATGCTCTCTTTGATGTTCCAAAAATAGTATCTGTATTTCCACCACAATTTCTGATGATGTTCATAAACTTAAAAACCAGCCTTGATAGAAATGGTTATTATCACAAAGGCGTTGTTGACATTTGCCTGTTAATGATCAGGATGCTCTAAATGGGGAGCATTTTGTAATAAGAACTGCAAGTATACATACTTGGAAGCAGGAAATCTTCTTCAGTAGAAGGAAGTTTTTGGCTTGGAAACCAGGAATCTGGTTTGTCATTGCTGAAATTACATGGGGAATGTATGGCCTAATTTCCCCCTGTGTCAGGCCATTTACAAATCTATATGATAAGGTTGTCCCCTGATTGGTTTATATATTCATAGTTACCAGAAAATCTTAACCCCACTGCTTGGACTTTTGGATTGCTTTTACTCAGCTCACAGGCTCACTGTATTTGTCACTATTACAACAAAGCATCAGAACAGCCAGTAAGGCCTGTTCTGTAGAAGTCACTGGAAAGGCTGGACATTACGCTGTGCCTTCTTTTTCATTTTACTGGGTAAGTGTCCTCAATTTGGATCTTTAATGTATCCTCTTTAAGCTGCTCTTACTTAATCAAATTTTATTTCCAAATTATATTAAAGTATACCAGACAGGATGATGTCATAGTGTGAGAATGCTGTAGCTTGCTGCTTGAGTTTTTAGCATTTGGTGCTTATAGTGAGAGGATGTGTTTAAGCAAATTTAATACGTTGGCAAACAAATTTAAGTCTCTTAGCCTTATGTGGCAGTAGGCACAGGAAGGTCATTTTCTCCTCTGCCTAGATCAAAATCAGGGATTAAAATAAAAAATAGCAACCTGCTCGATCAACTGTTGTTTCAAATCCTGTTTCTGGAGTGTGTCCTACAACTGATTTCTGTAGTGGGTCACGGATCAAATTAATACCTAGTGAAAGTGGTGGGCTCTGCAAAAGTGGTGGGCTCTGCAAAGTCGGTGGGATGCCACCCGTGGTAAGACTGTGACTTTGAGGACTATTTGCTTGTTGTAATAACAGTCATTATCCTTGCTTATTCTTTAACTATAATAGCTGTGATAACAATCTTTTTTGCTGCAATGAGGTAGCTAAAGTTTTCTCCCATTCTAAAGACGGTAGGGAAGGGGAGAATGGAAACAAAGCAAAGCTATTATCTTGACCAAAGAATTAAAAAAGAGAAGTCTTAAAAAGTAGGGGCAGAGCTCAATAATTTCTGGTATACATTTCTTTCTTTCTTAAAATTGCCGTTCTTTACCTTTCCTTCATTTCTTTCTGTAATTTCTTCCTTTGGCAGATGATAATTTTGGTATGAATTATGTGTTTTCAACACTACAGGAGTAACCAATACTACAAATACTGCTACTCTATAAGAACTATGAGAGTGGTTTTATGGTATGTGTAAAAGTTCTGGCTACTTAGATACCATGCAAACTTCTCTTTGTAGAATTGGTTGTATGTCATGCTTTTGAATTGTTCAGATTTCATGGTAGTGTTTGTTTTTCATAGGCTGATGCTTCAGCTGTTAAAATAGGCAGAAGGTTGCAGTTCTGTTTAAGTGTCTTCTCTTCAAACTTCTGTTACCAGCTTGAAAAAATCAAGGGTTGTGAAAGAGTTCTTTAGCAGGACAGAATGTTGGGATAGTGCTCCTGGTTAGAGCCCTGTTTGTAAAAGTTACTGGAAGCAACATCCTTGCAGGGAATAAAAAAAAAAAAAAAAAAAAAAGGCTTGTTTTAAGTAATCAGTGAATGTGAATTGTTATCTGTCTGTCTAGCTTATATCTGCATCTTCCTTTTTATACTTGATCCACTGGGATCTGTACTTCTTGAGGTTTACTGGTACGTCTTTTTTTATATGAATTTACAGTGCTAACTGCATTATTAAAGGGGCCTCGGATGTTAACATCAATGTCCAGTTTCCCTGCTGCTTTTCTGAGGGGTAAGCTGTAGCTTTACCATTAAGAACCAAAAATATTTTGTTCAATTCCTTTCCAATGCAAAGGATAATACTCCTTTTATGGTTTGGAAGGCTAGTCCTGCTTTCCAGTGCTAGACTGTATAAGCAAGTTGTCCATATATCTCTGAACCTCTAGGAGGAAATTACTGTAAACACGATACGTATTTCAGAAAGTTCATATCCTGTAAATAAAAAAAAATACTGTTAACAAATAACTCTTAAGTCTTCCTTTATGCATAAATTACATGGTATTTCTTTGTCTCCTGAGATTCTAAACCTAGTGATTTGAAAACCTAGAAACGAGCCATGTATTATTATTATTATTATTATTAGATGATAACGGTTGTCTTGAGAAAAACTTTGGGAGGGTATGCTTATTATGTAAACATTGGAGTATTTAAGATAATTTACTGCTCAGGCTATTTAGAATTGGCAGTACTATTGTGCACACTTTACTATTGTGGGTTTCAAGCTGATAAAATTGTGACACATTCTGAACAGGATTTTTTAAAACAGGAATATTTCAGCAACTTTCAGTCACTTTCACTACTCTTATGCATTGGGCCTGAAAGTAATTACGTTTTCTACTGTGAAGATTAACAATATTTTCTAAACTATTTGGACACTGTGTCATGGCCCACCCAGTTGTTTGACTCTGTATAAATGGGGATGGCAATTTGATTTGCTATTTAATAATTACCTAAACGCAAATCAGAGTGTGTCTCCAAAGCTCATACTGTTGACTTAGTAAAAGCTGTATTACCTGTGTAACTTAGTAGTGTGGTTTTCTTTAAATTAACATTTGTCAGCATCCAAGTTTTCAACTGCCTCGAAGTGAGTATACAGGGCACAGTAGTTGAAACTGTGTGTTGCTTATTAATTGCAACATTTTCTGTAATTGTTACATTAATGTGCAACCTTCCAAGTCAATTAAATGTCATTGTTCCAGAGAGGATCTAGAAAAGACAATCATCAATCATAACCATGGTATTCTTCAATGTATTACCTGGTCGAAGTTGATAGGAAGCTTTATGTCCTGCATACACTGTCAAAAAAGAATAAAAGTTTAAGCAGAGAAATGGAACCTTCTCTTTTTCTAATCAGAAGAAAGTATAAATGACTCTCCAAAATCAGCTCTCCTTGTGCATATGTAGCCTCAGAATTGTTATTGCTTATTCCTCCAGTATGTGAACATACAGCACCGTTGCAGTGTGGTAGCTGTTGAACAAGCACTTACTGTATTCTCAGCTGAAAAGACTGGGTGATTATAAGAAGGCTTCTTTCAGAAAGAACCCTTCTTCTGAGGAAAATAAAATACATCGAATTTAATGTAATTTCTGGCAGGGGGCTTTATGATGAAGGAGCATAACGTTCAGATTTCATCCATTTTCCTGATTAGCCCCTCCCTGATTAAGTTCTTCGAATTCATTGTTGGTAGCATTGTGTGTTGTGATTTTCAGGAGAATTGTTACGGTATGTTACTGCAAGCTACTTTTACACTGTCTGTACTATATCAGTGTTTTACTTTTTTTTGGTACTTGCACGGCAGAAGATAAGAGTTCAGTATATGGTTTTGAAGTGTAATTTTGTAAGTGTGCGAGCACTGGTGCTCTGATTGTTCTAGTCCATTCACTGCAGCTGAAAAGTGTTTAGCGGATGTCCTACTCATCAGGTACTTACTCTGTTTTAGCTGTGTTACTTTCCTTGTATTGTCTTTGACTAGCATTAGGTATTTAAACAGATTGTGTTAGGGCTGCTATACTTTGCTTGAACAAAAGTTCTTTTGTCAAATGAGTCCAGGGCTTTCAACTTTGTTTGCTTTAAAAAGTGCATAGAAGATACAGTTTGCGGTAAGAAAGTCATTGTCTAAATACAGTAGGCATCCATTACTCTCATCTCTGAAGATGCTGTGAAATAACAGCTTATAATTTATGTCCAACATCTTCAAAAATGTTAGGAGTAGCGGTATTTTTGTTTGTTTGAGGAGGGGGGAGAGGATGAAAGAGGGGGTTGGGTTTTTTCTCCATAGGTACTGGAGTAAGCTTGCCTGGAAGTTCCGGAGCTAATGGTTTCAAAATCTGTTTCTGGCAGATTGGGATAATGCCTTAGTTCTTCACAATCAGAATTGCATTTTATTGGTTTTGTGATTCTGGAGTAAATACTTGGATTTACCCTGAGTGAGGTGGTGAAAGGAGCTTAGCTTTGTCTCAGTTTATCTCAATGAGAGAGACATTTCTTACAAACTTGCTGACTGGCTGCTTTTCATTTTTTGGACTGAATTGCTAAATATATACATGGTTACTTCCAGTTGTAACAATACACAAATCACACAGTGATATGATTCATGTCCGCTCCTGAAGTGTTGGTGAGGGTTGCTTTGTAAAGTGCAATATGGAGGTCTTTATTTTTGCTTGGGTTTTTTTGTTTTTGTTTTGTTTTCTTTTGAGTTCTGTTTTCTTTTGAAGAAAGGTATTTGTGCCACTTCTGGTGCATTGGTAAATCTTTTGCGTCAGCAGATGTCATTTCTTATGGCTTACTTTTAATTGTGAACTGCTGTGGTACGTGTCAGGACATCCTGACTCTGGAAACCATATGGTTCACCAGCCATCTCTTTACAAACTTACTTCCTGTGTACCGAAACCTTGTGTACTTTATAAAGTGAAGAAAGCCTTGTACTCCTTCATCGGATCACTGACTTGAACTAAATGTTAGCATTTTTTCAATGAGAATGTGTACAACTAATGTACTGTAGAAGAATTTTTGTATGACTTTCTTAAAGGCTTGTTCTGGAGTTGAACATTCTAGTAATGTCCTGTATTTATCTCTACAAATTCAGCGGAAGGTGAAGCCTTGTAAACCACAATGACCACAGGATCCTGTTTTGATGCGTGTATGACTGTATGTAATGATACTGGACTGAAGAACATCTGTCTAGAACATCTGAAAGAGAAACTAATTCTTCTTTATAACCGGATGTACTTTTTGTATATTTGAATGGACCGACTGTTGAAAACACACCAACCAGCCTAAGCACAAGCATAAGATAGACTTCATAAAGAGAATTCTTTGATCATGGGATATGAGTTAGGATAAATAAGCAATTCAAAATGATTGCAGCCTTCTCTGCTTTGTCTGCTCTCATTGATGACTTTTTTCCCCTGAATATCTCCCCCTTTTCAGCTGTTTTTTTTTCCCTTGTGCTTGTTGCTTCAGAAAGTTGTATATCGGTATCAGTGATACTGATTTGTGCAATCTTGTAGTTGGCTTTGGGAGAATGTCAGTCTTGTTTCAAATTTTCACTAAATCAGAAATCACAGAGAACAAAAGTTCAGATGCAAAATGTTTGTTTTTCATAAAGATTTTCACTTCTGTCTTTGGGATTCCAGTTCTTCTAACTCTTCTACAAAAATAAATTCACGTATGTCTCTGCATGGATGATCTTCAGATCTGTCTACACATGTAAAATTCTTAGCTCATGTTTCTGAAATCTCCTTAAAGAACTCTAGCTGTCATCTTAACTTCAGTGTGACTAAAAGAAAATGTTTAATCTCCATCATAAGTCTCTCTTGTTCCTTTCTTGATCTTCTGGGATGGTGCCATCATCCTGCCTTCACTTAGACAACTCCTTTACTTGAACTGCTGTTTAAAAGTTGTGCCTGAATCTTTCGGATTGAGATGTGATTCACAAATAAAACCTTCTGCATCAATCCATTCATTCACCTAAAACTCTCGTCCAGTTGGTATTTTGTGTATCAGTAAGTTCAGCTTTGCTTTTCTGACCTTGAAAGAATGCCATCATAACCAACCTTAATTCTTTGAGAATGCTGCTGCAGGTATCTCCTGACCCACAAGGTGGACACTTTGTTGTCCTTTATCCTGATAACCTTCTCTTTATCACATGAAATATAAACAAGTTATTATCAGTTGCAAAGTCTCTTGCAGTCTTGTTCTTGCAGTTGTGGATTGCAGTTCCAGGCTTCATTACCTGATGAAGAGATGACCAAATATCTCTATGCTTTGCTTTTTATTTGTTTGCTTCCAGCTTCTTCCTCAATTTAGAAGGAATTCCTTTATAAGCCACTACATAATTTTAGAGCTTGCCTTGAAACTTTTCTTTGCATTTTGTATCTAGAAATACTTAACTGCTGATGCCCTGAACCACTCTTTAGTATGGTGAATGGTGTTGTGCTCATGTACTCATATTTGCCTGCATCCACCGGCTGACTTTTTGTTTCCGTAGTAGGAAAATTGTAAATTTCTCTGTGGGAAGGCCTTTCTGTTCTACAACACATCAGAAGGGTTCCTGATCCATTACTTGGTCTAGTAGGTGAAAGAACAATAGAAATTACTGAAGTAACAATGAATCAGTGAAACGAGGGGAGCTATTCTAAATGCCATGTTTTAAATGCTGCTTTTGAATGGTGCTAATGTTTCTGTAGCAGTTATGAGGTCACACTATTCTAATGGTGCTAGACTTCTTTTTTTAAAAATTGTTAGTGCTGGACTTTTGTCCACTCTTCTACCTCCACTTTTCTAACTATGACCTCGGTTACCCAAATCTTAATTGCCCGGTGTGTTTTTGTGTGTATGTTTCAGAGGGAAAAAACAACTAATGCATTTGCTTTTCTGTTTGTGGTGTATGAAGGTCTGTTGGTGGCAACAGTCTTAAGGCAGTGGATTTCTTAATGGTGTAGATCTAGAAATTGAAGGAGAGGTCAGCAATAGCAATATAGCTTTGAGTTTAGAGAGGTGAATGTTAGAGGATGCAAGTTTGTTCCTCCCTGGAAATGCTCAAGACTGCACTTTTCTGAAGTTGATTCATTAGTAAAAATAGGAGTCTGCTTTCAGGAGTATTAAGATGTTTTTACAGCCTTGTTAGTTACCTCAAAAGAATGTCGAAGTCACTAATATATAATGTGGCAATATCCAAATGGTACCTATAAAACTTTTATACCACATGGACTTAATTTTTTCGTAAGTATTTGCATATGTACAGCTGCACACACATGTCTAGAATATGTTTCTCTGCAGTGTTTTAGCTGAGCATGGATAGCTCAATGCAATAGCACTCAAAAACTACCCGCTAGTTTTGATCCCTTTCACTTTCTAGTACAGAACTTACAGAACAAAATACCAGAAAATTTAGGTAGCTAGGAGATAACCTTCTGTAAGTTCAGGAAACAAACCAGTACCACCTTCTTCCAGAAACATTTCTAGTGGAGCCTAGATTCAAATAAAGGTGTTCAATTCATCTGAAGCTCATTCTTTTAAGTAATTACATATTATTCAATTAACTTTTGTGCTGTTTAGGAGCGTGATGATTCCAGGTCCATTCAGATGTTATCTTCGGTTATGACCATGAACTGGAAAACACCGAGTTTATAATGTTTGTTTCCTGGTTTGCGGTATCTGTCTGAGAGCGACTTAATTTCTGTCTGTTGTAGCTAATAGCTTTTGCACTACTGGCAACATTCGGACCATTTTCATATATGTAGAACCCTCAAACTTTTAATTCCTATAAGTTCTAAGAGGTTATACTGTTGAATACAGAAAAGAGAGCGCCAGCAGATGAAAAGGTAATTTATAGGGTCAGTTCTTAGTAGACATTTAAACATCCATAGGAAGTTAACCTGCAGCAAACAGATCTGTACAAAATCTGCTCTTGGCATTAGTTACATATTGTGTTTTGATAATACACTCCTTAGCATGTATTAAGCAGGCAAAGACATTCTGACTTTAAAAGCAAAACCCCAAACTATGTAAGTAAGCTTGTTTGCTTTTCATAGATGTGATGGGATTAAGTCAAATTTTATGTCCTTTGACACTAGAGACTATGTTGGGGTTTCATGGAATATAAATGAAGTAAGATTTAATTCTTTGTGCCTAGAGGTTAGCGAAGTATGGTTACAGCTATTAATTTTAAGATGTCAGATCATTTTTTGCCCCAGCCTATTTCTTGTGTTTTACATTCTCTTTGTTTTTGCTTATAGGTAAGATTGTGCCAAAACCCAAAGCTTCAACTCAAAAACAGCCCACCTTACATACTTGACATTTTACCTGACACTTATCAACATTTGCGACTTATACTGAGCAAATACGATGACAACCAGAAACTTGCACAGCTCAGTGAGAATGAATATTTTAAAATCTACATTGACAGTCTCATGAAAAAGTCAAAACGGGCTATAAGGCTCTTCAAAGAAGGAAAGGAAAGAATGTATGAGGAGCAGTCACAGGACCGGTAAGTGAAATATTTAAATATGAAGTAGATTGTCTGACCTGTCTGCATTCTTAACAATGTTTGTCTGCAGCTATTGTGTTTTGACATTTTTAATTATTTAAAGAGCAGAAATATTTATTGTTTGGATTCATTGACCCTGCAGGTCAATCAGTAATTTTCTGGATTTGTTCCACTATGTGCTCTTATCTGTCACTTTGTGACCTTTAAAACCAAGTGCATTTCCTTCATAAAACATTCATTTCATTGTAATTACTTGTTCACAGGGCCTTACAATATGTAGCTTTTCCTCTGTCAGAGAGTGACTGTTACTTGGATTGAGTTTGACCTCCCTACCCCAGTTCTTAAAACTGTGGGAGCCATGATGGACTTAGAGCTTTCACAAGTGATGCAATGGAGCAAAACAATGGTCACGTTTTTGAGATATTGTGTGATGTTAGCATAAGGTTATGATAATGTTAGTTTGGTGCTGGGAAGCCTTTTCAGAAACCTGATAGATTCCTGATTTGCAGTGGTTCAATTTTAATAACAGGGGTTAATGTCTACTTTATGTGTACTCTTGGTGGTGAGTGAAGAGGTTTTTAGTATTTTATTACCCAATATTTTAAAAATATCTCAAGAACTCTGTGCAAAATTTACGGTTTTGTTTTGGGAAGGGGTACAGCAGTGTTGTGGCAGTTGGACTCTGTCATGTGTGGTATATCTTTAAATCTATACAGATGAAAGATATGATGCTCTTTCCAGAGTCTGCCCTTTTTAAAGGACATAGTGGGGAATGCGAGATTGAGAGTAAGTGAATGGAGAATTGAATCCCTGCCATTCTGTCTGCACCTGAGCTCAGAGGCAGGGTTGCAGTATAGTTTTACAGCTGGTGAATGTGTTGGTAGAGCAGTGAAGTGTCTACATTCTTGTAAATGTCACTGCTGTTATGTTTGATTTATACATATGTTCCTTCCGGATCTTTAGCAATGATTATAGCTATTCAGTATACTGTGGTGGTCTCCTGTGCTTGATAGGGAGTCTGAAGCTTGCTTAACATCTAAGGATTTTTTTTTTTTTAAAGTATGTACAGATTGTCCAATTGTGAATACACTTGGAGCCATTTGCCTAAGAGGAGCAAAAGACACAGTTTGAACTGCTTCAGTGATGAGTAAAGAGTTTGATGAATGTTTTTTGTGTTTGAATTCATGAGTATGTAAAGGAATGTTTTCACTGTAGATGCGTTCTTACCAGAACCCCTGGAAGACTTGCCCAGCACTGAGCCTATGGGTTCTTTTTTTTTAATATCCCATTTGTTGTATGTACAGAAGTCATTGTGTTACAAAGGAAATAAGAACTTTTTATAGTAAGGGAAACTTGACATAAATGGTTGCATTATGTAAACAGGTTTTATTTTGACTTCCCTATGTTGTATGAAATCCAGATTTACTTATGGTTTTACTTAGAGTTAGCAAAAAATTAAAGCCAGTTTCAGTGTCACTTTTTCAAAGTCTGCTATATGCTCTGTACAGTCATTCAAACGGTGTCTTAATAGTTGCCAGGGTTGCTTTCTGCTTTCCAATTACCCACTTCTTTTCCTGCATAAGTGTAACAGTGGTGTTAAAAGGGTGTCTTTTGTGAAGCAAACACTTTTTGAAGAAGGTGCAGTGAGCATATTTACTGTCATTTATTTGGGCCATTCTTGTCAGATGATGGGAAAGGAGGGGTTTTAAAACACAACACCGTAGTGAAGTGCACTGAATCACAGTAACTACTTCAGGCTCTCTGAATTTGTATTGCAGAAGGTGACAACTACATTATTTTGCCTCATTGGTGGAGTTTGAAGCTTGATGAAAGGAGTACAATAGGAATGTTTCTCCTGTGCTAAAATTGTTAGTTGTCTTTCCTATGCAAACTGTGTATGTCAGAATGCTTAAACAAAACAAAAACAAGATAGTGTAAGCATTGTTCTAGCAGTTCATGCCTCATGCCATTAAAGTCTATGTCTTTGTGACTTCAGTGCACCGTCTTTCATGTACTGGTGATTTTTATCTGTATGCGTGTCCTAGTTTAAAGTTGAATGGCGGTATGAAGGCATACTTGTTTGCTAAGCCCTATGACTAGGTACCTGTTTGCTCTGCAGTGCTTCAACATACTTAATCATATTAACTCTTGGTAAGTTAGTAGAAGTTGTTACTGTTTTTAGCTTCTTTGCTTCCAAATACACCTGCATTAGCCTAAATACGTTATTTGTTAATGTTGTAATGCAAATGTAGGAGTGATCATTTATATAAGTGTTTTTGAAGATGTTTCTAAAATGACTGTCAAATCGAAGTGTAGTCAATTAAAAAAAAAAAAAAGCAGGCCAAAAGCCTCTCATGTTGACACCTGAGTTTTTGTGGTTTTCAATCTTAAATTTCTGTTTTGTTTTCTGTTAGTGTCTCTCTGGTTTCTGGATGAAAGTTTGTAATGAAGAAGAGAAACTGGCTGCATTTGGAAGCATTCTGTATATACAACTGATTGGTATACTTTTAACCTATTAGGGTTATTGAATAATCTTTTAACTTTTATAGTGATAGTACATTTAGGAACAAATGGCAATATACATGTGATGTTATTTGCCTGATGACACCAAAATTACTCTGTTGTGAAGAATTTGTCATGAATTTTAGTTCTCAAAGATCCTGTGGGTGAAACAAGATAGTGTGCCAGTCAGATTATGTACAGATGGCTAAAACAAAAGCTTACATTGTGATGGTGTTGCGCTTCTATCCTGTGTTGCATGTCAAACCTATGATATCCATTTAAGAGTAGGTAGTGCTGTCATTCTGTACTCTGTGGCATGAGTCTTGCTAAGCAGAGAAAGTATGGCTTACAAGTGTGTTTACTATATATGAACTGTGTTTACCTTCTTGGTATGGTGTCTAGTATAAAATTATGTCCTCTCAGTCTACTTGCTTAATGAAGTAAGAGATGAGGTTCAATAAATTCTGTAAACTGTACTAGATACAGGCTGCACAGAAATTTTTCTCTGTATGAAATAATTTAAAGATTTTTTTTTTGTCACAGATTTTACTTTTTAAAGGTTATTAACACAGGCTTACTAAAATTACTGGTTCAGGTACCAATAATACCTGTCTGTGGTTCAGGTATCCCCACTGCTTAAAAGGCATTCTGTGTCTTTGAGGGTCTGGGTTGGGTGTTTTTTGTGTGTGCTTTTTTGTTTCTGTTTTTTTTCTTTCTTCCCTTTGTTTATTGGAAAGGAGAATAAAGCTGGGAGGCATCATTTCCATGAAGCCCAAACCTCCTTTGTCTTGCTGCATTCCAGAATTATGCATCCAGGAAAAAAACCCAACACTTTGTAGGCTGTCAGTTTTTTCAGACAAATATGTTAGCCAGGTATAGAAATCAAGCATGTAAGTTACAAGAATAAGAATAGAGGAGGAATAAAGTGGCAACAGGGAGATTACATTTGCATTCATTGAAGATGCTGGACATGGTCTTCATGGCTAACACAACCATTTCTTAGTAATGAAGACAAGTGTAAGCTTTCCTGTGCTTATTTGTAAGTCACATCCGTGGAAGGATATGTCTTGAGACGGAAATTGTTTGTTGTCTGTTTTAATATTGCCTGCCTTCTGCTATATATACTGTTTATATGAGGAGAAGAGGAAAAGTATAAAACCAGGCTGTATACTTATTTTTAATAATCTCTTAAATGCTGCTTAGTTCAGCCAAAATTATTTGGCTACTTAATTTTAAGCGACATTGTGGAAGTGGAAGATAAGATGAAAGATGGATATTTCTTAAGTAAGTAGTGTACAGATGAAGATGGCAAGAGCAGAAGAGCTGAGGTTTGGGGTCGCTGTAGAAAAGGTGTGCATGTAGGGAAAAGTCAAGGAAGTCCTTCAAGATGATCTCAAAACCACTCCTGTTCCTGTACAGAAAGTCTCGCTGAATTCTCTTGCACATTTAATGTCTTGGTTCAAATTGCATGCTTCTAGATTTTACAGCTTGCTTAACTATTTTGTTAGTGCAGAATTCTTATACTCTCTAAGTCTCCTAAGGAGATCTTACACCTGTGGTTCACATGATAGATCAGGTTCTCCTTTGTTACTGTTCATGTTGGTTAGTGAATTTATGAAGTATTCCATTTCCCTTCCTTTAGTCTGTGTTGACAACTGAGATCAGTTAAGGTTCTTGAATCAAGTCCCTGAACTCACACATCAAAGTACACCTCATTCTTGGTAAAGACCTTTCCACTGCTGAAATTTCTAGCCTGTTCCCTCCTTATTTGAGAAATATGGGCTTGATAAGAAGTTACACAGGTAAGCATGTGGATCAACTTCTCAGTTATGTCAGCTGCAATGCAATAACAGCCATTTGTGTACTTCTGTCCTGTGGTGAGTGAGGTAGCTTACCTACTACTTTGAATTACCTCATCTCATACCACAAACTTGCTGTTTTGTTTACAGGAAGTTAGGAAGTTTATAACTTAGCTAGCCTTGTAACTTGTTTTTGTTTCCAGACAGAGGAGAGAAGAGTCAGGAAGGGTATATTTTTAATTCAGGATGATTCTGTTTCGACGAGTTAAGATTGTTTTGGCTGGTGGTTTTCTTGTTTGACATGCAGAATGTACAGATTCAGAAGAGGATGTTAACGGCTCTTTTCATAGAGGGAGTTTTGGCTATTGATTAATGTCATATAGGTAACTCAGTAATTTTTTGGATAGTAAAGGTGGCAACCTTCACGAAAGTGGATTGGATTGTGATCTTGTGATGAAAGTTACCAGCTCCTTAGAATCCTGTGATTTGTCCTGTTTTCCAAGGATATTATGTAGTTTTCGGTGTTCACTAAATTCTGAGTTGAACAGGTAGGCTACAGATACCAATAATCTGTACAGATCAATACATGATCTGTAAACTTCTATGCTTAAGCTATGTCAATATGTTTCAGGGATCAAATGTATTGACTGCTTTATTCTAATCTTGCTGAAGTTGAGGCAAAATAACTAGTATTTGTCCTTTCCTCTCTTGTATTTATTTACCTGTGTTTTTAGATGCTTCCTTCACTAGGTTTTTAGAAAAAGAAGTTGCCATACTCTGCTTGAAAGGCTTCTGGAGTGTTGACTCATAGCTTGAACTCCTGTGCTGTCCCTAGGAAAAAACAGGACACTTTCAATGTATAACCTATAATATGGTAATTGGGAATGGAACTTGGCTACAATAAATAACCTCTAATAAAGATGCTTCTTCTAAGGAAAAGAGAGTGTATGACTAATTGGATGGGCTTGCATAAGAGAAAGAAATGCAATGAGGTGGGTTTTTGGCTGTGTGGGTTTTTTTTTTTTTTTGAAGCTTTTATGTTATGGTGAGAATTTGCACCCTCTTCTCCCCTCCCTGTTACTTAATCCCTAAGATGTTACTTAGATGTGATGTAAGACCAGATGTGAACCAAACCAGCTTTAAGAAATCCTTTGGTGTACCTGAAACACTTAAGTAATTGAGCTTTAGTGCAAATTTTGTGAAGCACAAGCCATTTGCTATATTTGGTTCTAGTCTAAATTAAACAAGGTATGTTACACAAACACACCTTTCAGACAAAGAGACTCTTGTTGCAGAGGGCAGGTGAGAACATGTGGAGGTTACAAATGGTAGGGGAGTGTTATCACAGCTTGTTCTCAATATAAATGCAAACAGGCTGTGTGACTGCAGTTGTAAGGCAATATTTAAATTTTTAGATGCTTTTGATCATATTCATGACTTGGGGGAGGGTATTATGAAATGAGAACAAAGGGGGTATTAGTACCAAAATAACTTAAAGGCAACTATTTATTCAGATTGCAGAGGAAGACAAGGATTTTAAAACCACAGAAGATCCCAAAAGAAAAAATAACCGGTTGTAAATTCTTATGATTGGTTTAGATCCTTGATTCACATCTAGTTGGGCAGAAGAGGGGTAATATGTGCTCTTTGTCTTTTACTTTTTACTCTTATAAAATGAGGCAGCATTTTCTGTGTTAGTGTAAGGTCTCTTTCAAATACTTTCTTACAAGTAATGTGGTGTTGACAGTCACATCTAAGCAGAGTTCAGCTGGTTGTGAGGGGGTGTATACAGTCTGATCTCTTCCTTGTTGCACTTTGTATAATCATTTATACTTGTGAAAAGTGTATATGATAATGTCGCCAAATTAAGAAGCTATAACATTTATACCCACTTTGTGCAGGTGCGAATGCTCTCAAAAAGCATTAGGTTATGGGGAAGCAGTCCTCAAGACTTTACATGTATTGTATGTTAATTTCCTTAGTAAGAAAGCTAGTAACAGTTCTACTACTAGGATTATACACTGAGACTGATGCAATGTCTATGCTGACATAGTATTCTGCATTGTTCCGCTTCAGCTTCAGAAGGCAATATAGAATGACAAAATGGGCTAGGAATAACAGGTGCTTTTCTGAAAACAAGCTTTTTTTTCTCTTGGTCAGAGAGGTCTGGAAGTATTCTACCTGATTTGGCATTGATGATACTAGTACACGTTTCTGCTTTGGAACAGCTCAATTTCTCACACCCCTTCACCATACTTGTCTGCATGGTCTCTACAGGGAATGGCTGTGCTTGTGGAGGCAGGCCATGGTTGCCAACTATAAATAGAGCTATCTTCTTAGGTGTGATAAAGCCCAGCTCATCATATCAAGATAGCAACCTTAGATCTTCTTGAAGAACAGACAGCACTGACTCCTGAATTTACTGTGTAGAAAGTAAGGTTCCTGTAATGAACCTGAAAGGATCTTTCATCGTTCACTTTTCAGTGTGTGGTTGATTATTAGAAAATTTGGTCTTTGCTTCTCTGTCAGAAGTATTCTATATTCAGCAATTAGGTATTTGTTTCATGGTGCCTCAACACTAGCCTTGTGATGGCATCTAGTTACCGTGCAAGAAGCAGCACAGAGAAAGCTTATAGAAAAACGTGTCCATTTTTATGGAATGTATGACTAAATATATAAGCATATCTAACTTTAATTTCAGGTTATAAAAATAAATGGTTTCCTTTCCCTAATGTTCTGTGGTGTCGTTTTTCATTAAAAATTAGAAACATGAAAGAATAAAAATCTGCTTTTACTCTATAGAGAAATGAAAAGAAAGTTAAGAGTAATAACTTTCAAGTGGTACACTTGCTGTTTAGTTAATAGAAGCTCTTTTGCTTGTCTTTGATGAAAGTAAAGTAAAGCCAGTTTATAAAAACAGACATGCTGAAGTGATAATCCTTTTATCCAAAGAATGCTTGATCAAAAATCAGGCTAGAAGACATGCTTGCTATGTATCTAAGCCTATAGTAAAGAAAGTTTCATTAACTTATACAAAGTAGGAAATAACCTGCATCTGAAAAGGGGTGAAATTACACGTTTTGATTAACACAGTTGAAGTTTAACTGAGTTCAGAACAAAAGAGACAGAATGAGATGTTGATGGAGATGATAATGGATGGAAATACTAGTTCCATTCCTTGATATGTAAAGTGCAAGAAAGAGAGAGTACTTTGATAATTTAATGATTTTTTTAAAATATTTTGTAATCATTTGACATACATAAGCTTCTCTTCATCCTATTCTCTTCTTTTTGCTTCAATATTAAGTGAATTTACTTTAGTCATCTTAAAGCACAAAAGACTTAGCATAGTTATTTAGTAAGTTGCATTCAGAGTACCTTCTATGGTTCGGGTTTTATCGGTGGCTGCACATTCTCAAGTTAACTTTGTCTTTACAGCTTATCCAATAATACTATGCATGCTCTAGAGTGAGGTGAAGCTTTAATATTATTAATTGATGTTGAAGGAACAAGGTTTACTAGTTCAAAAAGTAGGTTTGCTGCTGTCCGCGCAGAGCAGTTTTGCTACTGGTAAGATTAGTATGTTGGCTTCTTTCTTTCTTTCTTAAAGAACATGGGTGAACAAATAATTATGTTAGTTCATTTCGATAATAGTTGGTCCTAATAATTGTGACTTCACTGTTTTTGTGGTACATCTGATGTAAAGGTAGATTTAACTGTTATTTCTTCCTGATGTGATATAACACAGTAAACTAAGGGGGGCACATGAAAGTAGCACATATGTAAGAAACAAGCATTTTTTTGATATATAATGAAAGATTGTAATCAGTGGTAACACATTGATTCAGCAAAATTTAATTTCTGTGTGGGTAAGGTTGTTGTGGTCTCTCTGAAAGGATCTCTTATAAGAAGACTTCCATTTTTTTTTACTCTTGAATGGTCAGACAGTGCAGATGTAATTTCAGCATAATATCTGATGCGTTGTATGTATCAGGACTCCATTGTGAACCTGCATGGCCCACCTGATGAGATAGTCTTTTACTAGCTGATTTTTGGCAAGTTCTGTGAATGTACAGTGGGAGAAAAATGTTGGGAAAAGTAATTAAATTTAATTACAGTTTCTCCCTCTGTTTGATAGCGTTGTGGGAGAGTTCACAAAACAACGTCTCCCTTTCCCCTAAGATAAAATAGTGAAACTATATGGCTTTGTTAGCTCTGTATCAGAAATATTATTGCCTTTTTAAGAGGAGATAAGTTCATTTTTTTAGTTACCGCTCTTAAAATAGCACATTTTGGGCAATACTGTATTGTTTAAAAAATGACTGCATGAGAAAAAATTTGCTTCTCTTGTAACAACTTAAAGGGCATTAATGCAAGACAGGCATACTTACTAGCATCTGTTTTCAAACTGTTTCAATGGAAAATGGTCCTTAGCCAACAGAATATTCTGTGAACTCATCTCAGTTGATTCTGAGTCATGAACGTCTGTCATGGGAAGTATGAAATGCAGGGTCAGTAATAAAACATCTTGTACCTAAGAACTTTTGTAAGAACAATACTTAATTTTTTTTTTTTAAAGCAGTGTTAATTGGTGAGACCTTGCAGGTGTATATCCAGGACCAGACCTTTAATTCTACCTACTCTTTAGTGGAAAGTATGTAAAGATTAAGAGAAGCACCTTCAGATTTTTGCATGTCAAGATTTTAAACAGGTTTATGGGGCTACAGAGGATTAGTCATTACATAACTTTAAAAAATGAAATTACGGTATTACTAGATTACTTTATTTAGGGTTTAATATAAAACTTGTGGCACACATTTTTGGAGAACACTTAGTTTTGACAAGAAAAATCAACAATTTCTTTAAGCTTAAAATTGTAAGTTTCAGCAAATATGGTACACACACTTTCCATCAGTATGCTTAGAGTAGGGCTGTGTAAGTTGTATTTAGTACTTTATAAATGTCATGCATGTTTAAGGAAGATACAATGCAACAAATAGAGCCTGAAAACATTTTTGTTTGTTATTGTTGTTCAAATGTACAACCTGTTGTGAAAATTCTGAAGTGGATGTTGATGTCACAAACCTTGAACCTGTGTTCTGAATATTTTTATCGTTAAAAGTGATGACAGTCTCTGATAAGAACATCTGCTCGCCTAATATACTAGCAATAAAAAAGATGTCTATTTTATAACTTCGCTTGTTTTTATCCTTTTTTATTTCCAAGTAATTGTTTTTTAAATAATAGAAAAACCTAGTGTTTTTATAATGACATATTGTCCTAACTTTCAGCTCTGAAACACGAAAATACGAAAAGTACATATTCAGTTGCTAGGTCATCTTGATAATGCTGAGTAGGTCGTAATTAATGGGCCATATTGGTATTTTTGTTAGAACAGAGCATCTGGACCCCTATGCTTTATTTCTAGTTAGGTTACTTTTTACTGGTTACCTCAATCATCGTAAGTAATTTATGTCTGTTAAGTATTATGCCATTTAATTCACAGTGCAGCACTTTCAGCTTTTCGTAGAATAAAGAGTAGGGTTCTATGCTTTTTCGGCTATAGTAGCAGAGTAATGGTGGATGACAGGAGTGCTGATAAAGGTTTGTGTCTGTTCTAACTTTGTATGAATTTTTAATCCACTTCATAACTGCGTCTTACTGACAGCTCATTCCCAGTGGCCAATGCTTCAGTGTTTTTACAACTTAATGATACATGTTCTGTGCTGCAATTGAGAAAATGCAGAAAATGTGGCATATATTGCCAATTTTCGTTGTCTAGCTGAGGAAGTCATATGTCAGCAGGCTGAAATCCTCTCTCCCTCTGCTCTTTAAATGTACTACTTTAGGATGGCAGACTGGAAGACTGTATTGTTTATTTTGTTCAGAATTCTGCATATCCTTTTTACTCTGTAATTCATGGCTGTAGCAAATACACAAAGATTCAAAGCAAAAAAAAAAAAGTACGTAACATCCTGTTCATGTGTTTCCTTTTACTGTTAATCCCCATAATTAATGCCCTATGAGGAATGGGGCTGTAATTGCTTCCAGAGTACAGTAATGTAAAAAGACGGTGCTCGTCTGGGGGGTGTTCAGTAGTATGGAGCACTGGTGACCCACTTGGTACGCAGCTGTCCTCCAGTCTATGCATATGTGGTTTCATTAACTACACGCATATCTGTCTGACAGGCTGGTACCTTGCCTTATGAAGTTGTCTTAAGTGCCACTGAGAAAGAGTAGTTTGTTTTCTCTCAATTGTTCCACTTTTCATTGGGAGGGAGAAAAAAAAGGGGGAGAGAAGCTGTTCTGTGAGGGTGAGGTTCATGAGTTCTGGCAGTCACTTTGAAATAATCTTTAATGAAGCCCGGTGCCAGGAAGAGACATGTTTGAACACCTCAGAGTTTTTTAGGGGCTTAAAGGAAGTGTCCATACAAAATGCTCTTCTGAAAGGGCTAAGGGTTTTAAAGAGTTTTCATTTGTTTGTGCTGTATGAATTTAGCATTACTAATGCTAAAATGTAATGGGCAACATAAAAGGTAAATGTAGTTTGTCAGGATATTAAAATATATTTTTAAGTGGACTTAGAGGATGGACTATTGGATATTTGTTTTAAAAATCAGTCCTTTATTAAATCTGTGACTTCTGGGGATGCAGTTTTTTCTTGGAGTGGATGACTGAAAGGAGTTTTGACATAAATGCTTTCTCGAAACCTATAAACCCAGACGGCTACCGGAAAGGTAATAGCTAGGGAAGAAATAAATGGCTAAAATATTAGAGAAATAAATTAGCTTATGTTTACTCAACACAAAGCAACAAATGGAAACACCCACCTCATAGTATCTGTTATAACATGGTAAAAGTATCTAGTGGCTAAATCCTTCCAGTATAATGGAACAGAAGAATCATATCTGTTACAGCAGTTTGATGCCAAATTTATGAACAGCTGTCAGGAAAAAAAGAAGTGTAAATGTACTATTCCTCTGTTCATTTGCACTTGTTTTTCAGGTAATCCTCTACTCTGCAGCAAGTCTTTCCAAGGCAATCTTTTCCTTGGGTAGTTATTTCTTCACACTTGTTTTAAGCCTGTTAGGGAGTTCTGACTGTTTTATGCTTGATTTGCATAAAAGTTGGGGGGACACACAACAATGACAAGTAAGCCTTAGAGTGAAATCAACTGACAGCTGTGAAGACATTGTTTAAGTTGTGGGTATCCATTGGAGGTGGTGTTTAAGATACCTGTCATATCCTTCTGTACACAGTTCCATAAATGCCAGCCATTTGCTGTATAAAAGGGGCAGAATATTTGTCACTGGAACCTTGTGTATGGGTTAGTGTTGCCAAGAGAAAAAAAATACAATTTCTCAAAGGCCATGTCATGTTGTACTTTACCCTGTACATTTGTGCCTGGAAGCTCCTACAGCTTTCTTGTCTGGTGGCTTTTTTGTTTGTTTTTGTTTTTAAAAGCTTAGCTAAGATAAGAATCTGGTGTGAAAGAAAATGGAAAGGTAATGCTGATTTTTAGTACAACTCCCATGTAGTCTTCCTGGATTTTCAATTTGCTCTATGTAGCAGCAGATGGTCCATCTATTGTTTCATTATTCTTCTGGGAGCCTGACCTCTATCGTGGGTGTATGCTTTAGCAAAAAAAGGACAACTAAAATAAGTCTAAAATAAGTTTTCTAATGGAAGCAACTCAATTTATTAAACTGTGTTGATGACCTCAGAATTCTAGCTCCTAAGATTTGTTTTTATTTAAATGCTCAATAGTGTGTCTAAGTTCTGTCAGCAAGGTATTTTTTTTTGTTGAAGTATCAAGGTTAGTCTTGATTCAAAAGGATTGTTCACTGTCATAGAATCATAAGCACTATTTTGTGAAATGGCATAATTTTACCATATGCCTTGAGTTTCATCTGAGATATTATGAATAAGCAGGATGAGTGCTTTCAAAGAGGCATTCCTGCTGTCCCACATCAACCATGTGGGCTTTCAGTTAAGCTTCCCAGGAAGACAGCAACATATGTGTACACAATGTGCATATTATATTGGCGCCCACTCACAGTGTTAAAGATGTGTCAGCATTTCCAGAATAATTCCCTATTTTAAGAGCCTTGTTTTAGTCTGCCTGTGAAAGTTGTCGCTGTGTTGGAACTTCACACGCAGTCTCAGCCATCATAGTTTTCAAGTGTGATTTTTTGCCAGGTGAACATAAGCTGAATTAAATTAATGTATGCAAATTGAATGGAAGATCTCTAGAGGCATGGTGTCATGATAGAGTCTTCTTACCTTTTTATTCTGAAGCAGTACCCTATCATTAAGTGAACTAAAGCCACAATTTTTGAAGAATTGTTGAAGAGATTTTCCGTAAAATAAGGTAGCCTTGTGCTTGTTCTTGTGGCTGTTGCCTCGTCTAAAAAGCAATTATGTTTTTCTAATAATTACGTTTGAGTGTGAGGAATTTCCAGTTCAACTTAATTTCTTTCAGCTGATTGAGGTTCTTTCTATCATCATAGTAGTCTAGAATTAATTGATGTCTCCCTTATATGTCAAATTAGTCTTTTTTTTATATACTGAGAAATGGGGTGAGTCAGGTTTCCTTGTATTTAAACTGTATTCCCTCAAGTTGTAACATTTTTGTGATAGAAGCCTTTCTTTAATCCAGAAGCCATCTTGTTGAATAGATGCAGCAGGACATGCTGATTCTGTAGTATGTGGGTGGCTGTGTAGGAGCAGAGTTCAGATTGTATTTTGAAATTACCAGACTTCTAACATGTAGTTTATGTGCGTAAAAAAGAACTTGCTAGTATAGTTTCAAAAACTACATGTCATAACCAAAATGTTGTTGTCTTATAAGCCTAGGATTTATTTATATGTGATTATAATTGCTGAACCAAAAAAAACCCCAAACCAAACCAAAAAAAAAAAACCCCCAAACTTCAGGGAATTTTCTGGAACCTGAAACTTTGACTACAAAGAACGATTAGCCCAGACATTGCGGGAGCTTAGCAGCCTCTGTGAGCTGGAGAGGTTAAATCCTGAAGCAAACAGTAGTGTATACCTTTTTGGCCCTTTTCTGGGTTGGGTGGAGGTTGCAGGTGGTAGAATGATCTAGGTGATGACCTGGATCTGGATATAATCAGATAGCCAGCAGAGCTCATGGCACATTAATGTGTTGGGTACACAATCCAACTGCCCTTCTGATTAGATGAATCACTGTAGCCTTTTGTTCCTTTTAATGTTAGTCCAAGAAAATTGTGTGACTGTATTGTAGGTCACTAAGGCATTAAATACCATGTAAAGCTGTAAATTAGAGTGCAATAAATATGCATAGATGGTGAACAAATACTGTGTTCTATAGTAAATACCTTTGCAGGATGATGGTCATTAATGTCACTGGAAGACACAGGTAGTCTGTGTCCTAACTGTCTCCATCTGCAAAATGTGTTTGTTTACTTAATTTATTTATGTTTGTAAGTGCTTCTATCTTCTTAACATCGGACTGCACTGATGTCTGACTAAATTCCTGTGTCTGGTGCCCATGCTCATATTTATGTGTTTCCTCTGAATACTCCTCATCAAAGATGGAAGCAACTTGCACTAACCTCAGACAGAATTAAAATTTCTTCTAGGCCTTTATTCTTCAAGATGCCATTTAATAATATTGGAACAGTGATGGATGCATATGCAAGTCTGAGTGTTTGAAAAGATTCTGGGAGTTTGAGAGTTATTTAAATTCTGTATAGAATTGATTCTGTTTAACAAACTGTACTTGATAACACACTTGTTTCGTGTATGCTTCTGGCATTTTTCATAAAGACCATACATTTTTCTAGATTTACAGTACAAAAATACTTTTTCTTTATCATGGCATACTCTGTGTAGCTAGCTGGATGGTAAAATACATACCCGTTATGATAACAAAAAAAAAGTTGCTCAAGTAGCCTTGGATTAGTCATATTTCTTATTTACTACTCCTTTCATTTCTGTATGAGTCCTACATGCCCTGGAGCTCCTATTGTAATAGTTCTGCCTCATTTTCATGATTAGCCTTCCTTCTCCACCACAGTGTTGCTGAAAGGTCCCCAGGGCTTACTCTTCCACAATGCTTGATTCCCCTGTGAGTTTAGGATGAATGTATGGCCTCCTGGGGATGAAAAATATATATACTCGGCAAGTACAGCTGTCAGTGACTGCAGTGTTGTAACATAGTTTTACACTGACAGTTGAGATTTTACATACTCTTTACCTTATAATGGAGAGAAATAGGTAGTACTAATGCTGTCCCATCAAGGACTATTCAAACAATCACATGCATTTAAATAGCTACTCTTTCATCTTTGAATAATTAGAATACATTTTTATTTTGCTAGTCTGGGAGGTGTTTGCCAGACCCTCACAGAAAGTTTACTTTATTCTTTTTGATGTCATTAATATTTGAGTGGCAGTTTTATTTGTGTAGTATTTTACCTCTTCAAAGGGTAGTTAGATTTTTATGTTCAGAGAGATTTATTTTTAAACAGCCACACTTTAGCTTTTTAACTTAGCTACTTGATTGCTCTGGGAGTTTTGCTTTGCTTCTCAATTTAGTATGTGCCCTGTCTAGTATAATTTGTTGGGAGAAATCTACGAATGAACCGCTAGAGGATAACTACTTGATACAGCTTAAATTTGTGCTTTCCAAATTAAATAGCAGAAACCTTTTCTCAGTGTTCTGGTCCTAACAAAGTATTAATAAGGTAATAAAGCTGCAAATTGATTTGAAATTCTATTTCTGAAGTGTGGGACGAAGCAGTATCATGGAAATGAGTGCTAAAAAAAGACCAGTTTACTTCTACCCCTCTGTAAGTGGCCTGAATTTGATGCAGTCAGAGTTGGGATATATTACATTTGGCTTTGTGCTGCTCTTGTGAGTAACAATTTTAAAAGGTGTTCTGTATGGCCAGAGAGGGTCGGAGCATACAAGCTTGCAGGGGAAGAGTAAAGGAGGGGGAAAATACATGAAGTCCTGACTGACCCATACTTGAATCTGGTAACTTTGTGGCCCATGACTTTTTGGCAAGAACAGTAAAAATGAAGTGAAGTAGCATTTTTCTGTTTTCTGTTATAAGGTTATACATTTAATACCCCATGATCAGTTATTTAGTTATTTATATTTTATATAAAAGCAGGTAACTCCTTGGATTTCCTTCTCTCTGAATCTCTTTTTATGGATAGAGGCTCAATCGTTTAGAATAGTTTATCAAATTTATTAACAGAGTTCACAAGGAGAACACAAAATGCTGTCTGTGTGACTGGATGTGTCTTAATTTCCTCTTGCTATATGTGACATCAGTGTTTTGTTACTGAAAAATCAACATTCACGGTCAAGAGCTCTCTCCAAGGAGTGTTTCAGTGTGTGTAACTTAATTTGATTCCATTTGGTTTATGGTATCTATTTAATCTGGAATTTGTGGGTAAATCTGAGAACGAACTAAGTTTATCCACCTCTGTTAAGTCAAAGGCAGTTGAAGGGTTTGAGTGTTCTTCACGATGAAGAACTAAGTAAGATTTATTAGACAGCTGAATGTCTATTCAAATCCAATTTACCCACCATGTAATTTGTCATGTGTTCTTTTTTTAGCTTAAATGAAGTGGGATAATTTAAGTGCTTTGGTTTCATTTTCTCTGTCCCACACCGCAAGTTTTAAGGGGAATGCTGGACAATGGTTGTTTAGAAATCTTCTGAACAGTGAGATCCTGCCTGCCTGAACTGCTGCCTCTGCTGCTCCTGCTGCCAGTCTGTCAAAAACTTGTTGTTAGGGCATGCTTTTGGAAGTTGGTGCGTCTTCCGGTTTGCCCATGCTCATTTTCAGGGTAAAGATGACATTGGTAACATATGTAAGGAATATATGCATCACAATTTGGCAACACACTTTTGCTCCTTTGAAAGGTGGTATTATCCGAATGTATTTGAATTAGCAAAGTTCTACTCTATCTGTAATATTGATTGAGAGGTCATACTAAGGATGTAAGAAGTTGAGCTTTTGCTCTTTTCTTTACTTAACTGTTTTGAATTGGAGGGTCTGAGGAAATCAACCCAGGTAACAAATATTCATGAGAGCTGCATTCTGTGGTTCTTGGTTTGTATTATTTATCTCACTGTTGGAGATGCAGTTGCTCTAAATTTTAAAATTTGAGTTGGCAAAATAGTTTTCTAGGATTAAGGTTTTAAAAAAAAACCAAAAAACCCAAACTTCTGTTTAAACTTTGCACAATTATTTTAATAATAAGTTTATACGAGGACTTGGTTTATGTGTATGTTACATGCATGTTGTCATGTCCCCATCTAAAACTTGACGAAAGATAAATGCACATGCAGCCTTGTTTTTTAAATAGTATTTTTAAATAATTGTGTTATATTTCTGAAAGTTGATGCATGATCATACCTAATAGTGTCCAATATGTAGACAAGGATTCTGAAGCATTTGATTCCCACCCTCAGCCCTCAGTGGTTAATGTCTATTGCACAAAGGTATTCCTGTTACTGTTAGGTGTGAAATGTGGGATTTTGGTCATATTCCTAGCTTTTATATGGTATTTAATTCTTAAATATAAAAGCATTTTTGTGTTTTCTTCAACTAGAGGAATTTTCCTAGGATTATGCAGTTTGTTCACTGCCGTGCCAGTGTCTCCAGACCTTCAGACTCCAGCTTTAATTTCTGTATTACTGTATCATGCTAAAGATGTTGCTGCTTCCATATATTATTTAGAAAGGGGAGGATATATAAGAAAATATTTGACTTTATTGAACCACGTTCTGATCTAGGGATTTGCTGTAAGACCAGGACAATCTTTCCTGGAGGAGCTAGCACATTAGATGTAGAGTCACTAGGACAGATTTGCTTTTCATGTGGGTGGTAGCCAAGCTGGATTAAAAACTCTTTAGACATTGGCTGGCATTATGCATACACATAGTGGATATAATGAATAATAGTAGAACCACAGTACGTAACTAAATTTCCATGAAAAGTTAGATTTTTCTAGTTTCGTTTCTTGAACAGAACAAGAGTAAGTGGACATAATCATTTATAAGCATTTGTTTTTTAACTGCTTGAAAACAGGAGAATAAACTTAGTATCTGCTACAGTAACTGGAAATAGAGCATTTTGGAATTAATTATATGTAGTAGAGGTAAGACACGATGTTTTGTGACAGCATGTGAAAAAGGTGCCAAGTTGAGCAATAGGCATTAATGATTCATGATTAAACCTATAGTCATACTACTGCTCTTATATTTGAGTATTCCACTATCTATGAAGAGGAAGTGAAGATTTTAAAACTAAATTGAACAGGCCTTGATTTTTTTTTTTTGGTGTAATTTTTACTTCCGAAGGTCACACTGAATTTTGTCTTCAACAGTATTGAATGAAGAAATGCTGTTCTCAAAAACGATCTTACCCTAAGAACAGAAATGGTTCTCCCTGTTGGCTGTTGTTGCTGTGCCTGCCTGAGTGTAGGGAGTGCTGCAGCATCTGGTGTTGAGTGTCTCCATTTTTAGTGGAGAAATGTGCCCAGCTGGACTGTGGTTCCTGAACAGATAGTACTTTGGGACAAAGTTGGGGATACACAGAAACTAGTTTCAAACTTTGATTCACACAGCTTGTAAGTTGAATCTCATGGGAATCTTATTCATCTTTTACTCCTTTCTGAGTTGATACTCATTTAGTTACCTTTCTATAATGGAAATTCAGTCTCTTTCTGAAAAAGCAATTGTTGTTAGTGTTGGAGAGTCAGTTCTTCAATTTTACATATTGTTAGACTTGCATTTCCAGTGGACATGCTGATCTCAGGACTTAGATAACTGAGAATTACAGAACGGTTGAGGTTGGAAGAAACCTCCAGAGATCATCTGGTTCAGCCCCTCTGCTCAAGCAGGGCCACCTGCAGCCAGTTGCCCAGGGACTAGAGGGGATGGTGGAGAAAAAAAAAAAAAAAAAAAAAGAAAACAAATTCATAGTTTGAGGGCAGGTCCATCTCCTACCTTTTATCTTGATTCTTACAGGGAGCAGTCATAGCTATGTATAAATAACTGTTCTCAAATATTATCTATTTTAATGTTGTAGCAGCTGGCACCAAATAGAAGATTTTTTTTTTTTTTTTTTAGGCTTTGGTTTCAGTTTAACACTTACTAAGTATATATCATACAGACTCGTGTGACTGAAGTAACAGGATGTCATCTATTGATAACAGATACTTCCTGTCCCTTTTCCCCCAGCTTTCCTTCCCCCTCTCCACTTTTTTTTTCCTCTGGGGAGTTTGCGGGTGGGAGAAGATCTGATGCTGCCTTCACTGAATGATGTTCCACATAGAGAAATTTAGGCCTCGGTTTCAAATGACTGGAGAGGAAACCTCTCAGCAACCTTTAGTTTGGGTAATGTGACTTAGGAGAAGTGAGTGATGTTGCAACAGAGGATACTTAATGTGGGAGAAGATACACTGAAAAAATGTTCCATGGTGATGAGAAAGTGGCTCAGGCAGCATGACTTCTATTCAGTCTTTAAGCTGTAAAAGTTGTTGAGCTAACATAATTCCATTTTTGGAGGGAAGAAGGCAGCTAGGATGATGCAAGGTTACTTGATTTTGTACACTACTGTATATGTATGTTTTCTACAGAACGGTATGTGCAATTGAGCTGCAAGGAAACTGATAGTACATGGAAGACCAAAGCCTTACCCAAGTTATATAAGTAGGTAAAAAACAGTAATATAATTTTCTTTTTTCCAGCCGTGCAGTGTGCACAGGCTATTGTACCTGCTTAGTCTAAAATCAGCCTCTGCCTTTCAAAATAAAGAACAGAGCAATATCTTTGAGATATAGCAACATGGCTTTCTCCCTAGTTTGAACAGGGAATAATCATGGAAACAACCCATGGTCTAGATGTATTTTAAGAGAGCATTGTTAATAACATTTAGATGTAGGTGAGAAAAAGTAGAGTTACGGGAACTTTGAAGAAATCTTACAGCATTTCATGAAATGCTGTATGTCTGAAGATGGTAGAGCTCTGACTATAATAATGTTTCCCTGAAGTCCTTCATTGTAAGTGGCCTGTCCATGTTGAAGGCGAATGTGGCCCTTATAAGGCTGTACTTCAAAACATCAGCCATGCAGATTATTAAGATGCAGGATTTTGTTATGCTTGGAAGAGCAGAATATAAATTTGCTAGACTATAAATATAATATAGGGACGGACTGACATTTTAAAGCTCAGGTTGTATTCTAATGTGCGAGACATGCTTATTTTCTTGAAAAGCCTTTAATGAACTCAAAGAAGTCTCAAGTTCACATGTACTTTTACTGATTTGAAATAACTCAAAAGATGTTCTTGGCCATCGTGGCCATCTTTGCTCCCAGGAGTCTAGTTCTCACATTGTGTTCTGAAGGGAAATATATAAACCCTCAGCAAGGAAAGGTGATTAGTGAGGACTCATTACCTTAGCTGCTCTATTTATGCCTGCTGACATAAGAAGTGGTTGCAGTCCACTAGATTACGAATAGTGAGATCGTAGCCTCAGTGATGCAATTTACATTTGCAAGTTTGTTAGTAAGATGTGTATTTGTCAGTAAAATACTGAAAAGCTGCCTTTAAATTTAGGCAAGTACATCTGGATGGAAATTTCTGAGATAGTTCTCTTCCACTATATGTGTCTTTATTTTGTGATTCTTTTTACTGTGGCAAGTATTGTAACTCCTTGGGCTTTTACTCCTCTACTGACTTTGTCTCTTTGTATTTACTACAAGGTGTTCTTAATTTCTGGCCAACACTGAGAGATACTGCTATGGTCTAAGTGTGTACTTTTGTTCTTTGTACTTGGGCAATTGTGTATCTAGTTATGGTCTCTACATACATACACCTTATTAACATGTCTGCTCGTGGTGGGGGTGATGTGTGTGCACATGTATAGTTGTCTGTCAAATTTATTTTACCACAGTTAGAATTTTAAAGGAAATTTATAAACTTCTCCTTGGATGAGTAATGTGTGTGGAGAGAACTAGGGGTTTTCCAAAGGAGAATATATAATTATAAAGCTGCTGCTTCTTTAAATATTTGGGTTTGGGTGTTGTAAAAATGAATATAATGCTTGCAGACCACTCGAAAAGTTGCTTGAAGTCAACATGTGTGAAGTCTTTCTAAATCTTTATAGGAATGAAGCATCTTATTTTAAGTTTTCTATTAAAAAAGAAAAAAAATCCACAGACCATTAGCATTTGAAGATAAATAGTTAAAATCTCAAACATAAATGCTCTGGGTTTTTTGTTTAATTTCCATAAAAATATAAGTTTTGAATCACATTGTGAAACTTCTGCCAATGAAAAGCTCTATTATTTTGGATAAGCATGACTCCCAATATGTAGCTGCTATTGAATTAATTTTTATATTCTAACCTTTAAAAATATATGCATCTGTGTTCCTTCTTATCATAGTATTATATTTTCTGTTTTTTTACCCTAAATGTTATGACTATGGTATTCAAAGTAGCTGTTCTGTAGGGTGAAATAATTTTTAAGGCCCTATGATGAAATATAGTCATCTAGCAATAATTCTAGTTTCATGTTTTTTGAATTTGTAGATTTCAGTATATTAGCAGATCTGAAAGACTTTGAAACTTCTAGGGGTTCCTTTAATACAGTTATCTCTTCCTTGAAAATTTCGTGTGGTTCACTAAGTAGAAGATTTTATTACCACTGCACCTGCCAGAACACTTTGCTTTTTTAAATCAGTAGCTCCTTCACTGAATTTGCTTGCTGTATGAGTAATCATCATGGTTGTTTGTAGAGCAGCCTTCTGAAAGGGCTTTCACATAGGCTACAGTAAGCAGACCAGTCTCGTAAACAGGCTGTGAGGGAATCCATGCCTTAATACATAAGGTTGATTAAAACAGTGAGGAGTGATCTGCATCTGTCAGTGCCATCCCCATTCTTTCTGGAGCAAGAGGCTGTGGGAGCAGCAGTGCTGCCACTGAAGGGCTGGGGCTGGCTCAGCACCCACAGCTGTGGGAAGACTGTATGTGTTACCTCCCTGAGGTGGTTTCGCGTGTCATCCTAACATCCTCTGCAGCATCTTCCCTAGAAGTGTTTACCTTAAACACATGCTTGTTACACTTTGATGGCAAACGGTTTGCCTTTAATGTTCTGGGCTATGAAACTCATATAGTCAATTTATAGAATCCATACCAGTTACGCCCTTCAGCCTAGAGAGAAGGCCAGCTTTCATGAAACTGGAAAGTCTGCTTTGTAGAGTCCAAAGTTATGCCAAACAGCAGCACAGAGCAAGTCAGTTCAACAACTTCTGCCGTCAGAGAGGTCATACAGCTCAAAGAATGACTCTCCTCCTGCTTCTGCTGAAAATAGTAGGCAGATTTGTACTACACTGTAACAGCTGTTCTTCTCTATGTATAGTGCCAGTAAAAAGAAATATTTGTCATGGTCTGCTTCCTCCCTGTGAGGTGTTTGGATGAATTCTGCTAGCACAGCAGTCTGAACTACATTTCAAATACTGTTGATTAAATCTTGGCTTGACAGGGGCAACCCCTTATTGAGCTGTTACTGAGTATGTGCTGAGCAGGAGCCCCTCCACGGTTCCAGACTTCCTCTCCCCCAGTAGACCTGCAAGACAAAAATCAATGGACTGCAGTGTATGGCAAGGTATTCAGGGTGCCATTGCATTACAGAAGTTTTGCACAGGGAGGAATTTTGTAGGTTTCTTTTAAAGAGTTGTTTAAGCTTAAATTAATAAAACACCTCTGTAAGACTCTTTACCTTTGCCAGCTGTAATATAAAACTTTATAAGCTGTGAAAGTTTAAACTTTCACTCCTTTTACTTCTGTGTCTGTAAAGCTGATTAGGTTTTGTCTGTGTTTATAAGGAAGTGTTGTTGGAACTCTATGACTGTATCCTGAGTATGATCCAGTCAGGATCTTTGTCCTTGCCTGACTAGCATATTGTTCTAGGCATCAGACACACACAAATAACCAGCTGAGTCTTTATGTATATAGAGTCAGTCACTTCCAAAAGGGATGCTTCTGTTTTGATTTTAAAGTTAAGGATGTGCTTTGCTAAATCTAGTGTTTAAAGCAAGTAAGAATTTTTGTAAATTGAGATACCCATCACATGGCACATAGTGATAGTCTGAGCTATTAATTTAATTGACAGTGCTCAGGCATGGGGTTAAGTTTAGAATAGTAAGTGACAATCAAAGTGAACTGAGGCTTTTTGGTATAATAAAGTTTCCATACGTAAACATTGGTTAAAAGTTGCTACACGTTCTTACTTTGCTCTGGTATTCTATGCTCTTCCCCTGCTCTCAAATTTTTAATATAAATGAGTATGTATATTTTGAGATTTCCACCTACTGTTTCTCACAGTAACCTGGGATCTTTACATGATCATCTAAAATACCAATAGGTATTTATACCTTGTAAAATTAAGGATAAACTTCTTGATGTTGCATCAGTTTTGTTCTTAGATTACTGTTGGAGTATGATACTACTAATCATGCATTTATTCCTAGAATTAATGAGTCATATGATTCCATAGATAATTAATATTTATGTAGGATTAAGTCTGTAAAATAAAAAAGGGTCACAGAATTGTAGAATTACAGAATGGTTGAGGTTGCAGGGACTTCTGGAGGTCATCTGGTTCAAGCCCCTGCTCAGGAAGGGCCACCTACAGCCAGTGGCCTGGGTCCACAACCAGACAGCTTTTGATAGTCTCCAGGGATGGAGATTCTACCACCTGTCTGAGCAACCTGTGCCAGTGCTCAGTCACCCTCACAGGTAAAAAGTGTTTCCTGATATTCGGAGGGAACCCTCTTGTGTTTCAGTTTGTGCCCATTGCTTCTTGTCCTGTCACTGGGCACCACTGAAAAGAGCCTGGCTCTGTCTTCCTTGTACCCTTCCTATGGGTATTTTTACACATTGATGAGATCCTCCCTGAGCCTTCTCTTTTCCAGACAGCTTCTCTAGCTGTCTGACCTGTGAAATGCTCCAATCCCTTAATCATCTTCGTGTCCCTTTGCTGTTTTTATTCCAGTAATTCTGTCTCTTGTACTGGAGAGCCCAGAACTGGACCCAGTACTCCAGATGTGGCCTCACAAATGCTGAGTAGAGGGAAAGAATCACCTCCCTCAACCTGATGGTAACAATCCTCCTAATGCAGCACAGCATACTATTATCCCCTTTTGCTGCAAGGGCACATTCCTGGCTTGTATTCAGCTTGATGTCCACCAGGACCACCACATCCTTTTCTGCAAAATTACCTTCCAGCTGGGTGGCCCCCAGCATGTACTGCTGCATGGGGTAATTTTTTCTCTGGTGCAGGACCTTGCACTTCTTGTTGAACTGCCTGAGGTTCCTGTCAGCCCATTTCTTCAGCCTGTCAAGGTCCCTCTGGATGGTAGCACAACCCTCTGGCATATCAGCCACTGGTTTCAGTTTTGTATCATCTTCAGACTTGCTGAGGGTGCCTCCTTGTTTGAAAGTCTTTAGGGCTTCCTGTTATGGTTTGTACAGTCTAACAAACAAATTGATTGGGGCCTCTCTGTGCTGAATTAACAGACGTAATAGCTTCTGCAGAAAAGGGTAAGTAGACAAATTCATGTTCCATGAAAGCTACTGCTCGTGATTCTGCTAGTGACTAGAACTAGCCAACCTAAGAAATCCCTTTTTGCTAGAACAGGCTAATAATGTAAAACTTGTGGTGATACAGGAAACGGGACTGGACTTAAAAAGTAGTCTCAGATATTTCCGAAAGCATTTGCAATTTATTCAGGGAAACTTTTTCTTTGAGTTGGACACTAAATAGAGTATCTTTTTGTGTTGGGGTTCTTTGTGAGCACTCCTGTGCTATTTGGTCCCTTGCTGAGTTATTTTATAGTGGGTGAAGTTTTTTAAAGCACTGAATTTTGATTTGTCTTTCTAGACCAGAATGTTGTCTAACAAATCCTTTAAGAAAGATTTGCATTTATAGTAGAAGACTACAGCTGCTTGCAGTTTCTGTAAATATATTATTTTTGATGAGTCAAGGAAAGACATCATACAGTTAAAACAAGGATTGTTTTTAACCCAAAGTTGGGCTGGGATTTGAGGAATATGAGTTATGTCCACGGCTTGAAGCCCAAGCACTAAATGGAAGAGACAAAGTTAGAAGTTGGAACTCTTTAAGTACAGTGGACTGGCTTGTCAGGCTTCTTTAAGATTATACTAATATATCAAAATATTGAAGGCACTAATATTGAAACAGGAGAAAAATTACCTTTTTCTTGGTTATTGCCTGTCTCTATAGGAAGGACACAATTTCAAGGTTAGTATTTAGACAACCTTGTGACTGAATTTTAAGTAAAGAAGTAGTCTTAATCTCAAAACATTCAGTTGAGATTGATGATGGCAGTAAATTCGTTCTTTTTTTAGTGTGATATTTTATCTTTCTGTTGATTATAGTCTAACCTGTAATGTAGTTGAAATACTGCTTTATTCTCTTTCTGTTCTTTCCACTAATGCTGCCCTGCAACATCTGCTGCTACTCTTTGCTTCATAGACTCTGTGCCAGTATAACATGAATTTTAAAAAGTTTTAGAACACTAAAGTTATGATGCCAAGTATTTGAAAGTTAAGGAAAACAAGGATTGCTTCTTTAGTTGGTCTTACGAGTTTGGTACAAAAGATTGGAAATAACGTCCCACTTCTTTCAGGAAAGGAGACAACTACTTTTATTCTGGCGATCTGCATGATACGATACTAGAGGACCCCTTTTGTATATAGGCATTTGGATACAGTTTTCATTTGCATCATATTCAACACTATATATTATCATAGCACAGTATTTACATAATGCCAGTATTTCCTAAGAAATTCAGAATCCTGTGGTATTTTTTTATTTTACTTATGCCTTGTGTAATCTCAAGCTTTTTTCTTCCTATTGGCCTTGTCTATTATCTATTAATTTCTACTATGGCATCTGTAAAACAAATCACAGTGGTGTCTGAGCGCTTCACAATAATAATTTTTGTTCAGAGCATTTGCATGAGGGTAGCTGTTAGTAGGGAAATTGAAAGAGCAACAGTAAAGATAAGCAGCCATTAATTTGGTTTGCCTGATTGAGACATGTCTCAAAGTTTCCACATCAGCAGCAGTTCAGTCAGGAGTTTGATAGTCACAAACAGCTTCATGGATGACGGATCCCTTTCAGAGGCAATCCTTTCTGTGTCCTGAATGAGCAGGAATCTGTTCGGTCTCATCTGCTATGCCTAGAGCCTGTAAAGGCGCACAGTTAAAACTGCTTTTGTTCATACTAATTTTTGGTTAGTGACTTCAGAAGTGGTTGAGAAATGGTACCTCTTATTTAGTCTTGTATCCTAAAAAGGACTGGGCAGATGCTTCTAGGAGCATATTTGAAGTTCTTCTTGCAATTGAAATAATGGAATTCGTTATAGAGCTCTGAGGTATGGTCCAAAGAATAGCTTTGTCTCATGAGTTAGCCAAATGGCAGAAATCCTGAGTATCAGTATCTGTTTTTTTTTTGGAGACCCCTCAGGAGTACCAGATAAGGAAGTATGAGAAACAGAAGGTGCTCCAGCTGCTATAAGATGCATTTCTTTACTACAGTTGTCTAAAGCATAAGGAATTGTACAATATGTTCTGAAATTCAACCATTGTTGTGTTGCCTGAGTGCAGGACTGGATCTTTACCTATGCTGACTGACTGTGAGAGGACGTAATGTTGATTTTATAATAGCTGTAGTCTATATGCTAATGGCACTTACAGTATTACCACTGACAGACATCTTTGCTGCTGCCTGCTGAGGAGTGTCCTCCTCTATCTCCTGTTTTCAAGCAGTGCTTTGAAATTCTGTTTTCCAACTGACTTTTCTCCAGTGCTGATTTTTGCTTCTGGAAGGGAAACTTCAAGCTCTCTAAACGGTTAAATTTTTATGGTTGTTTGATCCTACTTCCCATGTCTATACAGTCACGGACAACTGTTACAGATTATTTCTCCTGGTATTACTAGAAGCTTTATCATAAAGTATTCCATCTTTTTAACATCAAAGGGGAGGTTCAATCTGGGAAATGAATATAAAATACTGTGCCTAAATATGGAGAAGGAAAACTTTTTTCTGATGTTGCTAACAAATATGGTACATGCAGAGAGAGAATGCTTTCACTGTTTCAGAGAGGTGAAGCTTCTTACATGTATCATAAGTGATCTTTAATAGCTTACTGGCTATCTTCTAAGAAATGTATTTAAAGTATGTTTGTGTAGGAGGTTCTATTTTTTTGTATGATCTGGCTTTTAATTTGCTAGGCAAAGAAATCTTCAGTGTTCCTCTTCTGTATCTGCTTACTGGTCACAAAATGAATGAGTTTATGCTTTTGGAGGAGAAAGTAAAAAATTAATGATTCTTGAAAATAGTTATAAAGGGGAAGAAAAGATTTCTCATTTGGATTAATAGAAAAATTAATCCTATTAACTACTATAAATTGGAGAGAATAGCTTAAAAACCTGAAGAATAGTATGGCTTGAATAAAAGAAAGAAAATTACATCTATTAAAGTAACTGTGTGAAGTACCCAAGAGATGTCATAATGATCTTAACATATTGTGAAATAACCTAACTGTTACAAAAATAGTTTTGGGTTTGTCAGACTTTCCACGTGATGGCAAAAGTTGCTGCTTTAACATTTCTGTGACCAACTTGCAGTACTTATTACCCTGTAAGAGATTCAGTTCCGATCCAACAAACATACATTCTATGTTTCATGTAATGGAAATTTCTTTTACTCACATATGAATCTCCAGGCTAAATACATGATGTGTATTTTACAGCAAACATGGCAGGTTTTTGGTGACATTCCTTACACTGCAAAAATGTACAAATAGTACCAAAATATTTTGAGGAAATGTATTTAATGGATGATAATATTATATACTATGTAATATATTTCCTGCATAATGAGGGACGGTCATTAGCAAAGGTATTTGTGATTCTAATTCCTGCTTGTTTTAGTGGTAGATTGAACATCTAACCCACTGTTCATCAGCAAGTTGCATTTGAGATGTACAACTGCAAAGGAATTAAAATGATTGATGATAGAAACTACTATCAGAAAGGAGTGAGCTAGCTGAAAATTTTTGCTTTAATTGATCTTCCCTTATTACTTTAATAAATGTTTGTCATGGGTTTCTTGAATATTTATGTATTAATGAAGTTTAGTCAACCTGTAGTAGTTTTCAATGCAGACAAATATGTGATTGTTTTATACATTGGATGGAGGTAGTTTTCACAGACTTACTGGTAAATATTGAAATAGCAGTATTTCCTTGGGTTTTTGTTGATAGATTATTATTCCTATGAACTCTCACCAGTAGCCTGATGTTTTTACTGTCTTGATTTATTTTAAAAAGGAGTAGAAACACTCAGCACTATGATGTGAAAAACTTACTGAAACAAAGCATTACAGTTAATGCATAATAAAATTTCAAAAGTGATGATAGTATTGTGACTAATTTTTTCTTGATTAAAGATCAAGATAAAGATTTAAATGCCTCAAAATTGGCAAATACATAGTTTTAAAAAATCTGTGTCAAACAATGGATGGTGAATTTTCTGACACTCAATATTATTTCAGGAAGCCATCTATGTGCTGTACATTTGAAAATCCAATTTTCCATTCAATCTGTCTTCCTTCAGGCTTATGCTTGTATTAATCACTTTGGGGTTTTTTTTCCTTCCAAATGATAATTTCAAACACAAACTTTACAAAACATTCTTAGGAGTCCCCTTGTCCTGAATAACTTCCTTCTTAATTGAAGTAAGAAGTAATTCATTTTCTGAGTCAAATTTTGGTCAAATAGTTAGAAAAATCTCAAAATAAGCCCTTGCATGGCTAGGAAGCTTTCTAATGCTAATAAGTGTATTGCTCTAGGTAAAAATTAATTCTCTGCTTATGGTATGATTTTAAAATGTTTGGGGTGTGGTTGGTTTATGAAACAGTTTATTTGCAAAACCCGAAATATACCAAAACAGATACAGGCAAGGAACAAGTTCAGCCATGTGAAGATATCATTGCTGTGAAGTAGTAATATTAGAAATAAATTAAGCATTTTCAATGGTGAGTATAAACCAGCCATGACTGTGTTGACTTCTTACTGTTTTCTTTTATTGTCTTTACTCTCAATCCCACTCCAGCCTCCTACTGTAGTCATAAATACATGAACTGATGTTATGTTACATCTCGGCAAAAAGAGTAAAGTTTCAGTGTTTGATACCATTTAGCAGGGTATTGCTACAGCAACTTTAATCTGTGTTTAAGCAATAGCAATAGTCCTTTGGTAGTTTTACCTGAGTCACAAAAGTGAGTTAGGTTAATTAATTTGGATTAATTATTTCACAGATTTAATAAGATGAGTAGACTATGGAATTATATACTCTGTACAGTCTTTTGTATTTATATTTATCATTCATTTGGCTAAAATGGGAGCAAAGTTCTTCAACTTTGAAGTATTTTGCATAGGAAAAAAATATCTAGAGATTTTAAAGTATTTTTAACCATTTAATCTTTCCTTGGAGGAACAACTGTATTTGTAGAGACAGTACATTGCTAAGGCTTCTTAAAGTCTTAATGTTTCTAAATATTCATTAGGACAAATAATATCAGTATTTGTAAATATGTATTTGTAGTTAATGATCATAAACAAAGACATGTTTGGAAATTGTTTAGCCACAACTCGCCAAAGGTGAGATGTTCTGGGTGAGAACTGTGAGCTCAGGATGTGAAGCAGCTGTGGTCTAATTTGGAAGGTCACTTGATACTGTGTTTACTATCATATTTAGGCAACACAAAAGCAATAGTGTATATTAATGTAAAGATTTAATCATATTAACATAGCGTAACTTTTGTGGAAGTTCATTGCTATATCTTAAGACTAGATATTAGGAAAAATTTCTTTACTGAGAGAGTGGTCAAACATTGGAACAGGCTGCCCGGGGAGGTGGTGGAGTCACCATCACTGAAAGCGTTCAAAAAAACGTGTGGACGTGGCACTTTGGGACATGGTTTAGTGGGCACAGTGGTGTGGGGTTGATGGTTGGACTTGATCTCAAAGGTCTTCTCCAACCTTAATGATTCTGTGAAAACTTTCCATAGGCACTCTTAAACTTGGGATATGATTAAATGTTACCATTGTTTTTTCAAGTGAACTATCATCCTCAGGGCTCTGAAGGGCTATTTTAAAAAATTGGTATGCTTTGTACACGATGATATTTGCTTACAGAATGTATAGTGCACTGTTTCTGATTATGTGCTGTCTACTGTTTCACAACATAGCTAATTAATCAGTATTTTGAAAGCAAAATTAAGTGGTGTTCATCTGTGTGTTGAGAGATGTATTGCTATTGTGTGATTGAAGTTGTGGACATTTCTGACAGTGTAGTCTCTGACTTCTTGGTCCTTGCTCTGGGATGAAGAAATAAACTTAGGGCAATGATTTGAGCTGCTAGAAAAGATAATAACCAGTTAACACAACAGAGGCACAGAGAGAAAGAAAGTTTCAGGGAAATTTTGCTCTCCAGACAGTACAGAGTCTGAAAAGTAGTAAATAATTATAATTGAAACTATTACTGAAAACGAGTAATTCAAAATATTGGCACAGAGATAGAGAATGTCTCCTTAAAAAGTGTTTGAACAAAAAGGATTTAATTAAATGATCAACTGTTTTATCTCGTGTGTGTGTAATTTTTCTCAGTGCCCTTCCCAGTATGTATTATCTCCTCATCTGTTTGCCCAGCCCATTCTGTCAGATTGTGTAATCCTTCCTCATGCTGGTGAGGCAGCCTTCATTCTCAAGGGGTCTATAAACTAATTCCATCATTAACTGCTTCTTGGCTGCAAAATACAGTCCTTAATTTGTCACTTATAAATACTTTCCCTGCTTTTCTCCTTCCCCCTACATGGTGACTGTCAAGCTGCACAGCAGGGCAGTAAAATAACCATGTAACTTATATGGCTTTTTAATTAAATGGCTCTGATTCTGCTAGTTTGCACTTCAGCAAAGTGGAAGGATAATTATCCCTTTGAAGGGGAACTCTTAGGACGTTTTGTACTGAACTTTTGTTTTTTATATAAGGTCTGGGGTCATTATCATTGAATGAGGAATAATCTGGCAGTGCATTTGCAAATGTAGTTAGTATCTCCCTTGCTCAGGAGAGTCTGTGCGCTGATACAGTAGACCTGTTTGGTTATTTTTCACTAACGCCACTGTAGAAGACAGAAAAGAGCAGCTTGGGTATCTTGTGGTCTGTCATCCCTACCATTCGGTTCTACAGTGGTACATGTTGGGGAGGACAGAATGGCATCTGGCCCTTATTTTTGCAGCATCTCTAGAGGAAGTGGGTACATAAAGCAGAAAAGCTTCAGAGCTGTTTTGGTAATCCCTCACTTGGATAGGTGGGTTTCTTTGCCGTCAGATTGCATTACTACTTTCTGTTTGAATTCAAGCCAAGCCACAAAACCGTGCTTGGGCTCTCTGCCCATTTCAGGCTTTACCTTAATAATATTAAATTTAAAGAAAATTTTGTAGATGCCAAACAGATTGCACTTTATAAGTAGAATGGGAAGATGAAAATGTATGAAACGTTTTAAATACATGAAATCACAAGTTAAAATTTTATCTAAAATGACAGGTAAAGCTATCAAGAACAGGCTCAGCTTTTATTAAAGAACTTGAAGCTGTTTAAGCAAATAGGTAGGGAAGGATCTAAGTTATGTGAGCGATACGCTGTGTTAGTGTCAGACCAAGAGTAGTTATTTCATTTACTGAAGGGTCTTTGGCGAATGAATGAGCATTTACTTCTGCCACAGCAGCAATAGTTTACGTGAAGTTATGGATTGGGAGGTGGGGGAAGAGCTTGTACAGAAGCTATCAGAATGTCGCCTTTGCTTAAATTGCTATGCAAATACCAGTGGTGCGGTCTGGCTCAAACAGCAGGGCAGATGTCTTTTTCTCTCCTAGATGATGCTTTCTAACAGGTAGAGAAAGGGCCTGGAACCCAGGTTTTCAGCCTCCATCTAGTTTCATACCAGCCTCTTGGACGACTTTGCGTAAACTCACTTTGACTTCCTGTTGCTCAGTTTCCTGTTTATAAGGTAAGGGTCCTGGCATGGCCACATTTATGAATTCTACTGAGGATACTGAGAGAAAGAAGTAGCTCTTCGTAGTATGACTTCTCATTTGTTGAGTATGAATATGGTATAGATAACCATGGAACATAGCATGTGTCATGCTAATTGATTTTTATCTAGGTAATGTGATTTCCATTTGCTTCATTTGCAGTATGTAATTTGCAAATAGTGATATGTTTCTTTTTTAAAGCAGCTAAATGAGATGTATCTTTTTAGGGTTGGATGGAACTTAAAAGGCCTTTCATGGGCTTGCTTGGACAGATCACATACAGTAGTACTTTCCTACTTTGTTTTTATTACAGGAATAAGGGCCTACAAAATAGATATTTCTGTAAGTATTCCATCTCCTGTTGCAAACTGAAAATGCATTGGCAATTGTTTATCAGCTCCAGAGGTGAAATCTCTGCTTATTAAAGTAAACCTGAGTAAAACTACCTTCTGTATCATGTGGTATAGGATAACCTTGTACCCCTTTGGCAAAATGATTCTGCTCTTGATGATGATGATTTCATTCATGTTCAGGGATGAAGAAATCTGAAAGAGACTTGTAAATTTTTGCTCATGGTAAGCAAAAGGAGTGCGGTGAGACAGAGTGTTGAGCCTTTTGGTTTTGCTGGTTTGGTTTTGTTTCCAGACAGGAAGGGAAGACAGTGGGAAATGATTATTTGGGTGGGGACTATGTATTTTCAGTACCTCCGTTTCAGTGGTGAGATAAAGCTTCCAAGAAGTTTTCCATTTGTTGTGTGTGGGGTTGTTTTTTTTTTTTAATTGTTAAACTTTATACCTAGTTGAAGAAGTGCATCCAATCCAAAATTTGTAACCATCAGATTTTCACTTTGATTAGTGTTCTTAGTCACTCTGTCTCCACCCTCTGCTCTTTATGAAAAGTAAAAACAATAATTAAAAAATCCCAACATTCTCAACATATTCACTGCTTAGTGAAGGAGATCTCTGGAAATTTTCTGTTTGTTGCATAACTACTCAGTCCTTTGTGTAAGAGAAGCGTTAACACCTTCCTTACTCAGAGTATAAATGACCTACCTTAAGATGCACAAGAATATGTACATAGTGTTAGAGGAACTCCAGTCTTGATTTGTGGAAGTTGAAAAGACAGCTAGGTATACTTTGCTTCAATATTAATGATCCAGATGAGGGGCAGGGGGGAAGTTACAGTTTTTAACTATACTTGATCATTATAAAAATGAATTATAAGCAAATATTATAGTGTTAGTGCAGGAGTCAGTGGGAAGACAGAAAATAACCAAGATCTTTTTTTCATCAGAATGTAAGCAGAAAGAGATTTGCTTTCTGTGACTTGCTAACTCTCCAAAAACATTCAAAGCACAATACTGCTTTTGGCACCTAAGAAGTATATATACAGATCTATATATCATATGACTTTAGACTGGCCAATTAGCCCATGCAAGCCTTTGTTCTCCATTACTTCAAGTAGCTACTTATATATGTCCACAGTGGTTTCTGCTTGTTATTTTCACTTGCCACTTTGACTTGGCAGTGTTTCACATGGACTGGATGCAAAGCAATTAAGTGCTAGACATCTTGACTTTTCTTAGCTGTAGGAAAATGCATTCAGTTTTTTCTTTTTTGCCAAAAAAAACAACCCCAAAACAAAACACCGTCTGCATTTCAACAGTCTCTGTAAGGCAAGAGCACATCAGTGATTTTTAAATAGAGAGGAAAAGCCATCCCAAATATAGAATTTTACAGGAAAATCTCTCGTGTGTGAAAAGGCAAAAGGCCTTTAAATGGAAAGCACTTGCACAAACCAGCACTGGCTAGAGTGGCTTTAACTAAGCATGTGTCAATATTTCCATTAGATATATCTGTTTTGAGAGGTTTTGCAACTTGATAGTAAAGTTACAGGGGAAAACAATTTGCTCATTTTAGCTGAAAAAAGTGTAAAAGGAAAAGAGAAAACTTAATTTGGTGTTCTGATTCTTATATTGAAAAAACAAACCCCAACACCAAAAACCCAAACCAACCCCCATCCCCCCAACACAAAAACCTCCAAGGCAACCACCCCAAAGCCCAGACCTTTATTCCTGGTAAGATCTGTGGTTGGGCTATTACCTCATTCCCTAACCTCTCCTGCAATTCTTCTGGTGCAAGTTTAGTGCAGGAAGAAAAGAAGAAAAGTCATGCTTTAGCTGGAGAAACTAAGCCTTGTTCTGCCCGCCCCCCCCCTTGCTGAATCACCCCGTTGAGCTGTGTGACAGCATGGCAGTGGGAGGGATGGCACGGGACTCTCAGCACATGCAAGGGTAGGGAGTGGTGCACGACGCGAGGAAGAACATTGGGAAGCAAGCCACTTAGCATCAGCTCGGACTTCAGAGGAGCTGCATTATGAAACTGCACCTCAAAGTATAATTATGTTAAATTATTTTCCTTATGGCATATGCAAAAAGAAAACTACAGGTAGATCATAACATTCTGTTTTGAAACTTCAATAATACCACCTGATAAATTGTGCCTGGAAAAATCATTATATAGAGTTTTGATGCATTTTTCTGCTGGATTTGACAAGTTTCTCCAGGCAGAAAACTCTCTAGCAGTTGTATGCTTACTTTTCATGAAGGGTGTGTTGTTTCCTACCAGCTCAAATTCTGACCCTATTAAACTGGATAGAAATTGCTAAACATTCAGTAGGGTGACAAATTTTCAGTGTGGAAACTGCTGTTAATTTTAAAATAGGCAAATTTGGAATAGTTCTTTGGTTTTGCCACTTCAGAGGACAGATTCTCCCTAGTAGTTTTGTGTGAGCAAAAATCTGATGTTTTAGTGATGTGAGAGAGTTCAGTTAAACAAAGTAGTTAAAAAAAATCGACAGTTTAAAATAGGAAGAGGATCTGGGTTTTTCTGCCAAGTGGTCTCAATAAATGTTGGATAGCAGAAGAATAAACAACTAACAATTCTTCATATGATTGCTTTCATCCTACAGGTAATCTTAGAGTATGTAGCATTGTTCCTTAATATTTGGGTTATGTTCTTTTTTTAAAATACTAGGTTCAACTGTAAACAAAATATACAACTTTGTCAGTATAGGCAAAGGAGAAACTCTTTCCTGCAAGCTTTAATGGTTTTTGTATTTGACTACATATTACCACCTTTCCTGTAAAAACAATGGGAGTGCCAGAAATTCAAGTGGACTTCATGAAGTTTGACATTTCTCCCTTTTTAGGCTAGGAACTAGTCTGTCTCGATTTAGAGCAAAATTTAATGCCATATAAATCCTAGAATATCTCAACCTTTATCAAAACCTGATGTTTTCCTTCTGGTTTTGATATTCTCATGGATAACATCTGATTATTTTAGATAAAAACTACAGATGTAATTGTATTTATAGTTCTGTATATTTGTGTCATAGTTACATTCTGAGATAATGCAGTGTTTTCAACAGACACTGAAATGGCTTTGTGCTTTTGAGAGTGAATATTCAGGTTTTTACCCTGTAAAATTTCTGGTATGTTTTTATTAGAAGAGGTGCATGCGAAATAATTTCTTGCCCTCTATTTAAAAACACAAACTGTTCTTCCCTTGCTGTGTTTTTTCTTGCTTCCAGTTGCTGACATTCACAACTGAAATATTTGCTTCACCAGAAATGATCATTATAGTAGTTTGAATTGAATCACCACTAACTTTTTTTGATAGGTTAGCTCAGGTATCTTTAGGCTTCCCTTTCAACTGATCAAGCACTTAGTGGTTTGCTGAGGTTCACTGTTGTCCAGGAGCCATAAGTATGTTCCTGAGTTAGATCCCTGGTTACCAATACTACCGAGATGTAATTTCTATTCTATACTTAATGGCCATTTTTGTGCCCATGAATAAAATGACCCAATGTTCATTGCGTGACCCTCGGGGGAGGTGGCGCTGTATGGCATGTATGTCTAGAAGAACATGCCTTTCCCTCAAGACAAGGAGACCCGATCCGTACGGCCTGCTGGGGACAGTCCGTCACGGGAGCTGTCACCCGTGTGGCACCTGGGTGTTGCATGGCAGGAGGCGGGCCGGCCTGGGCCAGGGTCCTGCCAGAGCACCTGTGAGCCGGGACTCTGTGGGGCCTCCAGGTAGGAGCGCTCATGCCCTGACCCTGTTTTGTTTCCTAATAACCTATAGCCAGTGTGGCCCGGGGCTATTCAACACTTACTAAAAATTTATCTCTGCCGCCTTCACGTTTTCCTAAAATCAAGGAAGCAAACGTTAGCCACGTGTCTGCTGTAGGAGGTAGCAAAATCTCTCTTCAAACGGTTCGTTTTAACACCCCGTTTAAAGCAAAATCCGTCACCTGGTTGTAACGCAGGCAGAGGCTTAACTCCTTAGTTCAGTCATTTACATAATAATAGTCTGTTGGGAAAGGTGTAACGGCTCTTTTCTTCCTGTGGACTTTAGGGCTTAGGTGGAGCTGGTTGTTCTCCCCATGGGTGGAGCGCTTCCCGGGCCCTGACCCTGTTTGTAGGCGGTGATGGAACCCGTGCCTGGTCCAGCCTCTTCTTTGAGGTGCTTTGGTAGCACAGAGCGAGTGCCAGAATGACTTGTGGTTTATACAAGGGAAGGCTTTTCGTATTTGAGGGGGCAAAATGTGTAATCTGACACAAGGTATGTAAATGTATTCCTGGTGTCTGATTGTAACACGTCATGCACCTAAGAAGTCTTAACTGCAACTGAGAACATGAATGGGAAGCGTGGGGCTGGGGGCAACACTCAAAGAAAATGTTTCAGCCCTAGAGTCTGAACAAACACATGTCCATTTAATTTTTTTTTTTATGGTTTTGGAGTGGAAGTGGCCTACTGTTGTCTTCAGCCTCTTCAGAAGAGCTAACTGCCAATTAAATATCTATATATAGAGGGTGTATATATGTACATACACACACCCCACCTCTGATATATATGTGTGTGCATATATCTTGATACACTCTGATAGGCATACACGAAAGACAAAAAACCAAAAACTGGTTTATTGGTTATCTAGATAGCTGACGCTTACGTCGCTCCTACTCGTAGCTGAAAAATATGTGTCAAGTCAACTGAATAAATGTTAAAATGAAGGCAAGTAATCTAAAGAAAATAACAAAGGCCAGAGGTGAATGTGGTAGACTAGGAAGATCATATAAAGTTAGAAACAGGAGAAAATGTTATTTTTTCTAATGTGCTAATGTGACATTTACCACATGGAAACAGCATACTGTTTTTATGACATGGGTTGCAGAAAAATCCCACCGTATATTGCATATATTCTTGATACTATGATTTGTATGAATTTTGAAAAAAAAAGGATCATCTCCTGTGTAATGAAGGATAACCAACATCAGTCTTATGTTCTCTGTTGAAGTGATTTTTTGCCAGGCTGTACAGTCTCCAGAAGGTGAATGATGGTGCTGAAGGGGCAATAAGTACCCCTGAGGTTATCTCATAACACGGTAGTTCTGATGAAATTTCAGGAAGGACATATCCCTGGCCTCACCACGAGCTGAAACTTTTTCAGACATGGAGAGAACTAATCCCAGGAAACCTATATGAACAGTGAAGGATTGGATGAAGAGTTCTTTAACTGAGGAAATGAAATATTTTGTGGTCAGAAGGATGGCACAGAGGCTGATCAGATCCCCAGACCACTCTCTAGCTGTCTTTTCCGGAGGACCTTGCAAGAATCCACTGAATTGCTGCCATTGGCTTTTGTTGTCTGTTTAGCAGTCCTACACCTGAGCAAGCCATCTGTAAGGAGACATCCACGTAGAATCAAAATCTTCTTACACATTTTTTTGCTTTCCTGTCACTATCTTTAGAGGGATCTTGTTACTCTCTCAGTTGATTATAATGGAAGCTAATCATCAGAAAAGTTAGTAGGTAAGGATTAGTAATTAGGATAAGGATTTATTACTTGTAAGAAGACAGATGATAAACTGCGGAGTGATACTTCTTGTGACCTCTTTATTTTTAATTCATGCTGTGTAAGAGGTACATTAGGGCAAGATTTCAGCAGGTGGTGCTGGGTGCTGCAGACTGTAGCCATTCATGAAAAGGGGATTTCTGGTTTTTGTTTGAATCTAGGTATATGGCTTTGCTGTTGAGAAAAATGGCAGGGGATGCTAATGAAAGTGATGGAAAATTGATGTGAGATAGTTGCTTCACGTAAAGCTCTGTTAGAGGCAGGGTACCTGCAAAGAAGTTCTGTGTTAGACAAAATCAGTATTATAACCCTCGCCTGAGGTTGACTCATAATTCATCTCAGTACGATTAGAGATCTCTCCTTGGATTAGGAATTCCTAATAGAATAACTAATGCAAATTAACTCATGGATACAAGGCACATTCTTTCAGCATTGAAGATGAAGCCTTTGTCCCTTAATAGTCAGACAGCTCTTGTGGCTCCCATTAAAGTAGTAGGCATCCCTTTGAGTGCTGGATCTGGGAAGAAGTCCTTGCAGTCTGATAAATGTTGACTAATGTTGATTGCATTTTGACTAATGCTTCAGTGACATATATTGATGTTTGTAAGCTGTTATTTCAGCAAGTCATACAGTGGTTTATCTTCTGTGCCTTTCCGTTATTTCAGGATTTTCCTGAATTTGTAGGTTGAAAGGGTCTTTTTGATCAATATGGAGAGAGCTGGATTATGTAAGTGTCAAGTATAAGTAATGTTCCATAAATTTTTTTAAAGGTACCTTTCCGGTGATTTCTTTACAAATATTTGACCTGCAACTTTTGCAAATCTTTTATTTTTTGATCAAAAAGCTTTAAGTTGGTTTTGTTTTAGCGGAGGAAGTTGCAGAGGAAGCAAAGGAAAATTTTTTTTTTTTTTTATCCGAAGTGGAATTATTTGCAATTCTGTAGGATTGTGAGCTATTAGATACTTCTGATGAATACTAAGTATTACTAAAAACAAGTGCTCTGATAATTCTTGAAACAAAGCATAAATGTTTATGATTTTCGTAATTTTTTAAATCGAGAAGTGTTTTTCAATTACATGCCTAGTACCTGGGGAAAAGCATAGTTTGAGATCAAAGGAAGGGGATTATCTGCTGCTTATAACACTTTTTTTTTTTTTTTTTTTTGTATCACAGGTCCTTCAGTGGGCCTTGGTTCTTGAGTTTTCAAATATAAGCACATAGTGAGCTAGGTGGAATTTAGGCCATCTGAATATAGCACCAGATTTACTGTGGGATGAACTTTGTTTTCATCCAAGACTTGTTTACAGCAGAATCCATTGAGCTCTAGGAACTGACTGTCAAATTACTGCCGTACAGCTTGAAAGGGGGCTTAAGTTTCCCATGTACAAATGGGATGGATGTTTTTATTGAATGCTTCCAGGATTTTCCCCCTCCAGCTCCCCCCACGCAGTCTTGATGATAAAAATAACCATTGTAAGTATTTAAATACCCATTGTAGAGGGTTGGCTGTGGACTGCCTGAGGAAGAAATGGTGGTATGTGGTCATGGCATTAAACGTGTTGGCCCTGAGTCACAGGGAAGCTGCACCTGTGCACTGACTTGCAGCTGTACGAAGTTTGAATTGGTGATATTTTACACTTGTTGGTGCTTAATTTGCACAGATGCCAAGTGTGGAAAGCTAGAACCTCACATGATGTCCCCAGCCTGCTGAAAGATGTCTGTGACCTCCCAGCACCTGCTCAGAGGGTCATGCCTGTTTCAGAGAGATTCTCTGCAATGTTAATGTTCTCTGTTTATTAAACTTCTTAGTTGAGGACTCAACTTTCTGCTGCAGGAAAAGCAGTCTCTCTCTTCAACACATTCCTATTGCTTCATCTCCATTCAAAATTACAATTAAGTGAGCTGAGAGTTCAGATTAGCTATGATTTATTTAGCATTCCTCTTTCTTCCAAAATGAGATACTTGCTTTTGGAAGTAAACAGCTTTCATATTCTCAAGAGAGTTAATGTACACCTGGTGTGAGATACTGATGAACTGCTCAGTGTTTGTGCATTGTTGCTGTTATTACTGGACTCCTTGCAGCCTGGAGTAGAAAGACCAACAAATGGAAAAATCAAATTGAGAGTTATTCTTCACATACTTGTACATTTTGACTGAAATAAATTTTTCAAATATACTGAGGTGTTACTTAGCTATTGAAATGAAAACTTACTGTGCCTTGTTAGTCATGTATCTTCTGTTACTACCAAGTGAGCCTGTTGTGAATCATATGTGTAATTAAGGTGACTAAATCTGGAGGAAAATGTGAACTGCAAAGTTTTTAAGGAAGAATCAGAAACATATATTTTCCACTTTTCATTTCTACCTTTTTATCCTTCTCTTATTTTTCAGCTTTCAACGGGTTTTCTAGTATCCTTCTTTACTCGCCACCTTTTTAAAAACATATTTTTAATGTCCTTCTCTATTCCTTCTTCTGCCATTTTTCTCACAATACTGTCTTTAGATAACTTTACCTTTTAACTAATGTCACTCATGGCAAAATAAAAGTTTCTTCTGGCTGGCTAATTTTTTAATATTCTGGGCATAAGCAATGAATCACTATGACATACCAGGCCTTTTAATCCTCAGACTCTTTGGAGAAGTATTTGGGAATTTCATATGTTCAGGGTATTAACATGAAATATGGTTCTTTCCCTTCCCAAATGTTCACTGTGATCTGGTGGAATTTAGGCCGGTATGAGAGCATGTGAGTGCAACACACTGGATGTTTCATGTTTTGCTTCAGTCTCTTCCATGGATGAGCATTTTGTAAGAGAACGCTCTATATCAGATACTATTTTATGTCCGTACTAAGGAGGGGGCTCTCCCTTGTGGAACTGTGGAATGTGGCTTGGTGGGTGGGAAGCAAGAAGCCCCAGAAAAACTATTTGGCCTTTGCCTCCTCTGTTCCCCCTTTCCTGTCTGTCTGTCACCTCCTTAACTCTCTCTTCTCTGGGAGCCAGATGAAAAATTTACTTTCAGCCATCAGGGAATAGGAGGAGTGAAGAAGTACTGTGGGACTTCTGGTGGAAACTGGTGTACAGGGCCTTACTTTTTTCTGGGAAGTCAGCCAGGGACAGGGCAGGCTGTGCAGGGACTTGGGGTACAAAAACTTCTCTCCAGAATGCTGCCTTTTTGCTGATACAAACTGAGATGTTTTTAAAGTTGGCTGCACAAGCCTCTTTAGTATATAACTGTTCTAGACAGATGTAATATTTCTTATTTTGGTAATATTTTTTTCAGTCTCTTTAGTTGATAGAGGCTTTGTAATTTGTTTGACTATAAGATCAAATGATAGCTCAGATATGACTTAACAACAATAATAGTATTTGTGTCAGCCAGTTCATGCCAGATGTCACTTATGTAGGATGAAAACTGCTAGTGTGAGTGAAAGTGATTTCCAACACCAAATATGCCACACCAAGTGGAGCTCTTTGTCGTGGGTATTTCAAACAAGTGTCAAACCTCAGCAGGCCATCTGCCGTGGTAGCTGGTGCTCTGAGATTCCCAGAGATGGAAGAAATGCACTTTAATTCTGTTTCCCTTCACTTCAGATCTAAACAGTCTTCCTATTATTCATAGTATAAAAGGGCAGTTAAATACATGGTACGTTTTGGGAATTAAAGTTCCTTTCCTATCCCAGGAAGACTATCTGAAAACTAGAAGTGGGAATATATTTTTAACTGTGAAATATTTTAGCTCAGTGGTTCTCTAGAATATATGCTTTTTTATTTAGCTACAGCATTCAAGTAATTAGAGAAATTAAAATGTTGGGTCTACAAACTAAACCAAACTAAAGATATTACATACATTTTTCATATAATCTTAATGTAAGTATTTTCAGGTGGCGAGAACTTGCCAGAATATGTGGTGCAGTGATTTTAAGATGATTCATGAAAAAAAGAGTGGTTAGAAACTTGCAGCTGGATTTCTTGATATCCAGAGATGTATGTTTGTTTGTTTAAACTTAATATATGAATTGTGTCTGCTGTTTTCTCTTTTCTTACTTGCTTTGGTACCAAGAGCTGTAATGCTTCCTTACTTGATTGAAGAGTACTATTGTCCTTAGTTTTATGTTCCTGTTTCAAAGCAATTTGTTTTCAGGGGCTCGTTGATTGTTCCATGAATCCATAATCACAGAAAATGTTTACTTTTGCAAGTAGCAAAGTAAACTGCATTGCTAGGCAAAATTGCACAAGTGTTTAGTCCCAGGGGAATAAAAATTGGGTGTGACTCTTAAAACCTTACTGTCTTAAAAAAAAATATTTTTACTGGAAGGCATTTTAGTCTATTTTATTTCCAGTTGTGATGGTTCATGTGTTTTAATAGCTTGCATGTGATAAGATTTAGCAGTGAGTAAAATGTACAGTTTTTCATGTTGCCACTCAGAATTTTGATGTTTCCACTGCAGCTGCGGTATAGTAACCTTTCCTCATCCTCTTTGGGCTCTTGCCCTCTATGAACCTCTTGATCTAATTTTAGGAACGCTATCTTTCTTGTCTCTCGATATTAAAGTTGATTATTTTGGAAGACATCTGTGATTCAACCTCGCCATCAGCTCTCTTAACACTACTGAATTCTCCAGTGTTGGCAAGTACTCTTCTAGGTTCTTGTTGCAGCTATCATTTTAAAGCACAGCATAGTGCTCTGCTTCTGAATGACCCTGGTTATTTCTCTGGATCTCTGCCTAACGCGGAGTTGCACCATTGCCTGCCCTTTCCTACTGCCAGACTTTGCCAGGCCACCCTCCCAGTGGGACACACAGCCACACTCCTGATACAGTCTGTGTTTTGGGCAACTTCAACTTTTCAACCCTAACTGTGGGGGTGAAGAAGAATGGCCTCTGGCCATTTTTCTCTCTAAGATTTCGTGAGCCTATTGTGCTTTGTTACTCTAGCAGCCTTTAGTGAAGCTGTTCTTCCTAGTGTTTTTCCAGTCTTCTCTCTAGCCTATTTAAACTTGCCTCTACAGTATCCTTAGGCAACAACTTCTGTGGATCAGGGCTTTTTGAGCTTGCTTCCCATCGGCTTCATTTAATGTTCTAGTTACTGTCGGTCCCTATCCATCTTCCTTATACCACTCACATTTTGTACACCTCTGTCTGATTTTCTCTGTGGTTACTCATCCAAGAGGAGGAGTCCCAGCATACTCAGTTCCTCCTCAGTTTGAAGCCATTTCTCACTTTTGATAATCCTTGTTGTCTTTTGAAGCATCTCTTAGATATCTGGTTCTTAAATACCTGGTTTGATTAGGATTGATTTTATATGGTGGCATAATTATGTTTTCTGTTTTGTTCTTTGCTCCTTTGCTAATAATTAATATTTGATTTGCATTTTTATTGATGATGAGCACTGAGCTGATGTTCTCATGGAATTACCTATCATAATCCAGAGTCTTGCTTCTGAGTGGCAATGGTCATCTCGCAGCCTGCCCTTTCGTACATCAGGTCAAGATTTTTTTTTTTTTCAGATACATTGTTTTGCCTTCAGGTATACTGAACTTCATCTGCTGTTTTTGTTGTCAAGTTACTCTGCAGCTATTTGCAGTTATTTGTCAGCCTTATAGCCTTTGAATAGCTATGTAATCAGCAAACTTTGTCACTTCGCTGCTCGCTGTTTTCCTGTGAATGTGCTGAACTGAGCAGATCCCTGTATAACTCAGCTGGTACTTCCCTCCATTTTGAGCGCAAAGCCTTAATGCCTACCCTCTTCTTCCATTTTTTTAGACCGGTTATTTATTTGTGCCAGACCTTCCCTCTTAGGCCATGGCTATGTAGCTTACTTTAAAACCTTTGATTGTCTCCCATATTGAAGTGTCCACATAAGAAAATATTACCACTGGTTGAAAGCAGTGGGGGATGACCCATGTTCATAAATGTAGTCATTGAAATAGGATAAGCTTATTAGTGTTGAAAGGGGGGGAAAAAAAATCTAGTAAGCAGGTCAGTGTATAATTTTCTTCATTGGTAACTGTACTTCAGACCAAAAAAGAAAAATAGTTTTTCACAAAGAACTTTTCAGTCTTGTTCTTTTTGTTCTCTTCCCTTTCTCCTTATGGGAGATGAAGAGTGAAGAAGCAAAATGCTTTATTTTGATTTGTACAGACAGATCCTGTTCTGAAACTTGACATCAGTACTTCATGAAAGTAAAGATTCTGTCTCAGTTTTCATGAAAAATACAGCTGTCTGTCTAGTTATATCTTTGCATTTTTTAGCGCCTGCTTTTACTTAATCCAAATGACTGATGATAATATTTCAGCCAGTTCTGTTTTCTATAGTTAGTATGCAATCACATACCTTGTTAAGAGGAAATCTATTATTTGTGCTGTAGTCTCAGTTGGTGTCAGATTGTTCCTAATTGTCCTTTTGGATGTCTACTGACCATGGGCTGTAAGTACGTATAGCGTCACAAAACTATTTCAAGCAAAAATTTGGAACCAAGTATTTTATTTTTTTCTTTCTTTGCTATTCTGTACAGATAAAGTTCCTAACACAACCTGGCAGTAATGGATCTGATTTTAAATGGTTTAGAGGCGCTCCTGATAAGCAAGAGGACAGGAGGCTGATTACTTCAGGGTATATATGAAAGTGAATAGGTAGTTTTGTATTGTTTACTGCTTTTGGCCAGAGGTGGTAACTGTCATCTTGGAATGAAAGTCATTTTACATTCTCTCAGTAAACACAGTGATTATTCCAAGACCCACGTACACTTTCAGTACTTCATATATCTTATTTTCTATATTTCTGTGCCACATGCATTAGTATGACACCACTTAGCTATGCAACACAGATTTTTGTTAACAGAATGTTGCAGACAAGCTGCATCTCAGCACTAAGTAATGTTTAAATCATTTTCAGTGAATGATTTCAGGTGGATTTGATTAAAGTTCATCCGAGGAAATGGAAATTTTTATTATATGTTTGATAGAAATTCAATAACTTTAGCTCTAGGAATTACTTGAGATGTGGTTTGAAGGCTGATTATTATATTTTGGTGGGTTATTTAGCTCTCATTTGGGCTTTCATTTTGGTATATATCATTTGTATTTTAGTTCACGTGAAAAACAACCAACAGACAATTCTTAGAGTGTTTTAATGGAAGCGGCTGGCTACATGGAATCTTATTTCAGGGCTTAGGGTAAAAATTCTTATTTTGACATATTTGAAGATCTGTGAAAAAATATATTTGTGAAGATGTAGAGTTGGAGAGTTCCTCTACTCATTTAATGGTGGTACTTTTAACAGGAAGAATACATGGGATGAAGAGGCTTAGTCTTTGTAAAACAATGAACTCTGCTTTTGATGAGAGGCTCCTACCACTGCCACAGAGCAAGTACATAGAAGTAATGATGTACAAGAGGCTCGAAATATAAAATCCAAGGACTTCAGAAAAAGTTGAGTTCTAGAGCAAAATGTGCAGCTCAGCATTGTCTCTTAACCAAGTCTCAGAAAGCAGCTCAGCCAGGAAAATTCCCTTTTGTCCAGTCTATTAGGAATGTTGGAACAACTTGTTGGCTTGCACTCAGTGGAAATCATGTGTGGCATAGCAGGTAATATGAACCTCTACAGGTTATGGCACACTTTAAAATAGTCTAAAAAAAAAAAAAAAAAAAGCAGCAGTTCTGATACTTCTGTATACTTCTAACACATGAAAGTGAATGCTAAGTTATTTTAAAACTTCTGTTCAAATCCCTTATCTGTATCAGAAAATCTGACCGGTAAAAATTCTATTATGCTTCTTATGACTTAACAAAAAAAAAAATAGAGTATTTTAAAACTGAAAAGGTAAAATCTCAAAAGAATTGCCAGAAGTAAGGTTATATGTGTGACCATGGTTGGTCCCCTTTGTATTTGCACGTTGTGATAGCCTCTAAATACAGTATGAAATTTTCTTATTCTGTGGGACTGTTGCCTGGGTAGGCCTAAATGCCCAGGGTGGATGTTCATTTAGCAAGCAACCATAAAGTATACACATTTGTTCCTCATATGTAATGCATCTGCTTGTGGTTCACTTTTTTTATGCTGTTTAAATTCTTCTCTAAAAGGGCTGGCATTTTCTCATGGACTTTCCTATGCTGCCCTGCGTTATTATACCTTTTAATTCAAGTTTCACTGAGTTCAGTGTTGTCGTCTATTATGTCCCTTCTCTAGCTTCTGTCTTCTTTGGCCTTGAATCAAATGGCTTGTCTTCCTTTCTGAGTTCGTTGTGGGCTTCACTGAGAGAAACAGAGGAGAATTTTTGTTCTTGTATTCTCTTTGGTGTTGAAAGCCCACTACTTAAGAATTAGAATTGTGCCCCACAGCTGCAAGCTATATGCCGAGTTCTTATCTGTGAATGTTTCATATGTAGTCTAGTCAACCATAGGAGCTGAGAATTTTTTATTTTCTTTTGGGCCATCTTGGGTAAGATTTCCCTTAGTTCCATCATTTGGCCTAATTTGTGTGCATTTTCACAAGAGTATTGGGAGGCATATATGAGCCAAAGACCTTTTCCTGTTAAATACCAAAATTGGATTTAGGTACTTGATAACGGACTTGGATACTAAGAGATGTGCTCAGGGTGCTATACAGGACACCTGCTTTGTTGATATTAGCACCTCAGGAGCACTGACTTTCTGGTACTGCATGACAGCACACTGCATCAAGCACAACACAGAATTAAACCACTTTCCTTTGCTCATGCTAGATTGCTGTCAAGTAGATAAAACATTTAGTCACATCAGTATGTCCTTGTGCCATCCTTGGCCTTTGGGCTGCTGCCATTGGCTGTGGCAGGGTTTGTGCCAAACTCAGCCTCGTATCCCTTCCTTGAGTTGCTCTGTCCCTTTTTCTATGCAGCTTTGCTTGGCCTGACATGGATGTGCTTTATCCATGATATGGATAATCTCCAAACCAAGTAATCCCCACAAGAACTATGAGGGTGATGATTAATATGGGGAAATGTTAACACCTGTTGATGCTATTGGTTATACTTCTAATACATGAATAGTATGAATTATAGCAGTGACCTGACTTTACAATAAAACTCAAAATGTTTACTGTCCTAATTGGATACTAAAAAATTACACTGGCCACACCTCTGCCTTTAGTAGACTGTTTATTTTGGCCAAGTGTTCTTTTGAATATTCCTTCCATTTGAAGGCTTTGGAAGATGGTGAAAGCATGCTAAATGCTTCTTCCTTGTTTCATATTAATTCACTCATGTTTGTTAAAAAGTTTTACAAATTTATGTATTCAGTGACTTAATCCATCTTCTAAAAAAGGGTATGTGCCCTTGTTCCTGGGGGTTTCTGTGACAACTTCAGTTTCATTTAGAGATGCAAATATTTGGCTTTACACTCAAGTCAGTGTTCAGTTAATACCATTGGATCTTGGTAGACAAAGACATGTACAAGAGGAGGACGGAGAAAGCAGAACAGTGCTAAATTTGTTGATATTGATGAATGGAACCATAGTGCAAAAGCAAATGACTGTTAAACAGCAGCAAATAAAACTAAACAAACCAGTGTCTGGCTCTATTTTTTAAATCTTTTTACATATCAGATTAAGTATGTTAAATCATCTGTTTTGTAAAGATGATATGGTTGCTCAATTAAAAGTTTTGGTAGTAAAATCAATAAATATGTTAGCTTTTAGTTTAAGTTACTACTTAATGTTATAGGATTGACTATCCTTTACAAAGTATTTATACTTGTAAATATTCATGTCAGTTTGTCAGTTTTATTCAGATTTCTTTCCAGGAGTAGCATTCTCTAAAGGATTTTTTTTGTTACCTCTAGCCTTTGGCATAAGTAGAGATAATAACTATTTATGGAGAAAATTATTAGATCTTTATCTTATCAACACACCTTTTTTCATTTCTGACAACTTGCATTCTGCTTTATGCGGACTGTATTTCCTTTGTTACTTTAATTCCTGCTAACACTGTGCTTTCATTTCATGGGTATACTTTTTACCTCGTATACCTAAGTACTAGTGAGAAAAGAGATTAAATCACTTCAGGAGTACCTTGAGACATTAATCTGTGCTGAATAAGTGTCCTTTGGACAGAACTGGAAGTAGTGAAATTTTCAAAATGTGGACTGTAAAGTCCAGCAGACGAGAGCTATTAATGATTGCTGCTGAATGGAGTGTTTGTTAAGCAAAAAATTAAATATAATCCTTGGGTAGAGCTTTGCTTAAGAGATGTTGGTAGACACAATGGCATGCCAGTTCATAAATGAAAGATCAGGGGCAGTAGTGAGTGGACAGACTCATTAGAGAGTCTTAGATTTGCAGAAAACCTGGCCATCTTCCTTCCTTTGTATTTATATTCCATTTTCTTTACTGAGCTATTGTGTATTATGTTTGTTCTTTATTTTTGCGTAAATGGGGCAGCAAATACCTACTATAGAAGCAATGACAGCTGATAAGAAGTTTTGAAAGATGGAATGAAATTTTCAATTCTTCAAGCATGGCTTTCTTACATTTTGATACTCTTCTGGTCTTTAAAATATGATAATGAGAGGAACCAGACTGCTTGTGGAAGTTGGTGTATCAATGTAAGATGATTTTTAAGCAAAGGAAGAGATGGAGGAAAATTCAAGGAACTTTCTTTGTTTTCCCAAACGTCCTTTCCCACATCTTACCCAAAGTCTGCCATTTTTTCCTTTTGGTATCCATTGTGAATGGCTGCAATAGACTTGCACAATGCTCCTTGCATGGAAAGCCATTTGAGGAAGGGTACTGCTTTCCTAACCTTGATAAGCTCAACTCCTCCAAGATTCAAGGAAAAGTAGTAGTTGCCTCCAGCTAGTTTCTTGCAATTTTGTACTTGTTTTTCATGTTTAACATGTGATGAATTTAATTGTTGGCTGAACCTTGCCATGTTTAAGGCAGGTTTTTTTTTTTTCTGGACTTACAGATGGGGATTACTAAAGCACAGCAAAATTAAGTTATTCATCTGTGTTCCTTCCATGAGTCAGTGGCACAAGTAGGAAATAGAGCTCATGGTTATTCTTAGTCCCAGCAATATTTCATCCCAAGAATAGGCCCATATACTTTGGTCCCTGAACAATACCCTGTCCTTATATAGATTTAAAAAATAATTATTGCACAGATCCAGAGTTGAGGTGATTGCCAAATATGATGGTAGACAGGTGTTTTTTTTTTTCTCTGCAGGCATGTTGACAGGAACCTTTGGTTTCCTTTACTTCCTCTGAAGTGTTAAGGAGAGCTCCTTTGTTGAGACTATCTGACTGTATTTTACACTTGCAGTTTTCTTAAACAGCAGTGTTAGGTTGTTTTTTCTTTGGGGGCAGGTGTGCATGTGTGTGGTTTTTTCTTCCTATGTTTACTGTCTGTGAAAGAGGAAGTTCTGGAAGAGGAAGGGGGATAAATGAGTCAGCGTTGTACTGGATTATCCAGAGTGAACTGCTAGCAGCATGTATATTTTTTTAGTCACGTTCCTGTGCCTTCTGGAGATCTTTGGAAAGTCACATGTTTCTTCAGAATTTTTTTGTGTGTTATTTGTCCTGAACTTTAGTGCATTCCTGTCTGTGTCACTTGTCAGTAGTTAATGGCAGAAGTATAATCTGTCAAGGGGCTTTGTGGGCAGTTATGATTTTCCTCATGGTGGCAAAATACAAATCGGAAGTAATTTGGAAAGGGCCTTTTTTCACATAATGGAATCCTGAGGCACAAAATGTAAATGCTGAACTCAGAGCAGAGCAGAAGAGCTTGAAACATGGGTCTCCACTTCCCTGTTTTGTACCTGAATCACAAGACTCTGCTCTGTCCCTTCAAATTAGTAACGTGTATTTTGTAGGATCCCTGTGTTTTATTGCAACTCGAGTATATGTATCAGAAATCTGTTTTGAATATAACTAATTATGTGAAATGAGCTCTGTACATGTGCTTTGGTTTTTGAAGCTTTAATAAAGTTAAAATCAGTAATTCACCTTATGAAGGTGTTTCAAACTTTCTTTTATCCTGGTTCATAAGCAGTTATGATTTGAAGTTTTGCCAGCTAACAGAGCTGTCTTTGTACAATTATTCTAAATAGAATTGTAGAGGAATTATCTGTTGTTTAGTAATAGTCTGGTATACTTCTGTGTCAAATCTATCTGGAAGTATATTCTTGGCTGCCAAATTGATTTTATTCTAGCTCTAAAGACTGTTTTTCTGTGCCAGGTGATTGAGTTATATATTATGACCTTGGAAAGTTGATATGTTGTTTATTACAGCAGGTTGTTGTTAACAAAGTCTATGTAGATGCAGAAAGATTAAACACTTACTAGATTCAATGAAGAAGGAAACCCAGCACTAACGTAATTTTTGGAACGACATAACTGCAAAGATAGACAGTCTGACTTCTTTTCTACACTGTTTTTTTCTAGAAGTGTGTACAGTTGTAAAGTAACAATAATTGTTTTTCATGGGAGACAGTACTACACAAGCATGAAAGTAGAAGTGATATACACTATAGTATGTAAGCAGTTTTATGCATTTTCAAATTGTTGCATCAGATATCAGTACATGTTGCTAAAATGATTCGTCTTGGTTATCGTTTGTGAAATCCAGTAACTGTGAAGGATCAGGGCACAGATGTATGCTTTGCTTTCTGTAATTATGGATATGCTGATTCTGCCAAGCATGTTTGTTTCGAGCTCTCCAAGTTTGGAGCTCTCTCGAGTATTTTACTCTGTTCATCCGCATATGCAGGCAGTAAATGCAGGACACAGGTGTTCCTCCCACCTCATCAACTAAGCCAGTGGCAGAAAGGAAGTGACATTGCCCGATTCCCTATCCAGTTCTGTGTGCTAGACCATATTGCCTTCCAAAAAGTAAAATTAGCCTTCATACAGTGATTTCAAAGTTAACACAGCCAAAACTTATCTGTGTTATTGCATGGTGGTCATGCTTCACTTCCCTGTTTAATAGATCCAGGAGGGTAGGACTGCTTCAGACTTTCTACTACTAGCTGCTGCTGCTCTGTTTATGGCTGGGATGTTAATATTTCCCTTATTAAGCCCTGTTTTCAAATTGCATCTGACTGGGTATTTGAAAAAACCTTCAACTATGAAATCTTTGCAGTATTCTCTAGCCTAATGTGTCATCCTGTCCTTTGTGTGTGTGTCCTCGTAGCAGAAGAGAAAATTGATTCAGAACATAGTTGGTTACTGAAAAGTGAACAAACTCACAATTCTTGTTTTCAGGCTTTACTGTCTATATTTTAGAAAACTTCCTGATGAGGTATAATTCCAAAAGGCAGATTAACTTTAAAATTAAGAAAATGAATTAAGATTAATGAGTTAAGAATCTTTCTTCTGATTAACAAAAAGGTGTTTACTGATTCAATAAATCTTTACAAGTTTATACTAAATGACAATTTAATTTTTAAGTTTTATATCTTAGGTGTTCTTGGGTTGGTTCAAACCTTGGTGGTTCTTCAAGTAGATCTGTCATGTACAAGCATGCCTGGCAACAAATAATAGAATATGACTGAAAAACGTACATGCTGTGATGTATGTTCAGGCACAGATAAGTTTCTAGTTGGTTTCAAATTTCAACTTTGCAGTCAGATAAAAAGACGGTATCCTAGTTTGATATTGGAACATTTTTTCTTGTTTATACAAATACAAACAAAACATAACTTTCTTTTTACTTTTCTTTGTTTTAACCAATCTGTATAATGAAACAAAAGTGTATTAATACCTTTAGTGACTGGTGCTGTTCAAAGAGGGAAGGAACAGGCTTTGTGATTCAGATAACCATTTGGGTGCATGTCTATACTGTGCACTTGCTATCCAGTTCCTACCAGTTGTTGGTTCTGGTCACGTACCGTGCAACTATACCTAATAGGCAATGCATGTGTGTGGATGCATGCATACAGACACACACACACACTCCCCTCTGGGCAAGGAGGTGCCCCAGATGGCACCAGTACATGACTTCATCTTTTAATTCACTACACAGCTCAAGCTTCACGAATCCAACAAGTTTTGTAATAGCTCATTAGGTAAGTTTGTACCTGAAAAGAACCCCTGCAGCACGGTACATTGCTAATGTAGACAGGTATATGGTGTACCAGGCAAGGGAGAGCTCTGCTCAAACTTGTACCGAATGATGTTCTCATCTGTCCTGAGTACAGAAAGCTTCTTGCTTAATCTTGGGTCTAGAGCAGACTGAGGAAGCCACATTAAAATAGCTGTTGCTTGCTTGCTGCATCAGGCTTGAGTTCTGAGGAGTGAAATAATAAAGAACACGTGTGTGTAATTAGAGTACAAAGGAAATAGGAAGGGGGATAGCAAGGAACAAATCCAGAAAATAAGGAGCAGTTGGGTGTTGTAATTATAGACATCTGATTATACTGAAGGAATTAAAGGACTCTGAAAGAACTAGCCCTACAACCATTCTGAGTCTTGAGGGGAGGGAGAGAGTATTCTTCAGGGGTCTGTTTGTGTGTGTTTGTTTTAAATTACTTGTTTTCAAAATAATTATCTTTATCATAGTTCTCCTGGTAGCAAAACCTATAGTAAAACCTGCAATACAGCTTCCACAGGAATCTCTATTAAATAAAGTTGTTCACAAATTATAGTTGAAATAATTACTGCCTCAGCACTAAAGTCTATCTTCTTTTGGGAAGGCCCCAGGAAATCTGTTCTTCTGTTTCTTTGAGATTTTGGGCATGAGCAATTCTAATATTCATATTCTGAAAGCTATTTAGTATGCACGTGTAAAAAAATCTATCAGTTGAATCTTTTCATGTGGCTGGGGACTTATTCATAAGTTTGAATTTATTTAAAATACTCTCTATAAGCAGTTACAAGTTACATGATTGATAAACATTTTGTTATGTTTTTCATTAAATTATTTGAAGCACTATGAAGTAGTACCTGAGACCGTGAGAGGTGAATGGGCTTGACACAGGACACTTCTAACTCATTAAAATACATAAGAATACAAATTCTTCGTCAGAAACTGCTCAGTCTCCTGGGTGGTCTCTATTTCACATATCAGGAGGGAAAATGCCCCTTTTTTTACTACCAGGATCATCTAAAGAATCTCCAGAAGGAAACTCATAAAGATTGCTTCACCCTTCTCTCTTTCCTCTCCCCACCATCTCCCACAGATTTTTCCATACAAAAGGGTTATTTGCATTTAAGGATGCTCTGTTCTTTGCACTATACTAAATGGGATTTCTGTGCCAAAAATGAAATAATTTTTGATTAACTGATACAAGTCTGGAAAGCTTATGGAACTGAACTTATGGCAACGAAGCTTGATTTTTGTTTCTAACATGCCACTGAAAACTGAAAGCAAGCTTTAACTAAAGAGAAGGCATTTAAAAAAGAATGGGGAGTAGCTACAGTAAGGGAAAGCTGGAAAGAATAAAAAGAATAAAATTGTCGTAGGAAAAAAGAGTAAACCTAGTCCTATGCTATATTGAAGGTTTTGGTGTGGTGGTTTGTTCTTTTTTTTTTTAATGTATTAGCAGTCTATTATTGTAGAATCAGGAATTTATACTTAAATGAAATAGAAACACAGAAGCTTAATCTCTATGGGGATCAGAATTGTATCTGGGGTATGCAGTTGAGAACTCAAATCTGTTCTGTTGCTGAACAAATGATTTTATATTTATGGAGACTTTGTGTTTTCCATTGAAAGCTCAGTGTTTTTCTTGTGTCATGCAGTGATTATTACACAAATATGCAGGATATACATGATACTGAAAGATTGATTCAATTTATTAAATGTTAAGGATTTAGTTTGATTTTAATTTTTCTGTTATATCTGCAGGAGAAACCTAACAAAGCTGTCCCTCATCTTCAGCCACATGCTAGCAGAAATCAAGGCTATTTTTCCAAATGGCCAGTTCCAGGGTGATAACTTTCGTATCACTAAAGCCGATGCTGCAGATTTCTGGAGAAAATTCTTTGGAGATAAGTAAGTACTAAAACTTTGCAAAATCCTTAATTCTTTCTAATCAGAAGCATGAAAAAAGATGGTATTTTCAAAAATCCAAATAATGGTTCTAAGTATGTGGGTGAGTGTTTTAAAGGTCATTTATTGCCCAAGTCTTCAAATTGGCTGAAATTGCTAAATTAATTATTAACAATTTTTTTTTTTTTTGCAATGTTATAATTTGCTCAGACGATGATTAAAAACGTATAGACAGTTCTGTCAAGGGCACTTACACTCAATCATAAATTAGACTGCATTAAGTTTATTGGTTGGTTCCATTCTAGGGTGAAGATAGTACGTTGTTTTTATAATGTACATGGCAAATCATGTCCTTTCGTATTATATATATATATGTTCTACAAATGATAACTCTAAAGTCTGAATTAGGAACTTTATATTGGTCTCATGGACAGTATGTTTCCTTATCCCACCTTTAACTTTCTGACTAATACAATATTAGGTGGTTTTTAAGTAATGGAAGTAACGCTTTCATCCCTTATTACAGAAACATTTTTTTTCTACAACTGTACTACTTATAATGTAGTCACAGGGGACTACTGTTTTCTTTTGTTCAAGTTCTGTTACAGAAAGAGATAGAATAACTGGGGATATTTTGGAAGGTTTAATCAAAAGCAGATTTTGGAGAAACTTAGTATTCAAGTATTGGTCATAAAATGAATCCTAAAGTGTGACTTTTAGATATGTGGCTAATGCAATATTGAAAATGTAAAAGTAGGCAGGTGTGGGTGTGGAGTTTTATGTTTGTTCCTGGGAAACAATTTTTTTTATGATACAGATATAGGCTAATACATGATGCATAGCTTCATCACTTTCTCATATGGAATGTGTATTAGTGTAACAGTGATAGAAGGGGGAGGAGGCAAGAGGTTTGTGTATTTTGCAATATAACGGAGCAATCATTATGGTCATAAAGTCTGATATCTTACACAGTGTAGGCCATAGCAAGTCACAGAACAATTCCTGCAATGGTCTGTTATGTTTCCTGAGCAAGAGCAGCTCTTTAAAATAAGCTCTTTAAATTTCGCTCTTTATTTAGCATACGAGTGTAGTAGGTTGACGCTTTTGCAGATTAATTTTGTTCAGTGTGAATTTACAGCAGTTTCACTTCCTTTTTTTGCTAGTCTAAACACACCTCCTGCTAGCTTCCAGCTTTCTGGTTTCTTTATAGTGATATCTGGTAACTTCAGTCTTCTAACAAATTTCTTTCCCATGTAGATAATGTTAGGGTGTGATCAAGTCACTATATCAATCTCCTTTTTGTTAGAGGAAAGGAATCTGACCATGTTTTGTGTTACCCATTTTAATGTGAAGATGATCTTCAAAATACCTACAAAAGATCAGAGAACTTTATCTGAAGGACTAATTTACGTGATATGTAGGGGTCTCCATCAGATGAGGCTTTTAAAAAACACATCTATCAGAAAAACAGGATCTTTGAAAAAATGACTTAATCATGATCCTCTTTGTTCAGTGTTTCTGTTTTCTCTTCCTCTCTTTCTCTGCTTTGCTTAGCAACTCTCAGAATTTAAATCTCCTTGTGGTTCTTCTCTTTTCCAGTTCGGCTCGATCCTTGAATGACCTTCACCAGCTGTCTTGATTGCAAATTGCATTTCTGTCATTGGGATTTACAGATCTCTTCAGCAAGCTGCTGTTCCTTTCTATCATTTCATCTTAACCAGATTCATCAGCTTCCCTATTCACTATCATGCTCACTTTGTATTTCTCTACTAACTTGTACTTTCTGTCTGAGATTCAAGTGCTTCCTTTCAAGTTTCCTTTCAATGATCCTGCCAGTTTCCTTTGAGAGATGGCACAATAGATAGCTACTTGAGGTATCAGGCAGTAGGATACTGTAACATATTAATAAGTTTTTATCAGAAGAATTTTTCAACTGCATCAGTCCATCTCAACAACTCTGCTCTACCCTTATGTTTCTCTCTGTTCCCACTTGACTCTTCTCTTTCCTGACTCGTTCCCTGGAGTGCTTCTTTCTGTCCTTTTCAGGGCCCTAGAGATCTTGTCATGCCTTTTTCAAATTTTTTTCCTGCTTGTCTAAATTTCTTCATAAATTGTGACTTTAAATATGAACTCTGTATTTAGTATTAACCCTCTGACCTCCTCCCTGCCTGCTGTGTGTACTTTGAAAAGGTTGGTTTGGGTTTGTTGTTTTTTTTTTTTTTTCCCCAAGCTTCCATGAACCAAAAATGTCTCGGAATCAAGGCAGTTTTGGGCCTTTGAATTAATTACATATGTAATCTTGGTTGTCTATTAGAGCCTGGAAGTTTTTTGAGTTCTGTCTTGTCAGGTGCTTTACTTTCAGACTAGGTAAATAACCACTGTTGTTAGTGTTCCCAGCTCTCTTCTAATAAACTGAAGCTGTTTTAGTTACCTGTCCTCTAAGCAGTGAACAGTTGATCTGTGCTTGGCAGCCTTGCCATTATCTCAGGTTTAGTTAATTGTGCTTAAGTAACTGTAAAACATGTAACAGCATGTATGTCAAATAAACACATGAGAAAAAGATTTATTTGGCATTATGTTTAACCTCTTCATTAAACAAAATGCCTGAAGCTTTTTAAACATTAATTATTTTTGAATCCACTTAGAAATATATGGCAGGTATGCCTGCAAGCCACATCTTTTACAATAGGCCTGTTACGACAAATTAGTTTGCAAATATACTGGTATCACTTCCCTGGAAGGAGAGCCTACTTAAAGGTTTTGGATGTTGCAAACAACTGATAAAATCTCTTTCTAACCTGACCACCTAAAGATAGGCCCCTAGGACTATCTGAAACCTCCAACTCTGGTTAGTTATGCAGTGCAAATGAAGGAGCGCGGGGAGGAACTATATTGTATGTTTCTTGGCTGCATCTCTATTCTGCAGGGCAAGCCTGGATTCCTCACTTGTTTGCAAAAAGCAGCCATTACTTGAGGCTGCTAAGTAATGCTGCTCAAGATTAGAGCATAAATAAAAAGTAAGTTATGCTGAACCTTGGCTTCTGATGGGTAAACTATAGCACAAGAAGTAATTCTGAGGCATTGTTTGATTTGCTTAGAAGGAGGAAATTGGAACTATTAGATTAATTTATGATTTTTTTTCAGTGTAATATTATCACAAAAACAATCTTCTTGTTTCTAAACATAATGAATTGGAAGCTTTTATATAATCAATCTTCTGCCTTGATTTCTTTCTGAAATGTTGACATCTTTTATTCTTTAATTTGAAATACTCTGAATAGCAAAAAGGAGGTCAATAGCCATTTCTGTTTTTCAGTCGACTCTTTGGCTTTCAGTTTTTGAAAATGCAATCTACACTTCTGTTCACAGAAAGCAATATATTATAATTTGCTGAGGAATAAAATCCAAAAGAAAAATTCCCAAGAGTCCAGTTTGTAGTTTTTAAAATAATAAATCTATATCTGATTTCTGTCACTGCTCTTCCCCAGTGAATGGGGAACTTCTAGTTTTGTTGATTACATTTGTCTGTCTGAACACTTGCTGCAAAATTGTGCAGTTATAACTAAGCTTATTCATCCTGTTATTAATAAGTATCATAGGATACATTCTTTTTCTGTGTAAAGCTAGTCAGGTCTACGTTCACATGACTTAAACTTATTAGCAAAATAAATGGCTAGGCTAACTATTTAAAGTCTCTGATGATCACACATTTAGCTACTCTTTGAATTTCTATAGAAAACAGAGAAGTAGAACTCAACAAGCAATTTGAATGGCTCCATCAGAGCAAAGTGCTGAGGTCACTTCACACATTCTTGGCCTTCAAATACCTCCTCAATTTTTACATTTCTGGTAGACCTCTAAAAAACTTCTAGATAATGTGAGTAGCTGGGATGGGAGAGAATGCTATGGTGCTTGTGAAAGCAGCATGTATGTTGATAATGGAAATCGCCAGCCCTCACATAGAGAGTGCAAAAGGAGTAAATAGTCAGAGCCTTTATAATCCTGAGGTTTTCCAGTATTGAACATTTCAGTGGGAAGGGGAAACATTGGAAGTGATAGGATGTTTGGAAAGGGTCTGGGGGGACTACTTAGGTTGCTAAGTAATGCTGCTCATTGTTTAGTAATGTACAGAGAGGATTGATAAATCAAGATGAGAGTAATGACATTTTGATTATCTAGGTGGAAGGAGAATGTGGACAAGAGCAGTATGATGAAAGAAGAAATGGAAGAATTGATTTCTCTGCAAAGGCAAAGTAGAATATGTATCCAAATTACAGGGTGGGTGAGGAGGTCAGCAGTGTCCAAATAGAAGGCCCAGGTTAGTTTTGGTGTATTGACTTTGTCAAGGAAGCTGACTGAGAAAAGCTATCATGGAGATGAGGGAATAGAGAGAATTTTGGATTAGCTTTGTGAAAGCAAAAATCAGGAATGAGTGAGAACTTTCTAAAGGCTGAATGACTGGAGCAGGCTGGGAATGGAGCTCTTTGGTATATTCACAGGCTATGAGGAGGAAGAGAGCCTCTTAAAGAAAATAAAAGAGCTGTCTGAAAGAGAACTAAGGAATAAATTGACACAAGTTTTTACACTTGTGGTGAAGGTCAACTTTTTAGGTTAAGTTCTATACCACGAAAAACCTTGGTAGTGTCAAAAGCAGGAAAGCTGTGAAATTGAGAAGATGTGGGCTTTTTAATTTGTACTGATTACTAGAATACAGTTATTAGAGCAAGTGGTTTTAGTGAAGTCACCCATGGTTTACTGTTACAGTTGCACTGAAGCAAATGACAGTTATATGTACAGCTAAACAGTAATGTTAAGTGGAACTGTGAAATTGTAAGGCATGTAATCAGCAGTTACATTTGTTTACAGATATTTTAGTAACCCCCAGTGGGTTGTAAATATGCATATAAAACATAATCTGATAGCTTCTTCATTATCCATGTTTTATCACTGTGTAGTGCTTGATGGTAATTTCCCTTGGTTCCTTGCTCATTTTAATAGCACCTTACAGCTTTTGCTAGTTTTCTGTTCTGAGCAAAAACATGCAAAATACCACTGGGAGCGATCCTGAACTGAGAATGAGAGTGGGCGGATGACCTAACAGATCTTTCCAGCCTCTGAATTTGAAAGCTACAGTGAAATCATGCAGGGCTTTGTGACTGTTGAAATTTGTGATTTGTGGCTGTCTTCATGTTGCAGAATGAATCAGCAGCAAAATGTCAGTGTTCTTAGATTTTTTAATTCTCCATAGTTCTGCAATTTATTTTAACTTTTAAGGTTTTACTCTTCATTGTGGAACCTTAAAAAATTGAAAGCATTTCTGTTATTGTCAGATAAATTGATTTTCCCCCCACCTTTTTTTTTTTTTTTTTTTTTTTTAGGAAACAAATTCTTTCACTGCTAGGGTCAAACATGTTACTATTTTAAAGCTCTAATACTTTTGCAGTATACTGAAGCCTGAAATGTATTTATTTTTTATGGGAATTTAGGAAAAAATGTGGCTATTGATTTCTCAGTAGCAGTTAAACAGGGTATTTCAGATTGATACTCTAAATTCTGCGTAGTTGTGGTTCTGCTGTGGTCAGTGCTTTTTGGCTCAGGATAGAACAGACGTAGCTTGTGTGGCTTGGGTTCGGAGAAGAAGCAGTAAAACAGGCAGACCATAATGCACGACTTAACTTTTGAAAACATTCAGCTGTCAGAAGGTGATACCTCAGATAAGCTAGGTTTTAACACCTTGTTGATCACCTTAATTTATTACTTGACTTGCTGTTCATGCTGCGATAGTGCCTAAGACCCCTACTGTTGTCTGAACACTATACAAATATGGAGTGAAGAGGCAGTCCTGGCCCAGAGGGTTTCACGTCTGAGTATGAACTGAAGTGTAAAGGGCAGCCAAAAGATACAGACAGATGAAGGAGGAAGAGACAGCGATCCCATTGCTATAGCCTTCATCACCATCAAGACAGGTGTTTTGGCAACAGAAACTATTGAAGAGAAGGAAGGGAATGGGGCTTTTAGAGGGTGGTTCATGCCTCAGCTGATCAGCAGCATGGGAAACAGGCTTATTGGTACCCTTGTTTTAAAAACTTGACCTAGAGGCAGAAGTTACGGTTCCCTAGGAGCTAGTGAGATATAAATATCGCTACATGTTTTTCATACAAATGTGAAATAAACAAGTTTGAACAAGAAGGTAGATAATATTCTAGACAAGAGCTGGTCAAGGGGAAGTTACAAGATATGATTAAAAAAACCCAGAAAACGACAACAGTCTTCATAGCTATTCTGGGTAACTAAGAATAAGGTAAAATTGCATGTACGAAGGATAGAGAAAAGAAAGTTAACAGTTGGCACACAAGATTGTGAGACGGGAGAACAGATTCTCAGTGGATAGGCAGTAGAGGTATTGCTTTAAGTATAAAAGGACATGCAAAAGCATGGGTGTGCTTTGGATTGTGGTTAGAGATCAGAGCTGAAAATATATAGATAAATGTATCCCTTTGGGGACACTTCAGGAAATGCGGACTTCCTGCATCCCTTAAGGAAGTACTAACTTGCTGTCTTTCCAGCAACGTCCACTTACGTGTCTTTGGAAGTGGCTATTTCAGGTGATACATTTTCCCAATTCCTAAGGCTCATTTTCGCTGTTTTATCTTCTCTTTTCTCACGTTAGATTCATCTATATATGTTCTGCATGATGTCAACTATTTAACGATTGTATTGGCATGATATGGCAGAATTCCTTTTTTCCCTTAGGACTCAACTTCTCAAGCCTTCTGTGTGTCAATTGTTTGCTCTGCAGTTCAGAAGCAATGAAAACATGTGGCCTCTCACTTAAAACTGAAGCAGCAGTATTAAGAAAATGCTCTGTTCAGCGATGATAAACTAAAATCCACATTGCTCACTGCAGACTTGCAAAGAATGTTGTTTCTATCTGGGTCAGTATTTGCTTGAATATTTTTGAGTTTGCTCTGGATACAGTAATGCCCTGTTCATGTTATGTTTTCTGGGAACATTTGGGAGAGTCTCTTGCAGACAAAAATGTTCACTGTAAGTGTAAGTTACACAGGTACATGTTTACCTTCCTAGACATACTTGTGGTCTGCTCTGGTTCAAATGGGAGCAGTATCACTTGACATTCCAGAATATCTGCATCTCTGCAGTTCTACTCAAATGCTGTACTTTGCACACTCAGAAAATATTTGCTTCCTCTCTAGGTTTATTTTAATGTCTTTTACATTTTAATAATGCAGCAACATTAAGGGAGTTTTAAGAAAATCCTCCATACATGTGATCAGGGCAGGAGGGAAGGGACCACCTAAATTCCTCTGCTAAATTGCTTGAAAATTACATGCTGGACACTAATCCTTCTCCTTCAGGCATATGGAAGTTGTGTGGGTGGTGTTTAAAATGCTGTATTTGAGACTATAGAGTGACACTTCCCTTTGAGTGTCAATAACAGTAAATAGATACCATCTTGTATAAAAGTAATTTTAAAAAGCTTCTACTTTGATCAGAACATTTTTTTAATTAATTGTTATTCTTCAAATACAGTTACTAATTTTACTATTGCAGATGAAATGTGGAGAAGTAGTGTCATTTTGAGAGGTTTGGGCGAGAAACGGTTTACTTTAGGGTTTTTGAATAGGACTCTTAAATAAGACAACCAGCACAAGATAAATGCCAATATACAGATAGTTTTGTTGACTTAGGAGAGAGGCAAGATGCATGCAGAAAGCCTCTTCAGGAAAAATTATTCAGGATCTTCATTTAATTTTGCTTTTTTGTTCCTTAAATTGGTATGGGCTTGCTTCTACTCTAATGATGAGGAAACGCAGTACAAAGACACTATATGGATGAAACATTTCCTAGAAGCTTGGCAGATAGAGATTAGGTTTTCCTTGTAAAAGGTCCTCCATAACCTTTCTCTGCTGTATAAGGTGTGTGTTTCAGCCTCCTTCATGTTTTTGTTTCCTTCTAAAATTATCTTTCAGGTGATTTTGATCTAACTGAAGGTCATAATAAAGTAACACATGTAGCACAATAACAGTATGCACATGTAATGTAATCAGATATTTTCGTATTACTTCGGTGTCCTGTTTTTTCCCCAATTTATATTATAAAAAGAGAAAATGTTACCAAAGCCCTTCGTTTATCTGTTCATAATATGTGCATGAGTAGTAGGGCTCTTAACTTCGGGCATCAAACATTTGAGGGAAGTACAGTCACTATGCTATACCGTAGTCTCACGTGAGATACTCCGCAGAACATTGTCTCAGTTGGAGTCGTGTGCTCCACTGCCAGGGATAGCTTCCGTAACTATGATTAGATACCTGAAATACTGAGACACTGCCCTTCTCAACCTAATTCTATAGAGAACTAATGTTACCAGGATGTCAAATCACACTTTTCTGATGAGCTGTAGCAGAGCTGACTAACTCATCTCTTCCTAGACAAGTGTCCATGGGTCAGCCTAATGGTATGAGGCATGTGCAGATCTAGTGCAGGGTATCATTAGGACATGATGCAACAAATATTACAAGGACAAAGATCACTGAAAGTATTAGTAGGAGGTACCTTCTATGGCTCAGGAGCTGAAAGATGCAGGCAGTATTTCATTACAAACAGGATCCTATTTTTTCTTTCTATAAAGGCAATATTTTTTTTTTCCTGTTTAAAAAAATATATATATTTAAACAACGATCTAAGCATGCTATGAACTAGAACAGTCACAGTTTCCACCTTGGTTTGATTGACCCTGTTCCCTTCTCCCTCCCGTTGCCCCTGATACCTCTCCAAACAGTTAAAATAACTCTTTAGATTTGAATAATGAAAAGATGCCTTCAAAGGCTGTATATCCCCTAAAACACAAGAAAGCAACAGCAGTGAAATGTTAATTCAAGCAGAAACTCAACTTGCCAGCTGTCTGTGAAAACCTCTTTCATCCTCTCTTCTCTGTGGGAAGCATCCTGCGTGACCCCCTCCTGGATCTGTGCTGGAGGAGGGTGCTTCTCAGTGTGCCTGAAAGGTCACCAGATTTCACTGGTGTAGGAGCAGGAGAAGAGGATGTTGCAGAATCCTTCACCTTGTGAAAGCTGGGTAACATCATCGTTTTGAGTGAGGGTGTGCTGTCTGCAAGGTCTCAGAAGAGTGCAGCAATTTGTATATATAAACTGGAGAGAGACGTTGTTGGTGAAATGATCCCTGGCTGGTGCTGTTTCAAAGTATTTAGGAATGATAACTGTATAAAAGTAGCTGCTGAGAAATAGGAGATACGGTGTTTCAACAACCAATTCTCACCTTTTATTTAGGAAAGCAGAAGATAAAAGACCTATTCCACAAAGCTGTGGGGAAAAAAAATCTGCTGAATTTAGTGAATTTTCAATTGGGGCCACCACTTTTTTGGACATTGGTTCTCAGAGAAGTCCCACCCAATAACTTTAGATGTTATTTCATTAGCTAATCACTCATTTCCCAACATCTGGTTTCTGTCTTAGCCAACAGAGCTCTAAGAACATACTCTCCTGAAGACTTTTGTTTTCTCTGTTGTTGGTGGGGTTTTGGGGGTGAAGGCTGTTAGTTAATAGATAGCAAAAGATCCTACTTACTAATTTCATCTAATGAGCATGTTTTTGTGAAGCAGTCTCAGGTGAGGCATGAAAAAGCATATTTCTTAAGGTGTAGTATGGCTGTAATTCCTCATAGATGCTCTGTTGGTTTTTATTTATTGTCTTAGCCATTAAAAAACCCCAAACCAAAACAACAAAACAAACCAACCCCCTAAACAACCACTATCCCCCCCAAAACCCCCAGATTTCTAACCCCATTTCAGTGTGACCCCCATGCTGCAACCCTTTAGGGTGGTTTACAAAGAGAATCAGAAAACATTTCAGAGCCACAGTTACAGGAACTAAAAAAGCAGTAGGCACTTGAACTAAGACAGCTTTTAACACCACTAAAAGCACTGACGTTTTTCAGCTTTGTTCTCTGAAGTTAGTGCAACGTTTCATTCTCTCTTTACCATAATCAAAATTTGATGTGCATTCTTTCTTAAATGGCATCTGATGTGGTATCTCTCTTTAGTTCTTTGTGGTTTCCTGTTTTTCGTATGCAGATGAAAGTATCTACTGAGACCTATTAAACCTCACATTTCATCATTTATGACTTTCTCAATATAAGCCTCCAAGTAACAAGTAAATTTCTTTGCACTTATAAATGTAGTGAATGCCTGATGTGGTAGAAATACAGGAGCATGTCTTTAGTGTTGTACTTCAGATTACTGCTTGCTTTAATTTAGTGCATTTAACTGCACAATATTTATTATGCAGGATCAACTTAGAGTGAGTCTTTCCCTCCTCCCAGGTATATTACAACCAAGTTATATACATTTCCACATAAGAAAATGGTTAGAAAAACTGGAATAAAATATTTGGCTCTTATAAAAATAAGGTGATGCGAACTAATAAAAATTGCAGGAAATATAAATGAGTTTGAGAGGCCTGTATCTTTTGTCACTTTAGCAGTTATTAACAAAATACTACTATGAATGTATGAGGTCTTGTTAAGTCCTGAAAATAGTTACATATTGGTTAATAGTTACATGTTGATTCTATTTCAGCTAATTGAAATGTTTTTAATATATAGTATAATCTCCTCTCCATGTGAGGCAGAAAGTTATAAAGAGAAAGTGTTATGGCATTGCAAAATTTGTATTTGACCCTATTGACATGAGAGGAATTGCTATTATTGAACAATTTCTCATAGTTTTGAGAGTAATAAAATAGAGCTTTTTCAAGTGATCAGCCTCATGTCAGATTCCAAATACAAGCAAGTGGTTGGCAAAGTAACTAATCTGCATTATTGCCAACTATGCAAATAGAAACTGAATGTCACAGAACATGGCTTTGTATTAGAGAACATAATTTTAATTTCATTCTATTCTAATTTCCAACCTTTTTGCACATTCATCACTGTCTGAAAGTACTCTCCATCCTTCAAGAATTCGCAGGTGAAGAACTGAGAAGATGTGTCTTCCAATATTCATGTAACTGTTATGGGCTATGACGAGCCTTGGACCAGTATTGGTGGTATCTAGTTGATTGCTATTACATTACTTGACCAGTGTTTATGAGCTTTAGCTATAAAAAAATGTTATCACAGTAGATACTAAATTGATGCTTACCATTCTGAGAAGCTGTGGAGAAAGGAGGTCTTTACCAAGCACAGAGCTGGTCCTTTACATAATTTTTGAGAGGATGTGAGGTTGGTTACTACACCTGCTTGGTAGGATATTTCAGTTTCTGTAGTGTTCTCTTTGTTGTCCTCCTAAAGAAGCTTGAATATTTAACACTGTAAAATAAATGATACTTTGTTTGAAGTGTAAAGGAGGGCGAACTGTTCTTTCATTTGCTTAGGCTGCTTTCAGAAAACTTGATTTTTTTTTTTTTTGTCTGTAGAGAAACCAAATTAATGGACTTCTCTAAAAGTCCAGTTCTGATGTCTAAATAAGGTATCAAATCTTAAATATGCAGTTTTATTAAATTTATTATTTCCATCCCTTTCACAGAACTATAGTGCCATGGAAAGTGTTCAGGCAGTGCCTTCATGAAGTTCATCAGATAAGCTCTGGTTTGGAAGCAATGGCTCTTAAATCTACTATTGACTTGACCTGCAATGACTACATTTCAATTTTTGAATTTGATATCTTCACTAGATTATTTCAGGTAAGATTTGAAAATTTTAGTTACTTGTATGAGTTTGAGAAGTTTAGTGCCCTGAGGCAAGTACCTGTGGGTCAAAGAAGAGGATTTTTTTTGAAGAACTGAAATAACTAAAACACTAGAATTCAGAAATAAATTGTGCATTTTTTTAGTCCTTCAAAGATTTTTGGGGCATCAACACCTACATCTGAAAAACTGAAAACATCCAGCAACACCTGCTTCATTGCCGCACATATTTAGTATGATTACAATATCTTTGTGTTTGCTGCGTACTTACTTTTTGCTATTCTTAAATGCATTCTGAGAAATGCAGACATGCAGGTACTTGTCTAAGTCTTACTTGTTTTCATTGTGCTTTTATATCTATATATGCTTATATGAATTGTTTCTACAAATACATAAGGAAAGTAGCATGTGACTTTTATTTACGGTAAATGTAGGGCTAACTTTTTTTGTGAACATATTTTTACCATTAATACACTGCCATTTATTTACAATAAGGGACTATCTTTGGATATAGCTTTAATTCTACTATTGCTAATAGGTAATATTTATCTGAAATCAGCTTGTATGTATGTTATGTGCCTCTGTTAACCTTCTATCCTTTCTACAGAACATACTTACAAGTATTTTAGTCAGTATAGAAGGCCATGATGGTTTGTATCCATATTTGATACATTGATTCTGAATTTGCCACTTCGGGTATTTCTCTTATATTTCGGAATCTTTGAAGAATGCAACCACGTATTTGATCATTTACTTACTTTACCCTGTACAGTGATAAACTGGTAGATAGCCTCAAGGTACACCAGAGGAGGTTTAGATTGGATATTAGGAAAACTTTTTTCACAGAAAGGGTTATCAAGCTATTAGGGACATGGTTTAGTGGGGGACTTGACAGTGCTAGGTTCATGGTTGGACTCTATGATCTTGAAGGTCTTTTCCAATCTAAATTATTCTATGTTTCTGTGGTTATTCTTTAGCCTGTTGGAGACATATTCAAAATACCAATTTTACGTTACAGTCTGGGCCATATGTTTGTTCTGCCTTCCATGTTATTCTGTGGTAATCTCTGTTTAGCTTGCTTGGTTTTGCTGTTATGGGAAAGGGTTCCATTGTGAAGTTGATATTAAGATTTGGCAGGAGATGATTAATGGTTTTAGTTCACAGAGTTTTGACTTTGATCATCTCTTCTCTATTCTGAGTCAAAACTGTATCAAAGTTGAAAATGTTATGGTGTAAGTAATCTCTCTGTTTAATTTAACCACAAACATTGGTCTCTTATTAAAACACACACAGGTTATGGAGGTTTGAATAAATCTTTGGGGGTTCTCTTTGATGAAGTAATAAACTAGAGAATATAGATCATTGTACTTTATGCTGCTTTAGGAAAATTCCCCTAAGCTTTGCCTTTTATGTGGAGCTTGATATGATCAAGCATTCCTGTCTGAACGTTGCTGCCTTGGGATCAGTTTCTACTCTGTCAAAGTTTCTCTCTTTTATTCAGTATCTGACAAGCTAATACAGTGTTCAGGTTAGTAATGAAGCCCAAATCTTGATCTCAGATTTGACTGCAAGATATCTGAGGCCCGTTGGCTACAACATACATCACTATGAAATGCATTTATTTAAGGTTCCTCTCTGTAGGATTTTTTCCGCTGAAGCACTCTGCTTATTAATAATAACAGGGTTTGGGATTTTTTTGTTTTGTTTGAATCTGTACCTGAAATATAAAATTAAAAGTCAGTGATCTGAGAAGTAACAGTTTGTTCTCACCCTATGTGGGGTCCTATAGATTGCATTAAACTTGAGGACAGAAGCCTCAAGTGAGATTTACTTTCCTTGTTCTGTAAGCCAATGGATATCTGTTTACGTTAGTTTCTTTGTGAGGCCATTCCTGGTTTAATTCAGTACCGTGCCTTGTGCTAGAAAAAGGGGATCAGCAGTACTGATACATGTAAGGAGAGAAGACTGGTTAGGATTAACTTTTAATTTAACGAAGCAAAGGGAGAATTTTTGCCAAACAGATTACCAACTGGCGCAATAGATGCGTAAATGTTGAAGTGAACTTGCACTGAACTTGGTCTGAGAACCTCACCCAGAGGTTACATTTTACTTCTTCAGTTTTTAAACAGCTTCTGTAACTATGTATGCACACACCCATGGAGAGAAAATCCCAATTGTTTAAGTAATCAAAATACTGTTTTGCCAACTGTGAGTTGTGTTACAGAAAAACTATGTTTATAATTATGCTTATTTGCTGAAAAAAGCAAGATGACTTTTTATGGAGATCGTGTGAAAGTGAAGTTGCTCCCCCTGCCTCCCTACTGTGTGCATGCACAGCTTTAAGTGCTGTGTCCTCTGACCAGAGATAAAGTTAGCACAGAAGAATATGTAGGTGCTTCGAAGGAAAGGAACCTCATTCTGTCACTGTTAACGTGTTCACTTAAGTTGTCCTTTTATGCAAAAATATTTCTATAGAAGAGGAGGCGTACAAATCTTTTCCCATTTAACATTTTGGCTTTTGTAATACTCTGTGTGTGTGTGTGAGGCAAGCTAGGAGTTCTTGCCCTTTGTTTTTCAGTGGTACTGCCACATCATCTTCTAGGTGTAGCAGTAGTGTGATACGCCTTAGAGAGTCCAGCCATTTGAGGAAGATACTGTCTGCTGTCAACTTAGAAGCTTGGTGGTTGTGATTAACCAAGGAATTTGCACACTACTTGAATTTGTTTTATAATATATTGTAGCAAGCCTTCTTATTACCATGGTCCAACAAAATGTCAAAGTACTGAGTATTTGGTCATCGTTTTTGATTTACATGCCTGCACTTGAGTAACACAACAGGAGAAAGAACGTTGTGTTTTTGTGAAGGAGGTGTCAGTGTTGGTGTAGTGAAAGGGGAAGAGTCAACTCCCTCTTCTTTTTTTTTTTTTTTTTTTTTGCCTGTTTAGGGCAACTAAAATTTTTCATGTGATGAAGCCTCCTGACATCCATCTCTGGTGAGGATGCAGAGAGGAGCTGGCAAGATATTGTCTTGCATCTAAGAGTGTGATTTTTTCCCCCCCCACCACTCCTTTATTTTGTACAAATTTTGAACACTTGAGGTTTCTTATGGCCTCTGTGCTGAAACCTTACTGTTCTATTTCATGTGTCTGATTTGAAGAGGTATTAATTAAAAAAAAAAACAACGACGCGTGTTCATCCATGTTTAAGTAGTGGTTAGGGTTTGCCTGGGAAATGTATCGTAATCTCAAGCAGACCTGTTAGGATACTCTGCTCAAGCGTGTCACACAGGCATTTCAACTCCGCCTTCCTAGCTCTTAGAAGCCCTTTCAAAGGGAATTTGCAGGGCACATGAGAACACAAGCCTCTCGTGTTGCTTAACTTCACCTGCCTTGATCTTTTGGCAAATACATAAATCTCAAAATTGTTCAGAGGAAGTTTCTTGTTTCTCCAAATGCTGGCAATGAACTCTTAATATAGTTGTATTAATTCACTGCTTAAAAGTCATCCTTCATTTACAGTAAAGGACTGTTCTGTATTCTTCGAAGTGATAGCATATCAGGCATGTTTCACTGAGTTTTCTTAAGCATTTGCTATTCAGGTCAGCAAAGCCTCTGATGAAGTGCTGTCAATGGTTTTGTTTGCTGTCTGTACTACCATTATGGTAACTGAAGAAATCGAGAAATGGAGAATAAGAAACGGAATGACAGCTCAAATTAGTGGTTTTATTAGCCTTCATTTGTTAGCGTTACTTACCATTGGCTGTGAAAGTGCCTCAGGACCTCTCAAGAACAGGCTTAATTGTCTTTTTTATTAAACCGCTGTGGAGCCGTACTCTCCAGGTTCTGACTAAGCATGATGTTTAATATTTCATGTAGCTACAAATAGAAGATCCCTTAAATTCAAGGTCTTCAAAATTTTTATCAAAAAATTTACACTTGATGTTCTTGGAATAATTCTTTTGAAGAAACCCTTGAGGCAAAGCTAGGTATATAGGACAGTCTTTTGTACTGTTAGACCTTAACTAAAAGTACGTATTTTCCAGCTGAACCTAAAAACACTGTAAGTCTCACTGACAAATTGACTTGAGTTTTATTAGAAATATGTAACTACCTGGCTGCATCTGTTTAATTGTTTTTCTTCTCTTTCTAGCCGTGGGGTTCAATCTTAAGGAATTGGAACTTCCTAGCTGTGACGCATCCTGGATATATGGCATTCCTGACATACGATGAAGTGAAGGCAAGGTTGCAAAAATACAGCACTAAGCCTGGGAGGTGAGAAGTTTTGCTCATTATTGCTTTCCAAATAAACTTGCTGTCTCAGAAGCTACATAATTATTCTAGTTCATACTTCTATATTGCATGATACTTGTACTCACTGCAATATTGAAGGAGTGACTTTTTCCCTTTTTTTTTTTTGTAACAGAGAATCAGAGTAGTAGTAGGTATTTTTTTAATACTTACGATTTTATGTTAAAAAGTATTTTTAAAAATAGTTTAATACTAATGCTCAGAACTCCACATTCAAAAAACTCTGACCTTTTAGATTGTAAGACATAGGAATTTTGTAGCCATGTTCTGTTTTGTTATGCCATAATCTTTCTACAGTGCTATGAAGCAAAAAAATGCTGTATTAGCACATGAAAGTCTAAATAAGTACAAATAAACAGAAAAAAGTGAAATTACGTTGTTTTTCCTTTCTTCTTCCAAATTAGGTGCAACGAGCAATGCATTCTTGGAAAGCATGTTTGAAAATATAATTTGCTTTTCAAAATTTTCATTGAATTGTTGCTTAATAGTAAAGTAAAAATCATCTTAACATGTTTCATGGTAGCACACTTAAATTATGATCTTAATCAGTGCTTATGTGCTCTTTTTATGTTCCTTTTTTTTCTTTGCCAGTAATGATTCTGTATCATAAACTCTGCATCTAGAAGAGCAATCTGTCATATTAAATACCATGACATGTAGGGTTTTTTAATAATTTCTATGTGGTGCATAATTTTGAAACTTGTTAAGAGAAATCTAGCAACGGTTATACCCATATTCTGTACTTGGCTGCTTTGGATTTGTAGCAAACTATATACCATATCTTGTTAAGTTACGTGATGGGTTGAGGGCATGTATACAAGAATCTTGTGGTTCCAGTATAATAACATTGATTTTAAGCTTGGCACTCATGAATACTACTATGGAAGTCACATACCTAGGTTGATTTTGAGAGTGGTTGCTATACTTTGTATTTTCTCTATTATTGATTCTGATTCTGTGCTTATAAAAGAGAAGTAATAGAGAAATTACCCAAAGTTGCCTTTATGTTCCTTGTAAATAGAGAGTTAGTTTTAAGATAACGTCTATTGCATATCAGAAAATTACTTTCTGAATTGCTTAGGTGAAATGTTGGAGTGTGAAAGAAGAGATACAAAGTGAAATTGCTTCTTAATCTCTCTAAAACATCCTGGAAATTACAAGATTCTGTTCAAATGAATAGTTACTACTGCAATGTACTGTTGGCCCTATTGAAGCTTGTAAGAGCTATACCGAACTTCAGGGAGGCTAAGATTTCTCATTTTAAACAGTTTGGAAGGAATTAAAGTAGTGATATATAATTAAGAAAAGCTGCTTTATAATACAAAATTGAGTTTGTGGTATTTCACTGTGGGATGCTTTCCTGAATGAGGTTTTTGCATATGAGATGATGTTTGACATGAAAGGGACTAGAGTTCTTCATAAGAAGAACTAAACATGCCCGATACTATTGCCTATAATCTTCCTTTTCCTCCTGCTGTGCTCACTGTCTACATTATGTGTGCTCCCAGCTATCACCTGTGACACACAGAAGTAATGTAAATTTAAGTCCAGTTGGGTTGGTATTATCTGGTACTTTCTGAAGTAGAAGTGATATTTCTTCTGTCCTGTTTACCTCCTGTGGTACACACAAAATTAGCATTACTAGTAAAGCAGTTTTATTATTCATTCATATTTCTGTTGCCTCTAGAGATGTTTTATATTTCCCCTTACATTCATTCAGGTTATTGGCCTGTCTATGCACAGAAGGTATACGTTGTAGCTATGGAGACTTGACAGTATAGTACACTGTTCTTGAAAAAGTTTATGGGCATGTCTAAATGTACATAATAAGAGTATTCACAGTGAATGTGCACCTTTCACTTGGAGAACTAAAAAAGCAAGCAAATGAAAAGTTGGGGGTAGGGTGCTACTCTTACCTTACTTCTGCCTGTGAGGAACTGACAGCGTAAAACTTGCAGGTTTATTTAAGGTTATACAAAGAACACATGGCAGAATTGTGAATCTGAGCCAAATCTTCAGAGACCTAATTCAGTGTCTTAACCACAGGCCATCTTTGCTCTCTTCACTTGTTTTGCTGAACTCTGATTAACACTGACTTTTTATTCATCCTGTTTTTATCAAGTTACATTTTCAGGCTGAGTTGCACTCGCTTGGGACAGTGGGCCATTGGATATGTGACTGGTGATGGGAACATATTGCAGACCATACCTCACAATAAGCCTCTGTTTCAAGCTTTGATTGATGGCAGCCGGGAAGGATTGTAAGTACGAATTCCTGTAGTCCCCATAGGTATGAAATCCTGATTTCCTTGTTCTTCTACTACTTATATGGGTAGTTGTTAAAGATCTTTAAAATGGAGAATCTGTATATGGTATTAAGCATTCCTTTGGAGTTTAAGGACCTTGTTTCCAGGTAATTCCATTAACCAAAATTAAGCAAAGCTATATCTCATAGCAGATAATTCCAGGAGAAAATAAAATTGGGAAGTTGTCATACCGATTCCTCCCCCCATGCTACCCCAATAAGAGTCCCAAATACACTTAAGCTTATTGAACAATTACTACTGCCAGTTACTCATCTGTCTAACTCCGGACAATGATTTGAAAGCTATTTAATTGCTTTTTTATATATTGTGCAGCCAGAACATTTTCCAGGTTCTAATAGTTTACTGAAAAGATTTATAATTATAAAAGAATCTAAGGTTATAGGGAGTAGTAGTACATTTTTACTACGCTGACTGAAGTAACAGACAAATTTTTGGTGTTCAAGTCTTCACTGGGATACATGTTTTGATATACCGACATGATCATAATTAAAAAAAAAAAAATCCTCAAAGACTGAGAAACCCTTTGCAATCTTGCAATTTTTCTCAGCTGTGCACAGTCCAGTAATTTTTTTCCAGGTATGATGATTTCATACCTGTAATAAAAAACACACTAATGGTAGCGTTTCTACTTGACAGAAACTGAGCAAACAAAAACTAGAGCTGAGAATATTTAATGCAGAATAAAGTTTTTGTAGCCTATGTAAATATAACTTTCTCACAGTGTGACTTAACATGACTTTCAAGAAGATGTTTCCAAGTTAGTGATAACAAATCTGAATATAGAACAACTTAGGGTCTCTCTAATATCATCTAGCCTATATTGATTTCCCACAGGATTGAGATGCCCCCATCAGTTCTTGCTTGAAGTCCAGTCTGAGTCTTGGATTCTTAGTGTAGATTCTTATCATAATATACACAGATTTATATATGTCATCATATACACAGATACTCACATATCTATTATGACATATATAAAACATTATATATATCTTAATAGATGTGTGTTACCTTCTGTTCTGCTTCGTTACTTGAAAATAGTCTATCGTGTCACCGAGCATGATGCTTGCAGTGGAGAGATCACTGGGAACACAGACAAGCATAAGATCACTGTGAAATGAAGATGTAAAATAATATTCTGTTGAGCTACCCCCAGAAAGTTATCTGCTAATCAAAGCTCAGATACATTCTGGTGGTAGCTATGCATTTGATGTCAAAATTTTTCCTGTGCTTTCATAAATAGACTTGAGCATGTGTCGAAATGCATATGTACAAATTCAGTTGCACCCAAACCGTAAGGATGCATTTTAGTTAATGTCTACAATAACTTATTCTGCCCCTTTGAAATTTCATAGGTATTACTTAGCTAATAAAGCTAAATGTGCATATTTATAACAACTTTCTTGTCATGCAGCTATCTGTTCCCAGATGGACGAAGTTATAATCCTGATTTGACAGGATTATGTGAACCCACACCACATGATCACATAAAAGTAACACAGGTATGTTGCGGAGTTTGTCAGTTATTTTGTAATCTTCGCTTCCCTTAGTATTTCATCTAGCAATGATAACAAGCTTTTATTAAACATGAGAAATAAATTCGTAAGAGTGAAAATATGTTGTTGATAGAAGGACTTAAATGAAAAACAGGGTAATAATCCTTTAAACTCTAGAGCTGATGGTGATGCATGTCTTGGAAAGTTTTGTTTATTCTAAGCCTCTTCCAAGTTAGAAATGAGTTAACGGTTATTAAAGGTTTTTCTGATATTTATATTACAGGTTTATGTATCTTAGTGTTTCCTTGCTAATAGCAGATGGAAATACAGAAATAAAATCGAGATCAAACGATAGTTTTGAAGCCTGAATAGGAATGGTACAATTTGTTGACGGACCCGGAAGGAAAAGTATAGTTCATATATCACAAAGATACTGGTTCAAGGATCTCTATCCTTTCTTCTTCGTCTATTGTGCAAGAGAGATCAGGAAAAAGCAACAGAAATAATTAAGTGCCTAAAGGGAGTTGCTTTGCAGAGAAAATGAGAATATCTAGATGTGCCTGTAGTCCTGTTAAGTGGTGATGTGATAAACTAATGTGCAGATGTTTGATACTCAGCTGATAGGAAGTAGCCACCACAAGACAAATGCCTGAATAAAAGTGGTGCTGAAAATAACACTAGAAGGTTAAGTTATATTGTGTAGAGCATTTTTTTCTGATAAAAGCATCTGGAAGACTTGAAGATATGTTCAAGGAAAGACATCAGACTAGATACAAGCCATACTATTTCAAATGGTCTTCCATTCCTTCAGAGTAGACCGAGTGTCCTGCTGAATCTTCTGTAATTCTGAGTGCTCTGTGTGCATACCACCTCCGGACGTATTTTAGAAAATAAGTATTCATTACTATCTATGTTATTATCAGGAATACCACTATGAAAATATCTGTTTCCTAACTAAGAGAATTCCCAAAAACAATTACCTGAAGAAAGTGTACTTCCACTTATCTGACTTCCTTTTTTTCCTTCTAGTCTTAAAATGATAATGAAAGAGTAATGCAGAAGTTTCAGATATTTGTGCTGCACAGAACGATTTTCAAGCCCCATATCCTTACTTTTCCTCAAGGAAGGGTAAAGCAGCTTAGACATTCTCAGTGTTGTATTTCAAATTCAGGGAATGAATCCAGTTGCTTCTGAACTTGTAGTTATGAGGACACCATTAGTTAATTCTGATGGTAATTCAACAGAGTCTGAACTATGTCAATACTGCCTTAGATAATATATAACCGCAGTAGTTTAAAGCTGTCACTAGAGCTGCTTAAACTATGACAAGGTGGTATAGAAGTTACGGTTAGATCACTGGAGATGGATTCTTTGCGAGAGCTCTACCATAAGCATCTTTAGTACATACTGACTACAGCTGCAGATAGGAGCTGTCTTTTATTTTCTGTTTTTCTTAGCCTCATCTTCCCTCCCTTTACTCAGCCGTAGCTACTTATTTTCCTGTGACCTGGATTCGATTTACTTTAAGCTTTCAAAATTTGTTTTTTCAAGACTAAAAAAGCTTTATTTCTACACAAATGTATTTGATTGCCCGTTCCCCAACAATACCTAATTCTAGAAAAATGTTCTGGACTCAAGTTTTATCTATTTATTCCTCCTGAAGGTGTACTTATACCTTCCTGACAGTCTTGTAAGGATACAAAGTACTGAATGATCTGTGCATGACTGTTGCCGTGTTAACCTGGATGTATTCTTGCCATGCTTCCTTCACAAGGGTTGTTTACTTCAGTTAACCATACTACCATACTACATCCTTGCTGTAGGTAGAAAGCCCTTTTGCTTGTCAGTTTTCAATCCAATAACTTTTATTAGTCCTAAACTGATACCTAGAAAAGGAAATCCCAATGTTGTTCCCATTCATCACTTAATTTCTCACTTACAACTACGTGTTCATTAGCTTCCTTTTAACTGTAGCCAAGGAAAAGCAGGATCTATGGCTTGCCTAGTAGTTACATGTGAGAAGTCTGTAGAAAACCTAATAGGCACAGATATTTTAAACTTTTTTTGTAGCATGCATTGTAGTATATCATAGGTTTGAAGAAGCAAAAAAGTAAGCTGGTTCAGTAACCTTGGTGTGGCTTTTAAGTAGATCACTAGCAATAGTTTCTTTGACTAATAAGTAAAGTGGGTTGGAAAACAGGAGACTCGGAGAGATGTTTGTCACTACTGTTGCTTAAGTATATTCTTTGTGAACAGATCACGGTAAAGAAATAATCATATGACTTTATTTTGTTACAGGAGCAGTATGAATTGTACTGTGAAATGGGTTCCACTTTTCAGCTGTGTAAAATCTGTGCAGAGAATGACAAAGATGTGAAGATAGAGCCTTGTGGACACCTTATGTGCACTTCTTGTCTTACAGCATGGCAGGTACTGTCATAGTTCAATTAGTGGAGAAGAGGATGGATTTCTCTGTTACGTCCTGTTTACAGTGTGGGTATATGTTTACTTTTCCAGGTACTCAGTAAGAGGGTTCAAGGACATGCATATTTAAAATTACACACTTTTTCAATTTATGAACCAAAATCTGTGAAAAATAAAGTTCCAGGAGTCATTAAAATCTGGACTTCTGGGCTTGTCAAGACTATTTGCTGACTGCTGCGAAGTGGAAATTATGTCCTGAGCGCAATATCTACTTAGACAGTGAAAGCTGGGCATTTGGTGCCAATTCAGCCACCCAGGTCACTTCATGATGTATTTAAATGATTTAAGGAAGAGACAGGTAGCAGCTGGAAGGGGATAACTGACTAGGTGGTGTTTTATAAGGAGGCAGGATGTCTTTGGGGAGAGAAGGATTCAATCAATAGTAGCAGTCATGAAATGGCCTGTGGAAAAATAAGCTTAGGATTCTTGCATTTCATGTTGTTAATACATAAAGTACTAAACCACCTAGCTTTAGATGGTGACTGGGGTAAGAGATTGAGTGGAGGGGAAACTAATCTCTCACTGTCATTTACAGAATATCCTAAAAAAACCATAGAGACTTCCTGGTGGCAAAGGTTGGTGTGTTTTGTCCATCTTGTTCATGGACATATCAGTCTGTGGGAAGAGGGAGGACTGGTGCCTTTAGTTCAGTGCAGTTAACAAGCATTTGACTTAAAATCAAAAGCAGAGGTCATTCCTCTTTAAAACTTCAGAATTTCTCCTAATAGGTACTTCTCAAACTAAATCAATTCTGCCTCCTTCTCCCAGTCCCTTTCTTCTTTTGTATCTGTATTATGTGGGGAGAAGTATGGGTCATCTCATTCTAAGGCAGGACTCTGTTCCACAGTTAGGCACCAGTCTTTGGTTGTTAAGTGTAGTGAGAAGGGTAAAAAGAATCCTTGACTCAAGTCCATTTCTGACCTGTTTTGAAATGAGTTCATCTCAGTAAATGAGTTTTCATTCTTGTGTTTGAGATATGACTTAAAGTACTGTAGTTTTTAAAATTCCTAATTAAGAAATCATCATTGGCAAGCCAACATGATGTATTGGAAGTATCATTTGAGTTTTTCTTCCATTAGCAATAAAGCTTGCTGAAAAGGGGGTATTTTCAGTTTCTGTTTTTTTGTTCTTTCTGAAATTTGAGCTTGATGCTCCAAACACAAATCTTTGAAATTGCCCACAGATCAGAGATTTTGAGAATTCTGAGAAAATTCCATTTTAGACATACCCAAATAAGAATATTTATTTCACTGCTAAGCAGCTGCTGAGCTGGAATAATATTTCTCATTTCAAGAGTACCCTTTCTCTGTTCTTACTGTTTTCATTCTGAATGACAAACAGAGGTCTGACTGTGTTAATCTTTGACTTTAAAAAAAAAAAAGAAAACTGAAATTCTGAGATCTGTAGCTTTTGGGGTTTTTTTTCCTGCTTAGCTGAAAGGACTAAGCAAAAGGTCTGAAATCTTTGTACTTTTGATTGCCGGATGTCTCATAGCATGGTAGCAGCATGTTCCAGTGTGGTGCCAGTGGTGTGCTCTGATTCTGGAGACTTGAAAAGCTAACGTCCTCTGTACTGTGGCCAGTGGCTAGGGATTCAGGAAGAGGACAACAAAGCATTTTAGGCTCAGAGAATTGACATGTTTGAAAGCATCAAGCTTCATCAGAACATTTGAACCAGCTGTTATTGGCCAGGTACATTTCGGACTTCATTACAAATTTAACTTTTGTATAATTAGTGAGGCAATGAAGAAACATTACACTGTAACAGCATCAGCTAGCTTCTGGTGGGCTAGTGTTTAATTGGCAGCATAAAGGCTCATTAGACATGCCTCAAGAGGCCCAGCACAGATGTTTTCACTAAACAAAAAAAAGTTGAGTAAGCAACATCAGATCTGCATGTAATACTAAGAATGATTCAGAGTTGTTCACCTTTATGGAGATCAGTCTCTGAAAAAAGACTTGATTTAACTCTTTCCTTTTTGTATTATGCAACAAAAGTAAAATGTCATTTTCTTCCACAGAAATCTATTCTTGTCTAAAAACTACCTCTCTGGACTAAAAGCATATGGGCATATACGCGGTGTTGTAAGGTTCACAATAGCTACTCTCTCAGTGTTCTAAATAACTTTTCTGCGGGCATGGACAAACCGTTGTAGTCATACAGACCTCAGATCTCAGTTTTAGTTTCTCAGTCATATTCATACTGTTGAATACAAGTGTCTGCTGCTGTCATTTGTTACCCAGTATATTTTGGTGAACTTAGTGCTTTTGAAAAGGAAGGAAGGAAACTGCTAGTATAGAACTGTTTGACAGCACAGGTACAAGAAAGCCTTGAAAATGGAAAGCTCTGTGCCTCATCTGTAAGGCTGTTTTTAGAAAATGAAACTGTGAAGAATTGTATGAGTAAGGGAGGACTTCTGTTCACTTGGCAGTGATTACTTCATTAGGTCCATATAATTTGGAGGTGCTCTTTGAGGTAGTAAGTGATGTTGACTAGTCCTTTGTAATTAGGATGCAAGGCTACTAGAAGTACATTACATACACCTTTCCATACAAAATGAAAATCCAGTACTAACCATGCAAATAGACATGACTGTTGTCAGGAGAGATCATTTATAGTTATCTGGCCTTGGGATACAGTTCTTCCACAAACTGTAAAATCATTTGTCAGTTTAGTAAGATTGTCAAGATAAAGATAAAGCTAGAAAAAATTAAAGCGGGCCTTACCTCTGAGAAATCAAAAAGCCCTGCTCGCTTGATGATATTTCAGGATAGGTAGGTGGTTTAGAATTAATTTTGGCATTCCTATCTTTATAGCTGTCTGTCTACCTGACTGCAGGTATGTATGTGACACAATGTGATTTCTGAATTCAGATTGAAGTATCTTGATCTCTCAAAGTGTCAGGGCTGTTTTGGGTGTGTGGATTTTTTTTGTTTGATTTTTTTTTTTTTTTTAAATTCAAATCTACATTGTGCCTCTTGATGGAAAAATTTCTTTATAAGTGCTTGCAAAACTTCTGTCTGATACGTTTGTTCATTAGTAGCCTGAATCTACTTTAAAAGCTTTTTGATTGCTCCTGATGAGGAAAAAAAAATTCTGAAATGAGTAAAAGGAATAGAAATATGGCTGCCTGAAAATCATTTAACACAATATACCACTTAGAAATTAATATTCAAGTAATTCTTGTTTCTGATAACATGTGAAAATAGTATCTTGTTTTACATAATTTATTGAAAAGGTAGCAAAGTCCTGGCTTGTATTTAAACATGTCAAAAAATATTTGTAGCTTTAGATGTTCTGTATGCATATCACTGAATGATGGTAATGTTGCAGCCATGATGGACTGTATGTATGATCTTCAGAGAATAAGAGCTGCATGCCATAAAGCTCATCTGCATTTTTAAACTTAAAATGGAAAATAAATACTTTATATGTAATATAAAAATATATAATAAAATGCATTATCTCTGTATACGCAACTTGCCTTCTTTCATCTGAAGATACAGGAAAATTGTAATCCTAAAAGGCAAGGTGTTACTTCCTGACCTGTAATACTAAGATAACTACAATTTTGGGGCTTTGTAGAGATAATAGTTGCATTTTGACTAGTTATTTTTAAGTGAAGCTTAAACTTTTGAAGAGAGATAGCTTTTAAAAGTGCAGTCATTTTACCATTTAATATCGTTAAATATCTGTGAATCTGTTCCCTGTTTATGCCAGTGCTTCTATAAGCTCTTAAGAGACCTGTTAAAGGCATTTTGGTGTAGAAAGATAAGAGCTACTTTTAAAATTACTTCCATTTTTTGTTTTTAAAAATTTATGTACTTTTTTTGTCTTGCTGTAGGAATCTGATGGCCAAGGCTGTCCTTTCTGCCGCTGTGAAATCAAAGGAACTGAACCAATCATTGTGGATCCGTTTGATCCAAGGGATGAAAACTCTAGGTGCTGCAGTATTATTGATAGCTTTAGTATGCCCATGTTGGACTTGGATGACGATGATGATAGAGAAGAGTCTTTAATGATGAATCGTTTGGCTTCAGTCCGAAAGGTAAATTTTCAAATACTGTACAATAGATAAAGCTGTATGTTTTTAAATGAAGCTGCCTGTAACTTATAAGTAATGAGAGGTGGCACTTCATGCTCTAGGTTTCAGCAACTCACTGAACAGTCCTCAGCTTGAAAAAACAAAATGCATCAATATTGCAGCAATAATACTGAAGTTGAATAGGAGAAAAAAAAATAAATGCCAGATTCTCAGCTGATACCAACTGAATTAACTCTGTTTATAATGGAGGAAGCATGAGTTTGCACCAGCTGAGACTCTTGCCCAAAATACTCTGTATGGACAATTCCCTGAACTTCTATTTGAAAGGAACAAAAGATTTTATATATATAGAATATATTATTATGTATACACATGTACAGAATGTTTTGGGATTAAACTTGAGTTTCTAAATAGATTATAAATATTATTGCTTTGAAAAGGTGACTTGGAACCCAGTTTATGTTGCAGACAAGTAGCTTTTAATCATGTTTCATGCGAGTTGTCTATGATTCCCCGCCCCCCGTGTTTTTAGTATTAGGTATTTTTAGCGGGAAAAGTATATCGGAAATTATTCATAGTGACTTTGTGTTTCGGGATGTTTTTTGTCCTGAAAGCATTCTACATTAAATTCTGGGATCTTTCTTTGATCACAGGTGATTTTATCACTGATAAAATAAGCACTATCAGTAACAAAAGTTTATTTTATGTTGGTAGTTTTCACTACTGTATTTTAGCCCAGAATAGATATTGTCATAGGCCATGCAACACTAATTTTACAATGCATTTTCCATATTTTACCTTTTTCTAAGGTCATCTAGATCGAATTTGGAATTAATTCTGTAACATCTTACCCTTCCATTTCCTTATTGTTGTATTTGTTTAAAAAAAAATACTCTCATATCTGAGAGTATGTGTCAGTTAATATACATACTTCTGGTATCCTTCCTAACCTCTTAAGTCATATGAATCATTCTTGTGTTGTGTATGTAATACAACATGGCCTACTCTTGGGAACAGTTTATCATTCCTGCCTGGACTTAAATTGCAGTCTGCAGCCTGACCTCTGTGAGATAGCCTTGAATTGATGGGCTTTTATAACACTATCACTTCCATGATAAGGCAAAAATGCATTATGCTTTTATCAAAAGCAGGACCAATAGGCTTTACTATAAGAAAGCTTATTTCCAGTATGCCCCAAGTGCTTGAGTGCTTTGGTGCTTGCTGGTTTTATGTCATTAATTTCATTGTTCAGCTGAAGAAACCGACTAATTATCCCTGAAGTTTAGGAACAGCATTTTCCACTCTGTTATCCTTACTTGAAAATGTTGAATTATCAGGTGATTTTCAGCTGCTGTTTTCATCTTAAAACTGTTACCAATGGTTGTACAGTGATGTGCTTAACCACACCACCTGTGTGGAATATGTCAGTACTCATATATACTTTTTGTTACTAATGCCTTCATCAGTTTTGTCTATTTCTTCTAATCATTTATTTTTCCTGCTAAACAGTGTTTTTTTTCCAGAGCTTGCTAGAAGAAATTATTTTTTTCCCCTCTATGACATTATGTAGGGTTTTACTCTTTGACTTTTCCTTTTGTTTTGTGTTAATGCTGTTAATAGGAACGTGGTACTGCATAACGACTGTGTTGTAGTAATTTGATTTGTTGAAACAATGGAAGTTACATAATAAAAGACAATATTTTAGTTCTTGCAGACAACCTGCTAATAATGTTGTTACTTTGTAATCCCAATGAACAAATTTTTCAATTCTTACTTTATTACAAGGATTGTCATATGCTTTCTCAACATAAAGCTGTTAATCCTTGAAAATCAAATGGGCTGATTTTGTCTCATATCACCTGTCTAGACCATCTGGTATTACTGAGAAAATCTTCTTGTGGCATATCTGGCTAGTAATGAGCTGGGATATTAAACTTGCTAGAGGAGGAGAGTTACAGGGATATGAAGTCCTGATGAAAGTGACTGTCGGGCTTTACGAGGTGTTGTGGAAATACTCACATCAGTCCTTATTGTCCTGGAAGCCTTTTAGGAGGGGCACTCTTGAAATGTTTCCAAGTGTTACTAGCAGTTTTCACTATCTTTGAGACTTGTACTTGAAAATTTATATAATACAGTAATATACATAATGCAAAGAATAGTTGCAGTTAAGTTCATTTTAGAAGCACACACCGTTAGGTTCATCACTGATTAAGGGGCCTGTATGGGTTTTTAAGTGGGCTCTTCTTGACAAAATGAAAAGCAGAAAATCACTTCCTGGAATTCTCATTAAGGTGTAAAGAAGACACAATTTTTTATCACCTGCTGTACTTGTATGAATTATGAATATAAGTTGGATATCAGAAAAATACCAGTTCTGTAGTTTATCACTTTATCTCTGAAGCATACTCATAAACTGCAAAAGATATCTGAATTAAGGCCCTGAGGGACCTCAGACTTGAAATTGCTCTAAGGAAAAGAATAATCACAAAGCTACTTACTCATTCTTTAATGGAATGAGTAAATGGATACACCTTAAGAAAAATGAATCATTCTTGCTAGGTGTTGTGTATGAGTCAGCAGCAGCAGATCAGCTGTAACAGGCTTTAGAGAAATCCACTGAAATTAGTCTGTTTATCTGCCCCATCAAGCAGCTTATTTTTTTAATTTCCAAATTGTCTTCAGATATTTCTTTATGAAAGATAGATGAAGAGTGGTGCCCAAACCTCTCTTAATTACCTCATTGCTGAGAAACTTCCAGCCCTGTGGTGTGAGATTTTAGCTAATGCAGTTATTGCCTGAAGTGTTCTTTTTCTCAGCTCCATACTGTTTGTGCTAGCTAAGCATGACACTATGAAATGCATGTTAAAAAAAAGTGCAGATTACAGGCTCAGGTAAATATTGAAAAATTTTTTTTTTTTCATTTTTAAAGAGGGCATTTGAGTCTCTAGTAGACTGTGTTTGTTACTCCATAATGTTTAATATTCCATTGTCCCGATGAATTCAGCTATCAGTCACTTTACCTTGTACAAGACATAACTTGATACACTTCTTAAAGAAAGAAAGAAAACGAGGAAAATGCCTAGTGCAGTAGTTCTTGTTAAGAGCAAATAATTTTGAATTCATAAGTGCTAAGATAATTGTTTGATCCAAATAATACTACATGAAAACATAGAGGAAGGGCCTAGGTATAGGAGATTATGAGGTTTTCAATAGCTTAAAGTGAATTAACATTCTCTAAAAACACTTTCTTCTAGTACTAGATGAAGTTGGTTGTCTGAGGAGTTACCCTCTTCTCTGGAGTTAATTTCTAACTGTGTGAATGCACCAAAACCTGACTTTGATTCACACTGTTACTTTAGAACAGTTATAGGAAATTGTCAAAGCTGAAAGCCACTGTTTATTATGACTAGGCTTCTTACGTCAAACTTAACAAACCATGACAAAAGACCTTGGTTGTCAAAATGTGGGCGGAGGCTATGGCTTTGACTCCTCCCCCTCATTTCCATATTATTAAATTGACTTTTTTCTGGTAATGAAAAAAGGCATGTATTACATAGTAATAATGTTTTTAATTTCATCATATAAATGCTGAATTTATTAGTATTTGAAAGAGGCATAAATGCTGGGAGGCGGTGTGCCTCCCTTAGTTAAAATGTATTTTACTGATTCTCTTGGGCAGTGTGGTGCTGACTCTCACAGCTTTAATTCCTTCTCCTTCACATTCATTTTCTTGGATCAGCAAAGGAAAGATCAAATAAAGAACAAACAGTTTTTACATAGACAGGTTTAGAGCCATCAGTGTTAAGTGATGTAACTTTATACCCTCATGCAAATATTTAAGTCCAGACTATACTAATCTGTCTAGGCACAACTTATCCTAACAAGAAATAACACAAATATGTGAGTTACTCTGATTATAAATGAACAAACTTCAGGGAACTACTTGGAAATGAAAAGTCCATTTCTGGTATAGGTCTGCTTGGACCTCCTTGGATGTCTCATTATGCAATTTATAAATTACTGAGTTTGCTGCAGCAAGACATTAACAATGAGGATAATATTCCTCAGTCAGTCACTTGTTAGGGTTTGTGTTGAGTGTGCTTTTCTTATGTGCCCATCTGGCAGGAAGATGTTTGAAGCTAAAACTCTAGATTCAATAGCCCGACTGCTAATATTTCCATCAGAAAAACCTTCACTAGAAATTGTAATCAATGACAAAAGCAGCCTTGCTTCTTGAATTCACAACCACTAGGAGCAAACAGATACCAGTATATCCCAATAATAAATACATCTGATTAAATAACACAAGTGTGGTCTGCTTGGCAGTACAATTGCAAGGTAAGTCACAGCTGCTTTTTCCCTTGGCAGCAGTCATGCCAACCAGATGCAGTCCATGTTGTTACAAAGGAGTCTGTGTTCTTTTCCTTAAATTGCATCTTTATTGCACAGGTCTGTGTGTATTGCAGCAGAGCCCCTTTGTACACTGAAGGTCTGTCTTCTGTCACTGCCAGTTCATTTGCATTAGTTTGTGTCTTAATCGCTTGATTGTTTTATCTTTTTGTCACTGTGCTGCTCTCATTGCTGCTTTATTTCTAGAGAACAGAAAATACACAGAAATCCCAAGTAGGTGACAAACAGAGAAATTTTAAATCTCTTTGTCCTTAGGGAGTCTTCCAGAAAGAGTAGGTATTATGTACATCTGTTAATGCCCTGGCATCCACATGAAGTGCAGCTATCTTACTGGCCTAGGTGTCAACAAATATCAAATGATGCAGCTAGACGTGTTGGTGGGGGTGGACAGGAGAAATATTTTATAATGGTAATATGATGGAAATCTGATACTGAATGCTGAAGAAAAGTTTTGGTTTATTTTTAATTTCAGTAGATCTAAACAAGAAATCATAATTTTTAGTTTTTCCCAGCAAAGCGTTCTCTCTTACTTCAGCACCAAAAGGTGACATGGATTAAGCTTCTTTGCAGGGGAGAGAAACACCTTTTGCTATCAGCTATTTTCTTTTTTTTTTCCTTTTTTTTTTTTTTCTTCTTTTCCCCTCCCTTGTGCCTCAGAAGTTATTCTTTAACCTGTGGGACATCATCAGTTCTCTTTTTGAAATCGCTGGGGCCACAGCCTGCTCTGATAGCATTGTGGCTGTAGGCAGTAGTAGTTCAAGGGACTGAAAGATTATTTTGCTATATTGACACAAGACACTGGTGTAAGCTTAAATTGAAATTTTTTCACACACTTAAGACATTGGAAAAAAATTTCAATTTTTGCAGTTGTGATTTACCATTCATGGAATAGGGTGGGTAGAGAGAGCTAAATACCAAATACATATGGAACCAGAATTTTATCACATAAATTTATCTCTTTCAATGGGATTAAAACCATGTCAGGGTCTAAGAATCTTGAATTTTTTAATAAATTTTTACATTGTTCTAGTTTCTGTTACTGCTTACTACATATTAGGTGTGTCTTTCAGGCACTTAGTTCCATAAATGTGAAAATAACATCAGTCCCCAGTGGGTTTTAAATATGAATATTTCCATGATTTCTCTCCCTGCTGGAGCTGGACTGACGGCTGGAGAAAAGAACTCTCACATGGATGAGACCAGTGGACTTACTGAGGGAAGAGTGTATAATTTTGCCTAGTGATTATTTTAGAGCAGAACTGTGTAAGAGAAAGTTGTTGTAGAGAAACAGTGGTGGATATTCTTAAAATGCTGTCACTACAGTGTTGTTCATTTAGCTGTGGATTCACATAACAGCACACAGTGCAACATTTGAGGCTCTGTCAGGTTACCCTCATCAGGAAGTCAAGTTAATTAATGTGATTAACGAACACCTTAAATTCCAAACAAATGTTTCCAGTCCAGTACTCTGTTTTCAGTATTTCCTATTTTGCTTATTCTTTGTTTCCAACTCCTATTATATATAGAGAGAGGATTGTTTCTTGGATCTTCTGGAGCAATTCCCTGCTGACTGAGACACAGTGTGTTGGGCAACACCTAAAATGTAGGGACTTACTACAACCCTTTCATTTATTTTAAATAATTGTATCTTTTTGGAGGTTAGACACCTCCTTATTTGGTTCTATTTCAAATAATTTGGGAATTAAATTCATTTTCTGTCTGACGCTGAAGACAAAGCATTGAATATATTACATTACATTGCTCTTGGCTTTTAGGAATGCTTGGTGGAGTTGTAGCTAAACTTTGAAAACTAATGCTATTAAATGATACAGTGTTTATTATGCTATTTAACTGGTAGATGCTTTCTGTTAAGGAAAATGAATTGACGTTCATTGTATAGTTATTTTATAATTATGGTCGCTTAGGCATGCTTGTGAGATAGATATCTAGCTTGGTTATTCAACTTGCCATAATGTTCAGAGAGGCTAAGCACCTCGCAATCATTCATGTGTTTATCCGGCTGGACTTCCAGTCAAGGTCAGGCACATTGACCAGTTAAAGGAAACAAAGAAAATTTAAGGACTATGGTCAGGCTATTTACTATGAACATTGTGGCCACTTCTTTATAGAAAGGAGAAACTGGGAAGCTTCTGGTAGCCATGAAGAGCACAAATCTTGAGTTGCTCAATTCTCTTGAAATTGAATGTGTAGCTATGACACTGAAGTTACACATGTAGGCCAAATGGTAAGACCCTACATATCGCCAAAAATAGTATCATTCTAGCAATGGAACTGAACTTCAGCCTTCTAGGTCTTCAACACCTCCTCACTCCTCTGTCTCGTTTTTTCTTGCAGTATTATCCAGTAATACTGTGGTAGTATTACTGTGGTTTCAAAAGGAAATCTGGTAGCTATCCCAATTGTATAGGACAGAATATTAAACTAAGCTGTAGTACACAGGGCAAGGAGTGAGTATACACTAGAGTCTTTTCCTGGATCTCCTGAATTTATGAATTTTTCAAATTTTTTGACATAATCACTATATGTAAAGAAAGGCAATGCTGTTTACTTGTTTACCTTGTTAAAGAATTTCCTAGTCCCATCCCTGTCATTACTATGGGATGTATAGCATTGGTGAGAAAAAGCTTATGAAAAGAGGAGAAAGGTTTTCATCAACGTGATTTAGCTTTGAGGTGGATGCGTTTTTGTGAGCAATTTTATATGCTTTCCTCTTAAGAAGATGGCAGATTGTTAGCCTCTATAGGCAAGTTATATAGCAAGAATACTTGGATGCCTCTGCACAAATGGCCTGAGGCTGATGCTTGGTGTGAATGTCTTACAGCTACTCATGTTTACTGTCAGGGAAAGCACACATTTGATATATGCAAACAACTAAACTGTCTTTGTTAAAACTTGGCCAAATGAGATTTAGGAACTAGTTGCAAAAATGCATGGAGCTTGTATTGAGAATTGAAATCTTTGGTCTGATGAACTTGAAAGGACAAGTCAAGAAAAAAAAAAATCATGATTCATCACTTGGGGGGATGTTAAGCATGTGTGTGTGTCACTAGTTTAATATTTACTAAAATGGTAAATTGAATTGTCCTAAAACATTTTTTGTAAATCAGCAAATGAGGAAAGAAGTAAATGCTTTGCCTACTGGATGGCTGATGATTTTGATTCATAAGTTTTCGGAAGACACATACATTACATTTTCTATGGAAGTATGATTTGAAAGTGGGCTGTAGTTAACAGACAATATCATAGACATCTGGCTTTTAGCAGTCTTGTATAGAATTTTAGATGAGTACTCTCTATGAATAAAAAGGTCATCAAGAGTAGCACTACTACAGTAGAATCTCTGTTTGTGATTGTTTCCTTTTGTATAGCAATGATTGTTTTTAAAGCAAATTACTGGAATATATATTCTTTTATTTTCATCACAAGTTGACATGTATCTTAGTTTTGTGGTAGAATGAGTTGTTGACTTCTTTTTCAGTAACCGTAAGCTGAGCACCTATACTGTCTATTAATTAAGAGTAGCAGAGTGTCCATTATGATAAATGACTATTAGTAAGTACCTGACAAGTATCAAATGTTTTAGTTATTGAATGGAAATTGTATACTTGGTCATCAGGTAAATACTAATCATTTTTTTTTCCTCTGTCTTGAAGTGCAATGAGAGGCAGAATTCTCCAGTGACTTCCCCGGGATCTTCTCCTCTTGCACAAAGAAGAAAACCACTTCCAGACCCCCTGCAAGTCCCACATCTTAGTCTTCCACCTGTACCTCCTCGTCTGGATCTTATTCAGAAGGGAGTAGCACGGTCACCATGTGCTAGCCCAACTGGATCACCAAAGGTAAATCTTACTGATACGCAAATATTGAAAAATTGTATTTGGTTGTTTTCAAGGTGAGCTCGCTTTTTTGTTTTGGAAGATAGACTATTATGAAATTTTCCATGTGTATTTTCTTTCTCAGGAGTTTGCTCTGTCCAAAAGAACTTTAATTCCTTGTAGTTTAGCAAAACCACAGATTAGATACATATTGATTACACCTCTTATCTGTCAAGGTCGGGTTGGACAGGGCTCTAGGCAACCTGATCTAGTTGAAGATGTCCCTGCTCATTGCGGGGGGTTTGGGCTAGATGACCTTTGAAGGTCCCTTCCAACCCAAACTATTCTATGATTCTCCCTCAGCTGACTTTGAGGAGTGCCTGTCCTTTTGCATAATACCTTATGTTGGTCAAATGTGACCTCTGTTTGATGATTGCATTGCACTGGGTTATGGTCAGAATTTTAAAGACATTGCTGTAATGGGTTAATTCTGTAATAAACCCCAATTCAAGAAAGTAAACAGAAATGAAAGTTTCCTCAAAACAGATTTTAAGGTCATTATCTCATTTAAATTATATGTTGTGGTCTGATGATGATGAATGCTCAATTTCACAGTATACTTACAAGAAAAATATGTGCAGATACTCTGCTTTCAAAACCTTAAGTGGCATATATTAGGACTCAAGTTTCAAGGGAAATAATAATGACTCTATAGCTAATAAACTGTATGCTGTGTTATGTAAAACTAATGATACTAAAGAGTTAATGATTTTTTGAGTGGATAAGCATGAATGAGAACAAAGACTGTGTTTGTTGCTCTCTATTATGAGTTGATCATTTTGTTGTGATTGCTGTATAGAGAGGGGGAATTAGATCTGCCTTTTGATTTTTAGATGATGAATTCAAGTTCAAAACATGACTTGAAACTTGTGTATTCATAATCCAGTATGAAGTACCCTATTTATTTTGTCAGGTTTTTACTTCAAGCTTGAAAAATCAACCTCTTATTAAGATTCTAGCGGTTTATAATTCAGAGAAAAAAAAACAGATGTTTGAATAGTTTCTTTAAGCTTCTTTCATCACTTTTTGTATTATACAAGGGAATTTATAATACATTTGGCACATTGATTAAAAATAAATTTTACAGCAGCATATTTTTACAAAGTTCATGTCTCATAAAAAACAGAAATTCAGAAATAGCATTAATATTGCTTTAAATTTTTGGTGACATTATTTTGAAAATGCAAGGTTTTTTCCTTGAAACTTTTCCTGGAGGGAAAAAAAAAGATTTGCAGGAATGAAAAGGAAAGAAGATGGGAGCAACAAGGGATTTTTTTCATACCTTAAAAAATTTCATATTAAAAAAAAAAAGACAATTTAGTACTGACAAGACTACTACTTCAGTCAAAAAACTCTTCTTTGTTTCTGCAATGAAAAACTATAACTATGACCTATAACAAAAAATTTGGACCTAGCCATTAAAGTCTTGCCTTGACAGTGAGAATAACTATTTTTCTTAAGTAGAAGCTGAATTAAACACTGCTATATTTGATATACTGTCCTATTTATCTGAATAGACCTGGCAGTACAATAACTCTTATTTTCAATCTAAGTAACATGTTGAGGTGCTGCTCGAAGACTAGTGGTGGGTTAGCCTGTGAAGTGAGAGCAAATACTATTCTTACTTTAAAACTTTTGTGGCCTCCGTCTCTTCAAGTGGTAACAATAATATGCAGGCTTACCAGAGTCCATGAAAATTACATCTTCCAAGGGAAATAATCTTCCCTGTATTTCTTATGGTAGCTGGTGGTAAGAGGAAAAACATTTCATAATAGACCAGGCCCAAGTGTTATTTTGTCAAATGCTGTTAGTAACTCACTCCTAATGAAAATGTTCTGTTTTTACCAGATTTGTGCTCTTAGAAGCTATACATCTACTTGGATATGTTGTTTGGTTTTTTTCTTCTGGTAACTTGGTTTTCAGCTTTTTCCAAACATTCCTCAGAATTCATTTCAGCAGCTAAATAAGTGATTCAAAGTATCAAAGCAAAGGATTCTGGAAAAAAAATTTACGGGTCAGATAAATCTGCCTCAGTTTTCTTTTCTCACGTCCACCTCCTTCCTTGGGTTAGTCATGCAACAGCAGAAATGGGGGCATGCTGAAGAGAGGCCAGGTTGTCTGCAGAATGCAAAGACAAGACTAACATTTAAACTACTGGCAAGTACGCTTGTGCTGCCTTGAAAATATCTCAAGCCATACTTGATCATGTGGGAAATATAGTCTATATCTAACTTTTTGTTTAACTTTCTGTGTTGTTTAGTCTTCTCCTTGTATGGTGAGGAAACAAGACAAACCTTTGCCAGCACCACCACCTCCCTTGCGTGATCCTCCACCACCCCCACCGGAGAGACCCCCTCCAATTCCACCAGACAACAGGATAAGCAGGCACCTGCATCATCCGGAAAGCGTGCCTTCCAGAGACCAGCCGATGCCCCTTGAAGGCTGGTGTCCCAGAGATGTGTTTGGGACAAGTCAGTTAGCAGGATGTCGAATAGGGAATGATACTTCTCCCAAACCAGGACTGACTGCAATTTCAAACATAAATGGAAGGCACAACCGTCTAAGTTCTGATCCAGGATTTATGAGGAAACATAGACGTCATGAGCTGCCTGCAGAAGGTGCCAAGGTATGAAATGAGCTAGATGTGTTGAATCCTAATTTGATAACCTACTGCAGCATTGTTTTGCACTGGCCAAAGTTACGTTTATATTGGTTAGTGTTGATCTGCTGTTTCCAGTTCTTTCCTGTAAGTACTTAATAATAAGCTGGTCATAAATAAATGGTTTGTTAAATACTGTGAATTTGTAAAGCAACAGTACATGAGGGTCTAAGTTACAATTTTGACACAAAACCTTCAAAAAATGGCATGGAGAGAAAATTCTAGATTTCCTATGTTCTTTTAGCAAATTATTCATGCAGTTGGTGCATGATAATAATATAGCACTATATGCTGTAGTATAGTAATACAGCATCTCAGGTCCACTTTGGAAGTGTCTTATGCCAAAATTGTGTATGCAGGTGCTGATGGAATAGTAGATATTCCAGTTACCTGTGTCATAGGTGAGGTGAGGACTTGGAACTCCTTCAATCTGTAAAGTATGCAATATCTACAGATGATGTATACAAATATACTTAAATTGTCAGATATATTGTGTGCATTAACATAAAAAGCTAAATATTCTAAAGGTCAGTTGTGCTGTTCATCAGTAAAACATCATTTTCAAAGGAGCATTAACTTAGTCATGATGTTCACTGTGTTCTAAAGGAGAAGTTCTAACCTGCCTTGACCCTAAGAAAGAGGAAACAAATACATCCCAAGACAAGCTAATGTAGAATCATTTATTGTATCTTTACCACTGGCTGCATGGGCAGTATCCTTGAAAGTGTTCAGTGGCACAACCCCAGTATTATTTGATTTAGTATTATCATCAATATTCTACAGCTCCCTTTTTCTTTGTCAGTTGTTTACAGTAATACACATATCTTCAGCTAAATTTTTCCTTCTTTGTACTTAAATTAGAACTCCAGCTGCTGGAGTTGTACATTGTTGTAATTTGTCCATGGCAGCTTTTGACTTCTCTTGTACAAATGTCCAGTGTAACGTCCAATAATCCATTTTCAGTGCTGAGGGTGTTCAGAGTTGTCACTTGCTAGACAATCGGCAGAAAGGTTGCATGGTTTAGTGAGGGGACATCTACTTGTCACCCACAGGAGAAGTATGTTTTCCTGTCCTTGGTTGCAGTGAATAGTATTGTATGTCTATAACTATGGTGTTTCTTCTGCCAAAAAAAAAAAATTGAAGGATTGTTTCTGTATGTTAGTTGAAGATATCTGGGGAGGAGAGCGTAGGGGGAGTAGTTCTGGCATTAGGCAGCTTCAGACAGCTTGCAAGAATATGTACTGTTGGGGAGGCCTAGGTTTGAAAAGAGATGAAGTGGTGATGGCCTAAGAAAAAATTCCTAGTTCTGCTCTAATCAGTTTTATCAAAGCAGCTGAGTTAATTTATTCATAAAACAGGTTATTAACTCAAAGCTGCTCTTTTCTTTTTTTTTTTTTCCTCCTTGAAGACTAAATAGCTTGTGCTAAGAAGGATGGGTTTGTGGTTAAGTCACGGTAGTTAGAAATCATCAGGTTTTCTATTTGCTTTTCCCAAGGTTACAAGCTATTTAACCTTTCTACCCCCATTTTAATTTTTTTTTACATGGATATTTTGGTTATTTTGAAAGTATGTTACTGAAATTCGATTAGTACTGGTAAAGAACATTGACAGATATGATGAAAGGTGCTTAAGAGGTCCATGATGTTATATATAATTAGAATGTCCTTTTATCAGCATTGAGGCAAACCACCAAAATTTTACTTACAGCTAAGCTGTTGTTCAAAATGCTGTAGCTTTTCATCTGATTTTAAAAGGATACTGGGTTTATGTCTTCATATAGCATTCCAGTTGTGGTCTGGTGCAGTATTGAAGCTGATGGAATGAATACTTCTCAAATCAGAATAATAACTCAGTGTAGAAGTGGCATTGTAGGCTGGAGAAGTTACATATGTATTTAAACAAATGCTGTTTGAACTGTCATCTTCAGGTTACAGATCTATGCTATTTGGTTAAATGGAGCAACTGACAACTCTGAATTACCATTTCAGGCTGTGTGCACATTCACAAGGGAAATATTTAATGAATTTTTATCCCCGATTCATATATAAATCTTTCTGCTATTGGTAAAATCCAAGAATCAGAAAGTGCGGTGGGTAGGACGTGGATTCTGGCAGGCACTGTATCAGAGTTTTAAAAACATCAATATGTTTAGCATGCTGTACCTGTTGTTTTCCCACTGTACTTATCTCTCTCACATTGATTGGTTTGCAATCTCAAAACCTTAATTTTCCCCCAAGCAGTTCAGCTGTAACTGAGTAGTCCATCTAGTAACCATGATGTGGAACTTCCTCTTTTGGTGAAGTTTTAAGCTAACGTGTTCTGCAGCTCCAAATGGGGTGAGCTGAAACAGGTATGAAAGAGTGACTTCGGATAACAGCTCCATAGCATGAACTACTAGGAAAACCTTTACCCGTAATCTTCTCAAGGTCGGTTTTGTTGATGAACATCCATGGTGATAAACAGGAAGAGGGACCTATTGTAACACTTCTGTGATTTTTAGGTCTTTTCAAATGGCCATCTGATAAATGAAGAATATGATGTCCCTCCACGGCTTTCACCACCTCTTCCAGCTGCCTCCATTATCCCTAGTATGAAGTAAGTTAACTTTATTTGTAAAAGAAATGTGTTAACGTTAGATAATACACCGATTCTCTGGTGCTAGAAGACAAACGGGAAAAAGAAAGAAGTAAAATGAATGAATATAACTTGGTGATACATTTTCCATTAACTTTAATGTGGTTCTACAAAGGAAACATAAATTGTATTGACTAAGTGGGAGCAGTTCTAATGTTAATTGAACATACTACATTTTGCTAGGAAGAGAGAATAAATTATGGCAGATCTTGCTCACAGGCATTTGGCTGTGGGAGCAGACACTGGTTTTGCTTCTACTACTACAGAAGTGTGGTCAGAGCTATTTATCGCAGGAGATGAGAGATTCTGGGAAGGTACTAATGATAAAGAGCATGATATGTGTGCATTCTGCCCTCAATCTAGTCATGCTTTCTGGGCTTTGTACGCAGGGAGCCCAGGGTTCACACCAGTATCTTTTCTTTGTTGTGGCTGAAAAACAAAGAAAAACATTTTATACCCATTTTAAATGGAGTCAACCTCCCTGAGTTCCAGAATATGGTTTAGGAAATTTTGTCATTTCAAGTTGTAGACTATTCTTGTCTTCCAGTAACATGGCTGTTTATTTGGTACCAAGACATTGCTGTGCATAGCAAGTGTCTTTGGACTCTGAATCACACAGATTTTTCTGCCCAACAAGAGATATTTACATTAGAAAGCTTGGAAATGCTATAAAGCTATTTGTCAATATTTTGTGGTTTTCTAAGGAAATCAGAGCTTATCGCAATGTTTGATGTTATCCTACAGTTTCTTTCCCATGTACTGCTTGTGATTCTTGCTGTCAAATAAAGTAATTGGGCAGTCGGTACATATTAATACTGAGAATTTTCTCATTAGTGTGTAATTTTGCCATATCTTCAGCACTCACTCCGTTGTTCAGTTAGTGGTAACATAAAAGACACATATATTTCAGCATATTATTGATATGTTGGGATTTTTTTCTTCCTAAGTGCTAGAATAAAGGTGCAGTGGAGCATTGACTTTCATTCAGAGACATGTGTTCAGGTGGAATAATTGCTGAATTGAAGCTCTCCATAGAACCATAGAATAGTTTGGGTTGGAAGGGACCTTTAAAGGTCATCTAGTCCAACCCCCCTGCAATGAGAAGGGACATCTTCAATGAGATCAGGTTGCTCTGAGCCCCATCCAACCTCACCTGGAATGTTTCTGGGGGTGGGGCATCTACCACCTCTCTGGGCAACCAGTGCCAGTGTCTCACCACCCTCATTGTGATATTTCTTCCTTTGTGTACATTTCTTCCTTATAAGTAGTCGAAATCTATGTTTACTTTCAGTTCAGAAGCAAATTTTAGAACATTATCCAGACATTTTTGTAATTAAATGTTGTGATGTAATCTGATTGAGGTAGGATATCACAGTAGTACCATTTGGATACCTCATGTAATCAATCCCCTCTATAGATTGATCTCCTTGGATTGATGACTACTTCCATGATACAGTGCAAACCCTGGGATGTTCCACCGCCTGTCAGTCAGAAAGAGAAAACAATAAATCCAAAAGACAAACTAAATACTTTCATATTCCAAAGCAAACTGAATTCTGAAGAAGGGAAGATTCTTATTTTTATTTTTCATGGTGTTGAAATATCAAAACATTCTGCTTCACGAAAATCCCATTTTTTACTTGGATTTTTGCAAATGTAGCCTAGTACGATGTATACATACACCATACAGTGTTCATTGCTACAATATCTTGTGAACTTTCCAATGTGAACAGGCACAAAATCCATGTCAAGCCAATCCAAAACTAGGCTGTGTGAATTTAGCTTGGTCAAAAGAAACATCTTCATTAGCTGAAGTCTTCTGAATAGAAAACTATACTAGAAAACTAATAGAAAACAACCAGAAGAAAGTCTTAATTTGGTAAAACCAAACTCCATAAGCTTTTCAGGAGGAAATTAACTTTTACTTCTGGTTTGTTTTCGTACTTTAAAGAAATATACAGCATGTTTTAAATTTTGAATTTTAAAATGTAAAAATATCAATATATAACTTAGGGTTCAGAAGTTCAAATGAATTAACAACTACTAAAATTTCACATGGAATGACTGTTAAAATTAAAAATTGATTGTTGTATGTTGTTTCTTGAAACACTAATATGTCTATTTAAAATTTATTTCAAATTAGGTTTTTGTTACTACTAGAAAATACCCCAATAATCTGTAATAGTGCATGGCAATATGTAAGTGGAAAAACTGGGTGGTGGGGAATCTTCAAAATCTTCAAAAATAGCAAGTTTTATAGGTTAAATATTTCTACCAACCATGACAATAGCTTTCAAAAAGATAACGTAAATAATATTTAGCATGATTTAATTTGAAATGTCAGAGTGAATATTGTTACAGTGTATTTTTCCTCCTGTTAAATTGACTGCAATAAGCCCTCATAAATATGTTGAATTGGACTTAATCCAAAATACTCTTGCTTTCCACAGCTGTGCTACTGCAGTCAGTCTAGTGCAAGTTTCTAATTTTTTTCTACTTTCCGTTCTCTGTGGAGTTGTGGCTTGAGAGCTAGTTTCTTTCATAAAGCTGCAAGGCATTTTATTTTTTGTAGGTATTATCGTAAGTCTGTACTTTCACAGGTTTGACTGAAGGATACATTGACCATGAATGAAATATCTTAGTCTAAATAGTGAGGAGGCAAAATGACCATTAGTTGAAACGTCACAATTCTAAAATTTCTCTACCTAACTTGTTTGATCAGTCTTTACTGAATAAGACACTACAAATATGACTTTTAGTAAAGAAAATACAATTACATTAATATAAAAGCACTAGTGTCTTTTTTCTGGAAATGGTGCCGATTTATTTATTTAGTTTCCTTTTACTAAATTGATCATTATTAACCACACTATAATAATGAGCTGCTAGACTTACAAGCATCCGATTTTTATTTTCTACTCAGCCGCTATGTTGCTGACCCTACATGTTGAAAGAGTTACTCTTTTTATTGGACTGCTGCAATTATGTCAGCTTATTTTTAGCAGCTTTGATCAAATTGCTATTTTAGTCTTGAAAAAATAAATAAAACTTTTGTGTCAAACATACAGAACCGTTCTTCCCCCAAACTTAGAAATTTTCGAGTTAAATAGTGTTTGTTTTCTTCCTGTAAGAAGGTCCCATTTTGCCACGTCAATAGAAAATCGGCTTCTTTGTCTCGAAAGTGCTTTATACTACCGTGGTATTTTCTGTGAGAGCGCATCTATTATTAAGTATATAATGAGACATCCAATTCCAAGTACCTTTTGTATTCTATAAATATATTAGGAATATCTTTTTGCTTTGAGGTAGTTGAGGGAAAAGTAGCACCTAAAGGTATTTCTCCTCTTGCTATCCCTTCTGTATTGCTAAGAAACTTTGAAGGTGAAATCATAGTTCCATTAAAGGCAACTGTGGCTTAGAAATTCTGCTTCCCTTGAAATCAGCCTTTGGCATGGTGCTACTAACGTGCAGGTTCTAGACGTCAGAGATGATGTTCTGGAGGACACAACGTGCCCTTAGCTCATAGCTTGACAGGCCAGTGAGTTTGGATGCATCAGCTGTTCTGTCGTAATTCTCGTCGCGTTGCAGGCTTACTCTGTGACAAATAGAAAATTGTGTCCTCCTCTTACGAATGAAGGTGAACTGCTTCATGTACCCTTTGGTTTTAAGGGTAGAGTGCACTCAGGGGCAGTTGACTTGATCATGTGGCCCATATAACTTAACACTTATTTTTCTGAAACAGTTTGCTTGAGGCCTTAGAAGAGTAAAGCTTTTGTCTGCACTAGCAAATAGTACTCTGCATAGGACGGAAGAGTTGATAGTAAGGGCCTGATGTCTGTACCATACACGTTACGGGGCAGCAGTTCAACTAGCTGTAGTCTTGCCCCATGAATGTGAACAGTCTTTAGCAATTGGAACATAGTACGGGCACACTTGGAGTATATCATGTATTGTAGTTTAATCTGGAAAGTATTCAAGTTAATGCACTCCTCGGTGCAAATCAAAGCATGGTAAATGGGGAGATTAAAGGGATTCATTTCAAAAGCACAGTCCTGATCCAGACTGAAATACATGGACTGCAAGTTTATCCTGCCTAAGTTCTGTGAATCAGTTTACCAGTAAATGATGGAAGGGGAAACTTCCCTTGAAATACTTTTAAATAAGTGTGAGATGTTGGTTTCCTTGGAGTTCTGTTTACAACTAAGCTAGACATTAAGTGACTCGACAAAAATGAATTCTCACATCTTTTCCTATTTTGCCTTTGACCCTTGGTGCTCAGTAGTATAAGGGAGATTGACATCTATCCTTCTGTTCAACAAACCAGAAAATACAAAGTCATCACTTACCAGAATGTAATTCTGACTTTCAGTTTTAAAGTATTTCCACTTAAGGAACAGGAAGGGGAACTAGAGAGTATATAAATACAATGTACTGGTCAGTTCTGTATTCCTCTGTACACAAATCTTCTAAAGATGTAAGAGTAATGAAGTTTTGTAAACTGTTAATTACAGAGAGTTTCACCAGCTTGATAAACAGATGCCTAAGTGTTTCATGTCTTCGCTTACAATGACAATGTTCATCTGTTTAGTTACAAAAACCTGTAAAATATTTGTCTCTTTATCTTACTAGGTGGTTTTGTGTAGATCAATAGAGTTAGTCTTAGAATGATAGAGATTTAATAAAACACTTTGATCTTGAAGTAATTTCAATAATCATGGAGAAAATCGGGTAGACCTCTAGCAGAACAATGCAAAAGATGTTTGGAGTCAAATACTGTTATAACTGGAGGAAATTGGAAGAGCAATATTATTTTCAAAAAATAATAATTCTGAATTATTAATAAAATATAATGTAAATATAGGACAATTATAGGACCCTGATGGAGAGTATATTGGCTGTATGTTAGTACTCTAACTCTTCTACTGCTTTACAAATAAAAAGCACCTTTCAGATATTAGTCACATAGCAATATTTACAACCTGGAAAATATTTTCCTTACTTTCAAGGTAGGGAAGGAGAGTCTTTACCTAGTGTGAAGGACTTGTCTAAGGCTGCACACTCTTCAGAAGCAGGAGACTTGGAACTTACATTTTTAATAATAGCTCCAAACCAGTAACAATTTCTCAGCAGTGCAGTGATGTTGGGAAATTGATTTTGGCATATGTATACACACTGGTATCCTGTGAATAAAGGTATAGCTTTGTTACAACATAAGTTAGGTTCTTGTGTCTGCTGAATAAATGAGAAAAAAAGCAGGGGCATGGTGAAGAAGGGAAAACTTTTTATGTATTCCTTGAGTATACTGAATTTATTTAGTTTGTAAATTGTCAGTAAGTAAATCCTGCAGCTTCCTGTCTGAGAACTGTTTCTATCAGGAAGCTGATAAGACTAGCTATTACAATGCCGTACTTAGTTCAGGTGGTGATTAGGCTCTCAGTTTTACTCTGTAGATTTCCTTAAAAAAAATTAACATAATTCACAGTGTTCCAGGAATCAAAATTCCTGGAATCAAAATAACCAGCTTCAGATAGGGCCTTCAGAGAAGGGGGTTTTTGGTGTTTTTTTTTTTTCCCCAGGAATAGCCTTTGAAGAGGGCTTCAAACAGTATTACCAGTGTGGTTTGGTCAATATTGGGTGTTTCTGGTGTAGATACTAATACTTCAAACATTGCTATCTGCAGAAGTCTGCAATTCAATTTGTGATTATTTTCAAAAAACACAGGCTTATATATACTTAGAGACACACACACACGTGTGTGTATATATATATATATATATATATAAAAAAAAAAAAAAATCTCCAGAACATGCTGGATTGCCGTGTAAGAATGATTGCAGGTCCACAGGAATGAGAAAATCTATTCTTTGTAGGCCTTTCGACTGTCTACCTAAGAATGCTACAGAGTTCCCACTGTCCTGGTACATTTTTACCTTCTGTTCTTTAAATGACCACACAAGAGTGACACAAACATCTTGTCCATCTAAGAAATCAAAGGTGGAAAAATGAATTTCACACTGCATTACTGTGTGGAATTTTGCTCCCTCTACAGAGGGTGGCTGAAGAGGTTGCAGTTCAGTGGCGTAAATCATCTTTTGCCTGTCTTTGGCTAGTATGTCATTGCAAAAGAAGTTGGATTCCCATCTTTCATGAGCTTGTTTCTGAAGTCAAAAGTATATTACTGATTGAAGGAAAGAGTGTCTGAGAAGTTAGAAGTACCTAGGGAGCTCTAGACTTTGTTCAAACAAAAGCAGCACATCAGCCCCCTTCCTTCTCTGTTTCTCCCTTTATTTATTTCTTCATTTAGTGACTGGCTAATACTCATGGTAGTTAGTTATGCATTTTTGTTCATGGAATATCTGAATGTTGTGAAGTCATGTGGCATCATCTACAGTAAATAGGGAGACACATGTTTTTCCTTTGTGAAGAAGTGTGCTGTGTGATTCAGGTGCTTCTCGTGTTGAGAAAAATGAGATAGGCCTGGCCTGTCATTTCAGCTCTTGCCCTTATGATAAAATCAAACGAATTAGACCACAGGAAGAGAAAGTATATCCACTCCCTTCTCATATTTCCTTACAGTCCTTAAGAACTTCCCTAAATGATGTATGAAGTAGATGTATCTTGTAATGTAGCATGTAGTTCAGCTCAGGGGCCATTAGGCATACTTTCAAGCCACAAATCAAAATGGCTGTGGATGCATTGCACATCTTTATTTGAGGTCCTCCAGCTATTGGCTTTTTTTGTGGCAAACTTCTGTTTGTGGTTTTCATGTATGATCAAGCTGAAGTTAATTTAAGTCCTTGATGGGAGCTTTTGTATCTCAGATGTTTTGTGAGTTTCTTATTTATCTTAATGTATTGGAGTAATTGCTATAAATGGAGGGGCTGTAAGTATAAAAGAGTAGATGATGTTAATTGCTAGACCTATAACCTAGTTAGCTATATTTCATGAGGGCCAAAAGGTATGCTGAACTTGTTATTATCTAACAAAATTACTTTCCCCATACTGCTCACTAAATTGAAATTTTTGTCCATCATTTTGCTTACACTCATGTAACAGAAAACTAGATAGGAGTTAGGTTTTAATTTTAAAAGAAATCTCTTACCCAGCAGTATTCTCCATGATGGAACTTGTTACCTGTAAATGGAGGTTGTAAGGTCTACCTCTTTCCTGGGCCTCCCCTGCTTTCAAGAAGTGGTTTAAATCACTGTCTGGGAGGATAATTAAAGGCAATTATTGTTTGAAGTAAAAATAATTTAAAATATAGGCAAATTCTGGGAGTTTGGTAATGTTATGGCAGGAACAAGACTTCACTGAAAGGGTGAATGTCTACTGCCTCACTGAGCCCTGCTAAATACTATTTGCCCTGAATTAACTTTTGTTTAGTTCTTTTTGATAAGTGCCAACAGGTTAAGCCTTGTAAGTGCCTATTTAGTACTGTAATTCTTTGCAGTTCTCTGTTATGTTGTGCTTGCTTAAAGTAGCTGTTTAACTCTTAAAAGGTCAGCTGCCCTTTTCTTTATGCATTCTCAGTGACAAAAAAGCCGGGAAGTTTACAAGTTTTAATCTGATACGGTGTTTTTGTTACCGTATGTGTACCAGATATGTATTAAGGATGTTGAAGCTAAAGAACAGTATTTTCTGTAATATACTGAGGTCAATTATGTAACAGTCAAAGCAAAAGTGATCTTTTTCTCATCTTCTTAGGTGCCCTGTTCCTTCAGCAAATTCTGTGTCTGATAAATCAAGGGATCACACAGATGATGATGATGAATACAAAGTTCCTTCTTCACATCCCGTAATACTGAGCTCACAACCACCTCATAGTCATAATATAAAACCTCTTGCTCGGTAAGGTCATTTAGCAGCCTTGAAGGCAACTGATTTAAAAAAACCTCTGCTTTTTCCAAAGTTTAACTGGATTCAACATTTATAATAATAGTTAAGCTTGCCCGCCTTCTGAAATGTCTTATCTTTTCAAGCTTGGATTACTTATGCATCTGTTTCATTTGACCACAGTCATAAACCTGTGAGGTTTGCTTTATTGTATCTCTGTTGTGTCAGAATTGGATGGTTTTGCTTTTGAATACCATTTCTGCGATTGATCCTTTTTTCACTTAGGTTGAAGTTTCAGAACTGACCAGAAGATTCAACCCCCGCAACTCTTGCAGATTTAATTTTTAAGAGCATTGTGTGACTGAAATTCCCAAAGTGAGCTTTGAAAATCTTAGACTTTCACATTTCATATAATTAATTTTAAGAAGCAATGCAGTACTGAAAAATATGTGACTTGGCAGCTGTATGTACATCTCTTTTTGTCCCGTGTGGACTATGTCTTTTTGGCTTTTTGAGCCAAAGGTTTCACAGTATGTTTTCTTTGTGCTTTTCAGGAAGAGAACCTTTTTTTAAATTCACATTAAATACATCTTTTTTGCTTTAAACATGTTCTAATGTAGTATCTCCAAACTTTCACAGTTCTGAGTTATTAATGGATTATGGCAAGGAGATTTGGAGCCAAGGGACACGGCAACTGAAGGCTGTGTCATTCCTGGTGAAATTCTTGGTCTTTGACTCATATAAAAAAATCTTAATGTCTTGGAATTAAGAGAATAAGTCTTGGGAAAGAGAAGGGCCAGTTCTGTACTGGTCTTGTAGGTCAAAAACCTATGATATTAAAATGAAGTATTGATCTAAAAAGTTCAGACTCTTCTGCTATTAAAAAAATGCAGTGACCTATTGCCATTTCTTCCTCTTTTTGTCAGAATGTGATGTCAAGGACTCACCATCAATAAAGCTTGACATGTTTCTTACCCCAAAATTAACCAATTACAATCTTTAGACCCCTTTAATCTGACATTTAGACCAGCTGGGAAAAAGGTCATAGTCTGATCACTTCTTGCATGCAGGTTGAAAGTTCTGTCTTTTATTAGAAATGCTGATCCAACCTTCAGTAGGTTTGAATATTACACAGTTGGCTGAGCTTCATGGTCTTGAGTACTTAAATTCCTATCTATCCTATGAGATTAAAAAAAAAAAAAAAAAAGACTAAAACTCTCAACGTTGGCCAAGAAAAAAATGGCAAGAAACAAAAAAAAAAAAAATATTTGAAGGTTCTAATCCTTTTTACCTATGCTGGTTTTTTTATCACTGTGGTGTGGTTCTGCATGGGAATGTCTTTCTGTACCACGCAAAGTCACCTAACAAAGGCTGAGTTGCTTGCATGACTAGAGTTACACAGGATGTAACCTTTCTAAAACAAGAAGTCTGCAGCAGAAGAGCAGTATGTGAAGAGATTACCTTGGTTTAGCAGCTTCTGAGGGCTGTGTCTAGGTTAGTAAGTAGTGTGGTGCTATAGGAGTGGGTCTGTAGAAGGGACTGTTGACGGCAAGGACCCCACATCCACGCTGCATGTTTTAGGAGTTTTTTGATTCAGACTAGCCCTAACATGGTCCTGTGGCTGGAGTACTCTGCAGTGATTGCAGCACATTGGATGAGCTCTTGCAGGACATCTTTTGAGTTAACAACATCCAGAAGCAATTTGAGTCTGCATGCTCTGAGACCTCTCTGCAATGTAAACTGACGTGCTGTTAAGTGGGGATGACTTGTGGAGATTTGTTTCAAATTATGCTCCTGACCTGAACTAAAACACTAGTATCTAGATGCACACTGCAAGATTCTTGAGAAAATAACCAGCTGGAAGACTAGAAACTTTTCATTTTCCAGTATCCTTCTTTTGCAGAAGAGTTGAGTGTTTTCAATTGTTTGGTACAAGGATTTCACCAGGCCATTAGAATTACTAATAGAGGCTGTAGATAGAAAGCTGATTTCATTTGTCGATTATTTTTTAGCTAGCATACTTGGTCTTGTGCTTATGGTGGGTGTTTTGGCATTAATCCAGGACTTGCTAGAAATACCTCAGTTTACCATTTAGGTTGCTCTATGATTATAACCAACAGCTCTTATTATAGATTCTGATAAGAATTTTAGCTCAAAACAAACCATTTGAATTTTAGCTCAAAACAAAGCATTAAAAAAAAAAAAAGAAAATCCTACTGAATATTTGTGTATGAATATATATGATGTTCCATATACTTAAAATGTCTCCTTTTAGCTAATGTCACTGCTTATATGTGAAAGCTGGGATAAAGCTTTCAAAAAGAATATTGATTTTGGTTGATGCTGTGTTCTTTTAATCTCAGAGGGAAGAGAGTATCAACAAAAGCTTAATTTGTCAGTATTGTTTAGCAGAAGAGTTTACTATTTTATTTTTTAATTGTCATAGATTTTTAGCACCTTTCAGTTGTGTCCCCCAGTGTCACTTTCTCTTATCTCTTTCCTAAGTGTTGCTTCCTCAGTTCTTGGATAGTACTTCAGAGTTTTCAGTAAACTGAAGAGCGTACAAAATTTCTTCTGAATATTTTGTAGTTTAGGAACTATGTCATGCTTCCATCCTACCTCCAAATTTGTAGTGCCTCTAAGAGTCTTTTTTCTTTTACCGGTAGATATGACAATGCTAAAAATATTGCAAGATTAATGCAAAAAAAAATTCACAGTCTTATTTTCTGGCAGATCAGTTGTCTGTTTTTTGTTACAGCTGATCATCTCTTCCCAGGTATGGGACAAGTTCAGCAATGAGAAATGGAGGGAAAGAATTTCAGCATTACTAGTTAGGCTGCTATTAGAAGAATGATACTTTATTATATTCACTGACTTTTCCTAATAAAGCTTTTTCCAAAAGGAAAAGTAAAGGACAGAAGGCTTGCTTGTTAGTACTCATTTGCTGCTGTTCTTTCTGGTGCTTACTGTTGATGTAAACAGGTATTTCAGCATCGTTTGTAAACTGATCACTTAACTGGGCTCATTATGACCTGAAGACTTCTGAAGTGGTGTTATGTTAAGTTATGTTAGTGCCTGTGGCTGGTTAGATTATTGAAAATGTAGAAGATACAAATCAAAGTAGAAAGTATTCTCAGTTATGTAGTGTATATGCTGAGGAGTCAAAGGAAGTGTTGCCTCCACTGCATTTGGGAAATTGAACCAATCTAATTTCAAAGCTAGAAGCACCACTTCCTCTACTACTTCCCTGGGGAAATTAATTCATAACAAAATAGCTCTTACCGTTATATTTTTGTTTTGTTTTTAAAATCTTGTAATTATTCTTACATTGATTTCATTACTCCTAGTTAAAACTCTTGGGACCGCAAACACAATTTTCACTTCCTCTTTCCTGTTTATATATTTTAAATGATTCCAGACCTTTATTCATCCCTCCTTTCCATATGGCCAAAGCTGATAGGTTTATTCATGTTCATACTATTGGTAAAAACCCAAGATCTGAAATTTTAGCTGTATATAACTCTAGCAGACTTGCCAGTATTTAGTAATAATGGTTCATCGTGGGTTGGGATTTTTATTTTAAAGCTGGAATTGTTTAGCATGGTGGCCTTTTTCCAAAGAAACTCTCTGTTCTTTCTGAATATGCAGGGTCCACAGTTCCAATGGTAGGAGTAATTTCCCAGTTCTTTCACATTTATTTAAACAATATTTAATATTATGAAAAGACTTTTATTCTGTGTTTTCCCTGCAGTATTTCAACAGGCAAGATTATAGGCAACTTTGTATTGTTTGGTTGAGAAGATGTTCATATTTAATTTGATACTGTTGTTTGATTTTGAGGGTGTAATATGCTTCCATTTTAAAAAAATAGTAAACTGTGGTAGAAGTATCAGTGAGACTCACCTTTTTGATACAGAAATGAGTAGGCACCTGCAAAACTGCTTTAGCTAGTTCAATTTTTTTTTTTATGTTTGGCTAAGAGTTTAGTTGAAATTTGTTATTGCTAGTAGTGTGTTGTGGTGTTCTGTTTGGGGTTTTTTTGTTGTTGTTTTGTTTTATTTGTTTAATGACTTTTCTGTGTACTTCAGCATGGATGATTACCAAAATTTACATTTCCCGTACCATATTTCTGCTAGGGAAGATTCAACAGCTGGGAAGGCAAAATAGAATGATTGAGTCTGTGACTTAACTGTGTGAATAAAATAATGACCTCTGAAGTGAGGACTATGTTTAATGTTAGTTCTTCCTCGATCTTGTACTGCAGCCTTGAGTAAGTTATTTAAGCCATGTCAGTATCCCACTAAGAAAGCAATATAATCCTTCAAAGGAGTTTTCTTGATGGTTTACCAGTATCTGCTCTCAATATAAAAACTGTGAAGTTTAAAATTGCTGCAATTTACTGTCTTTCATTTGTTTCCACATAATGGACTGCCAACTAAGGTACTTGGTCATTCTGGGAATTGATACTTGGATAAGTGGTTGATTGCTTCCTGTTTAATGTATGTCTTCAGGGTGTGTGAGAATGGTCAGTGTGCTGGAGTAACGAATGGGGGACACAGCAATACTTCTGAGATGAAGAAATCAAAACATCCAGAGTTAGGTATGTTTTTATTTTTCACTATTTAGCAAGAAAATTTACTCTGTGCTGTTCTAGGGGTACAGCAAGAAAACATTCACTTCTTGTGATTGTGTCATTCAGGAGATGTCTATGACTCGCCTACTGTTCCGGTACCTTTGCCACCTGCACGACCTCCTACCAGAGACAACCCAAAACACAGCTCTTTGCTCAACAGGACACCCTCCGATTATGATCTTCTGGTGCCCCCTTTAGGTTGCAGACTTTTTGCTGATTATATTTAATGGTTAACATTGCCTAGATGGACCAAATGCCATGTTCATTGAAAAACAAACAATGTTGAGTATGTTAAGAGTACCAAACAAGCTATGGGCTAAATGTTACAGCTGTAAGTCAATAATTGTGTCAATGATCTGTGCTTGGTATCTGTCTGTAAGGTCTCATGCAAGATGGACAAAAAGGCATACTAAAGTTGTATTCAAGCTATAAAGAAAAGTAAAACTGCTTTCCCTAAAATAAATTGTAATTTTTTGTCCTTTTAATATGAATTTGAGCATTGCAATTTAATGCAAGAGTGGAGGCTTTTTCCTACTGTAGCTTAAATAATTCCATTTCTTTTATCAAATACAAAGAAGAATGCTGAAGAGGTAGTGTTTAAGTCAAAGAAAATGAAATTAAACTAATGAATTAATTTCTGGGTTTTTTTCCCACTATCAAGGGCCACTTCAAAACTCACTGCTGCCTACAGTCACCAAAAGCTATCTTTTCCAACCCTTATTTCTGTTCTGTTCTCCTACACAAAAGTTAGTGAGCTCTGCATGCGTACCGGTGCTGGGCTTGGCCACCACCCACACCTTCATTGATAAGTGCAGCTGCAAGATTGTTAGACTGTATGTCATCTATGTGTCATCTTCCAACTTTCTGGTTCCATAAAGCCTTTTGAACATTTGCCATGTTCCTGCACTATACTCTCTCTGGTCCCTGAAGTGTTCCTGAGTTGCGAGAATGGAAGGCAGAAAAACACACGAAAATCACACTGCTTGGTAACCCCAGTCCTGTCTTCACCACCTTTGTGTAAGGGGTACATTCTTTTGCCAAGCCGTAGAAAATTGATTTTATATCTGGGGTCAGAGCTTTAGAACAGCAGATAAAGGTAATACTGGCATAAATGTAGCAGATTCAATGTAGTCAGCACTGGTGTTTGAATATAAATATTTCTGCTTAGCCACTGAAACATAGCTGTTATTCTACAAGGTATTCAGTGGAGCTTTCATTACAATACATACTTTGCAATTGAGCCACTGAAAGAAATCTCTCCCCCCATCCCAGGAAAGAAACTGTGCACTGCAAAAGGTCATTCAGAGCATGACCTAAAAAGAGGATTGTGCGTAGTAAGAGTCAGGTTTACAGTTTCATTACCGAGTCACCGAACTGCTACATGAATCCTTAGGATTAAAGGCCTCAGCAGCCAGAGAGAAATAAATTTTAAGCTACACTCTTTATTCTACAGTCCTTAATGAAGTTTTGTTCATCTAATAATTCTTTTCTAAAATGCAGGCGAAGATGCATATGATAGCTCACCCCCTTCACTACCACCACCGCCACCACCGGCTCGGCACAGCATGATTGAGCACACAAAACCTGCTAGCTCAGGAAGCCGACCTCCTTCAGGACATGAACTGTTCCTTCATTCTGGTAGGAGTACAAAGGAAACATGTATTTTATTTCATTTTCCTTTACGTCAGGAGCTTATCTGTTCTGTGATAAAGTTGTCATCAGACTTCAGAAGTCTCTTTTGTCTATACTTCATTATACGAAATATTAAAAACACCTTATTTTTTATTGGTGGAGATGAAACAACTCAGAATATAAAGAGACTTCACTTTTCATTATCACAAAGTAATGAAATAAGGTCAATATTTCTATACCAGGCTAGACATTTTGGTAGATTGTACTTTTCTAGTAAGGGTTGTTACTCATGAAGTGTCAAGTTTTCTCTTGTAATCTGTAATACTAGTCTGTATCCTTTTGTCAATTCCATTGTTTTCTATAGTAAAACATAATTCATAGGTTTTATTTTCAAGTTGGAACTTGGGGAAAAGAATATCCTGCTTTGTTAGAATTGTTGTAAAATTTTGCTGCAAAACTCTATTCAGGAAACTGTGTTCATAACCTTTTTGATAAGTCAATTTTTCACCTATTTCTCCCCATGAATCACTGTGACACTTTTTCAGTCTGGTGTTTTGCTTGTAAAAGGTATAAAAGCTCTGTTCACTATTTATGAATTTTGTCTTTGAGTTGAAAAGTGTTTGATTGTCAGGATAATTAAGTTGAATACATTTGCTGCTGATGGTACAGATTACAACAGGATTTTTGTGAGTTGTAGTGCATATCTGTGAATTGACTTTTTTGTCTCTCTGGAAGCTTCCAAAGGATGTTGGTGCCTTAAGTTTATCTGTCCCAGGAATATTTTCAGTGATTATCTACCTTGTGGTGTGGTTAGATGTCTTCCTCCTCCTATTTATTTTTCTTAGAAGTTGCATGGAGAGGGATAAATGAAATGTTTTGATGATAGTATCACAGGAATGCCAGAATGTAGATGACAAGCAGTCATGTGCAACTCCATAATAGCCTGGCAGGTTGTCGGGTGTTTGGCTGACCTTTGTGAGTGATACTAGCTGTGGGATGAAAGCGAGCTAGTTTAGGTTGAACTGGAATGACCTTTTATGGACTGTTTTTATTATTCAGTCCAGTCTGAATGGGTGCCTCAATTGTATCATCTGATGCAGAAACACACACTGCACCATTCAGTTCTAATGGGAATGGAGAGGAAAAATAGAAGCCCTCACACACAGACGCACACAATCTCTGTTGATCTGTGCACAGTTCCCGGAAACATGCAGGGTTTTAAATTACTAAGTGTTATTTCCAAATAACCTAAGAAACATCACTGATAGTGTTAAAAAACATTTAATAGCTTTTAAATAAAAACCTGGAAAATGTATTTACAGCCATGTATTGTTCTTCATATTTGCATAGTGAATAAAATCAGCAGTTTCCATTAATCTTATAAGTGCATAAATCTACTTAGGCATATGTGGTTCTGTGGATTGGTCTTTTTTATTCATATGTTATTTCTAAGCCATATTACTCAGTTTGCATCTTGTCAAATAAACTGCTGTAGATGATTTATGATGAGTTTTTGATGGATGGTTTCCGTACAAGTCTTGGGGGTGATTTCTCAGCTATCCATCAGTCTGTCAGATTAGAATAATAATGTTATCATCAACAGCAGCGAAAGGTTGCACTCGCACACAAACACTTTCATGAGTCCAGAGCAAAAGCCAGGTCCAGGATGATGTTAACACTTGCTCAGCTGCATCCTCAATGGCCAAAAAAAAAAAAAAAAAAAAGGAGAATGCAATATTTCAGGACTATATATTTCTCTCATCTTTTACATTCTGTTCCTGTAATCAGCAGAGAGAAGCCTAGTCACAGCCTTTACCAGTCCCTGTAATATATACCCATAGCTGGGACTGTGTGAATGGGAAATCTGCCCTGCAGTCTTTATGAAATGCAAAGCATAGAAGTGTTACCAAGCTCTAACCAAACTAAATAGCTGGGATGTTTCTAACTGTGCTGCTTCAGGCTTAGCAGCCTCTTCCATGCTTTGCCGGCCACAGTCCTAGCAGGGTTGGGTAATTAAAAGTACCTCATGGATGTAAACAGAAGAGCCATGGTCAGTGCACAACAGACCACCTTTGAGCTGTGCTCTTGTTTTTGTCACTTCAAGACATAGTTACATGGCTACTGTGCAAGTGCTGGATTTGGAAGTATATGTGCATATGCCCATGCTGTGGGGGAACACCTCTGTTTGTATTCATAGCTCCTCTGTCTGAAGGGAGGCCATTTTAAGCCTAGGTTTAATGCATCAGCCCTCCCCGAAATAATAATTCTAATTATTCTAAGACACCTTTTTTATTCTGTTATTGCAGATCCCCATTTTGATCCAATAACTGGTCATGTTCCTTTGCCACCTGCTCGCAGAGTAACTGGAGAAAACATCAAAACAAATAGGACATCTCAAGACTATGATCAACTTCCTCCCTCTTCAGGTAAGGTACAACTATTCTTGTAGAAAATTACAACTTTCTGAAGCAAATAACTTTCACCCATAATGTCCAATAAGGTTTTTGTCATTCTGGGCTACAAATGGCAATGGTAATATTGCTTTACACAAATACGAAATCATCAAAGGATAACAGAGATTGAAGTTCAGCAATAAAGATAAAGTGGCTACCTGTTGTCTGTAAGTGTAGATATTATGGCATCAATTTCACCAGCTGCAAAACTGAATGCTTTTATGAGTTCTAGTGTTCCTTATTGTTTGAGAAAGGCAGAGAATTTTCTGCCATGTTTAAAGCTCACCAGAGATAGAAGTCCTGCAGGGACCACGGGCATCTTGCTTCCATCTTAGTTTTATTACTTCTAAAAAACAAAAAAAACCAGTAGCTTCACTCTAAAGTATTATTATTTACTGATCCTTTTTGTTAATATGTTTGTCTGAAGTTCTAAGAATTTTTTTTTTTAATAAAACAAGAAGAACCAAAACCAATTAAAATTCAGTCTTCCATTTGCAGTGGAACAGGTCCAGCAGAAGCAGTTCCTCTGCCATAGAAATTTTGCTTATGGTTTTCAGACAACATGAATACTATTTAAGGGGAAGCTACTCAAATTAATTAAAATAATTATAAGATATAAAATCTAAAATAAAATATTACCTGGATTTCAAAGTACTTTCACCAATTCGTAAACAAATTTCCTTTTTGTTAGATATGCATGGTATGGTATATGTGGAAGGGGGAGGATTGTCCCACCTGCATCATTTTACTGTGTGGGGAGACCACACAAAGAAAGAGCCAAGTGATGCTTTGAATCATTATTCATTCTCCAGATAAGAGCGAATTGTGTGTGAAAACTCTTTCTAATGCAGGAGGAGATGAAGGGACTTACTTCTCCAGTCTTCCAGTTGTAATGATCATCAGTGTTTAATTGCAACAGTCACGAGTGGAAAAATGATACATTTTTAAATTGTAATTATATCTCTCCTTCTTAGGAATACGTAGTTCATCTCTGCTGTGGTATAGGAATGAAAGAATATATTTTTCCAACTTAAAGTATGGGAGTATGGGGGAAATTAAGTAAGCCTGAGGAGCGCTACAGAATTTTTAATGAATAGCATATCTGAGAAGTAGTATGATGCCTTTGGTAAATACCAGCACTTTTGGGAGGATACCTCTACGAATATAACAGTGTTTCTCTTTTTAAATATTTTTAATATTTTATATTAATTAATATATAAATTTAATTAAATATATTAATTTGTAATTTTTTATAATGCAAGTTTTATATGTGACACTGAGGGATCTATTTGTCTTACAATGTTAACCTGATTTATTTAGGGCATTTTAAATTCTTTTATAATGCAAATTATGACAGTGATATAACTACCTTTTAAAGCTACAGAGTTTTCGTGCAGTTCTGTGGTAGAACAATTTTTAATTTTCCCAAATTGCTGCAAGATGTTTGCTACTTAAGATCTTGGTACATTCTGATGTCACTTTAAATAAATACTTTTCTATCTGTATGTTTCCTAGAGCCATCTTCTAAAACACCCACATGTGTGGACGTTTGTTACAAATATTGTTCTAAATCAGCATGATGTACAGCAAAATATTCAATTTAATTTCAATTAAATGAAAACTGTGTGATAGATCATGTCATCATCTTAATTGGAAAGTTGTTTTTACAGTGGCAGTAATACCATAGAACAGAATTGATGAGCTTCAGGATGAACTGATTCACCTTCACCTATGATTTAAAAAGACAATGTAGAGATGTAACTCTATTCAGAACTTTTGTTTTTGCATTTATTGTGAACTAATCACTTCACTTAAAAAAGCTTTATTTTAGCCCTTTTGTTTGGTGATTCTTTGGACTAGCTGGAAAAGAAATGTAGTTTACACTAAAATCTAATTATAATTTAGCCACTGGGCTCCCTGGAGTAGCATGGGCAGTCCTTTAACTTCTGTGCTTTGGTTTAACTGTTTTTAAGATTTCTGTCATGATGTTTAACTGAATCATTAACATGTAATGAGAAATTTATTCTAATTCAGCAACATATTTAGTATTGAACACTTAAGAAATAGTTCTCAACTATGCACCTAAGTATCCCAAAGGCATGTTTTTTCAAAGTTCTTCAGTACAACTTTTTAAAATTATTACAATAAAAGCAAGAGAAGGAGATATTGCTAATAGCATATTTTACCTACGCAAAGCCAATGATACTTGGGAAAAGTAGAAGAAAATTAGGCCTCTAATACAGATGTCTGCTGTATTTTACTGAATTTAGCTATTCTGTAAGAAATGGATTCAGATCGCTGGTTAAGTATATTTTTCTGCTTCCTATTCACTCATCTGGCCTTATTAAAGCTCTTGCATGCAAATTTAAATTCCTTTACATGGAAATGATGGGGGGGAGGGTGTCACATATGATTTCAGGGTGGATTTCAATTAACCCTAAGGGAACTAATCTGTTGTAGTAATGCAAAATATGAAGACAAGGCATAAAAGCTTGATGGACTGATATGCGCAGTTACTCCTTTCTCACTTTCTCCCTGTCAGTGCCTTAGTATAGGTATCCCCTGGATATGCTTTGTTCCTGTACTCCAGTTAGATTAGATACAGCTGCTTGCCATTGCTCCACAGAGGTCCTTGCACAACAAGCCTTCGTCACCTGGTTCTCTGATGCTTCTCAGCCTGTCAGTGAAAGACCATGGAACATACAGGAGTAGCAGCAAGGCAAGAAAAGAAGAGGGCCATTTCACAGCAGAGGGGAATAGACAGTTGGCATCACTACAAATATCCTCCCACTGTGCCACAGATCTCTCATCTTTTTCCACGCTTTTTAAACACTTACTAAATGTGCCTGTCTCTGGCTTTATACTAACTCGTTACCTGAGGATTAAATCTAGTGCTGAATTACAGAAATGTGAGTGATAGAGGAAATTCCTTGCTATAGAAACTGTTAATTGAATTACACAATTAGAAAATCTATTTGAGTTTTTAATAAGACATGCATGGTGGCTGAAACATCAGAGAGGATGGGAGGTTGGGAAGGAAAGTCCTGCTTAAATACCTCTATCTCAATGTCCAGATGGACATGTAGCTTAGGCTTAGTATCTTTAAGCTCAGGATCCAATGTGATACCCAGCTTCAGCTAGAATTTTATATAGATCTGAAGATACTGAAAGAGATGTCAGTGCTTAAGAAAATAATAATGGGAATTGAGTTAGAGAAGGCTGAAGATCTTGAAGTATCTGTGCTATAGAGAGATGTCACTGTAGTGAGAATAAAATGCCAGTGCTGCAGATCTGCTGACAGAATTAAAAATGACCTTTCTAAATGATGTGATTGCTTAAGAAAGTTTGTTTGGAAGCTTCAGCAAAGTGAAGGTTTTATACAAGTTTTATACTTCAGTTTTAAGCCTGTATTAGACTGGATAGAGCAAAAAAAATCCCATGTAGCACACACACAGAAGGATCTGATCTATGCATAAGGAATTTCTTCTGTGCTTCAAGCACAGGGGAAAATATAAAGTTTGCAAATTAATTTTGTTTCATCCTCTATAGAAATGAAGTCCATAATAAAATGTGCATATTAAAACAGTTTTAAATGTTTGTGAAAGAAAATTGATTGTTTTTAACATGGTATACCATTATTTAAATACAAAGAATATTATTCTGTTGCTCTCGAGTTTTTTAAAATAAGTGAAATGAGAAATTTGAAGTTGTTTCTTATTTTGTTTTTAGTTATTAACCACATTTTCGGAGCTATAGTTAATTTCTCAAACAAATATGTTTCATGGATCTTCCACACCTTCATAGCAGATTTGGGTCTGCTTCAGGTGTGTTTACTAGAATGTTCAGCATTCATATAATTCTTTTAATCTTCAAAGATAAAAAAATCATAACAAATATGAAGTAGCCCTTACTATCTCTAGGTTGTGTTATAACTATTTGCAAGGAAAGTAGGCAATGAAATTAAGACGAAATTAATCTTAGCCTTTACTGTAAATTTTTAACCAAATTGCTGTCATGTATTTATCATACAAATATCACCATCTTGCTAAAAGTCTGATTTGGTTATCTTCTCTGAATTAAGAAATGGAATTAAAATTTATAGCAACACTCTCATCTGAATGCACGGAAACTAAGTTGAGAGAGAAATACACCGTGGTTAGACGTTCACTAATGTGGACTATTTTCGTTCATCTGAAGTGTTTAATGCACTCAGTTGAATTACAGTTCTTTTTATCCAGCGTTATGATAAGGTAGCATCTTGTAACAGCAATACTAGAAATACAACATTCTTTCATCACTAAAAAAACTGCCTCTGAAGTACTTAACACTGCAAAATGCCATTGCTGTCAGTGTAAGTAAACAGAAAGTATCACAGCCAGAAATTCCTCCAATTTATCTATCAAAGTCACTGTTGATGGAACTTTTTAGAACCCTTTTTGAAGGATTAAAGACTTTCCTTTTTTTTTTAAATACTTTGCTCTTGAAAGTGTTTTCTGCCCTATGCCTGCTTGTATTTAAGCTTCTTATTGTGGAATCGGTGAGGATGAAGAGGTTTCAAGTAAAGTACTAAGTTTACTTAAGCACAGAACTCTTGACTCTGAGAAGATTAGCAAGTTTGAATATTAGCGCTTTTTTTTTCATCAGCACATCATGATTCTTAGCACCAGCATTAACTGTGAAGGTTAACCTTTCCATAGAAGAGAAGGAAAGAGGAGGTATTTCCAAAGGGGCACTGGAGAAGAAGGATTGTATCCTGTCCTCACCACTGAAAATACTTGGACTAGAGGGTTTTTTTTAAGAAGCTGGGTTTTTTTTTATACTCGTGCATAGCTGCTATGCGTGAAATGAACTGCAATTGACTGAACAGAATCTGCAAGATGTACCAACACGTGAAGAATTTTTCTCCCTCAGGCATATTTGGCTGGATTCCTCTTTGCACAGTTTATGGTCCTGAACAAAATTGTGACCAAACTTTTATTTTTTTTAAACAGACTAAGAAAAAGTTCTCAAACTTTAAAATTTTGGCTGGCTATTTTCACCATCTTTGTTTCATCATACTTTCTTTTTCTTCCAACTTTGGATAATTCAGATTGTAACTTGCATGTTCCTATCATATTATTATAATAGTATTTCACTACACTATGTCCATTTTGGATGTTCTTTGCTTCTGACCAAATTTTAAAATGAGATCTATCTATGAATTAAAATATGTCTTCATGTTTCTTTAGAATTTTACTTTTTAAACTGTTTCATGAGGCTTGACGTACCTATATTTTAAGCCAATTTATAATTATTCTTATCTCCTTTATTTGAAACAGATGGTTCACAAGCACCAGCCAGGCCCCCTAAACCACTTCCTCGGAGGACTGCACCAGAAATACACCACAGGAAAGCATACAGCTCAGACAGTTCCGCGGAAAATGTGGATGCAAAAATAGCAAAACTTATGGGAGAGGGCTATTCCTTTGAAGAAGTCAAGAGGGCACTTGAAATTGCCCAGAATAATGTTGACGTGGCCCGTAGTATTTTAAGAGAGTTTGTCTGTTTTCCTCCACCGGTCTCCCCACGACTCAATCTATAGCAGTGTCAAGATATTCTTGGAGCATGTGAATTCTACATAAACACATGTGGATTGGGGAATGAGAGGAAGAAGAGAATGGAATATTTTTCTTTCATCCTTAGTAGAAGGGTGTTTGTTTCCAGCCGTTTATCAAAGGCTCATGGCTGCTCTGATCAAGACTTACAAATATGCTGAGGCTTATGTATTTTTGCTAGCCATACTTTTTTAAATCAGGGTTGAACTGACAAAATAATTTAAAGAAGTTTACTTCGCTAGAACTTTTAATCTGTGAAATGCTTTTTCTTGTTTACAAGTTGGCAAGTTACAGTTTTCTAGTTGATACCTGTACTATGTTCCTGTTCATATTCCCTTGTACTTGTGGTCAGTTCTGCTGTAGCATTCCCAACAGTTTCCATGCTGACCACCCCATCAACTAAATCATCACTTTCCAGAAATTCTGTGTTTGTTTTGTTTTTTTTTCTCTTAGGAGATGCTTTAATTGTTTTTTGCATTTCAGCTCATCAAATGCAAAAAGTATGTGGCCTTCACTACTGATTTTTTTTTCTTTTGAGATTCCTTTGCTTTTGAGAGAGGAAATATCTGAATGTAAAATGCATTATTCTATCTATGAACTGCCTTTTTAAAGGTATTTTGACAGTAATGTTGGGCAGCTTTCTGTTTAACATGAATTCTATGACCTGTAATCCTCAAGGTCTTTTATATATAGTTTCCACAAAAAAAATCCCAACCAACAAATAACACTTCATGGAGCAGTGATACTGAGTTCCGACATGTAAAAAAAAGCCAAATGCACATGATAACAACTGTGTTTTGATTACACACTACTGGCACCAGTTCTCTGTGACTTATGTAAACTGAGGCTTGCCAGACTAGAAGGAATCTTTTTTGAATCATATTAATGGTATTCAGGTAAATTCCAGTTCTAGCTTCTGTAACGTAGAATGCGGTTAATTTTTTGAGTGATTATCCTGTGGTTCATTATGGCTTGGAGCAGTTTGTATTAACATGGAAACTTTAAATCTTTGATGCACTGTTAATTCCTAATGCTACTGTAGCAATATTTTTTGCAAAGTTCTTTAGTAACCTCCTCCTCTGTACACTTTATTATTCTCAAGTATGTGTTTAATACCCAAATTCATCCACTCACTTCCCAGCTGCTTAGTTGGAAATACATCTTTGCTTTACATGGTTAGTGATACTCCAGGCTTTGACATTTTATTTTTTGAGCCCAAACTGATGCAAGCCAAATTAAAAATCTTCCCAATTTTAAAAGACAGAGAAGACAACTCTGTTCTTAGTACACTCAAAGTTGAGTCCAAATATTTCCAGAATAATTCTTAAGATTGCTGCTTTCTTGGGTTTTGGTTTTTGGGTTTGTTTGTTTGTTTGTTTTTGTTCATTGTTTTTTACGAAACTTTGAAATCTTCTTTCCTTTTCTTAGAATTAAAAAGATAAAACCATGTGGTAGTTAGAATATTTTTCACATTTTGAGATGTGACCAGTATATGAGAATTTTCACAGTGTGCTAAGCTGGGTGTGAGGTATATATCAGTTGTTCCCTTTCAGCTGTCAGTGTTCTCCTTCTCTCAGATCACTTACAGGATTAGATCTCAGCAGCCAATGCATTTGTTTTAAAAGATTTTTTTTTTTTTAAAGACAGCAAATGGCTGAATTGCAGGATTCAAAATAACTGGAAACACCCAGTAGAAATTACTGTGATATCTCAAAGTCCATCATTTCATCAAAGAACTTACTCTTAAAACTAATTAAATAAATTATTTTGTAGCATCACAAAGCATAGTATGGATATCATTAATCTGTTTCAGTGATAAAAGATGATCAGGAGAATTCAGGGTATAGGGAAGAGCTGTTCCATTTTGATTTAAGCAAATGATTCTGAGTTTATGTCCTAGAAAAGGGCATTTGTGACTTCCTTTAAATGTTCATTCCTTGAGTACAGCGTATAAAAAGTTTTGGTTGAAGTTTATATTCTGTTCTTTTAGTTCAAGTAAGTGTATCTTTCCTCTGTTTTGGGGAAGGTTTTGTGTAGTCATGAATCCTCTTGTTCATTTGGTTTGTTTACAACATCCCTCTAGGATTTTAGCTGACTATAAATCAAAATTATTCACACTATTAAATTAAACACTGTGGTTGTACTGGAATTACTTAAATGAGGTTCTAGCATAACTGTCAGGATAGCAATGATGACAGTGGAAAAAAGAACACTTTACCAGGATGAGCAAACAATCTGCAGACTTAGTTTTGAAATTTGGAATTGTAATGGAAAACTCATTTTCTCATTTTTATGCAGCAGCTTAGTATAAATGACAGCCTTATGTTTCAATTAGAGGCTGGAACTGCTGCCTGATAGATTAAGGCTTTTAAATTTTTCCTTTTCCTTTCTGGTTGTGACCAACAGTGACACTTCTGTTTTTTTAGTTTATGTTAAAAAAAGCTTGATGAGCAATATTTTGAGTGGTAACTTGAGAAGAGTTCCATTAATCTTTAAATGAGTGTGTTAATTACACTTCTAAATAGTGGAACATTAAAACTATTAACCAAAACAGGTTTGAAATAGTCTTCAAGTCAAACACAGCAAAATTGCTTTGCCTGGAGTGTCGATATTTACTATGCAGGAATTAATAGGCTTAAAATGAATTAATCTGGCTACAGTCTAGTTCTCTAAATACATAGTTCTATGAACATATTTTAACCTTTGAAAGGCTTAAAGGTTTGAGCCTGGTAGTGTGTTATGCACATATATAACTTTAAGGAAGACTGACTTCAGCGAGAGTGCTTGAATAAACGAAGTTGGTTAAACTCAGAAACATGTGCTATCATATTTCTTCCGATTCAATGTCACTGCAGGCTTTCAGCCATCATTCTAATGTCTGCTGGCCTCACCTTTTACCTACCTTTAGCTAAATTACTGCAGTTTAAGCAAATTGGCTGAATCAGAACTTGAGCAAAGTAAGTGGACATCAGCAGCATGGATCTCTTCCAAAGACTATGAGTAGAAAAAAATTGGAATTGTGATAAAATAAATTAATTTAATATGATCATCAATGTTAATGGCTTGGCTGGAACCTTAAAATGGCCACTGGTAAAATTTGTTAATGTTCCGTATCTCAAGAGTGCATCTGGCACAGTTTTTTTCATAATGTGAATTAAGGAAGTTTTGTACCAGGATCATTTCTTCTGTTATATTTCTCTCATTTTCAGCTTGAAACTTTACTTTGCACTGATGACTCTGACCTGAAAGCATTTAAATTTGTGTCTTAAAAGCTTGACAGATTTTGAATCAAATAAACACAGTATTCTAAGCAAATTCAGGTACTACCTGTTGACCTGGAATTTAGCGCTTTTAGGAATGACTTCTTGAAAATGGACTTCAGTAGTTTCCATTTTGAAGGATTTTCTTTCAAATAACTATTTTATCTGAAAATGCCTTTTATAAACTTGTCTAACATGTGGCAAACTTAGTGATGTGTTCAATTAATTTATATTTTATTCAACATTCTTTTTAAATTTTGGTTATTATGTAAGCTCAAGTTCTTTATCTGTTCATGTAAGGTATTTTATAAAATTAATGTTAACAGAATGTCGGGTTGGTCTGTGATTTTTCAAGACTCTGTGGTCTCTGTTACTGAATTTTACCACTTTTCATATGCTGCTTTAGAAACATAGACAATTCTCTGTAGCGGTCTTAGAAACCATTTTTTTGTAAGCCAAAAAAATGAGGCCTTGCTCTAAAATAAGGTTAATCGTTGCATTGAGGCATTTCCTTTATATCCCCATACATCATTTCTAAATTTCAAAATTTAATGGTAAAAATTTATAAATTGGCAGTTATTTCAGAATGTCCATGTAATAGTTGTATGGCAGAAAGATGATAATCATTAAATACTTAGAATCCAAAGTGGTGAACGTGTAGTCTGACTGTACATTGATTTACAGGATTGTTTTCCTGAAGAAAATTACAGTAAGGTCACATTGATATTTCTTTAACATTCTGTGCATTTACATTCTCATGTATTGTACTTTTAATGTAAAAAATACTTAGAGTGTAAAACTTTTTTTTTTCTTACTGTATTCCAGCATTCTGAAAGAAGTTTAGAAAATCTGACCCCTCTACTATGCATGATAATACAGCTGATACTATTTAAAGCACACCACCATTCCCCACAGGTTGGATTAGACCTTCAATGATGAGTTTTTCATGGTACTTTCTTCAGTCTATGTTAAATCCTTGTCCATTATATAGGTTACTAGTCATATTACTAAATAGGGGAAGTTAACTCTTTGGTGTACTTGTCCGTAGCACTATAGTTGCCTGTTTCTTTCATTTGTACTCTTCTGATGTGAAAGCCAGCTGTCACCTCAGTTGTGTTATAATCAAATTTTAGCAGCTGGGTGCTCCAGGAATGTTTCAGGAATTTTTGTTTGGTAGACAAAGTTATTAATTCTGTACAAGATACCTGCCTCCCTTTATCAGTTGCAACGAGTCTCAATCAGGAAAATGAAAGTTTAGATTTTAAACCACTGTGTGTTACTTTGGCACCTGAACATTCAGTTTGTCCGCAGATGATTTCATGTCTATCAGGGAAAATTCTTATTCAAAATAATTCCTAAATCCCAAACCTCTTAATCTTAAATCACAAAAAAAATCTTCGATTTGTGAAATCCCATAACCTTCCTGAACATCATAAGGAATTCAAAGGCATCATAATAATATGAACCATGACAAAACTTTTTGCTTCCTAGACCTGCCAGAAACAAAAGCACAAACCCATTGAATACTGGTCTTCTGACACTGTGAAGCTGCTTGCATCTGTCGTGATCTGTGAAGGAATCACCAAGTCTAACTACAATAATGAAAAAAGTCAGCTTTTTTTTTTTATTGCAATAGCTGCCATGGTAGCCATCAAGATGGGAGAAGGGCAGAGAACTCCATAGAAGATGATAGTTTTGTTCTAACAATCCAAGCCCCTCTCTCCTGTTGGCGTACAAGATGTTTTGAACTGCCTGGGTGTCTAGTGCAAATGAAGGAGTATTTGGTAAGACTACTCCAGTCTCGATTACTGTGTCCTTCTCCAAGAAGTTCTTTAAAGGACATGGTGTTTTGGAACAGGATGCCAGGATCTTAGCAGCAGAGGGAAGTGGGAAGTAGCACTCTGCTCAGAATGTTTTTTGATACTAGCAAAACAACCAAAAGCTTCATAAGCATTTAAGTAAACACCTCTGTTTTAAAGCTCATCATCTCGGTTTTTGACGGGTGTGTATATGTACATGCGTATCTACCTGCTAGTCTGGTGAAGCATGGAGGAGAGAGTATTCCAACTGATGCCAACCTGCGGAGTTCAGAATTAGGCCACAGTACTCACCTCTGCAAAATATCTGTTCCTTTTGGATAGCTGAATGGAATGTGCAGAATAATCAAGCTACTATAGTCATCCATGTTTCAAAAGGCAAGTTTTTCTCTCTAGATAGCTGGGGAGGTGCATATATTTATTCCAAAATAGATAGCTTTCTTCTATGTGTACGTGTAATGATTAGGACAGTGAAAATAATAAATGGTCCCTAGTTTTCACTGGAACACAAGGCAATAGGTGCCCTAAGGAGAACATGTCCTTTGTTAATTTGCTGATTGAATATCACTGAATTTCAAATGCTGTCCAAAGGTAAGTGAGTCTACATCATCAGCTGTTGAGAAATAGCTCAGCGTAGTGGCTGGCATTTTCTGAAGTTATTATCTTGCTTGAACATGTGACTTTCAGGTGTTTCCTCTTGAAGTTTACATATTCATTACCAGTTCAATATTATCCATATATAATTCTTGGACCATTATTTCAAAATTTTTATTCTCTTTTTTCCCATGGCTTTTCATTATGGCTGTTATCAGTAGTATCTTTATTATCTGCGCTTGTAAGACTGAAATTAGAGTTATCCTGTTGTCATACATCCCAGCTTGGGCCAAGTTCAGCCCTGCTTTTGTCCTGCAACAGATGCATCACTTTGCATCCTCATCTGCTCTCTCTAAGACGGTTTTTCGTCTCTTCCTCCCACCCCAAATCTCTTCACAGCGGCATCAACCACCAGCGCATCCTCCATCTCAGTAACAACAGACATTTGACAGTTTCCCATCTCAGCTTGGACCACATCTGTATTTTCTGTAATCCTTCATAAGCGTTCTGCTAGTCTTCTCTGTCTCAATCATTATACAGATTCTCTGTGCCATATCCGAATGGCCCCTGTGAACACAGTCATCCAAAATGGATTCAGAATTCTGTGAGAAAGCCTGTTTTCTTTGTTAATATCACTGGGTTTTTTTCCTGCTCCTTTCTTGGCCTGGAAATACATTCTTGTGTTTCATTATTTGTTTGTCAGGGACAGAGATGAAATCCACTGCTAATTTCAGCAGATCCCTATTCTCCTTCTGAGATGTGAAAACAATAAAGACATCTTCTCCTAATTACAGTCCTTGTGTTTGAGATGGTTTGTGTCTCAATATGAGAGTTAAGTTTGTCCCATGAATGTGGTCTGTAGCTTGGAAAGTCACAATTATATTTGATTACTTCTAGTACTGAGTGAGGTGCAGGTTGAAGGAGTTAATTTTATAAGACATGTCAATGAAGTTGGGAAGTCACTTGAGATAAAGGTAACATTATCATGAGTGGCTGGGATAAAAGATGAACTCTATACCTTTGATGTCAAAGAAAGAAGTATCATGTAGCTTGAAAATTCTCACACAGAAAAGGTAAAAGCACGACTTCTGAATGATTCTACCAATGGTCCCCAAAAGAACTTTATTCTTCATTTGTTAGGTAGCCTTGCCCACAGGTTGGTTGTGATGATGATAATTTTGTAGCTCTTTAGGTGAACCAATATTTGTGAACATGACTGTAGATAGAGGGTTCCTGGGTTTGCATGCTGCTGCCTTGGGGTAAGCATTGTCGCTTTCCCAAAATCTCACAGAAATGGGACTGTTTATATTAGGTCTCACACAAATGTAGACTACCCACCTGCAAGAGATCCTCCAGAGACGAGGCAGCTAGGTGGAGAGACAAGGGTTGAGAATGTACAAGCTAAGTGAGCAAGGAGGTGGTGAAGGTGGTGTGTTAAAACCATGATTTTGGGGCAGCAGGAATAGTGTAATGGAAAGAGGAGGAAGGGACTAGGGGTGAAGGGGAAATGGTGAGAGGAAACTGAGGTGAATCGAGTGAGAGAAGATGGGTAGAAGTCTGGAGCAAACAGCAAAAAGCAGAAGGGAAAAAGAAAAAATCCGACATCTTGGAAAAATGTTTGAGTGTTTCAGAGCGTGGGTGGAGGAGGGAATTTGAGTTGTAGTGTGCAAGGGTGCCCTGAAGTGGGTCACCATGCCTTACCATGTTTGAGGCACAGCATAATCGCATGGAAAGGGCATCACGTGGCTGCCTGTACCATTCTTAGGTGACCTGCACCATAGTTAATCCCCTTATTTTAGTGTTTAACCTCACAATACTACTCTTCACCCTCACTTTGCTGTGGTCTCTGGCACAGCTCTGAAATTCTGTGTGGCAGGCTGCTCAGTCAGTTCTCATAGCAACATTTTTTTTTTTGTCAGTGGTTTAACATGGTGGTTTCCAGGCCCTTCAAGGCTTTTCTATCTATTTTGAGATTTAGTTCTAGCAAGAAGACTGTTGTCAATAAACAGAGCTGGCTCACAGTTAAACAGATTTGTCTTCAAGCATTGGCATCTTTTCCTTTGATGTGTTGGTGGTGTTGAGTAAACAGTCTTCAAGAGGCAGAGTCTTAATTGTATCTGTGCTTTGTTTTTATGGGGCACCGCTGCAGGCTGTGAATCTGCCATCAAACTGACTCTTGGTTCCCTTTTTAACCACATCACATAACAATATCTAAGGGCCTGAGACCAAGTTAAAATTGTCTGTGGCTTCATTCAAAGATGTTGTGGGTATGCTTTTCTCTTTTTGTGGCTGTGTAACTTGCTTTATTCACGTGTGGTGGCACGAGCATAACACTGAAAATTCAACCTGTCCTGAAACCCATGTCATTTCCACGCTTATTTAGTGGTTGATATAATTTGTCTTGTGAAGTACACAAGGTTCCTGTGATGGGGTGCACAGGACAAAGGTTAATTCCTTGCTATTGATGGGTAGAGCAGCGTGGACTAACGGCTAATACACAGAGGCTGCCGTTGATGTACAAACTATCTTAGCAATGTGGATTGATTTTCTGGGTTGGTTGGTTGAGCTGAAATTTATTTTCCACTGATCTGCCCTTATGGGACCTTATATTATTTGTACTGTGTCATCATTGTGTTTGAGCTCTCTCCATTACAGTAATATCCATGCCTCTTGAGACTGCCTGGTCTTCTCCCTTTGAAAACTGTAGCAAAGTCTGTCAAGATGGCTGTATGAGAAGAGTGGAAGGGGACTGGTTGGCATATTTGTTAGTAGCATGTGTTTGTGGGATAAAAGGGATTTTAGGAGAAGCATTGTTTTGTTGGTTTTATTTATTTTATTTTTTTTCCCCTAGAATGGTTCTTATGACGGAAAAGCTTTTATCAATCAATTTTCAGTTTTTGGGAAGCTGTCACACATGCCTTTAAAGAAAGGAAGATACTGGTAGTCTTTCCCCCCACACACCTTGTTTTTCAAGGTATATGTTGAACAGTGCCGTTGAGAGAGCCACGTATTCTCCAGCTATTTTCTTTTCTCCCTGGTTAATCAACAAGTAAGAAAACTTCTGCTCTTTATATAGTTTATGAAATGATGCCAACTTACTGATGCTTGCTCAACAGTTTCAGTGTTTGAACAAGACATTGTTATCTATCGCTTGGTGGCAGGTCAGTGACAACAGGGTAAAAAGGTTTATCAGAGGAAACAGGGGAAAGTGGGATGTGACAGAGGTACCTGCAAAGGAAGAAAATGAAAACAGATTAAGGAAATACTCTTAAGAGCAAAAGGAGGAAGAAAAATCATTAATTCAGTGAACATTATTTCACCAGAAGTAAATAAGAAATGCAAATATCATCATTAGCTAAAACACAAATGGTGGTAGATAATATGACTTAATAATCCTGTTTAGTGCTGCTTTAAATTAACAGCAAGTTTCAAACAGAAAGAATGGCCCTTTTATTTGTTCTTGATATTATAACAAAAGTATGTTTAGTTAACATCTAAGATTAGAAAATGTTCATAAAAATAAGTGGGTTTGAAATTGATAATGAGAAAGTTCACCAAATCTTGCAAATGAATGACTAAGCAAAGAAAACCTTATTTGTCATTCAGCAGTTTTGATTCAGAGCCCAGTTTGGAGAACCAGTTAAATCTAGAAAATGTTGACCCCTTACTACAGCAGAGGACCTCCCCTTAAGTCTTTGGAAGGCTCCTAATACATGTAAGTAACAGGGTGTATTTAATTTGGGGCTACAATTGTGTGTTACAGGAATGTCAGTTTAAGCCTTACCCAGTCATGTAATTACTAAGTATTAGGGGTTATACTTTACCCTGTATTGAGTGCCAGCAGCCTACAGTCTGGTTACACATTCATTCTTCTTGCATGCAGTACTTGCAACAGGTTATTCTCTGAAATGGAAGGTTGGGTTTTTTTCTCAGCATTGAAATCTGGATTTCACTTTTCAATGCAGTGGTGGAAATAATTTTCCAACTACAGAGCAATCATGCTGTGATTATGCTTTATATTCATCATTGGCATTAACTCATACAGCCATTAGGCACGCTGGAACATTGTTATTGCACAAATATAATGCGATTATTTTGGGGGCAATTGGGAAACCTCAGTTTCAGGTGGTCCCGTTTCGAAAGTGACCTCCTGATCGTCCAGTATCTTTTAAGACTTTGCAATTGCTGCACCTAAAATTATCTAAAATCAGTAGCTGCTTTTGGTATCGCAACTGAAAAATACATATCCCAGAGAAGCTCTGTAATGGTGCCCTTGGTTAGGGGTTCCAGTGTGTAGAAGGCAGAAGCAGGGAGAGAGAGGAGAGGGAGATGCCCTCTTTTTAGTTCCATGCCTGTCTATAATATTTAATCTCCCTAAAGTCTAGAGGATAGGCTATTTTCGGTGGTACTAGTAAAGCCTGTGTGAGTTCTGTTGCTTAAGAAATGCAATTTATTTGTGTTTCAGTCAGTTTAAACACACAAGCACATCTGGAGACTGCAGAAATTTGTGAGCCAGGCCAGCTTACAAATGTGCAAGGGAGAGCACTGCTCCTGCGTCTGTGTAAGGAACTCGGGAACAAACTGGACAGTACTTCATTTGCATGTCTGCTGAATAACATGTAGAAAGGGGGAAGAGTCCCAGAAAAAAGAGCCTACAATAAGCTTAGAAATGCTTGCCTGATCTCTGGGCTGCGTGTCAGCTAATTCAAAGCTTCAATGACAGTGGGCTTTCTTGGATTAGAGAATAAGAAAGAAGGGGGAAGTCCTTAAGACTTCGGCACTTTTTTGTATTCTACGTTTTCATTAATGAATTGAGCCTTATTCAAGCCAAGAGATCCGTTTTACAAAGCCATATCCTGAGAGGAGGAAGTCTTGCTAGAACTTGCCTTTGAGTTTAGAGAGAAATTGGACTTTGAGACTCAAACTAAAAATACCCGGTAAAGATAATGACAGGATGGTTGGTTGTGCAGCATTGAGTCGAGGTTTGACAATTTATTTTCAGTCCTTTACCTTGAAGATCTTAATCTTTAAACTCTGTTGAGTAAAATCCATGGTTTCTGAGGTGTTTGTTCCTGACTGGGAAGGGGCAACCTGGTTTACTTATGAAAGCTCTATCAGATTAATTGGGGGGAGGCAGGTTCCACAAGATTTGGTGCACATGGTTTTCAAAATGCTTTGAAAGATACTGTAGGAATGGTGATACCACAACCCACATGTATAGAGGGAGGCATCCTTTGCATGTAAAACAGTGTCCCTGTGGCAAGCAGTAAGAAGTATATGAAGATGGTTTATGTCTCTAAGAAACAGTCTCAGTGATTTTGCTGATCTTTTGTTTACGCTTTAAGAGCATATTATTTCTTGAGAAGCATAGTTGTACTTTAATTGTATGCCAATTGGAATTTAAATACACGTCACAAGTGTAGATCATTTATTTGCAGTTCTGAAAGTGGAGGTTGGCATTGTACACTATGCTGGAGAAGGCAAACTGGAAGCCACAAAACACCGTTTCCTTATTCTGTCTAGAGAATAAGAAATTTGCCCTTTCTACAATAGTGCTGTGATCAATGGATGGAACAAAGCAACACAGGGTCAGTTTTATTGTTTCTCCAAGCTTTCTTATTGGTGATTTTGGGTCATTTTGCAAAGACAAAAATTTTATTAGTTCAGTTTAAAGGAAGAGTCGAACCATCATGAGTTCAGATGGAGATGTTATGAAAAGTTCAAAGGGCAGGTAAAAGTAATGGTGTTTGCCTCCCTGTGCTGGGAAAACAAAAGTCACGTCGGCCAAGGGACAGGGCTTCTCATCATGTGGGCATCTACAGTTTGTTTCCTTTCTCCCTTAACTGTTCTCTCTTTTTTTTCTTTAATAGGTTGACAGGAAGAAACTGTCAGGATGTTGACACTTAAATGCAGTGGGTTTGGCTTGCTTTTTTTCTCATGTTTGAGAGATTAGAGGAAACAAAGAATGAAAGAGATGTTGCTATCATTCTTGCTCTTCATCTGATCCAGGACAAAGACTGTTGTTACAGTCATGAGACAGGACCCCATTGAACTAGATGCTGGACAAATGGAGAATACAGAATAAAATGCCATGTCCTCCACCAACAATTTTGTCCTTAATGGAAGGTAGAAACATACACTAATATATTATTGTAGTATAAAATAGGAATAAGACAAGGGAAAATTTGAGAAAATAGACACATAGGGGAGTACAAGGAAATGAATACTTTGATGGGCACCATTTCTTCTACATCAACAACTGTGAAAGGTTGCATGGGAATTTCAACCACAAAAAAATTTGTACAGTGTTGAGATACCTTTGCATATATGTGTGAAATTCAATTAGATTTAATTTGCAGACACCTGAAATATGGCAGCAGGGGAACTCTTCATACCTTTATTAATATTTAGGATCTTTCTTAGAACCTTCATTCTCCCAGTTCCATTCTCTGTAAAAGCACATGCAAATTTTTTAATTACACTCTTACAGCTCTCTTCTCATGGTGTTCTCCTAGTTGTCTTCCCTCAACTTCTTCAGTCTCATGCTTCACATTTTTCTCTTGGTTCATATTATATATTCTTATATATTGTCTAAGCTTTCCTCATCCCTTTTCATTGCTCATTAGGAAACTATTCCTCTGTTGTTAAGACTTTCCTCAGCAAATTTTGAAATTGTGCATTCCCACCCTTGCTGGCTATTCAGCTTAAGTACCTCAGCTGAGGAGAACTTGTGCCCCTCTCTTCAAGATCCACGTCGCACTGTGATCTTCCCTCTCCTTTACAATTTTCATTGCCTAGGAACATTCAGCAACAATAATGTGCTGCTTCTTTCTTGCCCCTGCTCTCTTCCACAGTGAGTATTTGTCATCTCGTTACAAGCTGTTCATTAGCTACCCGTTCCTCAGCTGTTTTGTGCCATCCTGAAGAACCCAGCTTCCTTTAGCTGCCTGGCCAGCTCTGTAAGTGTTACTTTAAGTGCAGTAATTTTTTGTCTAGACAGTCAAATATCAATGCAATGTTGAGAGCCTTAAGCTTTTAAATGTGTTCAGTCATCGGTATCTTTTCTCAGTGTTTGGTTGGGGGAATCCTACTTGTCTGTACGCGTCTATGGTGCTGTTACCTTCTCAGTGTTCTCTGTGATGCTGAGTGGTAACTCCTAATCTGTAAGTGGAATGGCTTGGTTACAGGAGTCTCAGGTTGTGAACATGTGGGGTCTCTCAAATTAAGTTAAATAGACTCTAGGGGAGTCTCAGGAAGAAGGCATGTTGTGGTTTGTGGTAAGATGTGAGCAGTGGTATAGCTGCTGAGGGTTTGGGCTGTACAACTGCAACAGATCAGGCCACCACTGATGTGGTGTTGACTCCAGATGAAGGCTGCTGTTTGAGGCAACACCAATGTGACTGCTTTTATCAGCCTAAGACATCCTATTTCCCTGTTACTTGAAGAGCGGCTACGAAGTTGAGGGAAGTGCAATTGCTGGCTGGGCAAGAATTCCCATACTATTCCTTGCATCAGACCCTGTGCTTACCTTACCCTTACCCAGTATGAACCGTGGAAGTTCATAGGAAAATGGGTAGAGGGACACTGTGGTATGCCATCTCTGGCAGCAGGTTTAAGCTGGTGATCTTGGCCCCTTGTTATTAAAGGAGAGGGTTTCTTTTTTAAAAAAATGAAAATGCAGATATGAGCATGTCCTGTGGGATGTAGTGAAGTGTGATAGCCAGGAAGGCTATGGTGCTTGCTGTTTCCTTGGGGTGAGTCAGAAGATACAAATGATAGAAAGTCATCTACTTGGCCTGGTGATTTTCTCCACAGTGACTATTAATAACATGTAGTTTCCCTTTAAGTAGGAGACCACTGAACTACACATGTGAAAAACGGCTCAAATTTGTAAGAGCTTGCAGGTTGCAATAGTGCAGAGAAATGATGTTGAAGAGAAGGGACTGATTTTATAGACTGTGAAAGTAACAGGTTTTTTCTAGGTTTTTTTCCTACAATTTTTTTTTTTAATCCACTTTTTAGCAAATCTTAAGTTTTATAATGGAATGTGGAATGTTTGTGTGCTTTGAAATGATCCAGTTTCTACTCTGTGTCAACTTGGTTGTTACTGAAAGGGGAGGATTCCAGCTGGTCACTGCTATTTGAAAAGTTTGTTCAATGGTGTGCCACCTCTTTTGTGGGATATTTGCACTATTTTAATTTACTTTTTAAAAATATTTTTGCCCGTTGTTTGCCTGCAGGGGGAGGTGGTATCTTGACTCTGCCCTGGGAGTGAAGAATTTGCTTTAACTGTGCTTTGCGGGAAGATTGATTCTGCAGCTGCTGCGGTTTCTATCTGTCTGCGGCAGAAGGTGCTGTAAGCAGCCTGAGTGCTGTCATTCCTGACAACACAATGCTCATGTTGTCTGCGTCCTCACTGACTGGGATCTTGTTTTGAGAGTGTGTAGGTTAAGCAAGAACTTGGATACTTTCCTCCTCTTTTTGTCTAATTACTTGTGCCAGTCACATGCTTAAAGGAAGATTGGAAGTCACATCACTATCCAAATCTGTGGCCATGAGATCAAAAACAAATGGGAGACAACGATCAAATAAAACAAGGCTGAAGCTGGAAGGGAGGTAGAATTGCAGCAGCAGTGAAGATAAAGGATAAAATTATGGCAAATATATAAAGCTGGCGGGAGAGATTTATAGCCATTGAGATGCTTTGAAGGGAATTTAATGACAGGCAAAAAGGCTTTTGCTGGAAGACTGATTCTTTTTGCTTCACTTTCTATCAAAACTAGCTGGAGGGAGGCTTTCCAGGATGGAGATCAGGCAAAAGATAAACAGGTAGGAGGCAGTGGAAGGGGGAAAGTAGAGTCTTCCTGCTTGTGGTTGGTTTTGTTAATAAAAGGAGAAACAGCAAACAAAAAAGAAAGAGTCCAGGAACTGGTTGATAGGTGGACGCACAGCTCTTCTGAAGATGGTGTGGCACCAAAGTATGGACTGTCCAGTGCACTTAACCTTATCCAAAGGCACGTTCTTTCCAAACCTTGACTGTCTGCCTTAGTTCCTACACAGTACTGGTGCAATATCTCTAATGCTCACCTGCACCCATGTGGACTCTCACTTCAGCACTGGTTTAATTCCACTCTTTCAGCTTTCTCTCTGTAAAGACTTTCCCATCAGAGTTCAGAATTAGTTGAATATATGGACAGTGATTTCTCCCCTTGACTTCAGTTCTGTTTGATGAAAGCCCGTGCTCTATAAAACAAGGGCCTAACTGTGTCCATCTCTGAAGGATCTTTCCGAGTTGACAACATCTGCACAGGCCAGGCTCTGTGTGTATACACAACCCTGCCCAGAGCTTCTCTGAAAAATTCGGTCCCCCGCACGTTCAGTCCACCGCTCTGTGTGTGTGCACAGGAGGACATGAAGGACACATCCTCCTGAGCGTAGAGGACTTACTGCATGTGTATCGTAAACCCTGAAATAAAACTCTTCCTGAAGTATAAGGCTGGCTGTGCGTACATAGCAGCAGTTCTTCGGGCGTGTAGCTCTTCTAACCTGAGACGCTACGGCCTTGGCTTCCAGGGAGGCCAGCGGCTTCTGCCGCCTCTTTTCTTGAGCTTGAGTTGCAGGGTCACGTGCTCATTTATAACAGGGTCTCAAGTTATAGAAGAAAGTTTGATTTCTCATAAATGGCAGTCCCACGTTTCAGCAGATACTTTGTGAGTCTCATGAGCCTGAATCAAGGCAGTGTGGATTTAACTGCCCCTCTAATTTTCCAACTCACTGTTGGAGGGTGTTTGTCAATCTAAAACTCCTTTACAGCCTGCAAAATAATGTTTTTTATTAAAATTTGTTTGAAATTCTTATCCATTATCTTCGCGTTTTGCAGAAGGTAAGATTATGTCCCAAAGTATGGTTGAACAAGCTCCATTAAATGGATGACAACTTCCAATCCTCTTCTGTAAGTAATGGTTCAATTTCTCTGAGGGCTTTTTTTCCCCTTTCCATTTGATATCTCAGGCCAGGGAGCAGTATACATTCCTACCAACCTGAATTTAAATGAAGCCGACTGCTAACTTTGATTTGCTTCTGTTCCTTCCCATCTACACAAACTGGCTTGCATTAATCATATTAATAAAAATGGCATTAAAATTACCAAGTTTTATAAAGGCACATGACAGTGATATTACCCACCAAGTTACAAGTCATTGTGCATGCATATTAATTACAAGTTGTCTAAGATTTCAGTACAAGCTCAAAGGAATGACATTTTTCCCTGTATGTTGTTTTTAATTTTGGAAAGCTCCCTTGTAATGCAAGATGTATCCCGTCCTAATGCGGTTCTCTAATGACAGTGTGCTTTAATTTTGATAGATGACCCCCAAATGCTTTAAATCCACTAAGATTTGCTGTAATTAGAATGTTTTTTTTTTTTAATACTTTGTTTTCTGAACTATCCATGGTGATGTCCGTCTATCATTAGATGGATGTTTACTTATTCCCCTTCCAAAAAAATGAAAAATCAAGTAATTGTATTGAGAGCTTATCTTTGTTGCTACGTGGTGGAGGGAGCGTGTTATAATTTATCTCACTCTACTCACTGCTCCTTTCTTTTGAGGGATTGTGCTCTGAAGAAGCGTACATTTTTCAGAAACATTCAAAGCCCTTCTCCTCCCTCCCCCAAGCTCCAGGTAGTAGCATTGCCCCAGTATGAGTGCAAACAACTCACCTCATCCATTCTGAATGCCTGCCAATGGAAATTTGAAGCACAGGGTAGAATTCACTAGGCAATTTGTTTTTTCTCTGTTCCTTGTTTCCCTCTCCATTTTCCATTTATTGTAATGCTTCCTTGCACATACAAATCTAGTGTATATTTTCAGTGCAGAATATTTATTAACAGCGGTTTACAAAACAAGAAAAAGCACTGAGGATGTTACTCTCCTACCATCTCAAAAAAAAAAAAAGTCCTTTTATTGTCCTCCTTGTGTCATTCCTTGTCTGTCCTTTGCAGAGCAGCGGATCCTTTCTCCGTAGTGTTTCACTATCTCGCTGATGGTTGCTACTGTCAGCTCAGCCTATTCCTCTGTCCTGTGGTGTTTTCTCTTTCACCAGCCTTCCTTTTCTCTCTAGTTTGAATTGGCATGTTCAGTCTGGTCTTTCAGATCTCCGCTCTCTCCTCTCCTTCCCGCTCCTCAGCTTTTCTGTAGGTTTTAGATCTCTCCCTTATTTTCTAGAAGGCATTTCCCCCCCACTTTCCTTTTTGTCACCTGCACCCCTTTGCTCCCCGATGTGCCTGCTGATGTTGCTCCGTAGCATTTCCACCCGTCGTCCCCGCAGCGCGCTCTCTCTTTCCGCCTTGTCCCTGAGCCCCGGCCACCGCGTCGCAGCCCGATGAGCAGCAGGCGGGGGGACGCTCTCACGCTGCCGTGCCAAGCCGCGGGCTGCGCCCGCAAACGCGCTGCAGCCTCACCGGGGCTCGGGTGCAGGGGGAGGCAGGAGAGCAGAGAGGAGCGCAGCTGGCGGCCGAGTCGCGGCTGCCGGGGGAGCAGCCATAGCCTTGGCTCCCGGCGGAGGGCGGCGAGAGGAGCAGCCTCTGATCGGAGGCGGGTGAGGGAGGCCTGGAGCTCCATCAGGCAGCGGGACTGAGGTGGGAGATGCTGGGGGTGCAGCCCGGACCGCGGCCTGTGGGCGCGCCCCTGCCCCTCCACCAGCACCGTGTTTGTGGGGCTTTTGCTTCTCCGGGGCTGGTCTCACCCGCTATTTAAGAGGTGACAAAACTCCGCCCCAGCAAAACAAGATGGCAGGTCCGTACCAGCGCCTGCCAGTGTCTGGACTTCGGCAGTGAGCCCAGGAGGGTCCTGACTTGCATAACTGGGGAAAAAAGAAGTTTCCTTCCTGGGCAGGTTAATAATCAGATCAAATCAACATGTAAAATTTGATTAGGCTTCTGATTAGGAAAGAGTAAGCCAGGAGTTTGCAGCTTGTTGTGTCAACAGAATACATCAGCTTCAGTCTGATGTTTTGCTTTCAATAAGAAGCTGGTAATAAAATGACAGCGTTTGACTTCCTCGTGAGGTTCTGAATGTGATCCAGTTGTCTTTGAGACAATTGCCAAATATCATAGGATATGCACTGGGACTTAGTCAACAACCAGGCAGAACTATCAAATCACTTCATTGCAATAAAAAGCAGTAATAAGGAGGGAGGGGAATCTTTGCCTTTAATGGAAGAGGTAAAACTTGTAGGTTTGGAAAAATCTGGTAGGTTGCTGTTTGCCTCAGGTGACTACTCAGGAGGGCAGATGTCCCAGCTGAAGGGCCCTGAGCTCGCTGTTGTACAAGGCTTTATTTTGCAGAATATAGGAACATAAAAAATGGCTAAGCCATCAGAGATTGCAGCCCAGTTCAATGCTGAAAAAATTCTGAACGATTCTGACAGTTGAACCTTTTCATTGGAAAGCAGTAAAGCAAGCAATGTCACCAGCACCTTCTCAGCAGGCTAATTACATGTAAGAAGCAACTGCCAATGGAATGGTAATGGACTTTGAGTTTTTACTGGTAACAGGTTTTAGAGGAAATGGAGAAAATAATTCTTGTATTTTTTTTGTTGAGCCTGGGTACTTTCAGCCAGGGCTTAGAAATGGCTAGCAGATCTCCACATACTAAACGGTTGTCATTTTGCCATTCAAGCCAGTGTCACAGAAATTCAGTGTAGCAACTGTTCAAACCATGTTGTAAATGCCTAACGTATTTAGAAATACAAATAACGCATAGCTTACTTTTCTCATCAGAACAGGATCCGGTGACAGTGTGATTAATCATAGGCTGTTCGGCACCAGCAGGGGAGAAAAAAACCTATTAATGCTGCCTTGCTCTGCAGGCGCGGAGGCTGTACTGGAAGGGAATGATCTCTGATGTGAGGGAAGACGGACTGCTAATTCAAAACACAAAATTCCACCTGCTGTCAAGAATGATTAGGGATCAGAAGGGTATGTTTGTGACGATTGCTTGATCTTTGTGGCTAATAAAGTTAGCTGTCTACAGTTAAAACCCTGTTCGTGTTAACTGGGATGTTTATCCCACCTAAAACCCTCCCCTTCCCCAGATAGGTTCAAGCGGGACAATTCCTCCTGCCAAGCATGCTCACTGGCACTAGCTCAGGCACCAGAAGTGTGAAGAGGGAGAACAAAGCTCTCTGCTCAAAGCAGTCAGCTCTGCTTCTGCTGGTTACTTCAGGCACTGGTAAGACTGGCGTTGGATGCTCTCTTCACACAGGGCTTTGCTGCAAAAAAATACCTGGCATAGTTAAACTATGTTCTCTTAACTCGATCTGGGGGGCAACGGGATGGGAGCAATACAACATTTCTGCTACCTCTTTGAATTTGTGGATTAAAATCAACTCATTTTCTGGGTTACCTCTATTTCACAAATTATTCATTCGGCCATGACCTCTATGGATTTTGTCCTGTCTCAGGTCACTTGGAGTTAACCTGCAGGGGGGGAGCAAGACGTCCTGCTGGAATACCAGGTCTTGTATTCTGAGGTCTCTGCAGGAAACCTCCAGATTGTCCAAAGCACACGTCAAGGGCAACCCTTTGCAACGCATCAGCTAAGAGAGAGCAGGATGGTGTATGCGAACGAAGAGAGTCTGGAAAAACAAGCTGCTGTCACGGGCACTCTGTTCACGCAGAGGGTAGGAATGTGCTTGTACTTAACTGGAACCAGGTAGTGTTATCGAGGCTCAGGTAGAGTGATTTGTCTTGGAAGGCATGTAAGCTAAAGGTAGCTGGTGTGAACCAGGCAACCGTAGGGGAGTTTGATTTGCAAGGCCACCCACAGTAGAGTAACTGTATCAGTAATACCAGATAAAGCTGAGATTACTTCAGTACTGATACCGAAACCACTGAATTTGGGTAGGGATATATCAGATCTGTAACCAATGGAGAAGCAACTAGAAGCAGGGTGTTTGTCTGGGAGGAGACTGGCTGGAGAAAAGGAGGTACGAGGGGAGCAAAAAGGTGGGTTCAGGAATGGAAAAATTAAAAGTAAGGTAAAGAAAAATGGAGGGCAGATTTTCCAGCAGTAAGAGTACGAAATTCTACAGATGGCAGAGTGGCTGCCCTGTGGGCTCAAGGCCACCGGGATGCCGGAGGGAAGCCCTGGGACAACTCACTGGACTTCCCGTCGGGTCTGCTTTGGGAAGGCCTGGTGCAGGAGGGTAGAGTGCAGAGGGATTATTTGCTAATGTTAAGTGGTGTGGGGAGAGAAGGGTGACACATTTGTGTTTCAGGAGTAGCTGTCTGTAGTTAATAGGATTTAATAGCGATGAACAGTGGCTTTCTGGTGGTGTGTAATAACAAGCCAAGTAATGTAAATTGGTAACAGAAGTCTGTTTATTAGTTAATTAGGTTATTTGATTTATTAATTGTTAGTAATCTGTTGATTCATCAATAAGCATTATAGTTCCTATCAGTAGTGTCTCAAGCCTGCAACGTAACGGAGGAGGGTCAGACCCTGAGGCAACAACCTAGCAGGTAATTCTTCTGAAACTGGACCTTGTACAACTTGTGTCTCTGTAGAACCCGAGACAGTAAGGAACTGCCGTAAACATGCCTTAACTATCAGTCTGAATCCTCCTCCACTTAGGCTGTCTTCCAGAGTAGTCTGCAATCCTTTGAATTCCTCTTGTATGATGTATTTAATTTAAAAGCTCTTTTATTCCCAGTTATAGCTCACTAGTTACTATCATGGTCAAGACTGTCTCGGTTGCTCATATTTTGGTTCCGATTAGTTTCAGCTTATGGTACCTGTTTTGGGCAGGGGGATGTGTGTGAAAATTTTTACTTGGAACTTTATAATCGGCTTTCCAAATCTGTTTGGATACTTTATAGCTGCTGTTACAGGCAGGATTTTTTCCTGGGCAGCCTGTTTTATTGTCTTGCTGTGAAATCTACAGATGTTGTTCTGGTTTCTTTTTGAGAAAATTCATGTTCCCGATTTAATTTCCTTTGGATCTTTTCTAATGATTCTTGGTCGGCTTTAATGGCCTGTGAGTCACTTCAGTGTATGTTCCATCTTGGCCCCTCGGTTTCTGACACTTTCTCTCTTACCACCTCTGTCCTGCTGTGTTTGTTTTTGAATTAGCCAAATTTAGTGTTTTTCCCATGGGGATGAGCATCAGTAATACAAACTGCATGTGCCATTTGTGACATCTTCACACCAAAATTCTCTTCAGGATGGTAGAAAGCGAGAGGCTGTTTTCCCACTCAGATATTCTCTTACCTTTGCTGTTTAATATAGCCATGTTCACTGTTTCTTTGGCCGTGTCTCTTCCATACGCCCAGCCAGCAACAAATGGCCATGCCTTGTATTTCAAGCGTATTTATCGGGGGTGGTGAATAATGCATTGTTATGCCAGATTACTTACTATACTCATGTCTTGTGTCAAGATCTAGTTGGATGAAAGAGCTGAGTGCATTAAAATATCATTTGGTAAGGGTTTATTAGTTAATAATACCTTGAAATGCTTTTGAATACTTTTCCTCATGAAAATTATGTAGATTTTTTTTTTTTTGCATTGAAAGCTGAATTATAATAAAGGCAATATTATGTATAGTGAGGAGGCTGAGGTGTTTGGGTTGGTCACCATACCTCTTAGAGCTGAAAAGGCTTATCCTGTCCAACCTGATTATTTTCACAGATCACAAGAAAGTTTTCTTCTCTCAGTTCGCCTCTGAACTTTTGAGTGGAATTGTACTGATGGGAAAAATGCAAATGTTTAAAAAGTTCTCTTGGTACCTACTGCTATGTTGAGGCTGGATTAGTGCGTCGACAAGTTCTGCTCCAGGTGCTTCTGCTGGGTCAGCTGTTAGACCTTCCTTAAAACTTTGGAAGCAAATATATCCAGCTTCATGCCAGCTCTCTGCATACGTTCTGTAATGGTTAAAGTTACTTTTCAGCATTTAGATCTCTGTCCCGCTGTGACTGGAAGTAGATGGATTTGTTCATTTGTTGAATTTACCTCTGCCCACTACTATGTATTGCTCCCTCTCCAGAGCTATACGAAGAGATGTGATGGCTTCCTCCGCTGGAGCGAAGGATGGACACTAAGGCTAGCAGCTTCATAAAGGACAGCTCTGGCTGCCTGGGGATGCAGATCCATTCTTGGTGGTAGCTATTAGCACCTTTTTAGCTAGTGTAAATGTGGAAAAGCATATGCGTGAGGAGGAGAGAGCAAATGTTTGAATAAGCACCCCAGAGAGAACAGCAGAGAGCATTAGGATGGAGCACTGCAGCTGTCAAAGGACTACATCCTCAGAGGGCAGTGACCCCAGCAACATTCTCATCTCAGCTTTGTTTATTTTTTTTTAAAGAAAAATTGTACTTGAAAAAGATCTAGCTGTTGGTTAAAGGTAAGTTTTAGTGAGTTATGCTCCTATTTACTGGCAATTTTACTCTCCCGCACCCCTTTTTTGAAGGACCAAATGATCAATTTTTCAGGCAGAGCCAGTGAAAAGAGGTGGTGGTCCGCGAATGCTACCTTCTCAGGAGCTTCTAAACACTGCTGGCTTTTGTTGCCAAGTTTGTACTTCTTAACCTTGCCTATAATATGTGTAAAAATTTCAGTGAAAACACTCTGCTTCTCCACTGTTGTTCCCGATAGAGTCTGCATTAGGAAAATCTGGGACCCAGCACTGTGCAGAAGACACAGCAGCAAATCTGGCTGCACTGCAAAATGGATTTCTTCGAGGTGCAGCAAGTGGGGGTTAGAAAGACATTGCACATAGAAGTGAAACTACCTTATTCCACACACTGGTAATTTTGATAACTCTAACTTTATCAGAAAGTCTGTCTGATCTGATTTCCATACCCTGTTTCTTTCTGTTTAGTAAGTGCAGTCACTTTGGCCAGTTGTGTTTGTTGTGTTTGCTTACTTTCTTAAATTAATGGAAATTACTGTGATCTTTCTTTATCCGGAGTAATAGAAACAGAGAGCGCTTTTATATCAACATCACTGAAATTGAATTTGTGGAAATATTTTGTCTAGATGAGGTTTTATTTGACTCTTTAATTGGTTTCATTTCCTGAATTTAGATTCAATTATGTTCTTCCTTTTAAATGTATTTTGTTGTCCATGCTAGACTAGCTCTTCTTGTGACAGATGCAAATACTAATGAAATCTTGGATCTGGTGTGCAGACATGATTGAACACTTATGGCACAATCTGAATTTCTATTTGCTTTCTAGCTCTGGAGAGCGCAAATTGTCATCAGTGATGTACCTATGCAGGTGATTACTTGATGGCTCCGGTGAGAATCTCGGGACAAAATACGCATTAGGATGATGCAAGTTTGAGCTGAGGGAAGCATTGCTCCTCTTCTGGATTTATAGTTGGCCTCTTTTAATATAAGCGTTATTATTCAGAGGGTTTTTTTGAGCGAGGTTGAATGTAGGTTTGTATTTAGAGGGATGTCTTTTTCCTAGAAAAAGTAAATGGGTGGAAATGACTATACTTAAACAGAATTTAATCTGTTACTTCTTAGAGCAATAGGATGTAGCTTTCTTCACTCTGCTCTCTCTCAAGTCCAGGGCTGGATAGTATGCAATAAATCCTTGCATCATAACTACCTGGACTGAAATATATGAAAAAGATCACATCCTTAAACGTAAGACTTGTGCTGGCGTTACAGTACAAAGATTCCTGATGATATTTATTTAACATTATTTCTAGTTGTATGAGTGACAGGAAAAGCATTAGCCAAAAAAAAGAGTAAAAGCCTTAGTCACGCTGGTGCTATAGGTGTAAGTATGTGTTGTGGGATTACAGTTGAGCCTTTGTAGTGTGGATGAGATTTTGTGCAATTTTCCCAAAATGGAGAAACTCCAGGGGACTCCAGAACAACGGATACGAACATGTAGAAGCCCACGATGGGAAGTTGGGTATGTTTCTATTTTTTTGCCATTTCACAGCCCATTTTATGTTTATAGTTGTGTTAAAGTGCTGGTACTTATCTCAAGGTGCTTTGGCACTTCTGAACTAAACTGGAGCAGGAGATGTGAAAACGAGCACGAGGACAAGGGGCAGAGGACCACGGAAGCCTGATCTGTATCACCGGGGGAACACGAGAACAGCAAAAACATTTGGGGAGGGTGTGTGATGAGAAGTACATTACTGTTTTCTTACTAAACGGAGTATAATTTCATAATTTGTCAGGCTGTACCTTTTCAAGCTGAAATTCATTACTACATCAAAGTGAATGCCTTGCTGCTAACAGAATAAATGTCTCTATTTAGAAAGCAAATGAGAAAAAAGTATGAATTACAGGACATTTAAAGACTTGTGAGTAGCTGGTGGAGTTAGTAGTCTTCTAAAAATTGACTTTGACATAATTTGATAATAAGTAATAAGCTTAGTTTCTGATTCTCTGAGAATTTGAAACGTAGCAAATCGCTACCGAAAGCTTGCGCTGCATTACACACGAGGCGTACACAGTGAAGGTGTGTCTGGTGGGGTTGGTTCGTTGGTCTGTTTGCAGCCCGTCCACCTCCCTTCCTACCTGCCCGCTGGAACTAGGAGAAGTTATGTTCCGCCTGTGTTTGTTTCCTTCATCTTCTGCCTGGAGGAATGGAATTTCAAAATCTGTTTGAAAAACCTGGATTGGGCGATTCTTGGAAACAGACACCTGGATGGAGATGCATTCAAGTCAAAAGAAAACCCAGAAAACAGTTGCACAGGAGGTCATGAGCTCATTTCATATGTCACTGCTTAATCTTAGCGGAGGTAATTACATACATATGGCTGTCTAAACATGAAGTCAACAGGAAGTTATCCAGCTACATGTGGTACTACAAGTAAATCAGATTTAACTAACTGCAACAGCCAGCAGCTGAGGATATTAGGTGAATATCCGATGTTCCCTAATGACATTTATCTTATCTTAGAAAAAGACAACAAATTTACGTTTATTCATTTTTTGTCTGTCTCTAGGGGCTGGTACCAATATGGGTAAAACTCGTGTTTGTTAGTATCTGATAATGTTGAAGTAGTAATTGATACAGATTTATCTCTCTCTACTGATTTTGTATATATAGATTATATATAATTATTCATAGATGTACTTAAAAACAAACTTTACTGCCTAAACCACCTGTAGTGCTGGGTTGATGTGGGCAAGTCATGGTTCCCCTGCTGCTTTGCTTTTTGCTGTGTTGACCCCAAGCACTCTCTTTTCCCGGAAGGCCTCACCTTCTGCCCGCGCCATTATCACGTTTTAAGCGTGGCTCACACCCGCTGCAGTACAGCCACGCGCGGTCACCACCGACTGTCCTGGTTTCCCAGCCGTAAAACAAGAGGCTCAGCGCTCTCCCACGCCCCTGGCTCGTGCTTTTAAACCATTTGTAAGCAGGGATTTTTTTTTCTCCCCCCGCTTCCTGTGTGCAGTAATCTGAATGAAGTTGAGCTCCGGGGTGGTGTACAAAATCAGATTTGTAAGATTCACTGCTGGGGTGTATTTTTCTAAGCAGGTCACAGGTAGAGACCTGCGCGAGGAACTTTTGGAAGGTTGCGCGTGCCTACCGGGCACACGCTTCTCTCCGGGTGAGCGCTTATGCTCTGTTCGTCCTGACCCTCTGCTTCAGGAGAAGGCCCCCGCACCCACGCCGAGCCCACCCAGCTCCGCGGGACTTCTGGTCCCAGCCAGACGCCGCGGAGGCACGTTCGCGGGATGAGGGTCGGCAACGGCGTGAGCTCCAGGCAAGCGCCCTCCCTCGTGTTCATGCGTGTCCTCGTAAACCGAGATTGCAGACAAGCGAGCGAAGACGTACTTCGGTTTTATTGTTGTTTAGGCATGGATAGAAACATTAATTCTTTTGCGCTCTTGGTTCTTGAAACGTGCCTATCGTGAACTCGGAGCAGTGAAAAACCCAGCTCCTAGGACTGCCGGTTTAAAGTGCATAGGAGATCTAGCAGAATCCCAAAAGGCGAGGAGTCACTTTTATTCCTTTTTTGTAGCTGTGGAAGTTGAAGGACTTTTTGTCTTCTCCTCTCCCCCTGTATTCCTCAGACAGTGGTATGAAAATTTTCAGCCCTTCCCTATGCTTTCCCTTACAATCTTTGGAGGTTTCTTCTCTGTATTTAAGAACTATTTGTAGTGTTATAAACAAAGAGAGGTGATGTTTGCGCCCTCCTTCACAGGACGCTGTTCCAACTTCTCCTGTTCAGAGTCACGCCCGCTGCGTGTTTTTTTTAAAAAAACATGTATCACTTGGCAGTGTTCTCGCACCAAAAGAAAAAGATATATTTGTAGATAAAGTAACATTTTTTGTGTGTTTACGTTTTATTTTGGAAAACAGGTGTTTAAAAATTTTAGAATTTTTTTAACAAAATTCTAAAAAGAAAAAAAATCACAATATTTACAGAGATAACAGAATGGCTTAGCCATGCAAAACAAATTACTTTGGTTTTTTCCCCCATTTTACTTTGGTTTAAATATTGACCAAGATTGTAATTTTTTTTTCTTTTTGCCAAATAAAACAGTAACAAATCAAAGTTTAGAGGCATATAACAGGATTTCCCTCTAATATTTTATACAGCATAGAGTTTATAGGACATCTTATGTATTTAATCCATGGCAATGCACTACAGGAAGCTTTTATTAAGACATCAGTCACTACTGCCCAAACATTTAACATTTTACAAATTTACAAGTAACAGTGTTTTCTTCCCCCTAAATAATGCAAAAGTGGCAAAATACATTTCCTAACGTCCATCTTTTTCTTTTTATTTATTTATTTATTTATTTTTGCCTACCGGTCTATAAAAACCTACTTTTTCCCTGGATAGTTGTAAATGGAAACCTGATGTTCTGCTTACTCTACTGCTCCTCTCCATCAAAGCTAGCTGCCTTGTTACTTTCTTCCAGAAACTCACCTGCTGCATATGATGAAACTTCTCTCCCTTAAGTACAACTTCTATTGGCCATTTACCCAAAAACATTTTCTTGTCAGTACCATTCTAAAAATTCCCTCAAGCATAAAACATGTTTATAAAGTTACAAACTTGAATGTAACTAAAGATACATAGACATTTCATTGTTACAATTATATGTACTGCTTGATAAATTAGGTACCAGTTAAAAACACTAAAATTATCTCAAGGTGCATTCAATATCTGTAGCATAGTTAACAAAAACACACAAAAAATATATATATATTCTATTTTTGTGGAAAAAAAATGCAGCTTTGATATGACCACTTTTTAAAAAAAAGTTTCCAATTCTGACTGGTATCTTTTGGAAATGAAGAAAAGGTACAGTACTTTAAGGCAGTGGATAACGTAAAGGGATCAAAATTAATCCAGAATTCCAGTTCCTCATCCTAATTCTAACATGAAAGACAACTAATAACAGATCAATCAAAATGTGTGTCTTGGTCTAGAAGAAAAGGATTATTAGCCACCGTCTGTATGTAGGCTAGGAGTTTTCCATTGTGTTCCTTGCTCAATACCCAGACTTCTTCGTGGAAACTCTTTACTCCCTTTCTGGCTGTTTAGCTTTGCACGGTTTTTTAAATGCTCACTTTTATTAACATTTTAGTTTATTCTTGTCACAGCTGTCACCCTTCCTCTTTACTGTGATTTCAAAGAATGAAAAAGGAATTTGACGTTTTCCTTTAAGACAATCTTATACTTTAGGTACTTGCTAGAAAGCAGAGGCTTCACTGATAACAATCAGAATTAGACATGTACCTGCTCAGAGGGTGTCATAAAAACAATTGAAATAAAACCATTACACTATACATCAGATTAACAGCAACTCCCAGAACAAAGCCTTACAGTGTATAAAAATAGCTACGTAAAAAATTTACATAAAGGCAAACAAAAAGAAATCTTCAGTGCAGACATTTACAAAAAAATATTTCAAACAGAACACAACATGGTGACCTATTATCATGGCTGTTGCCAAAATTAGTTTGTGGGTTGTTTTTTGTTTTTTTTTTTAGCTTGAGATAATTGTGTCTAAAATCCTTTGAAAACTCGGTAGTATGATCTGTTTAATACTTGAACCATGAATAGCTGTCACTTCTTTGTATATGTTTAAATACAATCCACGTTCATGCTTCAATTGGTCTATATGTATTCTCTGAAAATATGAAAGATAAAGCCAGTTTAACATTTTACAATGTTAACCAACATTAACTACTCAGTATCTAACCTTCAAATAAACAGCTACATGAATAGCACTCTCTTCTGCAGTTCAGTGATGAGAATACTTTCTTTCATGATAAGAACAGCTGTTGCAATATTGTTCCTGGTAAATCCAGTAAGTTTAGCTGGCAAGTAATGGATTTATGCCCATTTCACTTCTGTAGATCTACTGATCTGAAGATAGGAAATAATTAGAGTAAAAGATTGCACCGAAAGCACACACTGTTATTTGAACGTCTGTGTTCAATAAATATCCCCAGCTAACTTCAGCTCCATCTAATCCCCTCGATGTTGCAGAAGGTACCAGGTCCAGAAAAAAAAGTACAAAACAAGCCCTAACCAAAAGGCTACAGGATTTTCCCATAGAATTGCAGTAGAAATGCTGGGTATTTACACTGCAACTTTTTCAAAATCCAAATTTACTGATTTTCCACTTTTAAATCATTCATAGGGCATAGTTCCCTTTTCCAAACTAGTAAAACAGTGATATTGATAGCAAAGTGCATACAGCAATGCTGCATCTCTATATACTATATCATCCTCTATATAAAGTCAGTGAATTCTGAATATTTAGTGCAAAAATAGTGCCTTGTACTTTAAAATCTCAGATAACACTAACGTATTGAAATTATTAGTAAGGAGAGCTGTCGTTATTTAAATAAGAAACTTTTTAAAATCTAAATATGAAATGTCGTAATTCCACTATGTGCTTTAGAACCATGCTACCGCCAGTAGGTATCCAATGCTATTTACTTAAGATCACTGAAAATGAGGGCCGTCTACAGCTTTCCTGATGAGAAACTCACAACGTAGCACCACTGAACATGTACGAGTCTCATTTTTAAGAACGGCTGATGACTAACTCAAGAAACCTCTATGTGGTTAGCTGCTTTCCGCACTCTTGTGCTACCACAGTGTGAATTTAAAACGGCCTTAGTCGGACAGAAAAATGGTCTAACCCTCTACTTTGGGTAGTAAGAGGAGAGATGCAGCAGTGGCACATACATATGCACCAGTGGTGTATATGTATGTGAACACCGGGTGGTGCTGTTGGAGCTTTGTAGTGCTCCTGTAATTCCTAACAGAACTTCTGCATCTACCCAATTATTTGTATACACTTCATTTTATATGGACAAACTTTCATACCTGTTACTAACCTAACATACAGTGCCTCTTTCCAGGATAAAATCAATAATAGTATAACTATGTGAAATCTTGAGTAAAAGAATGGTTTTGTTCTAAAGAAAGTTTCATGCATTCTGCAGTGATGATGAATAAAGCTGACCAAGGACTTAGAAACTGTTGCTTTCAGTAAGGCAAGAGGGGTCCTGTCAATACTGCAAGTCGTAACTCAAAACCTTCGAAATTATACCTAAACATACTCTTCATACACACACACACACACACTTACATGTGTATACCACAGTGATACATTATACAAATTTGTATTTTCGTTTCCCCAAGTACGTGGATTAAAATAAAGCCAAGTACTAAGTTCTGTCTGAATGTCAGGCTTCTATAATATCTACATATGCAGGCATGAATTCTTAACGGGCCCGAGGCCTGAGTCTGTCTGTCCTAATACGTCCTAATACTACACCACTCAAAATCACTCCACTGCCTCACCTCTGAAAGGTGAGCAAGAGACTCCAAGCTACCACCATGATCCCTAGAGAGAAATGGGGGACAGAGAGATGTTAAATGCTGCAAATATGAAACACTTACCTGGAATGATGACTGACGCATTTTCTCTTAAGTTTCAGATTTATGATTGTTTTCTTCTAGTTTTTTGTTTTCTTCTATATTTCCAAGATCTTTGTCTACATGTTTTGATGCTGTCCTATAATGAAAAATTAAGGTCATTTTTGTACTTCTACAGTATTTTGTTCCATCCTCACATTAATGACACTCCTCCCCTCTCAGTAAAACAGAAAACTCTCACAGTTCTGTTCTGAGCAGAGCAACAGGCTTGCATATGTCTGTAAAGAGGCCAATAGCACCAGTTCCCCCACTGGCATTAGCACCACAGGAAGTATTGCAATAGGGCTCTGTGTGTGTTTGATTTACTTCTTGAGGAATTCGGAATTACTCAGAGCTAGCAGACATTTAGTGAGGTTAAACCAGTTGTGCAGATCCATGTTTCTTGACAGATGAATTGTGTAGCTTGTTTCAGTAAGCAAGAGTTTGCTTTAAGGCGTACTAAAACGTTACAAGCGTGGCTAAGATATCTTGATCAACAGAGCAATCTTTTGTGTACTTGTACAAATTGACTTTCAGCGCCCGTGCCAAACGGAAGCTCTTTAAATGTTGAGAAATTAATGAAAATCTTGGCAATACCGAAAAAAACCACTGCTCTGGCTTCTAGATCTGTGCTAGCTATGACTGACAAGGTTTGGGTAAAGAGATATGTTTGGGGGGCGGTGGGGGGGAAGAGAGGTATGCCTCATTTAAAATAGCAGGTCTTCCTTAATGCAAGTAGTGGAGATGAATTAATGAGTTAAGTGCTTAGTTTAGCTTAGCACAATAAAACCACTAAGGCATTCATTTAATGTGTGAGAAGCCTCACTGTCTGCCAAGGTGAAAGATTCCTGCAATGCTGCGATAACATTTTGAAGGCCACAATTTTTAAAATGTAAATGGGCACATGTGTTTGAGTGGGACAAAGTAAATCCCTTGTGTCAAAGCAGATTATCGTATCCGCGCTTTCTCGATGGATAATTTGTTTCCCCTACAGAAAAGTAACGTCTGTTGTGACAGATTCATGCATATGCTCACCCTTGCTTCAGGGTAAAGACCCGCAGCGACACTGACTTGCAAAATACAATGAAGACACAGGTTAGCAAGATAGTGTGACATGTCACGCTGACGCCATGCAGGTATATACGTCCCAAAACCGCTGATCTGAATTTTTGCTAGTGGAGTGTTTCTGTGCACATCCTCCCTCTGAGCAAAGGCCGCTAGCAGTGGCTAAGCACCATGTGTGCCCTGGGCTGACGTAGCCTGGCACGGGCCCGTCAAGAGAGCAGAGTCTAGTCCTTGTCTCAGAAGAGCTTCTGATGGAGTGCAAACGCACCTCACCCCCCAGAGCTCTGGGAGCTGGGCAGCAGTGCTTGAGGCAGAGGGCCGGGGGGGCATGGGATTCTGGGCCCGAAATCCCACAGATTACACTGAACGGGACTGTTCTAAAATCTTTTTGCGTTTAGAGTAGGTTATTTCCTGAGTGGCTGTAAGTTTTACTGCTTCAAAGCTGCATTTACCTTTTACTATTGGTTTCAGAGTGCTTGTTATGTTTGTGTGGCTGACAGGAAGGTGTCTGTGCTGAAAACCCACTTACTGCAAACACCTGAACTCCTGCTTATGGCAGGCAAATTTAATTTTTAAAACGTTGAGATTGTATGACAAAGTAACTTGCTTTACAATGCTGAATTTCTATTGTGCACTAACTTTCTACTTTCTTCTGGTATTCAAAACCTGAAACACATGATGTGCGCAGAAGGAAAGGATGTGAGATGCAATGAAAAAGAAAATGCAATGATTGACCTTCTGTGTTCTTAATAACGCTTCATAAATCTCTTTAGTCCTAGTAACAAAGGAACAATGCCCCAAACAAATCCATTAAAAACCTTTTTTTTTTTAAATTAAAAAAAAGTTTGATTTAGGTAGAGCACAGGATTTGGCTTGTCATGTGGCTAACGAGCCTTTTCCATAAATCAGTCTTACAAAATTGGAGACAGCAGGGAAAGAGATGAAAAGCTGAAAGAATGCGGACTAGAGCAATTACCTGAGCTGAAATGAGTTGGAGGCGAGAGAGCAGTATCACGCATGCCTGCCCTCGTGTAACTGCTCATGTCTGCTCTTGGAGACAAGAGAGAGGACTGGAAGGACTGTTGGCATGGCGCAGTGTGATCCCTTTTTTGGCTTCTTATCAAGAGTTTTACAGTGCCCAAAGCAGACTGAATCTCACATGACCTGATGCTTAACAGCAGAGGGAACTGTAACTAGCATTACTTTGATTAGGTTAAAATTATTCAATGACTAAATCTAGGAGATTCTGCAATGCAATCAGGTTTTGATTTTCAAAGTGTTCCCCTCACTGTCACCTCTATTTTCCTAAAGCCAAAATGGTTGAAAACAGGAGCTTTAAAAGGCAGCATTCTGACTTTGAAAGAGGCAGGCAATCCAGAACTCTTTTGGAGGATGCTATATACCGCTTGCTTGCAATGACAGCAGCAGCAGTTTTTCATGTCTGACAATCAGATGGCTTTAGGTTCTCAGTGTCTGAGACTAAAATACAGCAGTTTAATTCTGGTGGTTTGGTGATCTTACTGACTTTTTTTTGTTGTTGTTGTTCCCCCAATACTGATATCTAGGCAGATTCACCACCTCAGCACAAGCAACTGCTGCCTTTTTAGTGCTAGCTAAATAGTGTTATTAAGAGACAGGAGAGTACTTTTGCACTGCGTGGCAGCAGTGTGATCCATTGGCAGTGCTCTGCCAACAGCAGAGGAATAGGTGACCCTGGCATGGCACCAATCCTCAGGGCTCAACAGATGTGGCCGGGGTTTGTAACAGGCTCAAAACATGGTTTCCACCGCTCCTGAGGTGACTTGAGGCACAGGACAAATGGCCCTTTGCCAGCTTAACGTTCAACAAAAGTTGCTCCTTACTTTTTTGTACCTTAACTCCTGTCAGCTTGCTCCATTTGCAACTCAAGAGTGACTTCCTGATGATATCTGAGCAGCTGGGCAATGCAGTCCGAAGGGATGAAAATATTCCTGAGGATTTGCCAAAAAGGGCAAGACAGCCCCCTTTGCCCAGGCCATCTCACACACTTTAACATTATCTACAGCCCCACAAACAAAGCCCACACCTTAGCATGCTCTGGCCATATTGTTCTGAAGAGTCAGAAGTTGGTTCTATGAATATGAGTTTACTGATGTCTCCCAACTGTTTTTTTTTAAATTCATTTGTAAAACACACATCATTCCAAGCTCTTGCTAAAATCATGACTCCTATTTTACATTTATCTGTGCTTGCTCTTCATGAAAATAATTATCCTTAGGGAATTCTAATCAAAATCTCTCTGTAAGTAGTACAAAGTGAGGTTTTTAGTTTTCTTGGGAGAGTGTGTGTGTTGAGGGGCTGTTATTTTCATGGATTTGGTTTAGATACTGTTCATAGCATTGTTTTAATATAAAGACCATTTTCCATTGCAATTGTTTTGCCTGCTGTAGCGTAAGTACAGACTGCATACAGATGACCCAGAAATTGTTGTTGGGTTTTAATTCCTGATTTCTTTTAATCTCACAAGTCTAGGCCTCACCCTCAACACTGTTTAAGGAAGAAAATCTGCAGTGCTCCTTGTCCTGGTTACCCAAGCTTGCGATAATGACAGGTAAGAGAATACACATCAGTGCTGGCTGCTGAAGCAAGAGCCATGGTTTTCATTAAAGCTTGCATTACTTTTGAAAGGCAGATGTTAGACACTCGACTGAACTGTTGCAAAAGATTTTCTAAGAGCTAATGGTCTTATACATCCAAATCTGGATTATCTGCAACCTCTTTCAATTTACCTGTCCTGGTTTCAGCCAGGATAGAGCTGGTTTTCTTCACTGAAGCCAGTGTGAGACTGGGGTGAGACTTGGGATGAGAAACTGTTGATAACGTGCTGATGTTTTGAGTTGTTGCTGAGCAGTCAAGGACAGTCCAGCTTCTCGTGCTGCCCTGCCAGCGAGCAGGCTGGGGGTGCCCGGGGAGCTGGGAGGGGACACAGCCAGGACAGCTGACCCAGGCTGGCCAAAGGGATGTTCCATACCATACGATGTCATGCCCAGTACGTAAACTGGAGTTACCTGGGGGGCGGGAATCACTGCTCAGGGACGGGCTATCCATCGCTGGGTGGTGAGCAACTGCTGTATTGGGCATCACTTGTTATTGTACATTCCTTTGTCCGTATTATTATTGTTGTTATCCTTGTTGTTTCCTTCTCTCTTTCTGTCCTATTAAACTGTTTTTATCTCAACCCACGAGTTTTTTCCCAATTTTCTCCCCTGTCCCACTGGGGGAGAGGGGAGTGAGCGAGCAGCTGTGTGGTGCTTAGTTGCTGGCTGGGGCAGCATTACTACTACAACATTACTCCAGTCTTGCCTTCCACTTCCTCCAATTATTTTCAAATGTCCATCGGTAGGAAATAAAGGCAGAGATATTAGAAAACTATTCCAGTTATCAAGAAAGGAGTGACCATTACAGAAGATTTGTGACATGAACTGACACTTGCAGAGATGTTTCTAATTTTGTCTTTTCTCTAGAAGGGAATTCCACAAAAAACAGTATGAATGCTGAGGCTTGTTCAAACACACAGCAAGTTTCCTACATATTTGGCCTGCCATATTTGGATTCATATGCTCGTTTCCTATAAAGTATCCGAAAAGCAGAATTGTTATGCTTCAAGTGTTCAGTTTCAGAGATACTAGTAACATTCTTGATTATCGTGACCTAAGAAGAATTTCAAGAGTTTGGTGTGCTCTGAGTATGAACAATCTTAAGACTGCTGCTGTGCTTCAGTTTGCTCAACTGAATTTTCCTTCACTGCATTTTAAACTATTTTAACCTTGATCTAGCCTCGTGTGACTTGAGACTTGTCTACCTCCAAACCCAAGGAGCAAAAATGGGACAATGGTCTAATCTACATGCAAAACTTACATGCCTAGAGAACAGGGAGCTGGGTGCATTATTTTCTTTCTAAATCTTTAATTTCTGCTGTACTCTCAGCTGTTTCTGGCAAGGTGAAAATTTCACATATGAAGGATTTAATGAAGATGATTTACTAGAAGAATCACACAACTGAGGTCTAACACAAACATTCTGGAAAGATTCTGAAGTGCTGAGTTATATTCTGTTTGGTGCAAATTAGTTTAAAATACCCTGTTTCCAAAAAGGAGAAATCTGTAGAAAACAAGTCTTTGGCCTTCTGCTCAGATGAAGGAGAAACATGGCATGCTGGGGTAGGTAGCCTCAACTCCCTATTCAAGAGGGGGCTGGTTGCAGGATGTGGAATACAGATGAGTCCCTGATTTATAGGATAATACTCATAGTGAAAAGAATATGTGGCAATAATCAGCTTTTGCACCAAGTGGAGCTGAGGCAGTGAATAACCATATAAGTGATTTATTGTGAATATATTCCAAGGCTACAAGTATAATTCCTACTTTAGTGTGGATGACAAGACAATAGAAGATTATACAAACCACAACATCAATAATGAAAAAAAGTAATGTGTTTCTTGCCTCGGCAGACTTGAAAAGCTCTGTGCTGCTGCCTTCTCAGACTTTCCTTTGGCGTCACTTTGGGGATAGAGATTAGGTGAGTTACTGTTCAAGGGTGGGTTCAAAAAATAACTACTAACTGTTGGCCTGTATGGAGATGGAGGGGTTGTGATTAGAGACAGGTTGTGTCTAAAGATGTAAGGTGCTTTTTCCAAGGTCTACTTTGATTTCTAGGCTATAATTAGTAATGAAAACTTTGTCAGAATACGTATGGACACTCCGCTTGCTCTTGGAAGTATGGCTATGGCGTGCAGAAAACAGGGAGGGTAACAACAGATCAACTTAAATATATGCTGAGAACAGGAGACTGATGCATCATTTAAGGGTTTCATAGGCCAGCAATCATGCATCAAATATGGATACTATTATTTAGCCAATTCTATCTGTAATTTTTACTCTAAGCTTGTAGCCGAGAAATTGAACTTGAGGAAAAGAAGTGTTGTCCATTTTGAATATGCTGTATCCTATCTTTGAAGCTAAAAAAAGTTATCTTAAATTATAAAATCATCTCAGCAAAGGTCATGCTATATTCTACGATTCTTGTTAGCTCTCCCTACACCATATAACGGTACAAGGAAAGATACTTTACCTTCTCTGTCCTCATTATACCCAAACCACCTCTTCCAAAAAACCCAAACCAGTGAACCACAGTTTCATGATTCCACATTCTCATATTCAAAAAGGAAAGACAAAAGAAAATTAGTCTAGGCATTATTACACTAGTAGCAAGATATGGGAGGAGCAGCTCAATGTTATTATCACTGTTTTTAATTTCTACCAAAAGAAGCAAAAGGAATGTGGTTCTGTGCTTGGGTAATTTATAGCAAGTCTTTAGTTGAAAAACTTCCAAAACCTGCTCAGTTATGGCTGGAGTAAAATCCTTATGTATTATCCAAAAAAAGAGTATTTTCAAGCAGATGGAGAATTCCTTGTTGTACTTTCAGATCAATGAAAACATATTTGTTCATAGTAAAATCCCACTACCAGTGGAACATTTTATATCTCATTTGATCTAATTTTAATGAAAGGTCATAGAAAGAACAACTGAACTTTAAGATTGCTTCTATACCTGTACTGATTTGTGCACGTTATGCATAACTACCTTAATCTTCCCTGTTAAGAAGCAGTTGCAAGGAACACTTCAGAGGGCAAGCCTACCCTCAGTTCTCCCTGGAGGCAAGTGTACGGGATAAGGCCAAATCTCATACAGTTATGGCCATCTTTAAAAGGATAGAGAAACATGGTTACTTTTTGAGATAATCCAGTTTCTTTTCTAAGGTAAGCCTGCTGTTAATAAAGAAACTTGAAAGCAAGCAGGCCTTACTGGCAAATCCTGTTCTATGGCTCGGATGGCTGAAACATATTGATGTGGATGATAGCTTCTAGATTTTCAGCAACACAAGGTCCATATTTACCAGTTTTACTTCAGAGATCTCAAAGTATACATGAACAAATGAATTAAGGATCTCTCTTCTCCCTGAGATGGTTTAGACTTTTTCTGATTCCATTTCTGAAGCAAAAGAGCTACTCAACTTCTTAATGAAGACAGTTTCTAGTACCAGTAAAGCCACACGAAGGTAACATCCTACAATTAAGTAGCAGGTACTATATTTAAATGCAAGAATCAGCACAGACTTGGCTGTCATTACAGGTGATAATCTATGAAGAGTCTTGGAACCCCACCTCCAGGAGATGGGTCCTGTTAAGCATTAGGACAAGACCATCAGCGGTACCAAATTTCCTTTTTCTATTAAATGCACCTACTGTAACAACTTTTCCCCACTCAAACTAACTGGAATGCTGCAGGAAGGAAAACAGGTAAACATACATTTTTGCTTATCATTATTCTTTTTTCAATTTAGCATAAAGTTTTCCATGAATTCTTACTTTGATTTCTTCACGTAGAGCCAGTAGACAACACCTGCAACCAGAGCAGCCAGCAGAAGACCAACTACAATCCCCACTATTAGCTTTGCCTGGTCATTAACCTTTTCGCTATTGTCATCTGAAGCAGAGAAGAAAAGTTAATGAGGTGACCTATGATAAAGTAAAGCATTACACCATTTCTAAAGAATTTCCATCAGAAACTAGAAAAGGGGTCAGAAAGTCAAAATTAAAAATAAAGTAGGCATTGTTCTTAAAAACACATTTAAAGCTTCAAGAAAGTCACATTCTTAGTCAATCATGGCACCAGCTGTTTCAAATCAAGTCCAACTTTGAACAACTGTGGAAATTGTTTAGTGACACTACATAGGTCTTGAACTGAGACAATCAAGAGAAAGGGTTATGGAGATAGAAAACCATACATACCACTTCTATCCTCTGGCTCATCGTATTCTGGAATACTTACTGAAATTAAAAAAGTAAAATTAAATTAAAGACAAAATGTGTTGTAAAACTGAACATCACCTTTAATTTCAGAAACACTGAAACTTCATGTGATGTTTAACAAACAAGGTAATTAATCTTATCTTTAAGCAGAAGTCTTTCCTTTGTAATTATAATATATCCAATTGGAGAATCTTATTCAATACCTGTGATATTAATCTCAGAAATATTTCTGACTATTTCTGTGCTACCCTTCCACAAACCGTAGCTTCTCACCACCTTTCGTCCTTGAAAAGTGACATTTGATTCAAGCCCAGTATGGCTGATTTCTGTTCCTAGTCAAGTTGTACCAGTAATAATAAATTGGAATTTGGGGACTAAAGGATGATGTTAATAAATAAGTAATAAATAAAAACTTTTGTCTTATAAATAATGTATTACTTTGCAATAATTTTTACTATTATGTTGTAAATAATATTACAAAATAATATTACCTTTGTAAATAATATATTGCATGCATGAGATAGCTAGCCAAGAAAGTCGTGAAGACTAAGTGACTTCATCCAGAAAGCTATCAATAAATTTTATGTACTACTGATCCGGAATGGATTTACAATTTCTTGACTTAAGACAAAAAGGTTGAATATCTTAGTATCAACATTACTATGCAGACCTACTCTTCGTATGAGTGTGAAGTGTGGGTACTTTATGTGAAACTGTAACTTTAAGGAAATGGTCTTTAGACAACACTCACTAGCAGAGACATTCAGGGAGGTCACAGTCCTTTCTAGCTCATTTTCGGCAATGCAAGTTAAAGTCACATTTTCCTCCGGAGCAATTACAATTTTACTGGAAAATTTTCCATTAACATATTTGGTCTCCTCTGTCTGAAAAGGTAAAAAATGAAGATTAGTATCCTTGAAAAATGCAAAGAACAATACATGCATACCTCTATTACACACTGAATTTCAGAGAGAAATAACTTTCAACTAATATTTCAGTTTTCCCAACAATAGCAATAATGCATTATTTTATTAAATGGTAATGTGAATATTTGCAAGAAAACGCTTTGGCCAAGATATGCAGCTCTACCTACATTTTGTATAGTGTGCACTGTAAGACCACTGATAAAGATGCATTTTGAGAAAGTTAACCACATTCTGTATTTGCTTTTGTTTCTCTCAACTACTTAAATATTCCAAGTGACAAAATTCTTAAAGAAAAACCCAAAACCAGACTCCTAAGGTCTTCTTTCTTTCCATCTTGCTGTTTTTCATTTCTGTCTCTATAAGCAAAATAATCACCGTAAGCTTTTTCACATTCTAGCTCTCCAAGTTGTTTCCACACTAAGCATTATTTTGCCAAGCTACGTGTATTCAGTAGTACCCACAGAATCTGTACTGTAATACTGATGTAAAATTGTTCCTTAAATTTGCTGTACATCATTCTTAGATTAATACAATGTCCAGAGAAAATGATCAATCATTTACAGAGCTTCAAGACAATTCCTGCCCTGTAGCTTCAAGGAAATGGACAAATTAATTTTAGTTGCTGAGGGGAGCAGCTCTGGAGCCAGCCCGACCCACAGCAGAGGGGCAGATGCCAGTGCACAGGGGATTTTCCTGAGACAGGGAAAAGCCGGGGCAGCGGAGAGACCTGCCAGGAGCTGGCAGCTCTCGCAGGAGACACTGCTGAGGCCTGGGGAGCACCATGGCCACCCCCCCACCTATGAAAAGCGGATGGGGGAGCGCCAGCGACCAGGAGCGCTGCCAACAGGGCCAGCACACAGAGCATGGCGCGGCAGCCGGGGCGCGGCACGGAAGGGTGCAGTCACCCTACCAGCTCAAGAGGTGAGTTCAACTGGTGGTCATTACCCTCTCAGAAGGAGCTATCTATGGTATGCACCTGGCAGAAAGCCATGTCTTCTGCACCCACCAGAATGGATGTGGCAACCCAGAGCGAGCTCCAAGGAGACCTTACTGCAGCCTTTCAATACTTAAAGGGGGCTTATAAGAAAAATGGGGACAGACTTTTTAGCAGGGCCTGTTGAGATAGGACAAGGGGTATCAGTCTTAAACTCAAAGAGGGTGGATTTCTACTAGATAGACGGAAGAAATGTTTCACAATGAGGGTGGTGAAAACACTGTCACAGGTTGCCCAGAGAGGTGGTAGATGCCCCATCCCCGGAAACATTCCAGGTCAGGTTGGACGGGGCTCTGAGCAACCTGACCTTGTTGAAGGTGTCCTTGTTCATTGCAGGGGGGTTGGACTAGATGGCCTTTAAAGGTCCGTTTCAATCCAAACTCTTCTAGGAGTCTGTTCTATGCTTATATGAAATTTGGACAGCTATATGTAATTTCTGAAGGATTAAAGAAAAACCTAATGGAGTAATGAAATCTACAGGAACACTGTGCGTTGTACTTCCAGTCTCTGACTGCTGGTATAGATGTCTCATTTATTTTTCCTGCTAAGGCAAAATGCGGCAATGCTTTGCATGTGGTTTGGTAATCAATATACTTCAGTTTGCTTATTTTCCAGGTATTTTTCCTGCTGTATATGGATACTCCTTATTTCTCCCCCAGGATGACTGCATTATGGTTCTGTTTCCAGTAAGAAACAACAGGTATAACCATACAAAAACAGCTATAAATAATAGGGTAAAAACTGCAAAGCCCCCATGGAACTATATTGACTGTATTTTCTGACCTGTACTTGCCACGTTTCATTACATTTCACCCAGTTAATGTCTATATCAAGTACCTGTTTCCTTACTAATGTAAGTTCTATAGTTCCAACATTATTTGTAAATAATAATTTGTGGCAAAATCAACACAATACCCGGATAAAATGACTAAGTACCTACACTTAAAAAATGCATATTTCATTTGTAATTTTTCCTTCCAGCTTTGGCTTGTAGCCAGTGGATCTTCTGTGCCTTCACCTCCTCTCTTCAAAAGACCTTTATCATCAGAAATCATCCATGTAAGTACCATGTAGCTACAGCTACCACTTATCCTTCTCTTAGATAAATGAAATAGACTTAGTTTCTTCAATCTCACTACCTGGAAAATGTTCCTTGATTTTAAATCGCACCTCTTATGCACTATCTTTTGGTGAATAAAGTAACAAAAAGATACTTGCTTTGTTTATGATGCTTCCACTACCAGTAACTGTCCATTGCACTGCTGGTTTGGGGAAACCTTCCACATGGCAGACAATTGTTTTAGACATTTTATTTGTGTTGGTTTTCTTTGTCATTTTGATTTGAGGTTTTCCTACAAGAACAATATTACAGTTAACAATTTTGTTTGAAAAGGACTATTAATAATCATAGCTATCTGCCCCCTTACCTTCCACAATAAGTTTAAGTGTCTTTCTTTTCCTTAACCCTTCAACCTCCTGTAGAGTAGTTTCACAGATGTAGTTTCCAGCATCTTGATACTGAAGACTTGAAAATGATGGACTTGTTTGCATTCTGGTATTGTCCTGATAAAGTAAGGAGTTAATCTCTGTGAATTCTAACACAGAATACATTAACCTTTAAATTACAAATGTGACTACTATCAACAGAATTTTTCACATGCTTTGGTAGATTAGAGCCTTATTCTTAAAGTGTTCCCCCATTAATAACTACATTTGAATAGCTGACAGCAACATAACAGCATGAAAAGTGGAAACTACTGGAGATCTATAAAAGCCACACCCTTTCTCCTTGAAAAACTTTGCTTTCAAATTAAGGGCGTAGATGGGATCAATGATCAGTTCTGAGCTTTTCTAGTAGGCTGGCCAAAACCACTAGTGGTACAAACTGTCTGAGACACAGCCAACTCTCCTCTAGGCCAGGCTTATGAGATAAACATATGCTACTAAACAACCATCAGGTATCATTATTTTTAGTTTCCAGCAGTACACGTGTAATTTAAACCCACCATCTATGATAGCTACCTTTTTCACCAGCCACTGAACATCAGTTGCTAACATCCGATCTCTCAACCTGCCTTGCCTTTTATTATTTATTGGAACCAAGACCAAGCTTGCCTCTGAGAAAACAATTAACGTATCCCAATTCCTTCAAACGGGCTTTGCTTCTTAGAGAAGCAGCATTGTACAGACCATTTCAAAAAAGTTGTATTTGTGTTACAGTAGGCATTACTTCCCTCTATTTGAAAATTAAGCTGATAATTACAGTAACTCATTTTCAGTCATCAGCTTGAGTCAGTAGCTCTCATTTTAGCCATATGTGTAGGACCCATTTTAACAATATTCTTTAAAAAGCCCGATGAGCTTCCTTCCTTCCAAAACACTGAAGTAGTAGCAGTAATATGAAGAGGTGAACACTCAAATGAAGTGTGAAGTAGATGAATTACTGACCTTTATCCAAAACACTGTTGCATTTCTACTAGAAGAAATCGTGCATGACACAGGCAGGGCCTCTCCAATCTGTTTTGTGACTTCTCCACTAGGAGTAAGCTGCAAATCCAAATCTGGGATAGAAAGAACATTTGTCAAAAGTTAATCTTGGAAAGCCTGGCCCGTTTCAAAGGCTTATGAAGGAAAGAAAATATGACTAATTGCACTCATTAAATTCAAGATTTCATTTCTTCAATAAAATCTAAGTCAATTTTACAAGTAAGGGAGAAGAGAGGATTTTTCTAAAATAGGCATTGCAGAACATTCATGTTTTTGCTGCAATTATAGGCTAAAAGGAAAAGCAAAACCTCACTAATCACAAGACAAATGGATACCTTTTTTTCACCTTGTACTGCTGAAAGAATGACAGAGGAGGTACAAGAAGCTGAAGGAGTACTTCACATAACAGTATGTGCATCTTGAAAAGGGACTGCTGTGAGGGTAGCTTGCTATGGGCCAGGTAGAAATGTATCTTAAGGGGAGAACTTGTGCAGGTGGGGACAGATAAACCTGAACAGCAAGTGTGGAGAAGAGGACAGGAGGACAATCAAATCTGATAAAAACAGTTGATGTTTATCCTCAGCATCTGGAGAGGATGAGGACGGTCAATACAGGGTGTGAGAGACATGATACTGACTGAAGGGGTGAGAAGTCTGAATTACTGGGTTGGGGGGCCGCACATCATGTGTGGCCCCTTGACTTGCTTTCATTTATAACTTAAAAAGCCATTTTTGTGTAGCTCAGAGTCCAAGCATTGCCTGACCTGTTTTAGCTCCTGGGAAATTGCAGTCAGTGATAGCTGTGTTTGACACAAGGCAGGGTGAGAACCAGTAACAGAAAGATCAGGAAAGGCTGCTCTAGATTTTTCTTAGTATAGAGATTTGGTGGGCTAGTGATTTCTTAAAAAACAAACAAACAAAAAACCAACAACAAAAAAAACCAAAACCACAAAAAACCCCCCACACTTACACTGAAAGAAAAGCAGAGTTTACCAAGTTAAACCTCTATTTTGCTTCCCCTCTCACAGTGCCTTGCTTGTAAGCCAAGTTGCTTCGTTGAATGACTATCACAGATGCGCATGCACGCACACACACACAGACACACGCTCTGAAATGGCAAGCACACATGATTTCATCATGAATATAGTATATGCTGGAAAAGGACTGCAAAACATCCTTTTGGCTTTTAAGCAGAGTTTAAAAAAAATTTGAGGCAAAATCACAGTAGGTAGAGGGAAGGGAAAATTGAGTTTTCCTTAACAAAACAGTGAACTTAGCTACTGGCTTCATTCAGTGGTTGCCCTGGGAACACCATTGTAATTAAAGGCAGAACTTCAGGGAACAACTAGGGTCCATCCTGTACTATTAGTGTGCATTATTATCTGTGCTACGAGTCTAATGCCTAGTCCGAGAGGTCACAAGAACTGTACTTTCATCTGTGCATGAGTAAAGCAAAAATCATACCGAAGAGATAAAATGGCATTTTGTTTCTGTATTCCTATGGGGACTTCTCCCCCTGCTTACCCAAACTAGTAAATGCAACCAAACTAACAAGACTCTCCATTGCTTCCACAAGAAAAAAAAAAAAAAAAAAAAAAAAAAAAGGACAAGACTCAGCCAGTGAGCATTTGTATATAGATTCAGATGGTGTATGAGATGTGTTTCTTCTTGCTCTGTTTTTTCTCAGGGTGACTTTCCTTCAACATCTACTTTAACCTTCTGTTTTTGAAGCAAGACAGCACCTCCAACCCAAGGGATCACAAAAAACATCTAGGAGGGATTTTTCTCATGCCACAGGAAGCAGAAATTCTTAAAAGTTTTGGCCTTCATCTCAAGCAAGACTGACACTGAGCCCAGAGCAATCCTTCAACCCAGCCTTCCTCCAGGGTAACATGCCTGTGCCCACCCCCTGCCCCCTTCTGTGGTATAACCAAGACTATAACCCCTCTCACACAGTGGTCTTGGTTGCCATACCAGTTCAGGAAAATTTACAGTGTGCAAGATGAACTGCATAGCTCAGAGCAGCATTTGTAAGGTGATTCACGAGGCAAGTACAGAATTAAGCTACTGTTTAACATAGGATCCCCTCTAGGAACTCTACCTAGAGCAATTTGATTTGGATTAATATTCTGCCAGTTTACCTGTAGGGTCCACAAAGAAATGTAATGTAGATATTTTTACCTCTCAACTTATATGCTCCATTAGTAAATAATCTCTTCTTGGTACAGAACTATGAGGAGAAAATATTTCTTGCATACAGAAGACTGTCAAAATTAATTTTTCTTGCCATTGGAAGAAAAACTTCGTTGCAAGAATTTTCCATTCATTTCCCATTTGGCTTTGAAACGTTCTTCATAAACAAACTTCTCATAAGGCACCATTTTCAATATATGCTAGCTCTTAATGTGGTCTCACTTGAAGTCTTGCATTGATTTCAGTGCTGTCTTTGCATACCAAGTAGCACAGGGAAGAGACAAGAGAGTGCATTCTGCATGTATTACCACGTCACATGAAAGAGGTATGGAATTAATGTGGGGAAGACTGGATAGTTTCCGTTTTGAAACTATTGCATATACAGGACAGGCTCCCCCTCCCTTTAAAGGGGGCCTCTGATGGAATGCTGTGCTACAACTGGGAAAACTAGGCACAGCACTTGCCTGTACTCCCCAAATATACTAGCAGACAACTTGAAACTTCTCCTAGGATACTAAGAATAGATTTTTTTTCTCCATGCAACATTCAAAAGGTGATTTTCCCTGTATTTTCAATGAGTCTGTAGCACAAGAAAAGCCTATAAAAAATTCCTACAGAGAAACACAAATGCTGAATTTCTAAAACCTTTAATTTACTGGAAGGTTTGCAAACTTATTTCCCCAGAAAACATATTATAGCAGAAAGGAAAGCATCACTAAGAAGAAGTTCCACAGCCCTACTCCATACCAGATTTTACATGCAGAAACAATTACAGCAAGAGAGAAAGAAAAGGGACTGTGGGTTGAAACAGTCACCTGCTTCTTCATAGCTAAGGGAAGGTACATGAGTCCTCTACTGCTAGGTGCTTTCCTTGCCTCGCGTAGGGTGTGCTTCTATAGCAGTTTAAGTGGTTGTAAACAGGTTTTGCCCTGGCCCTCTGCCTTTTCCTTCCTGGCCTCTGCCAGTATTGCTCATCTGGTCCTGGGCGAACTCACTCAAGGAAGAGAGCTGGCAGCAAATTAACAACCTAGTGTAAAAAAACCAAACCCACAACATAGATCCTATTCTGTTGCTCCCTCTGTTGAGGGACAAACCACGCCAACCGCAAGCACTCAGTTCTGCCGGATTTTAAATTGGGACCTTGCTGCACAGATCCTGTATCTGCTCTGAGGGGCAAGAGCTCAGGTTGTCCTTCATGTTCTGTGTGTAAGGAAGAGACTCTTTCTTCCCCCCTCAATTTGCTTTATAAATAAATATCTCCCTAAACACTACTGGTAGCTCACATGCTTTAATGTCAATTTTCAGCTTTCTGTGAATATCGTAATTTACATTCATCTTGAAAAAAAGAGCTTGGTATTGAGCCAGAATATTTTGTACAAAAATATTTAAGGGCTATAATGTGCTAATGGATTTTCATACTAGCAAGAAGCTCTCCCTACCTAGACACTGAAAGGAACCAGTGTAACTATAATGCTTAATAAAATCTGTTTGGCAAAAAGCACTGCAGTTGAAATTTACTATAAATAGTTTCACAGATTTAAACTAAAATTATTATATTGCCTGTTTTTTGTTGTGTTGTTTTTTTTAAGGGACAAGAAAAAAAAAAATCTAAAGTGACAAGATCAGAGGTGAGGAAACAAAAAGCCCTGACTCAGAACGAAGATTTTTTCAGTCTAACAGCATAGACAGGAGTATTCATCCATATGTGAAATGGTTAGCAAAAGCAAAAGAGGAAGAAAAAGTAGGACTGGATAGGTGTTAATAAGTATTATTTGAAGGACATCATGGAGGCATAAAAACATCTGAAAATCTAACACCAAAAATATAGAAGTACATTAGAAGGAGAAAGCACTAAAAATTACTGAGTTATGCAAGAAAATTAATACAAAGTACGCAATTTTGAAAGATGAAGGAGGATATTATAAAGCATCTAAGAGTTTTATGACTTTTTCAGAGGAGTCCTCACAAGAAAACGTGCTGCAGAAATGCTTTAGACCAGCGTAAGGCAAGACATAGAAATAGCTTAAACATAGGGCAGGGGTCTGGGTATTCAGGAATTACAGAACTACCCCTGGCCACTGCACCTCATTTAAGCAATTGCAGATAAAGGTGTTTAAGAAAAACAAAACAAAACAAAATGAACCTGAAGTGGAGCAGTAGGGTACTAGATTGTACCTATGAGTTCTGAGTAGTTGCACTAGCTGCCAACACTGGAAAGACTTCTGTCAAGAAAATACATGCTTCTCTCATGTAGTAAAGCTCTTCTGACATGCAGACAAAATAGCAGAGAAAGGAAAACTGGCTTGTTATAAATAACTTGGAGCCGAGGAAGCCATTCTTCAGAGTAACTATTTATGGAAGTACAAGTAAGACATGCACTCGGAGTAAAATAAAAGGGTCAGTTACACCACAGTAAACTACTAGTAAGCTACCTTTGATATTGGGCAGTTAACAGCAATAGTACAGAGCTCTCTTCAGATCTTACATGCCCTGACTCTTGGTAAACAGAAGGGGAAAACAGCGGATGACCTTATTAAATGCTAAATATTCATCAAATGGAATAGTGTAATTATTCATGTACAGATATATTCTACATGCATTAAATCTCTTCCAAGAAAAAAAAAATAATCAAAACCAAGTATACAGACATGAAGTTTCTTCTTATGTAAAGCATAACCACTGTGGAAACCTTTAAACTTCATTATCCATCATGTCCCTCTGAAACTGTAAACTATTAAAGGTATTTATGCTACTGGGGAGACTACAGACCATCAGTGTTTTTGGGGGAAACCTAGTACCATTGGCCTGAGTCTCATTTCACAGCCTGTGACAGTATAGCAAAGTTTGAAAGAGCTCCTGCTCTTGTTTTCTCACATAAAGTGTTTAAAAGCAACCATTGCTTCAATGGTTCAACCAGCTCAATGGCTGCTTTTAACATGTTGTTGATAAAGTGTGAGTAAATACTCTAGTATCCGGCTACAGAAACTTTACTGGGCTCTGCAGCTCTCATGATTCTGGGAAAAGTGAAAAAAGCAACTTGTTCTATGTGAACATAATGAATTCTGAAGTCTCTTCTCTAGACTCCTTACATGTTAACTTCACTGAGATAAGATGAAAGGATATTAGACTACTGTAAATTTGACTATGAAGAATGATCTTCAGTGATACCACTGTGTGTTTGAGTACATTCTAAGGCACAGCCGGAGCAGAATAATTTGCAATATATATGTTCACATGAGTGAGACATAAAATACCAGAATTTTCATTGTGACAGTGGAGCAATGTCATATACTATAAAAAAGTTACATGATGTGAATCTGTATCTAAGCCAATGAATTGAGAAAGTTAAGGTTTTCAAACAGAAATACATTAGAAAAAATAAAAATGACCTGACACTACTTCAACCACATCATTTAGTTCTGTAGGTTAACCAGACTAATCTACCTAAGCACAGCACAGAGACACCATCCCAGAATGTCCAAGATAGCTTTGTATCTTAACTAGGAGTGCAAAATGCAATGACTTACAGTGCACAGTGATGGTGATCGAGTCCATCATGCTTTTGTCAGTCAGAGAGCACTTGTATTCTCCTGTTGCGTTTCGTCTCACATCTGTCATTACATAAGTGTCTGAGCTTTTTATACCTTCTGTTTCTCCCTGTGGATGGAAAACAAAACATTTATTGTATATGGGCCTGCTAAAAATATTAATTTCTGTTGAGGATTTGTTTTATTATAAGGATGGTGAAATACTCCAAAATATGTATAGACACAGCATCATTGAAGTGTAGTTACCTATTAATAACATTAAGGTTTATTTCCTGCATGACACCATAGTTTTAAAAAACACCTACAATTAAGAGCTTACTCTCTTAATTGAATTACTAACTCATTTTAAGAGGACATTAAAATACAAAATTTGAAAGTTTAGCAGAAAGAAAAAGAGGAGAAAGCAAAAGACTGAAACAGTCTACAAGCAAGAGTGTTGCAGAAATCACAACAGCAAAACAAATTGTGTTTCTAAATCTGTATCTGAAATGACATACTCAGTTTAGGCAAAATCATGAAATTAAGTGTACCACATTACACATTTTTTAAACAGCACAAGCACACCTCGCTCTATCCTTATCACAGTATGGAGCCTGTTAGGAAATACACTACCTTATATGCAGTTACCTACAGAAAGTGCCGTTTTGAATTAGCCAGCAAGTGTTGCTTTCTGGCTGCCCAGTTCCCCAGTTTCCCCCCGATTACAACCGACTGACTTAGATCAGCTTTAAAACAAGCATGGAATGAAACCCTAATTCCTATCTCTGAATCTGGAAAGAGATTTACGATGCCTGTGAGTCTTGCAAAGAAATCACCAATTCCAGCTCTCCTTGAGAGAAAGGACTAGTACTAGGTAGCAGGGAGACTGAAGATAAGACAAACTTGGGTGTTTAGCTCGCTCACTGTGATAGTGGAGCAAGGAGAGATACCATACACTTTTTCCCTGGCATATAGCGAGTTCCTAGGATGACTCATTGAATCTAAATGGCTGTTCTGAGATAAGAGGACTTCGGCTCCCAGTTTCCCTTGATGCTCTTCAGCAATTCAAACACGCCAGGAGACCAAAGTAGATGAGGATTATGTTCAAAGGGCGACATGCATTTTTTGAAATACCTGAAAGCATGCCACTGCTTTTGGCCTTTCTGAAGATCAGCTCTGCTCATTACTACAGTAGGAACAAAAAAAGGGATCTAAAATAGGAGAGAGAAGCAGTACAGGGGAAGCAGGACTAGGAATCTTAGAATACAAAGCCACATCTGTCTGTGGGTTTCACCAATACTACAAAGATTAATGGTACCAAAGCCTTTATTTTTCTCAATCTGCATCCTATGCATTTGACAGATTTGTTCTACACTTTCTCCTGTGCTTGTTCTTTTTTATGTTGTTATGCCAAACAATTAATTAACTAAAGAAAAGAAATTGCACAAAGATTCATCTGTGAAATTCCAAAAAATAGCTGAATTAATTTCCTGTACTTTCACTGCTGGATCTGTTATGACAACAGATGAGACGCTTTTATCAAGATGCTAAACTGCTTTAGTCAAAACTGCTTCTTATCAAAATATCTATCAATGGGAAATGAAGCCTTGCGATTTTTAGCAGGTCCAAACCCCAGAAAAACTTTGGGTGGGGGGAGGGAGAGGTTTTTTTTCAAAATATTTTGCCAACTCGGGTGAGGCGTTCTGAGTCTGATGTAATGGCCAATGTCTTTCTCCACTTTTAGTTGCATCAAATTCCTGCCTTCATTTATTATAAAATCACGTATACACTGACATGTAGGAAGGGATGATACAGAATATTTCACCACGCAGTGACAGCGAGGCAGGACTTACTGGAATGTAAAACAGGAACTCCTGCGGAGGAGGGTTGCCATTTCCTGAGCACTTCAGAGTGACGTTATCGCCTTCTTTAATGGTACTACTTTCTGACAGCACTTGAATAGTCACCTTCTCTGTTGGGTCTGTGAAAATAATGTACACTTTTAATAGCTTCTGCAAAAACCCACACTATGCATACGAGATTTATGGCTGAAGAGTACGTGACTTTATCATCAAGCGGGTGAAGGTATTTGCATGTGTAGATCCTTTCATAAACGAACTGAATTTAATCACATGTTCTATATTTTTGCCAATGAAGTTCAAAGAAGCCATATGATATAAAATTAGTTTTTCTTCACAAAAATACCTGTAACTGAAACAGCAATGATTACAACCATGTCATGTGCTTAAAAGAAAAAAAAACCCTGATCAGTATGAAGAGTTTCATGGTGTGATTTCATTATGAGGGATTAACTTGTCCTCTGTGAAGCTCACTGTTTGGAGGACTGCAGCAATCAGAAAAACAACTGAAGCTCTCAACGCCTTGCATTAGTACTAGATAATAGCCTTCTTGCATTAAAGAGAAAGAAATATGAACTAAGCGACTATGTTCAGCCTATTCTATATGCTGATCACTATAGGCTTTCAGAAAGATGAATTTGGTCAACATAATAGGACCTTTAACATAGTCAACAGAACTGCAAATTAACATACTTCTGTCATGTTCAGTGAAGTTGAACTATAACTTACATTTTATTCTGGTAATTTTTTTAAGGCAAAGAGAGTATACTTTAATATATTCTATTATTTCTAAGTAGAAGCCTAAATATAATCTTTCAAAAACAAAGTAAAATGAACAAAATTAAAAGAAATAATACGGGCAGATAACTCTCACTGTTTTAATCGCAATGAATAAATAAAATTCCACGAAAAATGCCAGTCTTGCATTAAGACACAGTACAGTGCACCTTATTAGAAACTAAAAAAATCTACCCGTCAGAAAAACCCTCGCCTGACAGTTGATTTTGTGTGTTTAGCGAAGTGTGTGCTCCACAGCCCCTCTGACCCTTAAGGCATTCATCATGTCTGTCTTCTGCTACACGATTTCTCAATAACAGGAGCTGCATTCTGCTGTGGCTGCTCAGTGACGGAGAGCCCTAACACAGCGTCTCACTCCTCATAGGAGGAGGAGTACAAGGCTTCAACAAGCCACATCCTCCCTCCTTCAGATGCATCCATCCATCCATCCATCCATCCATCCATCCATCCATCCATCTCCTATTTCAGTACCTTCAGAGCTGAAGCACAACTTTTCCTGCTTGGGAAAGGGAAGTCCAGCATCGCTGCTGGTGTGGAATACAAGAGATGCCATGACATAGCTGGCCAGAAATCACATGCATGCCTCGTGGCAGCTGCTGGGCCAAAAAACCCAGTTTCAGGGGCTGTCTGGTGAGCTAGCCTGCTGCAGAAACTTGTCTCTCCTTCTGTCAAGTTTATGTGAACATGACCAAATGTGAATGACTTATCATAAAGGATGTCTAGACATACCCTGGAATTGCTTAGGTTTTGTCTTAAGACTGAAAAGGGATGAATTATAACGAAGAGGACTTTGATTTGGAATAGTTTTTTTCACAGAGATGAACAGCACTAGATTAAAAATGAGCACAGTTAAGCAAGAATGACATTCTTGCAAACCACCAGTCTTTCCTGTAGGAATTGCTTACCCTTCTATCTACTGCTATCAACCAGGAACAAATTTTTAATTTCATTCTCTAAACTGGAAAAAAAAAATCTACAGAAATAAATGGCAAAAGACTAATTAAATTGTTCTCTAAGGTGAAGAGGTCACCCTTCTGAGGAAGATGCAACCTGACGACAGGAAGATAGAGTGCTCAATGCCATGCTGAGTGCTGCTTAGCATGAGTAATGTGCTCCCCTGCTTCACTAATAAAGAGGAGCAGCCTGGTGAATGTGTATCTTGCCTCTCAGTGGCACATATCCCTGCCTTGGCCCGTCTTATCTTCTGCTGCTGTAAACCTGAGATTCTGCTTTCTGCAAGAGCAAAATTCTGGGAGCCAGCACCAAAAGGCAGTTACTTCGTAAATTGCTGCTACCCCAGGCCCACCATGGCCACAACTGCGTAATTTCAATGAAAATACCAAGGCTGGAAACAGCATGAGTATCAAGTGTCTTTAATCTGTTATGTAAAGAAGTTTATCCATAACAAGACAGACACTTATCAACAGGGCATGATTGGAAAGTCTGCCTCACAAACATTATCTTTTTACACTGATTAATGCTGAGCAGAACACAACATAACTGAGTCTAGATAATTTAGGTATCTGAGATACTATCTAACTCTCCATCTCCAAGAGTTCTCTTGTATTACTCGTGTTACTTTCGGTCGCTTGCTTGCTACAGCTGCAAACCAGAACTGATAACTACTGCTAGCTGAGTTAAGTTATCCAAGTCCAACTAGCAGCCAACTTGGCAGGAGCTAATTCACTTCTCATACTAGGTAACAGCGGCTGACTGCTGCCAGGATGTCAACTAGCTATTAAACACTTTAATACTAGAGACTGCACTAACCCAGAGCTAAAAAATCCCAAACAAACAGTAAAACACTTCTTAGATCCTGACTGAACAGGTATTATCTTTAAAAAAAAAAAATCTTGTGTAGGCATAGTTTTAAGCACGCTTTCCCCATTTCTTTATGATAAATGGGTAAGTTGCAAGGAATGAACAGCAAGTCTTGTTTATGATTTTTTTCTACTTGCTTCAGAGATGCAAAACACAAAAGTTTTGACAGGCAATCTGAAAAAAATGGCTGGGCTGAAAGACTTCCATTTCTTAGAGTTGGAGTCTGCCATTTTTCTTCATCTGCATTACATTTGACTCATTAAAGAAAATCACATTTATTGAGAAATAAACTAATCAGGATCACTGAACTAAATTAAAAAACAAAACCAAACCAGACATGTTCTTATCATCAACTAACAACAGTTATGAAATTCATCTGTTGAAGCTGTGCTTGTCTATTAATAAAGAGTTTCACAAATTCATCTGGAGATGCATTTAAGCAGAGTAAGGAATTGAAGTTACAGCAAATGAAAATACTCAGACAGGAAATTGGGTAACTCCATACTCTGAAGCCAAAGTTCATACCTGAGGCCTCTTCAGTACTGAAGGGTGTGCCTGCCTCCCACTGTTGGCTAATTAGCAGAAAAATGATACTGCCCATCTCTGGAGGAAGAACTATCTTAATTAAATTGTGTGTTACTAGACCAGGATTAAAAGAGTTGGTCTAGCAAACATTAAATCTTTAATACAGAGTGCACAAGATATCTGGTGCAGTGACTATTCTGCAGGGCTGTGCAGCCTTCTTTTTCCTTTGCTTTGGCTAGTCCTTAATTACAAATGCATGTAGTACATGCATCACAGAAACCTGCAAGAGCCTCATCCTCAACAGGTGAAGTAGCCTAATGCACCAAAGTGGTGGGGAAATGAGGACAGCAAAGCATCTCTTGGCAAGCAGTAGCAACAAGGGCTTTCTGGTCATTACACTTCTTCCTTGTCAACATCTGCCATGCACAGCAGGAGTTATTCACGGTCATGGGGCTCCACAAATGACAGAAAAAAATCCCAGTGAAATTTGGTACTCAACTTTAAAGGAAAATCAAAAAATAAATAAAACTTCTAGCTTTAAAGTGATGGAATAGGTGTCTGCAGGCTTGAAATCTCTATGTTATTTCCAAGGATAATGGTTGCTGTCCCAGAGGTTTTCTTCTCCATTAGTTCTGCTGGTTGTCATTCTGGAGAAACAGCTGGTGAAAAGGTGGCCTTAATTTACTGCAGCTTCTCCAGGTGAAACCAAGGAGCAACTGCTCCAAGGTTTGATTTCATGTGACCAAGTTCAAAACTTTGCAGTTCAACAAACTTTATCTATGAAGGAGAAGCAGCTAATCATCTAGGTAGAACATACCCTGCCACTTCAAGCCTGTGGCTTTTGTTTTCAAGGCCATGGAGCACACATGCTAGCTGGAGAAAACCAGTGCCTTACTAATTTTCTTTGTATTCAGCTGGATTACCAAGTTGTTACACAATGTATACTAGGACCCTATTAGATGCTGGACTGTATACTTAGACCCTATCATTGCCAAAAGAGGGACTTTTCTTTTATAAGCTGAGGTATTACCTGAAGTGTGAAGAAAGGAAAACACTTGACTGGACGTATTGCATATCTCCTGTTCCTCTGGCAGCTACAACCTGCTGCCTTCTACAGTCCTTCAGAAGTGTCGTTATACAAGACTTTGAAATGCCTCTTCCCCCCCCCCTTTCTAAGTGCTACCACCACATCTGATCTTTCTTTGCCAACTGCCTGTTTTTTTTATTCAAAGGAGGATTACCACATTGGTCAGTAACACAGCATGGAAGTTACTTTAGGACTTAGGCCAGCTGGAAGTACTTATTTACACAAATTCTCTACTTAAAAGTCTACCAATATTGAAATGATACTTTTAAAATGTAAAAATCAGCATCTTGCAGCTGTAGAGAAACTACTGCATTTTGTGCAAGCTAGTCTGCCAGCATTAGCTGACCCTGCAAAAATGAAGAACATGTGGGTATACTAAAAACTCTACTGTGTATTTATTGCATATTTTAGGGGGCACAGAGAGTCACTCTAATCAACCACACTAACTTCCATTAAAGTTCTGAAAAGCCCATTTCACTGCAACTTTTTGTGGTTACCACTTTTCCTTTTACTTATATTCAGTATTCTACTGTTAGAAAGCAAGAAATCTCAGGTAAATCTGAAGATATGTAAAAATTACAGAGACAATGTACTCAGACCTTCTTGCTACAGATCAGCTTTGAAGAAACCATCTCGAGAGCCAAGCAGCAATGTCTGCCTCTGATTTTGCTTCTCCCCCCCCAAGGTAGACTTCGTACAGCAACAGATGCTTTTTAATAACTTACAGTGAACGTCAAAGACAACTGGTTCTGACTGTATTGTTTTCTGGCCAGATGGTCCATAATATGTCACAATGCAAGAAAACTTGGCATTTGCATCTTCCTTTGTTGGCATGTACTGAAGAGATGAAGTCATGGTGAAGAGTCCAGTTGATCTGTCCACAATTTTTTGCAAATTTATGACCACGACTGAAAAGGAAATACTGTTTCAGTGTCACACAGACAGAATTTGCAACCTTTTTCCTACATTTTGTTGCCTGGTCTGTATTTTTTATCAGGCTGCAAACATGCAAGCAACATGACAAATTACCCATGAGACTGTACAAACAGTTTTCCTCTAGTACTGCCACTGATGTATACCAGAACATTTTATCAACAAGGTACTCCTAACATACTGCGTATTTTAAATAAAATCAAAACAAAAAACTAACTGCAAACTGGTGGGTTTTTTAATACAAATCTCAGCCTAATTTGTAAGACAGAAAGGAGGCCTCAAAGTGCTGGCAAAACCAAATTTTTATGATAACATTTATACCTTAATTTTGTAACTATTCTCTACTTTATGGAAGGTAAAATATTGTGGTCTGAGCAGCCTGTCAAAATCAAAGTTGAAAGGGAGAGGGGAAAAAAAAAAAGGTTCTTCTTAAATATCCTGGAAAATAAATACCTCTATAAGGAGACAATGACCTGGATGGTCCAAACCGCAATATGACATAAGTGTGAGATTGAGACAGTTAATGCCTTATAAGAAGTTGGAAATTAGATACAGGTTTCTACTAGCTACACAGGTTCAACAATAGCTTCGCAACAGCATTAACAAAGGCAAACCTCCTCCCCATGATGTGGTTTTCAAGCTGGAACTGAGAGAGAGACATAATACGGCATAGCTTGTGTACTCTGAAAGGCCTAGACATTTCCTTCCAGTTTCATCTTTCCATAGGCATAGTTTTACTCAAAGGAACAATACATTAGACTAAAGTAGAGCAACTCTTATAAGGACAGTTCTTCGTGCATGTACTTCTCTGTGAATTCAGGGACATTGACCATTACTGAACTGTACCTTCTTCCACGGCCTGCAACACTCTCCCATTTTTGTACCACGTAACGTTGCCTTCGGGGTAACTATCTCTTGCAACGCACTCCCCAAGCTGCAAAACAGATAGGAATTAGTCGTTGTTTTTCTCCACTATGTTTTAATATAATACTATTTTTGCTTATCTGCTTGGGTAAAAATTTCTAGAAAGTTCAAATGCACAGCCCAAACCACTTTTTTAAAAATAGGACAAATCCCATCAGTGAGACTTAGGTACAATTTGTGAAAGGGTTCGGTGGTGAGTCTAAGATCAGGATGGCCCCTGTTTGCAGAACCAGGCAGGGCTAATACAGTAGTGGCAAGGGAACTGCTCTGCACTCAGGCTGGCTACAGACACGATCTCTCACAGGCAGGTGTGCACGCACGCACACGCACCCTCTCTGAGCCTCAGTCCATCACCTCGCTCTGCCTCAACTGTAAAGGGACTTTGGGCGGCCATCAGGCACATAAATTTGAAGGAGAATGCTGCTCTTACCATTTGTAGCTTCTCTGTTTCTAAGAAGTCTGCTTGATGTAAGATTTCTGGTTGAGAGGGTTGTTCTAAAACATAAATAGGATACAAGTACTAGTGAAGGGAGCACAAACAGCTTTTTGAAAAACAAAAAGTTACTGAAAGGTACATGGACTTTGACACTAAATAGAACAATCTGGCCTGGCACAGTCTTACCTATGCTTTGCCATTAGAAGAAGAAAAAGTGAGATACTTCTACCTCAGTATTAGCAAATGGATTGAAAAGGAAAAACCATCACCTTAAAACTTGTCATACCTTCCATAATGAATTCCATGCATTCGGACAACATATATTTTAGCCAGGCAGACTAGTTCAGCACCTGGGAGGAGAGAACCTGATCTAGCTGATTTATATGATACACATGCTGGAGGAAGAACCAGTGGTACAGAAACTATAGCAACAGAAAAGCAGCTTTAGTGTGGATATTACTGTAGCTGAGCTGTCACGTTATAAAGGAACAAATACAACCTAATCATTCTTCTAACATTTATTTTTCCTAACTGGGATTGTTACGTTTAAGAAATTCAGATTATAGAGATAAGTGTAATTACTTTAACTGATTCTGAGTTAGTTACGACTCTCTTAAAAAAATAACCTTTTTCTTCCCTGCCAGTATGTCTTCTTACTTACTTTTATTATGGTAGATAGACCTCTTAGCTTGCCAAAGTGGAGGATCTATCAGCATTTCCATCATAAAAAACTACTTTCTAGAGACTATATAGCTTGTCTGTTAAAATAGTTTGGCCTGAAGCCTGGAATGCAAATCTTTATCTCCAAAAGAGACAGTTTTCCCCACAATTTTAAAAAAATAAGGGGGAAAAAATAAATCAATGTTTATACAGTCAAAGAAAGCCTCTACACCCTAGCTATACTGCTTAACTAAGCATACATATTACATACTTTTACAGACTGAAATGTCCTTAACTATGACAGCTTACAGAAACTTTTTCCCAAATCAAGCTCCCTATGAAATAATGTATGTATGCCAGTAATCCCAGCCCGAAGTGAACTTCACACCACCTTGCCAGAATCTCTACACACTGATGAAGTTCCTAATGTGCAGGTGCACTGCTCCTGCAGTCACAAAGATAGCAAGCCTACATGTTTCCACAATAATCCATTCGCTCCGTGTGCACGTGTGTTTGTGTGCATGCAAATGCACAGATATTCTTTGCTTGGAAGGCTACACCAGGATGGAACAAGAACAGCTCAAAAGGGAAATGAAAGCCAATAAAAGAAGCTATTCATCTAACATTTTCCAACAACTTTGCTTGTGGCAAAAACCAAAAACAAACAAAAGAAACAGTCAAAGCTATACACCACCACAATTTCTTCAAAGGGCTAATAAAGATTATTTTTTATTTTTTTTTTTTAAGATATGTGCATGTTTATTTCTCTTTTGTTAGTTTTAAAGGAAAAAGGTTAACCTATTTTCTGTAAGAACCTGTCAAAGACAAAACATTTTCATGTCAATTCAAGCAAATGAGGTTTTACAAGACCATTAACAGGCCTTCTGGTTCTGATTTTCAGGTCCCATAAACAGGCATAGTTGGCTGCCTGTCACAGCCACCAGCTGATCAAACCACAAAACTGCAACACCCTCTCCCACCTCGGCTTCGCTTCCTTTCATTTCTCATTTCTCCCAGGACTGGTTTGAGAAGACCTACCCCATGCTTTGGACTCCCCTTGCAACGCTCATACCAAGGGAAAGGAAGGACCTCCTGCTCCGTGGCCCCTGTGTGGCTCTCCTTATTTTGGGTGCTCTGGTGACCAAGCAGGTGCTCCGTTGGGAGCCCACCACCTGCCCTCCCAGAGCAGCCTCCAAAAGGAAACACCGGCTGCCAGATGCCCGCAGCACGTGCACCACTATATAAAAGACTTATTTGGCATTTACTAGCTCAGCATCTAAAGCAAGAAGACATTTTAAACTTGCCAGCAGCAGAGCCCACTTTGGTGGGTTTGCACCTTCAGCACACTGCTTATCTCTCAGCTTAAAAGCTTGCCAGAGTACTTTGCAACTCTGTACAGGCCCTGCAATAAGGGGGTCAAGAGCTCATTGCCTGCAAAAGCCAAGCACCCGTGTAGCAGGAGAGCAGCTCGCGTCTGCGGGGCTGCTCCGCTTTGGAAACTGGCCATTTAATTCCAGAAAAAAGATGCTGACAGGATCCACCTGGAAAGCTGGTAAGAGCTTGTTTGAATAGTCCAGTGAGTGAGACTGGCAGGTGGTACCGCTGCAATGAGCCATTCCAGCTCGTTAGTTCTGAGTTAATCAGGTAGCACAGCTGAGGACGTGACAAGCTCCAGTGAAACTCAGCTTCAGTCATGACTTCAGCCGAGTTTCAGGTACACAAGATTTTGGTTTATGAGGGTTCGCACTGCTGCAGCCTAGCTCCGTATCTGTGATTCACTGTGTTGGAAACTACGCCGGTTAAATAAATGAAGCTTGCGGGCTAGTCTTAACTCTTTTGGAATTAGAACAAGCAAGCAAGCACAAAAAAAGAAACCTCCAAAACCAGACTCAAGGAAGTTAAACGCAGAGAAATGTTAAGAGAACCCTAAATAAAGTTGTGAACTCAAAACTGAAAAACTGCAAAGGTGTTTTTTTCCTTGCAGTGCTAAGTCAGCCATATTACATGCATGGCATCCTCTATTCTTATCCTCCTTAGTAAATAGAAGCTTTCTCCATTCGTATTAATGCATACAATAAAGCATACAAGCTGTGCTCCATGGCTGAGTTAGCATTGTGTTAATATTTAGTACAGTACACAGTAATTCAAGCAGTTAGCATTTTGTTTCATCATATACCACTGTCTCATCTACATATTTACTGCTGTGCGATAAGTAAACATAGTAATTCTTTATTATTTCCTTTGAAGCGCTGTGTTTGCTATGCGTGCTCTGAGCACGCTCCTCCCTGTTGTCATTAATTTGACTGTTCTTGCAGTCAAATTGAAAGTGAAATGAGGGAAAGGAATTACTGTTGGCTCCTAATCTAGCTTCAAACTCATTTATGCCACTGACAAACTGCTACCTAGATACCACTGATGACTCCCTGGCACCTTCTCTCTGAGAGAAGAGTAAGGGTGCCCTTCAAAAACATGAATTCATGTTTTTCAAGCAGAAGTGTCATCTGTTTGAAACTGCCCATCCCTGCAAGCAATGCATTCCCACAATAGAGACTTATTTGACAGCGTACACCTGCATCTGAAGAGCAACAAAGGCCAAAAAAAGCCATATAAAAACATGAAGCTGAGGAAGATATCCATCACAGTCACAGGGCAGCATTTACAAACGCTAACCTTGGCCTCAGCAGCCCTGCGCCCCTAGAAAAGGGGTAACAGCCTCCTCCACAAGCTGAGTCAGGGTTTGAGGGATTACATGTCTGCTCTGAATCAGCACCAGGAGGAGGCCAGGTTTGTCCATGCTCTTGTGCGGGCTCAGAGCACTGGGGTTTGCGCTGTGGATCAGCCTTGCAATCGGTTTGTAGCGCTACCAAGCGCTAATAAATTTTGCTGTGCACTAAAACAGAACTGGAGACTGGTCTTCCTCCTGATAGCTCAGCGTGGGACAAAGTAAGTATATGGGGCTAGAAACTCATTTTCCAGCCTCTCACTGTCTCACAGTTCATACTGTTGCATACTAGCTACTCAGAGCTGGTTAAAACCTCGCCACTGATGTAATCCTGCAGACCTCACACAGTTAATGCTTCCCTCCTGCAGAAGAATTCACTCAGAGAACAAATGGAAAATAATCAGTGCTAATTTTATATTTTTCATTTCCAAGGCCAAATGACATCACATAAGTGAGTCATTATCAAAGCCTAAAATTCTCTTTGAGCCAGCACTTATCATGAATAAACTGCAAGTGCAGGCAGTCCTGTTACGTAAATGCCACCAGTAGATTACATTTTTGAAAGCTGCAGAAATTTGCTAGTCTTAGTAACTTACTCAGCCAAACTTACTTTCTTGGCTTTAATCCTTTCCTTAAACAGAAGTTTCCATAATTTACGATTCAGATGCAGATGAATGCTAACGGTAGTAACAACTAGATTTACTTACTGAAGACTTTGACTATCGTTGGCTCTTCAGAAACATCATCTTCTGTAACTAGCATACATACAAATCTCTTTTCATCGCTGATTCTTGCATTCTTGATGGATAATGTATAGTTTTCTGAAAGACTCAACCTGTCTTTGTAGTCTGGTACATCATCATACTGTACATTTTTTTTTGTTGATGATCTGAAGGCAATAAATACTGGAGATCCATTTGGCATTTCCTATAATAAAAAAATAAACATCTCTGTTTTGCATAAACACTCATTTAGAAGTTCCTGAAGATCTGCAATTGGTACAAACCCATAATTTAAAGAAATCTGAAAAGTACATCAGATTTTTTTTTTCCCCTGATTAATTTCTGCTGTACAAACAAGAAATTCAGTGTAATACGAGAGCTAGTTTGACTGCCATGGTACACACCAAGAATATCATCAGTAGAAATAATTTCAATCCTTTGGCTCAATCTCAGCATAGCATAAGGCTTTCTCTGATGAAGGCTGGTGGTTCTGGCATCACCTGCCTCTGTTTGTATGAAAAAGTATTCGAAATAGAAGCATTTGTGAGCTAGGCTTCCTTTTTTTCCCATCATTGTTTTACATATTCATATTGTTTGTCTGGGATATTCAGACTTCATTCCAAATGCAGGATTTAATCAGGCATAACTGCCTATTTTATTCTAAATTAGGTTTTAGCTTTTTTTTCCCCCCCTTTGTTTTTAAAGGACCCAAGAGCTTATGGAATGGGAATATACATACAATCAAATATTGTTATTTATGCACCTCAGGATAATCTGCAAAAACATCATTTTCTAGACATCCTCCTAGTATTAGTAAGTATGCAGTTGCCATGTTGCCATCCTAAGAAGGAATACAAAGTTGAGAGCCTTGCACAAACCTACCATATCAAAAATTTATTTTTATGAGAGAAAAAGTTAGAGGCTGAGTTCTGCAGGATTTCATCATCCCCCTCTGTCCCACCCTGAGCAGGGACAGACACTGTCTGCCTTTAAATAAAATGAGGTGAGAGGCTGACTCAATCTCTACGTTCAGTATTGTGCCGGGGGCTGGAAGAGGTTTTCGTTCCTTTTTATCCCTTGCACCTTGCAGCACTGATGCGAGTAGTGTTCCCAGCACAATACCTCAGCTTGACTGCAGAGCCCACAAAAGCATGACGATGCTGTGAGATGAGATGAGTGGTGTCGGAGCCAGGCAGGGAGCAGAAGGCAACAGCCAAAGTGAAGTTTAAATTCCCTTATAGTCTTTCTTCCTCTCCCACTTTTAACTCTTGGATTACTCTAGATATCTGTCACACTGTAAAGAAAGCTTTGCCTTGACTTGAAGCACACAAAATTGGAGGTCAGGTGCAAACGCGCTCTTAACTCCATAAGCCTACCCAGTGCACGAGCACGTACAGGTAAACGCCAAAGGGAGCAACACCTGCTCCTGCCACGGTACCAGTCTCCCAGCGCCCTGGGGCTCTCACCAGCAACCTGAATCGCTACTCTCAAGGCAGCAGAGCAGAAAACGGAGTTCCTCCTTCTTCCAATGAAATAATCACCCGACCAAAAAAACCTAAACCAAACCCTCCCCCTGCTAAGAACAAGTGTTGCCATGCTGGGAGCTGCCCAGGGAGAATGGGCATCACTTTCACTTGGTTGAGTGGGCTGTGTCAAAAATTTCATACAATAGCAATCGAACAGGATTTTCTGCACATTAGGTTTCGTGTCCCTTTCGATTTAGGAGAAGCTATAATATCTCCACTTGCTGCTTGGTACTTGTCAGAGATGAGCAATCCAAATGCACCAGAAAGAAATAATGCATTTCTTTTTCTCAAAATAGCCTTGCATCTTCATACAGATGGAATTCTTCCCAAGAAAAGTCAGCAGACTAAAAAGCACATTGCAAAATGTAGGCCCTGCATCTTACGAACACTTATATGAAACAGTTTCACTGTCCCTTTTAGGGAAACGTTCTCCACAGACTTCTGACTTCATTTCCCAAAACATGCCTATGGAGCAGGAACTCTTGAGTGGATGAGGGCTGCAAAAGCTGCAGAATTCCAGGTCCAGGGAAAGGAACCAGGGGGGATTATGAAACATGCCCCATAGCAGACCAGTCTGCTGTAAAATAGGCAGGTGGATGCCATTTAAAAAGAGAGAGAGAACTGCGTAATTTTAAAGTCACTGTCAGATTAAATATCACCGGTTCTTGCTGTTAACATTTTGGTTTGAGCATGAGAGGAGATTTAAATGAACTCTCCAGTAGCGGGAAAACCAGTTGTCTCGATGTCAGTCTGAGAAGCAAAAGGGTTTTGGTATCCTGACAGTTTCTTCCATGTATGTTTCCAGGTTTCATTTGACTTTGATACGCTTATTCTCCTTTTGGCCCTGGATACCGATCGCATATAGAAGTGGTGCATCCTGCAGTGTTCCCACTGAGCGTTGGCGTTTTTGCCTCCATTCTCCACACACTAGAAATGGCAAAGTGAAACCACCAGCAACTCTAGTAAGGTCAGCTCTGCCCTCTTCTTTGCTGTGCACTAAACAAACTGAAGCATGAAACAGTATGGAGTGACTGTCAGATCAACCAGACCGGAGGACAGCGCTTTCCTAGGCATGAAGCATGCCCTGCTTCAGGCAGCCTGCTTCAAAAGTATTCAAATGTACAACGATGGCTCCGTCAAGCGAGTGAGACACCACTGGGTAACATGCCAGATCTCTAATACAGGTTGGCAGAGAACTCCCGAATAATTATTTCTCTTGAACTATGAGATTAATTCCTCAAACCTCTAATCTATGCTTAGCAAAATTATGCAGATTGGAATCCTGCAGTCTTACAAACACAGGAATGAACGTCTTCACATCCGAGGCAGAAATCCCATCAATTGGAGTCTTGTAATCTCAAACACAAAACACACACATCATCTTGTATCAGCTCTAATGAATGTAAAGGTAAGCTATACTTACATATTTCCATTTTCCAAACATAAGACCATCTGGTACTTCTAGACGACAAGGCATAGTAATAGTATCTCCATATACTGCATTTACTGTGTACAATCCCAGAGCTAGAGGAGAAACAGAAAGAGAGGAAACAATTTTAAGTATTTTCTTGAATTCCCATATGCTAGTCAACATTTGGTTCACAGCTATTACAAAAGCAGAGACACGTCCCCCGTAAACGGGTATTCTGCAGCACGTAGGACTTATCCCCAAACCTCTGACAAAACAGGATTCCTGTCACTAAATTCATTTACATTTTGACCTTTTTGGACCCATGTTTTCTGCTGTAGTTAGCGGGAGCCAAATGGATTTCCAAAACGGAACTGCACCCGCTCAACTGCATAAACATGTACAGAACAATCAGTAGCCACAGCTATTGTCCCAAACTTAAAACTTGAAAAGGAAAATCCCTGAACCTTTATTTTCATCTGAAGAACCAGCCGTTCCTGCCTAGAGAGGTTATGTTGCAACGCAGTATTGTGAGGAGGCCAGCAGACAAGTGATATTCTGACTGCTGCACTACATAAAAACTTAAACAACACTCTCTTTCTTTTCTAAGTGCTAGGTTCCCTTAAACCTGGGAAACAAACTATTCTGCACATTTAGATTTTGGAAAAATGAAGTTAAATGCTTCTATGAATTATTTAAGAATAGCTTTTTTGGAAACTTCAGCACAATTTTGTTGTGCTAATGCATACAAATTTACAGAATAAAACTGACCCACTTATTTTCATTGTTCAAAACACGTGAATTGAACAAAAACAACAGACCCTAAAGTGATGAAATCTTAAAACACAAGGAAGTTTAAAGGGGAAGATGTTACGATTTGGTGCATTTGCTATAATGCAACTTTGCTTTGCTCCTATTTTCCGTAGTCCCCCCTGCTCTCGGTGATGCTCGCTGCAGCTTACACTGGAGGGAGGTTTTGCCTCTGGTGCTTGCCCGGTGTTACTGAGCAAGTGCACTGGCTGCCTGCTCTCACCCACAGTCTGTGGCTTTTGTCAGGGTCTTCTGCCCAGAGACTCAGAATCTCCCCCTTTGTTCTCCCTTCATTTGCAACTGGAGCTACAAAATCAAAGGCCTGCTGCCAAAGAAACCTTATTTAAGAGAGAGCAGTAGGATGCTGCTGTAGAAACACCCAGGCTTCTAGAGACATTAATTTTTCCAGAGATTCAGCCCTTCTTGCTAGAGCTGGAGAAAGCAAACCTGTTCCCATGCACCCCCAAAAAGACCGCAGCCCCCTTATCTCTTCCCGAGTCCCGAAGCAGCCACTGGCATGACCTGACAATTCTCTTGCTTTCTGCATGTGTGCACTCTATAGGGAGGTTTTCTCAAGGGATTTTTTTGTCTTTAAACAAAATAATGTATTTTCAGAGTCAAACATCAAATTCCTTGTCTACAATTTAAATTAGAAATACTCCAGTGAATTCTCCTCAGGTGAGGACTTCAGAGCTCACTGTTAGCACCAGCTCACATTTATCATTTGTATGGCAGTGATGATCAGGATGTGATTTGTGCTGCATGGAACCGCACAGAGAAATAGCATTCCAAAATCCTACCTTAGAGAAGCCCACAACCTAGACTGCATTACGTGGTAAGGCAGAGAAGCAGGCAAGCAGGCTGGAGCTGCATGGACTAAAGGAACGCAAGAGATAACAGGCACCACTACCCGCACATTTCTTAAACTTTCTTTCCTTCACACCCCTCCTTTTCAACTAAACAACTGCTAATCTTCTTCTGATTCTGTTATATAATTAGTCACAAATGTACTTTAGGTACATCATTCACAGTATAAGGACAGCATGCTCTAATGTGCTGTATGGATCACGAAGACCAGCTGTTTTCTAAACGACAACAGCAGTTGGTCCACTAGATGGTGCTGAGTAAGTGCAATTTCTAAAAATGAAACAAAATTTTTTTTTAAGAAATCAGCTAACTTCAATTTAATGGAAATAGGGCCGATGTTTTACAAAATTAAACTATAAATGGAAGTAAAATTCAAAGCTTGAACAGATTTTTCGCTTAGCCCTCTTTTGCACTCATTCTCATTCTGATTCCCAGGAGGGGGACAACGCAACTTCGGCTTTGCAAGTTGAATCCCAATTTTCATTTCTGCTGGAGCTAGAAACAGTCCTTTTTGGTTCCTCTCTCCCATGGGTAAAAATTACAAGAGACTTGCAAATATATATTCAATTAGTAAGCTGGGTAGTACCCGTTCAAATTCCAGTCAAGTGCCATTTAGCAATTTGAAATTCTGTAACGGTATTTTGCATCACATGGAATAACAGAAACTGCTCCTCCTGCTAACAGATATTCCCTGTCATTAGGGGAAAACAAAAAGACACTGTGGGATCTGTAATTCTGTAAATCTGTAATTCTTTCCTAGGCACCCATTTAACCCCTGCAAGTTGCTGAGGTAACAAGTATACACTACCAAAGATTTGACAGCCAGCCTCACCAGGGTGAATGAAACTGTTTCTGGAAAGGATTTACATTTATAGCGTTCGGAGCAGGTAGCTGATGAATGGCCTGATAAAGACTGGCCTGACTGTCCTCTGATTTTAGAAGAACTCTTTCATTTGAAAGGCATTCTGTAGGATGGACACCCCACCACCACCCCCAAATCATGTCTTGCCATAAGTTGTGCCTAAACTAAAATCATACAGTTTTTTAGGAATTTGTTAACATAGAACCAGAAAGACACAGTTTTACTTCAAATACAGAGAAATGGTCCTTAGAAGCATACAAGGGGTCCTGGTGTAAAATTTTCTCCTCCCATTTCTGTAGCAACAAATCTAGGACATTTAAGAAGTGTAAACTAGTTGAATAACTGCAAACTTTCACTGCGGGAACTGCAGTAAACTCCGCAAAACAACTTGGCAAACCTATACATTTAAGAAACAAACAAACAAAAAACCACCTCAAAAATCTGGGAATTCCTCTCTCTGTTGCTATTAGATATATTTGTAAGATGGTGGGATGAAGAAAAAAATATAAGAAAATGATTGCTTAATGAAACGACAGTGCTTACCATCAACCATCATTTTCTCACAGCCCTTGACATAGTTTTGCAGCTCATTCTAAGAAAAAGAAAATGAAACGAGGATCTACAAATACATGACAAATTGTTCCATGCCCTAACACAACACAGGGTCAATGTCAAGGCCCTTGTACCTCATTAACTGCAGGAGGGCGCAAAGGCAACTGTAGGGAATAACACTACAAGAAGTCACGGGACATCATGCCCTGCTTTGCTGTATTTCTGATGCACCTTTCTGTAGCTAATTAAGAGCTCAGCCAGATCCCCTGCATGATTATCAGACGTCATCTTCTAAAACTGAACTAGCACTGTTAATAACACCACTAGATCAGAGGCAGGATAATTCAGAGGCAGGATCTTGTCCCACATACGCCGGGAGAAGCTCTACTTGAACTACTTGTGAGTTACACCTATATACCAGGTTAATCCAGCTCGCTTTCCTTCCATGTCTTTACATACAGGCTGAGGTTTTTAACTCATTTCCCCAGCTTTGATCCAGCGCTGAAGAAACTCTGAGCCAGATTAAACCTTTCCACGTCGGTTCAGACACGGAAAGAAAGCAAGCAGCATCAGGAGGTGTGACAGAGAAAGATCCCAGCAGGACATTGCTAAATTGAGATGGCATTTGCTGTTGATGCTTTTAATTACAGTACTTTCCACGTCCCCATGGCAGTGCTAACTGGCATCCTTCTTTGCCCCTCTCTCTGCCTCTGTTTCACAAAGGAAGAACCAGACGGCACTCACATTATTTGGGTGACAAAACAAAAAATTCTGACCACTTGATCAGAGGCTTAAAGGCAGAGGAGGTGCTGCTGTTATTTTAGATACTCACCAAGGGTATATGGTGCAGGTCATAATTTAGACTAATTATTATTTTTAAATCAACACGATCATATGAGTAATAGATAGAAGGTGAATATCTAAAAATCAGGAAGCTGATGTTTGTCCAAGGAAATAACAAAAGCTGTAGGAAGCATGTGGAAAGCAGCCATGTTTTCTACCTCTACCTTCTATTTGAAATGCTGAATATTTTTCTTGCCACAAACACCTTTTCTAAGTGCTTAAGAGTAACATTTTTGTGACAAATGATGTAAAACAGAACAAGGCCTGTTCAAACACCCTTTAGATGCAAGATTCGTGGGAGACTATGAACCTGTATCTGAAAACTGTGACTAGCAGAGGTACTGCCCGAAACTCATCCTCACTGGCCTGCTCAGCTGGCCCATAGCACAGCTGACTTCCAGTTACTAAAGCAAAGGAAAACTGGGCAGCTGAACCTCCCTCAATAAGCTGGAGTCCACTGATTTAAATGAAGTTTTAGATCTACAAAGCTGTCCTGTGTTCTTCTTCTGTACCTAATTTTTCACCGCTGATGCTTCTGCCCCAGCAGGTTCAGCGATGATGTGTTCTATTACATTTTCTGGACCCAAGGAGCAAGGTCTCATTACCAGAGAACAGCAGGACACATTGGCTGCTATAGCTCTTTGCAGCAATCAGCAGCAGCAAACACGGGAGGTCAATTAGCAGCTTCTGGAATGGAAGTGTCCAAACCCAAGAACTATTATGTCTATTTAGTATCTACTTCGGAAACTGTAGTTAACTACTTTGGAAAATCTAAGTTAGGATTAGCACTTCAAATCTTTACTTGAGGTTTTGGCCCTCCCATCTTCTCTCTAGGTACTTAATACGTTGTGGGACATTAAAAAGCTTTGCCTCGTGAAATAAGTATTTTATTAAGTTGTTTGCTATCAGCTCTGAAGCAGCAACAGGCAGATTTTTCTTTCTGCCTTCCACTTCCTCAAGGGATTTCAGCTATATAGGCATAAACATAGTTCCTCTTGAGCATCCACCTAGGTACCAACCTAAATGGTTGGTACCAGCCTAAATGGTGTCATTCAGGAAATGTCAGTATTTCACAAAAATAGTAATTACATTTTCTTAGGATTAGGAAGTAACCTTTCAGAATCATAAAATCATTTGGGTTGGAAAAGACTCTTAAGATCATTGAGTCCAACAATTAACCTAAGACTGCCAACTCTCCACCACTAAGCCATGTCCCTAAGTGCCTTGTCTACAAGTCTTTTAAATACCTCTAGGGATGGTGACTCAATCACTTCCCTGGGCAACCTGTTCTAGTGCTTGACAAATTTTTTCTAATATCCCATCTAAACCTCCCCTGGCACAACTTCCCCTGACACCTACCTCGCTACAACCTCCTTTCAGGGAGTTGTAGAGAGCGATAAGGTCTCCCCTCAGTCTCCTTTTCTCCAAACGGAACAACCCCAGTTCCCTCAGCTGCTCCTCATAAGACTTTGTGCTCTAGAGTCTTCACCAGCTTTGTTGCTCTTCTTTGGACATGCTTTTATTAACAGTACCTTTTCTTCTTTTTCTAAGACAAAGCAGTATATGAATGACAGCTGGGTATTGGTACAATGCAAAACGGATTAGAAAAAAAAAAATCTCTCCAGCTTCGAATGAGGCAAGACTTGACAGCAGGTACTGTCCCAACTGTTGATATTGATAATGCCTTAAAGTGGATTTTAACACTGAAAAATATTTTCCATGTAATTAAAAGCACTATTTAGAGAAAAATTTAAGAGACTTCACAGAATCACAGGTTGGTTGAAGTTGGAAGGGACGTCTGGAGATCATCTGGTCTAAACCCCTGCTCACGCAGGGCCACCTACAGCCATCTGTCCAGGACCATGTCCAGGTGGCTTTTGAGTATCTCCAAGCATGGAGGCTCCACAACCTCTCTGGGAAACCTGTGCCAGTGCTCAGTCACCCTCACAGAAAAAAGTGTTCCCTGATGTTCAGAGTTAAGTCCTCCTGCATTTCAGTCTGTGCCCTTTGCATCTTGTCCTATCACTGGGCACCACTGAAAAGAGTCTGGCTCGGTCCTCTTTGCAGCCTCCCTTCAGGTATTTGTACACATTGATGAGATCCCCCCGAGCTTTCTCTTCTCTGGGCTGAACAGCTCCAGCTCTCGCAGCCTTTCCTTGTCGGAGAGATGCTCTAGTCCATCATCTTCATGGCCCTTCACTGGACTCTCTCCAGTATGTCCATGTCTCTCTTGTACTGAGAAGCCCAGAAATGGATACTCCACTCCAGATGTGGCCTCACCAGCACGGAGCAGGGAGGAAGGATCGCCTCCCCCAACCTGCTAACAATACTTTGCCTAATGCAGCCCAGAATACCATTAGCCTTCTTTGCTGCAAGGGCACATTGCTGGCTCGTGTTCAACTTGGCGTCCACCAGGACCTTTTCTGCAAAGCTGCTTTCCAGCTGGCTGGCCATCTTCCATGCTTCATGGAAGTTGGACTTTTCAGACAGGACTCAGCTTTTAAGTATTTTTTCTCCCTCTCTGTTCCTTCCCTGGCAAAAAGTAACTTTTTCAGTGAGACATTTAGTAAACTTTAAAGATATTCACAGAACTGATCATGGGAGCAGAGAAGACAAAAATACAGCAAATATGTCATGGACCTAGTTTCCCTACCCGGGCCTGATAAAGTCTGCTGAAAAAAGGGGTAAGTCCTGTATGGATATAATGAGACTTTAATAATCCTTTTTGCCAAGCCACAAGAGCCTGGGAGCCAAACACTGTTCAGTCTTGAGTCTGCAAACCTCTGCAACAGAGGCCCAGGTGGCATTTTTTCAACAAGCTCATCCTTGTGATCCAGCTCACTTTACTGAAAACAAGCCTCTTCACATGAGCTACAACAGGCACTCTTATGCACAGCTCACACAGACGTGCCCTTGGTCATTAATCTTCTGACATAGCACAGAAAACACAAGAAACACTTCAGGATGTCAAAAAACTGGTTAAAGCAAGAAAAAAAAAAAAAGGCATGTGTTACCAAAAGTCACACATATGACAGCCCCCGTTTCAGACTGGTGGTTACGATCATTCTCTGTTTCACATGCTGGGCATGAAAATAGGGCAGCAGGGCAAGCACTTCCAAGAAAATTCAAGCCATTATTATCTTCATCATACAAGTATGATTAAAGACAAAAGAGTGTGTGTTTGTGGATATGTTATCTGATACAGGTTATATAAACAGTATATTGTTTCTTATCTCTACCTATTTAAATAGTGAAACGAATTCAGATGTGGGCGACTAGGACTTCAAAAGGAGTATTAGTTACAAAAGAATCATCAATATTATCCAAGAGGAAACTAACTGCAGATAAACGTATCCAACAGTGTTTAATGTAATGTACACTTGTAAAACAACATAACAGAACTTGTTGAAGGGTTTCTTGTACTTTATCACAGCATTCCTTCAATGAGTTTTAAACACTGAATAATATTAGAGCACAGGCAATTTTAACACCACAGGAAAAAAAAATCCTTTATCATCTTATAAGCACTGATGCAATGGACAGCAATTACCCTTTGGAATCGCCACTGCTAACTTGCGCTCTTTGAAGATGTGAAGTAACTGAATGGGAAATGCACATTCAGGGTTGTGGTTTTTCTTGGGAAGACCCAACTCAAAACATGGTTGTGACTCTGGAAGATCTTGAGTTCTCTTTTGACAAGCTGGTCAAAGAAACACCTACTTAACTCCAAAGACACAAATAGCCAAACCCGCACAAACAGGAGAACTTACGTGCTTAACACCAATTTTGGCAAGTACTCAGGCAGATTAGGGAGATGGGGCTTGCACCCAGCAACACCAAGGCATCAGGCAGTACACATGAGGAATAGGCAGGATATTTAAAGCTAAAGAGATACTGAAAACACCAGAACTGGAAAGCAGGCATTAAATGCCATCAGAATTCAGCTATCATTACTCTACACAAAGCATTACACTTGTTTAAAACACCCAGAGTTTCTCCTTATAAATGAGGAAAAAAATACGAAAGGAAACACATCAACACTTCAGAAATCTTCTCTCCTACGAACACTTAACAACTAACATGCCCCTATGCCTTTCAAATGCCATACAAATTAAATTTTTTCCTTATCAGTACAAAGAAACCAGCTATAATTCGAAAGTAGCTGAGATAACCTGTCCCATCTGACCAAGGCTGCATGGGCTCTATCACCTTAGCAATAAAGAAATCCTCAGGCCCCTCCTCCATCTCTGGTCAAGACGACAGAGGCCAATGCATGCATCTCACTGGCGTTTTGCTCTCCAGTTCAGCCAGTCATGCACTGCACGCGATGAAGAGTTTTCCTACACAAGCACGAAACTTGGCTTTCTATATGACCCTAAGTGTGAGCTGAAGGCTGGGGCCTCCATGAGTTTAGTTCCACAGCCCCACGGAGCACTTCAACCACAGTTTTCAAAGTCCTACAACATGATCAAATAAAATTCTGGGTGCTGTGTGCCTGTTTACAACCAGACTACCCAACCGCTGTTTATTTCACTGAGGGCTATTTCTGCTCTACGATTTCAAAACATCCAGCCGTTTCGGTATTTCAGTGGCTATTTCCCCTGCTTCCCACACCAGATTACAGCTTTTGCATCTGTATGCTCCCTTCCTGTAAGCTTTGTTTGTAGCTTGATTTGGAATGATTTTAGCACAAGCTTTTGAAAAGATTGAGGGAAATTTCAATCTGCAAGGCAGAGCTCTTAGAAAGTTACGGCTTTCCAAGAGCAGATGGGTTTGTAGTAGATGCCACAGTACATAGTTGACAGGGGTGATCATTACTGTAAGCTTTTGTCGTGGTTTAACCATGCTGAAACAAGGGCAGCTTTACCCTAGGGAGGTTCACACTGAGCAGTTCTCTGAACATTTTCATCATCCTTGCCGCTAAAGGACCACACTGAAGAACATAATACAGAATAAAAGCATTTTCAGTTTGAACATACAATTTATATTGCATCTGAATAATGATGACTAATAACCTTTTGTCAGCTTAGGAACTTTAAATATCATATATAAAGCAATAATCATGACAGTAATCATAATAAGAATCTAGAATTTTTGATAGGTACGCAAAAGAAATTTGTACATAGTCATACTCCTTTCAAATTTGAATGTCCATCATTAAATGCATTATCGTTGTCACTTAAAGTAAAATAGATACTGCTTTCCAAGTCAGCAAAGCTTTCAAACTAAAAAAGCTGTTCCTAGCATCAGCTGCTGCAAAGCCTGAGACCAAACGGTCAGTTCAAAGCTTAGTAACTGATGCAAAAAGCTACCGCAAAATGAATAACTTGTGTCGGCACATCAACATTCCTACTTTCCCACCTCAGCCTCTCTTCCCATGCCCAGCTCCAAGACGACAAAGGAAACTGCTAAGACCAATAGCTCTGAAACAGGACCAGCAAAGCTCTGGTTTGCTTGGCAGCAGTAAGTGCATCTCTGCTTTTTAATCCATCCCCTTTTAAATCAGAAGGCTCCAAAATCTACTAAAGAACTGAAAGGAAAACCCATAAAAGCCACTGGTGCCTTTGTACCACACGGGCTATAGCAAAATTTTCCTTTCAAAGGGAAAATCCTAAGCTTCTTTCCACAAACCACCACCTCAAAACATCACCTGTGATTGTCAATGGCCTTCTAATCACAGTATTTTACAGAAACACTTGCTTTTGGCTCAAAATTATGTAACTATTTCTGGACTTGGTGCTAAATCCGAAACCAGTCAGATTTGTTTTGCAGGCTGATTTATGGGTTTACATTTTCAAGTCCTTTGAGTAAATCTTACAGGTTTTAAAAAGTTACATATATAGTGGTGTTGCTGTAAGTTGGAAAAAATGTAGTGTAATTCCAAGCAGATAGGACTTAGGGAAAAAGACATCTACCCACTTATAAATGCTTGAATTAGTATAAGGCTAGCAGAGACAATGACTAAAGGAACTATGACAATTTTTTTTTTTAACATACTGGAAAATTGAAAATAATTCATTAAAATAGTTACCAACATATGATGTAATTTTTTACAAATGGTCTGGCTCCTCTGCCAGGGAGGTGAGTTGTAGCTTACTGAAGTTTGACAATACAAGCTATCTGCCAAGAGATGAGCAGCAAATGTGGGAAAACAGTTTCTCTGTCACTACTGCAATGACTTTCAACTTTAGAGAGTACACCTAATTAGGCAAAATAGGATCAACGAAGCCTCTGTAGCTTGGTGAAACTTCTCATTCTTTCTGAGGTTAGCCTCTGGCTGCTCCTGCAGCATACTTCTGTTATGCTTCTCAGTTGCCCTTGCAAAGCACTTTTCCATTTGTTAAAACTATTCCAAATGGTTTTTATCTTCTCATTATGCTAGTCAGCAATGCTGTTGTGTATACAATAGCTTAAAGGGACTTAAAACTTCCTATTAAATCAAATAAAACCTGTAGCTCAAAACTAATTATCTAAAATCCTCCATTATATTTTGCTATGAATCCCTTTATTCTTTTTTAAAAAAGGACAATACACAGCATTCTAAAAAAAAGCTGGCCCTCTTGCTTTTTCATAACTTCATATTGACAGCGTGGATCAATATACCCCACAGGTTAATAGTGCAGAAAAAAACCACATAAATGCTGAATAAAAGGCTAAACAGCGTGTATTTTTCATATCAGAACTATGACAGATTTTTTTTTGGTACTCTAAGTAAGAGTATATTGCCCTGTCATCTTAGATTTTAAGTCAGTGTCAAGATGGTAGTGCAGAAGACCTTCTGAAAAAGGAGGCTGAACTTTTCCCACTTGTATCCTTCCCCTTGTGCGTACTGCTGCTTCACTGCAGCGAGACATCCGGGAAATGGGGCTGCTATTGTGGTGGCACCGGAGCAGAGTGAGCAAAGGGAGCTCAAAGCTGCTGGGTCCTTCCAGGGGTACCTGGAAGCAAACAGACTGTTTTTCATAGGGTGAGACACCTGGGCTCCCTTCCTACCACAGCCATTAACCTCTTTCCATCAGCCTGCACAGGAATAAACCAATGAGAAGAAGCAACCTCAAGAAGACACGGAGGTGGTCACTGCATCCCACTTGGTCAGCTGCTGTTTCTAGGAAGGTGGAACCACAACACCGTGTTAAGACTTCACTGTGATCACCATTTAACAGTAGTGGACCTCAGTCCCTGACCCAGGGTGCTTCTCTCCAACTATGGAAAACACAGGGGAAAAAAAGTTTTCTTTCACACACCTTATGGGCCACATACACCAGTAAAGTATATGCTAGCTTGCCTATATACAAGTATCCCTTTTAAGTACAGACCATTAGATTTTGGTTTGTGAGGATCCATAAGCAGGGAAGAGGATGAGGAACAGACGGACCTTCCATATACAGTTGTAGGAGTTCGGCACCATCTAAGAAATGTATGCCTTATTGATCTATGGTCAAACTCTTGCATCAAAAGAAAGGAAAATTAGTTCAAGCAAGCCCCTGGCTTTGGAGAAGCAGCTGATAAGGAGCATTTTCTTCTTCCTGGCATCAGCCAGATGAAAGGACGCACACGGAGGCTACAGCACCATAGGAAAACCTGACCCTGAATCCACTGACTCCCAACCAAATACATTGAAGGGCTTCATGGCCACATTGGCAGAGCCAACAGCAGCATTAATGCTACTTGGTTTTCCTCACTTGCTTTCTGTGCTTTTTCTACTTCCACTTAGTGAAAATTGCATGGTTAACATACCTAAGGCTTGCCAGTGCAGTAACAGATAGAAATTATCCATATCTCCACGCTATAAAGGCAAATATAAAAAGCCCCCTGAATTTCTTGATAAGTGAAAGCTTAGTAACAATTTATATTTTACAAAATATGTGCTTTCCAAAACATATATACATTTCTTACATTTCTTTAAGCATGAAGGAGTCTCAAGAGAAAAATCGAAGTACCAGAAAGCAAATCAGAGGATCATTTTGCAAAGTATGAAGGGGGGAAAAAAAAAGAAAAAAGAAAATCACTGATCACTCTAGTAAAAAGTAAATAAGTGCAATGGAAAAAAAAAAGGAATTAGCAAAAACAAGGTAACACACAAAAAAAAAAATTAATGTAGTTAAATCAATGCCACAGCAGTCCTCCTATGCAAAGGAATTTCAAGAGCAGACAGATATTGTTCTAACCACTCTCCACGTCACCTGTCTGCACTCTTCCCACAGCCTTCCTTATAGGAAGATGCACTTCCCTTCTGCCTGTCTAGGATCCTTCCAAGTTGAAAATTAGTGCCTGACAGTTTTCAAGAATGTAATTTTTTTAACCGTGCTTGTTGTTCCTCTACTTCAAATCGTGATTTGCTCTGTCAAGTCATCCTAAAACAAAGAAAAAGGCCAGATCTCTACTACTGAGTAGGTTCCAGATCTGCAAACCTCACTCTCTCCGTTACCTGCACATTCACCTGGGCATTTGCTTCCTCATGCAAAACTACCCTAAGGTTCAGCTCCCCACCTTCTGCCGCAGCCTTGCTATCTGCTATCAGCAGTCCCCTCTGCAGCAAACGAGGTTTCCAGCAAGCAGAGAAGACTGTGGGGAGAAGGCATCATTTTTGCTTCTCTTTCGTTATCAGTGCTCTGAAACATTTGCAGAAGCTCCAACCGTATTCCTTTGATAATCCTGTACACCCCAATAACTAAGAAATAAAATATTTGGTGAATGCAAGTTTGATAGGCAACTTGCAGAACTGCACGATGCAGCTTCCACTGACACTCTGCCGAAACGGGCACCTGAAAGTTGTGCATCCAATACTGCGTATTACAGAAACATGTTCTTCCTACCTGCCCTTCATCAAGGCTGTGGGGTCCACAGCTAATTAACAGGCAGCGTCCTGCCACACTTCCATACCGCAGTGACACTTAGCAGACTGCTTTCTGTTTTCAGCAGTGTTTACTCTCAAAGAAACCAGCTAGATTTCACCAACAGAGCAAATCATAACCTGTGACTATAATGTGTACAGAATATTATTTTCAGTGAATGAGCTTCATTTACTTATGGGGAAAATCATGCACTGATCACCTCAAAAAAAAAAAAAAAAAAAAAGCCTTACGGAAGTTACAACTTTAAAGGGCACAGATGAAGGGCAGATCTATCCTCCCCTAACACTGAGTGGATGGAAAAAGCTGTATGGGCTTTCAACAGAAAATGTCCTGCCCTTCCGAATTAGGGCAGTAGAAAGCATCAGTTTTATGTGCCGTCAGGTGGCTGTGGTTGGGTGGACACCCCCCTAGCTGATGATAGGCTTTTGGCTGCTCCATCTGTTTTCCAACTGCGTTCCCTACGGATAAGGGAGAGGACAAAGCAACGCAGATGAGATGAACACAGCCTCCCTGAATCATCAACAGGTCTTTGTTACCTGGAGACAAGACCTATCATTTCACTGATAGCACAATAACATAGGTGTGAGGGGGGAAAAGCTCATTGAAAGTATAATGCTATAAATCCTTACGATTTATGCTAAAATAAGTGACTGACAGCTCCTCTGAGGCCTTCTTTAGATTTAATGGGCTCCTCAGAGACACGGCTTTTTAAATTTCACAGATGCCTGTAGCCAGCCTTGGTACTGGCAACCGTCTCCTGCTGTAGGAGGATGAGCTGAAGCAGATGTGCACTTTCACCAACTGGAGAAATCAGCATCACCTTCATTTCTGAAAGTTTTGTCTTTGCCTGCCTTTCTTAACCAGCATGCTGAAAATTAACAGGTGTGTCAGCAGCACAAACTGCAAACTATATATAAAAAGAGTTAACATTACACAGACTCTTATTTGATAGTAAAACATAGACACATGGATATGGAAATACGTAAGGCTGGTGTGACTTCAGTGCCCATCATTTCTAGTTGTGGATATTACTGACATGTGCAACAGTATGAAACGCTGTCAAATATCGGGGTCTATTTCCACCACATATGTATTTACATATGTACATGCATATATAAGCTAGCATCTGATGTGCTATTACTTTTCTTCTTTGCACAAATTCTTTATTGTTTTTACAAAAAAAACCCACTGCTTAAAATAATACTGCATATGTAAAACAATGCTAGAAAGGACCACTCAACTGCAGCTCGATCTGGTGGATGAGTTCACAGCTCACAAATGATTTTCAAATATAATATTATAATATATAGGTACTGTCCAGTTATTGAACAAATCGCTGTAAGTCTCAGCTGCCCTCTGGAGAAAACCATGAAGGGTTAGAAAATCCAAAGTATGGTTTCTTTTCATTTTTTTAAATTAATATATGAGTTACTTTCTAGAATTTTAAACTGTAGGCATTGCTTTCTGCAAATGCAGTGTTGCTATAAAGTATAAAAGCAGCAGCATACGCTGTAAGGCCTATCTTTAGCCCCAAAAAGCGTACCAAAGAGGTACTATAAGTGTATGCAAACAGAAGCAATACAGAAGTTCAATCTTTCAAATATTTATGCACATATTTATCTTCAAGAACAAATAGTCCCACAGCATGAGGACTGGGGCACAAAACATCAGCATTACTACTAAAAACCGGTTATGCTGACTAGGCTTCCCTCCTTATTATACATATTGTGGTAACTTCCTGAAAGTCCAGGACCCCATTTATAAGATAACAGAGAGGCATCATCAACTGATTGCTCAGGGACCCAGCCCACACCAACCTTCAGGAACACTTCAGGACCCCTGTGGAGCCAGTTACCTCCAGAGCATAACCCCTGTTCAGTGAGCCCCCCAACTCCAGGCATGCAGCACATGCCTCTGCCACAAATAAAACCCGTACATGGTTTGCAGGAACAGAGAAACTTTGACTACATGGGTAATACGCTACACTGGCTTTAGGGAATGCATTCGCTACATGCCACTCATTTTGACATAGTCCTGAACAGCAGTATCAGAAATGATAGCAGCTGCACAGACTCGGATGCTTGTAATTTTAGATTTCAATGTGAATGGTTGAATAAACAGCAATTCCTTCAGAGTAGCCCGCCTCAGTTAGATGCATGGCTTCCAGCACAGAGTGGCCACACTTATGCTGTCATTGAAATTCGCTATGAACACGTATCTTGGTGTGAAAGTTGGCCGCTTGCTCTAAATACCTGTCAGAAACTCTTTGCAGAGAAGGCAATCATTTTTTAGTTAGCATGACAGCTTCTGCAGTGCATTATGCCCTTGCAAACTGCATTAATGCCCAACTGCACTTTTAAGTACAGTTCAACATGCTGTTTTGACCTACGTGTTTGGGCCATAATTACCAATTTCCTTATCTAGGTGCTGCTGCCACCCGTATGCCACTTCTCCCTGAGCAGGGACACAGAAGACAGGTCTCCAGAGTTGTTACTTTGGTTTGTGGCAGGAGCTGTTACCTGTACGCTGCTAGCTATCCATTTTTCAACACTAACCATGTCCTCAGAGCACCACCATTTTGCAAAAACCGTTGAAGCCAAGGTGTTTGCTACATAGCTCATATGTTGGCCAAGCACACAAGATACTGCAGTGCCAGGCTGACGCAGATGACCTACTGAAAGACAGAGTCTTCATGCGCATCTTTATACCGCAGTACTGCAAAGTAAATGAGAGGTACCTTACTTCTTTCCTAAGAGGTATCTTGTGTTTTCTGCAGAGCAACAGCATTCACACAGGGCCCACCGAGGGACTGCTTCAGCTTTTTCAGTCCGTCACAAGTCGTCCTGCTGTGCAGTGGCTCTCAAAGCCAGCGTGCCTGAAGGGACTCCTGGAGCACCCACTACCTACAACCCTTCCTCACCAGTACTCTGTGTCAAGAGGAATGTGACCGTGCAGGGTACCTGGCAGAAAACACTTCTGAAAGGACAAAACAAGCTCACAGCTACTTCAAGCCAACTCTTAGTGTCAGGAGGGGTGCTAGGATGGCTCAGAGGGGCAAAGCATCTGGCCCCCCAAAAGAAAAACTTGTTATTCTCCCTTTTGTGAGGAAGCAGAATGATCCCTAATAGTCTCCAGCTTCTGTGCACTAATTAGCACACACATTTAAAAAAAATTCTCCTATACCTAATTATTCTGAAGAAATTCTGAAAACTACTTATTAGTTCTGGAATCCTTTTTCCTTTTTGGAGCCAGATGGTGCCCTCTCTAAAACACCAAGGCTTGAGAATTATTTATGTGAGCTTTGACCATGTCTGAACAGCTCGGGGAATGATGTATGTTTTTAATGCCCTGATACTGACAACAAACCTTTTCACTCTAAATTAATGGGAAACAAATGTTGCACAGTGAAGATAAAAGTGACTTTGCACGGTTCTATTCTTTAGAAGTTGCCTTTTTTTAAGAGACCGGGGTCCTTGCAGAAACATCAGTATGGGCTTGTCTGACAGAACTGAGGAATGCCACGGCACATGCGTGTGCTCACGACACATGTGGTATGGGTTGTGTGTCCCTGGGGGTGAATCAATGGTATTTGGGATAGTGCATCTAATTTTTCGCTGGTCTAAATGGGGTCTTGCAAAAAAACCCCACATCCCAAAGTCCCCACAACAAAAAACCCACCAACCAACCAGAATAACCCAGGCCACCCTCCAGCAAAGCAGGGGCTGCCTTCAGTTTCTCACAGCTAGGTATCAGCTTTTTAGGCTGATTTGCTTTAACTTTTTTAACATGCTTTTTTTTGTTTTCTTAAATGCATTTGGTATGCAAATTCAGCCTGAAAAATAAGATATTCACAGTCTAAACCAAATCCACAGAACTAAGTAACATAGTCACATGAAGAGGCTGGGTTTTGAGACCCGCTGCAGGTGCTGGGTATAGCCCCGCTGGAGCAGAGCTTCAGCACACCCCCAGCTCACCAGCTGGTCCCTGGTCATTCCTTCCTGCCAGAGCACAACTGGGACCTTTGAACAGGAATCTGCAGCTTCTGCACACGAGGGCTGTGGATCTGGACCTTCAGAAATACTACTCAAAAGTATTCTTTTTAAAAAAGGATAAGCAAGAGCCTAAAAATACCAGACTTCTGACTTACGGATTACTGTTTTCACCAATGGATCTGAATGCAACTGTGGCAGAGGCGGGACGGGTAGGAAAGAAGCCATGGACAGCTGGCACAAAGAAGCTTTGAATCAGGTGACAGACCACCAGGCTGCAGAGTTGTAAGAGGGTTTCTGCAACACCATTCACGTTATACCCTTGGCATTACCCTGAGAAACCGTTTAATAAGCATCACGCCTCTGCTATGAGGCTGAAATACCAACAAGTCCCTAAAAGTAGCTTCACACCTAAACCTGCCTCCTGTTCACCAAGACCTGCTCCAAGAATTATTTTTCCTCTCTAGACAGTCCATGTAAGTTTCTGAAATTGGCTGCTGCAGTACCGAAGTGAGTCCAACACAAAATTAATATCCATCATAGCTATTTAAAAAAAAAAAATCCCTCAATATATTAGAGTACTCTACAATCAAAACAAGGCACTTTAAATCAAGCTGAATGCATCTGAGGAGGTTTTCATTACCTAGATTTATCTTAGGTACACGTCATTTCTTTCTCATTAAATTGCAATATAAGCCATTTTGCACATATAAAAATATTAACACACATTTTCTTCTCAAAATGACTAAAATGTGATAAAAGCCCACACAATACTTGCCTTGCCTTGATGTTTTCCAAGAGAGTACCATATGGCTTGTCTGAATCCCTCAACAAGAGGTTTCTTGAATTCAAAACTAATTCGATTTGGCAATTCCTTCTCTATAAAATGTAAATTCCCACAACCTATTTTAAATTATATTCTATCTAACAAAACATTGTTTCCTTGTTATAAGTACAAACAAGTTTTTACACATTTTTCATTTTCATCATAAAGCTAAATTCTTCAGCTTTTATAACTAGCAGTAGTATTATTTTCAAACACAGTATCTCTGCACATTATTAATAAAATAATACTTCATAGGTGCCTTCATGCCTCCCCATATCTCACAATATTAGGCACTTCAAAGATCTGGAGTATGTGGTAGTCTCTGTCTTAAACAGCTGTGCAATCTAAGTAAGAAAAAAAATCAAAGGAGGAAAAAAGCCATACTGAAAACCCTTTTCTTCTACAGGGGTGCTGCAGCACAAAGCTCTCGTGACCGGCAGAGGCCAGGCAGGCAGTGTTTGGCAAGGTGATAATTTTGGGTTGGGTTCTCCAAGTCCTGCTACAGAAGACCATCTTTGCTAGGACTTGTCTCACAGATCAAAGTAAGAAAATCAACTTCAGTTTTGATTTAGAGGCTTTTCTGAAGAAATTAGCTTATGGGCCCAAATGAAATGCAGTAAAATATTCTGGTTTTGTCCTGGATTTTGCACCAGGATGGAATCGCTTCTTCGTTTCTCAGGATGGATACAATAGCTACAACAGAAATTGCTATTCAGTTACACTTAGAGAGCAAAGTAGTTTCTCATCACAGGATGCTTCTGTACTCATAAAAGTAACTGGAATACAGTTAGTACGATACACCTTCTTTAGAGCTGTGTTAGAGGCTTTTCTTTCCCCCTAAGGAAAACGAAGTTTGTGTGACTGTGCTGCTTATGGGTGCCCCCCACAGGAAGCCAAGGGGTTAAGAACTTGACAATTTCCATTAAAGTTTTACAGAGAAATAGGAGATACTTCAGAAGTGTTGTGAAACTGGGGAGGAGGAAGAAACCAAGACAAAAACCCTATAGTGGCCAGCTGAGAAAAAGGCTGCAAAACAAGCTTAAATTGACAGGCTACCAGAGCATCCACCCTGCAGAGAAAAGTTTGCAAGGCACCCAGGAGGAAACAAGCTTCCATGGGAACCTCCACCGGCTTTGTCTCCAGAGTACCCACCGATGGACACAAAGACACGGAAAAATAGCCATTATTAGCTCTACTGCCCCTCATTTACTTAGTTACTTCTCCGCACCTCCATTTTCAGTCATTTCTGCGGAGAAGGGCAACCTGGTACCGGCTGTCAGGTCACCCCACTGCAGCTCTCGGGGGAGGCAGGCACTCCACTGCCAGCGCAAGGGGCAGGCGGCAGGAAGATACGAGGGAGCATCAACCCCCTCCCCAGTACCTGAAGAATACATCCAGCTGAAATGGTCCTTAACAGACAAGAGCTACGATTGTAGACCCGTTTTTCTGTCCCCAGCTAATTAAGGGACAAGATAGTGGCATGCTGTTCTAGCAGAAGTATCACTTCATTAAAGCTATTATTTGAAAAGCAGGAAAACAACAGGAAAAAAGGTCTTCCACCCTAGAAGCGACATTCAGGGAATTCAGAGGGTGCAGCAGATTTGCTATATCAAGGCACAATCCTAACTAATCTTACAGAAGCAATTCTAATTAGGCAGGAAATGAAGAACGGTTCCTTTCAGGCTGGCTGAAAGAACAGTGGATTGATTTAAATCAAATCACTGATTTTAATCATGGATTTAAATCAACCAAGCAGGACACCTTGATTTAGCTCATCAACTTTAATCTTGTACTTTTTACATTTTCCTAATGAAAGCTCATTCATTTGGCTAAGATAATGTGTGGAATTGTAAAAAGCACACACTTTACGTTAAAATGGATTAAAATTTTTATTCTCACTCAACATTGATGACTTGTGACTACAAAGCCTGTGCTAACTAATTTTTTAACAGAGTTAAAAAGCATCACTTTTAAAAATCGTTCGAATTTGAAAGCTCATATGTGAAACACATTGCCAATTATTTTAGAGATTGTAATAAATTTAGGCCTTGATAAATAAAGGACTTCTGCTTAGTCTTCTTCTAAAACTACTTAGGTAAAGCACCCCAAACTTGCAACATCATAAATTTTAATCTGTTTGTGGCAAAGAACATTAGAGACCAGTAAAAGGTAATGCATTACATTATTTAGGGACACCTCTCAATAGTATGAAACCTGGTATTACTCAGCATTCTCTTAAAAAAAAGTAAAAGATCTGTCAAGATACTGTTGTGGCCTCCATTAATTAAAAAAAAAAAAAGAAAAAAACCAGGAAAGTGTGGGTGCTGTGATCACAATGCTGAACTATTTAGACTACAGACAGAAATCCTGACTAGATGCTACCCAGGGAAAAAAAAAGCTTCATAATGTATTGTGGGTAAAAATAATCCCAAGCAAGTGTCCGCAGAAAGGAAGAGAACACGTACAGACAGTACTCGTGCTTGAAAAGACCCAGAGGTGACAGAGAAGAGCAGAGTGGATTTCATGTGTAGGTACTTGTAATACAACATGGCAGCAGTGTAGGGAATAACAAAGTGTATTAATAAGACATTAACATGATTTAAGGGATGTTTCAGGAGAGTGGGCTGACAGACACGTTACACCTGGTATGCCCAAGCATTGCCAGTGTACAGCATTAGTGTTTCATTCAGTGTCGTTTCCCTTTTTATCTTTATTTAGAGCAACAGCAAGAGTTGACAGAAAACACTCATTTTGTACTAACACACACAAAGAACTACTTCTCCATGGAAAAGTCTGCAAACACAATATTAAGTTACATGAGCTAAATAGAAGACAAAGTGCACAAAGCTTGTAGTTGGGTAATATATCATTTTAGTTGTATGTACATTTCTGACTGGTTTTGTTAGGGAAAAGTTGCTGATGAAAAATATCAACTCTTAATCCTTGTGAACTGCTATTTAAATCTTCACCAGGGCGCTAAAAATGGGCAATGAAAAAATGGTGATGCTTTATTCATTAGTCCTGCCCTTGGTAGGCACTCAAAGCTGCAGACTCAGAGCTGCTTATTTCCATGTCAATGTCTTAAGCGCCTTTCCCTCTCCCCTTAGCTCTGCAAAGCTTTGACAGAAAGATGGGGATGGAGCCCATTCCAAATCATTCAAACCAAAGCAAACCTAAACAAAACTTAGAATCCCCCCCAAAAAGATTAAGTGTGTTTGATTTGCTCAGCCTTATTCTACCTCAGCAATCTCCGAAGATAATTTTTCCCCTTTTCCCAACAGTGTTTTTGAATAAGAAAAGATTTACATTTGAATTTGAAATGTTAAGATAACTTTGTGTTACTTTTCTTTACAAACTATGGGAACCCGAAGCACAAAGTGGCAATCTGCTAACCAAGATAGATGCAGTGACTCTCCTAATTTTTTTTTCTTTTGACACATGAAAGAAAAGAAGGACTTTTTAAACACCACTTGAAAGCACACAAGTGATAAGAACAGTCAATCCAGAAGGAACATTCAGAAGAAAAAAAAAGCTATGGTGGGTAAATGATGAAGATTGAACAAAAACTCCAGATTGTTGGCCTTCAGCATACACGTGTCGGATAAATTAAAGCACAGCTTAAACAGCAATGCAGATTTTCTTCTGCTTTACGATTAAGAGCTTCAGCTATTTAGTTTTGTGTATTTGCTTGGGAGATAATTTTCTAAGGGCCACGCTATATAATCTACGCACTAGCGGGACTCTAGATAATAGAAGTTATCTGCTTGCAGCTCCAAGAGGTTAAGAGAAGAACATAGCTGTGGTTTGATTTGATGGGTACCACAGCCTTGGAGGGTTGAAGACTATGCAGACGTGCAACAGAAAAGCTTTGCAACATCTTGAATTGGTCCACGTTTCACATAGCAACAGCACATAACTGTGGCAAAACAGTCTCCAAAATGATCAGTGTGATGTCACTTAAGAGTGAAAGTGGTGGCACCAGGAGATAAAATAAGCTGTATCTAACTACTAGCAGTGTTAGTGTATTAGTCTGTAAGTGTCTCTTGCACACTACCTCCTCTCCCCTGCATCCCAGTAGATATAGTGTAGTTTACACCATGGACCAGACATACTTTTGAATGCTGGATTTGTTTATGTCGTCTTCCAAAGTTATAGACCAAGTTCATGTAATTTGGTGTGGATCATTTAATCTTGGTTTCCCCTACCAGCAGAGGGGAGGGAGATGGGACAGAAAAGCTCTCTCAATATCAGCACTTCACCTTCTCCACTCAGTCTTCACACCCGCATCTTTTAACATTATGGGTTTTAACGGAAAGTAAATACTCGATGTATTCAAAATCTTGAAGAAAACATACTATCTATCCTAAGAGAGCTTCAATAAATCACACTATTAGAGCAGGACAATGAAACTAGTTCAAACACTATTTCTCTGAGCATTGAAGACACCTAATGAGATACTCTATCATCTGATCTTAAACGCAAATTTATCAAACAAACAAGAAAAAAAAAATATCAGAATGCACACCTACACCACTTATGAACCTCAGCCTGTACAAGCCCCTCTGACAGCGGGAAAGCTGCACAGTCTTATAGCTGATGAATTCAGCTTTTAATTCACATGTATATTTTTTGAAAATCATTACGCTTGCTATAATTACCTACTAAAGAGAAAAAACATCAAACCTTTTTGCAACCAATAAAACCCCTAAAGATAAAAGGCACCTATTTCGTAAAATACTAGGTATTCCAGCTGGTTTTGGCATACCTAGCTGGATACACCCATGCTAACTGCTGTAGTCAGTGCAAACCAAGGGCAGACTTCTTCCCATTTTCTACCACAGCCAGAACTGCTATGTGTAAACACTTACCATAATACAAAAACATGCTTAGGAATAATTACTAAAAAACACCTTACTCTGTACTTTTCATCAGATATTACTTTGCAGGTTAAGCTAATGATAAAAAACTATGGATTTAGCAGTTTTCTCTTCTGAAGGACACTTGCTCTGTGCTGACACACCTGCTTTCCTACCTCTTCCTTATTTCTTCTATTCATCTATCAACGAAACAAACCCACTCTTATCTTCTGGATACAGCCACTGGAGAGCAATGAAGTGTACCTTAACAAGAAGCCTTCTGGCTCTGTTGTAGTCAAAGGAGCAATACAGTAAGGATAACATTCATACAATTTTCTTTTCTACCTAACTTCTCGTCATAATTTTAATGAAGAACACATTTAAACAGGTATCTTCAGTCCTATAGCTTTCTAACCCTAGGTAAATAATTTTTTAAAAATGTCTACATGTTTATGCATTAAAACCTGAATATAACAAGAAAAAGTCTTCAGAATAATTGCTCTCCTCAGAATTATGGCTCATCACCTTAACTTGTGGTTTGTCTTTCACCAAACACAGAATGTGTAATTTCTTATCTTCATTCTTTACAAAGGATATGCCGTCTTTAACAGAGTTTACATTCACCCATGATAATAGTTGCTTCTAAACAAGCAGATAAAATTATTTCCATTTATAACTTGTTTTGCTGGCTAAGAAAAAAAAAAAAAATCACACTAAAGAAGCTATATAAATGTGAAATTATATTAAAGCACTGATTACTCCTAGCAGGAAAAACAAAAACAAACCCAAAAGAAAATTCAAGTAGAGCTTATTAGCATTACACTGAATATTTTAGGCCAAATACTAGATCTTTGATAGTTGATTTTTGCCTAAAGAAAAATATTTTTTAATTATAAGATTTACGCATCCAGTTTTAAAACAAATGCATGTGTAATCTTTTTCAGATATTGAAGTTCTAGCTATCAACTTTCTGGAGGAATAACTTCAAAATTTATATCTGGTATGAGCTGGAGCCAACATATCGGATTTTAAAATAAAGTTACACTGCAAATAATACGTTCAACATTTCATGGATATACATGAAATAGTCCCAGATTTTGAATGATTTAAATACAAATGCTATTAAGCATACTCTTCCTTCCCTGGTTACAAAATTTTATAATCTTACTATTCTGGGGGAAAAAAAAAAAGGTGTTGCAAAGACTTGAAAATTTAAATTTTGGCATATTTTGGTACTTACGGGATGGAAACCTAACAGCACTTATGTGTATTCTGTAACTTGCTTTTGCTGTTGTTGAAAAACCACATTTGTGACCAGGTTGTGACTTTTCCCCTCCCTGCCACCAGTCTAGAACAAGAGATGGGATCCAATTCAGCTGTGCCAGGGCAAGCTGTCTAGCAACTGGAAATTCTGATTTATGAAGAACTTTAAGCAATTCTGCAGAACCCTACATATAACTAGCAAAGGCTTACAAAGATGTCAAATCTTTGATCTATTAGGATTCAGTCTCTGCATTATTCTTTCAGCTACAAATTCCCGTAAGATATCATGGAAGGAGGAATAAAGTATCAAAGATTCAAACCAGCAGATGAAGATGGGACTCATCAAAATATTAAGAAGCTGTTTTGTGCACTCAATTGAAAACAAAATTTAGATAGAAATTTTATATTTAGGGTTTCTGGAAAGAGAAAGTGGGTTAAATATAGGGTATGTATGTACATGCCTACACACCTGTTATGTATATGTATAATCACACTATAAATATGAACTGATTTCTCTGGAAAATTTCTTTTTCTATCTCACATTCACTTATTACTGAAGTTCCAAATACAATTAAAGAAAAAAAAAAAAAAGGAACAGGTTAGTGAACTCATTACAATTTTTTGAGATTCCAAGCCTTCAAGTTCCCCCTCTTTAAATGCATGAAGATGAAATGCAATAGTTGTGGCTTGGGTCCTGATCTCAGTTGCAGCTGCATAAATCGCAGAAATTTAAGTTATTCCAGATCCACTGTCTCTACACTTTCAATGGCGTCATATACATTTTTAAAATCATAGTGAAAAACTTTGTTATGGCCCCCAAAACAAAACATTAAAAGCCAATTATTTGAAATCCGTATGTCCTTGCCTCCCTCCCTGCTCAAGCCAGTGACCATACCGCAGCACTATCTTCCATGCTGCTTCTAAATTAATTCTCTTAAGCACCAGTCAGTTTTCATGTAAAGCAGGGAGAAAGACTTTATGTAAGCCAAATACCTTAATTTGAAAGATTTACTGCTAGGAAAATGATACATTCTATATCTACAGTAACAAGCAGATTATCAACAGAAAGCCACAACCAATCTATGAATGTTACAGATAGGAAGGTCTTTTGGCTAAAGATCTCAACAAGGAACAAGGGCACTCATACTCTTGTTCTGCCACCAAAAAATAAATCATTATGCAAGTAGCACTTGGGGCAAAATGCTTTAATACCTTTTTTTTTTTTTAACCAACTCTGTAGTATTTTGTGATGAAATAATAATACATTGTATAAAAGAAGTATCATTATTCTATTAGTACAGTAAAATGATCTAACACTTGATTACTGATATGTATGCAGGGTTTTCATGAAATATCTAGTTTTAAACTCTGCTAGGTTAAACACTGAGGTTGCATACTCAATAAATGATGACAAACTATTCTGGCATAAAGGCAAATACTTGCATTTCATTAATGTAAAACAATTACTGCATTTCCATATTATTAGAGTTTCTGTATGAAGGGCACGATAAAACCAACTCATAACAAACCATCCATAAAGTAGTCCCAAGCTAACATGCAGAACATCCCCAAAATTAAAAGCTTAGCAGTAGTAGTAGAATGGTGACACCCACGGTGCACCACAAACATGGAGAAGGAATAAAAGAATAAATATAAAAGTGGTCTTGTGTGAGAAGTAATGTTTTAATAGGGTTAGGAAGGAGGTGAATCTCCTTAACAGGGAATCTCTTTGCTACAATTAAGAAAATAACTTTTTAATTGCTATCAATGAAGAGCTCGCTACAGCTCAGTACATCTACATAATGTAGTCACCTGTGTCTTCAGTCTGTCTGCTTTTGACTGCACACACTTCAGATCCTGTGCATGTCATCTGGGAAAGTTTCCAGTTAGGAAAACAGCTCTTTATACAGCCCTCTAGGCTTGTATAAGTGTAGCTCAACGGTTAAGACTCAAGATCTTCCTCCTTCACAGCTTGCCTCCTATGCTCAAAGTTCCTCCTACCTACAAGGGGTTTTAGTTACCCAAACAACATACGGAGTTAAAAGATTACTAAGATATATAAGGAAAATTTAAAAAACCTCAAACCCCAAGTCCTAAGTATTTTACAATAAGAAATTTAGGTGAACCAAGACATACAACCAATTCTTATTTACAGCAAGAGTATTTCTAAAATACAGCTGAAATTCAAAGATAAGTCTGCCTTAGGGATATTATAGGGATATTTGTTTACTTTTTTGGAAGTATATTCATATCTAACCCAGGTGCCCAAGTTATTAGAGAGATGTTGGACAGCAGTTTTCTCATCCGATTTTTCCTCGGATGTCTATAGTGCACTTAGATATCTTTATTGGTTATTGAATGTTGGTTTTACCTATAGATGATGAAGCGGGTTGGACCTGTCCTGTAACATCCTTGAAGATCAAAATGAACACTAAACCAGGCTGGTTTTAAAACATAACGTCTACCTCAACATAAACATAAAATAATTAACTTGATAATGCCCACATGCTTTGTGAACAAAAGAAATCTTGACAAACAAACGCAGTTTTGCCCAAAGGTTTCTGCTGTCTTCATCGAGCAACTCACACAACATTCTCTGTTCAGCTCCTTTCAGATTAATGAATTACTTGTTTCACAACAAATTAAAAAAGATATAAGTAATTTTGTTGACCTTCCCAAAACAGGCCAACACATTTAGGTTTAAGACAGAACAATGCAGGAAACAATGTCAGAGGCCCAGGTCCACCGAGGCACATCAAGTTTTACCCAACCCTTTGCTACTGGATTACAGCACACGTGCTCCTTCAGCTGATTTGTATTTCCACTCTAGGGATATATACTACAGGAGTAGCTGCCTCTGAAATAACCACAAAACATGCTATTTAATCCAGCTTCAAAATAACCTCCTGCGAATGCACAGTTAGTATAAAAATTAACCAATTTCCACAGAAAAAATGTGAAATTGGTCTGATAGTGACAACTCTGCGAGGACTTTTATGGGGTTTTACAACATGTCAGGATTATATATCTGGGGAATAAACAAACTGAACAAAAACAATAATTTTTTGAGTGATTCTTTAAGTCATTCTATATGTGTTGTAAGTTGAAATATGAATTTATAAACTGCTGCTGAGATTCTAATCTGTAGCTTTAATTGCAATCAGTTAAAACAAAATTGTTGCAATTTGGCACCCAACTGTGAAAACACAAAGCCATTTTCTGGTTTGGAAAAATAAAACAGATTTTGCTCTCAGCATATTCTTCATGAAACACGAGGTGGGAAGAAGCCATTTTAAACTGCTGCTTATTAAGTGTCACTTGGAGGCATGGCTACTTAGAAAATTAAACCCATAATACATTATACTACAAATGCAATTCCAGGTCTCCTAAGTATTAACCTCATGTTCTAAACACAATTTAATTTGACTGGGCTGCCTGTCACAAAACTGCGGAAGGCATGATTTCATAACTTTTCTACTATAGCAAATTGATCAGTTCTTCTAACAACTTATTGCTATTCCACTTATACATAAAATCAGTGCGCAAATATCAGAATTACTTCTCTTCAGTTGTTTTTATATTTTCTGTTCAAAAATTATGTGACAGCAAAAAGCAGTCAGCAGAGTAAGCATTAAAACACACATAATCTACTTGATTTTATAGAGATGTCAGCGTATTTTTTATCCGTTATTACAGATTTGCAGCCTTTCATGCTGCTCAGATAAAAGATATTACAATTTCTCTCTGCATTTAAAATGTTGGCATCGTTAGGACTTCTATTATAGTGGCACAAAGCAACCTGAAGGCTCAGCCTCGATCGGACCTGGCGCTACACATCTCTGGAGGCAGACTGCCACAAACACCTTGCAAAACAAGCAAACATTTCCTCTTCCATCTGTCCTCCCCACCTCCCCATGCCCTCCTCAGCCACGGAAAGTAGGATCCAGCGAGCGGACACCAATCTGCTTTCAAAGTGCAGAGCTGGGACTGGTATGCCATGTGCCACTGGTACTGGGCTCTTTGGTTTGCCAAGAGACCTTACGTTGCACGCACACCATTGCAGAACACGTCACGCCTGCTTTTCACAAGCAGTCTCACTTGCAGATAGGAAGCTGGAAGTCTCACTCTTTAAGATGGTCGTCTTCAATTCAAGGCATGAAATCATGGAAAGGAACAGACCTGCCTATTACAAGGGGTCAAAGACTGAAATCACTTTCTCCAACAGGATTAACCCAGGAGTTCAATTCTACATATGCTGTTTCTGCGGTACCTTGGTTGGATTGTTTTAAGTGGTGAAAAGGCATCCTGAAAGAGATGGGAAGGGGTAAGAGGTAAGGACAGCTTTCTGCCTAGGGACAGCCCATTTCACAGATTCAAAAGATTTTAAAACCCGTTATGTTCAGGGCTTGCAGCCACAAGCTCTGTGACAGCACAGAGGCTGGGTCTGGAGTAGTCCACTCAGACAAAACAGACACTCAGAGCAATAGCTATTTCATGCTTCTCTAGGTCTGGCTTACACAAGTGACACCTCCCTGTAAGGCGTCCTGTTCGCAAACCCCCATGGATGCTGCTACCAAGGGCTGTTGAAAAATGAAGCATTAGGAAGGATGCACAATCTGCATCCTTTGGTGCAGCACGATCAACCATAAGCAAGTGATTCAACAGACTGCGCAGTGATGTACTGTTCTGCTCTACAGGACTGAACACTTACCACAGGTATCTACACTATTTTTAGGCCATTTTCATCTCTGCTTTACACTTTCAATCTGAAAAGTGTACAAAAAAGGGATCACAGTTGGTAAAGCTGCTCCTAGACCATATCTTTATCATTTTTTAATAGAGAGAAATAAGTAAAAGTAGCAGAAACTACAGAACAGTAAGCCTTACTAAGCCACAGATATATTTTAATTCAGTTAATCATTAACAAAGAACATTTATAAGTCAGACTCCTTCTCAAAAATATTAATTCAATCAGAGATGTATTTCTGTATGAGCATGACAGCACAGCCATTAACATTTTTAGAGAGTCACTATTGCTTTTTGGGTGATCAAAGTGACAATATAATGGAGAAATCTGATTTCCTGAAGTTGCCCCTCAATCCCACTCTGAGGAGATACCAAGTTCGGCATCCTAAGGTGAAACACAACCCATGGTACAGCTACTTATGATTATTATGTCTACAGAACATAACATCCCTCAAAATTCTGCTGTCATGGATAAGTGAAATTAGAGATAGGGAAAAAAAAAAACCCAAACAAACCAAAAGTCATCCCAACTCAGCAAATTCACAGATGCAAGTTGTCAGAATAAACAAATAAACAAATTTTTCTTACTATTTGAAGATATCTCAAATAATATCAGATATCAGATATCTCAGAAAATAATACATTTTTATTTAATCCTCCTTTTCAAATTAGGTAAGAAGTGTAAGAACTCTCAAAAACCAGACAGATATTGACTTTAATGGAGGCCTTTCATTTTGACTGATTTTCATTTATTAAGTCTTTTCACTTAAGAAATGACAACTTCTAATATAATTTCAAAACAAAAAGTAAAAGCAACATTAAAAAGTTGTTTTAAAACCACTCAATATCCTCCTGCTCTAGAATTTTATAATAACATGGAGATAACACCAATAAAGACGCAGCTCCATACACTTGAACAAAGCATGCTAGAGAACATGTATTCCAGGTGCCATTTGGTGCAAAACACAAGCATTGTTTTCCAGTTGGAGACAGCAAGAAGCTGCTGAGCTGTATAATTGTGAGACAGTGGAGACAGTACTCGAATACCTCTTTTGTGTTAGACGTGGGTCTGTCTAAAGCTTGCTGACATCAATCAACTTCAGTGAGTGTTGGATCAGATCCACACCTGAGAATTTAAACAATTTAATTAAGGCTTTGTCAATCTCAAAGTTTGTACAAGAAGCAGCTGTCCACTAACTGAAGGGACAGGTTGTTCTTTTAAACTTGTAAGGCTCCCCCTCCAAGACCAGAACAAACATTTTAGGTCCTTAATCTACAGTTAAGGTTAATCTGTTTTAACAATTTCCTAATCAGCTAAAATGTGCCAGATATTGATGAGAACAGAAGCAGAACACAACCCTGATTAACTGAAGGGCAAATTAACTTTTCATCTGAATCCTGGGACACCAAAAAAAGAACAGTTGGGAGAAGTAGGAAATTTTGTCTCCTGAAGAGTAAGGAAAGATCTGGTACACTAACTCTGTGAGCCCACCAAAAAACTACAGGAAAGGCCCTTGAAAAGTGAAGAATTACAACCAATCAAGACTGGAAGGCTCAAAGGGTGGTTCCATTATGAAAGCCAATGTCAGATTAAGACCACAGGGAAGAAAGTTCTTCTGAATGTCAGTTTTGTTAAAAGGAGTATTTTAAGGAAAAAAAAAAAAAGAAGAGACAAGAAAGAAATGTGACTTCAAGTTGTGAAAGGTTTTTTTTTTTAACCCCAAAATCTATACCTGATTGCTAAAATAGATGCTATTTGCACTTTAAGTAGCCAGCTCTATGGATTTTAGCAAAGACTTTTGGTGGGAAACCAGGATTACCATCTACTTGTTAGGAAGAATTATGCCAGTAGTCTAAGAGCTGCCTGGACCACTAGTCTACAAAACACATGAGCACCACTAGTCTACAAAACACATGAGCAACAGCTGGAAGGGCACTTCATCTGTTGAGGCTGTGATTAACTATTCTGAACTTGATGCTGGGAAGCAAGAGAAATAGACTCTGCAGCCAAAAGATTAAGCCAAGAACTGAACACTTGATCGTGAAAGAAATTGTTCTCTAGCACACAGGCAGACAGGCTGCAATCTATACTGTGAAGTGTATATGAAGAAATGCCTCATTTCATTGGTGTCATAACCTATCACTAGCCATAGCATCTATTATGCTAAGTAGCAACATTTCTTGTAACATAATCTGCAACAAATCAAATGAAACACATCTCCAAAATAATTATGACAGAAAAAAATGCTGATTTACTATTTAAGTAATGTCACTAGAGCAATCTGAAATTTGCTGTTCCTGTTACTCAAGATTCCTCTCATAAATACCACTGAAAGCAGCAGTTACCAACATAGCATTGGCAAGAAAAACATATCAGTAAAAAAGGAGAGGAAGTAGGTGCAACTGAATAACAAGAGGTTAGATGTCAAAAAATTTTAACTGATGAATTTTTAACTGAATTGAATGTGATTCAATACCAAACACTGGCAAAATTAACAGGTCCCACAAAAAATTGTTTCATGCCATAAAATAAAATTTCAGAGAGCACTGAAAATTCTTAAGGACTGTAATTTCTTCTGACCCTATTAAATCACTAAATACTCTGAGGATCTTAAGCTTCCTAATCTGTAAAGAGACTTTTGGGTGCTGTAAGACATTACAAAATTCTGTATTAAGTTTTTTTAGAAAATTATTGAGACCAGCACCTTTTGTATATCTGTCGAAACTGTGGTTTAATTAAAGTTGGGTTTTGTGAATGTTTTTGTCTGTGTGTTTTAGCAATGTCAAAATCTCTTTTTTTTCGACATATAAATTAATTCTGATTCATGTACAGTCTTGAGCTGTACAAATAAGTTGTTTCTATCAGTATCTGAAGCACACAGAAAATCTACAACAAAAATGCAGCTGAACACACTACCACTCTTGACTTTTCTATTCATGCTGAAAAATTGCCATTTCAGCTCTTCAACAACTGCTTTAAGCTACCACTCCCACTCTTCTCATTTTAAAAGGTAAGTATTATCAGGGTTAAGTAAGCATTTCAAAAATTTCACTGATTTTTTGTATGCAGATGTAAAGCTTACCAACTAATATGTTATTAAAAACCAGAGTCTCATGAACTCAAACTCAGGATATTTATCACACTGTATTTGTGTAATCCCTAACAGCACCATCTACAGCCATTTTCTTACTTTAAAAAAATTAACAGAGCAGTAATCTCAGGTATGACTAATCTCACCTAACTGCCTTTACCTTCAGTATGGGCTTTTATACCACTCTAGCATCACCTTTATGCTCAGATGAGAGAAATAGGCACTTCTAGGGAACTAATAACAAACAGTATTCCTTATAGTGAATCATGCCCTCTTTACTGTGAGCAAACACGGTTTAGACAGCTAGCTCGGCTGTACACATCCCCAAACGGTCCGATAAATTCCTGTGACTATTGTCCTAGAACTATTTGTAAAAAAAAACCCCCAAAACAACAACAAAAAACCCCCACCAAAAAAACAGACAACGGTCATTACGAAGAAGTTCTCAACACAAGCTGACAGTCAAATATACTGTGCATAAGCTTGCAACTGTTCCAAGCCCTGCCTCAGATGGTACCATTTACACACCCGAAGCTACCAAAAGTCCTCCCTGCCGAGCAGGGCTACCCCGCCAACCCACGCCCACCACTGCTCCAAGTCTACCCGTGCAGCAGACCTCCTCCCTCAGCTGTGCAATCAAGCCACCTCGGGTATCTGAGGAGGCCCACGTACACAAAGTAACAACACAGCATTACAGAGCCTGAAAGGCTGTTCACATAGCTATCAAGTTGTGATTCACAGGCTTACAAAAAAACATTGCCATTTCTATCACAACAGTACAAATACTCACGCTGATTTTGTTAAGAGTCACTCGGTTGCGAGCAAAAATGCTGAATATGCAGTTTCAGTATTTTACAATTTTTGCAGACAAAAAGTAAACGTTTCTAGTAAAAATGCTGACATTAACTTGCTGCAAGTGCTACCAGTATCTTTAAAGTTACACAACTAGGAAAAAAACTACGCACTTGCAAAATCATGTAATAGATCAGTGTTGAGAGTAGTACTTCTCATAAATAACCTGTGATGGATTTCCTTCCCCAAAGACTAGCACATATTTCACAGACATTGAATACAGAAGAGAACACTACACAGGCATTTCATCTAGTCTGCTGTATTAAAACATTAAAAGTGTTTAGAAGATGTAACAATAACACGAATGTATAAAATTTTATGTCATTAAGCCATCCATATACAGCAATCTATATATAAAGATTCTCTAAATATCTCAGTTAAAAACCTACATAATTTTTGGAAGATACTGTTATTACCATAAGTCACCAAGATAAAAAAAGTGCAATGGTTTATGTTACTTCTTCAAATTAATTTAATAGCTTCAATTAATAGTAACGAGAACTAGTAACAATTTTGCTGTTAGCAAATACTAAAGAAATTTCCTACTGAACTTCTGTGACACTACAGATGTAGCCCTTAAATAAATATTGTACAGTAAATGAGAAAAAAAATCTGTTTATAGTTTTAAGACCGCAACAATTAAGAACTTGTGAACAGCTGATTTTTCAAAGTCTGCTCCTGTGACAAAGATAGGACCTGTTTCATTAATCCTTTCTCTTATTCACTGTTCTCCAACACAGGAAAAAAGATACTATCTTTTTGTCTGTAACTCATAGAAAGGACAGAGACAGTTTCCATTTCAAAGGAAGAATCCCAAATTTTTCTCACTTCTTTTCAGACAAGGTTTGTCTAGGAACATTCCAGTAAAACTAGCAATTTCAACAAAATAGTTTAATATTCATCTGTTTTCTATTCACCATCCAAGCAACTTGGTCATCTTCCACACGCTCTCCCTTAAGCACTGTAAGTTGCTACTCCTTATCTTTTACAGAGCTGTTGGCTCTTCGTGATTTCTTCATGATCTTCCCTTCCTGATCTAAGCTCTCTGATACACATGATTTTTCAAATTTCCTAGCATTCCTTCCAGAAAAGATCACTCTAACTGATGATGACTGAAGACTATCTCCCAGAGTGGTGAACAGCTGAGGGAACTTGCTTTGAGACACAGCCAAGAAACTTGTTGTTTCAATGTTCAAATGCACTATTGTCTTCCTCAGACTGATGTCTGATTGTAACAGATCCTTTTTTGCAGACTGTGCTAACACAACACCTGAGCACATGTTTGTTTTCCTAGTGAAGCAGTATTACTTGAATCAGCATCCTTTGCCCTTTGGGGGAAAAAAAAAGGGGGGGGGGTCTGCTATTCTGCCTCCTCAGAGTATCTAGATACTTGGATGGTATCTATCCGCTCTAGTGAACAGGGAAATTAGCAGATACCTACTGATTTTGGAGATGCTTACAGGAATTTCATCTTCTCACATGTCTGCACTGACTGACTGACTATCCTGATACCAGTAACTTGATGAACTTTATTAACCAATATGTGACCCTTCACAGGGAAGGTTAAATTCTTTTTCTTTGGGGAGATCACAAAAGTAACATATAGAAATTATTGTCTTTCCCCCCCTTACAAACAAGGATAACTTATGTGGTACTATGCATTCTCAACTCTGTTTAACCCGATGGCAAAGAATAACACTGCTGAGATGAAAATGGATATTTTTTTTTTTTTTTACATGCCCTGATCTATGTCTGCATTTTCTTCCTATAACCTAAGAAGTAACAACTGAGTAAGATTATTCAAGCATAAACTATACTGCCATCCAAGAATCAAGTTTGGGAAAAAGCAGAGTTGGTGCAGATTATATCAACATACTGTATTCAGTTCACTGGACATGTCCAGAGATTTATTTCCTTCTGCCCTATACCTTTGCAGTCATTTTGTGAGAACTGTATGTAAGCCAAGAGCAAGCAAATCCTTGTTACGACCGTTGTATTTTACAACCCTTCTGCAGTATGAAAGCTGTCCCTGTAAGGTGTGTGACAACAGACTGTAAAGGTTTTAGGGTATTACTTTACCCTGGCTGTCTTCCACACCCTCATTCAGATTTAAAATTCAGTAGTTGAGGTACAGCATAAAAGCAGGTTCTCCCAGAGGGGTTAGATGCATAGAGAGGAGCTGGATCTCTCCTCTGTGTTTCGGACAAATCTCTTGAGGGCACAACAGAAGATAATCACAAAGCCCGACAGATTGGGATACAGTGGGTTCACATAGGCTTTTATTTTTTACTGGGTAGATAACAGTTTGTAGTCAATTCTTTATGTCATGATTCAAAGAAATCCAAACTTAAGAAATTTAAACTCAACAACATTAAAGTGTTATTAAGCAGACATCTTTATTGCAATGCTGGACGCATGGGGGATATCTCCTCCTAACATGCGTGCGCTGAAACAAAAGTTCATCTTTTATATACCTTAAAGATATGAATATTCATGCATCTTCCAAGAAATCACCGCCTCCTTGCTTAACTATTACATTTACATAATGCTGGCATTGCAAAACTACACTACGCATGCACGGGGGTCTCGGGTGGTCGTGGGTGGTTGTTTGGGGAGTCAGCCCCCTGCTCCTTTTTCCCTTTTATGGTCTCGGGTCTCTTGAGGATAATTTCTTCTCCTTGGATGTTTGCCCCTTCTGTTGTCCAGCCAAGCGGTTCCTTCTTATCATCAGTGTTAGAGCATTCCTGCCAGCCTGTTAAGATATCTTCTCTGTTCTCTTTAATCTCTCAGTCCTTGCTCTTAACTCTTCTTTGTTTTAATTTTCATGAGGCCTGCTTTCCTCGTGATTAACCGTTTACACATAGGTACAATGTTAGCATCGGAGGCTAATACAGCCTAAGGACTGTGAGAGTAGGCCATTAAACATAATCACATGGTTATTAGGCTAAAGAATTCTATACTGAAGTCAAGCTAATCATGTAATCAATAACCTTCCATATATTAAGAAATTTGCAAAACAGAGTTGATTAGTGACACATGCTGAAACCTTATAGTTGTTTTAGATCCTTGTTTCAGTCATTAAAATCAAGTATTTTATTTCAGAATAAAGGCACATGCTCTTGAACATGAAATGAAAGCAAACAGACCAGAGGCTAACTCTGCCACTCCCTTGCCCTTCAATTCCAGCACCATGAGAAATACTTCAGGAAGTCAGAGGAGAGAAGAGACAGTACTCTATGAAGACTTGGGACACGGTTCTTCCCTTATCATAAGAAAATTAGACTTCTTTTAGTCTGGAGTTATGTGGCAATTTAAAAAAATATGTTTTGGGGCAATTTTAAGTGCATTGGTAGATCCCTGAGAGATGCCAAAAAGCAAATTAAGAAAAACCACTGCTGACTAGTACGTGATCTGGTCAGAATTAATTTTCTCATGCAATGGAACTACCCGAGTGGTCAATTCTCCAAGAGACAGCTGTCCAAAAGCCCTAAGGGTGTCCTGCTGGTGAACTTCAAAAGCATAACTAATCCTGGCTCTGTTTCTCGTCAGGAAGCACTTACTCTCCTAGCTCTATCTGGGAGGAGATAGAGGAAAAGCATTAGCTGGTCTCATCATGGGAGCATCAAGGAGCTTCAGTGGGGAGTCCTTTGTTCCTAGTCCTGCTCTCCTGCTCTCTGTATCATATTGATCTACCCGCTACCTCTTCTTTTCTCTGTAGATGAGCCCAGGCCATGCTTCCTCACTATAAAATTTCCAAAACTAGAGTGGGCAAGCAAAACCAGACAGCTCATCAGGCCACATTCCCTCTTCCTCCTGCCCTCTGCCCTCCCCAAGCAACAAACTAGACACTGAACAAAACAAAAGCTGGCAAGTTTTCTGTAAATGTCTCTGTTCCACTCACCAAAAGCACACACACAAATTCAAAGAAGAGGATGAGGTGAAAAGTTTCACCTGATCTAGAAACTAGCTCTGGAGAGATTTGTCTTAATTACAGAATCAATTAATTACATCCTACTTTATAAATCCAGTAGACAACATGACACATGTGCTACACTGCTTTCAATGATGCTGGAAAAAACAGAATTAGCTGACAAAGGGGAAAGAATTGCCTTTTCATCCTTTTTCCATTTGAAATTAATTGCAAAACGTGTACCAGTGTACCATAAAAATGCTGAAGTCAATATAAAAATTGCACACGTAAGGACTCTCGCGTATTTGATATATTTCATACCATTTTATTTTTAAATAAAAAAGATTTTTTGAATGAACCAGTTTACAGGCATATTTGCTACATCTGTATATGCTACCGAGAAAGAGCTGTACTACCATTTCTATTTTTCAGGCACAGAAGCCAAACAAAATAAGAGAAAAATCAACTGTCTAACAGAGGTTTGAGTTTAGAGAGTCTGGACTTCATATCCACCAGTGTAATGAACTTGCAGCCAAACATGGAATGTTAAAGGTCGTATCAGACCACAGTTCAGGGTGTTTATGTACAGGGTTACCAGCCTGACAGACAAACATACATTTCTGCAAACATCTCAGGTCACTGGCCTGACATCAGTGGGACCAGCAAGCAGGAAAGGGAGGTGGGACTGAAGGACCTTAGAAGTGCCAGGCTACACACGGCAGGGAGGCAGCATCTCTTGGCAGCCTGGGTAGCCCCAGCTCTTCCCACTTCCAAAGTAGCTGGAAGAGGAATGCAAATGCTGACTCTACGTCTGTAATTACCAAAAGCTAAGTGTTAAGGATGTTACCTAACAGACTGAAATTCATAAGATGAAGGTAATGGGATGTGACCTCACTGCATTAGTTCCAGCACTTACCAGGCCCTTAACTTCACACTCTGTTTCAAAGGAGTAACCCATTCATTGCTTTCTAAATAGGCATGGTAATTAGCCCACAGTGTGTGAAGCCTCATTTCAAAAAGGAGAAACAAAATGACAAGCCAGAATACTTAGTTAACCTGTCCAGATCATAATCCCTAGATTAAAGCCCAAGAATTTGAGGACACAGGCTTACATACTGATGATAAACTACAGATCTCTGAAAGCAAGGCTGGTGTAAGACTATCTGGACTATACATGTCCATGAGGTAACAAATCCATTTATGGTGCCAAATTAGTTTTCCAACTTACACTGCTGAGCCCTTGTGAAAATCTTGCTCCAGTCATTCAAAATCATTGTGATCTGGTGTTGGCAGATATTTAGCAATGAAGTACAACACAGTAACAATCTTATTGTGATGTTGAGTCCAGATGAGAGTGGGATACAGCAACCGAAATACACTTCTTCAAAGTAATACCCCTGAACAATAAGGTAAAAATTACTGGCACATTTAGAGAATATTGAGTACTATTGTCTTTAGTGATGGTATTTCTTATTGCAATTACCAACAACTTCTCAGGGAGATTTCAAAATAACAAAAGTTTCAAGAGTGGGAAATTGAACAGTTGAAAAATTGCAAATTTGCAAGACCTGTCAAGCTTTCTAGCATAGAGACTTTCAGACTCTACCCTCTAAATTATTTTTGCCCAAAGAAGTAAAGTCCAAGTCTCTTGTCATGAACCCACAGAAAAAAAGACACCAAAGAAATAGGCAATTCAGTGTACTTTTTTTTTCTTAGAAGGACAAAGCGCATGATACATGCCAGCATAATGGCTTATTTCAATGAAACTACTTAGATGATCTATCTGTCAGTGAAAGTAAGGGCTTTTAAAGACCCCTGAAGACTAAATACATCAAAAGGCATATACAGTTTTCCTTATACTGATGTTTTCATACAGTGTTGTCAGAGGGAGGTACAAAGAAGTCATGGCTGACTAGCAGAGACAACATTACGATTATACAGTTATATGAAAAATAGAGGCCACACTGAAAAAAGATCAACAGTTTAGAGCATTCTCCTGACAAAATACAAGTGTCTTACATAGTATATAGGTATATATAGTATGCATGAGTTCTCCACCTTGTCTGCTTTAAACGATTCAAGTGACCTGGCCTAAGTCATTTATTTTCTGAAAAACGCACAGCTGAGAAATGGTTCCTGATAAACAGTGGGAGAAAAAATGCTGAACATTAAGTTCTAGTGCTTTACATTGTCATTCATACTAAACTGCCTTTTTATGAAGGTAGACTTGTCTTTATTGAGAATTCAAGAGTCACATTACAGCTCTCTGCATAGTGCGTACCCTTGGAGGTTTGATTTCAAAAGCCAGACATCGTATTGCATATTCCCTGCTGACAAGAAGTCAGTCAGAGCCTATTACATCACTCTTCAAAGACTGGTAAAGCAAATGCAGGAAAACCCCGATGCGATCTGATAAATGATTTTCTTAGTTAGTTTGGCACCAGTGTGTCTGGTATCTAATGCTTAATGATACACAGCATACCAAAAGTACGCCGTGTTAGATTCCCGCTATTTTGTATCAATGAGAAATGTAGGCTATGACACGGGCCTTTGTAGTAATTGTAGTAAAGTATGGGAGGAGAGAAAAGTCAGAGGGGAACACAATACATTTCCCAAATATATAAGGAAAACACTGAATTGTGCTGGGATTGTATATTGCTAACAGGCTGCCATTAGGAACAAGATGTCACAATTCAGACTACTAACTCCAAGCATATCACGTTACACCAGCATTACCTAGTTTTCAGACACAATTTACTATTGGACAAACCCCCCAAACTACGGTTTCAAAAGATCTTTTTCTTCTCTTACAATACATTTCATGTAATCTTCACATATATCCAATATCGAGCCTACAAACAAGGCAAGCAAGCAAAGGAAGGAAAATAATCCAGAGATTAATCTATTTCACAGAATTATCATGGAGTAATTGAGGTTGGACAGGATTCCAGGAGGTGTCCAGTCCAGCCCCCTGCTCAAAGCACGGTCAACCATGAGATCACATCAGCCTGCTCAAGGCTTTATTCAGGCAGGTCTTTAAAACCTCCAAGGATGGAGCCCTCACAACCTCTCCAGACAACCTGCTCCTTCCCAGTGAAACTTTCTTACCGTCCCAGTGAAAGTACTTGTTTTCTTTGCTGTCTCATTTCAATTTAAGACCACCATCTTTTATTCTCCCGCTCTGAATCTCAGTATTGGAGCCTGACTGTCTTTTCTGTAACCTCCTCATAGGGTGGAGGCTGCTGTCAGGTGCCCCTAAAGCTACCGCTCCTCCAGGCTGTACAAGCCCCGCTCCCTCAACCCCTCCTTATATACTGCAGGCCCTCCACCACAATTGCTCCAGTTTATCCATGTCTGCCTTATACTGGCAGGCCCCAAATAAGATGCAGTATTTCAGATGTGGTCTAGTAAGTACCAAGTAAAGGGAATAACCACTTAACTTGACCTAGTCCTAATTCTCCTGTTAATGCAGCCCAGGATACTGTTTGCCCTCTTCTTCAATGGCACACTGCTAGCTTATAGTCAGCTTGTCTATCAAGATCTCTGGGAGACTCTGATGAAAACTGGGGAAAAGACAACTCTGAGGACTTTTTAGTGTGTCTGAGGGCTTCCTATCTGTGTCCACTGTCACTGAACCACCTGTCCTGTTCAGCAACAGGTCCACATTTTACTCGTTTATTCTTTTACTGCTCATACAGTGGCAGAAGCTTGCCTTGATGCCCTTGATGTCCCTTTCCACTTTCAGCTCCAGCTGAGCTTTGGCTTTCCTGACAGAATCACTATGTGCCTGTGCAACATTTCTGAATGCCTCCTTTGTAGCCTGCCCCTGCTCCCACCTCCCCAATACTGCCCTTTCAAAGTGAAGATCAGTTGTGATCTATCTACTTGTTTCCCTGAATAACAGGTAGAAACATTTTCATACTTGGAGGAGTGGGGGGATGTCAGCCTTAAGGACAGGCCAGGTCACTTGAGACTCCCTCAAAATCTTGAGCTCCATCATTTCATGGCTGCTACAGTCATTGATTACATCACCAATCAGTTTCTCCTTGTTCATGAGCCACAGATCAGGAAAATACTATCTTGAGCTAGTCCACTGGCATCCATGTTAAAAAAAAAAAAGTAATTCTAAGTCTACTTCAATATCAATTTCATAATTCTAAGGTATTAAATTTTGTGTAAATGATGGACTTGTGAAAAATGCATTTACACTGCCTCTAGATTTTAAAGTCTCTTAGTATTTGAGTGATTTGTTTTAGCTACTTTGCTCAGTCATATTATTTGGGGCCATAAGAATTCAGATACAGAGCTGCATTTGATAGCGGTGGTCACTGCATCCAGACTTACAGCAGTAATGAGCCTTTCAATGTCTTGACATTAGTCCACATATTAGAAAAATAATGTAATATGAACTTCCAGGCTAAGAAATAGTTTGGTATTGAGGCTTACAGCAAAGCATAGGGAAATAAAGACTAAGCTGAAAAATATTATCACCAGTATTTCACCTCTTGTTACTTAGTTTATCTGAAGCAACCAGATGCATGCAATGAATAAAAATGTCTACTTTGTGGCATCTCAGTGATTATTAGAAAAATACACACTTGAGTATACAAGTTAAATATTGGCAGAGTTGAATATATGGTAGTTTTGTAGGTCACGCTAAACCCAAAAAGTGTCCAATTCTTCTTTTTATTAAATAGCACACTTTTGAGTGAGGAAGGGTAAAAGAGAGTATTTCTTTCACAGGTAAAACATTTCATAACTAGTTTACTATTAGCAAAAGGCTTACTTCCCTCCTCTAGTCAGAACTGGGGTTTTGCACACACAACAGCAACCCTTCTAATGCAGCCCAACCTAACTGTCGGGTACAAGGAGTAACACTGGTCTTTTTTAGAGGTGCCATCTTTGATTACTTTTTTTGGATGAGGCTTCCATTTAACATAATCAGCTATAGCTGATGTAGATAACTGTCTGCTGGGAAGAAGACACATGACGCCTCTCTATTACCCTGTGAGGGAGCTGCATTGATTTTGCAATACCACCTTATCACTGTTTCAGTTCAGGGTCTGGCATTTTTGTCAGTACTGCCACTTATTTCTCATTCTCTTCCTGTGAAGAATTCCCATCTGTCATCCCACTGGATGAAAATCACAACGGATTTTGCTCACCTACAATAAACACTGTCATATACGGACCTTAGTGTCCTATGGAAACAAAATCTACATAATCATACTGAGCTGTGTACCTGTCCATCTGTCAGCTGAGCTCTAATTACTTTGCTCTGAAAATATCTCAAAGTTGATGCACAGCTACCAGTCTCAAGGCTGTGAAATGCTTACAATTTTCTCACTTATCAGGGATGAGGACTATATTAAGCCCATATCCATTTTGTTCCCCCTTGCAGAAATGAAGCCATGTCCGGCTGATTCTCTGTGGAAGTGGGTCAGGGTTATCATGGAAAGGACCTCAGGTTTTCACAAGTTTGAGGAGGTAGAAGAGAGGTGTGGGATAAACAATATGAAGTCGTAGAAAAGCAGACTTCATTATTTCTTCTGTCTGCAGATGAACATGATGAATTTGGAATATGTGTTAACTAGTATGAACATGATGCACAGTAGCATGTTCTGAGTTGTAACATCTGGGAAAGACCATCCTTGACAAGTATCACTGGAAAATTTCTGTAAAAGAACTCTATGGGAGGTTATATGGAAAGAGGAATTTATATTTATTTACTGTATCTCTAAGTTGATTTTATCCTCTCCATTCTCTCACAGATTTCATTCACTCATGCTCTTGCAATTGCGGACTTGGAAGTACCAAGGCACATGTGTCTAAGTGGCTTGGTCAGGATCGGTTGTGTGCAACATGGATTATACGGGACATGCTGGTTATAAAGTCCTTCTTATGTGACCAGTTGGGGTCAACATTTGCTATTGCTTCAAGATGTTACTTACTTGAGCCTTCATAAATCTTAGGAGAGGTTGTTGCTCACTGTTCCTTTCTCTTTGTTCAAAATATTTGCTTTTCCTTCGTGAGCTAACAGGAAAGAAAAATCACAGAGGTGATATGCTGCAACCTCATTGTCATCATCCTGTTGCCAGCAAGACAGTTCTGAGCAGTCACCTATGCTGTGGTCTTATCAAAGTGCAAGCCTTCTGGTGTTGATATTAGCGACAGGTTCAATTTTACTACTCGAAGTGGTGTCCTAGGAGCAGTACCCCTGAACTGTGTCTGTTGTTATCAAAATAGGATGTTCCTACAGTCCTCATCCTGCTCGCTCTTTTGGCATTTTCACAAAAACGCACATGTACATGAGGCACTTCCACTTGTACTTCATTCATGCAGTCTTTATAAATTTAACCATATTCAGACTATTAAGATTGAAATGTGCAATTTTCCTTCAAAGTTCACATGACTTATGAGGTAATCAAGACTTGTCACTTTTGAAAGCAATATTCGTTGCGGTCGTGGTATTTTGAGGGTCTGAACAACATTGTAGATGTGCAAGTGACAGATGGCTTCTTTGTAAATCCCCAGAACGAGAACCCGCATCATCACTCTCCTAGATACCCGCAGAAGAACTTTAAAATTTCTTTCACACAGACCCAATACTCAAAATGCATCAATACCTGCATTTACAGTTATTACTTGCAGTGCCAACATGAAAAACCCCCATGCTTACTAGATTTGCAGGTAGCTTTTCTATGTCTAGAAAAGGTAAAAATCAATCCTCACATCGTCAGTGTTAATGAAATAAACAACTATCTTAACATAACTGATTTCACTTAGGTCTTTACCGTGTACTGGTACTTAGTAAATGTGTGATGATCAGTACACTTGAAAAGATTTACGATAATAGTTAAGGCACAAAACTTTCCAGCACTTATATGACACATTGTTTCCGTTTATTTTGTCTCTTTTTTTAGAACTGCCTCTAGAACTTGCACCTAGACCCCGAAAGGCTGATTAGGTCAATTAAGCTAATGAAGAAAAAAAATAAAGCGTATCTCAACCTTCACTTGACATTAACAAAAGTGTTTACATGGCACAGTTCCTGGCTTTCCTAGCCAGCAGAGCCTCTGCAACACAACCAATTAATTAAATAGTGCTGAGAAGTTAACACTGAAGGTTACTGATTAATTGTATGTTAGAGCTGTCTAATCAAGTGCTTAAGGCAATAAACAAATACAAAGATAAATTATACACTGATTAACACAATTATTTAGAGTTTTATTTTTAACTGCTTACTTGCCACACAGCAGACTTCAACCTGAATAAACAAGGTGGGAGGGTGATCAGGATCATTTACTGTATTTCCCAGCTGGCTACTATGCCTGTTTTCCCTTGAAGTGAAATATATTATTATAAATCCTACTTCATGCATGGCCATCACATAGGCATATACACTGAATGAGCAGCCATACAACATTCATTTATCATGTATTTTTGAGTACTACTGCTTGCTAATGCATGTCCCCAAAAACTTAAATTCAGCATCGCAGACAGCTGCTAGCCTTCTATTAAGGGAAAGCAAGCAATCTACTCTGAAGACTACAGCCTTATAAGATGACAAGATGCAGACCCAGAGATGATCAACAACTTCTTCTCTAATTTGCAAGCTTTTCTGACTACTGGTGAATCTCTCATTTCAAGGATCTTCACTTCAATGTTTGAATTTCCAGTCCCCAAACTGCAACACTTCTCCATCTAGTAAGGCTATTTTCACGGCCTCCTCTAAATCATCACATAACTCATTTTCTCCATTTGACAATATCAAGAGATGAATACTAAAATGTGCCCGCACTCCCTAATTTGTGTTGTCCATATACACCACAAAAGTCTTTTCCTTGTAAGCACTGAGGCAAGTTTATTTACCCTTATCATGGTTCAGATAGGTTTTTTGAAGAAAATGCATCAGGAAGGGCTCTGAAAGAAGGAAACTCCAGAATCATTCTTATTTTCCCTCAACTCACTGAAAACAGAAGTTTGCCTCCTGCAGAAATGTCATCATTTCTCCTCCCAGATCTGCCAACCCTGTCTGATTCTTACCAAGAGGTCATTGAGAAAACTACTCCTTTTTTCACCATTCACTTCTCTCCTCTGGGGGGGGTGGGGTGGAAGTCTGTGCCTCACAAAAGCCAGTAATTACTGAGAAAGTCCAGTGGCTTTTGCCCATCCACTGGTACTTTCCCTGTGTAACTTTGTAACTATGTGCCATAGAAAGATTTATTAGTCATTTTCATCGGCAAAGCCCTTTGTCAATCTGCTCCAAATATAGACAGCACAACAGTCCGAGTACAAATGTTTATTCTTGTCCTGTACTTCTGTTATAAGCCACTGTATATCCAATATAAGCACAGTCAAATCTGCCACTAAACACCTTACCAACTACAAGCGAGATATTTCAAACTTTCTCTCGGTATCTAAACAGACCCCTTTCCCATCTATAATACACTAGTTTGAAAGGACTCCCTGCCACAAGACTGGTTCAAGAGGCTCAAGCACATTGTGGAGACTAACCCCGTGTTCTCTAATTATGTATCTTCCACAACTTGCAACAAGATCCACAGTGAGCCATGAATCTCCCTTTTTCTGTAGAGCTGGTGTGCATGAGATCTGACAGCTCCAGCACACTCATCTTTCCCCATCCTCAAATAACTACTCTTTGAAGCTGTTCAGGGAGCTGAAAATACAACAGCCTCAGGAAGAGTGGGTCAGCATGAAGTAAAAGAGAAGGTCAAAGGCTTGTTGATGTCATCACTGCATATTGTAATAAAATATTAAGATTTGGTCTGTTAACGTTGATAAAAGCCAAAAATTTCATATTAGTGCCAGGATCTGTTTTTTTCCCCCATGTTAAAATTACCTTTAGAGTTTGTCTTTGCCTTTTTTATCTGGTTGCAATTACAATCCGTCAAGAACAAACAACCCCATCCCTTATCTCCTGAATTATGCATTCTGTGACATCAGTGTAAATCATACATTCAAAAGATCTGGCTTTCCTTGTTTCCAGAAGTGGTTAATTATACAACATCGGAGAACTGTCTTTTGGAAGGCTAATCTTCATAAGAATCTTTAGATGTGCAATAGCTTGTTTCCTGTAGAAAACAATTTTCAAACAGCAGAAAAGAACAGTAGGAACATCTGAAGAATACTGAGTTTCATTCACCTATTTACCAACCCTGTAAAGATTGAGCTCACGCTCAGCTACCAGCAAACCTTCTCCAACCATGAACTCTCAAACCCATTGTTTGGCCCATGCGAGCACAGCTCTCTTTGGCACCCTGGGTTTCCAAGTGTTACATGAGAGGATGTGTCTCATGAAATTTTAGATTAAACTTGAAACTGGAACAGCTGTTCTGCACATGCTAACATACATGCAACATGCTAAAGCAGGCAGCCTACCTTCAACAACTGTTACCACTCACTAAAAGAAAACATGTTTAATTAAAGAAGGCAACAGTTACTTGTAAAAGACATTGGGTGGCCATCACTGTTACAATAGAAATGCATCAAACCTCAGCCATTAAAAAAAAAAAAATCTCACTGTATCTTTGCTTCAAGTCCAGATGCAGAGATTATATGGGGGTTTTCTTACTTTTTTTTCCTCCCAGATTGATTTAGCATAGGTATTTAGTCTCTTACACTGTTAGTGTAGTGGCTTATTGTTGTACTGCAAGTTTAACTGGTTTCCTTAATTTTGACAGAGAAAGATAAGCTTATTTTATAGTAATTAACTACACTTGCTTCTTCCTTTAATCATATAGCAACTTTTATTCCAGTTCTTTAAAATATGCTAAGGAAAAGAGAACATTGTTACTTATATTCCAGATTTCTGTGGCTAATAATACTCTCTACCACCTTCTCCCATCTTTTCCATGATGCTGTGTTGCAACACCACAATTCTTCCATGTAGCTTTCCACTTAATTTGTCACAGGTATTTCCAAAAACTAAAAGGGCATCAGGTAACCATTCAAACTGTTCACCCAACCAAGGCACTTTTAAAAGCCTCTATTAAGATGCCCTACAGCTGATGGAAGTTCTCATAGAATACATGCCAAACCAAGAGCATCACAGAACAGCCAACTAAGAGTTCACAGCTTCAGCAAACAATACCCAGATACTGCAGAAGCGTACACCTTCAGTCAGGAGACTACGTTTAGAGCAGAGCTCTTTCCTCTGTCAGTACAATCCCTGTGTCAGATAATAGCTCATTTTTATTTCAAATGCCTAGTGACACTTGGAGGTTTCAAAGCACTTTTGAAGGGCTTGTTTCCTAGGGAGCATTGCACTCCTAGTGAAACAACTGAATGAGCGCTTTTGATATGGGTAACTGCAAATCTCCACATATTTTTCCATTCCAGGGACTGAACCCTTGAGCTAACATGTTCAACTGACCTGCCTCAAGTTTCCCCAGCAAACCTGTCTGGACAAGCCTGTAACAAGAAATAAGTTGTGTATGCATTTTATGATGCATGAAGACAGAGCTGTGCAGTAAGTGTTAAGCAGATATACATCACTTCTTGACTCAATATCTGAAAAAGTTGTTATCCCTGTAGCACATAGTCAGAAAAAAAAAAGTAAGTAAAGTACTCCCCAGCTTAGGGGTTTGTATTAAGAAAACGGCCTGGTATTTAAGAACCAACACAATGCACAGTGTAAGCAATCTCAACAATCTTAACAGTACACACGCAGACTCTTCACAATCCTCATCTGAAAGGCAGCAATGAAGCTGTCACTGTTCTTCAACACAGACATACCTTCTTAATAGTCTCCAATGGCAAAGCCCAAATACTAAATCTGAGAAACATTCACGATGACATTCACATGGATGAAAAAGCAGAATTTTGTGTAAGGCTGTTTATGCTAAAGTATTTAAGTTTTGATGTTTCCATGCAAGAATTTCAAAAGAGCATGCGGGTGTTTTTTGATGGATTATGTATCATAAAGAACACAGAGTTAAGAAAAAACAGGTCAACTCAAGATTTGTGTTTCTCAGTAACCAAAAATTACCTGAAACTTAAAATTATGAAATTCAGTGTACCATAACCTGGCACTACTCTTATAACCTTCCTTCTACAATAAAAGATGTAATTACATGTCTTGCCATAAAATTTAGCTACTTTAAAATACCCTTTGAACACAAAATTAGCTTCATTGTTATCCTTATTGTATCATCACTAAATTGCACCTGTGCAAGTGCCCAAGTGCTCTAATGGTAGGTTTATAGGATGAATACTTCAGAAAGTAACTATCTGAACTACATAAAGATGATTAGGGCAATTACTCTTGGGTTAAAATGTTTAACACAATGTCAAAACCATACAGCTCTTGCATATTTGTTAACTATGCTGTTCCTCCTGTTGCCTACAACTGCCTTCCACCCAAACAGTGAGGTTACTGTCAGGGAAAATAGAAACATCTTCTAGCTTTTCCAGCTTCTCCCCCTGCCCCTTCTTCTAGTGCTGGTACTAGACTCGCACTAAAAGTTAGAAGGCACTTGCAATTTGCAAAATAACTTGTAAACAGAAGTTGCAGGAAAATAATAAAAAAAACAACACATGGCATCATCGTAACAAAAATCCTGCTATTCCCAATAGAATATGGTTCAGTTTGAAAGTTTGAACTTTGAGGTAAGTATTTATGAGTAAGAAACTTCTGTTCCTCAAGGAAACCTCTGCAAAGCTCTTAATGCCTTAGGTAAGAGGTCTGTTTACGAGAGAATTGTGTTGTTTACATCTTTAGAAATACTCTACTTTGTCTTAGTTTTTCCTTTTCTTTATGTTAACAGGACTGTATACTGATGGGTCTGTATGAACAAAAAATAACTGTTCTACAATAATGTCACTATTGCAAGCAAACACCAGAAAGCTCTCATACTTCTATTCAGTGATCACACTGAGAATTCAGAACCTCACACTGCTTTTTAGCAAAAAGTTTTTCCTAAATAGCAGCTTACTATTCATGTGTGTGAGGTTAAATACTTAAATGGGGTCACAAAGCAATATCCAAACTAGATAGTCTAAAAACACTGGGTCTGCAAAGGTAAAATTAATTTCTGTTTAAATCTTTTGAACACTAAAAGCTTCTATTTCAGAACACCTTAATTTGCTCCCCAGATGTAACCTCCTAATGATAAATAAGGATGGGGTGGAGTAACCTCACTCAGGTTACATCTACACCAACGAGTTAAGCGGAGCAAGGGCACAGGCTCCCCGTACCTACAGCTGTTTGGCGCTTTCACACGTGCTCCAGCACAACGTGGCCGTGCCGAGGCACAGTTCAGGCCGGACTTTGCTCCCAGCAGGACTCTTGGCTGTGGGATGTACACCACGCTCTATGCCTGCCCTTTTTGCTGGCTAGCATGGATGCTGCTGCCGGAGGGAGTGCAGGGAGACTAAAGACACCTGCAACAACCCTAACGGGGCAGCAGGAGGAAGCTGTAAGGCAGACGCAGGAAACACCGTGTCTCTAGGAAAAGGAGGAGAGTAAGAAAGACAGGGAAAGAAGGGGAACTGCTGGGTAAGAGAGCTCAAACATTTAGCCTTTGAGATTAAAGATCATCAACAGCCTCCTCCCTTTCCCCACCTCTGCACATTAATGCTTTAATTCAGTTGTCAGAAGAAAAAGAAAATCTTACAGACTTTTACTCATGATCGTATGATCCATCCAGGTCTGAGTTTTAAAGTGGAAAAATAGGTGTTATCCAGTTTGAGAACACTACCACAGCAACCCTCTATTTTCACGTGAATACTCAATGGTTTCGGTTCTGGTTGGTTCAGACTTGGGATGGGAGGAGTTAAATGTAGAAAAAACAAAGCTCTGACGTGTAGATGGATTGAACTACACTTTTTGTAACAAACCATAAGCTAAACCTGCATATTTACTTTAAATTTAAATTACTGTTTCGTAAGTACAACAGCGAGAACTTCTTAGCAGGACCACTTTATCCTTTGTGTATTCCCATAAGTAGGGCTTATCAAACTTCTAGACTTGGCAGAAATTAATATGGAGGAGATTTACAGGCTTAAGAGATTTTTTTTTTTCCAATTTTTACATCCTTGATAATAGTTGTGCTTCATTTTTTAGAACATGACATTGTTATTTACATTTCTTTAACAACATAATTTAAAAAACTGGAAATATAAAATACTTCACTGGGCTGAGATTAAAAACTCAGAAGTATCAAAACAGCCACATAACCCAAAAATTTAACCTGTAATCTCATATTTTCTAGAAATAAACAAAATTGCCATCATGTTCCAACACTCAGTTCACATATTACCTTTAAATGTTTAACAATTCCAAATAAATGTTATGTTGCTTGAGTGCTTCTCTTTGTAGCTATACTAATTACTGTACGCTTTTTAACAAGGGAATCACAAAAACACATTCACAGCTTTATCAAACAGCACGAACTTTCAGACCTGCTTTAATTTGAATCATACAGGGGAAAAAAACCCTGCAAGTCTGCTTATTACCAATCTATCTTTCTTAATAAACCAAGCGCTTTCATATACTTGTAATTAGCCAATTGCTATCACACACAGAGTTATAGTGACTAAACTCAGATATTTGAAAATGCTGGGCTAGGAAAGTTCCCTCTCAGAGTGTGGACTAGCCCATGCATTATGCAATAATTCTCATTTCAGATATTATACAGAAAGGCACTCAGAATTTGTTTAGAGCAACAACAAACATATTTTTAAAGTTTTACCATGCTGGTTGATGTGAAGTCAATCATCAAGAAGCACATAAGAATTTATCCCAAAGCATGCTTCGCATCACAAAGCATATGCTAAACAGGAATTCTAGTTATGTTAAACAAATGGTTTAGCCAGATAAAGTTCTCTACCAAGTTTCTTCTGAAGTCAAAGTAAAGCTGAATGGCATTTCACTATGGTTGCCATCACAAAGAACAGATCTAGTGTCAGAAACACACAACCTGTTCAAATAGATGATTATTCAGAGTCATTTGTAGCTACACTATAAAAATCACAGTTCTGTTTAAGAAAGCCTTGGTTTAAATGGTGCTTTTGTTTTTGTTTTGGTGGAGGGTTCTTAACACGTGGTGGGATAGTTCGAATCCAAGATTTATTTACAGCTTGGAAATCTAAAAAAAAAAAAAAGCGCTTGGGACAGAAAAGTCGGGGGAGCAAGAGCAGCACTTTATCATGTTGGAAGCCCAGCAACAGCGTTCGAGTGTTTGCTCCCATTTCTGTGTCACAAGTGACATCCCTCACTAAGCAAAGATTTTGCTCCAACCCATCTGACTTGGGCCAACAGAGGACACAAAAGCTGTCCACATTTTGTTCCAGAAAATCTGCTTCTAAGCAAGAGAAAGTGTTTCTCTGTTGGTCTATGCCAAAGTTCACCGGATTCTGGATGCGCTCATTTTAGAGAGAAAAAAACGTCCCCATCTTTTACTGCTGTCTTGTCCTTCAAAAGAGCTAACAGCTTCTGCAGTCACCATCAGCCACATAGCCATACATAAAACATGTGAAGTCACAGCTTCACAAATGTTCTGCAGGGTTGTCAAGAGCCACTACTTGAGTTCTTGCTCTCTCTCACTTTTTTTTTTTTAAACAGAATTAGTGTAGCTTTCAGCACATTCTGCCCAACAAAGCCAGCATGCTCTTTAAATATTTGTCAATCTCAGTTTCTTTTATTTATCTTGTGTATATATGTGCTAAGAATAATACTGGAACACCAATAACGGCAAAAATACTGAGTCGGCCTGATTTTTCACAGGTGTGTAGTTAAAAAAAAAGGCACAAACCAAATCCTTAACTATAGCCAAAGTTGTGCATTTCGTAACATAAGAGGTTTGATGACACAAGCCAGAATTCCTCGTCTTTGTCCATGGTCACAGCTCATCCCCAAGGAAACCCCCCTGCAAGAACACAAAGACATCCTGAGAAGGAAAACACATGAAGAACTGCTGAGATACACAAATATCTCCTCACTAGCCAGATGTTATGTGCCTTCATCTCTTGTTAATTCTAAAGTCAGTCACCAGGTAGAACTATATCGAGAGATCCGACCACATGTCTTTCAGAAGGCTGCAAGATACACCTGTAATCTCCTCCCTCACAATTTTTCACTGACCTAACTTTGAAAGCTTCAACGACTTTCATTCATAGCACACAGTATACTTGATATATTCGCATACCAGTATCCATTTCCTCTATTCAAAAGCATAGATTTTACTTTTATAATAAGAAAGAAGAAACTGTCTATTGAGAAAAAAACTACATTTCACCATTTTGGTCATTGGTCAGAAAAGATCTATTCAGATTCAGTATCTTTCACCACACTATCATTTTAGATTGTACTAGAGAATTCAAAATGCAGTTGTAACATAAGAACGCACCATTTTTAAAAAGCTATAAAACTTAACCTTTGTAGGATATGAATAGTGCTTCACAATAGCTTTTAAAATGGTTATTAAAATGTCACACTTCAGATAAAAAACAGTCTAATACTTCAGATCCTGACATTGACTTTATACAACGGATTTCTTCCTGCTACTCAAGTGTGTGGAAAAAAAAACCCAAACTACATTCTAAAGATTACATCTTTGGACTTTTTAAAAATAATCTAAGCAACTCCTGAATTTGAAGTCTGCCTCCCCCAAAAAAGAATCCCCAACACTAATTTATCTAATTCCTTCTCTGATCACTAATAGAGACTGATGTCAATTAATTAAGACTTTAGTGGTGTTTTTATTTTTATGAAATGCTTTTTATGCAACTTTCAGATGTCAGAGGAGGAAATATCCTCCCATTCCTTCATCAGTTTGTAACAGCATCCAAAAATTAGTCTTTGCCTACCCACTGAGAAGAGATTAGAAAAAATTAAATGAACAGGATTTCTTCCAATACAGTAGTGGGCTATACTTCCAAAAACTTTTTGTTTCTAAAGCACAGCCTAGACAATCAACTGACACTGAACTAACAGAAAAGAAAACAACAACAATCTTTTAATCTAATACTGGCTACCATAAACTGTTCATTTTTTAGGTCAGATCACATTTCCATACGGGCTCTCCTAGGGGCAAAGAAGCCTCTACACTGTATTGTCAGTGTAGTGAGCAAGACATCATGCTTTTCTCTTCATACAGAAAAGCAGTTTAAAAAATGAATAAATAAATCAAGGCATAGGGCTCATGCCTCCAAGGGTCTTGCCTTCCAGCAGAAGTTTCTCATGTCAGACTCATGCAAGCATGCTGCACACCACAGCCATAATCCACAATTTAGAAAACAAGAACAGTATGTGCCTTGGCACACACAGAAGGTTTGAAAGAGAGGAGCTATGGCCAGGCCATAACTGTTTCATGCTCTGGTAATTCTTCAAGCAGAAGCCAATTCTAGAAGTAAACACCCCCAAACAAATTTGCTGGTTTCGCTAAATGAAAGAAAAAAAAAAAAAGGAAAAAAAAAAAAAAGAAAAAAAGAAAAAAAAGAAAAACCACCTAACCCACCCCCACTACCCACCAATTTTTTTTACAGGTCCACTACAAAGAATACCAGCCACAAATTAGGTAAAAGCATGCACTTTTATTTCTCCCTCAAGTCTTGGGTGGGGGGAGAGGCAGAGGGGATATTCAGACAATCAGGTTCAGTTTCTTCAGCTGGCTAGAGCAATGCTAGCACATCACAGTAGTGAGCCCAGCTGTGAGACCAGAAAGCCACAAGAAGACAAGACCCTCTCAGTCTCTCTCATTGACATGCTGGTTTTTTTAAGACAATTACTTCTTGTGGGGGTTGAGATGCTGTCCTAGGAGTTGACGCATGCAGGCTCCACTTCTGCTGCAACAAATGCTTATGAATATACATGGGATGGCTCTTCAGATCCCCATCCCTACCCCACAGGTCAGGTACTGGCCAAGAGGACTCAGACTCGCCTCTCCAGTTCCTCAGAAAATTAAATCATGGCTCCCATGCCAAAGAGCAATTGCCCTAATTGCTGAGCTGAGTGTCTTTAGCTTGAGAAGTTGTTTATTTTGGTTTTGCTCACATACTATAAATGAGACATTTAAAAAATATTGGTTTCTATTTGCATGAAATAATCTAATTTTTCAGTATCTGGGTTAGACAGTTGAAGCCCAAAGTCTTCATCTGCACAGACAGGTTCCTTTTAGCAGACAGATCTCTAACCCAGTTGTGTTACGTATGCTTTCTTCTGGCTTTATTTGATCACTTTATTTATCCTTTCCACCCATGTCCCTCCCACACAAGATGGGAGTGGGAAAAAGGCAGCAAGACATGCTATTTATTCTTGTAACAAGTCTCTTACCACACAACTGTAACACCACAATTTATAATCTCAGTATTTGAATATGATTTCTCAACAAATTCTTGCAATCATGTTAAACATGAAAGAAATGTCCAGTTGCAGCCCTTCAGGTTTTTACACTCTAGCTGAACACAATTTTGGAAGCTATGTACATTAACATTACACATACTTTACAGCTAGATGTGATTTCAGTATAAACCCGCTCTTTCCGTCTTTTCATGAAGATTTACTTCAGCATAAGGAAAAAATGCCAGAAAGGAATTCATCAGCTAGCCCCAAAACCTGAAAAGTTATATAATATAGCTCATGTTATAGCTCAATGCCTGAATGTAAAATACAGAGATTGAAGGATTTTTTTTTTTTCTTGATAGGCTATTTGCTTTTTTTTTTTTCTTTAAACTGGTAGTGGGAAAACCATACCCCACACATTTTTTACTCATGAAGAGTGATATTCACCACTTCTCAAGAAAGTCAGTGTAGCAATTTTCAAAATATTTCTGTACTTCTTCAGGGTTATCTTTATTATTTTAAAAAAGAACAACCCACCGAGCCAACACAAAACTAAACTGAATAAACAAGTTAAAATAAACCAGTTTAGCACTTCAAAGCTGCACATTCTCTGCTTTGTAAGAGAAATACTACATGCATAGGCTGCCCCTGCCTGCTACTGCAGGAAACCGGCTTTCATAACCAAGGAGGCTGAGAATTCAGCAGGACCAGCCATCATTGGTTGCCTTGTATGTTATCATCTCACCACCAATTTCCTTCTGCTGGAAAGAAATTAGTACAAAAGCAAGGCATTTTACTTACTTTATCTTCCATATTGTTTTGTCTTATGAAAAAACAAGAGTTTTGATTGCCAACTCCAGCCAAACACCAAATGAAAGGGTTTTTTTTAGAAATCCAGATAAAATTACTTCCTCTGCAATTTACTATGTCAATAGAACAGCCAGGGTCAGCTAATACTTGGTAGAAATAATAATTGATAACTAGTATTTTGCAATAAACTATAGGCAGGCAAACCTAAAGCTAGCATGAGTCTCATTACAATGCCATTTTTGAAAGTTAAGTCCAGCTGCATGTCACTCCAAAGAATTATGCATATATACTTTTTAAATCATTAGTGGACAGGATTTTTTTTTTCCTCCTTTTTCATTTTATCACTGCATTTACACTAACTGTGTGGGTAGTAGCAAGAAATGATGCGTGCTAAGAAAAGGAAAGCCATTAGTCCTAATTTCATAATTACAAGGGAGTAGACCCTGGCTGTTTGGAATGAGCTCTTCATGTTGGTTCACAAGTGCACAAAAATGAGCGACCTTTCTCCAGCTAAGTGAGAAATAAGTAAAGCAGGTCATTGCTTTACTGGCACTCAGAAAAATGACTGCTTATTTTCAGTAACATTGAGGACAAAATAATTGGTGACTATACAGATATCAGAATAAATACATTCAGGATCATTCTGTTCACAAGATGCTGGCTGGGAATCAATATTCTTCCACAGTCTTTTAGTGTTGTTACTTGCTCAAATATTCTCCCTCCTTGAAAGATAAGCAGCTATTACAGATACTTGTATACCAACACTTAGGGAAAAGAGGTAGGCAGACTCTCAAGAAATGGGGCATCCTTCACTCCAGCCTCCTTGCGGTGAATCATGCAGACACCTTATCTCACATCAGTACTTCATTGCTCTGCTCCCTCAAGGTCTAGTTATTCAGGAGCAAAAGAAACAATTTTTTTTTTTTTTTTTAATGTGTGGGTGCAAAAAGCTGGACACGTACCCAAAAAACCCCCATGTCTACTCACAGAAGTGTTACTGAGACACTGGAAATGCCAACTTTTGTTTCTTCACTCAAGTCAGGAGTTCACAACAAATCAGACTCTCCAGACTGCTTAGAACTTTTCTCGTGTACTACAGAAATGCTGTATGTATGACTTTGAAATCGGCAAATCTGACATTGATAAGAGAATACAGGAAACCACATCATACTTTTCTGACTTTTCATGTGGTATTTTTCACCATTTCTCACATACATTCCCTTCTCATTTACCTCCTATCTCTCCCCACTACATTTTATACTGAGTTTACACTCCATAAAACACTCATGCAGTAATTTTATCCCTTAATGTAACTGATGTTTTAAAAAATAAAAAAAATTTAATGATACAGTCAGCGTAATGAAATAATTTCCTACTTTTAAAATGCTGTAAGAAGTTATTACCTTCAAAAATTACCTGTATGTTCTTTGTCTCAAAAAACTTCCCCAAACTTTATACCTTCAACTATGTGAATTCTTCTTTTATTTTCAATGAACAGAAAGGTGGGGGGGCAGGGAAAGAAGGTCATTTTTGGACATTGTAACATCAAGGCCAGTGAGCTGAATTGTGTCCTAAGGTATCCTAGATCTCAGGATGTCCTCAGGTAGGAAGAAAGGCACCCTTTTCTCCTACCTGAAGACAGCTATACATTTATAGGTTGCTTTCAAACAACCGTAGTAAGCATATATTCTGGCACACATGCAAACAGAAGAAAAAAATTAATGATGAACAGAAGGGAAAGAATATACCCAGTAACATCTGAACTAGGTTCAGCTCTGCAGAACTGTAAGAAAAACCATGTATAAGCAGATATGACTCAGTCTTTAGAACAGAAGTCCTGCACTTTCACATGCCTTAACAAATACCCATCAAGTGTCCTATCCACATCCAGATTGCTATATTCATGACACTTTCACAGATAAGCCATTTTTCTCCTCTAATAAAATGCTTTGTCCCCAGAAAACACTGTATTTGTACTTCCACCAGAAAGTGTCGGATACTAGAAGTATGAACTAACCTTCTACAGTTAAGCATGGTTAAGGAGTTAAGACATAAAGAAAACACTGTATTAATTACCACAGCTTTAGTCAACGGCACTACACAGCTCATAACCAAGTCAACAGCTCTACTACTCCTGTCACTATGTTCGTTCTCAAAGTTTTGACAAGGATGAATACTGAGTTAACCACATAGGAAATGAAGCCTAACCACAAATGGGGGGTTATCAGTGGACTTCTCAAAATAGTTGTCTGGATACCAAAATTCCTGATTTCAATTCTTACCAATGCTCTTTGCAGTGCACTTAACGAGACCCACAGGCTCAGCAGAGTTGGAGAGACGTTGTCATCAGAAAAAAAGAGACCACCACATAGAAAGATCTGGGAATACCTTCGGAGTGGAGTAATAGAAATGGGACAAAAGTTACAGAACACAAGGTCTCCAGGGCATCTCACTTGGAAGTGCTTGTACAAGCAGACAAACATAGGCATGACAGATAATGACATAGCAACTATGGGCTGACAGCTCAATGGAAACAGAAATAGGAACCTAAATTATACCTGGGGGCGTAAAAAATTAATGTCGCTGTACAATGACCATGGTGAAACCTCTTCTCAACAGCCTGTTTCTGTTCATGTATTTTCACGGAGCCCTGATTTCACTTGAGTAAGTAAAAAGATTGTTTACTTGCAGTAAGGGAGAGCCTATGGTATGAGAGAAGACTAAGAGAGAAGACTTAGTTCTCTAAATGTATTGGGGACAGACCTGTTTAAGCTACAGTTCAAATACTGCCACAAAACTTTCATGTATTATCACTGCATTCTGCAAACCAGAGTTTCCTACCCTTCTGAAGGGAAGAAGCAATGGCAGAAAACATTTTTAAAAGGAGTCAGTCAATTCATAAAATGAATTTATATTATTGTCTGTGAGTATGTGGGCACAGACTTAGCAATCCAAGATGCCCTTTCCAGTCTTCAGTGTGCACCTCTTTCTTGCTAATGTTACTATAAATCTTCCCAAAGGAAATTCCAATGTGGGCAGAAACCACTTGCTTCACCTGAACACGCCGTGCCCTCTGGCCTGAAATTAGCAGTGAATGCTTGAACTGGAAATGTAAGACTCCTCTGAGCCTACTTCCATTTTCCAGTCCGATAAATTTTTAAACAAATTCCCCTATAAGGGACTTCTTACTGCCTAGTCTCTCAGGTGTTTAATATAGATCTACCAAAAATTTGTATTGCTCTCCCATGTCTTCACTGTTTTCTTGCTTAAAATATCTATTTGTACCCTCTGAATTTATTTGACCTGTAACAGCTCAAGCCTAGTGCTTCAAGCAGAAGCTTTAGAGGCTGTCAGGAGCATGTTACATGCCTGGTACCCTAGCACTTCTCCATGCAGCACTGGGGGTGCACCATCAGCCTGAGGTCTTTGGTCACACTTCGCACTCCGCCTTCTCCTCCCCCTTTCCCATTCTTCATTTGTTATCTCGAAATACGTTTCTGAAAGAAGTTTTCTGAAGTGATGTTTTAGAAGTGACATGCTGTTGCTTTTTTTGTATTTAATAAGCCAGTTTAATAGCAAGTATTTATTTGCCTGCATCTTCCACATGCAATTTGTTAGTGATGATGCTAGTGCCACAAAGCTATAAGGTCTCTCCCCAAAAAAGTGGTATTAAACTATCTTTGAAATTACATACTTAATTTTATTTATCTTCTTCCACATGTTCTAAAAATATACAGAAATATTTCTTTTGCTCTACTGGAGTAAACATAACCTAATTTTATTCTGTAGATTGTGGCTGGACAGTGCATCATCTCTGCTTAACTCACATACCTCACACACCAAACTCTACTGTTTTTCAAGACTACTAACAAGTAAAATATCAAACCTGTTACTTTCCACACCAATGCAACGAACAAAGTCCTAATTCAAGTCTGGAAATTCTAGATCTGAGATTGGTAGAGACAAAAACCAAACAAACCTCTATGACACTTACAAGATAAACCTAAATTTTGAACAAGAAACCTAGAATTTGGCCTTATACAGATAAATAGTGTGCCTCTGGAGGCTGCAGTAAGGAAGAATGTACCTGTATACCATTTTCTCATTGAGTATCCAATTCAAATTTTCTACTTGTTCATTCAAATGCAAATTAAACCAGGTAAAGCACAAATGCCCAGTCTGAGACACAAATTCAATTATAAGAAGGCAGTTGCTGAATTCTTAATATGGACACTTTTCTATACTTATGTATTTACATTTTAATCTAGACAGAAGAACCCTGATGAGGCATATGCAAATTAGACTTCATGGTCCTTGATGTATATGGTAAATTAAAATAAACAAAAGAAGAGCAGACAAATAGGAGCTCTGGGTTGGTTTCTTTTGGGGAGGATGGAGTATTGTTTGGGTGTTGGTTTTTAACATAAATACTTTAAGAACGTCTTTAAGAGACAGGCATGACCATTTTTGTCACTTTCTGTGATGAGTTTTCCTCTCAGTGAAAGAATTGCAACCCTAGACATCAGCACAGAGTGCTGATCTCTGACTGGTATTCCTGGTTTGACCACAGGTAGCTGAAAGGATGGAAGAGTTCCTTAATCTGACCATGGCAGCTTTTACTCTACTTCCAAATTACTTCATGCTCTTAGCTTCTGTAAACACCTTTCAAATTCCACCTAATTAAGAGCTGAAGTTCTTCAAACAATCACTCCTACAGACACCCAAGTCAAAGGGCTTTGGGAGGTTTGTTCCCCACACAGAACAGAGCAGCCTCTGCAGCAGTTTCAGACACCGAGCCACTCCAGCAGTTATACACCACAATCAAGGGCCCCAAACATATAAAAGGGCAACTCATACCTCCATTTCTAGCAGATGCCCACAGCTTAACAGCAAGCAGATCCTTCTCACAGGTTACATGGCTGGTCCACAGAAAGCCAGTCCTCTCCAGGGGAATACTTCTCACCCTACTTAAACCAGCATTTCACAGGTGCGTGCATCAGCACTACCAGTCCAACCCACTGGTAACCCACTTCAGTGATGGGCAGCAGAGCTCTCCCAACACAGTATTGTGTGTTTTGACAGTAACAAGCCTAGTTAATGTAGTAGTTTAAATAATCTGTTATTGGCCTCCCTCTGATAAAAATCTGTGAGTCTTGTTTGACATCACGTGCTCACAGGTCAATACGTTTCACCAGGTCCCAAAAGAGATGCTTTGATCTTGTGTCGGAAGCATACAGATGTTGTGTCACTTTGTTTCAGAAAGGGCACCTAAATCAAAAGCAAAATAAGTAACATCTCTTCCCTTCGCACACACTTAATCATCTTACTCCCACTTACAGCGTTGTACAAAGACTCAATTTGAAAGCCTTTGAATATGGTGGTCTCAGCTGACTGGTAGCCATGGAAGCCTAATGTTACAGTTCGGCAGATTTTCAAAGATCGAAGGTTAAACCTAAAACAGAAGAGCAAGGAAGGAATTCTATGCAGCATTTGAATGGATGGAATTTGACCATCCACCATGAGCCTAAACTTAGCTTTACATCATCTAAAAATCTATCAATAGACCTGGGTAAAGATTAAAACAGGTAAACGCAGCTTTCCATTTAGCCAAACACCATCACAAGCCAAACACCACCACAAGCCAAACTTGGCCCCATACTGAACACAAGCTTTTAGCAAATTATACTTTGATGGAAGAGAGTTTTATATGGTCCAGATTTCTCATTGAACAGTTAGATACAGTTTCTCCTATAAATCTTCATTTATATATGTAGCAGTTTCATGAATGTACTTTGAGATATTTACTACTATTCTCCATACCTTATGTATTTACACCAACACACCCCCCACCTTATTTCTGTCCTCCTGTACTTTCTTCCTTTTATCACAAATCTTCCTGCATGACAACTTGCACTTTTTCCATAGCTCCATGATCTGCTCACACCTTTTTTGCATTAAATAGCAGAAAGACTTGAGATGCTGTGATACACGTAATTCAAAGTGGAGGAGAGAAAGTGATTAACTTAAGTTTGTTGCATTGTATCTTTCACTTGGGTGCTTTCTGGAGAATTAAAGCATGCATTAAGCTAAGCATAACACTTTTGAAAGCATACAATTATTCATAAAGCTCTCTCATGCTTAGCTTCATTTTTTTTTTCTAGCATTATTTAGTGCAACTTGCAAACACTGATAAAGAACACAGCACCTAGGAATATCTAACACACCCACTTAAGCTACTATATTGTCACTTACAAACTAGCCTAGTAAAACTTCTGAAGGGCAAAACTAAAACAAATGCTCATAAAAATGCAAAGAGCAAGAGCAAAGTATAGCAATCAGTCTTACATAAATATACAAAGCTTTCACCAAAACATTTTCTTGAATGTATTAGAGCAGGCTATTCAGCTCTAAGCACTAAAAAACCCGAAGGAAAGCTTTCATGCCAGACTGGAAGAGACAGAAACAACTGTACTAATTTATAATTTAGAGTCACTTTGCATGTACAATATGCCAGTACAGAACTTCACTAGTTCTGTTTTAATAGATGAGTTACACACGCAACACACAAAGTTGTTGGGGTCACAGTGATCTCAGTGGCAGGGCTGCCACCTTATAACTGGACAGAATTAGTTCATTAGCACTGGAAATTCTCAGGGACTTACCTGTTTATTTAGCATGCTTAAGAATAATAATAAATAATGAATACAAAGAACTCCCACTATTTACAATGGTGAAACTTAACTGACATGTTTAACATAGAATCATAGAATGGTTTGGGTTGGAAGGGACCTTTAAAGGCCATCTAGTCCAACTCCCCTACTAAGCAGGGACATCTTCAATGAGCTCAGGTTGCTCAGAGCCCTGTCCAACCTGACTTGGAATGTTTCCAGGGGTGGGGTACCTACCTCCCCTCTGGGCAACCTATGCCAGGATTTCACCACCCTCATTGTGAAACATTTCTTCCTTCTATCTAGTAGAAGTCTGCCCTCTTTTAGTTTACAGACATTACCCCTTGTCCTATCACAACAGGCCCTGCTAAAAAGCCTGTCCTCATCTTTCTTGTATGCCACCCTTAAGTACTGGATGGCTGCAGTAAGGTCTCCCCAGAGCCTTCTCTTCTCCAGGCTGAACAACCTCAACTCTCTCATTAGAGTACATCTGCAAACTTGCTGAGGGTGTACTCAATCCCACTGTTTGTCATTGATGAAGATACTGAAGAGTGCTGGTCCCAATACGGACCCCTGACGGACACCACTTGTCACTGATCTCCATCTGGACACTGAGCCATTGACCACTACCCTCTGGATGTGACCATCCAACCATTCCCCCATCCATTGAACAGTCCACCCATCACCTCTCTCCAATTTAGACAGAAGGATGTTGTGGGGGACCGTGTCAAAGGCCTTACAGAAGTCCAGACAGACAATATTGGTAGCTCTTCCCTTGTCCACTGGCGTGGTCACTCCATCATAGAAGGCCACTAGGTTGGTGGCCTTACAGAAGTCCAGATAGACAATAACATGAGTTAATCCACTGTGAGGATTCACATTGCTACAAAAATTAAATACTTTGAGATCAGCAAAAGAAATTAAGACAAAGATAAGCTGTTACTGGAACTTAAAAAAAAAGAAAACAAAGCAAGCAGGCAGATTATTTGATTTCAGTTGACAGAAGCTACACATCACCTAATTTCCACTAAAGACACCACTGCCTACAATAACAAGCCCTGCAATTTGACAACGTTTTGAAAGAACAGTACATTACATGAGGAAATCACTCTTTGCTTCACTTTCTGAAGTTTTACAATGACTACCAAAGGGACAGATTTTAGTCTTAGTCAAATAAAAATCTGGAAAATAAAAAATAAGAAAAAACCTGTTTTACTGATGTAGACAACTTAATTGGAAGAGCTGCTAAAGTGACCTTCCAAATGATGAGGTGTAATTAAGATGCCCCACTTTCACAGCATGTAAATGAATTAAAGCAAGAGAAGGTACTGGACAGCTTCCTTAGTACTTAAAACACCCAAAGGTGTTTTTGAAACCAGCTGTGAAGGGACATATAGTCCATCTTCGAAAAAATTCTCTTAAGAGGACAATTCAAGAGCACAAAATTCGTTGGAAACTGTGCATCCTGAGAGCAGCCTGATGTGCCTCTTCATTACCTTGCCTGATGAGGCAAGGCTGTATGAGAGCTGTACTTAAACAGGGGAATAAGACAGCAAGATTGTCAGGGACTGGGAAGGGAAGAAAAGGAAGGGAGGAGAGGAAAAGGGGAAAAAGTAGTCAGGCACCAGTTTCCTTAAACTGTGGAAAAGAGTAAAAGGTCTGAAGCACAGGTATGCTATTAAGAACAACAATCTTCAAAGTGGCAGATCCAACTCTGGCAACAAGTCACTCAGTAGGAGGAAAAAAGGCTCAGAATGTCAAGACACAGACCATGCTGGTGCAGAAGCCATTGCTGTGCAGTGGTATGTTCTGCTTCATCAAGTTCCAATGCAAAACATCATCTAGCTGGTATTTTCAATATAAAAATGCAGATTGCAACAGCAAACTATAAGTAGTATTAGGCATGCAGGAAATAAGTCACACACTATATGAAAATAGAGTGATCAGGAGTCCAGTCATACCACTATGTTTTTCCCCTCGTTAGATTGTTTCTACTGTGCAGTAGATGACACAGGATAGTTTCATTAACATGGCAAGAACACATTCGCTCCAAAGGCTATGGAGGTACTAGATGAAGAGCACAATAAAAGAGGACAGTTTCTTTGTACATGTCTTGCTACTGCCCTACAAAAAAACTCAGCTCAAACATATCCTTAACCCACATTAAACTACCCATTGGACAACAGCAGGTAACAGCTAAATTAATGAACTTTTGTAACAGCCCTGCCTCCTTTCCCAGGCATTTAGGTACATTATTTTTAGAAGGAAAAAACACCTCAATGGAACTAAATTTCTGCTCCTCCAGTCATTTTCTTGCAATAGGTAGCTACGCATCTACAGGTAGCTGACACTACTCCTATACAGATAAATCAAAAAGAAATAATCCACAACTGGCTTTTGATTTAATCAAAAGTAGGTTTTGACTCTGTGATACCTTTTAAGTAAACAGAAGTACAACATCTAAAACTGTGAAGATAAAGCAACTTCTTCACTATTTACCTAGAATTACTGAAGGAGTTATTCCCGAGAGGCCTATCCCAAATGCGGCACTTGCAAAGATCTTTCAGAAGCTCCACCGATGGCTGAAACAGCATTTAAGCTAGTCCTTCCACGGTTTGTGCAATCCCTTAAGCATGACCACAGAAGTGATCTTCCAGCTCTCTTTGAGCTGACAGAGGATAACTGCCCAAGCATTTTGTCACTGTGCCTTACTACTTTTGACTGATCACCATCAACTAAGAAGCCATCTGTAACTGCAAGCAAAGGCCAAGCTAACAAGCCCCTACTCTCATTCAGAGAGATGCTCTCCAGCCAAGGAACAGATTGCTCCACCTGCTTGAGAGAGGCAGACTAAGACCCCTTTCATTCCCTCTCACGTCAAGACAAAAGGGCAACTGACAGATGAGATTTTCAGTCCATCATGATGCAATATGCAACACCACAGACCTTCCTGTTTTGTCCAAGGAAGACTACAAAACTGCTGAGAGCAGCTCCCACCTGCAATACCATCCTACAGCTCTGCCAGCTGTAGTCTGGCTGTCAACCCATCAAGTCAGCCACTTTCTTTTCACCATGGAGTGAACGACAGTTGTTCATAATTGCTGTTTGTGGCTCAAATCGCTCAAGCCATTGTACTTTTTGGCCTAACTCTAACACATGGTAATAAAAATAATCCCTGAAAGGGAGGAAGCATGGCTACACCTGGGGAAAAGCTGCAGTAGGTGGAGAGCAGCACAGCTCTTCCCCCACACTGTCCAACAACGGGTCAACCACAGAAGAGCACGCTGCAAGGCACATAGCATTCAGTCCCAATCAGAGACTATGAGCACAGCTGTAGCAAATCCTCCCTACTGGAGACAGTTTTATGAGAAGTTTGAAATGGTATTAGGTATAATGCCAGCATAACCCTTTCACAACTGCTTTTCCTGGTAAAGGTCTTGAGCTTAAAGCATGTAGGTTTTTCCCGTCATTCTGACTCCACTACGCTATGAAAACATTCAAGCACAAATTAGGCAAATGGATCAGAAAATTCAACAACAAGATGGTAATTAGAGGATAAAATCATTATGGTATAACTATTATTACTATTTTATGTCCTGGTTCCAACTTGTCTTTCTATGATGACATCAAAACTACTTCACCATGACTTAAAAAGTAACCTTACAGTGAACAAAAATTTAAAGATGAAAATAATATCTGCATTTCAGTTATGCTTACTTATAACATGTTAGGGCTTTTAAGTGTAAAACAGGTTTCCTTCTCCTACGAAGATTATTTTTGCATTTTCTTTCTTTACATCTACTCCAAACTTACTGTAACGGCACTGATCTGGAAATTATTTTGAGTCAAACTGTCAACATTGGACCATAACCACATTCTTCTTGCCAGTTAGTCTCTTTCTTTGTTTTTAATATTCTGAGAAAAGTAGGTGTCTATTCATAAACCTATGGAGAAATTAGAGTACAAGAAACAAAACTCAGAAAAAACCCTACGTATTTTAATATCTGTTAGAACATTAATGTCAAAAGAAATTGAAAATTTGGGAAAAATATATAAATCAGCAACCAAAACGTTTTTTACTGAATTGTCCTTTTAAGGTGCATGACTGCCTTCCTAAGCAGTTAAGCTGGACATTTAGTTGTTTGTAAAGCATCTTTCATCACTTCATGACGCCCTTCCATACAAGTTACCCTGCATGCCAAAGGAAGGACAAGAAAAGGCAGCATCTGCAGAAGTACATGTTTATCTGTAGGCATCAGTTTATGAAATTCTCTAGTAGAACTTGCTTTCCTTGCATTTGAACCTGTACAGCTTTTGAGGAATAAAGCAAAACAGAGAATTTGTATGTAGTAATATTAGAGACAGTTTAAAACGCATTCTGTCAGCATGCCTAAACCCACATTAAAGGTTTAAAAAAGTTTCCATGTTTCCTCAGTGAGACAAAAAAAAAAAAAAAAAAAGGAGATGGTATAGTGTTTGGATGATCATCTCTGTTGTATTGCTCTCTTCTACTCTGTATTCTAAAAAAACCCTGAATTGCCAAAATGCTTTATGTCACTGATTTTCAGATTAAAAAAATACCTTCATAACTGATCATCAGGGGAAATTAATTTATAAGAAAAAATGGTCTTTAATAATAATCACTACACACAGAATTACAAGGGTTTATTGGTAATAAAAACCTTAATTACAGACTCAATTATTGATAGACATAAATGAAATACAGTTGTATCATTTTTATAAACTGTGCAAAATCTAAACTAGAAAGTAAAGAAACCATTTCTGGGCTTCATTGCTTAGTGCCGGTAACCGATTATTTTTATTTTAAATTTATTTATGAAAACAGAGCTGTACAACAGCCCTCACTCCCTCTGCTTTGCTCTTCCTCCACCTTTCACTTAGCTTTTCCATCTTTATCCAATTTGTCCTTTCATCCAGTAACAAGAGTCCTTCACAGGCTCTTTAATTTCCCTCATTCTGTCACTTTAGATGATGACAGAAATTACTTCTATTGAGTTTTCTGCCTGGCCTGAAGCAAGCCAGCTGGTTACTGCTCCCCCAGCCCACCTTGTAGCAGCACTACTTCAGGTGCAGCAGCCAAAGCATTTGCTAGTGGGACAACCCCACCTGGCCAGGACAAGGAGGAGGAGGTGGTGGTGCTGAACTGCAGCAAAATCCAAAAGCCTCCTCTCCTCTCTGCACAGGGCAGAACTGGCTCTGATGTCCTCCTCCTGTCCATACAAGATATCAAGAAACAGTCGTGTAAGTCTCTGACCAGTTCTGTATAGCTCAGGAACCTCCAAGCTGATCTTGAACAAAGCAGCAACAGAACTAGAAGCAAAATCACCTCATTGACAATGCAGCAGCGCAGGCCCCCCATAAATGAACCAGCACAGCCTTACACTTACGCAGCTACCGTCTTACCACACCAGAGTGCTGTACTGATTCAAGGACAGCACTTAGCATCCCAGAAAAACACTGCCAGAATAAACTTGCCCTACCCTGGAAGCCCCTGCTCACCAAAGAGTTTTTTTAAACCGTCTATGTGATCTGGATTCCCTACCATAATCTGTGTAGAAAGTTGGGACACCTTGAGAAGACTTGCAGGATCTTGGAGAACAGAGAAAAAAACAGCCCTACTAAATGTAGATATTGAAACCTGAATAAGAATTGAGACAGTCAGGCTAGCAGAGGTTGCTATTCTTAGCACTGCTTCCAGTTAAATAAAGATTTATGGTTAAAGAAAGCTATCAAGTGTACCTAGAAAATGCTTTCATTTTCACTGCTACTGCAGCTGGCAGTCGAGTTTCCAGTGAGGACCTGGGAAGCAAAGGACAACAACAGTCTACGATCTTAGAAAGACTGGTAATTGCCACAGAGATTCAAGTAAATGTTATCCATCAGTTTTAAAAACAGAGGAGCAGTCAGACCACTTTAATGTAAGTCAGTTTAAAAAAAAAAAAGTTATCATACTGAGGCAGAAAATAATTAGCAAGAGCCTAACTAGTGCCAATGAACAGCTCTTAAAAACATAGGTCAAAATATATCGTGATTCAGAAACTAAATGGTCTACCTTAAACAAGAAATAACAACTAGTTGTGGTAAATAGCTATAAATTAACACAGCAAGAATTTTCTTTCTTAATTAAAAGAGAGCAAAAACTCAGATACAGTAAGCAGTTTCAGTAGAGTTTACCATGCTCATGGAGAAATAAATAAAAATTAGAGGTATGAGACCACCAATTTCACCAAAAATTAATTTTACCCTAGGAAAAATAACTCATCAATAAATTAAATGTCCTACTGGTAAATAATGCCTGCCTTTGTGGTCTAGCTGACAGAGCAACTTGATCCAACCATTTCTGATAGCTGCAGTTTCAGATAGTAGTTTCAGATATTAGGAACTTTATAGAACTGAGGATTGCTTTGCACACAAGTTCTTTATTTAAAAATACTTCAGTGAAAGCAGTGAGTGATGTGGGGGGGTGCAACTCTGACAGGATATGCTGCCATCCAGCAGAAAAGCAACAGAAACAAAGCCTGAAGAAGTCGCCAGAAATACTATCATAGAAGAGAGTCAATAAGCAAACAACGATGCTAGAACATTTGAACAAAAATAAAGGAGTGGTTGGTAAGAAGGTACTTCAAGAACAGGAACATGAAAGCTTGCATATGAACAGCAAACGCTGTCCTGAATGGGCTAGTAGGACTGGAAGACTGATAATTTTCTGGCAATGCATTCACAGCCTGTCACCAGCAACAAATAACTTCTGCACTCAAAGAATTTTGGATCCTTGTTGAGAATGCAGAGGAAAATAGAAATAACAAAACAAAAAAAAAAGTCATCCTTTATTACTATGCCCCTTATCTGTAAATTCTGACCGATGATGTGGATAAGCTAACCACACAGGGACACAAATTTCATTTAAACTCACAAAGCTGAAAGTAATCTATGCTTACAAGCAAAAAAAAAAAAAATTGTTTGACTGATGAGAAAGTATACGCTATCATCATTGTCATGGGATGAATGCAAATTGTGCTTAGAAATTGAAGGGCTTGATCCTCATCTTTCACAAGCCAGTTTAAAAGACTTCAGGGAAGCTAAACATTTCTCCCTCATCTCCCTAAAATGCAGTGTGTAGAAATACACCGAGATAATGTGTAGGCATTTACTGAAAATTATTACAGCTTCTAACCTTTGCTAACAAGTTCCAGGGCTAGGTAATTGATTATAAAAATGAAACTGCATTTACCATTTGCTGACTTCTGATAAGCAGCAGCTATATAATTGATTCTCACTTTCAGTATGCATCCAGTTGCACTGATACGAAAGTATATATGTGAAATATTGATATTTTATCTAACAGTTCATCTATTTCATTGCCTACTTTCCCTTTATGAAGACTGAATTAAAATCGCCACAAAAAATTGTAATGAGTAGTTCAGTGTATTTGGTGTTATTACTGGGTAAATGACCCAAGACAAAATGAGATGCAAGGTTATCAGAAGTTACTCTTACCTAGTTTTAATATCAGGTAGATAGAAAAAACAAGTCTTAGTGCATAAGACTATTTTTGTTAAACAGAAATTGAAGAGGAAAAAAGCTATACTACCCCTCTTTCTTTCCCCAAAATTTGCAAGACACATCCCCACACACACCTTTCCAACTAAGTGAGCACTTTCCATATGGAGCGTACAAAACCAAGCTTACACCAGCAGCCTCTGAAGGATTAGGTATGAGGGAGAAATTCCAGAGTGAGTTACTTGGTCTAAGATAAAACATGACTTCAGAAGTCACAAATCCGTACAAACAAGTACATGACCAAAATGATTTTGCATGCAAAGGCTCTACAGGAGATGGGAAAGTCCCTTCAAGAAGGCTATAATCTTCTTTTGACTGTTGGAAGCAAAACTGTCAATAAGCTTTTCCCCAGTGCAAGAATGAAAATAAAAGGAACTACTTTTCTGGGAGGGAATCTAAAAGTCAGGAACAATCATTAGTCACGGTCCCACAAGTGTCCCAAGCAGAACTGTGTCACAGAAATCTGGCAAATCTCCTGATCCGGTGTTTCTCCTGGCACTGCCACCGGAGAGAGCACCCAGAGTTCCATCAGGAACAAAACGAAATGGGCATCCTACTTCCACAGTTCTGAAGATACAGATGATGTCTACCTCCCCACCACATTTCAATGAGTTCCTCTCAGAAGACACACAAAAAACACTCCAGCCTTTATTTCTTCCACTTTATCTCTTAAAAGTGTTCTGCCTTCCCTTCTCATTTCAACATCTGTTCTCATTTTTCTCCACGTGCTTATAGAAAAATAAAAGCCACAACTCCTTTAACACATTTCCTCCGTTACACATTAGCAACAGTCAGACTCCACCCGTTCTCTCTTTTCTCCTTCAAACACCTGCAAAAGGACTATAACCTCTGAGACATAGTTTGGTAGACAAATTCTGATTAATTAGCTGTATCAGAATAGTCTGCTAATATAAACACAGCTCACATCAGCATGTATATTCCTGCCAGCATAACAATTCTCCCTCCTTACTCCTCTCTCTTGCGTTGGTTTTGACAGTGCAGTCTGGTCACGTAAGTGCACCCAGGCTAGCACCTGGACTAGTATAGAAGCATACGTTATATTCTTGAGCAACGTGACCCTCTAATAAAATACTCCCTTTAAAGTGTGTAAAATAATTAGCCCTGATTATTCTACTTGATACTTTATCTGATGTGCTTCCCTCTCTAGATCCTCACAAAAAAAACCCAAACAAAAAAAAACCAAAGCTTGTGTTTAATGACCCACAGGGAGAAAAAGAAGAGCATCCTTCTCTCCTTTACATAGTCTCCTGCTGGCCTAGAGCACAAGGCTCTCCACATGGTCATTCACACAAACAGGTGAAAGAAACAGTCTTTGAATCCTCATCACATTCACTTCTGATGGACTCTGACTTCCTCTGAGGTATTTTTTGAGACAACAGATGAGCCTGCAATTAAAAGATTCATGTTGTCATGCTATTATAGGCATAGTTAGAGCAAGGCAAAAAAAAAATTTTGTTTAACCCTGTTCAGATCTTCATTCCAACTCTTTCTTTAGCCTGAGCACAAGTTCAAGCAGAAAGCACCATGCTTGACAGAAAAATAAAAAAATAAATTAAAAAAAAAAAAAAAATCAATCTTCCACCGACAGGCCTGTCCACTGCAAAGAGAACAGGGCACACACTGGTGTTTAGTAACTCCCACTTTCTCCCAGTAAGCCTTCTACAGGTCTTGCTTCCTATCACAATTTTATGCACTGTGAGGCAAGATTTTACAGACTTCCACTTATGTCAAGACATTTTTTTAATTAAGTCTCTTGTAGCTGCTCATGGTGATCTTTCCTTCACTTACATTTTGCACTCTTCCCGTCTGATGAAAACGGATTTCCAGGAGCTGGAACAACCTAAATGGTCATTATTCACAAGAATCTAACAAAATATGCTTCACTGAGAGTTAGTATTGAAAAAATTAGCTCAAATTAAAACTATTCTGGGAGTTTACTTTAGACAGCAATAATAATAAAGCACTACAATATCTCATTGAAAAGTGGGATACAAACAACACATGAATAGGACCATAACTGAATTAGTCTACACTGCAAAACAAACAAGTAATCATCACAGGATTTGATAGCTATGCATTTAAACATATCCTAATCTCAAAACTAATAAGAAAGCATAACTATAAAAATAGATCTCTCATGTTAAGTCTCATAAAAGTCTCAAAAATGCAAATCTGCTCTAAAGGATTTCCTCACATTTTAATTAACAATCATAAAAATATTGTGATGAGATAATCTCAGTTTATATAGAAGCATTTTCTCCATTTAAAATTATACTCAAGAAATCTTAGTAAGCTGCATATTCCTTGCTGACAGACCAAAAAAAAATATCCTTTCTCATATTTTATATATGGAAAACCCCTATGTGTGCAATTTAAAAACGGAGGCTTAAGAAGTCAGCCGAAGAGGTGAACTTGCATCATACTCAGGAAGACTGAACCAGAGCAACCCCCTGCCTAAATCATTCCTCTGCAAGTTGTGCTAGTCAGACATCCTGTGCAAGGAACAGAAACCTGCTACAACTCACAGACAGCAGTCAGCATCCTCACAGCCTCTATGTCATCACATACAGCTTACCGTGTCCTCCTGAGCCCCCTCTGCAGGCTCCCCGTTGCCTCTAGCCTAAAAATTAGGTCCTTGCAAATATATTTAAATACTTGAGTAATTTCAATGCTGGGTGTTCAAACACATGCTGGATCATGGCCCAAAACTATTGCGTTAGTTTAATTTCTGGATTTTGTGGCTTGGCACAATTGCTGTTGTAGGTTTACAGTGTCTGTCAACTACCAGTCTGATGCTCCCCACCTCAGTCAGATGCAGCATGAAAAGGATCAGACTAGAAAGATGGTTGACAGTTGGAATTTCAGCAGCAGTGTGTCATACAGCTATATTTATTACAGTGTTCATATTAAATAATTGATGTTACATTTCTTCAGAATGAGTAAAACCGCATTGTAAGAATATGGGCTACTTCATTCCAGAGATGTGAGTTTCTTGACCGTCTTTGAATGACCAGAGTGTAAGGCATGCGTTACTCCAGAGAAAGTCTGACGGCTCAACACGACAGGAGCCAGACACTTTGCTCACACAGTGATTACGCGCAGCGTATGACATCCTTTCCCTGACACACTACCTCATACACCAAGCCTCTTACAAGGACTAGAAGAAAATATTCAGGTTGCCCCCACCTCGCAAAAAAAAAAAAAAAGTTTAGCTGTTGGCATGAACAGCTTTTCAGGTTATCTGTACTGACCCAAGAACAGAAAGGGGAGGTTAGTCCCGAAAGGGTGCGTTAGTCCAGGCGGCCACCCTACCAGCACAGGCCATGTAAGCCAAGGGAAGGAGCACCTGAGCTTTGAGAAATCCCTGTGGGGAAACAGGTGTCTTCCCAAGGCAGGAAAAAATACTGAATTGTATGGCTGACAAGAGGGGAACATAAAGATCAGAGCATAGTGGCATGGCAGTATAGGTTCGACCAAGGGGGATGGCTGGCTAATTACAGGCGGTGAAAGGAAAGGGAGGAGGCAGAGTACTGCCAAACGCAGGAGGGCATGTGGTGATACAGACAGGGAAAAGCAGGCACTACTTATCTTGAAATTTAGGGTTCCTCTGCTCTCTGATGTCTCTTCTACCTGCTCCTCTCCTTCAAAATATTCTTACCATGGATCCTCCTTAACCCCGCCATTTTCCAGAAGGCTCCTACAGAAAGCTTTCTGTTCTCCCTCCACAACTCGTTTCACTTGCAAGCAAAAACCTAGCTGCCCTTTCTGTGCAGGTGACTTACCTCCTCCTCCCAGATTTCTGCCTCCACCAGCCTGCTGGCCAGACAAGGGAAAGAGGCAGCACACACTGGCTCTGCACAGCCATGGCTGGGGCCCTCGGCTTCCCTCCTCCTGCCGCCACCCACCTGCTCTCTACCCGCAAACACCATTTCCCACCGCCTCTTCGGCGGCAGTGGATGTGACGAGCCAGATCCAAAAGCTGCGTTCCTCTCAGGTTCAGCTGACTGTTCTCGAAAAACTGACATGCACAAGATGTGCAAGTCTCGCACAGAAACATGCCATCTACGCCTGTTCTGGCCATCAAAATGGCTACCCCTCCTGCCCAGGCAGCATCCTTCTACAGGCCTTCCCAAATGACATTTCATCCCTCCTGGTGTCTGTTGAAGACCCCTTTCCATAGTTTTGCCATAATATTTCTTTTCACAGGCCTTATGGGTACACCTGGTTTAACACACTGGAAGTAAGCTATTTTCTTTTTTTTTGGTGTATGCCACTCCCTACAGAGATGCCGATCCATGCCTTTGGCCAGATCATCAGTTACTGACAGCAAACTTTCAGCTAGTTTGTGTGTGCTGCAGTCAAAAACATTTGCCTACAGAGCAGTGGGAGAAAACTGAACTTTTAAGTATAAAACCAATCCATCTTCCTTTCACATTAACACACCCTGTCAAAGATTCAAAGTGCTGCTCTTGCAATTCTAAATACTTCAGCTTTCCCTAATTGTTCTCACCTCTAAAGCCTTCTCTCTCTGAAAGCTACAGATCAGAGACATAATACTAGTCAGTGGCAGAGGGAAATTTAACAAACAATACGCTAGCAAAAAATATTTTCTATTTCTCAGCCTGAAATGTTCCCAAATATCTTCTGACATCCAAGTGCAGTTTATAAATCAAAAAAGCCTCTATTATGTTATTTTGTTTTCCAAATCCACAGATCTTGCACTTTTTTCCTTAAACATCTGATGCTAAAAGAATAATAATTAAAAAAAAAAAAAAACAACAGTCGGCAAGAATTTCAGTATTCAATTTTTGCATCTTTTTGCCTTTACTATGATCTTGGAGAGACGAGTTCAGATTCCCCACCCAATAAAACGGCAGAAAAGCAACAGCACTTTCAGTGTGCATCTGCATGGCAACTCCCTTCACGCAATTTTAAACCCCCACTCACGTGTGTCATCAGCAGAAGAGATCACACCTGGTGATATACAAAATACAGCATCTAGAAAGCACGGTTAAAGCTCACAGGAGGGCTCAGTCCCAGGGCGAAATCAGCAGCCACTGATGCTCCTCAGCTGCAGCCGACACTGCCAGCCTGCCCGGAGAGTCACTAAACACTCAGTCTAGGCCCTTCCTATAGCAGAGGGAAGAAATACTGAGGAATCACCGCTCCTGCTCCAAGACCTGGCAGGAGTTGGACCTCCCTGGGCTGTCTGACCTGGCTATGTGCTGTTCAGGTTCAGATCACATGGCAGCTCCCACCCTCTGAGGCTCGCAGGGCAAAGTTTGGCTACCCCTGACACAGGGAGAGCTCTTTAACATAAATTCATCTGGTGCCCCTGCAAATATAATTTGTACAAGGCTAAGCACCACAGACTCGCAAGCAGCATGCTGGCAATAGCAATTGCCAAGGATGTGCATCTGCTGCAGAAGCAGCTCACATAAAATCTTCTAGCCTTGCAGTTGCAACTAAAGCGTTACGGAGCAGCCAAAGACCACAAAGTGCTTACTATGTTTGAAGTTTAGCTCAAGAAAATGTCGCAGGAAACATAAAATTCAATCATCTTTCCACCACTGGAGTACAAGAGTTTAAGTTAGATCACTTAAATCCTCTTACGTGAAATGCATACTGAGGTACTTCCCTCCTGCCTTAACAGCTCGGGAGTGCTGTCATGTCCAAGGCGCTTGACAAAACAACCCGCTTGAAAAGTGACCTCTCCCAAGCCACTATCAGTCCCAATTCACAACAGTTTCCTTCTGCCTACAAACGTTACTGTTTGAAGGGTCTGGCATACAGTACCACTTACTCCAGAGTCCATGGATCACTTTCCTCCTTCATTAAATTACACTAAAAAACCTGAACACACCAACCAACAAACCTTCAACCCACATTGGGTCCTCCATCTTCCCTGCGAAGAGGGAATCAAAGAAGTTTTGTGGGTTTTTTCCTTTAAAATTACCATTGTAGAAGATGCTGAGAAATTGCTGAGCAAAGCAATTAGTAGATGGGAGATTTAGGTCTTAACCTCATGCCTGGAATTAATGCAAGCCTGGATAAAGCTTTTGTTTTCCTAGTACCTTTTTCTTTCCTTTCCTAAAGGTAGAGTAATAGTCCATCTTTGAAGAACAAAAACCAAACCAAACCAAACACACCAAACCCACAAACAACAAAATACCAAAACACAAACAAAAGAAAAACCATCCAGACTTTACAAAAAGCTTTAGCAAGAAAATAAAGTTTTTCATTGCAATATTCCCCTTAAAGCTTCTATTACAATTTTTAATTAACAGAGTCTTGCAAGATTTATGCAGTGTTTACCATGCTCTGTCACAGAACCTGCAGACTACGAGCCACCAACCTCCTTCTGCAGTTATGAAAAAAGTCCGTGTTGTACAGTATGCCCAAAAAAGTAATAAATATTTATCACATGAAGAAAGTCTCCTCACGAGGAGTCATGGTCCTCGGCACACTCAGCGCTCTGCTCTTTCACACTTGCATGAAAAGCTTCTCAGAACAATCATTGCTGTTTACAGATGACGACATCTCAGTAGAAAAGCAAGAAAAAGCAAGCAATTTATAAGGTTTTGTGAATTAGAGTCCACACCAAAGACAAGGCACCCCATCACACTGAGAGGGCAAGGGTTTTTTTATATATGCTTGGGCAAAACACTTTCCAAATGTGAAGCTTGTATGTGGCCCTCAGGAGTAACCGTATATAAAACTGTAATAATAGTTAGTTTCAAGAAACAGTTTAAATGCACTACTTCCATCCAGAAAAATTAACATGTTTTGGGTATGAACTATCCATTTCAGTCTTCCAAACTACTCACACATCTAATAAAACTGGACTGTGAGTTCCAGCTAAAAGCGATTCACTTGCCTTTCCTACCCAGCGTGCAGATACCACTCCTCACAACACCCCACTGCCTTCTGGATAAAGCTTCTGGCAGCTCACACTCATCCATTCAGCATTCATTCAAGAAATACACTGCGTTATTCATTCCCCTGTGCCCTGTGCCGCTGATGCAATGGAAAGAGCACCAAAGGTCGCAAGCATACCGAGTACACTGAAGCCCATCTTTCCTTATCACTGCTGTACTCGCCGGTGGACATAATGATTAAAAGTAATTCATACAGTGCTGCTTCGCACACCATTCAGAGACGAAGAAAAAAAATTGACGCCCCCTAAAGTAAGCAGATACCTCTCTGAAGCAATTCAGAGGGTAAGCATGCCCCAGCAAAAGGAAGGAATTTTCAAGCTTGGGAGGAATATAGACTTCCCCTCTTATGCAGCAGAAAGGAAGAGACCACCACGGACGCTATAGGTGACCACCATTACAGAGAGTTTCTGACCTCTGGCTCTTGAGCTGCATGCTGTCCGAGAGTAACTCCAACGCTGCCCTCGCCAAGCCGTGCTGCCATGGTGGCTGCAGTGGTGCTCCAAGTCCCCGTCTGCGGGACGATGACAGCCAGCAGGCTCTGCAGAGCCTAACGCTGCCTGCATGCCCCAACACCCACCTACAGCCCCACTCCCACGACAAGAGCTCTGGAAAAGCACAACTCTCATTCCCCCTGCTTCTATCCCCTTGGCTTGCAGGCAGACATGATACCAACATTCTGACACATAGGCCAGAAAGTTTGCCCTCCCTGGTCCTATAGCACCTTCCTTGTGTCTGCAGACATCAAGAGCTTACAGCTCTTTTGAGATAAGGAAAAGAGCTTTCTTTCTAACAAAGCAGGCATACACTATGTTAAGATGCATAGAAGATGCCAAATAGATTCTGTGAATCTAAACTAAAAAATAGTTAACCTGCTTCTCCTACATCCATGGTTATTACCTTTGCAACATGCCGTTTATTTTCCACTCCCTCAAAAGCTTTAGACTCTTCCCCATGCCATCTCCCGAAGCTGAGCAGATGTTTTGGATTTAACACTGCAGGGTTCTTATAAGCAACGACAAGAAGTGACCTGCAGACACAGCTGAGTCTGGATGAAATACCAGAACCTGACCCTTACCAAACCTGCAGGTGAACTTTCAGAAGCCCCACGCTGACATCAGAGATTCACGTAGGCACTTAAGAATTTGCTGCTGTGGGGCACCGCACATTAACTGGGGTTAAACCTTTAGGGTAAAGGTTATACTAAGGACTTAAACTTCAAAGCTAAGACAGAACCTGTTGCATCATTCAACAGTATTGTGATGAGCAAGGTCAAACTAAAGCGTGGAACAGTTACCCACCCAAAAGGCAAAGCCCTGTTACAGAAGCCACATCAAGAACTAAACCACTTGAGCAAAACATTTTCTGAAAGTTTTAAATATTTAACAAAAGAAACCTGCACTTATATTGGCAACAAGTTGCAAAATATAAATTTATGCAATGTGAAGTCACTGTCATTATTTGCTTATATTGGTGACTCTTTCAAACCATAGAACTGTCTGCACAGCAAATGCTGCATTACCAAGAGCTCTTGTCTGTGCAGAAACTCTATAGTAAGAAACTTAATTCACTCACATAAACTGGAAGCTGGTGGGACATTCATAATACTGATTTTCTTATTGCTTCTGACTGTAGGTAGGGTTCAAGATTAGCAGTAAATTGTGCAGTAATCCGAGAACTGAGGAGTAATGTTAAACAAACTTGACCAAAATCCCAGTCACGCATTAAAGTTGGAAAAATTATCCCCTTGCTAACCTTTCAAGCTGTCAAGTGTAAGATGCAAATGATTTACGTCACCAGTTGTCAGCACACAGCTTTGTTGGTGGTGTCAGAAACCTTCAACTTCTCCAATTTGAGAAAGCAAATCCTATAATGCTGTGTCAGTGAGTGACTCTTAAGATAATACTTCCCCTATCATCTTCTCTATATGCAAGCACTTATTATACAACTTGATGTGGAGTATCAAGAATGAAGGGATCGATTCAGAATCCTTCCTTCTTCTGAAGTTACACGGCTACACTGAAGTTCCCCAAATCCTGCCTAAACATTCCATTCTTCGTCCTTCTTTTTCTGTTCTGTGTATGGCTTTGTAGGTAAAGGCCATTAACTCCATCTCTGCTCTCCAAAGCAACTAGATGAAGCCAACAAACAAACATGATTCTGGATGAGTCACAGAAATCACTTTGCTAAGCGATTAGCATCTGTGCATGCTGATTTCTACATTTCATGAATCAAAATTCCATGCCAAAATGGAGTAATAAGTAGGCTAGTACTCTAGATAACCAACTGCAAAATAGTTCAGAAATTGCAATTAAAGAACTGCATCTGACAAATAACATTAAAACCTTACACTTGCATTCAACTGTGCATTTTTAAGCCCTGTTCAACTCAGGTATACTCTGTAAACTACTCAGTTACAGAGCCTTGCATGAACATGTACGATTCCACCCTACAGATAAACTGCATTAACCCTCTCTTGTCTTTCTAAAATACAAGACTTAGCAATTCTTCCTGGCCAGCATAATAAACTCACTTAACAATGAGTTCTTGAAAAATAAGTTGTTCCACTTTCTTAAAAAAAAAAAAAAACAACAAAACAACAAACACCCCCCCCCCCAACAATCCACCAAACAAAAACCCACCAAAAACTCACATTAAAAAACCAAACTTGAAATATATCAGTCAGGGATATCAAATGCCACATTTAACTCTATCTGTATAATGCATCTAAATATCTAGCTACATCTATTTTGTTATCCAATATCTACAGTTATTTTCTCCAGTTAAACTGGGGGAAAAAAGGAAAAAGAAAATGCAACTTCTGCAGCAAGTCAAATGATAAATAGTACTTGTGCAGGATTTGTTCAATTGAAGAATAATGCTGAGTTCATTACAAGTTTACTTGAAGGCAACCTGATTTAAAGGATTTTTTAAAATTTTTTATTTAGAAGAGGCTGGTCCTTAATGGGGCTTCATAATTAGTTTCAAAATAGCCTGATGAGAAATAATATTTTTTAAATTAATATTTTTAAAAGTAAATCATTCAAGAAAAATATAAAGTCCTAGGCTTGCAGAACAGTTTTCAGCTTTCTGTATTACCTATTCCTGTATTAGAGACACAGAATGGGTTAAAAGCACACCAGCATATACCTAAACTGGCTTTTAGAATTGCCCAGAATCCAGGTTCTGTTTTTACAGAACAGCATATATATTCCAGTTTTTATGATATTAGATGAACTTACCGAAAGAATCATTTCCGTTAAATAAAGGTCCTACTTAATACATGTTATTGGAAGTGTTCTACATTTCTCTTGCTGTAACAGTCTGTCTAGTGCAACCATTCCCTTATGCTGTTCGTACCCTATTTCATGCAACACCACTCTTGGCCCATTTCATCCCTGGAAAGCACCCTGCTTTTGCTTTTGATTTTAATTCTTTGAGTTTGCTCGTGAAGCTCCCCCCAGACAAGGAAAGGTCATTTAAAATAGTGATTCTGTAACATATCCATTTAAAACACACAGAATGACTTGCTGCAAAAGAGAAGCATCTCTAATTGAGTCATCTTTTTGGGTTTGCCTATTACGCAATTCGGATTTGTCCTTCTTTCTCCTTCATGCAAGAGGAAGCCTGTGATGAAAGTGAGATGCTTTCAAAAACAAAGCCTGGCACCACAGAACACTGCCAAGCAGCAAAGACTTTTAACGTAACTTCCAAGCTGAAGCCAGAGGTCTGGGAAAAGCAGAGATGTGCTGCTTCTAACAGGAAGGTAGCACAGCTCCCTCTATTGAATTAGCTGCCAGTATCTCTTCAAGTTTAAAAGATGCCAACTATGGTCACAATCAATGTTCTGTAAAAAAACCCAAAACTTTCCTGCACGGTCAGCTGGGGGACAACCATCAGGTACACTGTATGAGCGAGCTAGCCGAGGGAACCGGGGCAACCACCACGCAGTGCTTCTGACATGTCATGAAACGTCACCAACCTACCAGTGCTCCAGCCCCAGGGACTTCTGCAGCCCATGAAACCCAAGATGTTTAACATTTGACTGACGTCTGAGCACTTTTCCTCAGGAGCAAAACTGCTGTGACCAATACCCATCTTTAAGGATGCCAGGAGGTTCTACAGATGGGACTACCACAGCACAAAATGCAATGCATGAATGCTGTTCCAGTATTTGAAGTTTTTCTTCGCAATAAAGGGTTAACTATACAGAGTACAACCTAATTGAAAACAGATGATACAGATATATAGACTGCTGAAACACTCATTAAATTGCCGAATGCACTTTTTGCTTGTTATCAAGGGAACAGCTTAGTCTTTCCATTGCTATTGAAAGCACTTCAAACGCTTTCTAACAAAACGTTACAGAACTGTTCTAACCCCTGATAACCTCAAAAAATCATACCCTAAAGCTGCATGTGCGAGCAAGCTCTCTCTCCACTATCGCTTTTTCCCTTTTTTTACCTCTCAAAAGGGGCATATTTCTTATCAACAAGAAAAAATACCAGCTCAGTAGAAGCAGCAGTTGTTTTAATAAGTAAACATTTATTTGCCTTTCTGGAGACCTATATGCATAAGAAAAGCAATTTAACCTTAAACTAGGCAGATATTCCTCAAAAGAGCTGCCACTTTGGAGCAGAAGATTAAACATCCACTGGTGTAGGACTGACTGCAATTCAAGCCACCTTCAGTAAAACATGTCGGGGAAGAAGAAAAACAAAACAAAGCCAGAAAAGAAGAAAAGGCAGAAATCTGACCCGATCGCTGCCAGTAGTGGACTGTCAGCATACTAGTTGCACTGCAAGGTCCTCTTTAAAAGGAGATTAATTTTCAAGCGTATTAAAGACAGGAATGTACAGCCTCCTTTAATATTCATCCTGTTCTTAGTAAAGAAAAGATACCAAGATAAAGAACATGTAGGTCAAAGCCTTGTCTTCAGGGAAGATAATGCTCAACAATTTCAAAACAAGGGGAGTTGTTAATGTTCAGTTTTTCCTGGAAAAATCATGTTCTGCTCAAGTCAATTCTAATTATCACCCTACAGCATTTACAGTTCTTGAAGATTCTCTTATTTGAGCATTGGTGCATGGAAGCGTGACTATTTTTCTTGAAAGCAGAGGAACTCAAGAGAAATCAGCATGTTGCAGCAGGTCCTCAATTCTCTTACAAGCACAGCCTTGCAGTTTACATGCATTTTCTAATAAAAAATTATCGTATTAACGGAGGTAGAAGCTATTACTAGCCAACTTGGAGTAACCTTGAAGAGCACAGAACAGATACCAAAGATTATGGGTTTTAGATATGGTAGTATCTCTCAAAAACCAGTACCTAACGTCCAGCCATGTAGCAAGAGTTTGCAGAACTGAACAAGACCATACTAAAAAAACATGCTATTAATAATGAGGGAAAAAAAACCCCAACAGTTTCCACAGTCAGCATGGTAGTATGAAAAAACCCCCAAACCTCTCATGTGTGAAAGAGCAGTGGAATAAGCACTGCAATACAGACCTTGAGCCAGTTTATAGGTGACCATCACGCTTAGGGTCACGTAGTGCAGGTCACAAAAAGAGGAAACTGAATATTGATCATCTAGTGTTAGGAGATCTGGTTGCAAATTATAGCTCCTATAAACTTCACAGTTGGGAGACGGAATGTGTTCATAGGCTCAAAGTATATACAGGTAGGCCTGGCTCCGGCGTATCTGGCTTCCTATTCTGCAATCTGCTTTTGTTTCACTTGGCCATGTCCAAAACCACCTTGACACAAAATAATCTCCAGAAAGTCCCTGTGGGAGGAACCTAAGAAAAGCCCACGGTGATGTGGTATGACTGGCCAACACGTTAAAGCTATTGCCACTACAGTAATGCTTGTTTTTGTATGAGGTCCTTCTGCAACATACGTAATTGGATATGACATTATGGCAATCTGCAAGGAGCACTTTACAGTTTAAGGCTATAAGCCACCCTACAGGAGTAGGATATTTCTACGAAAATAGAGAGGATAAATTTATCCTGATCACGCAGATGTAATTTGCATTATGTAAAACACAATGGTATTTTCTTTATTTTCCCCTTCATGTGTCATCTCCCATAAATATTTAGAGATTCTGTTCCCCAAAACTTTCTGCTGGAAATAAGCCAACAAATAGCTTAACTTCTACCACAAAGACAGCTGAAACCATTTACCCTGGGATTATGCATTAGCAACCTAGGTTACTTTCAGGAAGGAGAATGCAGGATACTGTAAGGAAGAGTATTACTTTTACACGGATTGGAAAGTGGAAATAAGATATCTCAGAATTAAATATGACTTAGGACAGAGATATTTATTTCATGAACATAACAACCTATATTTTCTCCAGTAAAAATCAATGGGCTGAAATTTCAGAGATTTACCGACCTGGATGATTTCTGTTGTTGCCCTCTGCCTTATGAGAAGTGCTAGAAACCCAACAGAGGAAGGGAGAGCATAAGAAGAAAAATAATTTATGTTGAGAGACTCTTCTAGCACATGCACACCAAAAGAAAAAAAGTTAATTTTTAAACATATCACACACTTCCCAAAGCAAACGATTTAACAACTTAGAGCTCACTTAAAATTGAGCTCACTTTGCTACCTCTGTATTAGACCACAGACACATAGCATATTGAAACACATATACACGGTGCAGATGTTTCCTCACTTCAGTCTCAGAAAACCGCTATGAACTTCAGATCTTAATACAGAAAATCAGTTTCCTTAGATCAATGTCACACCAGATGCACCAAGGAAAAAAAAAAAAAACATAGGAGTGAGAACACAGTTAAGTGCCACATGAATGAGAAGACTGCACATTACAGTCTCATACCCTGATGCAATACAGCAATATGTAACAAGTATTTAGTAATAAAACAGTATTAGAGACTCTGAGCTTCTTAGTTATAATTCACCAAAAATCAAGGGGGAGGGGGAAGCTTCACAAAGGTCATGATTCGCTCCTGATTAAGAGCTGATTTTCTTTTCACATACAGTCCTTTCCTCTAGAAGAGCACGGGATTTTAATTGGTATTCTCATTAAGTCTGACCTAGAGTTAGTCTCCTAGTACTAAACGCAGACTTAGAACACCTTTTTTTTTTTTTTAATGGGTATCTTCCTAGGCAGTTTATTCTGTGAAGAAAGTGAACTCAAAATTTCTCATAGGGATCACCAGTCAGCTTGAACATTGCTGGAGAGATCTATACCTGATGCACATCAGCTTGTAACATGCTTTTAATACCTTATCTCTTGCTTTCTATATGCAAACCTGAAATGGAACCCCCAGAAGCCAACCACCATGATAGAGCAATATATCCAGAATTTGTTATAGATGATAGCAAATTAGTTATCATCTAAAATAGCCGAGGTATCAAGGAGAAAGAAATGTGAAGTATACAGTAACATCAAGACCCTTTTATTGATATTTTTATATGTAAGTATCTTTTATACTCCTCAGAATAAACAGAGAGCCAGAGGCTTAACTCTTTTATCAGGCTTTCCAGGCATTTTCAGTACTATAGGGGGAGTTTCTAAGCCGAGGTGGGGCTGGTTTCTCCCCACAGGTATTTGCTCACACAGTTAGCCTGAGCTTCTCCTTGAGGGGGCAAGGAAGAAATGAAGAGCAGAAAGAACTAGATGAATGGTTTTACCTCCAACAGCTGGTCAAGTCACATCTTTTTATACACCTCCATCAACACAACCCTGGACAGAAAATATTTTAAGGTTTCACGCTTCCTTCAATGGGAAAACGCAGACAGTCGCATAATCAGCAACATCATTTCGTATTTACTGGGATAAATCTCTCCACAGGGGAGAAGTCTTGCTTCTTCGAAGCTGAGGTGCTTATCTCTCTGGACGCTCCACATGCTTTTAAGATTTCATAAAATGAACACTCTTTCCTGAAGACTTTCTCTACATCACAGAAACCAGTATTCTTTGTAAACTCTACCACCAAGATTGATATTTTTTCATGTCCTACAGTGATTAAACACTGTATTTGCCAAAACAAAAGCCTATCAGAACAGCCTGACATCCTGCTAACGGTTCCGATACTGCTTTTGGTTCTGTTCGGAGCTTTTTTACTATTCTAATTGAAATTAAAGCTTCGGCAGCCTTACTTTATTGCTGTAGCTCATTCTCTACTCAACTAGAGCTTGTACAAAATAAACATAAACATATCACTAGTGAAAAAGACCTGTTCTTATCTTCCGTTTCGATGGGAACATGTTGCCCGCAAATGGTTAACTGGAGAGCACGAAGGAACAAGGCAGAGGCCAGAAATGAAAAACCACCAACTCCGACACTTCTGCAAACGCTTCGCTGCTGCAAAGGCTGGCACGTAAAGGCAAAGCCATTTCTTAAAGCAATACAAAATGTTACCACAGGCTGACGCTCTTTCTACAAGAATAATGAGACGGTCTCCGCAGAACTCCTCGCTTCACAGCTTTCCGCTCAGACTTCACTTTCACACTCAATATTTACAAAACAAAGCTGAAAAACACCTCATGGCCAAAATATTCCCAGAACAATTAGGATATTTAGCACTTCCTGCGCCTTCCCTCTTCCCTAACGCCTCGAGTGCTTTTACAGAGCGCGGGGGGGAGGGGAAGGGGTGAGAGAAGTTACCCACGCGAACCCGATCCGCCGGGGCAGCCTCATCCCATGCAGAGCTGCCACCACGCGTGAGACCGGCGCCGCGCCCCGGCCGGCTGCCCGCGCCCGGGGAGGCGGACAGCGGGACTGCTCCCCACCCGCCCCGGGCGGGCTGCCGAGCGGCACCGCGCCGACGGCGCTCCCCGGGCACCCTCCAGCCGCCGGCCAGCGCCTCGCCTCTCCCCCGGCAGCGCAGAAGCGGGAGGCAGCCGCCGCTCCCGCGGGCAGCGCCAGGGTGAAGGCGGGGAGAGGGGCAGCGGCGGAGCCGCCGGAGTTGCAGGCGGCTCGCTGCGGGGACGCGCCGCTTCAGCCTGGATGCGAAACGGCCGCCGCGCCGAGCCCCGACTCTCTCACCCCGCAGGGGCAGCGCCCGCCGCCCCTGCCCGTCCGCTGCCCGGCGGCAGCGCCCCAGAGGGACCCCGCCGCCGCTTCCCACGGGGCAAGGCGAGACCGCCGACTCCCAGCCCCCCGCAGCGCTGGGGCAGCTCCTGCCTTTCCCTCAGGAGAGGCAGCATCTGCCCGCCCCTCCGGCCGCCGTCCCCGGGGGCAGGAAGGGACCAGCCCCGCGCCCGCTCCTTTCGCTCGCAGGCGAAAGGGGGTGCGGAGGGCACCAACGGCCGGGAGCGGCCCCCGGCCGCGCGGAGACCCCGCGGTAGGTGTCGGGGTGCTCCGGTGAAGGGCTGGCGGGCGGGTGGCCCCGCCGGCAACAGCGAGCCGCGGGCGGGCACGGCCACCGGCGGCTCCGGCTTCCCCTCCGCCAAGTTAGGTGCGGCCGGGACGGCGCGGCGGCTGCCGCTGCCCGCGGGCGGGCGCTCACCTGGCGGCAGGCAGAGAGCGGCGAGCAGGAGGCAGAGCAGCAGCGGCGGCGGCAGCGGGCGGCGGCGGCAGGAGGCGCAGGCGGCGGCGGCGGGCTCCATCATCCCGCCTGCCCGCGGCGGGACTGGGGGGCAGCGGCGGAGCGGGGCGGCGCGCCCGCGGGGGGCTCTTCCCTCTCGCAGCGGGGCGAGGAGGCGACTTCTTCCCCTCCGAGGCCGGGAGGCGGCGGCAGCAGCTTCCCCCCGGCGGCGGGAGAAGCGGCAACTTCCCGGGTGCGGGCGGCGGGGCGGCTGCTCTCCCTCTCGGCGCGCAGCGAGGAGCCACTTCGCACCGGAGCAGGTGGCGGCTTCCCTCTGGCAGCCGAGCGGCGCTCCAGGACTGAGAGCTGCTGCGACGGGAGAGGCGGAGCCGGGCGGCGGCGGCAGTGCTGGCCCGGCCCCCCCCGTGCCCCCGCCCCGGCAGCGGGGCGGGGGAAGCCCCGCGGGCAGCCCCGGCCACCGCCCCGCCGGGCTGCAGCCGCCCGAGGCGGCGGGGGCGCGGCCCGGGGCCGGGGGGTTACGCCGCTGCCCCGGGGTCCGCCGGGCGACGGACGGCGCCCTGAAAGCGCGGGATCGGCCTGTGCGGCGGGGCTGGCGGGCGTGAGGAGCAAGCTGGGCCCCCTCCACCCACCCCGCCTCCGCAGCTGCTCGGAGCACGGGCTGCTTTTTCTGGTTTTGTGCTCAGGGTGCACGCTGGATGCCAGTATTTCAACCCAAAAGCTACAAAAATGTAATAATAATAATAGTAGTAGTAGTAAATAATAACGACAATGCCCGTTCTGTTGTGTGTTTAGGAACGCGATGGTGTTATCCTCTCCCTAGTCCAAAAAAGAATCAAAGATAACTAAACGGTCAGATTAACCGGATTTAACTAATGTGGCAGAGGATTGGGTAAAGGGAGGGCAAAGGAGCTCATGACGCTCTTCCTTGCATGAAGAAAGGAGCTGAAGGGCAAAGGAGGGATCACTCGGCACTTCTGGAAGTCGGCTGCCCGAAAGGTCGAAAAGAGTCCTTGTCAAAGTAATGTAATCCAGAAACATTGCATTCATGCACAGTGTTTTATTCTCCTCCTGTTTCGGTCTGAGTAAGTGGTGCTGTTTCCCGGAGACGGAAATCAGCACCCCGAAGTCACACGGCAAGTTTCTCGGCTAAGAGTACAGTGTGATCAACATGTAGCCTACGCTGTCATATGAAGTAAGCCTGATGTCCAAAATCTAAAACTATGAATAATGCACATCATGTGGTCTCTTCTAGGGGGACTTTCTAGTTGTGAAATCCAAAGTGTCAAGTGCTTTATCTCACTCTACCTTGTGATGATGTGAAATCTTAGACGGGAACTTCCCCAAAACTCCTGGAAATCAAAGACAAACTTAACCAGTCTGTTCTGCAAATATATTTGCTATTCTCAAAACAATTTGCATGATGGCTAACAACTAAGAATACACAAACATTACCATGATACAGAGTAGGTTTAGAATAACACAGCCTGTGTATTTTTTTTCCTCATATATTGTACTCATTTTCTGTAAAGTGGGGCAGGATATTTCACTTTTAGAACTTCAAGTCTAGAGCATTGTCTTCAATTCAAAATGTCCTTCTGTTCTGCCACATTACTATTATTATTACCTTTCTTACTGTGTAAGGCATGCCATGCAATCAGTTTTAAAAATATTTTACTTTCTAGCCTCACTGCTCAGCAGAGCTCAGTCGTCCTTTGTTTTCTCAGCAGATTTCTCTCTATGGGCATATTACTAAGAAGATTTGAAAAAAAATGCTACTTTTAAGATCAACAATCTTTTTGTCTTCCTGTTGAAGCCGCTTAGTGTTTCCCATTCAGTGTTTTTTTTCTTGCATATTTAAAAGCAGTAGAGTACTCATTAGTAGGGATATTTAGTATTTTTATTGCTGTAGAGCCTGGAGACCTCCTCAAAATCTTGAGAGAGGCATTGTATAGAATTGGATTGAGATGACCACGTAATTCAGTTCAAAGCTGTATTCCTACTGTTTTTTAACTTCTAGTGCTTTTAATAGTATGTGCTGGTTTTGCAACAACTTGGGCTCCGTTACAAATTAAGGGCCTAATCCTGCCTTCTTTATTGATATGGGCAAGCCTGTTCAAGCTGCAGTGGAATGATACCCAGAATCTGTTTCCAGTATTTCCTCACTGCAAAAATGATCCTACTCAAAAAAATTAGCAAATGCCTGCCAGTATTGTTATGATAGTCATCAGCATAGTAATTAGGCTCCTGAAACAAACTTATTTTCCTATTACCCATATCCAATGCACCTGTTTTTTACATAATTTAACTAAAGGACCAGTACTGTACAAACATTCATTAAAATGACATTACACTTGCATTATATACCTAGAATGCCTTCAGCTGAAACAAAATTTTAATGAAATATGAGTGGAAGATTGGAGGACGAAGTTTGAAGAATAGATGGTGATTATTGTCTTCAAAAATTTGTGATCTGCCTTTAAAAAAAAAAAGAGGAAAAAAAGAAAACACCTTAATACTATAGGAACTGGTGTCCCCCCATACTAAAGAGCATTCTTGACAAGGCATGTCCCATTCTGACAAACAACACCCTGCAAGCACTTCCGCAACATCTGGCTTGCAATGCTGGCATGCTGTGAAGGAGCAGGAAAGAGCATAGTGTCATGTCATTTATGAAGATGTCGATGGGTTTCTCTGCTCCAGCCAACTCTTAATGCTTACCCACGGCTGGTCTGCCTGCGTGCAGGCTGGACTTCCACGCATCTCAAGTGGTATGGAGCACGGTTCTCAGAAGGCTGAGCCAACACCTGACTTGTGAAGTTGCTTCTTGGGCTGAAGAGCCTTTCCACAGGGCTGTTCATAATGGAGTGGAGTGGAGTTGGTCTTGGTATCAGCCTTACCTGCAAGCATCTCCCCATCTGTTCCATTGCTGTCACTTGTGGCTAAGACTTGGACTAACTTGATTCTTGCAAGGTCAGCTCTGGCATAATCTGGGCCAGCTACCAAATCTGGGGCCCTGTTGCCTGGTTCTACCCATGCTGCCAGTACAAGTGCAGACAGCATCTTGGCAGAGCAACGGAGGAGACTGGAGGCCCTTTCTGGCCAGCATCCTCCTTTTATCTCCACTACCATGCTGTCAGTCAGGAAGCAATCCATATTCATTGTGGGATTATGTGGCATCAGATGAGCTGGTGTAGGAGTTAGTGTTGGAACAGCATTAGGAGTGCCATAACAGCTTCTGGAATGTGGGGCTCTGGAGGCATCAAGAAGTGGGTCCTTCCTCATGGAGTGCCCTTGCTGGAGTGCTGGGGTGGAGCAATCCAACAGAGCAGCAATGGGCATGGCCACAGGTACCCCCTCCTGCATCAACAATGAAAGACCATTTAAATATGACTGTATTCAAAATTAATTTTAGCTTCCTGTTTATAGAGGCTCTGCCTGGTTTTGGTGAAAAATTTCAAATTCTTACTTGGATCACTGATTTCTGTATGAGCTATGTAATTTTAAAAATGTGCTTGATCAAATCTAATCAGAATACTGACGCTGAGCAATTTTTCATCTGAGGGTCTTGCACTGATTAAGCCTCAAATTACAACACCTTTGTAAGGTAGATTCTCAAATAGCTTTCACTTTTGTCCTGCCTTTCATCTGAGGAATTTAGATACTTATGAGAGTATTATGTGCTTGGCAGCATGTGACATTAGAGAAGATACTGAACCCTAGAGAGATGAACAGATTTACCCAGGTCTGTTTGAAAAAGCAGTGGTGATCTAAGGGTTCCTGCGTTTCCATCCTCAACCCCAAAACTAGCAACACTCACTGCTTATACTTGTGTTAGATAGACAAAGGTAATAAAAGCAAATGTAAAGATCAGAAGTAAGGCTGGTAGTCAAGTCAGTGAAATGCACCTGCCTGTAGTAGTTAGTGTGCTCATGTTTAATTTTCAAACCTAGCCAAGGGGAGGAAGGTGGAGATAGCTCGTTCAGAGCAGTCATGGCATCAGGGCCTGTTCTGTTCTTTGCATTATGAAATGTTCTTTGCATTATGAAAACAAAAACGAAAGGAAGGATGTAAAGAAATTAAGTATATTTAACAGGAAGTTTGGAAGGCAAGAAGTGAAAGAAGTGAAACGGAGTCTGGTCTATAGCTCCTTCTGACCAGCAGACTACTGCCATCTCCACGGGGGAAAGCAAGCAAACAGTCCTCTAGTCCCATCTCACCTGCACATAATTCTTAGCTGTGATAAAGAAGAAAATACACAAGGACTTAGTGATAAGAGAAGCAAGATTCAAGAGTAAAAATCTGAAATAGAAAGCAGGATAAAGGGGACAAAAGAGGAAAGGTAAACTTAGAAAAAGAATTTTTTTTTTAAGAGCTACTTATTGCTACTTATTCTCCATGTGTTTCAGCGTCTTGCATTACAAATAGTACAGTTGATACAAGTGGGATTCTTGACAAAATATAATTTTATAGTGATGGAAATCTAGGTGACTTGGGACTATTCCTTGGCTGGTCTGAGCCTGCACTTGATCAACCTAAGTAGAGACCAAATGGTTTTAGGTCTGCTCGTGGCTGAAAAAAACAGTGAAATTTGGAGCAACTCATAGGTCTCTGTGTGGAAGACAGACAGGACAGCAGACAGCTCAGAACCTTTCATGCCTACTCAGGACTTCCTTGGACCAAAGGAAATTTGTTACCTCTTCTTCAGAAGTAATTTTCTTCCCTTTTTGTCTTGGGTGAACTGAAGAACCTGGATCAAGCGTTGAAGACTGATGAGTTAAGTGTTGAGTAGCGCAGGTGTATTGGCTGCACCACACCGCAGGGTTCAGCTTCTTCAAAGTACCGCTTCTCTGAGCCATGCGACAAAACAAGAATTGAAAAGCAGGAAATAAAATAAAGGGGTGGTACCAGATTCACACTGGTTTGCAATGCTAGCACACTGGATTCTGCACACCCCAAACCTGGGCAGTTTCCTTTCGTGACAGGTATTGCCTCAAACCCTGCTTATCAGTTTTTCCTTACAGTCTTGATGGTAGCAGCAGACCTTCTCATGCTGCATGCCTTTCAGCGTGAGTAGCTTTCATTCATTAACTTGGAGGAGAGGGTCAGCAGGAAATCAATGATGCTTTTTTTATCTAGCCATATGCAGAACCATTAAAATGAATCCACTCACTATGTTCCAGCATTGCAATTTCTTCCTTGCAACCTTTACTGCAGTGTGTCTGCCCCTGATTGTGCTACATCAGCACTTGCAGATTAGAAAGAGCAATTCCTAAGAAAATGAAAAAACTTCTTCCCAGGCTGCCAGTTACCCAGGCTAGGCATAGGCCTGCCTCGAGGGATGAAAAGGCCATCAGTCGATCACATGTTCCTTACAGCCATGTTGTTGTCAGTTCCTTGGAAAAATGTATTTGATCTTCTGTCCTTTAACTGGATACCTGTGCCAAGGCTGGATTTGTAAATTATTTTTTAAATGCTTGAAGATTGAAAGGCTTTTAAGACCAGTCTGTTTGGATTGCAGCACAGCTTAGGGGGAAAGTATTGAAATATCTCCCTTATATATGCAGTGCTGGTTCCTCAGAAGGCAAAATTAGCCCTTGAGAAGAAGGATACAGTGGTTAAAAATGTTGACAACAGTGGGTTTTATCAAATCAATAGAAATGTGCCGACATGTTTGAAGGTGAGGAGGGATAGAACATGGAGTGTGAGAATTAGCCGTGTAGGAATGATGATTATTATATAATATATATGTTGCATTAGAACAAAAGGCTCTGAAGTGCTTGGACTCCCTTTAAATAGCTTCGCTGTTCCGGAGCAAGGAAGAACTCCGGCTACAGGGAGTTTACAGATGAAGTAGACAGGCTGAGCAAAGGGTGGTTTAAAGGAAAAGAAAAATGTTGTTCTTGTTTTACAAACGGAGCAATGAGGCATTGTGAGATTGACATGATTCTCTGGAGAAAGAAATTTTTAAACTTAAATGGCCCTAAAGTCTGCATTTTTGCATGTGTCAAAAATCTCAGGAAAGATATTCTATAAAAATTTGCAGAACAGTTCATCCTTAAAAAAGAAGAAAATGGTAAGATCCATCTAGAAAGATTTTTTAAGATGTTGCCAATCCACTATAACAAATATTTCAGGATTAAATAAAAGTGCATCCACATTAAAATATGGCCAATAATATATCATCCTTGCTCAGTTTAATATGTTACAGTTTTCTGCACATCATTACATTTTTATGTTAAAGAAAAAACAATTGTAGAAAAAATCAAATCAAACTTGAAGAAATTTTTATTTGCAGAAATCAAAGTAGGAGATACATTTTCATAAAAATACCTTTTCATTGTCTTCAAGAAACTGTGAAGATGTCTTTGGGAAGGAGATCCATGACACAGAGTATATTGGCAGAAGATGTAACCACAGGTTGTTAGATTAGGGACCAGTGTTGAGTTATGTCCTAGAAGGTAATACCAATGGCTAGTGCGTCCTCATTAGAGAGGCTAGCTGGGCTGGCCACCCCATATGTTTGCAGTGGCTAAAATAATCAGTGCAATTGTAGAAGCAATGCTGCAGGGGCTTTTTTCCATACAGGGTGCTGAGAGTTCCTGGTAAAGGATGGATATCTAATAAACATATTTTGCCAATTGTATTTAGTAGAGCTCTGCAACTCAAAGGCTGAAAGACAATTGTTAACAGATGTCTCAGGATCAGGCTCTGCGAGAGGTGGCACACTGTGGATTCAAGGTCAGATTCACATTCTGTCAGTATGTGTGAAATGGTTCTTTGCTAGGGATGGCATTTAAAAGGGTTAAAACCTTCCTGGCACTAATGTTCTGAAAAATTGTAGTTAGTTACAACAAAGGGAGTCTACCTGTTTTACTTATCAAGACCTCTTCGCTTTTCTGGCTTGTATTTGAACTAACTTTTTTAGTCCATGACATTTTTCAGGGGGCAATTTATTCTCTTGATTCTGCTACCCAGAGTTCAGATTTATTTTCAGACTTGCTGTTCACCCCATTCTCCTGTTGTCAAAATCTCCCATGTCTCATGTTGACAAGATGTTCCTCCTGCATCCCACTATTTCTGTTGCTGTTCTCTGCCACTCTCAGTCCATATGTGTGCCTGTTTCTTGGTTCTCTGCGCACTTCAAGTCATTTGCCTTAGCCCACAGGCAGGTTTCTGCCTGTCTGCTTGTCCACAGCCAGGCAACCTTCAACCTGCCAGTCAGTTCTTCTCCCCACTCTTTTCTGTGCACTTTCCTCTGGCTCTTGCCATGAGCAAGAACCCTTTAACTCGGGGTTTCGTTTCCACCATAAGTCGCTTACTCACTAGATGCTGAGCTCAGCAGCATGGGATTCTCCTATTACTTGGAAATTCACCTATAGTCTTGTACTGTTTTTTTCTGCTTCTCACCCTGCCCCACCAGCGAGGAGGCTGGGGTGCACAAGAGCTTGGGAGAGGACACAGCCAGGACAGCTCATCCCGGCTGACCAAAGGAGTATCCCTGACCATATGGTGTCATGCTCATCACTAAAGAGCTGGGGAAGAAGGAGGAAGGGGAGATGTTCAGAGTGGTAGAATTCGTCTTCCCAAGTCACCATTGCGCGTGATGGAGCCCTGCTTTCTTAGAGATGGCTGAGCACCTGCCTGCCAATGGGAAGGAGTGAATGAATTCCTTGGTTTGCTTTGCTTGTGCACACAGCTTTTGCTTTACCCTTCTGATTCTCTCCCCCATCCTGCTGCGGGGAGGATTAAGCAAGTGGCTGAGGGGGGTTGAGCTGCCTTCCAGGGCTAACCCACAACCAATCTTGCTCCTTACAGAATTACTTCTGGCCCATTGTCTGATTTTCTTTTCTGTTTTGGACTTTTTTGATTCACTCTGTGCTAAAGATGCTATATAGTCATTAGAAGTAAAGAGGCTTATTATGGCTTTATATAGCTTTATTAATAGATAATGACATACACAGAATAACGGTCATGCCACATACCAACAAAATTCTATATTCAATACCTAGTCCAAGGTATGAAGATGCATTTGTACAAGGATAAGGATGTTTGCAAGTATGAGATGCATGGTGAAGATCCATTTGATCTTCAAACTAAACTTTTGCTCGCTGTTCTTTGTAAGACAGTTGTAAAATCTATTTCAACAATCAAAGCATGTCAGAAAATGAATGCATTCATTACAGTTTTTCTGCACCTTGCACACATTCACTGACCTGCTCTTCAAGTATAAATCTTTGAGCATTATTGTTTTCTCACATGAATAAAAGGTCAAAAATAGAAAAAAGCAGTTGAAACTGGGAAGAGGATGCAAACATTTAATAACAGTCCTTTTATGGGTTAGATGGGGAAGGAAATTAGAATTTGCTTCAATAAAACAGGGCAGCAGTGTACAAAATTTCAGTTTTCTGAGAATTGAGGTGAGGTTTTAGAGAGGCATAAATGCAGTAGTAGGTTACTGAAGTGAATGCTGCAGTTAAGCAGAAAGGTTTCCACTTTCTTTTGAACTACTGCAGCTAATCTTTGCATACATTGTGGGCTCTTTTTTGCAAATCGTATCACTTTGGAGAGGGATGAACCCCTTCAGAAGCAAAATCCTCTAACAAGGCAACCAGAAAGTTTTGAGTCTCTAATCGAGCTCATGCTGAATTAATGTTGTATTTTCAAATGCTGCTTGATGACACGGGGGATGGCACAGCCATGTCATTCTTACATTGTATGAACCAAATTCTGAGGTCTTAAGAGGTTCTTAGAGACGGCATCTGTCTCACTCAAATCTAAGTGCCTCTCAAATTAAAAAAAAAGAGAATAATAATACCTACGCATGGATTCTATGGAGTGCTCATCATACACAGTTCCAACAGCACTTTAAGAAAGGATGTCAGTATCATTATTCACAGTTCGCAGATTGGGACACTGAGGCAGGGGATGCAGTGTGATTTCCTAAATCAACCAGCAGGCCTATAAAAGACTCTGGAACTGCTACAATGTCCCATAAATGCTAATACTGCCCTGTAATTTTTACCATCTTGTTTCTTCCTCTGAACGTTGCTTGAGAATAAGCTGTCCTTGAGAGAGACTCTTGAAGTGGGCCACTTGACTTCTCCGAGAAACCTTAAGAAATCTGAATTCGGAATTTTTTAATCTAATGCCTCTCTGGTATTGAATCCTTCATGCTCTTCCCAAAGTGTATGTGCAGCCTTTGCAGAAGCCATGGATAATCTGGAAAACAGTATATTAGGAGGTAGGCAGCACGCTGATTTATTTCCTTTGCTTTCAAGTCATATACTGTGGTCTTTGTTATTTCAATAGCTGCCAACCACAAGGACCAGAATGAAGAGCGGGGGGAAGGCTGAGCCAGAGATGACAGAAGGAGAGCTAATATATTGGCACAAGGTCTTTGTAATGGGTGCATTATCCTCCTGTGACAGCAGATTGCCCTCTCAAGGTATTTGTTCAAAGACACTACTGAAGATAAATCCTACTGAAACATGAGGTTTTAGATAGTGTTGGATAAATGTGACTTTTATCTACGTGTAATGAAATGAACTATAATTAGATGATTTGTATTTTTTTTAATAAAAATATCTTTGAGATCTTACATATGCAACCCCTAGGACATGCTATTAACCTGTAAACAAACTGGACATAGACAAGGCTATCTGGAAACGGTGTGGGATAGACGTACCTTTCTCATTCAGGTACTTACTGACTTAATGTAATAGTTGCTGTAATTGTACTTGTTTTGATCTTTTCAGCCTGAGGCCTTAAGTTCTGATCAGAAGATGTGCAGTACCATCATCCTTGTGGATCATTCATGGGACAGGGTGGATAGAAATGTGTGACTCTGTGTGATTCAGATTGTTGAGGTTGGTCACGAATGAAGGTCTGTAGGAATCGGCTCTTGGTTCTTCAGAAGAATACCATCCTCCCCATGCAGAGCAGCTGCAGTTACTGATGACTCCTACTGTTTGAGCACATGGAACACAGCAGCATGGCTACACATGAATGTATATGTGTGCATAAGAGAAAGAGTAGATTGGAACTCATTTTGGAAATTCCTCCCCCTTCTGATCAGCAGTACATTAACTTCAGAGCTAAACCACTTGTTAACAAGTTGGAAAAATGATTCAGTAACAGCTGGTAGGAAGCTGAATATAAAAACACAACAGTGAGAATGGGTTGCAGAGATATACTGTATGCCTGTTAACTCGCATTCTTGGTTTTGGTCTTATTTATTATTAGCTTTACAACTATTTTATTTTAGTAAAGTATGCTTGAGAAAAAATTATCACTTAACATAAAGCTTTGCCTAGTAAGATAACCTTTGCATAACTGCATAACTGCTGTCCATGGCTAATTTATTTTGGTTATTCAAATTTACTCCAGTGGCAAGTTCAAGGGGCAGCCCTAGTCTTGACACTCTTGTGCAGCATATGCAAACTGATCTTAATGAACAGATTATTGTAGAGTTTAATATGAAATTGAGATTTTTATTTGTCATTAATTTCTCTATATCAAAACTTTCCTGCGTTGTCAAAAGGCATGAGGATTTTTGCATAAGTTACTGCTGACCTGAGGAATTATGTATGCACTTACTTAAGTCCATCCTATTTGTCTTGAGCTGTATGTAATACAGTAATGTATATTGCCATATAAATATATACTGTAATACAGCAATGGGTGTATTTTGCTGTTTTTTAACACAGTAAAATTCCTGTTAAATAGGATTATGGCTTAATTAAGATGCAAAGAATTTGATCCAGTACTCATTTTAGTAACATTTCTAGTTTTACTTTTTCCCCCAGTTTTCCTATGCTATCAACTTCCCTTTGGAAAAAAAATAGCTGAAGAATATAAGCAAAGCAAAGAACTTATATGAGTGTATGTCCTAGTAACTGACTAAAATCTCAATTTTCCTTTGAGACTGAAACTTTATTTGAACTCTCCACTAGTGCTAAATCCACAGTTATCAAACTGCTCCACAATACTGTGGGAGTGAATAAGGCAACTATTTTTTTGAGATATTGCTTGTAATTACTGGAAAAGATAGGGGTATTAGTAACAACATTCAGAAGATTTATAGCTTGTTTGCTGGTGCATGGGAGAGTAAATGCAGATCACTGAGGGTTCTCTGTTATGAGGCCTATGAATTAAAGTTGTTATCCATAATTTATTACTCTCCATGTGCTTCTAGTCTACATTTAGTTGGAGAGAGAAAGTAGACAGACAGAGTGAGGAGGAGTAACCTTGAAAGAGTAAGACTTGCTTCATATAATTACCATCTTCACCCTGTCCCTGAAAACAAACAGAGGATCCTATTGTTATTTAAATACTTGATTGTTACCTTGCTTTAAGAATTGGAGACTCATTCATTAAAACAGGAAAACTGCAGCAGCCTTCTTGCCCAGCTCCTGTGCCTTCACCATGGAGCATTTTGGAAGATTAGGAAAAGCGACAATGAACTCCAGGAAGAGTTCAAATACAGCTACCAGCGGAGTGGGATCAACTGCTTCTATTTTTGCAATTATTTACATACATTTTCTGTAAGTGGTTTGCCTTGGATCTAGTGCACAGGTCAGATCTAGTGCACTTCCATGTGCATTTCTCAAATTGGATAAGAAGAAAAAGATAGCACTAGTTTGATAGATAGATACTTTTATTTGTTAAGTCCTAGTATTTTTTCTCACTGATTATATCTATATTGATATAGATGTATGGATTTAGGGAGAGATAAAATTGTACAGTACTTCTCAAAAGACAAGAAAGAAAATGTATATTATTTCTTTTAAACTGAGTTCAGGTACGTGATTATCAGAATACATCATGTAATGCTCTACTGTGTACACCTTATAATAGCAGCACATCAGCTTCACTCCAGTACATCTTTTGTTCCCACAAATTTTAAAGAAGTAATAGTTTAATAATTGAAAGAAAATGTTTCTTGTACATCATCTTTCAGTGTCTCCAGATTAGCTTGTAAACTCCTGCCCTTGTGTTACATGGTGCAAGTTCTGCAGAAAATTAGTAACTTCATCCACATGTAGACGTGTTGGCTGGCTGATTTTGTAAGTAATCAGGATTTAATTAGGTAACAGCATTGTTAAGTTAGAGTCTGCCTAGGCAGATTGAACCTCAACATTTTTTAAATTTTCATTAATGTTCATAAAATGATGATATAATATTTTATGGCCTGGCAGTAATTTGCTTTGCATTTATTTACTAGTTATTAATTCTTAAATTTATAAAACAAAAGTAACAGGAAGGGACCTGTCTGACCATTCTAGATACTTCTGACATATATCTGAAAACGTAATAAATCTCCGCCAAAAGCAGCATCCTTGTAAAATGAGAGCAAATCACTGGGTAGATCAAAAAATAAACCAAGAAACCAAAAGGCTTACTTTCTATTTCAGAAAGATTCCTGATGCTTCTCTAGCAACTGTTCTAATAATTCAAATCTTGTGTCAAATCCTGATGCACAAAGGAAAGGGGTGGCTTTCAGTAGTATTGAGGAAGCAATTCAAAAGGGAACCTGAGAGCCATTGCTAATGTAATGCCAAAGGACGGAGTTCATCTCCTCAAACCCAGACACCTAGAAGTCAGACAACCAGAAAAACCGAGATTCAGTTCTCCAGCTGGTGGCTGGAGTAAGACTCCTCCAGAGCAATTCCCCTTGTATATTGTTTAGCACAACGCAATCACGGAAGTGTTGACATCGCTTCTTGATTTAGTCTTGAAACTTATAAATTAAGTTTCTCACCATCGCAGTAGTGAGATTCATTTGGCAGACTAGTTAACACACTAAAAAAGAAAATAGCTGGTTTTAGTATTCAAATGTATTCCTGAGCATCGCATACACATCCTTTGTCCCTGTATTTCTTGCCTTCCCTTTTTTTTTCTTGCACTATCTTTCTTTAGGTGCTAGTCTGAAAATATTTATGCACGTGCTCATTGTAGGTTTGAAAGTACTGCAGATGTGGCTGCTCACATGCTCACAGGATGTTGTTGTGTTTGCTGGACCTTTAAGGGCTCAGGTTGTGGTGACAGTAATGTGTTTTCTTACAGTGTCATGGCTGAGTATCTGAAACTATCTAGATAGCTGATTTCCACCAAATCTAATGGAAATTAGTTACCTTAAGTACCTTTGAAAATCTGCACCCTCGATCATTTGGGGTAGAAACATCATTTCCCCTATTTAACAATGAAACAATATGCCAACCTATGGTTGTGTTTTAGCAGCAGTAATAATACTACCCTCACTCACTGTTACTGTTTTTATATTTATATAAAACCTTTTCTGTCTTGTATTACTACTCCTGAACTTGTTCAGTCTGGAGAAGAGAAGGTCTGGGGAGACCTAATAGCAGCTTTGTACGGGAAGGAGAGTGGGTGATCAAGAAGGTGGAGACAGGTTCCTAATGGTGGTGCATGGTGGGAGGGCAAGAGACGGTGGACAGAAGTCTAAACAAGAGCAGAGAGATTCAAACTGGATACAAGGAAAAACTTTTTCCCCAAGAGGACAGTGAGGCGGTGAAGCAGGTTACCCAACAAGGCTGTGCTGCCTCTGTCCTCGAAGGGTTTCAAGACCTGGCTGGATTAAGCCACGTGCAGCCCGGTCTACCCTCAGTAGAGATCCTGCTTTTGACTTCCTGAGGTCCCTTGCAACTGGATCTTTGTATGATCTTATGAGCTATGAGCCTGTCATTTTAATCAAGCAGTTTTAAAATAATAATATTGGATCAGCCAAAAAATGGCTATTGCATTCAGATCATGAATGAATTAGTCTAATCAAGCAGTTCTGTATGAACTACAGAATCAAACTCTTCCTTTGTACTGTGAGTACGTTTCTTTATAACTTCTGAATCATTGTAGTGATGCCACATCTAACGGCATGCAGGTGCTTGAATATATGTGTTGGAAAGACAGGTTGATTTTGTTTTCACTGTCTAGTTGGGAAAAAGGTTGGCAATGCCTTCATAAACCATAAGAGAGGGAAGCTTAGGGTTGCTGGGATTTTAGCTGTTAATAAATTCTTCAGTTTCTGGCAACTAGCAAATTCTTTTGGAAAAGCAGAACTTAGTCCATATCGTTTTCCAAATGAGACTTCTGACACCTAAGATGTATTGCACTACAACATTTTTTTCCACATGGGGTTTTCTTTAAATCACCTCTCATGGCAAAAGCCAGATATACCTTTGTTCCATGGTATAAAGCAGTGTGTATTTATACGATACCTTGAAAAAAATCTGCTTCTATGTTTCAGTTCAAAAAGTCCCATCAAAATGTGCCTGGTTTTGCTTTAGATAAAAAGAGAGAGGGAGAGAAGCTACAGCTTTTAGATTTTTTCTAAAGTCTCTGAATTTAACAGCTGCAGAGAGTAATTATTATAAAGGCTGTAGTTCCAATTGTTTTGAGTTGATGTTGTAGCCATACTGTAGCAGATACTCAGCAGATGCAGACTGAAGCACACAACTTGAAACATATGGCAAGATAAAATCTGAAAGCTATGCTAGCTAGCTACCATAAAGATTTTGTGAGGGAAAAGAACTTTAAATCAACATAGGCTTTTAAGGAAGGACAGCAAAAACGTTATAGGAGAGAAATGATGATACCTTTCCATCACTTCTGCATCCGTAGCTGAAATCACTGGAAATAGGAGTTGCTGTGTTTTATTCTAATTGAGGGAAGTTAACAATAATTTTTTCAAGACTTCCAAATAACATTCATAATCTCAAAGCTCAATTATTGCACATTCTATTATTTCAAAGTCTTTCTTACTGTAGTGATATTCCCAAGAAGGCAGAATAAAATTTCAGATAGTAGCAAGAAGAAAATAGATTTCAGCTTAAATAGATCTTATTAGCTGAGTAAACCGCTGAGAAAATTTCTGCCTTTTGGAAATTGTTTAGGTGATTTCCACTCGAAGCTTGATGTAAATAATGTAGCACCTGCCTTTCTCCCTGATGGACATGTTTAGTCTAATTTCTGTAGTAGAATACATTACTGAAATATAATTGTCATTCATTTCATTTCATAAAATACAATTCAGGGCAGAAGCAATTATATGCATCTTAGAAGGCTTGTAGAAAACTATGTTTTATAAACAACATATATTTTAACATTGATGATTATCATATCTTAAAAACAAGACCATTCCTTTCACTTGTGTATATATATACCTCTCCCATGCACAGACATTAAATATATGCACAGACAGTAAGAATCTCTTATCTCTACTTGTCTGCCTACTATCTCAGTTTTCCATTGGCAACTACTTAATACTCTGCTCTGCTAATCATCATTATTACCCTAGTTTTCCATTTTTCACCCTTCCACCACCCATCTTCTGTAAAAAACTTCCCCAAGGAAGTCACCTTGAATCAGGTCTGACGAGCAGCAGCAGCAATCACAGAACTACCTTAACGTGTGAATGACACTTTAAGCTATGCATTTATGTTTTTCTTCCATATATTTTGCTGAATATATTTCTTGTTTCAATAAAATATTTACATATATAAAGTGCTGAGAAAATGGATGCTTTTGTGTACAGTACAATATTTTTTTCTGTTTCAATACTGTTTGTGTATCACACTGATGCTCTTAGAACTGTGTGGGTTGCCTAGAGAGTGGTTTGCAGCAGCATCTTCCTTTTGCATCTGAGCCTTTAAGATCTTACCTGATTAATGTTAATGGCACATGAGTGGGAAGGATCTTATAATGTACTTAAATGCAATGTAGTGTCTCTGTCGGTATATATTAAGTGCCTGAATGCATCTTGTCTCTACTACAACAAAAAATTCTTACTAAAAAAATAATTTTGCTATCCATTGACCTGCTACCCCTTGCCCTTTTCAGAAACTCACTCTCAACAGATAGCAGGGTATGGCTGTATACATCTGAAACGCATGTTCATATCTTCAGAGGTGAGAAATAGCATGCGTCATGACCAGCAGATATTTCATATTGGCAAATCACAGAATCACACAGAATCACTAAGGTTGGAAAGGACCTTCAAGATCATCAAGTTTAACCCAACGCCACCATGTCCCCTAAACCATGTCCTGGAGCGCCACATCCACACATTTTTTGAACATTTCCAGAGATGGTGACTCCACCACCTCCTGGGCAGCCTGTTCCAATGCTTGACTGCCCTCTCGGTGAAGAAATTTTTCCTGATATCCAATCTAAACCTCCCCTGGCGCAACTTGAGGCCATTTCCTCTTGTCCTATCACTGGTTACTTGGGAGAAGAGACCAACATCCACCTCACTACAACCCCTTTTCAGGTAGTTGTAGAGAGCGATAAGGTCTCCCCTCAGCCTCCTCTTCTCCAGGCTGAACAACCCCAGTTCCCTCAGCCGCTCCTCATAAGACTTGTGCTACAGATCCCTCACCAGCTTCGTTGCCCTTCTCTGGACACGCTCAAGCACCTCAAAGAATGATTGTATGTCAGATGGGAAGCTGCTAGATGCTATGAATGGCAACGATGGCTCCATGCTATCCCTTCAAGAACAGAAAAAAGTGAAAAATACAATACAAAATGCATACACACCATGTCAGAAACACTTAAAACATTCTGGGTATGCATGTAATTGAAGTGAAAGGCACCTCACACCTGCTGTTCAGTTGAGAGCTATACCACAAGATAACAATGACATGGCAGAATGTGACAGCATGTGGAAAGCCTTTACCTCAAAATGTTGTAGTCTGTATTGCTTACTCTGTAAACCCCTTGACGACAGGGAGTGTGATTTGACTGTGGCATTGGAACAGGCCGCCTGTGAAGAGAGGCTTAGGAGAGTTGAACTTGTTCCGCCTGGAGAAGAGAAGCCTCTGGGCAGACCTTACTGCAGCCTTCCAGTACTTAAAGGGGGCTTCTAAGAAAGATGGGGACAGACTTTTTAGCAGGGCCTGTAGCAACAGGACAAGGGGTAATGGTTTTAAACTAAAAGAGGGTAGATTTAGACTAGACATAAGGAAGCAATGTTTCACAATGAGGGTGAGAGGTGGTAGATGCCCCATCCCTGGAAACATTCCAGGTCAGGTTGGACGGGGCTCTGAGCAACCTGATGTCATTGAAGGTGTCCCTGCTCATTGCAGGGGAGTTGGACTAAAAAGCCTTTAAAGGTCCCTTCCAACCCAAACTCTTCTATGATTCTATGGTTGTATAATCTTTGACTTAGGTGAAATATCTGGCTTTCTAGGAAAATGTAGTCAAGGATTTGGGTGAATCACTCAGGTGTTCTGTTAAGACTTTTTTTGACCTGAGCAGCAAAAAAAATGCACTTCCGAAATCCCATGATGATCCCACAAAGAAATGATCTTTGCAAATGTAGGTAGGAAGACTGGTGAGGACTCTGCCCTGTGCTTGACTGAGTCCAGGGAGGGGAGTTTGGGTTGAATAAATGTATTGTGAATACATTGAATGAATAAGTGCATTGTCATTAGTAATGTTATTTTTGTAGCTATTATACTTAGTACATTCATAGTAATAATTTTTACAGTTATTAATAGATGTATTACTCTAGATATATTTGCCAAGGCGTCCTATTTGTTAAGAACTTAACTACTGTAAAGTTTTATGGGAGGAATAAAGCCTGTAAAACAGATGAAAAAGCAGCTGGGGAAAAGTGAAATGAATATGAATTTTTTTCTCTTCATAGTTTGGCCCCGGTTACCTCATCCATAGAATGTACAGGGACTGCAGATGTCACATCTGACTAAGACTTCAGTTCAAACTACTGCAGAAAGCTGGATCAAGTCTTTCATGAAACCACAGTCCTACACAGAGTATTTGCTGTGGTTGGGAGTTTACTACAAGGTGTTCCAGGGCAGAAAGCTGAATCCAAGCACTTCCTATTTTTCATTGCTTGCAATTTGCATCTGTCTATGAATTTGAGAGGAGAGCCCATGTGCTTCCAAATTGTACATTTCCATGCTCTTTTGCAGTTCTGCTTTTGGTGTAGCTGCAGTACTAAAGCGCGTGCTTTGTAGTAAGGATTAGTGCCCCATCCTGTGTAGCATACACGTATCTCAACCTGATTCGTGGTCTGTGGAAGTGAGTGGGTAGAGTCCCAGTGACTTCAGTGGATATTTGAATCAGGCTCATGGAAGTAATGGTAACTCTAGTTGCCTTCGCAGCATTGAAAGCAATATGCCATAGTCAGTGAACTCCTATTAGTTAACAAATGCATACAGAAAATGTACAAGTATTTGAAGTTAAGAGCAGTGTTCACTTCTCCCTCTGAAAGCCTTGCTTTCTTGATGTCTTAGAGAAAAATGTCAATCAATGAAAAATAAAATTAGTAAGTCTTATTGGAGCGGTCATTTTAAGCAATGCATGCATTTTACACATATTTTTAGGTGAGCAAGATCTTTTCACTTACATAAGTAAGTAATTTCTGTGTTGTGTCCTTGTTTTCACTCATGGTGAGGACAATACAGCCTTGTAGCTCAGACCTCATTTTCAGAAAGAAGTTCAGGCGTAGCAACATTAAATCTAGTCATGTAATCAGCATGCTCTGCAATATTACTACTTTAGGGACAGTGAAGTTTATAAATCAGCAAAACTTAGTAGCAAAAAGCAGTGCGTTTTTAAAAGCGAAACACTGTTTAGAAGAATAATGATTAAGTGAGATGGAAATGATGTTACTCTTAACAAAACAATTTACCAAAACATTTTGAAAATGGAAACGCCAGCAGGCAATTTGTTTTGTTTTGAAACAGATTTCAGCGTTACCTTCTGCCAGTGTGATGGTAGAATGAGGGAGGCATGTGTACAAACACAGGCGTATATACAGATGCATAAAGGTACACACACTCACACATCTACACGTACGCTTGTGTGCGCATACATTTGCGCATGGGGATGATAATGCTTTCCTTCGTATCATTTATGTTCAGCTCATTAAACCTGATACCTGTTGTAGTAGCAACTCTGTCTTAGAGTCTCATGGCAATTGCATAATGGAAGCAAGGCTCTTCTTAGAAAAATAATAAAAAGTTTTAAAACATGATATTAAAGGGTTTCTGTAGTACTGAATTTAGCTTAACAGAGCCTCTTCCAAGCTCTTTTTGTGCACATGGAGCATCTCAGGCAAATAGCGACAGCAAGCAAAGCCTTTTTGTTGCAAGTTGTACTGTAGGGGCTATTCCAGACTGTGATCAAGGAATTTGATAAATCCATTATTAAGGTGGGAAGAGGGAAGGTGTAGAACGGAGAGTAGAAGACATACAGCATGAAATTCTAAGAGTTTCAGAGGAAGACTGTTAAGAGTCAAGTTTGCCAGCCTAGAACTTCGGATCCTACAAGTTCACAGTTGTGTGCTCTTCCCTTTCTTATTTTGGCTAAATTCACTTTGTGCTCAGCGTTAGTGATAAATACTGAAATCCTGTATTCTCCAGTTTCTCCAGTTTCCTGTTTTATGCTCATGCTTATAGGCTTTGGACATGCTGAATTTGGCTCAGCCCTGTGACAGGAAATGTGTTCAGAGCTCTGTGGAGCGAAACTCTCTATTTTGGAGAGAAACCAAAACACATAAGAAAGTGTGTTTATATGCAAAATGCATGTGAAAAGGATCCCTGAGTGTACTGGGGATGTGTGTGGGAGGCCTCTGACAGAGGAAGTGGAGGAATGGGGTTGGTTGGGGATGGCTCCTGTCCTTGCAGGTACATTTGGTAACTGACCTTCTCTAGCTGTTGTCAAAACCAACCATTATTCCTGCTCTTCCTCTCAAAGTTCAGATTTAAGTGCTCTCTCACCATCAATCAGTGCTAATATTTTGGAGTTTGTATGAGGGATCATAGGATCTTGTTCATAACCATCTGAGCTAACAGCTCAGGGGCTCATCCCCACATGTGGATATCTGAAAATAAAGTTTCAGAACCACAGGAGCTAGGTGGAAGTAGGCTGGCCAAATGTACATCATAGGCTTTCAGGCCCTAGGAAAGAAGAAACATTGTGTGCTGTCTTGCTAGCATATAAGCATCTCACCCAGCAGAGAATGTCACTCCAGAAAGGCTACACTTCCTCACGTATTCAGGAGAATCGCTGCAGTTTCTACTTGATGTTATTCAAAGCCCTCTAAAATCTGTATATTTTTCGTATTGCTTGGGATATAATAGTACATTAGTGACTTAAGGCTAGAGGAGGTGGTCCAAGCGCAGGGTTGTTTGAGTGAGAGGTACCAAAATGGTGGGACCAGTAGTACAAGAAGGAAGACACTGCTTACCTGCTGTCCTGGCTTATGATCTACCAGGTAGAGAAGTATCCAAAATAATCCCCCCATATTTCTTCCTCCGACGCTCAGCAAGACGAGACATTCTACACCTTTTTTAAGAAAAATACCTTAAGATAACAGGGCATCTTGCAGAATATCTGTGCATATCCTGCTGCCTTTATGGCAACTCACCAGAAATATTTAATTACAGTGTGAATCTTTACATCTTCAAAGAACTGGAAAAACATTAAATCTCATAACACAATTGAGAGAAGGAAGGATATATGTTATTCTTACAACCTCTTGCTTTTATGAGTGAAAATATTAAAGCAGATTGCAACCCTTCTTGCTCAAGAGGTGTAAGGTGTCATTTCATGTCTTCTGTTGGAATCGATACAGGGCTGTTTGCAGAAGAAGGAGCTAGGCAGCATGAATCCAGGTGGTGTAACTTGGTACTGCTTATTGCCTTGCCAAGGGCACAAAGGCAATCGATGTCAGGGCCAAAATGGGAACTGAGATGTTCCAGGTGATAGTTTCAGAAGCATTAATGTGATATGATTATTTTGCCCTTCCAGAGGTTTCACCTAAGCCAATTCAGACAGAGAAATTAAAATAGTATCTTTGGGTCTCACCCTATGCACCTTGCCTGCTCCTGGCTGAAACATGGACCTCTGTACCTTGTTCCATTTAATGCTAAGCTTCTGTATTTGTGGTCCAGCTGCTGTCTACAGAGTCAGTAGAGTATGTAATTCCTGCCAGTGCTGTCTGCTCTGTTACTGTGCTGTGCAACTGTCAGATTTCATCCTTCCTCAGCAGCAGCTCCGAGGTGCAGTCCTTCTGAATGGCAGCAGCTAGTGACATCAAAGATCAGAGGATTGGATATGAAATCAGCACATCAAAAATCCTCTGATGCTTACTCCTCTGGAGTTTCCCTAGCTCACACACACACACACACACACACACACACACACGTGTTGGTTGCTTGGATTCAGCTACACCTTCAGCAGCTTGAGCTCTCTTCTGGACTAGAAGATTCCAGAGTCACGTTGTGGGGAAGTGCCTGCTTATGGCATAGTTCCCGTGAAATTAGGACATTAATTATGGTTAGGAAGCCCAGGCTGCTTACTGACGATGCTGCGCATAGCATCTGTGCGGTCTGAGGATTCTGCCCGCAGCGTTTCAGTGATAGGAACAAATGTACCACACCAAGAAATGACCCTTGGGACAACAGGAATCTGTCAGAACCTCCTAACACAGCTGTTTCTGATGCCAACATCGTATTTTGCCTCAGAAAGTGAAGTTCTTTATCAGTTCATAGGCAGCCCACTCTAGCTTTATGAACTTACAGGAAAATTCAGAAAGTATTTGAAGACGTGAGCAATATTGATGCTGCTCTCAAGGCAATAATTGGGCTCTGTACCAACTTGTTCTTTTATATTGCATTGAAACAGTGAAACACCCCATGTGATAGACTTTGGAGGTATTTCTTGATTTATTTTTTCTCCTATTATTTTATCAATACTTTTAGCATGGCTTTTTTTGTCAAAGTATGGAATAAATCCTCATCTTTCACTTCTTTCTGTAGGTGTCTGATTCAAAATAGAAATAACACGTGATGGGCTGAGAGACATTTTTGGTAAATCCTATTACTATTCAAAAAAACCCAGTTATCTGCTGTCAGCACAGAACAGGTATTAAAAAGTGGTGGAGAGGATTTGTAGTAAACCAGTATAAGAAGTCTTTCTTATAACACCCAGTTAGAAGTCTTTCTTATAACATCAAGTTATGTTTACATTATAATTTAGCTTACATATCATCCTGATAAAAGGGGTTGAATGTAAATTTCTTTTGTCAGTGAGGAAACGGCTTCACTGCATGTTGCACAAAGCAGAGAGATCTGAGCTAGTTTTAAACTCTCTTGTCAGGGTAGACACCTGTAGTACCTTAGTTGGGTTGTTTCTATACTAATTCACATATCTCTACAGTATATAGAATTATTCTATAATGACCTTGAGTTATAGACTGCATGCATGGACACCCCATACCAGATGTATTTCGTATATTGTAATAGTTTTCCCTTCTGGTCACCAAGATTGTTGTGTAGATTTTGATATTTTCCCCCAGATAATGACCAAAATTGTAGCGTGACTCAGGAAATTAATACCAGACAAGTTTCATCAAAACAATTGGGAGGTTTTGCCATTAGCGTCCGTAGAGCTGGGCTTCCATCCGCTGCGCTTTTTAGTAAAGATACCCCTGGATAAACTGCAAGGGCAAGCACAGACGCATCCAGTGGGAGTGCTGATCAAAACATGCTGCTCAGAAGGAAGACGATAAATCTTCTTAGTCCCCTTAGACAATACACATCTTGCCTTGCTTCCAGAGGGCTAGTGGAAAGGTCTTTGGCCCCACGTTACAAACGGATTCTAAAAACCTGGGAAGCCCCTTTAAGCCTTACCCTGGGCCAGCCAAACAGATCCTCCTCGTTATTAAAATCCCTCCCTTGAAGTAATTTTGAGGATTAATAGAACCGGCTTTTCAAATAAGCTTAATATTTTTTCTCAGTTAAAATGATATCAAGTATCAAATTACTGTCAATGTTGATTGCTTTATTCAGCGTTCTGGCTACTCTAGCTACAGTTTTGAGTGTCAGCTTTCATTCTGAACTAAAGTTCGTATTTTGCATGTTTTTCGCGTTTTCCCTTGCAAACATCACCTGATGGCTTTTTTAAATGGCAAGGCCAAAGCAAAGCATGAAGTGCTTCTCTTGCAGGGAAGCTCTTGCAGGGCTTTTAAGGCTCCCAGAGCCCTTTTTGGTGGAGTTTCAGCAGCTCTGTGCATTTTCTGGTGCTTAACTCACTTTGGAGATCTGAACAGATAACACTGAGTAACATAAAAGGAGAGGAAGAAGCAGGCTGCAGAGATTCTTCAAAGCACAGCTCTAAACAAAAGAAATACGGGGTCCTCCTCCTGTCTGCTTCACATTCCTGTTGTAAGGATTTCGGTTCCTTCTGGTTTCCTTATCTCAGAAAAGAGAGAGCGTTGCTTGCTTACCGCACGCAAAGGCTGCGGGAATTAATTGATTTAGACATACAGGCTAGTTTTGAAAGCCTGGAACATTATTAATATGAACCACCACCCGCCCAAGACATGACCAGCTAACCGCTGCACCCTCTGTGACAGTGCCGTATGGAATCACTGCAATTATTTCCAACCTGCAGAGGATTAGGGAGGCCGAGCAGAGCTTTCTATTCAGCAAATTCATTTTCCACTTTATCCCCAGACTGTATCCTTCTTCTTGCTTTTGCTCATCAGCATTCAGTTCCTAGCCAGGGCGCCTGTGGGACCTGCCTGGCTGGCCCAGGGTGAGACTTTAAGGGGCTGCCGAGATTTTTAGTATCCGTTTGTAACTTCCTTGGGGCCAAAGACCTTTCCACTAGCCGCGTTGTCGGAGCAGGAATTCACGCTGCTATTTTTAATGTCTGTAGAGCAGTTGTATTTCCCTGGGGCTCCTGGAGGCATTTATCCATCTTAGGCTTCCTTCCACAAACCGCTATTCAAGCACCGCTTTCGAAATGGCAGCTGGCCGGGGCAGGCGCCGTTCCACTGTGCTTTAGTTGTGACTTTTGCTTCACACTTGTAAGTAGCACGGTACCGAGGGGTTTTTTTTTCCTAATTGCTTCCAGCTCACCCCTGCACAGCAAGAAAATATTTCTGCGCCTTGTTGATCTCCTGGATTGCGCAGATATCGTGCCATTGGCTTTAGTACCGTATTTTCTGTGCCTTCGAGCTATTTTAGTATTTTTCGCTCCTCTCTTTCCTTCTGCTTCAAAGCTCTGCAGTTATGCTTTGTTGGACAAGTCACATTCCAGGAAGAGTTAAAGTATGAAGTAAGTCGCTGGCAAAGATGTGTATCATCTTTTATATAAAGTAAGTATAGCAAACCAGAATGTTGCTTTAGCTTTTGCATGTACTTTTACTGTTAGCAGTAGTTAAAGTAGTTGGGGATGGACTGTTTCAAATGTTTATATGATTGAATAGAAACATTTTGTAGGAAAAAACAGTTTAATCAATGCTCTGAGTGGAAAAAAAAAGTGTATTTGTTTTGGGAATATTTTTGCTTTATTTTCTCTTAATGTCAACATTTTGATTCTGCATTGTTGGATGCACATCTTATAGATTATTGTGTGTATGTATTTGATAAAAATTTGAACAAACTAAGGGCTTTGATAAACTTGTGCTACTGTTCCATGAATGTATTTTTCATCTTTTACATTATTTTGGGTGGGGAAATGAAAACCCAAACTGTCGTTCTTCAGTCTGAAGGTACAACAGGAGAAGGCACCATGGTGCTATTTCTCACGGACTAGAAGCCATAGTGCACCAGCGTGTCCTGCCACACAGCTCTTGAAGAGTATTTTAGATTTACTGCATTCCATTGAAATCTCTAGAAAATTCTTGCCCTTCTCTCCATTAACCAAGACTTTACGATTTCAAAACACCACGGTGTTCTAGAAAGGTATGGCAATATAAAAATGTGAAGATATTTTATTTAATACCAAAGTGTCTTGGAGATAGACTGATGTAACTTGGCCATCACTAGTCTAGCGTTCCAATACGCTATGACATTTAAGCACTGATAATTTATATTTTTCTTTCCTACAGTCCAAACTGAGAGGTGTTTCAGGGATTCAGTCATACTCTGTGTTGTAGACCACAGATTTATATTTTTACGTGAAGCTCTTTATTTTCACTTGGTAAAGGCTGGACAAGGGATTTTAAAATGATGAAACTCAGTCTGGGCTTTTCTGGAGAAAATATTTCCATATTTTTTCAGTCTTGTATGTATAATATTAAAACTCATCCAAAAATCAGCAGGAATAGAAAGCAGGAAACAATCTTCCAGAGAAATTGTTTTTGTAATTGCCAGCACACCTTTCAGTATGTGAGAGGAAGGGAAATGTTGTGACAAACTTCAGTTTTGCCTTATCCCCAAAGGGCTGTCTTAGGCTATCCCCATATGCAAATCTGGATGAGTTTAATCAGAGCTGAACTTTTGCAATGTGTTAACTCAGCAGGCATACTTCTATTCATGATTACTCCTCTGTCACTTCTAAATATGAACTGCCTCAGTTTAAATTTCTACACATAAAAATCAGTTATTTCCAATTTTGTCTGCAATTCCACATAAAGATTCAATCCTTTTCAGAGGAATTTCAGGGATTTCACTCAGAATCAAATTATCCGGGTGGATTTTTGAATGGAGAGGAGGAGATGGAAGTGTGATCTTTCGGCTCTCCACAGCGTTGTAGGAAGAACTCAGACATTTTGCAATCAAAGTATTATGTTGAAATATTGCAGACAGTATTACACTATTTTGGCAAGACCTTTATTAAAATGTGCAGTGGCTTTTAAACTCCACCTAGATGTTTAACTGGATTTTTTACTTGGAGCTTTTAATAAAATCTTAGAAATGTTGTTTTATTATTTTGTCATGCTTAGGAATTTTTAATTAAAGGTTTCTTCAAATTACTTTTTTGACATTGTTAACACAGCTCTTGTTCTGCGAATAATAAGGTAGAGATAAGGAGAAGATAGTATTATTATATTGATTGCTTACATTTTGTTGCACGTAAATGCTCTGTAGCTTTTATTTCAATCCTTAGTGCTTAGCAAGAACTTCTAGTTAAGTCTGATGCACATGTGCATTTAATTTTTTGGGGGGTCGTCCGCTATATTAAAATACAGCGTGTAGCCTTCGAATCCTTTTGAAAATGAGAATGCATTTTTTTTTTAAGACATTTTGACTAAGATTTCAGGATCTGATAATTGTTTGCAACTGTTGCGTATTTTATAATAATAAATTAAATATAGCAGTTTTCACTTGGGAATCTAGAAATGCTCCATGAGTTCTTAGTTCCATTCACACTGTTTGGAGGACGTTATTATTACCTCTGTTTTAACGAGGGGACTGCAAGTGACAGAACAAAATGTGGCAGTAGGTGCTGCTTCCACATACGTGTTTCACGGGTGCTGTCACCCCTAAATACTCCTTCTCCTCCAACCACCTTCTGAACCGAAATCATTTTCAGTTCAGGAAACTAAAGCATTTTGCAGACGGAAGTCCATGACTAAGGCCATAACCACTTTTGAAGGCAGCGGGAGGCCATTTGAGCGGCTGGTTTCATGGCCACTGCAGCCGGCGTGACTGGAAGTCAGGTGCCGAGAGGCCGGAGCCCAGCGGCTGTGCCCGGGCTGCCGGCGGCTGAGCGCCTGCGGCTGCCCCGCGCCCGCTTTCTGGGAGCGGGGCGGCACTGTCCGTCCGGAGGAACTGCTCGTCTACATGACCGTGCTCACAGGTGCGGGTCTTGCGGGGCTCAGCCCGTAAATTGCAGGCTTCTCTTTCTGCACGTCGCTTCCCGCCTCGGTTTCGTGGGCTGAACGGAGGTCAGGTGTTCTTAAACGGGTAAAAGAGCTCTTGAGCGAGACATTACTTGAGCGTCCGTATGATGAACGGCTGAAGAGACATCAAGAAAAGCCGAGCTTCAGCTTGGCATCCAGTAAAAACACAAATGTATGTTCTGTGCCAGACATCTGTGTTTGTTCCAAGGAAAGCCCTAGGAAAGAGGATCTGGTCTTTCTCCACCTGGAAGCTATGAGAAAGGCACGAGAGCTCAGTTTGCTTTTTACTTTGTGTGTACTTGCTGCGTCCCAGGATACTGGAAGCTCTTAAAAATGGAGCAGTCTACTTGCATTCAGACCCCGAGCGTTACTGATCGCCAGGTGCACCGTGTCGTTTCCAAACCACTAACCTAAAGTGTGCCCTGGCCAGTATTTCTTTTGTTGTTTCTTGCCTTCTGGCTGGACATAGAGAGGGTATGACCTCATGGCGTTGCACTTTAGAACATTTACATACACATGCAATTATAGTGTTCTCAAGGAGTGTGTAATGCTCTCAGCATATGCAATTAAAGATTCTCAGTGAATTCTGCAGTTCCTCTACAGCCCTTTGATGTGATACATGTCATGTTCCGTGTTCATTGGAATACGGGTGAATATTTGCTTCCAATCCCCTTGTGCTTTATTGTTCTCTTAAAGATGAATACACCTTCCTCTTCTTGTATAAAGACGACCTCTGGGTTGGTTACTTTGTTTATTTGCTTACTTGTTTTACAGGTAAAAAATCCAGATCTTGCCTATTCTGAAAGACTTCTCAATTGCGTGAGAACACGATAAAACTCATATCACAGATCATGGGCATTTCACTTTAAAGTATGCTTTGGTTTGTTTTTTGCCAGCCTCTTGTAAAGAAGTAGGTGAAAAATTGTCTTTGATAAAGCATTCCTTTCTTCAATTAGCTCTTGTAGGAATTGCCAGTTCACATCTCCCTGTCACCCAAATGGTTCTTCTACTAAAAAGGTTTCAAGCTCATTTTTTGTCTTTGTTAAATCACATTTTATTTCCCATTGATATGAATGGAACCTTGAGACCTGGCTCATGTTTTGGCAGCATGAGATGTTACAGTGCCTCTGGACAAATCAGGAAAATACCATAAAGATGATTTATTAAACCATTTTTAGGGCATCTATAACAGCTTGCTTAATCTTGAACATATAGAACGTAAAGATGTGCTTGTATTAACCAGGTTGCTAGAAGAGGAGCAAGATTATAATCAAATGATAACTGCCTGCAAGAAATAAAAGGATCAGCCTGGTATATGAAAAAAATGGTGGGGCAAAGGCAGGAGGAAACAAAGCAGATAATATTCCTAGTATTTTTTTGCATATAGCACTTCAGTAGATTCTGTTTAGCTCTACGGAAAATGATAAATTTGAAAAGTGAGGATATTCTCTAGATTCCAGCTGGGCCCTTGCAGCCCCAAAAAAGGAGTTCCAAACCAGGTTCTTGTTAAAGAAAAGACAGCTTAGCAATAGAAACAGGGCTGTAGCTGAGTGGACCTTATTTTCCAGTTTTAAAACTTATTTTCCCGTGTAAAACTAAAATTACCCAAGCATTCTTAATAAAGTGAAAAGTGGAATTATTCAGAAATTATTACATCCACCCAGATTCTGCTGAGTATATGTAGATGGGTTGTCGCATTAGAAGTCAGTATCTATGCTGCGGTCATGGGACTTTTCGATGTATACACACGAGCATTTGTTTTCTGAAGCTCAGGATTAAAATAGGTGGTGGAGAGTGAGAAGAAAGGTGCCGGTGAGTAGCGGGACTGCACTGGAGCTTCATAAAAATGTAACATGTTTTGATGGACATTTCAAGTGTTAATTTGGAGGGAAGTTAGATGCATAAGTTCAACTGAGCTTGTAGTATCAAAGAAAACTCATGCGCTGTACACAGCATGGAATGACCCATCTGCTGCTGGGCAGCCAGCTGCGGTGCGAGTCTTTAGTATGAAAGCCATAAGTTTGATGGAGACAGCGGAAGGCCAGCTTGAGTCCAGGATGGCCATAACTTTGCTCATTGGTGTGTGTCGACTTCTGTCAGCTGTTTCTGTGGCACTGACATAAACACGGCTATGTCAAGCTGTAAACATGCTCTGTACCAATACAGTTTATTTCACTTATTTTAGCTCTGATAATGGCTGGACACTGGTAACTGTAACAGACTAGTTCCTGGCATAGTCTTTTAAACACATTTTACAGTAATTTGAATACCTTGTCTATTTAAAGGACATTTTTGCCTTTGGCTTGATACAATTTTAAGTCAGGTTAGAAGCTACTAGTCAGCTAACTTACAAACAAACAAACAAAGAAAAAAACCCACCTCATTAAATTCCCGGTGTGAACAACGCACTTCCAGGATGCCTAGGCCAAATTCTTCAAGTCTTCTGAACCTGTACGCCAGATATATGCATGGGCATCCAGTCAGCATGCACAAGAAATCGCATGTCTAGCTACAGTTCTGGCACTGATGCAATGGGTTTGTATGCCCCCATGTAAAACGGTGGCCAACGTTTCTCCTCAGTTGCCTCAGTGTAAGTGTATATATAATAGCTCTCGACCATCTTCAGTACCAAATCTAAAGCCGTGCAAACCAGATGGATGCAGTTTCAGAGCTGCTTTTGAAACACAATGCTTCCGTTTTGAGTGTAAAAGTGTTTTATTTGAATGAAAGCTGATATTTCATAGGAAAAATAAGGTTTTATTTTAAACAAAATTATTATTAGAACGAATTATGTCAGAAATATTACCTTTGCCTGCGTAGAGGCAAGTATATATATTTTAATAATATGTTTAAATTATGTCAGAAAGCATATTTTTGTAATGATTATTAGGGGTTACATGACAGTAGTTATTTCATTATTTATATTCAATATTAACAATTTATTAAACTGTAATAAAAGTACTCAGCCTCATCCATTGCAGGCTGAAAGTTTGGACTGTGAAATGTTATCCTTGAAACCTATTAAAGGTGCAGAGTTAGGAGAATGTAAAAAAGAGGAAAAAGTTAGGATGATATTTCTGAGTATCTAATGATGATAAAAGAAGACTATTCTTTAGATAGCCTTTTTATTTTATCTTCCTTCTGATTCATTTAGAGGTGCCTAGCTGGTCTTTATACTGTGCCTGAGTTTGTGCTGAAATACAATGTGGAAAGGCGAGAAGAGTTCTCCAGATACGGTACTAGAGCGCGACTTGGGTCTACATTTTGTCTTGACCTTGCCAGTTGCCAGCTTGGTGACACATCACGTCTTTATACCTGTGCTGAGCTCAGGCTTTCCTGGTTTGTCTATTTTAGCTGTAGGCTCTTCAGAACAGGATCTTCTGCTGGCTTGCAACGATAGCTAGGTTATGTGCTTGGTCACTGACTGCAGCTCTTGTTTCTTGAATACTTCTACAATGCAAATTAGTAAGTGTAAAAATTACATATTCAGAAAAACCCAAATCCCAGCAACACCACCTCACCTCCAGCTGCTGTCTTCCTGCTCTCTAGTACAGTCCGTAATTGCCATCCCAACTCAACCTCAATGGCATCCTTCAGCAGTGAAGTCTGCAGTCCTGTGTTCTTCAGGTTACTGCTTCCCAACTAAAGCTGGATTTTCTTGGGCTCTGAGCACGTGGAGCAGGGGCAGAGGCGGGAGGGCTGAGCTCTCTGGAAATCGAGTCCCATAAACTGTGCTGCGTCTTGTAGAGTTGGTAAAAGCAACGTTTGTTGGACTAAGCAAAGGCACAAATCTGCTAGTCAGAGTCTGTTGTTGGGGATGCCATCTTAGCTCCCTCACTACTCATTTTAAATTAAAAGATGATCATAAGGCAGGTGGTAGTCTCTGCAAAGGCCAGATTAAATGTGAGTGCATGTGTATGAGCTGGAGAGTAATTGGCCTTTCCATGATATTGTTAGAACTGAAATGTTGACTCCATTCTTTAATGTGGCTAATAGTGCCTAACTTTTCTATGGCAATTTGGGCATGTGGAAAACTCAGTCTTTCACAAAGGAATTTGTTAGCTTTACCTTAATATGGCATCTGGTGACCACAGCATGCAGAAGGGAAGCGATACAACTTAAGGATTACATTAGATTGGTGATAACAGACCATCAGTCAGCTGGGTCCCAGCCCATTGCACTGTCCTTTAAATCAGAAAAGAGAGATGACTTGAGGGCTTTATGTCTGAAACACAGTGCATTGCTTTGAAAAAATCAGTCATTTGCCATCCTGAAAATTTCCAAAGCTGGCTATTTAGAACAAAGGCTAAAAATTTGCCTTGTTATAAAATCATTTTTATTGCAAATAGCTTCCAGAATTTAGGGGTTACTTTTGCTTGTTTGTATATATGAGATTGTGTAACAATGAGGAACTCACAAACTGAAATTAATTTATATGTACTCCTGTAAGTAGCATTAAAGTCACCTCATAGGGACATGGACCAGGGAAGGGAGACGCCAGGTAGCCTAATGGTGCTCAGGATCAAAACCTGGTTGTGCTTGTGCCCACGATCTTGCCATGGCACATCTCTTCAGAAAGAAAAGGGAGGGTAAACACCTCTGCTGTTTCTGAAAGTACTATGGCTAGGAAAATTAGATACATTTAATTTCCATCTCTACTAAGCTATGTTGCTATGTTGACAAACCAGACTATTGGCCATTTTTGTAGAGTATTAGTAATTAACTAGGTAGCCTAATTATCAGAGCTACTTTGGCCTCCCGGGAGAAAATTATGAGAAATGCATTTCCACATATTATTTAAAATAAAAAGACTGCACAAAGTCAGGTTTTATTGGCTTGGCCAATGGTTTGCAAATGAATAGTAGGGTACAATGCATTGCTGTTTGAATTTGCATTTGGTGGCTTTTAATAAGATCCCACTGAGCATGATCTGTTTATTTACTTTTTCCTGTGCAAAGCATCACTTCAATGCCAGTCTGCCGAGACTGACAGAGACTGGCAGAGACACAGTCACATCATTAGAGCAAAGGTGCCAGAAAGGATGTTTGACTCTTTCAGATCTCCAGCTCTTCAATCCCGTTTATGCCAGCAGGCAATATTTATTAAATACTCTGAAAACCAATTCAGCCGATTTAAATTACACTGGCAGCATAAAATTGTATGTGATTAGCAGAGAGAGATGCTGGTATGAGCACAGGACACATTACAGGAACCCTTAAAGTCAGATTGCCATGCTAACTGCAGGTCTCAACACCTCGCTTTAGACATGCATACGTCAATGGGCACAGGTAGATCAACGCTTGTGGTCCTCTGTGCTGTCTGGATGAAAACCAGCTCTCGTTCAGACCTTGTGGAGATGTCCTGCCAGGGCCCATTAGTCTGAAGGGCAGAAGGCTGCATCTCTGGCTAAGGAAAGCTACCCACTTCATTGCAGGGATGCTCCGGGGTTGTTCCTGGGCTGTGCTGGATTGGAGGGTTCTCCTGTACGTCTCTGTTCAGGTACAGGATAGGAACTTTCCTACCACGGAACAGAGATTATGTTCCTCTCCCTCCTGTGGTGGAGTGGCTGATGGGGCTTTGTACCTCCTGGAGTTCTAGCTGCCATTCAGTGCTCTTGTAATGATGGCCAGAATCACTCTGGAAATATTTCTCAAGGGCTTGGAAGAGAAATGGCTCTCTGTGTTGCTTCATGTCCTTTAAAACTGTTGCTTTTCACTTTTAAAGATGAAAATGAAGCTTGTTGCTGCTATTGAGGACATCATTAGTCAGGTCTGACAGAATGCTCAGCAGTTTAGTAGATTTATGTGTATTTATTGTCATTGTAACATTTCATGTGCAGTTACATCCGTTACACAGAGTCTGTGCAAACCTAGGCAGATGCAGATTCAAGGCTCATCAGGTGTATTTTTCCTTTGCTGAGTCAGGGTTTTACCCAGCCAAGCCAGAGAGTCCGGGTTGGTTTTATAAATTAAGATATATTTATTGTTGATAGTGTTTGAAATAATAGGTGAGGGCAGACACTGAAAAAAGAATCCAGTTCTGCTCAGCATTGTATGAGTACATAGTAAGAAGACTTTTACAATCTAAACAGGTATATGCAGGACAATGTTTGCTTGGGAAAAGTCACAGAATAACAAAGTGATGTGTGCAAGATCTCACAACAGATTGGTTGCAAATCTTGGCGTGAGCCCGTAACTCCTGCTTTCTGGGCCATTCCCTTGTTTCTCTCCAGCTTTTCCTGCCAATACAGAGTTGTCATCCATACATGGATACACAGATGCCACAGTGGACTGCAAAGCCAGATCTTCAGCTCATCAAAATTCAATGCTTTTTCATTATGCCAATAGGGCTATGCTGATTTAACATATATGAGGACTGTCACTATGTTTATGTTAAAGTTTTCTAATATTTTTAAGATACAGAACTCTAAAGCCAGGACTTTCAAATTTTCCTGACTAATTTAGGCATTAAATACGTAGGCTGAGAAGTGTCTGGCCTGATTTTTGATGAGTGATTCCACTGGGAGCAGTGGTTGCCTGAATCCTTTGTGGCTGAAATCACTCATGTCATTGCCTACATATGAATGTGGGTGTTTAACTTCAGGCCACCTAGTTTGAAAGATTTGTCTCAAGTATTGCTGCTGGCTGCTAGACATTGCAGTGTAGCCAAACATTCCCATTGCCTTTGTTCAGTTTACTCATCCATCCTTCTGAGTTTTCTTCATTATGGTATGTAGCCATTACATTAGTTTGACCTTGCTTAAATGGATAACCTTTGCAAAATTTGGTTTAAAAGCCTTTCCATAGGTCCAGAATAGGAATGGATCGGGTTCTATATCTGGGTCTTTTATCCCACTGGACTGTTGCTAACTTAAATGGTAGAGGACAAACCACCTATAAAAGTAAATTGGCAAAAATGCCCTCATTGAATGAAGCATAATGTTCTCAGGTTGGTTCTTACTCTCAGGTTGGCTTACTTCTAAAATCAATATATTTCTGAGGACGGTTGCTTTCAGCTCAGTTGCCAACATCCTTTAATTTTCAACAGTGCTTTGAAATGACCTCACAAGGTGATATAATAACTTTTTACAAGGAGATTTGGAGACTGTAGGAACATGTCAGGCTGGTATTTCACTTACATCTGGATGTACTGTGTGACATATTAACACTGCAGACACATCTGCTATTCCCAGGGGGCTGAGGAAACTTCAGTCTCGGGCAGATGCAATACGTAGGGTTGACAGAGCAGACAAAGAATCACCGCAAGTTACTATAGCAGGTGAGAGATGGATGCAGGGGAATTGAGCAGGGCTTATCGTGGTGCTGCGTGATGTGCAAAGTAAAATAAAGCATGTGGCTGTGTTTAGTGACTTAGAAATAAGGCATAGATGATGATGCACTAAATACATATCCTGAATATAAAGGAGTGACTGCTTATGGCTTAACTTCTCTCACTCTCCCAGTAGCTTGAAGTCTGGTTCACAGTGACTGTACCTCTATAAATATCCCTATAATTACACTGAGCTTGATCTCATCTATGAGACGAAAGGGTCGCTAAAAACAAGAGCAGTTGCTAGCCAAGCAAGTTTTACCTAGAAATTCTGAAATACTAAAGCCACAGAATCAGTAATATTCTGTGTGGTTTTGCTTTTGTTCTGTTTCTAAACTCCTAACAGTTGTTACATGCAGCTGACAGATCTGGCAAGATTTTGAACTCTGGAAAAGACTTTTGATGCCCGTCTTTTATAGTCATGTAACTAATCAGTATCACCTGCATTATTTTTTTAATAAACAACTTGGTCCTCCTTTTTGAAAATTTCCGTAGAGTTTTCAGTTTGAACTGGAAATTATTTGATACTAATAGAGTAGAGTAGGAGAGGTTAATCTTTCTGTCCTCTGCCTGTGTTGTGGTTTCTAGTACCCTTCATAACCAATAAAATAAGAATCTTTTCTCCCTTGTTCTCCTCTTTCTTGCTCTTGTGTAAAATTCTTACTTTGTGCCATAAGACTGCGATTCAATTTGACCATTTACTTACTTTATTTTGATCATTATCTTCCTACTGTGTTCTGTCTTCATTTTTCTTTTGATTCAAAGCTGCTTAACACCGAATGACAAGAATCGGAGCAATTAACAATGGCAAGGTAGTGCTTATCACTTACAAGAAATTGAGTTGTTCATTCCAGTGGTTTTGGTGGCCATCAGTTCGGCACCTCTGTACCTGCAAACCATTTCTCAATAACATGATTGAATGCTGATCTATCTGTAGATGTAGGCAAAAATAGACAGTTGCCTGAGACAGCAGATAGCTGTGGAGCAGTCATGTGTTCATGACCTTCTGACAGCTCTACCTGTGCCAGATCACTGCAAAATCAGGCGAGCTGGAGCTTTTAATGAAGATGAAGGTAGGGTGGTCGATAGGCTGGGGGGCAGCACCTGTTGTTGGAGGTGAGCACAAGGCTTCTCTCCTTCCACAGACAGCAAAAAGAGCACCAAAAGCAAATCTGCAGAGCCCTAACACTGGGTCTCTCACCCAGTTCTGTCTGCAACTCTTTGCCTTCCAACAGCAGGGGAATTGCGGCTTTGTCTTGATCCAGACACTCATGTCTTTGATTCAGCTTTGCTTATACTGCATAGAAGCCTCAAGTTTGAGGAGAAAACCTTCCAAAGTGCCTCAGAAACTGAAGAACATAAAAATCACAGCTATTTGCAGTGTAATGAAGCCCTAAATCCTTCAATCCTTTGAAATCTCCTCCCTAATACATAAGTTCAGTTAAACCAGAGTAACACAGCCTTGTGGTTTTGGCAGTTTGCTTTTAAAGTTCACCCACCACTGAAACTTTTCTTACAGGAGCAGTCCCTGACATGACCACAGGTTGGACCATGGTGTCTGCAATTTAGGGAAATTATTTAGGGAACAAAACTAAGTGTGCTGTGGACTACCTCTGCTCTCCTTGAAAGCAGTAGTACAAACAGTCAAATGGAGCGCCTTTGCATATCCTGAGTACGTTTGACATATATAATGTACTAACAAAGCAATAGTTTACAAATAAAGCAAAGATGTAAGCCTTTCCTCTAATGGCTGACCTCAGCAGTGAGGAGGTGATCTTCTCAAGTCCCATGTAGGAGACCTGAAGCATAATATAATTTGAGTAGATGCTGGCAGCCATCGGTTGCAGCATCAAGGGAGAGAGCTGACGGGATGTGCCGGGATGATGGGTCCAGCCCCGCAGGCTGTGCCAGCAGAGCTTTGTGGGAGGAAGCACTTTCTTTGGGTGCCATCACATCTGTTCTGATTTACTGCACCAGAAATCCCTCCTCATGCTGGTGTTAGGGTGATTTTCCTTTCTTCGGGGATGACTTCTCCTCAAAGGCTGCATTTTTACTAATGGACGAGGGCCTTTTGTGTCTTCTAGTCCAAATGACAAAATTCTCTCTCTCTGTTTGGAATCATATTAGGCAATATTGGCAGGACTACAGCCATGCTGCTTCTGCATGTGCTGTATCTGCACTTAATTATAGATTAAGTTTTATCTTTAATGGCTGCCAAACTGGCATGCTGTAAAAAGCTAAATTTAAATAAAGTGATGAGGAAAGAATCATTTCTGAGAACTCACCAATAAAGAGATGTTGCTCTGCATTTCTTGCATTTGTGGGGGTATGTCCAGTATTGTGTAATGGCATATTAGCTATGAGGCAGTAGCAAAATATGGGTAGCCTTTCAGCTATGCAAGGTGTAACAATTTTGGTAGAAAAGGAAAGAAAGCAAGGGATCGGAGGTGGCTTTAGGATCAACTGCCTAGAGGCAACAAGATAACATTTAATTTCCTAAACTACAGAGATCCAGCTTGCTGAAAATAAGTCAAAGAAGGGACAATTTTCACATTTCATTTAAATTATAGGAAGACCTTGTAAATTAATTTATTGGTAGTCAGGTAAAGTTTAATTACATTATGCAAAGAGAAGGTGGCATCTTTCTCAGTACTGCTCCCCTGTGGGTAACTTTCAGAAACAGATTCAGAACATCATTAAATCATAGACTCTGGAGACTGAATTGGCTCTGTGGCCATTTATAATCCAATTAACAAGAAATAAATAAACAAACACACAAACAAATCCCAAGCCCCATCCAAATTGTCAACACAGACAAAAAAATGCATTAAAGTTTAACTCCCATAAAGTTTTTTTTAACAAAGAGGGTGCACTAAAGTAAATGCCACAAAATTACTTCTTTTAGCAAACTGCAGGTATTAGCATATTTAGGATTTGGATTTTTTTCTGAAGTGCCTGATAGTCCCCAATATCTTTCCAATCAACTCCCTGTTATTGTTCTCCTGTTTTTTGCAAAACGCAAACAAGAAAATGAAAAGCATTACAACATTTCATCATACGCAGCAAGATTTAATGCTGCTTTGAAGAAATTGCAGCTCATTATCTGGAAATACAGCTATCCAGTCTGAAAATAGCCCAAGATGATAGAATGCAGCAACTTGTCTGTTTAGAAGCACAAGCAACCATAAGTTTATTTCCCTAGCGCTCTCTTCTCTGTTGGTTCCCCACTGAATACAGAATGAACTTAAAGGTTTCTGCCTTATGTTCAAAACCCTACAGAGGATTTCCTCGTTGTTTTTTTTTTTTTTCTTAGCTGTAGTAGAGACCTACTATATTAGGTGGTTTGCAAAGCCATACCTGGACAGTCTCTCCCCTGGCACCACTGAGGAAACAAAATAAGAGGAGTAGATTGAGTGATGACTTTTGGGCAAGTTCACAAAACAAGCTGGGAATGGAGCCAAATCCTGTGACATTCACACCAGTTTCATAGCAGCCAAATCAGACTGGCTGCCAAAGCTACTCAAGTAAGCACATCTTTCTCTACAAGCATCATCTTTTCTAAGAACTTCTACTGTAATAGTGAAATGTCTAATCTCAGGATGCAAAACAGGATATTCTTCTATGTCAGTTGCAAAATTTATTTTAGCAAGTAATTAAAATGTCAGCCCAGGAAGATCTTTCAGACATGCTTGTTTCTTTGATTTAGCTTTCCAACAACCACATTTTTCCAAATATCAAGCCTAAGAAGGAGAAGAAAAAATGTGGGAGAAAATCATTATTTCCTTAAAAATCATCTGACTTCTAGACAGCACAGAGTTGAAGGTAATATGTACAACTAGGTTAATAGGAAGGAACATGTTGGACAAAATTTTATTAAATATTACTTACTGTTCCTAGAATGTGTCATTTGTTCATCTTGAAGCTCTTTTACATCCTATCTTTTCCAATTTGAAACTAAATTTGGTCAGTAAAGCTTTACTGAACAGACACCAGGCATCCTTCCCATGTGCCCTGGGCAGTACACAGAACCCAAATCACATGATGGAGCCTTCACCATTGACACGGGGGCTGCATCTATCTCAATGATTGTAGAAAAGTATAAATATTTGTCTTCCATAAACTACATTAAGGAGGTAAATGCTTACCTTAATTATGAATGAAGTGCAGCTGCTGAGTGTTTGTACAGAGGTACTTTTAAAGGGATGTACACTTCAATGTGTCTTTGAAGCTTCAACCTAACTGTTACTTATCTTTTGTTATTAATCAACTACCTATGTTGCTTAGGTGTGTTGATGAACTAGTGCTTCAAAAATAAAAGAACTGTAATTATAATCCATATTATTAATAAAAACCACATTTGACTGAGACAAAGCTTGGATCACATGAAAATGTAACTGTATTATAACAGATCTGCCAAGAGGTTTACAGGATTGTAGACAGAAGATGAAGTAATTAATTAAGGAATTGCATCCACAAAGTGAAAAGTCCCAAAAGATAAGTATGTCAAGAGCTATTTTAGGAAAAGGATCTAGAGTTTCTGCATGTGAATAATTTTATGCAAATCTTCAATGGCAATGCTTGTGTGTGTGTGTGTGAATATATTTTCCCTTGTACATAGGTGCTTCCAATTCTGGGGTCTCAGATTTTGTGACAGACCTGGAAAAACTCAGAGGCTGTTCCTACATGATGCTTTTCATCGATGTAGCCTCATACACATCTACACATCAACAGCATGCTAGCAGTCAGTTACAGGTGAGGACCTCTCACGAGGTTTGCTCAGGGAAAGAAGGACTGAATGTAGGATAAGAGAATGTAGGACACTGAGTTTTTGGCTAATGCTGAGAAAAGTCATCTCTTTCCAGAGCTCTGCTTAAAGACCCCTTTAAATTGCTAGAGCAGTTTACATAAACAGTCTAACCCAAGCTCACAGGGAGTAAGACCTACCAGATTGTGGCGTTCTAGACTTGTGCAATAACCAGATACCTTATTTTGATGTCAATTTGACACAACATGCTCCAGTTCTGTGTGATGCTTGCTGTTCTTCAGTTGTGCTGGTGTGAGAAAAAGGGATTGAAAAACACTTCTTTAGTGCATGGGTATCTTCTCCTTCTATATGGTATTTTGAAATATGTTATTTATACTTTTCACATGATTAAATGCTTGGCTTAATATCTTGTAAACTGCACATACACAATGTACTCTCACGTAATACATGTACAAGCGTTCTCATTATTGTTTCTATTCATTTTAATAGCTTCCATTGTTATTAGGAAAAATCCGTATATGCACTACCAGTTTTGTGCTTAGTATGTTTATTTTGTAAATGTTTCTCTTATGTTTATTTATTTATTTTGATTTTTGGAAGGAAAAAATAGTTCTCTTAATTTGATGACCTCCCTATTATATCCAACATGCACCTTTCCACTCTTTTTTCATAGTAGATAATACCTTTTAGACACCAAATTAGAATAATTCTACATTCTTGTCTATTTTAAGTGACATTAATAGTTATCTATGGTTTGTTTTAGGTAATGAGCAGGTTGAGAGGAACATTTTAAGAGCATTGTATACCACTTGTAAAGCAAGCAAGGAAAGACACAAATAAAACCGAACAAGAGATAAACAGGACCTTTTTCCTGTTTTCCTTTCACTAATTTCTGGCAAGCTGAAATCTTTTGTGCTTTTGTGCTTATTTCAGTGAAGGCTTCTGCTTGTTTAAGAGGTAACTTTCTCCTGATCCCGAGTAAGACCACAGAGACAGTGTATGTTGCTTTAAACATGGTAGATGAAAGAACAAACAGTAGTTACTGAGCATCGCAATAGTAGAAAGCAGAAAAAATAAATAATTGCAATTCTTACAGGTATTTCTTTTGAACATCAGAGACGTTAAAACATTTGCCTATCTTATGCGCCTTTTGTATAAGATGTTTTTGGAGCACTGCTGCTGTTGATAGTTGTTTTATATTTGGTAATTTGCAGTACACCCAGGTCTGAACCAGGGAGCATTGCTGTGCAACGTGTTATGAACCATCAGGGAAACACCTCCTTGGCATGTGCTCAGTGATCCAGGACCTGTGATCCAACGTGTCCTGGTTTCAGCCAGGTTAGAGCTGGTTTTCTTCACAGAAGCCAGTGTGAGGCTGTGTTTTGGATTTGGGATGAGAAACTGTTGATAACGTGCTGATGTTTTTGGGTTGTTGCTAAGTAGTCAAGGACAGTCCAGCTTCTCGTGCTGGCCGGCCAGCGGGCAGGCTGGGGGTACACGGGAAGTTGGGAGGGGACACAGCTGGGGCAGCTGACCCAGGCTGGCCAAAGGGGTGTTCCATACCATATGACATCATGCCCAGTACATAAACTGGAGTTGGCCGGGGGGTGGAAAATCACTGCTCAGGGACGGGCTGTCGATCACTGGGTAGTGAGCAATCGCTGTATTTGGCATCACTTGTTCTTGTGCATTCCTTTGTCGGTATTATTATTGTTGTTATCACTGTTGTTTCTTTCTCTCTTTCTGTCCTATTAAACTGTTTTTATCTCAACCCACGAGTTTTTTTCTAATTCTCTCCCATGTCCCACTGCGGGAGGGGGAGTGAGTGAGCAGCTGCGTGGTGCTTAGTTGCCGGCTGGGGCTAAACCACAACACAACGCAAGCAAAACAGTTCTATTAACAGAAAATTACTATTAATTATGATCTGTATTTTCTCACATTTTTAATGGAAGTTTCTGCCATCATCCAAACACACTTTTTTCACCCTAAAATGGTGGAAACCCAGTCTTGGTCTTACGGTCAGGAGTGGGCTGTGAATGCGACAGCTTTCTGTATCCCAGCCTCCCTAGTTCCCTGCATTCCTTCACCCCAGCCGTACCTAATTCCTTCAGTAAGTTTTGGCATTTTTCCCACTGATGAGGATGAGATGATCCACGCTGAGTCTCAGCTATGCAGCTCAGATGGCAAGAGGTGAATACTAAAATCCAAGTCAAAAGCCACAGTCAGAAACTTCAGGAGGCATTCTACAACCAAAATACATGGGTCCAAAAAAACTCAGGCAGGTTGTTTTCAACAGTCTCAGTAGCCAGCACTCTAAAATGAGAGCAGGAATTTCTGCAGACGGTCACCTAGGCGCATTTTGTTCACTGTCATATCTAAGTCCAAATCACCTCCGTACAGGGAAGGGAGCTGTGCTGCCTCCTGACACTAATTGTAAATGGAGCTATTAGGGAGCCACGGAAGTCATGACAATGGCTCTTTGTCTAAGTCATCAGGCAGCCTGTAAAACATGCCATGTTTATGACGGCAAGTGTTGTATGGCTGTGAGAGCTGCATATCATGCCTGTCGCTCTGGAGAGGCACCTGCTGACTATTCGTATGCCAGCTTGTAAAACAGGTATGCAAACAGCTTAGCTACAAAATCTTCCTTTTACGTTTAATGAAAACAATTCGAACTTCGGTCTGTGACCCTGCAAGCAATAGTTAAAGAGGCTGTCTGTCCTTTTAGGAACATATGCAAGAAAAAGAAATTCTTTGCCCAACACATAATTGGTTCAAGGGCAGAAAATCTTAGGCCCATGCTACTTTTAAAAAAGTCGTGCTGTCTTTAGATGTAAACCACCTTTTGGTGCTTTGAGCCCCAGACCAAACCCTGCAGAACTGAATTAGTCCTCCAAATGAACATGTAAGGAGAAGAGGTGGTGTGGTAAGCCAAAGGTATGCATCCCCTGGCATACCATCGTCAGTAGTGGTTCCAGCCTCCCGCCTAACGGGCTTGCCTTTTGGCCCTGGTGTAACTAAGGGGATGGGCGACAGCCTGGCTGCTCCGTACCTCCTGTTCCATGCCCTCTGATGCGTGGCACGAAGAAAGTGTTGCTTTACCTTGGATCTCTGCTTTGCAAGTGCTTCCCCTGTTCTTGCCCACTGTGGTTCCGGGGGTCAGGGCAGGATTCATACCTAAGAGAACCAACAGTTTTTGCGCAGCAAATGTGTTTTAGGAAATGCAGTAAGTGTCCTTGGTTTCTGCATTTCCTGCAGAGGTGCTTGAGGACACATATAAATATCTGCAAGGAGTGTTTATGGGATGCATAAAGCTCTGTCCCTGGCTTTCATGCTCACTCATCCTTAACCCCTCTAGAATTAAGAGATATACATAATAAATGATTCATTATGAGCGATTATCTCTGGAGATTTTTTTAATCTTATCAAAGCATAGACTATGTCAATCATATGCAAAGTCTCAAATGGAATTACTCCTCATAATCAACCACTCTTAGGTTTATATCTCATTTCTACTGTGTTGTTTTAAAAGGAGATCTGATTCTCAGTGCCTCTTTTGCAAATTGAGAGAAAGAAATAACGTATTTTTACATCCATCTTCAGGACTCAGAGCCATCAGTTGAACAGCCTCTGAAGTCTTAAGATTTCCAATAAACTTTCGTCAACAGAAAATCAATCACTTCAGGGAAAGATATCTGTATCCCACTGGTTGCATACAAACAGAAGAGAGGTAACACGTATTAAATTAGACGCCTTATCATCTGGTACAGTAAGAATGGTGCTAATCTGTGTAACCCATTGTAACAATAGCCTGTGACACAGTGAAGTGCACTGTTAACTTTAATAAATAATAATATTTCTGAATGTACAACAGATTACCAGATAACTTTTGAGAAAAACTAAGTAAAAAAAAAAGTCAAACTTTTGAGTCTAAAAATGGAAAAGACATCCAATAATTATCAAGGTTCATGGAAACTAACTTGAAAGTTTCCGTTCTGAATTTCTGATACACATGTAGGGACTCTACTATTGAAAACTTGATGAAAAGTAGACAAAAAGGATTTTCTAAAACAACATTAGGGAGTAAGTATGCAGCCTGAATTGCGCAGCTTCCACTAAAGGTAATGGGTCTTTCAGCGCGTATTTCTTTCTTGCATGGAAAATGTGTCCTTGACATCTGCATTTAATCTCACCGAAAGAAATGTCAACCTTCAGTCGGAAACCCAATAAGTATTACGCCATACAAGAACAAATGGGAACAGCCTTAATTTTGTTAACCTTCTCGGTACGTAACGCTAACGCGGAGCCCGGCCTGCCGGGCAGCGCTGCCCCGGCTGGGAACTGCCTCCGTGCCCAGCCACACGCCCACGTTTCCTTCCCCTGCCGCGGGCTGACAGCACAGCGCTGCGGCCCCGGAAATACTCTGGGACCTTTCGCTCGAGGCAAGAAGGAAAGGAGTAGAGGTACTTGACCCAGGTGGCTGGTGCTGGGTGTTGTACTCGGCCAGTTGCTCTGCAAGGTTGGTCCCGCTCTATCAGCACGTGGGCTGGTGTCTCCGAGAGGAGGGAAAGGCCCTCGTGGGGGTTGGTAAAGGAGCAACTTCATAAGGTGTAAATGCGCCCCGGGGCCTCGGTAGGATGCTGAGGGGGTGTGGGACACTGTGCAGGCTGCCAGTGAGAACCAGCTGGAGACTCGTTTCCCTTCAAGCCAGCGGCTTCTAAATCTTGTTTTTCTTTAAACAAGAAGTGCAGCAGGCAGATACATTAGAAGCTAAAGCAAGGATCTCTAGTCTCTTCTGGTGATTGAGCTGGGGTTTTCCTTTTGCGCTGCGCGGGCACGGTGAACAGAAGCGCAAGAGACACGTTCAAGGCTAGTGCTGCATTTTCACAGGCGTGGAGCAGATCCAGAGACAGGGTCTGTTGAAGGGTCAGTTGTACTAAGGGACAACTTCTTTGAGTCTCTGCAGAAAAGAAACATTTTTCTCCTGCAAAATTCAGATACTGTTTATGGTTTCATATATATTTCTGCTCGACCTGTAGCCTATTATCAAGATTGAAAAAGCCCCTACCCTAAAAATGGTACAAATCTTTCTTTTTTTACAAAGAAAAAGAGTTCCTTTTCTCTTTGTGTCCAGTCTCCCTGTAGTAACAATGTTTGAAACGTTCCTGTTCATATTGTCAAAAAATAAAATACAAAACCAAAATGGGCATGCGAAAGGTCACCAAATCTGGAAAACTTTAGTTCAAAATGTCTTTCTTTAGGCATTTCTGAGCAGATCAAAACAAGGTGTCAGAATTACAATAAGTGTGTGCTATTAAATTTCAGTATAGTAATGGTGTTCTAGCTAGAATTATATCTCATTTTTCAGTAGTTCATTTAAGCCTTGGCACTTTAAATAATTAAATCACAAAATGAAGAAATTAAGGTGGGTGTGATTTTGACCTATATTTAAAAAAAAATAATTTCTCTTCTACCACGTGAGTATGTCAGTGAGCAATCAGATAAGCACAGCTCAGTCTGTTCTCGGTGCACACGGTATGTTCATACACGCAACGAGAGCAACACCGAACTCTGTGTCTTTTTAACAGATGTGGCCTGGAGCCAAGATCCTGAGTAATGCAGGTGCAACTGGAGTATTCAATGGTGATTTGGCCACATGTATATGAATTGCCAGAACATAATATTGGAAAGAGGAAGGGAAAGGTCCCACCTGCATTTTATAGGTGACAGGTGCGACTCGGTCTGTTGACTCAGAGTAGCAAACGTAGCCTCATTATAAACTCTGCCATATTCTTGGTTAAGAGTCTTCATGCTGTGCGTGCGGGGCGGGGTGCAATGCACAGGATTTTGCCATTTTCCTTTGCACTAAATACTTTCAATTCTCTCCCAGCAAAGGCAGAAAGTAAAGGGGTGGGAGGTGAAAGATTGCAACACGGTTTTAGATCCCAAAGTCCTGCATGTGGTTACATGTTCTTAAGTCCTGGAATGACCAACTTCCATGTCTATACATGTAGGAGCATTTTCAGTGATCACAGCCTGGAAATGCTAGGAATCAGTGTTTCAAGGGGAGGGGTTAGGATTCCTTTGCAAGGACAGCACATAACTAACTCCAGTTGGTGGTCAGATGAGTAGAGCACAAAGCATTAGTGAAATGGAGAGATATTAAAAAGCCACTGTCTTGATAACTGTTGCTCATTAAAGGTCAGACCGTGGGGGGAAGCTTCTAACTTATGGACCATGTAGAAGTGACTCTGCCTGTCATCACAAGAGTGAAGTGAGACATGGTTTAGTGGGTATGGTGGTGTTGGGTCGGCGGTTGGAATTGATGATCCTAAAAGATCTTTTCCAACCTTAATGATTCTATGATTCTAGGTCCTTACAAGTTCTTCTTGAAGAGTAGTACTTTCATATCACAGAGAAGAGGCATCACATGGCCCTGTCACTTTTCCACTTTCTCCAGTAGCACTGGCAGGGTATGGAGAAAGAGAAAGACCCATTTCAAAGAAAGTCAGATACTTGCCAGACCCTGGGTAGCTCCACATCATTCTCCACAGAGACCATCGCCTCAGATGTGTGTTAACTTGCTGTGTTCGGGTTATGTTGTTGTTTTTGTTGTTATTAATTTTGAAATTCTATGATTATATTTTTGGATGATTATATTTTGACCTGTAGATTGCCCATTCAGTTCTAGTTTTCTGTGTGATAAGGCTGTTGAACAGTTGCCAAATTTCATGCCAGAGGTGTCTGAACTGTAGTGGAAGATTAAATAATCCCTGCAAACCACATTGCTGTAAAGGCTTCTAAGAGCATATTAGGACCTCTTAGAGATAAAAAGCAATTGTAAACTGCAGTTATGATTATCATCCAGCACTTAGGTGTTATTGTAACAGAATGAAGAAAAAAAAAAGCTATATAATGGCCACTGACATCATTATGTGATGTGTTGGTCTCTGGTAACAAACACAGCTTCTTCTTAATGTGTAAAGGTACAGAAATAGTGTCTGAATCAAGATTTCATTGTAATCCTCTACAGGTATCAGCTTGTATTTCTTATTTACATTTAACATTAATAAGGACCCATAAGCAGAGCAAGCGAGAAAGTAGTATCCCACAAGATAATCTGGAGTTTCAAAGTGTGCTTTCTTTCTCAATTACAATAAAATATTTAGTTAAGCTAGAAATTCTGATCTATTTTATTCTGAAATGCTGAACAGCTTTATTTCAATAATGCTGAAGCAGAATATTACATTAAACCAAAAGTCTTAAGAATAATATGTAAATAATATGAAGCCTTAAAAATATAAAGGTAATAAAGAAATTAAATGCTTCCAACTTTTCAAAACACAAGGTTTCAATATGACTGAATCAAAGCAAAAGGTGAAACATGATTCAATTATGTATTTTTCTCCCAATTTTGGGATGAAAACTGGAATGTGTCTATTTTAATTCAACATTTCCCAACGTGAAACAGTTCTCTTGAAAATGCTTTTGACTGGACATTATTGATTAAGAAAACATGTGCATTAGAATAAGTCTTTGCTTGGTTCCTTCACTCTAAGTAACAGTGAATGTTTGACTCTGCCTGGCAGCGACTGCAAAGCATTACTGTTGGCAGGCCTTCCGTGCAGTAGAGGAGACACCTCTCAATCAAATTTCTCCAGGCTATGTGCCAGTATCAGAAACACTGCTTGGCTTTGATACGGGTCTAAAGTGACGTAGCAACCAAGCTCTTTTCTCATCCTTAGGAATTTTCTTCATTCCAAGTTAGTGCTGTGCAAAGCTAGACTGTGGAATTACAACGTGGTGGTGTATCCAACTCTAGCTACACTAAGGAAGAAGAAGGAAATGGTTGTGTGACCTTGTCTGGTCATATGTTTTGGAAATGCAAGTACCACACTGAGTGATATTAGTGGAATAAGAGTACAGAATAATGAGTGAGAGTATGGATGCATTTTCTTACCAGTAAATCCAGCCTTAAGCTAGGTACTCCAAACTACCTACTTGTGTAGACATTTTTATGAGCAATAAGAGGGGTAGCTTACTTAGAAATGTACTTGCTAAGCTCTTTGGCTCTCAAAGCTATTTTGAAAGCTTAATGTCTTTGAAGATGGGTTGAGGCACTTCATTCATATTTGTGGCATTAATAAACTTCTCACAGAGAGCGATTGTGGAATGGCATCTGTTCAAACCCATACTGACATCCTAACTTGTGCAGCCTACTCTTTAGACACAATTCCCTCAGCTCAGGGTTGACACAGGGCCACTGGCAATATTGTCTTGCGGCTACATGTACCCTAATGCTTAACATGCCATCCCTCTGCCAATCTCAAGATAGACTAGCATCAAGCAGCTGCCACCAGCAGCTGTGGGCATTCAGCACCTCTGAAAATTAGCTGCAGGGTATCTTAAGTCTGGTATTCCAAAAGTGGTGAATCATAAATTAGAAGCTGCTGTTGAAAACAAAACTGTAGTTCTTGAATTTTTCATAACTACTACAATTAAAGCCTTATAGTAGATAAAAATAAGTGGGAAAAATCAAAAGACTTGCTGTACCCACTTGAAAAGGAGAATTCATATGAATGATACTCACTCTAATTGTTTCAAGTAACATCTTAAAAGTAATGGTGATAATTTTGAAGTAATAAATAAGATTAGCAAATTATCAGTTAAGTGAAGCCGCAGTGCAAGGTCAACAGGCATCACACTAAACAGCAAAATGAGCAAATTTGTTGGTTAAAATTTTGATAAACCTACTGGGGGTTTGGAAAGAAAAGCTGAACATCAGTAGTAGTTAAATTGGGATGGAAGTATCTAGAAAAAAAAAAAGCAGAAAACTAAGAACTGAAATGCCTCATCTACCCAATTTTACCCTATAGTTTCTTACCCAAGAGCTCACATACTTATCACATATTTTACAGCCAAGATATCTGATTCTACTTGATAACACAGTTTAAACAGATAGTGAGACATAGCCCCCATTTCTAAATTGATATTGGTATTTAATTTGGTGTCAGATATCATCAAGGCTATTGCTAGAGTCATATCACATATCACAAACTATGTCATGCAAGTTGTAAAACAACAGCTATAGCTCTAGGAAATCCCCTTTCCTCCAGTCAAGCTTCATAAATAAGAAGTGCTTAAGCTGCCAGAGTCAGTGGGACAACATCCAAGTCAATTCATGTCACTGAGCTGTCTTAATAGTCCCTGAATTTTCTTCTAAAAACTTCATGGATGCTTCCACATTAGTAGTTTACTTTGGACGGGTTTTGGAGTTAATCTCCTCATTGCCCACACTTAGCAAGCTTCCACATCATGGACTAGTCTCAGAGTGTTCAAAGTGGTTTTCTTTTGGATGAAACTAAACCAGGAGACATGCTCCAGTCATGCTTCAAATGCAATGGGCTCAGTGCATGGGGCCAGACTAGAAACAGCTTGAAGTAAAAGTTCTCTGAAGTGCAGCTAGTGCAGATTCTTAAGCACCAGCTGTTCCTGTCTACAGATCTTCTTTTATTGGCCTGCGTTGCTTGATAGTGTAGACGTAGCTTGTCTGTCCATCTGCATTGCTGGCTGGAGATTGCCTGTGAGCCAGGCTACCTATAATTCCTATGCTGCCTGGCTGCATGCAACGTCAAGACCCTTCTAAGACTCGTTTGCTTCTCTGGGGTTTGCAGAGGATAAAATGAGCTTTGCAATAGCCTTCCCTTGAGCCCCCTTTGAATACAAGGCAAGCTGGAGCTTGAAAGGCAGTAGACCTAAGACAAGGGGTCTTTGTTCTGGCTCCACGTGGACTTGCACCAAGTTTTTAGGACCTCCATGTTCCTCTTGTCCACTGGAGCTGAAGCAAAGGAATAAGAGTGATTGCTGGTTGGCTGGTGCATATCCTGAAAGAGGTGCAAAATATAATACAGCTGTTCCTCATCTGTGTCTTTCACAGGATGCACAACAACACAGTTGGGGTGGAGGGACTTTCTGGGAATGAATCATAGAATGATTTGGGTTGGAAGGGACCTCCCTGGAGTTTTCTTCCGGCTCTTCTCATTCCCAAGCCCAGTTTCTTCCTTTTCCATCGTCTTCTTGGAAAGAGTGTTTTGCATTGGCTCGTAGGTTTTTGTTGTCCCAGAAATGCTGGAGCACTCTATGTTCTTTTAATAAAAAATTTAATGTCTGTAGCAAATCTCACCATTGTGTTCTAAAAAATCCATATCGTATTCCTATATCAGAACCAGCATGTCGAATCCATAGAAAGCATCCACTCTTAATGCAGCAAGTCCTCAGTAAAGAAACAAACAAACAATACAACTGGCTGCATAGTTCTGCAGAGGGAAATACTGGTGATTCCTCCTCTCTGGGCTTTGTCTGAAGACAGAGGAAGCTCATGCCTGTCACGAGGAAGAAGGAGCTTCACACTTCATACTCTGGTGTTGTGAGTGTGCAAGGTCTCTGTAGGTACCCAGCTAGTGGTGATGATGGTTGTGGTGATTGTGTGCAGACTCAGTGCATCTGCTGAACTTCCTTGGATATGCTCTATTCATTTTCTGATTTCTGCTAGCAAAGAGATTTCTGGAGAGGTTTTTCCTACATGCTCTCCTCTTTCTGGGACCTGCTACCTATGAGTGGCTGCTCACCAGTGCAGAAGTTGTGTGAGCTTGATGAAGAAAATGCCTTCCGGGAATTGACTGTTGGAGTATTTCTGTCCCTACAGCCTATACATCAGCAGTGCACATTTAAAATATGGTGGTGGTCTCTTCCTGGTGCCTGTGAATTTTCAGGAATGTGAATTACTGATCTATTTGGCTTATTTTTTTTAGAACACTAAGTCTTGGTTTACTTGGGTTCTTCTTTTGTAAGATGGTTGTATTAACAGACTGCACCTCCTCCTAGCAGCGCATGAATGTTACTATTTTAACGTTTATTCTCATATAACATTTGACTGTCAAAAAAGTAGTATTTATCAGTACACTTCATTTAGTGCAATGTATTAAAGTAGTACTATCTCAGAATAAGTACATTATGCCTGTCACGCATGATATGAAATTTAGAAAGGAGCCAGACTCGAGGAAGGAAGGAAAGAAAGGAAAGAAAAAAAACCCAGGAGAAACAAATAACCATGGACACCCAGAAGCCAGGTTGATGCAAACTGGTGTAAGCTTCATTGTAACAAAAGGGAAAGAAAATCAGTTTGCATAAATAATATTCTTTCTCCTTGCATGTTGATATTGTTCAGATGAGTGGTTATGGACCTGGACGGTGGTGTCTTTCACTTCTTTGGAGCGGGAAGGTTGTGCACATGCTGAAGAAGAACAGAAGATGAAAAAAATAAAACAGCCTTAATGGAATATCAGGGCCTCTGCTAGTACTCTCTCGGCCCAAGGCAACTGTAAGCTAATGTATGATAACAAATGCACAGTGTTTGCAAGCTTGCTTTCCCTGTTTCTCACAGAATTAGAGAACAGTGGGTTAGGAAGGACCTCAGAAGATCAGACTGAGAAATTTGCAGCCAGAAATATTTGGTGGGTCCTTCAACAGAGGATTAAAAATAAGGGAATAGTTTAAAAGCAAAACTGCTCATGAATGATTCGGACAGAGTTAAATATTCCTCACACGTTTAAGTGTTCCGTGTGCTTTGCACTGGTACCCCAGGACAGGATGCACTGGAGCTCTGACCACTGCAAATCAGTGTTACACCAGTGCTTGCCCCTTTCTTTTTTGCAGAGGGAGGTAGCTCAGTAAAGCAAGAAGCACCAATGTGGACAATTAGTGGACAACTGAGTTCATTGTGTTTAACTGTTTAAGTTTTTCGAGAGAGTAGAGTGCAACATTTACTGTTACACGGCATACAGAAATTCCTTTTGTGTTCTGCCATCATAAATAAAATTAAATATTCTTTCTTTTGCTTTTTGACACGGTAGCAGAAAATGACATGATACTAATATTACCCTCTTTCAATCAAGTTTTTTTACACTGGGGAGATCAACAGTATGTATGAACTGGTGGAGCAAGCTGTAAATCCTCTTCAAGCCAATAAAAATTTTTAAAATTTCTTATAAGGAACCTTTACCTATAACATCTTTCCTCAGAAGAACACTGACGGCAAAGCAATCACACTATACTTATTCATTTGGTATTGTTTCATTTGGGAATTCATAATAAATGGGACTCTCAAAAGGGCTCTGTGTTGACCTCATTCAAATCCTATTGGCATTACATGGCCGCAGGGACATGCCACTTTGGAAAAAATCCACCGCAGAATCACTTAAGCCGTATTTCCACATGACAGTAAATCTAATTTTAAGATGCACTGTAGAGGATCAAAACGCCACGGCCACATGGTATAAAGCACTGAACCTGTACAGTGTCTCCCTGTCAGTCCAAGTTGTTCAAAAATATTGAAAGGGAACCTTTGTTCCAGCAGGCTTTCTATCAGAAAGGCACCGTTTGTCTGTTCATAGCTGGGAGAAAGCTGAAGTACAGCTCAAGGGGTAAGCCCCTTTGGGCTTGTGTTGGTTGTTCTGGACAGCTGTAGAAACACGGCTGAGTCCTTCCGTTCAGTCCTGTGAGAATGTGGGCTCCTGGCTGGCTGAGCACGTGCTGCAGCGATCTGTAAGGGCGACTGTGGAGCCACACCGCTTTGCAACAGGAACGAAGACATCGTCGTGTTCAACACAGCATGTCAGGTTCACCTATTACCTCACCTAACAAAAAGAGGGAAGTCTTTTTAGCTTTATGGCAGTGTCACGTGGGTGAAGGAGTGTCCTTTTGTCATTTCATTTTGGGTCAAAACTGAGAAGCAGCACACTGTGACTCCAGTGCTGTGTTGCTGTAGATGCTGGGTGTATCTTTAGAATTTAATCTACTTTACCGAATACAAAAGGATCATCTAATGCGGTAGAGTCATGCCAACTGTCAAAAAATAATCTGAGTAGTCAGTGATCTAGAGTATGATCTGCTTCGTTTGTCAAATTTGTGAATCTAGGGCACTTTCTCACATTCCCTCTGCCTAGACCCATTGTAATAAATTTGGATTGCATGTCAATTACTGCAATTTATGACTACCTATCTCTCCATTCTGAATATGTAAGTGATTTTAATTTAAGGCTTCCTTACCGTACAATATTTATTATCAGTTCTCTGTTTTAACCAGCACTGAGATAACTGCTATTTTACACACTTCTAATGTCTTCTCTTTTCAAGGTCATCAGTTTTGCAACATTCCTGAAAATGAAGTAGGACGTATGGTTCTGTTTAATCAAATTTCATGCTCTGTTACCTCCTTCTTATGGCCTCTGTGCTAATTGATCAAGTTTTCAATTAAAGTCCTCCATCTTTGTCTTAATTCTTTGTTAAGGTTTTTATTCCATTACATGGTTTCATGAGATTTAAGTTGTTACAAGTGCAAACTGTCTCTGCCTTTCCAGCTGTCTAGTTACAATGATTTAGCTATATAGTTCTTCTTGTTTCCCCTTTCTTATTATTAAAATCCTCAGTGGACTAGCTCATCTGTTGGATTTAGACTTAAAGTCCAAAAAATTTGATTCATCCATCAAGAAGAGATTAGTTTACCTCATGAATTGTCATGGCTAAAAATTTCTCTGTATCTCAGCACCTTCCAGCCATCTTGCTCAGCCACAATTAAGCAAATTGCTGTTCCTAAAGAAATATTGAAATTATTCTCACTAATAAATGGTGCCATGTCAGGTGGGTGCAGAAAACACTGCCTTATAGAGAGATTTTCCTAATGAGCAGTGATTCTGTTTTCGTTCTTTTATTGTGTTTATATAGATCAAGTAAATATTAATATGGCAAATATATATTGATGCATGGGGTTGATTACTCATTCTGTAGTTTATACCTCTATGTTTCAGCACCTAAGTAGTACTATATCAAATGTGTTTTGAAATCCACTAACATGCTCATTTTTAAAAATCAAATAATCTTTTGAATCAAATGTTTTTTAAAAGGCCAAAGAAAATGTGCTGACATAATCCATATGAGTACCATTTTTTTCAGGGAGACTTTGTTCAATCAGGGACAATTCTTCTTTTTTAAAGGTGGGCTTTTTACTTAAGTTCTGATACTTCCAAATATAGACCAGATCATTCTCTGAAAAAATTGCGATGACTGTCAGCAGCCTTAAAAGGTTTACAGTTTAGAGTCTTTGTAATATGAAAAATATCACTTTATGATAATCTTCAAATAAAGCATGAAAGCCTATAAAAGTTTTTCCATTTCCCTGTTTAAGATGCAAAATCGTGTTTGCTTTCCAGCCACGGCTATGTGAGTGTTAAAACAGAGCCAATGTGTTGATAAGAGTGACTGCAGCAGATCAATTCCACAGTGACTGTGCGGGTACATTTTTGTATGCTGTTTTAGTATAAAGTCCTGTAGTTCTTAAACTCTTCACCCCACGTTATGTTGAAGAGCATGATACAAAGCTCGTGCTTTGAAAAGCTCTTTATCATTTCATGCTGAATATTCAGGCAGTCACCAGGAGGATGCTTGATATATTGGGGGTACTTGAGCCTTGGGACTCAAGTAGCACGAGGTGAGATCCTGCTTCCGTTGCAGGTGTTGCCAAAATTCCTGCTGATTTCAACGCGGTCAAGATTTCATCCTTCCATCCAAGATGAAATCATTCATAGATGATGGCAGTGTCTGTGGCATCAAACTCTGTGAGGGATCTGTTGGGTTTCTTTGGGCAAGCCCACTGAACACGATAAACAACACAAATACCTATATCAGCACAAATACTTCTATTTGTAGAGGCCATCTTCAGACCTCTGAGGCATTTTTTGAGGAATGTTTAAATACATCTAGTCTGTATCTGGTTTTCAACAGTTGTCAAGTACTGAATGCCTGGGGAAGATGTATTAACAGGGCAAATATAAAATGGTGCTTTCCTGGCATATTGTCCCAGCTTCCAGCAATCCATAATTTAGCAAATTCCTTGGTTATAAATGTTGTTTTTGAGTTTAACAGCCTTGGTGGACTTAATTCCATGAATTGGCCCTGTTGCTGTTTGAACTGGTAAGAATTAACAGTATTTGGAATATCCTTGGGCAAGGAATTTCTCAGTTTAACTGTGCTGCATGAAAAAGTGCCTTCTTTTGTTTGTTTTCGGCCCATCACCTGACAAATTCATTTGTTTCCCCTACTCTTGCACTGTGAAAAATCAAAGTAGTATTTTCCTAATGAACTTCTCAATGTCATTGATGTTTCTATTCATTTGTGTCACATCTACCTTCGGTTGTCTCTTTTCCTACAAAAGACTCCTAATCTAGTTGTTTCTGCTTTGGACACTATTCTTTACTGTGTGACACCTTTATCTGTATGTTTCCTCATGCTACTACAGCCTTGCTAACCAGAAATCCAGAACTGCAGGCAGTGTTGAGCTATGGGCACACCATGGGTATATACAAAGGCATAATTACATTTTCAGCCTGGTTCTCTGTTTCCTTCTTGATAATTCCTAGTATCCTGGTTGTTTTTCTTGGGCTGACTGATGTTTTCATGCAACCAGCTGCTGTAACTGGGTTTTCTCATTCCAGAGATGCAGCAGCTAGTTCAGAGTCCATCCTTGCACACATCAAGTTAAGTTGTGTCTCCTAGGTGCACCACTTCACATTTACCAATGCTGCATTTCAGCTTTCATTTTATCCTCCACTGTTGTGCCATCTTTCTGTAAGTCTTTACAGCATCCTTTAATTTCCACTCTTCTGAATAATTTAACATTAACAAATTTGTCCTTTCACTCTTCCCTCCTTTTTCTGGGACGTTTTTGAATATGTTTATCAAAAGCCTTTTGAGAGGGAGCTTGTTGAAAGCTTTTTGAAAGTCCTTTCACTGTGCTCTGAAAAGCCTTTGAAAAGGCTTGTACTCTCCATGTACAACGCCTACAAGTGGAACCACCTCAAATGGGTGAACGCTTTTGCCTGAATGTCTCTGTCCTTCGTTTCTCCTCCTCACAAAAATATAGATCAACAATGTCCCTCTTTTGCAAACTCTTTTAGAGGTTTGGGAAGTAAAGATCATAGAAGTCCTAGCGTGTAGTATTTCTTAATTTAGTTACTTCAATAATGTCTTATGCGGTAAGTGCTTGAAGGAAGCCGTAGGAAGAGCACAAGCTGTTCTTTAATTGTATCTGGCAGTCATAATAATTAATAATTGTAAAGCAAACATTGTCTACATTTGAAGTATGCAACTACTACAGTGAAAGAAGATTATAATGTCTCTTTGTTTTTAAAAAAACCCTTAAATCCATTATGTCCTTTATTAACCATATTCTGGAGCATATTTTCATATGCAAGTGGGCAATTTAAGAAGTGCAGAGATGAATACACTGCAGTACACAGTTGAATAAAGATTAAAATTAAGTCAAAGACAATTCAAATTATTACTAAAGTTAGAAATTCCCATATCCTCCCCATAGTTATTTAACACAACTGAGCTTGCAAGAGAAAGATTAAAAAAATCCATTCCCCACCCCAACAAATAAAGAAAGCAACAATAAACCTCTTTTACTGAATGCTTGATTATTTTAAGAAAATCTGCTTGTTTTTTAAAATGTATGCTGTGTTCTGTCTTGACATGGTGAGCCACAATGTGTAATAAATTCTAAAGCAATTCTCTCTGTGAATGCACACTATTGGTTTAAACAGCATTTATTCGCATTGTTTTGTTTCAAGAGTGCAATATCTGAGCAAATAGGAAACTTTGTGTGCCTCCATGTGCTGTCTGCTGAATGCTAGACCATGCAAGGGCCAGACTGGCTTTTGTTATTCTAACCTGAGCAAAAGGGAGTGGTCAGCTGTTTCTGAAGATTTGGCACCAGTCTGATGTGGGAATCATAACCTGGAGGGTGCTCCCCAGCACCCGTTATCTACCAGGCAGAGTAGAGCCAGTGCAGGCTGCTTTCAGTCCTACCTTATTTCTTTACCCAGAGTCACATGTGAGCAGGAGGGTGATCACTTCCCCTCCTCGAGTCTTCTTTGTCAACCATTAACATCAATATCAGTTTTGCTGCAGACAGAGCTTGGAAAAATGCACTTTTTCATCTTGGTTTCACCCCTAGCTCTGTATTCTGTGTCAACTAGATATTGTAGGCATTGTGCCCTGATCATGATCAACCAATGCCTTAAGGAGAACACAAGGAATGGAAATGTGAATTACACTGTGTCACTAGAACTCCCACCAAATAGGTGTGAAATTGAATTGGCAAGGAAAGGAAGGAGAACAATGCGTGAAGCATGCAACTGCATATCCCCTTTCCAGACACTATAGCCAATGTCAGTAAATTTTGGTCAACCCAAGACAAACAAATTCATCCAGATCTTGGTATGATGGCTTCTTTTAGACTGCTTTAAATTTTTGTTTTCAGATGATACCTAATTTGCTGTGTTCTGGGTCATGTCTTCCAGACTGTGAGCTGCACGTACCTGCACAACAGAGGCTGGAAGGTGAAAGGAGGCACAGGATCCTTAAGCTGCCACTCTCTGGGTGGAGGCCCTACCAGCTTCCTGCCTCAGGGAGCACACCATACTCTGTTCAATCTGGGGTAGTACGCCAAGGCCTTTTCCTCTGCCACAGTGCTCCTCAGTGTGCACAGACAGATTTATTTTTCTCTAGAAAAGCAGAATTTATTTATTCCTTCTCCCTTTCATTGCGCATGCTTCTCTTACCGCCTGAGTTTCCTACCTTCTTTGCAAGATAATGACAGATAGATCGCCATTAACATTTCAGTGTCCTTCCTGTCTTTAAGGGTTTGGTTGACCATTGCCAGTGTGCAGTGCCTGAAAGTCTTAGATGATACAGAATGCAGAGGGACCTAGCCCCGTTGTAACATCAAGTGCTATTCACACTAGTGACTTTGTATGTGGGCAAGAACTCATATTACATCTAAGGTTAATGCTCTCATATAACCTAATAACCACATTTAGCAGAGGCTACCCTACATTATCCATTTAAGGTGACTCTTAAGCAAATTTGTCACTAGTAAACCAGCAGGAGAAACCATGATTCTTATTAACAGCTGAATGATACACTTGTAATCTCTATTTCAGAAGATGCTGTGGGAAACAGCCTCATAGTTTGCTGTTTCTTCCGCAATCTAGCTGGTTTGCGCTAAGCTGATGTTTGCTGTATTAAAAGCCTAGAATTTATATTCTTAAATTTAGGTTTTATTGAATTTAATTGTTCTATTTTTAAAACTGCACTGCAGTTAATGATCCAAACAGATCAATATTTATAACTGAAGTTGTGTAAACTGAATACATTAATAAGTAAGTTAGATATACATGTACTGTCACATAACACTTAATTAATCTGATGTGAACTGTAGACATTTTTAATTAGAATTAATAGCTAAGAAGAATAAAGTATTTACCTCTCTCTGCAAAGAAAGAGAAATTCTGGTTATTTTCAAAGAATAGGTAGCAGATTCTGATCTAGATCTGTTTTTACACAAGTGAATTAAGCTCAATTCCTTCAAGCAATACCTTAGTTTAAAAGAAGTGAAAGAGCAAGACCATGCCTATAGGGGATAGTACCAGTGAAGCTGGTCCTTCTGGTAAGCATTGGCAAAAAATCAGATGAAGGTATGATAACTTTGCTTCCAAAAGGAAGATGTTGCACTGTGCCTGAGAAGACAAGCCTAACCACTTGAAAGAGTGAATAAGCTGAGACTCAGGCCCATGGTGGTAGTGGGTATTTTGGTTCTGGAGTTAGCTAGGTCACAGTTGGCTCTGCATCCTTTGCACTGTGCTCCTCTGAGCTGTGTAGAAACCATGCCAGAGCAAAACTGCCCTTGATGTGTTTGTGGAGTGACCCTCTCCATGACGATACATCAAGGCCTTTCATAGACATGTCAAAAGTGTCAGTAGACTTTGCAGTCTAAAAGAAGTGGATATATGCCATACACATTTCCTTCTTCATGTATGTATGGAGAACGTCTAGTTCTAGACGTTTCTAGAATTTGTCTAGTCCTTGGGCTGCTTTATTTAGGACAGTGATGACTGGATCAGAGATGGATCCCTGGTTACCCCAGACTGACAGAGCTCTTTCTATACTTCAGGAAGGGGGGAAGAGAATTCAGGACCACACAGTGTGAAGTCATCAATGCTGGTTTTATACAGTCAGCAAATCTCCTATCAAGTGCAAAGAGTGCTAGGGAGGAGGATCTGGTCCCATAAATAGGATAGGAATAAAATATCTCTATTCTGTAAAACCAGAATTGCATAAGACCACAGCTCATTCACTTTTGTGCCCAGGAAAGAAAAAAAAAAAAGTCAATTTTTTTTCTCCACTTGAGATGTTAGATCAAGAACGTGACACTAATAGCTACCACATTGTATTTGTCCATAGATAGGTCTCATATACTAGTTGGTCAAGAGTGATCTTTTTCTAAGCTGCAAGTACAGGTGTCCGTATGGAGAGGTTTAATTTCTTCCTAACTGCTTCACATACACTTTTGTCCATGTTAAGTTGGTTGCACACCAAAAAAAACCCCAAATAACCCATTGTCAACAGTAATTGCCAGCAAGAGATTCCCTCCCTCCTCACCTGTCCCCAAAATTTGTATTAAAAATGGTTGAACTGCTAATGAAGATGAGATAAACCCCTGAGAACACTTCTGAGAATACATTTGTCAAGCAGAATTTTAGTCAAGCCCTTTCATGAAGGACCTAATGAGTATGCAGGGACTTGCTGCTGTAACCAAAAAAAAAGTATCCATGCTTGTTTCTTGTCTGCAGACCTGGCAATATGTTTTTATATGTAAGAGGGAATATGGACCTCCACATCTTGTTTGCCTGCAACAATAAAGCAGTGGTAGGCTATTGTCTAATTAAGTTTTAGATTTCCCAGGCAAGAAAAATCCATGCATTCTCAAATTCACCCTCATCCAACTCAAATTCATTTCTGAAGAAGCCATGCCTGAGATGCTGGTAAATGGCTAGACACTGTAAGGTTTTTTGCGGTTCTGAGTGATGCAGCTGGTGTTGTCAATTCGGTTTAGACAATTTTAAAAGACCTGAGAATCCCTGGGTGAAGTTATTTTGTGGTTCAGTAGGTGGTTGCCAAATTATTTCCTTTTGCTTACTCATGGGGAAATCAATGTCCATGTGTGAGGAGTAGCACTTGATTTTTCCCCTTACTGGCTAGATAAGCAATAGTTACAGGCCAAACTCCTGCAAAGAACTTTTTTCCTCCCTGTGTCAAATTTTGCCTATGAGATCATCAGCTCGGCTTTTAATTCTTTCTTGCCATTGTATTTAAATCCAGGGGGCAACCCGTGGCACCTGTGGATTTCAGTGTGACTCCGACTTAGATGGCAAATGGGACAAGGAGGGATGCCATCTCTGTGGTTGATCCTTCATAACTGGTATCATTTGTTCCTGGAAATGAGGAACAGGTGCAAGAAATGAAGAGGTGCACAAGGGCCAAAGTCTCCCTGTTTTGTGCAGATTTCTGTGGGAAGTTTGTGAAGACCTGCAATGTACTGCTCTGTGCATGGCTGTCTATCTTCCTGGATTCTTCAGCTACCCAGCGACATGGGAATCTGACCCTGCTGCAAAATTTAGCTTCAGAAATTAAGCTTTTGTGGTTTTGCTTAAGTTTCCAGCTTTCCTGGTTGCACAGTACCTGATCTTTGTGTAACCCGGTGCTGCATTATCCTCCTCAGCCTACACTCTGACAGCATTTAAAAGAAGCGTGAATTTTCTCTGTTCATCTCAGTGGGATGTGTAATGCTCCACACTAAAATTCAACTTACTATTTTGCTCCTGTTCACTTCAGCTAATAGAGCCAGCTAATAAGATTCTTTTACTGTATGTTCCCAACATACGTTACATATGTATGCATGTCACATACCTGTGTTAGGGTCCCTGCATAATTGTTTGATGCACTAACAGGTACTGGAAGAGTGGGAGTGAAAGAAAACGTTAGGAATTTCAGCTTATTTAACAAGTTGCGTTTGCCTTTGCCAGGCAAAAGAGGTAGAAGAAGTGGCTATATCAAAACTGCTTCCTGAAGATGAAGCCACCAACCTTGTTCTGGTTTGATTAGACTGATCCAACATTTCAGATTCCGGCTTCAAAAATTGATTTACCTATTTTTCATATGTGATTCTGCAGCACAGTGGTGGCAGAAAACAGATTATACTGAAATCCCAAAGTTTACTCCATTTCACAGTAAAATAAAGACACAACAGGTGACTAATTAGAGGCCTTTTATAAGAATATATCTAGAAGATGCCACAAATGTCATTGTTGCTCCTGACAGGATCTTCTCCCAGAGTTTAAGTCCAAAGGCTCGGAGATACCACCTGCATTTCCCATACTGTAAAAACCTGCAGGTTTGTGTGGCCATATTAGACATTGGTCTAGACTTTTACTTCCTCAGGTGTGGTAATAAATAATACAATATGATACAATACAATGATACAATAAAATAATGATTACTGCTGCCCATGGATGTTGTGTGGATGTATGTACTCTTGTTGCTACAACCAAAATAAATCGCAAAAACCTCTATGACTATCTGATCTAGTTATATTTGATGTTGACACTGACAAAACTGCAGGACCCCACAGATTTTTTACAAGTGAAGGAAGGCCTGGTTTGCGATTTCCACCACTCATTTTTTTCTAGAGATACCCAACCCAACAATCAATTGGATTTTAAGTGTCTTAAGTTCCAATATCACCACATCAGTTGCAATAGAGTTTCCTGGGATATGAAGATGCGTTCTTTCTTACTTGAAGTCTTTCCTTGTATGCAAGGAATTCTCAGATGTCCAAACTGGGCAAAAGGGTTGGAGCATATCATTCTGGACATACTAGAGAGCTGGGCAATCACCAACTGTATGAAATTTAACAAGAGCAAATGCCAGATCCTGCACCTGGGACAGCGTAATCCTGGTTATACATGCAAATTGAAGGATGAGAGGCTGGAGAGCAGCCCCGTGGAAAGAGATCTGGGGGGTTGGACTTATGGCAGGTTGAATATGACTCAATAGTGTGCCCTGGCAGCCAAAAGGGCCAACTGTGTCCTGGTGTGCATCAAGCACAGCATAGTGAGGGGGGTGACTGCCCCATTCTACACTGCACTGGTGTGGCCCCACCCTGAGTACTCTGCACAGCTTTGGGCACCTCAATATAAGAAGGACATTGAACTATTAGAGTGTGTCCAGAGGAGGGCAACCAAGGTGGTGAAAGGTCTCTAGGGCAAGATTTATGAGGAGCGGCTAAAGTCACTTGGTTTGCTCAGCTTGGAGAAAAGAAGGCTGAGGCGTGACCTCATCACAGCCTACAACTTCTTCAAGGGGGGCAGCGGACGGGGAGGTGCTCATCTCCTCTCTTTGGTGACTAACGATAGGACATGAGGAAATGGGATTGAAGCTGCATCAGGGGAAGTTCAGATTGGTCACTAGGAAAAGTTTCTTCACTGAGAGGGTGGTTGGTCACTGGAACAGGCTCCCCATGGAAGTGGTCATGGCATCAAGCCTGTGAGAGTGCAAGGAGCATTGGGACGATGCTCTGAGTCATATGGTTTAGTTTTGGGTAGCCCTGCAAGGAGAAGGGAGTTGGACTTGATGATCTTTATGAGTGCCTTCCAACTCGATATATTCTCTGATTTCTGTGATCTACATCTACCAGGAATTTGTTACTTTCAGTCAGTGTACAGAGCTGAAATATGAAGTCTTCAGAGCTCACCTGATACAGCTCCAGTTGAATGGTAGCCTAAGTAAATAAAGTGATTTCCCTCCAGGAGGTCTTAGGAGATTAATTTGATTTCATCACCATTGTAAGTATTTCTGAGGATGTGCACAGCCCATATTCCTTTCACATCACCTCTGATCATAATCTCTTTCCAGAAGAATGAGAAGAATTTGTCTTTTATTGCATTACTGTATCATGATTTGGGTGAGTGAGAATGCAGAGCATGCCTTTGCTTTTGTCTGTTCTTGCTCAAAAATTCCCTTTGTAATCAGACGCTTACTTTCATTGACTGTAATGGAAGGAAAAACAGCCCTTGACACACAAGAAAGGACTAATGAGAAAGGTCAGGTGAATAAACAGCTTTTTGGAGCAGAAGCTGGGCTTGAGAAACAGGATGAAGCTAGCTACAAAGCCAGGGCAAGGTGAACATCCCAAGTGGGATTTGCCATCTGCCTGGAGGCTGATGTGCACTGTTTCACTGTTCCAGGCAATGCGTGGTTGGTTGCACAAAGGAAACAAGTCCAGCCAAACGATCCCACTCTCGGTATACAGGCCTTTTGAGTTAAAGGTCTGAGAGACTTTTATTTCGTCTTAAGGGGAAGAACTCAAAGCAGGAACAACATGGCTTCATCTTCTGATTCCTGTAGCTGTTTCCAGATCCTAAAAAACAAGTGAACATTTTCTACTCAGACTGAGCATCCTCAGGGTAAGGAACTGACTGACTCAGCCATGCATCAACTTGCAATGTGTATATTCCTGCAGTACAAGTCAGCAGGCATTTGTTTTCTGTGCCATAAAAGACCAAGCAAACATATCATTATTATTACTATTCTTTTTATTGTTTTGTATTTTAGGCTTGTATTGGGGGACTGTGAATATATTTTTTTTCCAAAGAAGGAACTGGCACAGAAGATTAAGTGATCTAATAATTTGTAATAATGAGTACTGCATTTGTGAGTACTACAGAATGCTATACTCTAGCTTTTGGGACCATGCATGCATTTTATAGGGGAACAAATAAATAATAATTTGTGACTTCAAAATGTAACAGTCTTCAGAAGGAAAGGGGAGAGAAATGAATGTTGATTCAGAAGGGAACTACTGTTCCAATTTGCCATAATTTTAACAAGAAGAGATCTGAATGCTTACAGGAGAACAATGTGTAGTTAATACTTCAAGTTAAGTACTGGCTTGATTTTTTTCCTCTTTATTCTTGGATCCAATTATGAGCAATCTACAGAAATAATGAGAAATTATTGAAAGTTTTCCAAATCTCAGACCTTTTTTAAGGTAATGAGAAAGAGCCTTAGATTTTAATACCTTTCTTTATGTCTTGCTTCACTTTTCAAAACTGGATGAACTTCCCTATGCAGTTCACCTCTGAACTATCACTGTAAAATCTGATCTATTACTACAATTTATGGCCAACTGGATATTGATTTACTTACACCCAATGATAACATATGCTAAGAGCAGTCCCATAGGATCAGCGGAAAGACTTGGGCAGTAAAATGCAACTTAGATATTCAAAGTCTGGCCTTACAGCAATAAAATGGGTTAATTTGAAAAGCTTTTCAGAGTTTGAGAATTATCAATATTTCCCCATTTTGAGGAAAACCAGCTTGAATTATTCATAATGAAAATATGGTTGGAACTTTTCCTGTATCTGTACCAGATACAGGCCGTTGAACAAGAAAATAGCAGTGGCACTTCCAGGGGTGTGGGTACACTAGAAATAAAAAGAGTTCATGGCCCCCCATACATAGAACTGAGAGTCCTAGCCATTAGTTAATACCAGAGTCCATGGCTCTTTCCAGGAGTCCAAAGCATGAGGGAGTCATCAGAGACGGATATCACAAAGCAAGAGATGAACGCCCAAGTTTAGTACTTCTGTATACTCTCTTTAACTCAGAGTAATTCCACTCACGCCAGGGGAAATATTCTCATCAGTATTATTAGTAGCAATATTTGACTCAAACTTTGGAAAGGAAGGTTAGTGTTTGACACAGTAAATATTCAGTTTTTTGTTTACCTTCTTCATGTTAATGTTTTAAAGTTTATGCTGTAGTAAATAATATAAGAGTACATTTTTATTAGATTGAGGAGACACTTTTACATTCAGTTATTAGCGGTTTAGACATTGGTAAATGAGCTGTTCTCAGAGACGCTGATCTTTGGATATCCCTTCTTTCTCCAAATGCACATTCCAAACCACAGATCATTTCTCTTCTTTAAATCTTATTTTTTCAGTCCTCTTCCTTTTTTTTTTTTTAAACTAAACAGCAGATTTTATTTGTATCTGCAGTTTTTTAGTGTTCCTTTTTGTTGAGGATGGTATGCATGGATTTTTTATTAACGTTCAGAAGCAGTGTTCTTTATGATTCCTTACGATTCTTTCTCCCTCCCCTCAGAACAAGACATATGAATTAGTGCAAAGCAATATATAAGGAACTTTTGTAGTGTTTTATGTGATCAGCAGAGAGCTAGCACAGAGCCTTCCAGAAACTCTTAGCAGGACCCTGAAATGATCATCACAGATGAGTGGCTGATTGCAGAGCTGAATCAATCTGTGATTACATTACAATATAAGGGCCAGTTCCTGCAACCCCTTATTCATGCAAGCAATCCTAATGGAGGCAAAGTTAAGAAGGAGAAGAAAGCTGAAATCATCAAATTCCTTTCAAGCATAAAAAACATCCTGAGGAGTGAAGGGGTTAATGCCTTGAAGGTTGCCTTTTCCCCACATTTTCCATTAGCTGTATACAATGTGAAATGAAGAGAATTAGTTTAATAGTTGCTAATGGCTGAAGGAAAAGCAACCTCTGTAAAGCCCAGTTTGAAAAAACCTGTAGGTATTGCTGACTCATTCTGCAATTCAGAGAGGATATTTCTTCTAGTAATCTGTTTAATTTTGAAAGACCAGTGAAAAATTCCTTAACCAGGGGTGGCTTCTACAAATGGATAATTTGTGGCATACCCATCTGAAGCTTTTACTTGAAAAAAACAGTGTATTCTGTTATTATATTTTGGATGCCATAAAAAGTATAATTGCAATTAGCCCATGTTTCCGTCGTTACCCCTAGCCCAGCTTAAAAATACAGAAAAAAGACATGATGTGTTCAAAAGACAGAGGAATACATGTTAAAAATGTAGGCACAAGAAAACATAGTGGGTTGGGTAACATGCCTCCAGCCTTGCTTATTCCAAGATTCCAAAAAGCGTTTAAGAATCTGTGCTTAAATTTAAACTATGTGTTTAATAAAGCCTGTCCCTATACAAAGCATTTAAGCTTATGCTCACCTTGAAAGCTGTGATCAAGTTGTACTGATGTGAATAGAAAAAGTACATCCAAACTGATCAGCATGAAGCAAATATGGGGTGATGCAGAGCCCACCTATATCCAAGGAGGTGTATCAGGCCCGTATTTAGAGCATTTGCTAAAACGTCATCATTAATTTCTTCATTCCACCGTGCTCTGATGTACCCCTAACATGGATGGGGCAGTGTTCGGGTGAAAGAAATATGGGGGATGCAGTCTCTGCCCTTCCTGACCTTAGATTCTGCACAGGGGTTGGAAAAAGTTTTTGAAGTACATTCCAGCAGGAGAAGTATCTGTCATTTTCCCCCCTTTCTTGGTCCTATAGTATAGAGGGTCTTGTTCCTCTCCAGGTTCTCTGCATTTCAGGAGACCGTCTCCAGGCACCCCTCAGCGCTGCCACCGACAATCTCCCCAAGCGGAGTTAAGGGAGCAATTTCAAGAACATTCTTGGGGCCCGTGAAAGGTACTGAATAATCAGGAGATGGAAGGAGGGTGTAGGAAGAGCAAGTTAGTTTAAAATTTCTACTTTTATTTATTGGTAGAATCTGTATATACAGGTAGGGAAGTATTCAATTTCAGCTCTTAAGGACGTCGTTTCAGTTATCCAGCACATAACGGAGTTGCCGTGAGTGCAAGGAAGAGTATGGTTCCCAGCCTTTCTAACGCCCTTTCATTTTAGAAACAGGTGAGAGAAGATTCCTACCAGACACTGGTCCCAGGCTATCAGGGGAATGTGTGTAGGGATTTATACAGTAAACGTACCTAAGGCTGCATGTGGTCTCAGTATCGGTCCCGCAAACTGTAAGGTGGAAAATTACAGAGCTTCCAGTCTGCTTTTCAAAGAGGCTTTAAAACAGACTCCGGGATATGTACACACTGAAGTCTCGTGTGGGTGTGAGTGGAACACCAGGAGATTCAGGGATGCAGGGCTATGGCGTAAGTAACGTTTTTTGGGCCAGAGTACGAGGAGTTAAACAGCAGTGGCACGTTTAAAGCGGTTTCACACTGGAGTGTTGCAAATCCTCATGTTTCTCTCAGGGCCTTGCACACAGACCGACACAAGGCCACGCAGCCTGGCTGGGGTTTGGCAGCCTCAGGACTGCGTTTCTATACTATTTTGCATTTCTGTTCAAATAAGTTCGCCTAAAGCTTTAGGCATTCCTGAAAAGCTACAGTGAAAGGGACAGTGTGTTTTCCATAGGCTCCACGGCGCTATGGAAGAACCGACTACGCAGCCTGTCTAGTGTGGGGAGGAACTCTGTCATGAGTGGCGAGAAAGGGAGAAAGCTCAGCTGGGGAAATGTCACAGAAGTAGGCTTCTCCTTAGGCGTCTAGAATTTTCTGTCATTGACCAGTCACGGGGGGACGTTCAAGCAAGGATGACTTAGTGCTGCGTTTGATAAAACGTAGTGATCTTGGCCCAGGAAATTCATTCAGATGTTAATGAAAATCAGCTGAGGGAACTGGGGTTGTTTAGTCTGGAGAAGAGGAGGCCGAGAGGAGACCTTATCGCTCTCTACAACTACCTGAAAGGGGGTTGTGGCGACGAGGGTGTTGGCCTCTTCTCCCAAGTAACTAGTGATAGGACGAGGAAATGGCCTCAAGTTGCGCCAGGGGAGGTTTAGATTGGATATTAGGAAAAATTTCTTCACTGAGAGAGTGGTCAGGCATTGGAACAGGCTGCCCAGGGAGGTGGTGGAGTCACCATCTCTGGAAGTGTTCAAAAAACGTGTGGATGTGGCGCTTCAGGACCTGGTTTAGGGGACATGGTGGCGCTGGATTAACGGTTGGACTTGATGATCTTGAAGGTCCTTTCCAACCTAGTGATTCTGTGATTCCGTGATTCTGTGAAAACTGTGGAATCATGGCAGTTGCAGGGTAGTAGAGAGGCTTTGTCTTCCTGCCTGCAATTTAGCCTCCTTCATTGCCGAGGCCCAAATAACCGTGTGGATAAATGGCTGTTGGCACAGGACCTGGCTTTCTATGCCTCGTGCAATGGTAGGAGGAAAATTAATACAGAAGCAGCAACCTGATGAAAGCCGTTGTAACAGCAGCCTCTCTCTGCGAAGTGCTGCATCCTAAACCGATTTTCACTAAATGTTTACAATCCTGTACCTCTGTGTCTGTGTGAGAGACATTCTTGTTTACTGTATGATTTCATCAGCTCCTACAGCCCGAAACACCACAAGGCACCTTGTGCTCTAACAGGCAAAAGCTGATGTATTCTCAGCGCAGGGGGATTGTGCAAGACCCCCGTGACCCCCCACCCCCAATAAAACCCCTAACCCCCTCAGGCTTCTGGAGCTCGTGGTGTTTCTTCTTTGATTTCACCTCTGGGGGAAAAAAAAAAAAAGTTGTGCATCTGAAAGCTACACTGAAAAGAGAGAGGGGTGGGGGGAAATATGCTCCTAAAATGTTTTGAAGGATAGAAATTACCTGCTTTTTGTGAGCTGTGTGCAATAAATTCAGTATGGGCATCAGTTATCCAAATTACTTCTTCCTTTTATCTAACATAAAAAACACTGTCACACTCTTAACTAATGTTTCATTTTTGTGTGTAGATGCAATATCAGATGCTTAATTAGGCCAATAATTATTCACGCATTAGTGTGAACTTTTTGAAGTATAATGGTAACTTGTTAAATGTATAATTATTACCCTGATAATTAGCAATGTTTTTTTATGTGCATCACTGGTCCTGTAGCAAAAAATAACGTTTGCAATACTGAATTCACATCTCCTCACACAACGTGAGTTAAGATTGAAGACTTGACCTTGCTCAGGTAGAAGTCCCAATGTATTGTAGGCCTGGATATTCAGCTGTACTCTACATTTCTAAGAAGCTGGTATTTTGAGTTTCCTGTTAATTTAATGCCTTTCTGTTGTCTTTGCAACAGGAAAATTGCATCCTTTGTATCATTGTTATGAAAACCTTTAAGTCTCCTTTGACGTAACTAATTCTGTGTGCAATCTTTGCTTTTTTTTTTTTTTCTCTCTTTGGAAATTCAAATAGCAAGCATTTGATTCCACAGCTGAAATTCTCTGTGAGGAAGTTTATTTTTAAAGATCCAAGTCTGATGCATATTTTCCATTTCACTTCAGAAATTTGAATGACAAAATACTTCAGCAAACTTGGAGATAAAATGCTCATTCCTGCTAAACGTTTTGGAAGTACTTCTCTAGCCTGACCTTTTTATTACTGTGCGTGACTGTGTTGCATACAAATTTTTATGTGTGTGTGTCCACATATATAGGTAGGTATATATCTGTATATGATCCCTATATATACAATTTATGCACACACACACATTCTTTAATATAACATTAAATACAGAACCGTATGTTATACAACATTATGGCTTCACTATTTTCACTCAGATGTTAAACATTTCAGAAGCCGAGTTACATCATGTAATCATAACTCTGGTCCTACATATTTTACAGTCTTTAACTGGGTGATTACACATTACTTCTCAAATACTGCATCCACGTGCAGCTTTATCTGTATGGTTAGAAGTTGAAGTATTTTAAAAATAGATATTTCTCCATTCCCTCCCCCAGGAGCTTAACCTTACGTTGTTCGAAGTCAGTGAAAGCATTCTTACTGACTTCCATGCTGTAGGGCGTGGAACTCCCCTCCCTAAGCTAGTCCATCCTCTGTGCAAATGTAACTTGAATATCGTACTTCAAACCCTGAATTGTCAAATTTTCCCTTCATTGTTTCACAGGTACAGTAGCATTTGCATTAGCTTTATTTTGAACCATTTATTCATTTTCAATAAAAATGATTTATGAAAAACATTTACTGGGACTACTAATCAATACCTTTCTCTTGCTATAAAAGACTTCTATATGTACTTAGCTTTACACATAGTAAGGGGTCATAGTAAAAAAAATTATTATGCAATTTTTAGAGGACGTTTAGGGGTTGTATTAATTTTTAACATAAACTTTCCAAGGAAGATTTTGATTTTCATTTTTGTAAAAAAGCACAACTATAGATGGTTCCAAATAAAAATATTTTTATTGGACTGCTTCACCTTGGTCCTTGGTAGAAGTTGTAAATAAACACTTTTACATACACCACTCTCTTCTCTGGACTTATCTTCCCATTCAGATTGTATTTTCATGTTGTCTTCCATTTCATCATGAGGAGAATCTCTAACACGTCAAAAAAGGAGTATTCAACTAGATGCCCCAATCTTTGAAATTACCTAGATTTGAAAAATAGTTTGGACCCTTAGAAAAGCACTTATTATAAATTTTGGATCAAGTTTCAAATTTGTATTGCTGATTTGAATGAAATGTAAAGGACTTTAGAGGTGGTATCTAGATATAGTTCTTCCCTAATGAAGTTACAAAGCAGATGAAATAAAGCAAAAGAGAATGATCAAGAAGAGCAATTAAAAGCTAAATAGTTCCCTGCTGTATTAGAGTGGCAATAACCTTTTGTTGCCTTGATTTACTGCTTTGTAAATTGGGAATATCGTGGCTGTTTCTGATGTTTGCACAGCACTTAACAGATAATTAGGATTGTCTACATGCTAAGTATTTCAGCCATACGTGGTATTTTAATGGTAATACCCAGACCTGCATATCAAAGCAGTGTAAGACCACAGTTTTGCATACTTCATCTGGGACAAGAAAGGATGTTTTCTTCATTTTCCAGTAACCCACTTCATTTCCTCTGCTTGGACTGTATGAACTTAGAAGATCTGGTACCTGGAGCCATAATGGGAGGTTTGGGGTGTAAAGATATCCTCACATAAAATTGCTTGCTTTCTCTAACAACTATAGGATATAGATCCTGATGGTGAGTGAATTCAGTCCATTAGGAGGATTGGCAGTATCCCCAGCAAAGACTGGGATTGACAAGAAAGTTGTTGAGTCTGCTGCTCGTTTTATCTCCATTTGCATAGATTGTCCAATAAAACTAAAATGCTGTTTCTAAATATAACGGGGCTGGAATACTAGATAATATATGTAATCACTGGGGTATACTTCCCTCTCTTTTTTTTTTTATTTCTTTTTTTTTTTTTTTCCTTAATGGTGAAATATAAGGAAAGAGATAGTAGAACCTTCCTTTTAACTCCTGCAGCCTTGCCCATTCTTTGGCTGACTGGATCATCTAGAAGGTTGTGTGCCTTTAGGAGATTATTGTCTATGCAGACTTGGCTGGAAACACAGAGCCCTATCACTGTGCTGAGCTCAAGATAATATATGCTGCCACTTGGCAAACCTTGCTAATTTGGGTTCAACACTGTGCTAACTTTAATTAAATGGCTTCTAATTCAGAACTGGTTCATATCTTGGCTCCTATCCCCATTCATGGGAAGAGTGAAATTTGTCTGCCTACAGTGATATGACAAATCCCTGCAGTTATCTCTGAAGTTCTTTACTGAGTTGGTATAACTTGGCACTATGACTATAATGACCTGACTTACTAGAGTCAGTGTGAATGTTTTATTAGTATTTGCCATCAGATGTTCAGGGAATCAGGGAAATGTACATTAAAACATTGCATCCTTTAGTCAGAAACATAAAGGAAAATACATTATTTGTTGCATTTTTTACTTCCAGAAAGGTGCCACAACAGCAACAAAAACTTTCTGAGTAAATATTGTAAACAACATATGAGAAAAACAGCCAACAGTGTCATAAAGCTAATCAAGAATGTATTTTGATTCGGATTGAAAATGATGTAATCTTCCTTTTTGTTTCTTTCAGTTATAATTTCTTTCCTGTTTTAAAATAATGATGAGAGCAATCGACATCTGCCAAAAGCAAATGATGTGTCAGCTTACCATAAATTCCTTGTCAAGTCTGGGCAAGTGTAAAAATGCTAAATGTAACACTAATTGATCAATTTAACATACCAGAAAAGCTAAATTGCTCCATATGATGAAAATTCTCATTTTTGCCATGTTCAGAATATCCTTTTCAAGTGCAACTACTTTACCCTCATATTCATTCTCTGTTGTTGCAAATTATTTTAATTACTTCTGCAAAGGGTAATTGGCACAATCAGCAGAGGTTAGCAGATCATCTGGGAACATTTATTTTGCCAATTTAGCCATTCTTGAAATGTCGATATTAGACTACTTTATTTTTTGTTACAACTATTATATATATACAGCTATAGTGAATGTAAGTGTTTTGTAGGAGAACTTTTGACCTCAGGGTTCATGAGTTAATATGTTTGTTCTGGCTACTATGTTAATGCAACATTTCAAATACTATCATCCGAAGTCTTTTGTAAAAACAATAGGTTTGTATTGTAGCACAGGACTGTATTTATGTAATGAGAAGGCATAATGTGCTCAATAAATATTGAAGTTCTTGGCCTCCTGCTGAGCATTTGATATTGAAGCGTACCTAGTTACAGACTTTGAAATTGATGCCCCTTTTCATCCTGGGCTGAATTTGCACCTTTGCTACAGTAATTTCACTTTGTATCTCCGCACATAATTATTGTGAGACTGATTCAACAGGGGAACAATAAAGAGGGATATAGAGAGAGTCCTGCCTGAACAGCAGGCAGTGTTGTATTATTTTAATGAATCTGGAAAGTTTGAGAAACTGAAACAGTAGACATTGCAAAATGCCTAAAACAGGACTTCAGGCAATTGTTTTCTGTTCCTCTGTTACTGTTACAGTATTTGGAGCTAAATTTCTGTGAAGTGATTTCTAAGTGCAAAAGTGAGCAGATTTTTGGCCTTTGTGGTCTCTTCCACAACAGAGTAAAGAATCTTGTATTAAGCGTCCATCACCTGTAGCCTCCAAGCACTTGGGTGCTGATATGGATACCTGAGTAAGGAAATACAGCAAGTGTGAAAGACAGGCTTATATCTTCCGAACCCTAAACTCAGTATCAGTTCCTCGTTATGTATTAACTCTTCTGAGAACTCTTAATTAGCTCCCATGGCAAATTGACTCAGGAAGGCAACTGGCTCTTTTCATTCTGCCCCAAGTCCTCATAGTTTTAAGTCATAAGTAGCTATAATATTTTGTGAATGTGCGTGTATTTTTAATGTTCATGTTAGTGCTGAAATGCCCTCAAAACATGATTATTTTGCATTGGGATAATGAGCATCTCAAGGAGACATCCACAAGCTGAGCAGATTCTTAGTCCCTTGGAAAAGCTTGCAATACAAGCACTTTGAGGACACACTAATTTAGTAACACTCCTAGATTTAGGAAAATGGTGGTTGTCCCCCAGAGGGCATTTAACGTTGCTGGTATCCTCTGAGAGCAGCCTGTGTAGACGGTGCCCACAGGAGAGTCAGACCGTAGGCAGAGTCCTACTGGAGACTTGAAGCAAGTTCTTTCAATCAAGTTGAGAGGTGCATTTCTCATTCATGAAATTTTGTCCCCTTTGAAGCCGACAGGAATTCTGCTGTTGTCTGCTGTTGTGTGGATGATGTTTAAGCCCTGAATCTGCAACAAGCTAAGTGGTCAAGTTCAGAAAGAAGTATGAGGACTATTCCACAGAAATTAGTGGGCACATGTGAGTACTCTGGGATTTTGGGACGGAGGTTTTCCAAGACACATAGGAAATTACCCCTGTTTCAGCTGAAACTTGCTACTGAATTTCTCCTTTGTGTAACAGCAGATCTCTCCCAGTGTCCTTATTATAGTTCAATGTGAGAACAACAAAAGTGTACACAGAGACACAGCTACTCAAGCACTGTAAATTCACTGACTTCAAGATCTGCTGAAAAATCAAAACAAAAGCACGCACAGAGGGGTTTTCAAACTCGATCTATAATTAACTTAAAAAAAAAATCTGTGGTAGTTAAATCCTCATACTATATGGTATGTTGTAAACTGACATACCACTGATGTTGCCAGACTTGCATCAGTCACCAATTTGACTATCTCAGGCATTGGGCCACTGGTGCCAGAGATGTAAAATGGAATTGCAGACAGCGTGGTTTTTCAGTGTAGTGAAACCACAGCCTTTTCAACTCTCATCAGCTCACTTTCTTAGGACACATCACATTCTAAAATTTAACTTTGATTTTACTTCTTAGCACAATAAATAGGCAGAGCAGCCAACCTGAAGAAAGATTTTTATATGAAGTCAGTATCACTTAAGGTTATCGATCAGTTTCTCGCTCCCATCACTTTATATATTCAGGTTTCTTACACTTATTTCTTTGGGATGTATCTTATTTAGACATTAGCATTCCCAATGGTCTTTCACAAAATATGTTTCTAATTTCTTTTTCCTAAGCAGCAGAAATGTTGCAATCAACTTGCTATGGAAAAAAGCTATGGGCTACATTCGTTTCAGATGTACCCCAGCAGCTACAGCTGTGACATGTGTTGTCACTAAGCGGGTGCGTTGTTCCACTCACTGGTTGTTGGTCTTCATCTGGTCCTCTGACTCATAAGGAACTTTTACTATGATTGTGTTCAAATTGCCATCCTACTTTTTCCCTTCTTTTCCCACTGCCATTTCTGTACACTTGCCTACTGATTTGCTTCTGTTAGATAATTTTCCTTCTGTGGGAATATAGGGGTTTATATTCCTGACCCATTTTTGCTGAGTTTGCACCACTATCTTCACTGCCCTTCACTTGGCTGAACTCATTTACATCTCTGTAAGGAGTGGGAGAAAAATAGCACCTTTCAGTGCTCCATTTGCTCTTCTCGCTGCACAGGTGTAAATGATAAGATATGAGATTGTCAGGAATTAGGTCTGGCTCAAGCTACTCAAGCATTGAGTTATGCTTGCAATTTGAGGTTCAGAAAACACCGTGAACTGTCAATTTGCATGTTGTGCAGTGGCGCAATAGTATGGAATAGCATAAAATCTTACTTTGATCCACAGTCACTACATATTTGTGCACTGTAGCAAACTCTGAACAAACATGAATTTAGATGCAAGTTTATAACCCCTGGATTGGGCAATATTGTCTTTGGGATATCAGGTTTTGCTGCAAACAATTCATGCTACTCTGCATGCTCTTTTCCCTGTAAATTATTCAGTCTTCTGTAGGTTCCCAGGCATAAGTTAGTATTGTTGGTATGAAAAAGTTTTCACTTCAGCTGGCCATTCTGCCCTTAGTACAAGGGCATTCATTTGCTCACCTACCAGTTTTTGAGCTATAAAAATAACACCCTGATACATTAAGAAAAGTGGGAGCCTGTTTACTATGCTGGCTTAGAAACCGAGGTCACCCAACAACTGCTTCAAGAGCAGCTGAGGTTTGTGTGGCCATGGAGCATTGGCGCCTCAGAGAGAAGATATACCGCTGAAGATGGCAAGCATAACTCTTCCCTGGTAAACCATCTTGCTTGTGTATAGATCCCTACATGTGGGTATCTTTTGAGTTCACTAGTTATTTTGAGTTCATTAGTTATTTTGAGTTCATTAGTTATTCTGCCCATTTATCCAGGCTTCCATTCACAAATCCAGTGCATCTCAAAGTTTCTGCTTAATACTAGTTTATCAGTAAAGTTATACGCTGAATAACTTAGAAGCTCTCAGAACTTTGCTCGAATGATTATCTTTAACCATACACTTCTCAGAATAAGCCTGTGCAGTGGCCTGAATGACGTGTAATGTCTTATCCTCATTTTAAAATGAAATAATCTGCGTTTTGTCTTTGGAGACACGTTCAGACCTGGGTCCTATGGAGTTCACAAAATCACATAATGGTTGATGTTGGAAGGGACGTCTGGAGGTCACCTGGTCCAACCACCCTGCTCAAGCAGGGCCACCTAGAGCTGGCTTCTCAGGACCATGCCTCCCTTCCAAGAAGAGGCACTCCACCACCTGTCTGGGCAATCTGTGCCAGTACTCAATCACCCTCACAGAAAAAAGTATTTCCTGATGTTCAGAGGGAACCTCCTGCGTTTTGGTTTGTGCCCATCGCCACTGGTGTTGTCAGTGGGCACAACTGGAAAGAGCCTGGCTCTGTCCTCTTTGCAGCCTCCCTTCAGGTATTTGTACACATTGATGAGATCCCCCGAGCTTTCTCTTCTCTGGGCTGAACAGTCCCAGCTTGCTCAGCCTTTCCTCATGGGGGGATGCTCCAATCCCCTAATCATCTTCACGGCCCTTTGCTGGACTCTCTACAGTAGCTCCAAATTCATAGTCACCCATACATTTTTAAGGGTATAAATTTGGCCCTGTGGCTTTTTTGTTTGTTTGTTTGTTTGTTTTAATCATTCTGGCTATTTCAGGAACACTTAAAGTGGAAAAGTAATGAGAAAATAAGAATATCTAATTTACTCTCGATTTCTTTTTTCCTGCTAGATCTGCTTAAGAGGCTGTGGTCTTGATCTAAGTCATCTAAGAAATGAACAAAGGAACAATTTATACAGGAGATTAATGAGTGTGAAGGGCTTTGGTAATATGGCAGTAAGTACCATAGAAATGTTATAAATACCTAAAAATTCAGCACAGAGAGGTATGGGCAAAACTCCAAATGGTCGTCACTATTGTAAGATGGAAAATAAAACCCTTAATGGGCAAAACCTCTACCTGTTATTGGTAAGAAGCACTAAAAGTAGCCATTCTTAGGAGCACTTGTGGTTGACTAGCACTTGTTATGCTATAGGAGAGGAGTAGTAGTCCTGAGGAAGAGGTTTTTCTTTGTCATATCAGCAGTTTTAACAAGAGCACAGATGCTTTATGCTTCCAGACTTGGTTATATTAGAAGATGTATTGAGCACAGTGCAGAGGATTTTTTTGTAAAAAGTAAGTAAGTGATGTGCTAGGAGTTAATGGTGTGACTACTGAAATTTTGCTTCTCTTGCTTGTAGAAACTACAGGCACTTTTCACTTTTGTATGTGTTTCTAATTGAGATAGGTGTAAAGTCAGACATTTTCAGAGATGTCACACAGGCCAGAGTGTACAATAGCAATTAAGTATCGAGTGTGCATATGACTAATTAGTTAGTGCCATAAGGAAACATATGTTTTGGCTCCTTCCTGGAGCCAATTACCACATGCCTGTGTTATAAGGCAGAATGAGAAGCGGCCCCATGCTGAAGTCGGAGTTCATTACAAAACAACATGACAACGAAGGAAGCAAGTATATGCTGACCAAGCCAACTAGTACAGAGCCACAACAAAGGAAAAAATTATCAAAGAAACTTCTGTACTGAAAAGAGAGCTTTAGTCACCTTCAAGGGACAACTTCAGATCACAGGTGCACTTGCAAACCTTTTTTTTTAAATTAATGTACAATGCTTAAACATATTGTAAGGCTGAATATGGCCCATGGCTGAAAAAAAGCATATAACTTAATTCTAATGACCCCATCAAGGTTGGAATGGAGATAGATTTTGATACTTCCTTTTTTTTTTCTTGGTTTGGGTTCATACTTGCATATTTACAGTGTCACTTTGATTCACACCATGCTTCAGTTCTGAGCTGTGGTCCTCCTGGTTGTCTTCCCAGCCTCAAAACAGCTCATTCTTCTTGAGAAGGAATCTGAGCAAAACTGAGCAAATGTTTGCTTCAGCATCAGTAGAAAGGTGTGCAATGGGCTTTTGGCCAGGCTGCTTCTGAAGAGTCAGTAAAGACACAAGTCCAGGCTCACCAGCTGACCAAAGGGCTGAGGTTTGCTCCCTTCTGTACTTCCCAAAGGCAGCAGAGAATTCCCAATTCTTCCTTATTTTTAGAGGCTGCAGAGATGGTTACTTCCCCAGTCTTTATTCTGCAGGGTTTTCATTATTGTCAGAATATTGTCTCCTTGAAAGATGTTTCTTCAAATGATGTAACTAGGCTTTAAGGTACACTTGCAGAAGTCAGGTAAAATTTTATGGCTTGGTTGTATCTGCCATGTAAATTATTTTTCAAGCAGCATTAAAAATAGCATGCTCTCAGTCATTCAGAATGTGGACAGAGTTCAGCTGCAGCTTGGCAACTGAATGTTGGCAGAAACTTTGTACCATACTCATTGAATATTTGCACAAGCAGGGATTACGTCAGTGACAATAGTATGTTTGACAATTTGTATGTTAAAATATGGGAATGCCTTCTAGCAAAATGACAGAGTGACTGGTAATGCCTTCTAATTCTGTGATTTGCTTCAAACTTAGCTTAGGTATCATTTTACCCAACTCCTGACATGAAGATGCGGAAAGCATAAGTATGTTTGAAATAAATCTCTTCAGAATTCTTCATACTTCCATTCCCACCTTCCATGAATATACCTCACCAAATACATTGCTACTCTATGATACTTTTATCAGATGTAACTGAACAGGATTTAAAAATCTTTAACATGGCTTTATAGTGAGAATATTCATGAATACAAATCCATAGTTTGCTCACACTTAACATAATCCAGGTACTAATTTTTCCTGTGCACTCATTCATGGGTAATGTGAAACAAATGAAAAACTCATATAGGCTCATGTTTTATATATTTGACCATCTGTGCTTCTTGCTGCCAAGAAAACGTCCTTTGCCTTTGCTCCTATCATTTTTATTGACACTCTTGGAAGGTGGGGGGTTTATTAGCTTTTTATTATTTTACCTGCTTTTAGTCCTTGCCTCCTTTCTTTAGGTCCATGGCAGTATTTTAAGAATATGCCTCCTTCTTTCCTGCTGTTTTCTTGCAATGGAGCATCCTATTTAGTCGTTTTGTTTCTCATCTTAACAGCTGCTGTGTCCCCTCTGGCTTTTCTGCTTCCACCTTGTGGCTTGTTAAGATTGCGGCTGTAAACACGCGCACTCCGCATTTCTCCCCCACCTCCTCTGCGTTAACTTTAGGGATCTGCGCATCCAGCAGCAGGCCTGCTGGAGCCATGGATCTCCAGGGATCGCCCTGCTGCATCAGCAGTCGCCTTCGCATTTGCTCGTCACAACTGTGCTGCTTTACAGCTTGAAGGTGACTCTTGCTTCCGTTGTCCCTGCCAAAGAGGCCGCCAGCTTAGTCGCAGCTAAAACAGCCAATGCAAAGAAGGAAAGAAAGATTGGCCAACAACATCGAGCCTTGGTTTTTCATGTGCAAAGTGCTAATCGTGCTCCCCGCTTCTCGTTTTTATTTCTGAACTCCTTTGGCAGGGCACTGTCTTGTACAGTTTAAGATGAGCCTGAAGGCACTCTTAGTGTGTTAGTAATACTACATGAAGGTGCTGGACATAAACAGGAAAGGCCTTGGCATCCTTTCAAAGACTGAAAGTTCAGTTCTTGATCCAGAAACACAGTTGGTACTCACAAAATCATCCTTAAAAAAATCCACAAAGATTTCATTAAAATGATCTTACGTTGTCCAAGCTCTGATCCACATACCTGCCTGTACTGTTTCTTGGCACATCTGTAATCAGAGGGATGTAACAAATAGGTAAACAATTTATCACATCTTTAATAAACTGGACAACAGAAAAATCAAGATCATGTTCAAAACCCACTTGACAAAAACTCATCAAATAAAATTATTTGCTGTAATTGTGGTGTCCTCGATTTTGATTTATTGCCAGACAATATTATTTAATGTGCTCAGAAATGAAGACTTGGTATTCCAGTGGCACAATATATCAGAGCAACATCAAAGCCACTCATAGCCTGTGTGGCTGAGTTGCACACGAGGTGCAAGAAAATATTCTGCTTAAACAAGCTTCGTTGTGGGTTTTTTTATGTTAAGCATTATCAGAGATAACAATATTTCATTGGAGGCAGATGAGTATCCAGAAACATAATTAATCATGATTATTTATGTCATACCTAATTATCAGGAAATAGCCCCAGGGATACACTTCAGTTATATTTCAGAACCTTCAGACTATAATTACTTTGCTTTGTATTAAATATTCTTCCCATAGTCTTGAAGAAGTTTATAGCATATTTATAAGAAATAAGGTCAAAGGGATAGAAATAAGTAATGTACAATCAAATAAAGAAAATATGTGCATTTGGGGAAGTGCTGAGTTATTATGAGGAAGTATATTAGTTTCATTCTCTTCATAATTAGGTAAAAGAAATGGCTTTCTACCGTGGTTTTTAATATGTAAGCACACTAGCAAAACAGCAAGGGCCTTAAAACATAGGCCTTTTAAAATTCTGTTAATGTAGTTTAAAGTGGATTAAAAGTTGGAAAAAAACCCACAGTCTTACCTAAGGGTCTGAATTCTCAAAGACTTTTAATTTGTAAATTTTGAAAACTATTTTTCAGTGAGGACCTTTCATATTCTAAGGCGTTTCATAGCTTCTGGTGTTGCTGTAAAAAATATTTAGATGCATTTCTGGCTTATTATTTATAACACATTGTGTGTAATTAAAGCATTTAATAGGAGTTGTAAAATTAGGTAGGCAATGTACATGAGTATGTATGTAATTTACATTCCTGGTTGTTAACAATATTGAATAACTTTAAAATGAAGAAAGGGTAAGACTGAATATAAGACCTCAAAACATGCACACACTCATGGACCTAAGCTATAATTTTATTGAAGGACATACCACACAACAAAGTCATTCCTGTATAAATGAAAACCTGGACATTTATTTTTACAAATAAGGGTGTTTTTTCCCTTGTTTTTGTTGATAAAAAGGACAGCAACATATTTTCAGCACTGCTATAACCAGAGGCTGTTTTTGGGAACACGGTTCTTGCATAACAGATTTACAGAACTATGCTGGAATGTATGTCATTATACTGCCTGGGAAATTAGGTTGGGGAGGTGGGTTGGCTTTGGGGATTTTTTTGGTTTGGGTTGTACTTAGGAAAATTATGTATACCCAGGCCCAAAATTCAAAGTATATTTGGTTATTTTATTAGCTGACAGAATATGACCTTAGAGGTAGTCATTCAGTACCTCTGTGTACGCTCCTTGGTGTGTCCTTAATGTTAACGTAAAGTCGGAGTCTACTGACCTCAATTCCCGTGCCCGCAGCTACGCGTGTGGTGACACACGGTTTGTACCAGCACCAGAAGCCTCAGCACAGCTCTCCGGGAACAGAGTTATGCTGGCTTCAGTGAACTCCCTGGGGCTAAACACGTTCATCCGTCTGTCCTGCAGCAAGTGCCGAACGTCCTCTTGGTTTTGTCAGAAGTGCTTTAGGATCTGGGTAGTTTCGCTCTTTAGGCCTGTCCTTACCATTGACTTTGGCATCGTGTTTCGCTAAAGCTCTGCTTGACTCGTCCATGATTTAGCTAACTGAAAGCAAAGTGCCTTGGCAGCCACATCTTTACCATATTTAATGCCCAGGCCCCGGTTTTAATGTGTATGTATTTCATGAGACAGTTTTGCAAACTCCTGCAGGGTTTGACTTTACAAAACCCTCATTAAAGTGAAATTAGAGGATTATTCTCTTTGCAACATTATTCAACCTGCCTCAATATTAGGGAAAAAATAATAAAGAGTGTGTTATCTTCAAATGCTAAAAAGGAATGCCTTGTTTAAAGGCTCAAAGTCAACAGTCTCCTCTTAACACTGAGGCAAACAAATACAGAAATTATTTGTTAGTATTTAATGTAGAGACAGCCCTCAGATAGATGGAGTCTAATGACAGCGCCATGTTTATTTAAACCAGTGATGAAAACCAATGTGTACATTTGAACTGCTACACTATGCCTTCTGTGAATAATCATATGTGAAATTCGAAGTTACCTGGGGAAATATTTCCATAACAAATGTCTGATTTTTTTCTACCTCCTATCCCAAAAAGTATTTTTCTTCTCTGTTTGCTCCCTAGCCTTAGCTGGACTTTTTTTTTTTTTCTCCACCTATTATTTGAAACATCATTAGAACAGAAGGCAAAGTGTTCGGGTAATGGAATATTCAATTAATTAAACAAACTAATATTGAAAGGCAGTGTTATGAATTGACCACTTTCACTTGGCATTTTCCCCCTCTATTTTTATCCACTTCCCTGAGATTTCTGAGCATTACTGTCTAAGTGGTGCACTGCTTGTTGCTGCTGAGGGACAGGGGAATCCTTCCCTTAATAAAGCACTAAGGTGGAAACAATGATCTAGTGAGATGAGAAAAGAAAAATAAAAAAGGAAGCCAATTCTAGAAAAGGGAAAGTGCCCTTCATCGAAGCAAAACACGCTATTTTTTTTCCAGAAGGACCAGTCTTGTATCTGGGTCTAAACGCCCTCCCCATGTCCCAGTGGCTGATGTGACCCAGGGCTTCTGTGCGAACTGCTGGGCCAGGCCAGACAAGCACCTCGGCTTTCACCACGTCTACTTTTCCCCAGGTTGAAAGCTCTTCCCTTTCTTTCCTAAGCACCCTCCACCGATTTGAAATGTGTGCTGCAGCTGCTAGAAAGCCCATCTCAGTCCTGGCTGGTGAGGAATGGTGAGCAGGATGTCTGCGAGGGAGAGGGGTCTGCAAAGCTGGGAAAAGAGGACACTGGGAGTCTGAATTTTCTGTAATTTTGATGTGGCACGCAGGAAGAAAAGGGAGAGATCAGGGTTACCTTTTCCAGGGACTCAATGGAAGAAGAGGGATTATTATTTTAGGCAAGGTGAACAGGAAACAATCCGCAATAGAAGTTTTTGATGAGGTAGTCATAGGATGCTTTAAATAAATCTATTCTTCAAAAAGAAATCCTCAATATTGTCCTAGTGGCACTGGTAGGAGCCTATGGCACATCCTCAAGTTTGCATAAATACACACTGCTTTCCACTGAAGATTTTGAAAGAAAACAGGATTTTTTTTTCCCAAGAAGCTTTGTTTGCCTGTACACGACATCGTGAAGGCTGTGGCAATTTCTATATTGTTAAAAGAAATTACCCCTTGACCATTTATTCTTCCCAGTGCTTTCATTCTGCTTCCATTTATTATTTTACATCTTCTCTATCTCCCAAGGTTTTTTCTGCAGGAAGAGAGATTTGGCTCATGGCATCCATTCTGTGTTATTGGTCTCTGTGGTTGTAAACCCTGGAGTGTGACTTCACTGAGAAATCCACTCCAAGAATAAGCTGGGAAAATCTCATTTAATTCTAAAAACGGCAACCTCCATAGGGAAAAACCACAAAATGCTGGCAAATAATCTGCTCTTTGTATACATATTGTTTCAAAAAGTATTGAAATACATTTTATTTCAAGTATTCCCAGAGTGGAAGCCCATCTTTCATCAGACAGTTCTCTCCTGCAGTCTTCCCAAGTCACAGCCGAACAGAGAAACTATTTTAAAATTACCACCTATTCAGATTGTTTGAAAAACTATTAAAACACTACATATACAACTTGGAGACAATTTAAAATCCTTCCTGCAATCAATTTACAATTGCTGAGGCTCAGAAACAATCCAGGTGAAAAATGCTTTTACATGGTACCACGTTACATACTTTTTACAGCCATATTAGCCACTATAGATAATCTTCTAGTATTTGAATAATAAGTGCACATCTGTAGAGGTATTCAGCTGTACATCTGCATGGTCCGAAGGACAGAAGTAGGGAAGCTTATATAAACGAGCACCTGTATACCATTTCTCTGTTATTCTATATTGTCTCAAATTATTTTAGGATAATCTTATGGAAATTAATTAGATTATCATAATGACCTTGGTTTATTTGCATTAGTCCATAGAAGTAATGACCTTCAACTCCAGATTCATCCCAGCTACCTTGGGTCATTTGGAACATGTAGGTTCTCTCCGTATTCAGTGTAGAGAGACAGTGAGGTTCAGAAGGTTACACAGCTCCCCCGTCTTAGAAACCATCGCTATAGGGCATGTCTTTAGAGAGCCTGAGCACCTCCAGGGTCCCCTAACTTCATTGTTTGTATATCCCAAAAATGAAGTATCCACACGATTATACAGCTGTTCCAGAAGAGAAAGGACTATGTGCCTTTTAAAAAAAAGCTTAGACCTCTCTCTATGAATCCTCATTTAATGTGTAGAAGTCCTCTGATCCTGTGGGATTTTAGTGTACTTTTGAAGACTTTTCTGTAAGGACTTCATAATGTTGATGCACGTATTTGATAATTTTTCCACTTATTTACCCCCTAGTTATCTGGCCACTCCAGGCACCTCAACTGTAAAGAGAGAATAGTGGCAGTAATCTGTACAAATGGCACCTGAATCTTTCTACAGGAAATTAACAGATAATGGGGCTGTGAATAATGAAGTCAAAGGCAACTTTCTCCCTTGTATCACACTGGAAGTCCAACCTAGAAGGTAATTATGGATGACCTCTACATAGTTGTTACATGTACGCATATAGAGACACAGATGACATCCATCAGTACCATGCTTTTTAGTTCAAGGGAATTAGTCAAAAAGCCTGTCCTGTGTCTTTCAGTTGATAGCTGATGCAAGATGACTTGACTATTCTGCTGAGGTATGTAACATTTTCCATCCTCTTTTTTTTTTTTTTTTTCAGTGGGGGAGGCTCTTTTTATGGCATAAAAGATGTTTGGAGGTATTTTTCATTTCAATAATGAAAATGAGCATATTGGAAAAATCTAAACATTTATTATTGACATTTTTTAATCAACATTTCCCTTTTTTAGAATTTATAAAATGTTAATTTCCATTAAATTTTCATTTAGAAATATTTTTCTGATTTGCACAAAAGGAATAACAATCTTTTATAAAGTTCTCAGACTGGAATTTAAAAATCCTGGTTTAGGCAAAAAAAAAACCTTTTTGCTAAGTGAAAATTTTTATTTTTTAACATCTTGATTCCCTAGACATTGCCGTCAAAATGGCAAGACCAAGCAGCTAGAAGAGTTATCTGCCAACTGTTATTGCTGAAAGCTGTTTAAAGACAAGAACGTGTCTTTATTTCTAAGATGTCTAGACTAGTTTTTCATTTTCTCTCCTTTTTCTTTTGTATACTAATTAATAGCTGGATATTTTGCTAAAAAACTCCAAATGGGTGTTTTTGTTACTCTTAAATGCAAAACAGTACCTATCAATAATTCTGTCTGCTGTTAAATAGACCTAGACTCTGGGTGGTGTTAGCAGTAAAGAAAATGAACAATACAGGATTAACAAGTGTTTTGATTGCATTGCTTGTTTAATTCAGCTAAAATACAGTAGTATTTTGTTGGATTAATCAGGAATCTTTATTTAAGGAAACACACATCAAAGGGGTGGTCTCTGTTTTTTGCCTTTTTTTTTTAACCTTCTGTCTTTTTTATTTCAAAGCCTTTGCAAGTGTCACACTCTTTTTTTCACTTGTCTATTGCATTCATCCATTTTCAGCACTAGATACAGAGGGTACGCAGGTAGCCTGAAGAGCCTCACCAGAACCTACTGGAGGCAAGAGAACATCCTTCATTGACCTCAGCAAACATGTTTTTTAGAAGAAAGCTTCAGATGTCAATTGAGCATTGTGATAAACTCTTTCAAGTGTAAACTTGGTAGCTGCATATCCCCTTCTCTTTATGTCACTTCATTGCAACTCGCTGCAAAAGGTCAAAGTAATAGAGAGTGACACATTTCCCTTTATTAGAGAGCAATGGCAAGGAGCTGTTGCATAGGTTTTGTTTGTCCTGACTGTTGCTCTCAATGCTACCGAAACACAGCACGGAATTTAAAACATCTAAGAAAGTATAATAATTGTGAGTTGCCGTCCTCATCTACTGAATAGCGGCATTTTTTCTAGAGGCTGTGTTCCCGGTGGCTGGTGACAGGCTCTGGCTGTATGCAGCTGAACCTTAGAAATGTTGTTTTTTTCAATCTGGATCTTTATATCTGAGTAATTATGAAACCTCCAGAGCAGAGAACTCTTCAAATCAAACATATGCATCGGAGCAAAATATTAATTCAGCAAACATGACACAAGATAGCACATCAGTCAGTTCGTAACTGGCTCCTTTATAACTCTGCAGTATTCTTTTCCTGACCTATAAATGTCACTCAAGAACACAAAGTATTTTCCGCTTCCTAAAATGTAGAAACTTTACATCCCTACATCCAAAAGCTTTAATTTTTATAATCCTATTCCAAACTGCAGTAAAATGCTGAAAATTCAAAGTCACTGATGAAAAGGGGCACTTGCAAAAAGTTTAATGTTTAAGTTAGGCATGGCACTGTTCTTTTTGCTAAAACTGAAGCACTGTACAGGAATTTAGACCTTTTTATTTTATCTTGTGTTACACTTTTACAAGATATGGTAATAGGTAAATATATTTTGAAATACAAACTGATTTTGAAATTGAGCCTCAAAACATTTATTTCTGGGACAATTGAAATCCTCTACTTTTATTGTGAAAAAAAAAAAAAGATTTTTTTTCAAAAGCAAAGCTCTTCTTTAGAACCTCTTAAGCTTAAGAGGTCGGCATGTTCCCTCAGGATATTTTCTAGTAGCTCTAGTTGTCTGACGGCAAAGGGCTTGCACAGCAGTTGCCCCAGTCTGGTGGTGTTAGATGCTGGGTGTTAGATGCTGCCAAGGTGTAAATATAGAATAATAACAAATAATAATCATAAGTGGAAAAAGAATAAGGAAATGAGGAAAACATGAGTTAGCTTTAGTGTAAGCAGCAGTGTGCCTCCAAACTTTCAATTCCCCTGTGGTCAGGTCCGTTTAGCACTTAGACTGCTTTCATAGATACATATGTTTTTCCTGAGCTAACAAATATTTCTTCTTCTCCTTAAGGATGAATTTT